>NW_026693806.1:0-1200000 GCF_021218885.2 Marmota monax
TTGTTTAGCCACAAATAAATTCATATAACAAGTATTGAAAATTGGTTTCTATTTTGAATATTTATCCAAATATGTTGGTTTGCAATTTAGTTTTATGATAATCCCCAATGTTAGAGCATATGCCATAAAGTACCAAATAGGGAGAAACTTATCAATTTCTGACAATACATATAATGGGAGCAACAGTCACACATACAATTTTCTAGGATAATTTTAAAAAGGAAGTCTTACAAAATCTGCATGACACACTAATATGCAGTCAGCAGTGTAGAGGGAATAATTTAAACATTACAAAATTTGCATATGCATTATGCCAGAAACAAATGAGCATCTGCATATAGTATATGTAGGCAATGTTGTAAGTTTGGGAAAGTTGTAGTTTTATTTAACAGTATGAGGTGCTGCTGAGGTTTTAGGGATGTTGTTATCTGGCCAGGGATAGCCAGAATTTATGAGGGGCCACTAAGGTTTTAGGGAGGGTTGTTATCTGGACAAGGAGACATGGGTTAGTTCAGAGCACAGGCAGGAATTCAAAACAAATTTAACCCTCACAGTATGATCAGGCCAAATAGATTTCTTAGTATTTTAGAGTTAAACAGAAACAAACTTTTATAACTTTATGATGAGATGGCTCCCAATCTTAGGTTGGAATTAGGTTGGGTTCAGCAATACATGGTATCAGAATGGACATACAAGTATATGAGTGCTCATAAATTAAGATTTAAATAAGAAATGGATTCAAATACCTTCAATTCATATGACTTTAAAAAAGGGATTTAGTTTAACAACAGATGAGAGTAAATATGTCTTCAAAATTGCTAACTGATAAATTTTTCCAGGTAGTCAGACAATTAATAGAGTTTTGGTTTCTATAAAATGTCTAGAATGTAATATTCTATAATTTTTTTCAACAAGAAAGAGATGGCTAATGCTATTCACTACACTTGTCTAATATCTTCCTTTTACAGTTAAAATTAAATAAATTAGCTTCAACATCAGTGGGATTAAGCCTCATAAATGTATCTGTTAAGGAGACTTCTGATAAAGTTACAACATTAAATTATTAAAATATCAACTGCTAAATAAAAAAGCAAAAATTTCTTAAAATTACATAAGGGAATATATTTAAACATTATGTGTATTTTCATAAATGGGTAAGTGAAAAAGGTTTGAGATTGCTTTGTGTCTGTGTCTTCACTAAAACGAGGTTACTAAGAGTCAAGATTCTGTCAAGTGAAATTTATATACAAAGTGTATAAGAGGTTTCAGTTAGTCTTCAATTAAATTACCATAAAAACATAAAAATATTTTATCCCATTAAAGGGAAGTAATCTTTCTAAATCCAGAAATTTCATAAGAGGTGTTTCAGAATGTGAATTTTAAGAAAGTGTTCAACAGCCAGGAAAGAGATAGAAGAAGGTTCTATATATGGATCTATACTTTAGTATGGAAAGTAGAAGTTAAAATAATGTTTCTGTATAAGGAAGTTTTTTGTGTGGTAAAAAATGTCTAAGTAAGTTGCAAAAGGTTTGTGAACAGTAAATTTTAAGAAGTATGTAATTATATTGATTGTATATAATTAACATAATTAATGCAAGATTTTTCCTTAAGATCAAATATTAATGTATTGATACAAACCAAAGTTTAATTCTCTATGGGTTAAAGTAATAAAGACTTCTTAAACATTGATCTGCTCTTATTTATCAAGATAATTTCTTGTGGTCTTTTAAGTTTTATTCTTTAGAGGAAATAGTATTAAAGGAATTAGGGTTTCTACAATTCTGCTTTATTTTAGAGCAATACATTACATTACTAAGTCAAAAATTTTCTTTAAAAACGGAACTTGGTTAATATAAGGACATCAGTGTTATCATGGGACAATTACTGCCTTCTTTGTCATATCTTCTGGGTATACAAGTCTTTAAAATATAAGGTTTAAAGGAGCATTTTATCAAGCTGTTGTTCTTCATACTAAGGTTTAAAGCAAAGGTTTAATTTTAAAAATTGTTTGTTCATAGCTATTATGCCAACTCAATATGTTTTTATTATTGTTAATTTCATTTTGTATTTCCTTTGTAAATTCCATTGTCTGTTAGTGCCTTACAGAAATACAATTTTCTAAAACAATGTGAATTAATTTGAGATAATAGGTCATCATATATAGACAGGATATAAGGCTAACTTCCAGTACTAATTCTGACCCCAATTAAATAAAAGAGGTTAAGGACTGTTATAGATATATATTAAAGTTAAAACCAGTACTCTTACTTTAAGATGAGTGAAACTGGCTTGCTGAATGTTTAAGAACAAAACTTGGAGACTAAAGTCAAGGAAATAAAAGAACCAAAAAGGGGGAGGGGGGGAGAGAAAATAGGCAATATTTGGCTCTTGCCCTCTGAGTCAGTCTGAACCCAGGGAACAAGGGAACTTTTTTAAAGGCTTTGAAACTCTGGGCCACATGACCTCCTAATTAGGGGGATCTATGAGTCCATGGAGGACAGAATGCTGACCTGTTTACATGCTGCAAAAGAAAAGGGTTATTGATGAAGGGAGCCATCCCTGATACTTCCGAAGAAGCCACATCATCAAGGAAACCCTAACCCAGCCTGGAAGAGGGCACCAAAAGACCTAAGAGGCTGTTCTCAACTTCCCTAAGAGTAGCCCCTTGAGGAAACTCAGCTGACATTTAACAATAGATAGAAACAAGGTCATTTGACCACCTTGGTCTTGAACACCTAGAAAAAAAAAAGAGTTATTACCAAAGTATAGCCGTACCTGGGCAATTAAAAAAGAAAAAGATAACAATTCTTTTAATAGAATGTAGGACATACACTTAAGTCAGCCTCACAGCTCTGATGCCTCCCAAATTATGAGCTTTTTTTTTTTTTTCTTTATGAAGCTCATATGTGCCCCTGCCTACCAAAACATGAACTGGCCTCTTTTCCTTGGTCTTTCTCCAATTTACTCCTCAAATTGATGTTTTACCTAACAGCCAAAGATAGCCTATCCCAATAATGACACACACAGACACAAGGGAGCCCTTTGGCTTATTCCCTTAATCATAGGTCTAGAAATATGCACTGGGATTGTCACAGGAGCAGCAAGATTCGGAACCTCTATGCACTACCCTAAAAAGTTGTCAGAACAAGTTACTGAGGCCATCCACTAGGTCACTGAATCAGTACTGACTTTGTTTACAAAATCAATTGGATTCCCTGGTGTCTGTCATCCTGCAAAACTGCTGGGGTCTAGATTTCCTTACTGCCAAACAATGTGGCTTCTTCCTCTTCCTCAGAGAAGAATGTTGCTTCCATCAATCAGAAGTAGTAAAGGATAAGGTTAAATAATTACACAACCAATTGAAACAAAGGAAGCTAGAACTGGCTGATTCCTGATGATCCTTATTGGGGGACATAAAACAGTGGACTTCCTGGTTATCCCCCTAGTAACTCCTTTAATATTCATCTTCCTCATAATAACATTTCTTCCCTGTATCCTTAACTTCATACAGAGATAACTTCTTAGTAAAGTGACCCATTGGACTCAAACTACTTCCCAGGGACACCTCAAAGCCATTCTCCTGCCTTCATGATTGGATTCCCAGAAACCACAGGAAAAGATTGCCTGCAGCAACCCTGAAGCCTCTTCCATATACAAGACTCTTCCATATACACCCCAACTGCCAGTTTCTGTAACCTCTTCCAAGTTTCTGAAAGGAGATCCTTCTAACTTTATCCCCTCCTAGCAGGAAGTAGCCAGATATGATGATGTCACCCCAACTCATTATACCCCTTTCAGAGTCTGGATGAAGGACCAGGAGAATAGGCCCCAGCACATTTTCCCTATCTGCAGCTATTCCCCCACCCACCTTCCTGCCAGGTGTGCACATGGAGATATCTGTGGTAAATTGGAGCTTTTGTCATTTAGAAGGCCAGGCCTCAGCCAGAGGGAAGGCAAGAAGGGAACCCTGGAGGACATAAAAGAAACTCACACCTCACTCCCACCTGACTGATTTGGCTGACCCTAGTACATAGGACCCTAAATGAGCCCACCCAAAATGGCTGAGCAACTCTTCCAATGAACTAGTCCTGCTAGACCCTATACAACTCAGACCCTTTGTGAGGATGACTTTAGGCCTGAACCTAAGCAACTTCATTTTAAAAACTCCAGTTTGAAACCTGCAGTCTCACCAGGCACATCTAACAGAGCCCTCTAGTATCGCCCTCAGACAAGTCATTTCACCTCACCCTGATAAACAAAGTGAAGCCTCTGGTAGGCTGCCCTGGCCTGATAAGAGGGAAAGGTGAGAAGATCAGGGTGGAGACCACCAGACCAGATGTTTCAGACCCAAGGGTAAATGATTTTATGGAGAAATCCAGGGGTCGCTGATAAGGATTGAAATGGGGGGTCAAAAGCCCCCAAATTTAGTATAAATAATAGAGTTAATGAACAGGGATTCAGCCAGCCGAAACAAGAATGCACTCGAGCTGGAGAGCCTAATGAGGACCTGGACTGACATTCTACCACTGGTCATCCTTTTCCTGATCCTCTGCATGATCTTCACCGCTCTCAAACTCTACTGCCTCCTCTGGACCCTGGTGAGAGCTGCAACTGCTCCCTTTGACCCTCTCCTCAACAGGTCGTCCACTCCACACCAGGAAATACCTGCCTTAGATCCGGACCTGATCACCACAGTCTGAGTAAATGTGCATCTTCTGGATGTAAAGCCTAAGGCTTAAGACTTTTGAACTTAGCATGCAAAGGGAATGTCTGTCATTAGCTTGTCATGATTAAATGTGTTTTCAGTGTTTAGAATTAATCTAGAATTGTTTGCTGTGAATTGTTTATGTCCATTGTAGTGCCTAGCATTAAGGATTGTCATTTTCTTGAGTAAGAACCTATAAAGTGAAATTGTATTGAGTGTTTTGAGTGAATAAAGCATTGAAAAGGACAGAAGCACATGGACATTCTTTATTTCTCCCCCTTGACTGCTTACGTCACAATTTTGTCTCACCACGACACACTTGTTGTAGCCCTTTGCCATTTTCTCTACTGAATCTGTGCCTCTTTGTTGCTTAATAAAAAGCATCCCTAATCCATTGAGTTCTGTCCTAATTTCAGTTATTTTTGCTTTCAAATGGTTCTTACTATCATGCCAGAAAGATTTCAGATTTCACTCAAAGTAGCAATCAACAATTTATAAGAAGGGATTAGAAATTTGGACATTCTCAAGGGAGAGAGAGCAGGTCCTCTCAGAGAGGAGAGAGATGGCACATCATTAAGCCCTCCAGGTTTATTGGGAGTCTCAGGGAAGAATCAAGAGAGTTCCACTCAGGTCCGCCTCTAGAAATTCTTTTTGTTGTTTTGGGGCTTGGAGGCTTTTTTTTTTTTTTTTTTTTTTGGTACCATGGAGTGGACCCAAGGGCAATCGAGCAGTGAAACACATCCCCAGTTCTTTTCTCATTTTTAATTTAAGGACAGGATCTCACTAAGTTGCTTAGAGCCTCACTAAGTTGCTGAGGTTGGCTTCATACCTGCAATTGTCTTGCCTCAGCATTCGTGCTTCTGGGATTACAGGCATGCACCACCATACCCAGCCACTTGTTGACTGACATTATAGGATTGCACCAAGCATCACAAAAAGAGAACTGGATGGTACTCAAAAGTGGGAGTTAAGTAAATTGAATCCTCCTGTTTTTGCCTCAGTTTCCTACCTCCTTGTCAAATGTATTGCTCTTAGAATAGCCCTTGACAAGCTTTCTTTGTGAGGGTCTTAATGTTTAGGTTGCCAGGGTGATTGGGAGTTGTGACCTAGTTTTGGTGATATGGGAGAGTCAAGGACACCTGGTAGGGTGTGATCTGATCTTGAACAATAGGTTTTTCTAAAGGGGCTGTAATTATGGCTGGGGGAGGTTTTGACATACTAGGTCAACAACTTCCAGGTGCTTTCTGTTCCAATAAGACTCCCTGTGGTTTTCAGTAGCCCTGCATTGTCTTTTCCCTGCTCACCCATGCATGGGTGACTAGCTACCTAACATACCCATTAGTTCAAATTTGTAAATCATTTTATTTGCACTCATTGATTTTTTTCTTACTTTATTCTTTTTAGATATACAAGACAGTAGAGTGTATTTTGACATGTTATATATACATGGAGTATAACTTATCCTAATTAAGATCTCATTCTTGTGGTTGTACATGGTGTGGAAGTTCACTGGCCCTGTATTTATTTATGAACATAGAAAAGTTATGTCCAATTCATTCTACTGTCTTTCCTTTCATTCCCCTCTGTCTAATCCAAATTGATATCTTTTTTTAACTTATGGATCTTTGCTGGGAGCCATTAGCCAAGTAGGTATGACAATTTCCTTGCCAGCGTACCCCATGTTGCAGTGACATTGAATGTACGTGACCTTGCTCAAGGACCAAGGCAGATTAGGGTGTTCCCGGTTTTAAGATAATCGTGTTTAGGGCGTTCCCAGTTTAGGTTCCAGGTTTAAGGTTTAAGATTATTCCTGCTGGGAATAGGGCGTATCCTGCTGCCTGAGTTCCCCTTGAGTTCTCACGGGATTCAGACAATATATTTGGGAGATAGAAGCCCAGTGGAAGTGGATTTGGGCAGAGAACGTGGATTTGGGAAGAGAACGTGGATTTCCCCAGAACGTGGTTGTAGACGGCTGGTGTGAGTTCGGGAATAAAGAGTTGCTGTTTGAATCTACAAGCTGTGTGGTGGCTCGTGATTGTGTGCCCAGCCAGACTGCGGCATTTGTGTCCAGCCAGACTGCGGCAGATCTTTATTTTTCTTTTTGTCTAATAAAAAACATGTATATGAAAATCTAAGCATTATAGCTGATTTTTCAATTCTTTCACAAAATTTCTGTTAGTTTGCTTCACCTATTTTGCAACTAACATGGATACATCCAAGCACAGAAATGCTAAATCATATTCACCTGTAATATCTTTACCAAGAGTTTTTGTCTTAAAGTCCATATTTTCTGATATTAATAAAAATACACATAGTTCATTTTGATTAGCATCATCCCAATATATACTCTGTATATTTTCTTTATCCTTTTGTTCTAAATGGATGGCAATTATTTTGTACGTATATACGTATGTATGTATTGGTACCAGGGATTAAACCCAAGAGCACTCAACCACTGAGCCACTTCTCCAGCCCTTTTTCTTTTTAAATTTTGAGACAGGATCTCACTAAGTTGCATAGGGCCTCTCTAATTTGCTTAGGTTGGCTTTCAACTTGCAATCCTCTTGCCTCAGCCTCACTAGCCACTGGGATTACAGGCATGTGCAATCACATCTGGCTTATATTTAATATTATACTTCAGCCAGGTACATGTCTTTTTATTTAAATCATTTTCTACATTGCACTTATTATTATCATTCTTACTTGGGATATTTTACTATGATCTTATTTCATACTTCTTATTCAATTCTAAGTTTTTTTATTTCCCATTTTACCTTTTGCATTTTATTTCAGTGTTTGTGTGTTTTCAATTTTTAAACCTTTGTTCATATAGAAGGTATATATTCAATCTGTTTTTTATTTATTTATCCTAGGCATTTGAACATATATATGAATTATTTGAAAATCAAAGAAACATTAATTTTATGTTCTTCTTGAACAAACTGAATGTCTTGATACATGTTAACAGTTATGACACTTCTTCTCTCTCATATTTGACATATTTTGTTTCTATTCCATTTACTTTTAACTGTATAATAGCAGCATTTATATTTTGTTCAGCCAATGATCAGATTAATGTTCATATATATCTCATTTTGAGTTAAGTATTCTTTCATGTATTTCAGATGTTCATTTTGGTGTACTTTTCATCTGCCCCAAATTTTTTTGATTTTTTGGTTTAATTTTTGTAGGTTTGAAAAATACATGTTTTTACTCAAATTCTTGAAGTTATTTTCTCTGAGCATACAATTTTGGGTAGGCAGTTATTTTCTTTAAGCACACATAAGACTACATTTTGTTGTTGTTGTTGTCTGGGTTTCATTTCTGCTTTGAAGAAACTATGTTTTAGTCTGTTTGTTATTCCTATATACAGAATTTTTCTATTTAAAATTTTCCTGATTACTCTTAAAAACTTTTCTGTGTCTTTGATTCTTTCACATTAATTAAACCATTGGATTTCTTGACTGAGACTGGAATCTTTAAAAAGTTTTAGAAAATCCCAGTAATAATTTTTCCTTTAAATTGTTTTAAATTCTGTCCTTTCCAACATTCTGGAAATTTTATGTGAAATTTCACATGTCTTTTAAATTCTTTTTTTATATTTTAATTTCTTTGCTGTTTCATTGTGCAAACACAAAATAGTTATGTATCTATAGAATTTTATTTATATATACAAATCTGATATCATTTCTAATTTTTATATTTTTTGCTTTTATGAGAGTTATTGAGGTGATTTTTACCTTTTATTTCTTCTGTGGGAAGTTTTGTCTTTTACTATTTACTATTAAATTATATTCTTTTTAACATTTGTGTATTTTATACTTCATATGTATATTTAAAACCATTGTAGACTTATCTGTTAAATAAGTTCGGGGGAACAATTGTTTTAGACTGAGGTCCTGCACTAGGCACAGAGCAAACCAAAATTAAGTCATTTGTGTTAAGTGCCAGGTAATCAAACTGAAACTTTAAAAAACAGGAAAATTCCAAGAGAGATCAGTTAGAACAAAACAAAACAAAACCCAGAAAAAGTAAAACAAACAAACAAACATAAAAATGCAAATAGCAACAGAAGTTTCTAGGCAACCAGTTGAGAAAGGCCCATTTTATGTTAGCCAGCATCATCAGGAACTCTCCTCTCTTTTAAATCCTATAAATCAATTTCAAAATGACCAACCTGCTAGATTCTTGTTTTGTCTTCTTCAGCCTTTCCTGCCACTAAAGGCCACCTCCTCTGCTCAACTCATTGGAACACCTTTTCTAAATCTTTAGAAGAGATAGAGTCTAATTCATGAATCTTTAATAAATGTAAAATAGAACTTTTCTCTACGTTTGTTATTGGTGCATTATAGTTGTTTATACTAACGAAATTTGCTGCTACATATTCCTACATGTATACAATAAAATATAGAACAATATAATTTGGCCAATATCACTCTCCAGCACTTTTGCCCTCCCTCACCAATTAGGTCTTAAAACTAAATTTTTTGACAGTTGTTTTTAATACTATCCATGTACAAATTTCTTGAAGGTAAAGGGGTTTTCTTTCTATTACGCACTGCTGTATTCCAGAACATAGAAATGTATTTGCAAAGTAGAAGCCACTACAATCTTTGTTGGATAAATTAATGATAAAATATTCTCTGACATTTCCATTTCTAAAGCATTTATGTGTCTGATTTCCTGCCCACTTTTTCCCCTTGTTCTTGTTCATGGTGATCTGTATTCAGAAATATTTAGTTAGTTTTGATTTAAGCTCATATTCCTCAGAACTTTATGAAACGTGTTCCTCTAGAGAGGTCTTATGTTTATTTCTGCCAATTTCATGGATGCACTAGCAAGTTGGGACAACTTTAAATTACTTTATTAACTTTATGTTTTTCATATTACCTAAATAACACGAATTCAGGTCAGAAAATCTGCATGTGGGAGGTTTTGGTTTGTTTTTCTTTTTTCCTCTTCCTCCTGCCATCAAAATTCCTTGCTAGTGGTTTTGTACACACACACATTTTTAGTCTCTTTATACAAAGAAAGCATTCACTAGGTTAGCACTGTTCCATAGAAATGTAATGTAGGTCATATATACAGAATATTCTAGTACTGATATTAAAATGTGAAAATGATGGGTAAAATTAACTGTAGTCACATATTTTATTTAATATTATTTTAATAAGTAATCAACATAGAATTTTTTGAATTTTTTACTTTCTTTTGCATACTAAATCTTTGAAATATGGTTCTTTTTTGAAAATATTTTTAATCATAGATGGACACAATAACTTTATTTTATTGATTTACTTTTATGTGGTGCTGAGGATCAAACCCAATGCTTCATGCATGCTAAGCAAGCGCTCTACCACTGACCGACAACCCCAGCCCTAAAGCATAGTTCTTTATACTCAGAGCACATATCAATTTAAATAATGAACTTACATCAACAAAATTTTATCTCTTATGTTTTTAAAAATTTATGCTTCAAAATGTAGATTTGAGGAGTTCCAAACATAGCTAAAAGCATTTAAATAACTGACTCAACTATCAATTTTTAAATTACAATTAATTAAAATGAAATAAAATCAAATTTACTTCCTCAGTATCACTGGACAGGTTTCAAATAATCAATATCTCTGTATGGATCTTGGCCTTTGTATTGGAAAGCACAGCTGTAAAATTCTAGTTGATAGAAGTATCTTGGATTAGAAATCCGCATCTTGGACAAGCCATATTGTTTTCTTTTGTTCTCTGCACTGTACACAATAAGGTCGCTGATTTAAAAGTGAAACATAAAAAAAAAAAAAAAACTAAATATGTGTGTCATATGACCTTATCGAGTAGGTATTCAGAGTTCTTCTTTCCCATTCATTTTTTATTCAGTCTTTACCTCTTCTTCATTTTTTTTTGTTTTATATATATATATAATATATATATAATATATATATTATATATATATACACACACATAATATATAGTATACACATATATAAATGTATATACATATGTATGTATATACATGTATATATTTTATAGATATAATATATGTTACATATATTATATATATACGCATACATATATATTCATTATATATAATAAATTATCCTTTATTTTTTAAAAATATTTTTTCATAAGGGGAGTCAGCTATGGTAATTAATCTTCAGGTATTTTTGAAAAGGAAGTCCATTTAAGTTTATTTGATCCTGCGGGAAGATAAGAAAAGGTTATTCTTCCGAGAAACTATCACTTTTTACATTTTTGTACAACTTTGGGGGAAAAAATAAAGCAATGACTCAAATAATAAAAATGAAAAATCACATACCATTTAAATAGGCTACTTAATACAAAAGTTTATTGGTGGTAAAATATTATAGTTCTCCTTTTATTATTAAGGTTAATAATGGATATCTTATTTCTTACCCTTGAAATAGTTTAAGAAGTAAAATTCTGAATGTTTCAAAATAAAAATAGCATTCACCATGAGAGGTTTATTTACTCTCTTTCTTTGAGGAATAGTAGAGAGATTGTCTTGACAAATTGGTAGACTTTATATTGCTTGTTAGTAAGAAATGTGATTGAAGATAATCTCTTTTATAGCTCTCTGATTGCTATTGTTGTTTATGTTTTAACACTAACATTCTTTTTCTTCTCACATCTACAGTCTTCTTTATTTATGATAGAAGGTGCATACAGAGACATGGAAGTCTGTTTTAAAATGATGTTAGTTGTCTATTTATCCAAATGGAACAATAGTTGACAGTTTCATTATAAAATACTGTGTACCATAAAATGTACAAAGCCCAAACTATTGAATCTCCAGGTTTCTTTTTATTAAACATCTTAAGTTTTTATATATTGATGGGAAACTAGGTATGTAGTACCATAAAGCATTTGACAACTAATTTATTTCTCTAACATACAAGTAGTGTCATAAATATATATATATATATATATATATATATGAAGCCTATGATTTTTTAGTATACCTTATACTATTTACTTATGCCATTAAATAAGTATTCAATGAAGTAGATATACATTAGGTAGTTCATTATTTAGCAGAGATTTATTGAGCAACAACTCTTGTCAAGGTGCAGCTTTGTAAGAGCTATGTAAATGGGTAAACATGATTTTTTGTATATAGACTGTTGAAAATGTACCCTTTAAGTCATGGTTTCCTAAACTGAAGAAAGTTATTAACATTTTTTAATAACTTTAATATATCATATGAAGATTTTGTGAGTTCTTAAAATTATTTTTTTTTTCCGTCTGGATATCTTTAAACTTAATATCCACAGTCTTCCTAACAACTAAGGCATGCAAATTTATTTCTGCTTTAGGTGTCTTTCTCTTTACAAACTTCTAGTAAATGTACCCATGTCTCCCATGAGACATATTTCTTATTTTATTTTTCTATGTACTTGCTTAATTTTCTTTCTAGCTTTTTTTAGGATCTTAAGGTCAGAATTCTTCCCTAGCCATTGGCATAGGGCCCTATCTTAATACTGAGAAAATGAGAAAGCAAAAGAAACATATTTTTATATTTTACCCTACACATAGGCAAATAATACAGCTTTTATAGTTGTATAATAAAAGTTAGCTTATTTACATTTAAACAATGAGAAACTTCTAGAAACTGGACATCCGGTATGTCCTGATACCAACTATCAATCCAATAATAAATAATTTTGAATGTTAGTAGTAGAGACATTACTGCCATCAGAAAATTATTATTTCCTGTAACTCTAGTTCTTAAGTAAAATTGTTAGGAAAACGCCCCATGGAAATTTTAGAATTAATTATAGTGGGTATGTGTACGATGCCTGTCCTTTTACCTACTAAGTTGTTTTTCAGAGGTAATGAAAGGACAATTGCTTGGAAAAGGAAAAGCATTTGAAACAACACTCTCTCTCTCTCTCTCTCTCTCTGTCTCTCTCTCTCTCTCAAGTCTTGATAACAAGCTAAGACTAATATTTCACTTTGATGAAATAGCTTTTAAAAAATCAAACTTTTTTTCTTATTGATTGGTACTTAATTAAAAATACTATTTTTGTTTTAGTTGTGGTTTTTAAAAGACTATACATCTGTAGTTACATAATTCAGTTTCTAAGATCTATGGATAGATTGTAAACAAAATAAATTTTAAATGTTTTTAGAAATTTGGAACATCACCAAAATATACAGAGCTATAAATTAATTTAATGCAAGTTACTTGCATTACTTTCAAAACTGGCATTTTTAAAAAAGACTTAAATTTAGACCCTGGCTAAATTGTACTTTTCATTTATATATGGTGTCATTATTTCATCTAAAAATATTCTACTTCTAACAATAAAATATTATCTGAAATCAGAGATGTACTTTGTATTTACATATTCAAATTTCCTACTATTTGTCAGGTCTAAGAAATATTGTACAAACACTTTAGTCTTGCTTTAAGCAATTTGTCATTGCAAAAGCCATTTTTTCTCTGATTATTGGAAGGTGTTTTCCATTAGTGTAATGACTAAGCTTTTCAAAAATTCATTGGAAGGAGAAAAAATTAACATGTTGCAGATAATAGACCTATTCTTCAAAATGCCAAAGGAAGTTTTGGTATCTGATGAACATTTTATTAAAAAGTAGAGTGGAATGTTAATATGTTAATATCAAAGTGAGATTTTTTTCCCTCCATTCTGAATTTAAGTTTTCTCAGTTCATCTTAAAAATCCCAGTGGAAATACTTATTTTAGATAACCCTTACTTTTCTGCCCTTTTTACATTTTTTTGATTTTACACATCAAGGCAATTTTTTTTTTGCCAAAGAGTTTTCAATTCTTAGGTATCACATTCTCATATCAGATTCAAAAATTTAGACTGAACTGAGATCCTGGGAAACATATCACACATAGTTATGGTGAAAGGTATATGGGCTTTGTGTTGATTGAAGTAGGGAGCCAATTTCCAAGTCTTGGTGAAAGTAAATATGCTGGTAAGAATGGCTTTTGTTTTCAGTCAGATCTCTGCTAAATTTTATTTATCTACATACTTCCCCAAATTTTTATATTTATCATAATATACAATTTATAATATGAAATATAAATTTATATATTATATTAATATTCTTATATTATTTATATTTTTAAAATTGCAATTCTGTTTTTCTAAGATGCAGCGCTTATCATTAAGATGGAACAAAAAAGGACTCATTTTTATATCTATCAAAATAGCATTAACCTTGAAAATTGAATCAAAATTTCTTCAATGCTACAACCATTTGACATTAAAACAACTTTTGAAATCATATTTCCAAACTCCTTGTTTTTGACCTTTCTCAGACATCAGGATCCACAGATGGTAGTACGGAAATTGAGCTTATTGCTTAGCCAAATGTACACATAGGGCTCATTTAAAATAACAGAAGATCTCTATTTGACTTTTCTTTGACATTGCTTTTTTCAAGTTTTATTTTGTTCATTAAAAAGATAGTTGAGGGTTAGTAAATGAATTCATTAGCTATAAACGCTATAAATGCTTAATTTCACCATTATTCACCATAATATTCTTCTTTATTCTACAGGTTAATAGATAATTTAACTTTTTGAAATGTTATCTGCATGTCTAATTTGTTTCTGCATTTAATCTAGTATGAAATTACTTTTAAAAGCAAAGCTTGAGGGCTGGGATTGTAGCTCAGCAGTAAAGCGCTCACCTAGCATGTGTGAGGCACTGTGTTCGATCCTCAGCTCCATATAAAAAATAAATAAATAAAATAAAGCTTTGTATCCAACTAAAACAAACATTTTTAAAAAAACTTTATAGTTATATATATTATATTATATTATATATATTATACATATTGGGTTCATCCTGAAAAAATATATGCATGGAATTTGGTTTCAGTTCATGATCCCCCTTTTCCCTCCTGTTCTCTCTCCACTACTGATTCTCCTTCCTCTCCTCCACTAGACTTTTTTTGCTTATCTGTTTATTTATATTTGATAGGTTTTTTCTACTATGCATAAAAGTGAACTTGCCTGTAGTAATTTACATATGTACATAACATTATTTTTAAGAATTCATTCTACATTGCCTCCCCTTACCCATCTTTCCACTCTGCCTCTCAATCTCCTTCTACACTACTGATGTTCCTTTTTCTTTTTTTTTTTTTTACAGCTTTTATATTATTGAACTTTATGTACAAAATCATTTCAAATAAACATTTAATGTAAAAACAAATGTTCTTTTAAACTGAATTTTTTTTACATCTACTGTACCATTCAAATGCTTTATCATCTTACATGATTTCTTCAAAATCTGTTATCAAGGGTACATATAGAAAAGCATTTTTTCTTTTATAAATAGAAACAAAGGGATTTTTTCAGCTTTTATTATAAGATGACATAAAAAGTTTACTCAACAGAAGTAATTTCATTACTATTTGGGGGAGGGAGTCACCAACTTTTTGTGCAAACAATGCTAGCCTTCTTTTAAGCATTAAGAGCATAACTGCTTAAGAAATGACATAAGCAATAATTCTACACCTACATCTCCCCTAAAATAATCTATTTTTTTTTACATATGTGCACAGCTTTAGCAAATTAAAGCCCAAGAGAAATGCTCAAAATCCACTACTCAGAGGCAAAATGAGAGTTTACTGGAACTCATCATTTAGAGAGCTTACAAATCAAGGAATCTGTAATGAAAGCTGCAGTTTCCCTCTTTCCTATTTTTTGAACACAAAAATCAATGACTAAGAACTTAATACTGGATGACAAATCATATCCACACTATTAGTTAAATAGCCTCACAGTTAAACACATCTTAAAGACCAATCATATCAGTATTTACATTTTATAAATTTCTGAAGAGACCATTAGAAAGCTTATATATCCCTTCACTAAACAAAATAGGGAACTGCTCTGATGGTGATGGAATGAAATTAAAAAATTAAAAATACCTGTATTTACAGCAGCATTGATCCTTTATAAATAAAGAGTATGAAAATGCAATATCTTTAAAGGATAATAAAAAATTGAGGTGATGTTACTCAACCACAGTGCTTGGAGTTGGAATAAAAACCTATTGGTGCTTATTAATGTGCCAGTAGTGAAACTGCTTTCTGTTGGAGAAAATCCAACTGCAAATATGTGCGTAAAACACATAACACAGGGCAAAATTGCTCAAAAACAATTCAAGTCAGCTTATCTGTATTGGATATTCTAATCATGAAATACATTACAAAGACACCCTTGCAATGAAAACAACAAAAACAAAATGTAACATTTTCTGCTTCATTTTTTATAGAACACTTCCCCTCCCCGAAAGTGGCATCTTAAAATTCTCAAACTTGGATTCTTTCCTTGGATTATTATTCTAATGAAAAGATTCATACAGCTGAATTTTCCATATGATTACCTAATTGAAAAGGAAAACCAAAAGAAAATAAATGTTCAAGTTTGAAAAAAATACATAGGTGAACAATGCACTAAATTTATCCATGTGAAAACAAATGGTCAGTAACCCTTATAAACCGACATGACATTTTACCGTCAACAATATGAAAAATTAACATCTTCTCAAACAGGCATAAGATGAAGAAGTGCTACCTTAAAATTGTAAAAGAAACTTAAGTAAAATATCTTGCATTGTAATTTTTCATTCCAAATTGATGATTTCAAAATCAAGGATCAAGGTTTGATTGCAAGTAGTAATGCAACAATTTCAATTTCACAAAAATCTTCAATTTCTAAAAAAGAGAATCACATTCCAATTTTCCCTCCCCAAGAAAATGTTTCACAATTACAAAATAGAAAAACAGCTAGTCACAAATGCAAAAAGCATTATAATTTAAATATGAAATAATTTCTAGATTAATTCAATGTATTTAATAAGACAATTGTTGCAGTTAAAAGTACTTTCTTTGAAGTATTGCTTTTCATGCTCAAACTAGAAAATGTTTTAATGACATCAATAAAACTGATATACATGTAATGCTGCATAATCAAGTGAAATAGAACTCTGATACAAATATCCTTGTTGAAATCATTTACTTCATCTAACAGTGCCTGTTTGGAACCTATGATTTAAAAACAAAAACAACTCTTCTTAGAGGCTGAATTCCCTAGAATGCAATTTCAGTGTTTGTCCATAACATGGGGTTAGGTCTTTTCAGAGTTTTTGTTTTTTGCTCTGTTTTGAAACCCCTGAGACACCATCTGTTTCCAAAGCTTTCTCTTTTGAGTTAATTTCACTAAATCCATTTGCTGTTCCATTTTGTTCCTCAGTTATTTCTTCACTTGAAGGGGAAGCAGATTCTCCTTTTTCTAATTTTTGCTGCATTTCACGGAGCTTGGTAACAGCTTTATCTATTGACATTATGCTAATAAGATTAAAGTCATGCATGCTGACTAGATGAAGCATGAAGTTTCGACATAAATTCTTCTTAATTATTTTCTGTCCATAATTTTCTACAAACAGCATACAGGCATGATTCATTTGATTGTCAGCAATAAACCCATGCTTCATGACATGGAGATTCCATAGTTTCATCACTTCTTTCTCTCCTTCATTAACATCAGAAAATTCTTCAATTTGTGTAATGGTTTTTTCTCTTAGCCATTTGGGATCTTTTTCATCTTCACTGTCTACTTCCATTTCTTGTGGACGGAGAGGTAAGCATGTATCACTGTGAAAATACAGACGATTGTGGCCACTACTGTATGTTCGTTGCTGTTCCACTTCTCCATCTTCAGATTCAAGAAATTCAGACATGCTTGCTTTTGTTCGTTTTGGCCTGCAAACAAGAATGTGTGTGATAGGTGTTCTCTTTACTGGTCCATTTCGGCTAAAAGCAAAACCTGGCTGGCGATGAATATCTTGAGGATTTCCTGCATAGGAGCCATCATAACACTCATTGATAGAAACATCTATCCTAGCACCTTTTGGATGATAAACATAATTAAAAATAAATCTGCTATGGCAGAGTTTAAGATGCTTGAGTAAACTATAAAGTTTGCGGCAGTTCAGAGTGCACCAAGGACAATGCAGATCATCTCTTGCTTCAGTTTGTGTGTGTGTGTGTGTCAGCCCTTAGGGTGGGGATCAAGCGGAAAGCTCTTTTTGTTGCTGTGGATACACAAGATCTGGATTTGCTCAACATTGGAACAAAGGGATGCTTTGAACAGTAAACTGCTGGGAGTGAGCAGTGACCTGGCAGACAGGAGATGCAGAAACCTCTTCCCAAGCACCCTTCCCAGAAATGAGGAAATTCTAGGCGCTCTTGTGTTTCAACTAATGATGAGAGCAATAGCTAAATTTTCGTGAGTACCATACCACTGGTCACCAGACACTGATGAATGTTTCCCATGCATGATCTCTCCTGATCCCACAGCAATCCCGTATTATTGTTTCTACATCTTTAACTTTTATTAATTTTGCATTTGGTACATTATAATTACACATAATAGTGGGATTCATTAGAGCATATTTGTATAGACGTAATTTGATCAATCACATTCCCCAAAGTACCCAGGTTTGTGATTCCTGTTTTACTGATAGAGGATTTTATCTTTGGTGAAGTTAGGAGGACTTGCCCAAGGTCACACAATTAATAAGTACTTCCATAGGTGCCTGTCACTGCCAGGAAGGCCTTACAAGGACCTTGGAATGTACAACTGCAAATTCAAATTCCCAGTCAAGATAAATATGGCTGCTCAGATAGGAAATTTGCCCATAGACAGAAAAGAGGCAATTCAAAGGACTTTGCTTCTAGGCAGAGATGATCACTTCACTGACCTCCAGAAGGTGTTCATTGCTCATCTTTCTGGGCTCCCAAAAGGTTTGCTTAAATGTCTATTATAGATAACTTTTTTTTTTTTATCCTTGGGATTGAATCAAGGGTGCCTTATCACTGAGCTATATCCCCAGTCCCTTTTACTTTTTATTTTTGAGACAGGGTCTCACTGTTGCTGAGGCTGGCCTCAAACTTGCATTCCTCCTGTCTCAGCCTTCCCAGTCACTGGGATTATAGGCATGCACCACCATAGCCAGCCACAGATGATTTTTTTAAAAAGCAAATATTTATTATATGCAAGGCATTGTAAATCAAATTTATTTTTATTTAATCCTCCCAACAAACCAAAAAAAAAAAAAAAGTAGATACAGCAGGGTGCAGTGGCTCAAGCCTGTAATCCCAGCAATTCAGGGCTGAGACAGGAGGATCGCAAGTTCAAAGCCAGCCTCAGCAATGGCAAGGCACTAAGCAACCCAGTGAGACCCTGTCTCTAAATAAAACACAAAATAGGGCTGGGGATGTGGCTTAGAGGTTGAATGCCCATGAATTCAATCTCCAGTAAAAAAAAAAAAAAAGAGAGAGAGAGAGAGAGAAACTAGAAACTACTTTTATTCCCATATTACAAATGAGGAAACAGGTTCAAAGTGATATAAGAATTTACCCAAAGTCTCACAAGTAGAAATTAGTAAAGCCAGGATTTGAAATGATGTTTGTACCCAAATATCGGATATCCCTGATATCCCCATACACTGTGTCACTCTGTATCTCAGGGGGTCCAAATCAAAAATGATTTCCTATGTGAAAGGAAGCTCCCGGAGGCATGGTTAGGGTCTCAGGCATCCCAGTATGCTCTGTTGTTGGTAAAACACTGAGTGGATGGAAGGGAGGAAGTCTCAGAGTGACCAGAAGCGTTAAGAATACCCTTAGCCTGTATGTCTCATATTAAGGAGTAAATGACCTACTTGTGAAGCTTTTATAAAAGGTCAGGAGCTACATAGTGTCAATTAGTGACTTTCCTGTTTAAAGACATCTGAAATCATTTGGATCCATTAACTGGGGTGAGACTCCAATGGAATAAACAGGAGGAGCCCAGGCCTGGTGGATTTCTGCTAACATTCATTACCCTGTTCCAGTCCATTAACTTCTGTGCTCCTAAGGGCTCCTTTACAATACCTGGGGCTCATTTGGTATGGTTTTCCAGAAACATGCAAGAAAATGCCTAGGGCTAGCATTTAAATAGCTGTATGCACTTCCATTGTCTGCTTTCCATCTGGGGAAGAGTAGACTCTAAAATCAGGAAGCAGGTTTTCTTGGATAAATGTATGAATTGAGCCTCATCCTTTTATAATCAAAATTTATATCATATTCTTTTTATGGGGCGGGGGGGGGGGCTGGGTTGAATGAGCATGAACACTGTTCTTAGAACTTGCCTGCCAAATGCTGTGCATTTTACTCCCGTTTTCTTATTTAATGCATAGCAGATGGGTATTACCATCTCCATTTTACAAATGAGAATGTCCAGAAGACAGATGCCCAGAGGAGTTGACTTAGAGCTAGGAGATGCTGGGAAGAGAGAAATTGTTGAATGAGAAAGAATATTTTTTGGTGCTATGAGCTCCATCTTTCTTGGGTTCTAATCTAACAAAATGTCATCCTGTATTTCCTAAGTATTAGGTGCTTATACATGCAAAAATTAATGGAGTTACTGGTTTGGAGCTATTTTCTACCTGTTACTTGTGAGGAATACCGAGGTGCTGCAAGAAATCAAACACAGGCTGGAAAGTAGCTGGGCCAGGCAAACCTTTACTTCTTCCAGAAAGGTGTGTTACTGCAACCTGGCTAGCAAGCATACCCCGGTTTTTATACCTAACACAGCAATGCCCTTCTCCCTGATTGGAGGATTCAGGGGTACAGTTAACGTGATTGACTAATTTTAAAATTGAGGTGGGCAAAAGGAAAGGACTATAATTAAAATGGCTACAGTCGGATCCAATTCAGGCTCAATACTATATTTTGAAAATGGACCATCAGACTTTCTATCTCTCATATACTTGAAAGGCTATCTTCACCACCAGCATGAAGATCTTGTGATCACTACATCATCATCATCATCATCATCATCATTATTATTAATTAATTTATTTATTTATTTTGCAGTAGTTGGGGGGGGGGCGTTAAACCCAGGGGTGTTTACCTTGACCTTGAGATCCTCCTGCCTCAGGCTCCCAAGCTGCTGGGATTACAAATCATGCTACCATGCCCAGCTGCATGGTTTTTATTTGAGTTCTGAGCAGCATCACTCTTCTTTTGAATACCTCACTCTGTATTCCCATGCTTCGCCACTGTGTTATATATTTCAAAATGCACCCATATCTCAGAGTAAATATTACATAAGGCTGTCCTCAGTTTTACACAGTACTGTGTTAACTGAAACTTGAAAATTTCAGAACCACAAACTCAGCTTGCCTATGATAACACTGATATGAGTTCAAGCTGATACATTAATACAATGGTATGATGTTATATTGGGGAAGCATTTAATTAAACATTTATCAGCTTTGACCTTGTAATTTCTTTTTTGAATTGTGGAGTCAACTTTTTTTCCCCATGAGCCCTCAAGAAAAGTGCCCAGGTTCCCTGATGCTGTACCTGGTTTAAGATGTTCAAGACACTATTTTTCTCCATGTTTACATGACACACATGGGGACTTGAGACTCTTGCCCCTGTTCACTTGAAATGTCACAGTGTAGGTTCAAAGGTATGAAAATATAAAACTGGAAAGGTGACCCTCAGTGTGCCACAGGTGCCCTAGGGAATGTCTCCACCTGAGTTCTTTGGCCCTCAGACTCTTTGATCTAGTACTTGGAGACTGTGACATAGATGGCTGTGAAAAATACCCCCACCGTCATGACGATGCTTATGTTTCCAGCCCACTTGGTAGCTGAGATGCTTGGGGCCCTTGAACCCAAGAAATCCCCTAAATAAACAGCAGCCTTTGAGGTAAGGGTCAGAGCTGGTACCTAGATCAGCTTGCAGTTCAGCTGGGCCCCAGACTTGGGATACGGCTCACTTTTGTCTTTGCAGGTTCAAGTGAGGCTTGACTGTACCTGCTGGATGAGTTCTGCAAAGAAAAATCTCATGTACCAAAAGCCCTTCAGCCCCAGGTGCTGCCCACAAAGCAGCATGATCTCCTCAACCCCCGCCCCCAGCTGCCACCACCCACACTCTCTCCTCCATTCACCATAGTACAGGACTGTCTGGGACACATGTCTTGCACAATATTTTCAACTCTTCATCTGAACACAACTGTTCCCGCCAACCTGTATTTGCAATAGGGACCCATCGAAAGGGCCAGGCCTTACATTCCAGTTTGCGGGGGAAAAAAAAACTAAATTAACTTCTTTAAGCCTTTCTTCTAATAAAATCAGAAATAAAACCTACCTAACAGAGTTTCACCAAAGATTAAATTTATTGTAAAAGCCACTAAAGTATCCAACATAATACATAGTACATAGCAGAAACTGTGAAAAAGTACAGAGAAAAAAAATGATCTAGTGTGTACCTTTGTTATATTTCTTGCATGGCCTTTCCCCAAGCTGGACATTGAGAGAGCTGTGTAAACCATTGTGCCAGGTAAAATAATTGTACCACACTGATAATATTCACAACGCAGGAAAATAGTAATGCTGTCAATTGCTTTCCTGTATTCTGAGAATCTGCTCCTGAAATTGAAAACATATACACAAAAAAATCTCTGCATCTCTGGAGGTAGAAATAAAGGAATTGACCTGTATTAGTCTGTCTTCTGTTTCTGTGGTTGAGTACTTCATAAACAAAAGAAGTTTATTTAGCTTACAATTTGAGAAGCTGAAAGTTCAAAAATCAGAAAGGCCCATTTGCTCAGCCTCTAGTGAGGGTCCCCTTGCCTGCATCAAAACATGGCGGATAGCAACATAGCAGGGAGAGATCACAGGGTGAGATGGGGAGCCCAAGAGTAGGGAGGGGTTGATATTGCTCTTCTATCACATCTGCCTCTTCAGAGAACTCACTCACTCCAAGAACAATAATAATCTCTTCCAAGGGTGCAGGAGGCACCCTCGAGACCTATTGTCCTTCTACAAGACCCACCTCTGAAAGGTTCAACCACCTCTTAACATCGCCACACTGGGGACAAAAGCCTTCAGTACCTGAGCTCTTGGGAAACAACCAAATCCAACCACAGCAGGGCCTGAATGTGCAGTTTAGCATCCCCAGCTTCAGGAGTCAGCAAATGCTGAAGTCCTGCCTGAGGAAGCACAGAGCCCCCAGGAACCAGCCTCATGGTGAATGAAGATCCCACCTTGTGGGGCAGCAGGCACCACCTACCAGTGGAGGCACGTCCTGATCCAGGCAACAAAGGAAATCAGCAATAGTGAGGGCAAAGCTCTAGATGGCATTCAGAGTAAAGCCATCCTAACATCAAAATGCCTACAAAAAATCTGATTGTCCAACAAGGAGAGCTGGCTGAATAAATTATGGCACATCCACTTGATTTAAAATGCTTATGCTGAAGAACACTTAGAGACAGTGTATCTTAAAAGGGGAAAATAAGGGCTGGGGATATAGCTCAGATAGTACAGTGGTTGCCTTGCATGCACAAGGCCCTGGGTTTGCCCCAGCACCACAAAAAAAAAAAAAAAAAAAAGGAGGGGGGTGAGGGTAATACTACAAGGTGCTAGTGATTGTCTAATTTCTTGAGAAAAAGTAAATGCAAAACAGCAAAACAGAAGAGAGCTCTTTATAGAAGAGAGACGGGACGGAGAGCTTCTCTTTTCCCATCTGTGCTTTCTTATGTTAAAAAAATTAATGTATTACACTTTATAAACAGGAGAGAAATTTTAGTTTGAGAAAAGGATAAAGGAAGAAAGAAAGGGAGGAGGAGAAGGAAAAAAGGAAGGAAAGGAGATCAGAAAGCAGGGTCCACAAACATCTCCCCACCAACTGCTTAGATGCTTCCTTCTCCCCGCAGCTTTGGGCTCTGCCTCTTCAAAGCTTCAGGGCAAAGAAAAACAACAGCAGCCCTGCTGCTAGCAAAAGATCACAGATGAAAGACGAGGAACCCGTTCACAGTCAATATTTATAGATCAAAGATAAGTGCAATTTAAGGGTAATTTTAAGCAAAAATTGCTTTGTCTTTCCCATAGATCCTGAAAGCATGAAAGCATCCTGAAGCTACCCAGAAGCTTTCAGCTAAATGGAATGAGCCGATGTAATGCTGGCGCTACATTTTCTTCAAAAATCATCTCATGAGAAAACATAATTTGCAGCAAATAGCATTAGGGAAATGGTGTTGTGGAGCGGAACTCTTGCAGGTCCCAACCTGCATCTGGTAAAAACGATGACTGCTGCCATGGGGCGTAGCACGGCCTGCCACGACCACCAGGTGGGCCACCTACTTGATGTCATTCTATCTTGGTTGCCTCATCCTGGGGTTTGAAGAAAGAGTGGTGCCTCCTAGGGCTTTAATTAAGATTCAATGAGCCAGTGCATGCCTAATGCTCAGAGCCCTCTCTGATATGCAGACTCCATAAATATTGATTATTCTAGCCGACAGACAGGACGCACAGGATGCCTGCACCCATGACCCTTCCTAACACTACTGCAGATAGCCTTCCTGAAATGACCGCCCTCCTGTTCCCAGCGCAGTTACTTTGTGTGGAATTGGTATCTCCAAAGGTGGGCACTGGTTGTCTTAAACCATTCTTCTGAACAACGATGATTGTTTCACCAAAGAGCTCATGACCCAAGTGAGGACAGGGAGAACAGAACAATTCTGCAGCTCTCTTTCCCTAGCTGGTGTCGTAGAGGAATATGGGGTCAGGAGCTGTCATAGCCACTTGGTGGCCATAAGGAGGAGTCCGGGGTGGCAAGAGAGTCCATGGAAGAGTTGAAAATGAAACCAATGCTAAAAAAAGATAGTTGATAACACTACTGGAGCTCCTAGGTTAAGGATTAAGCTCCTGGATTAAGCCAGTTAAGTTTGGTCTTTGGTAACTTGCATGTTAAGAATCCCTTATTGGTTTGCTTTTCTGAGATGAATAATTCTTTGCATTCCTTTCTCTGCACACTGACCATGTGCCAGGCATTTTCTACCGCAATAGAACTCAATAAAGAGTTGATACTCACACTCTATGAAGAAAATGAAAATAAATCAGCTTTCTTACTCTTTTTCCTCAATCATTTCAACCCACCCCCATCTCCAAGGCACCCTCTAAAAATAACAATATGACATGAAAAATTGTTAAGGCATTTGGATTAAGAAAAACATAAGAACTAAGTCAAAGGCAAGGAATATGACTTGCCATGATATATTTATTCATTTTGATAAAGTTGTACTATGATATGGACGTTTCTAGAATTCTGTGA
This sequence comes from Marmota monax, assembly GCF_021218885.2. Taxonomy (NCBI): domain Eukaryota; kingdom Metazoa; phylum Chordata; class Mammalia; order Rodentia; family Sciuridae; genus Marmota; species Marmota monax. The sequence continues at coordinate 24,876 of NW_026693806.1, forward strand.
TGACTAGTAGGAGGACAGGGGTTCATGGATGATGCAGCTTTGAATCACCCCAGCACTTAGGTTGGTGTCTCATAGCCCATGGATACCAACATACTTGTCAACTTGAAATATCATTTACCTGCTCAAACCCCAACTGCAACCATTTATTGAGCATCTAGTATGCACCAGTCACATTGCTATGCCATTCTCTTAGACAATTTACCTCAGACAATTTACATCTGCGTGCTAGGTACATTCCTATTTATAGAGGAGGAAAGAGAGTCAGGCATCTCATCCGAGACCAGACGTGTAGTAAATGATGATGGTGTTAAGATTAGAACCCTCGCCTAATATGTAAAAGACACACTGAGAGTGAAACACACATCACATGAATATCAGTAGGTGTACCAAAGATCATGTGGTTACAGGAGTAAAGGTCAAGGGCAAAGATATCGAAGAGGTGGGAGGCAGGGTGAGGTACAGGAAAAAAATAAAACGGGAGCTCACACAGCTGGGCTGTGACTAAGCAGCATGACCTTCAGCAGGCAATTCATTCATGCATTTGTTCAATGCATATTCATGAAGGATCCACTATGTGCTTAATATTCAAGAAACAACAGTGAATAAAAGAGTCATGAGCCCTCTCCCCAGGGAACTTGTGATCTTGTGAAGAGGCTGGAAATGGAAAGGCCCCGTGTGATCACCTGGTCCAATTCTCCCTTGGACAGAGGGGAGGACTGAGACTCAGAGAAAGGCAGGCACTTGACAAAGTTTGGCTAGTAGCAGAGCTGGGCTAGACCCCAGTCCTTCACTTGGCCTTCTACATTGCTCCACAAATGGGAAGGTCAACTGTCTGCCCCAGCCCTCCCCGCCCCCCGGGACCCATAACACCTGAGACACAGTACTCAAAGCCAGCTCAAAAGGTTCATTATTGCCCGGAATGGTGGTGCACACCTGTCATCCCAGAGGCTCGGGAGGCTGAGGCAGGAGGATCACAAGCGTCAGCAAAAGCAAGACCCTAAGCAACTCAGTGAGACCCTGTCTCTGAATAAAATACAAAATAGGGCTGGGGATATGGCTCAGTGGTCAAGGACCCCTTAGTTCAATCCCCAATACCAAAAAAAAAAAAAAAGCTGATTATTATAAATAAAGATGTTTTAAAAATGGTTCACTGCACCACTGTCCAAAATAGACTGCACATGACAGGCACAAAGACACTGGAATGTTCTCCCAGTGAGGCGTTGTTAAATAAACTGGCACCCTGATATAACGAAGCTCTGAGTACTAAAAATAATAACAATGTTAGATTTATTGGCCTGACCTAGAGAATGGCCACACTGTTTTGTTAACTATGAGGGGAAAGCAAGATGCAGATTAATGAATATAATCCCAATACAATCCCACTTCTTAGTCGTTTCTAAGAAGAAAATGTGAATGTGTTTACACATTTTATACACTCACATTTGACCTTAGATAAAAGTGTGAAAAAAGCACACAGGGAGGAATGAAACTGGAAAATAGGAGAGGGAATTGTCAACATTTCCTTTATGTAAAACTGTCATCCGAGTTGGAGGTAAGTAGTCTTTTTATTTTTGTCTTAAAATTATTTTTGTATCTATTTTGAATAGGTAATATGTTCACATGTTCAAAATTCAAGAGACAAAGGGTCTTTTTATTTTATTCTTTTAAATTACGTCAGATCATGGTACTCCTCTACCCAAAACTCTCCAGTGGCATCTCATTTTATTCAGATCAAGCTCAGTGGTAGAGTCTTGTCTACCATGCCTAAGGCCCTGAGCTCAATCCCCAGCACTAGAAAAAAAAAATCATTTAAAAATCAAAAGAGACAAAACACAGAGAGTAAAATGTACCCTATTCACTCTGGGCTCCAGAGTGGGCACTGAGGAGCTATCATTTTCCTCTGTTTCTTTCCAGAGGTGTCTGATGCCAATGCAGCCTCTGTATGATGCACACAGCACCACAACCTGCCTTTCTCACTTGACAAGTTCATATCCTGAAGCTCAGTCTCTAGCCAGAGGAGGCTGCTGCAACAGAACACCACAGAGTGGCCATCTGGGTGGCTCAAGCAATAAAACATTTATTTCTCCCAGTTCTGGAAGCTGGAAGCCTGAGATCAGGGTACCAGGATGGTCAGGTTCTGGTGAGGACCCCCTTCTGGGTTTGCAGATAGATGTGTTCTTGCTGCATCCTCACCTGGAACAATCCCCAGTACCAAAGAGAGAGAGAACACAAGTGTTTGTGACTTAATTGCCTCCCAAGGGCCCCACCTACAAATACCATCCCATTGGAGATTAGGCTGTAACACTATTTTGGGAGAACCCACACATTCAGTCCACGGCAATGTTACATATTCATACACGTCTTGCCTTCTCCTCTGTAGCAGTATTTAACCCACGCCTTACTGATGGACATCTATGCAGCTTCTAGCCCTTGCTCAAGTAGACAGTGATGACAAATAACCTTTGTACTTTATTCTTTTAAATTACGTCAGATCGTGGTACTCCTCTACCCAAAACTCTCCAGTGGAACCTCGTTTTATTCAGATCGAGAAAGAAAATCCTTCCACTGCCCAGGTGAAATCTGCACCTCCCCTCACCTCACCTCTTAGCTCTGGGACCTGATTTTCCACCCTGTCCTCTGCACTGGGTGACAAAGGCCTCCTTGCTGTTCCTCAGAGCTGCCCTCCAGGCTGTCCCCATGGTCCATTGCTTCCTTCCCTTCTAGGCTTTTCTCAATCTCCCCTTTTTAAGGACATTCCCCAGATTTTGCAAAGCACATACACTCCAGAACTCCCTTCCTCCCTTATCCATTCCCCGCCATTTTTACATATTCATCACTGTCTATCATTTTATATAAACTTATTTACTATTAGCTGTCATCTGCCTTGTCCCACTAAAATGAAAGCTCTCTGAGAGCCTTTGTGTCTGACCTGCTCATGAACACCTACAGCATAATCATCATACATGCTAAGGACTTAATAAATATTTTTTGAATGAGTATGGACAAATTTCGTATGTACATGAGAATGATTTATTGCATACATGTTGTAGCAACCTTAAAGCATAAGGAAAGGTGTACTGTACTTGGAGGGGAGCAGGAGCCCCTGTCTTCCAACCAAGACCTTTGCGTATAACCACAGTGCACATTTCATGTGATTTGTGTCTCTTCACACATGCAGCTCACGCAGTCCTCACAATGGCTTACAAATTCAGTTCAGTACTATCGTTGCTCCATTTTAGAATGGAGAAAATTTGAGCACAGAGCAGTGAAGCAGTTTTCCAAGGTCCCACAGTGGGATAGTAGGCGAATCCACAGCTTGAACACAAACACACGCAGCCTGGTTCCAGAACCATGCCCTTAACTACCAAAGCTTAACTCAAGTTTCTACTCAGTTCAATGCACTTTTTAAGGCAAAAATCCCAGAAAGCCACTAAAAATCACCATAGTCCCAAACTCTTACATTATGTGCACACGTTCTCACACACATACACACAGCATCAAGAGAATCATGAACCTGCTCCAGGCTAATGAGACACTGAGATTTAATTAACTCACTCAAGGTCACAATGCAGTGTGTCTGTGTCATGAAGCCAAGATTTGAATCTAGATACTCCTCATTCCTGAGCTTATCCGTAAGTATAATACCACACTGCCTGCATTTGAGCCAGAAGGAAAAATAAATAAATAGAAGAAGAGTCGCATGCATGCAGAGACCAAAGAGCTCCCTGGAGTTTCATCGTCCCCCAGGACTCACAACAGCCACCAAGGCTGCCATCTGCCTTAGAAAGTTTTGATTTACAAGTTTCTTTCAACAGGAAGCATTGCCAACTCAGATGGCACCCTTATCAGTGCAGTGACTGGTGACCTTGCAGCCCTATCAACAGGGCACCAGAAAACACACTGGCAGGCATGAAACGCCACCTTAGCAGCAGCTGAGGGTTATCCACAGGCTACCAATGTGGCCATCAGAATGTCTGAGTGATTGACAACGTCAGCACACAATAGGCTGCTGTTACCCGTTTACTATTGCCCTCCGCATCTCATCAGAATATGGGAACTCCTAGTTCCATCCCCAGTGATGTCTTCTTCCGGGGTGGGGGCTGCTGACATTGAACGAGCCATTGATCTAGAGCAGGCTGCTCATCTCTCAATGCTGCCTGATTGCACTTGTGAAATACAAGTGAAGAATGAAGGCTGCACTTACCTAAGGGGGTTGTCTAGGTTTTCACTTAATTTAAAAGACCACCAGCCTGAGAGCTGGGAGCCTGTGTTGAGGGGACACCTCTCTGGGCCTGGCAGCTGGGACACAGTCATCAGCACATACTTAGTTCCTCTCTGAGCCCTGACCCCAGCTGGCCCCTAGGCCTGGGCCCCAGGGTGCCCCGTGCTGAGTCATTCTCACTCCCAGCCAGTGCACCGGGCAGGCTGTGACTGTGGAGGGCCCCAGAAAAGCAGGGACACCAAACATCGAGTGTGTCAAAAGCAATAGATATTTCAAACAAAACGCTGAGGGCGTTCATATGAGTGAATATCTGGGATTTTTAGGGTTTCCTTAAATAATTATTCTTACTTGTGAAAGGGAGCATCTTCTTCCTGTATTTACAAACTTCCAATCCAAACCTGTTCTGAAAAGCCTGTGTGGAGGCTTCTGATCACCTGCCTCTATCCCACTGTTCCAAAAGTAATTCCTAAAATCCTCTCTGCTCCATCATCAAACAGGACAATTGCCCAGAGCTACCCTACAAGGGCACACATATGCGTGGAAAGGAAGGCAGACCACTCACCACAAGGGCAAAGGAGTTTGTGCAAGAGTGTCCATTACAGGGTTGCTTGTCACACCACAATAGGGGAAATAATCTAAATGCCCATCCATGTAGTGCCCATTCAATCAATCACAGGAAGACTAATTATATGGAGTTCTAGGCTGCCAGAAAGTCACTGTGGCAGATCTAGATCCGTATGTGTGAAAGGAAACACATTCCAGAATCCTTTTCTAAATTAAGGAAGAAAAAAGCAATATACAAATCACTGTTTACTAGGCTCACATTTGAGTTTTTTCCCAATGAAATCTACATTCACATATGCTGATTTAGACATGGAATTTTTCTAGGATTAATAAGACATCATTACCAGCCATTGCCTCCTGGAATTAGGCTATGCAGCCTGACTGCAAGGAAGGAAATTTTATTTTCATTCTATTTGCTTTTTTACTTTTTATCATTCATGGACAGAGCAAACAAAAGGTCACACTTATGTATCCTATTTTTATCACTATTAATGATAGAAGATCATGGAAGATCATACCCTGGCAATACCAATGAGAAAGCATTTGTTTGTTTAAAAGCCTGATGGGGTGTTTATTATGCTGTGTGCATCAGCCACACACAGACACCTGGACCTGGCTCCTTCCTGCAGCAGGTGAGCAGTTCCCATCACAAGTTCTGCAGGGAAGCAGAGAGGATTCAAAGTACCCCCAGGATCCCCTAGTCTCCCTTGCCTTATGAACTTGGGAACAATATAGATTCAGAGTCAGGGCTATCCTTGTTCCTAAGAAGATGAGAGGAACCATTCGAGCAAAACCTGCAAAGAGAAGAAGGGGAAAAAGGAGAGAGAAGTAGGATTTCAATTAGTAGAGGAGGGAAGGAGGGAAGCTTCGGTCTCCTTGCTCAGGAGGCGACATGAGTTAGAGAATGCAGCTATAAATATCTCTATGGAATGGCCAAGAACTCAGTGAGTGCCACCATCATGGGAGGAAGATGTAGTAGGGGCAGGTTTTGAATGATCTGATCGGAAGCTTCCAGAACAAAGTAGATACCAGGGTTGAGAAGCAATGGAATTTCTTGGCCTGATGAGAAACTGACAAGGACAGTGTCCGTGAAAATGGAACTGAGGAAATGGAATCTGAGTGACCCCAGGAAGTGAACTATCTAAGGTTTGGTGACCAGTTGTTTGTATAGCTGGGGAAGGTGAGGAAGCAGTTGAAGATAAACTTGACCTAGTTAATGCAATAAATTCATCACTCCCTAACAGCAGGAGGGGAAAGGGGATACATGTGAGTACAGACATTGGTGCCAAACATGGCCTACTCTTTTGGTTTTAATTTCAAACCTGTTGGAAGCTCCTGAGCAAACTTCTTTTTAATTCATCTTATAAATATTTATTGAGCATCTATTATGCTTCAACTACTATGCCCTAAACCAAATAGAACAGTGAAGAAAATACAGCACTTCAGTCTCTTGGGGAGACCAGACAAATTAGCTGGCCATCAAAATTGTGCTGGGATAGAACAATTCATGGGATATGGAACTTTAAGTAGGGACGTCCATCCCAACTTAGGTGTCAGCAAAGGCTGAATGGGGAATGGGAGATGGGAGTGGATGGAAGGGAGGCCATAGTAGAACTGATATCTATTTCATGGCAGGATCCTCTCTCTGGGCATTTCTCAGTGCCAGCATGAGGTAGTGGTCGTCCTGGCCTCCGTGGTCCAGTTTGCACCCTGGTGAGGACAGCTTGCAGGTGTGTGGGCCTATGCGGAAGCCAAAGTTAGGCTGAGCTGAGTTTGGATTTGAAATGATGACTTTGCGTTTGTATCGGATTACTAAAAAGGGAATTTCTTTTCAGCCCCACCAATGTCATGTGCCCTGAGTTCCTCCTTTCACCTCTCCTTTCAAAAGAAAAGAAAAATCCTCATGCAAACATCCACGTGAAGATGGATATCCTGATATGACAAAATGGGACGTTCACAACTGCAAAACCAAAGAAGACTGGTTATGACAAGGGCCTCCACGACTTCCATAACCACTGTCCCACTTGCTCTAGGTCCCTGCTCGGGGGTGTCTGCTCTGCCTGTGATTCAGCTCTACCCAGGGAGCTTCCGTGTCCCACCTCTGGCCATCAGACAACTTCACAGTGGAGTTTCTCCAGAGTTGGTCCCATGGGGACATTAAAGAAACATGACAATTAAGTGAAATTACTGACCCTAGATAGGATCAGGGGCTATATATGGAACATTATCAGGACAACTGGTGATTTGGAACTGAAGACTAGATAATAGTACTGTATCAATGTTAAATTTCCTGATTTGATCACTCTGACTTATATAAGAGAACAGCCTTGTTCTTAAGATTTCAGAATAAAGGGACTTGGTTATGCAAAGTACTCTCAAACAGTTCATTTTAAATAAAATAAGTGTGGTGGGGGGAGAAAGAGGGAGAACAAATGTGGCAAAATGTTTAAAGTTGGTGACTCTGGGTAAAGAGCACACTGAGAAAAAAGAGCACACAGAGGTTCTTCCTGGGGCTGGGGACATGGCTCAGTGACAGAATATTTGCCCACATGCTCAAGATGCTGGGTTTGACCCTCAGTGGAAGAAGAAGAAAATTTTCCTTATTCTTGCAACTTCTTTTTTTTTTTAATTTTTATTGTTGGTTGTTCAAAACATTACATAGTTCTTGACATACCATATTTCACACTTTGATTCAAGTGGGTTATGAACTCCCATTTTTACCCCGTATACAGATTGCAGCATCACATCGGTTACACATCCATTGATGTACATATTGCCATACTAGTGTCTGTTGTATTCTGCTGCCTTTCCTATCCTCTACTATCCCCCCTCCCCTCCCCTCCCCTCCCCTCTTTATTCTTGCAACTTCTAAGTTTGGAATGTTTTTAAGAGACAAGACTATAGGACAGAAAGTTTTTTGGTTTTTTTTTGCGTGTGTTGTTGTTTTGTTTTTGGAGATATAGAAGAATCACTCAGGGCTGGTTTAAAATACTGTACCAGTGCCTGAGCTCCACCCCAGAGCAATGAGGCCTGCATCTATGGGGCTGGAGGCTGGGGATTAGCACGTTAAATAAGCATCTCAGGTGACTCCTAGTTGCACTAAAAAGCATAGTCACCACCTGTCACATCAGACACACTCCAGGGCCTGACAACTTCAGGGCTCTTTGTATTCCTTTTTTTTTTTTTTTTTTCTTATGATACTGGGGGTTGAACCCAGGGGTGGTCCTCCACTGAGCCATATCCCCAACCTTTTTAATTTTTTATCTTGAGACAAGGTCTTTCTAAGTTGCTGAGGCTGTCCTTGAACTTTTGATCCTCCAGCCTCAGCCTCCCAAGTTGCTGGAATCACAGGCATGTGCTGCCACACCTGGCCACTTTGTATTCCTTAGATCTGAGTCCCAGTAAGGAGATTCTAATGGCCCAGCCCATCTTTGGATGCCATGCCATATCATAGGCTCCTACAAACTCGGTCATTGTATGCTTCATGGTCAAGTGCTGGTCCAGTTTCATTGGCTAAGGACTGTCATGCCTTGGTCCTCTTTGGGATGCCATGTTTAACTGGACCAGATTCAGCTTTAAAAAGTGATGAAGATAAGGAGAAAAGCCCATCACTGATCAGCGGCATGACATTCTTAATGAAGACACCCACAGCAAAGAATGTTTCAGCAGACACCATGTGCTTCCTTCCCCCCAAAAAAGAATATTGACTGGAGCTTATGGGAAGGTTTTACCCAATCTAAACAGTCTTTTGAAAAGCAGAAACTTGCATAGTCTCTGCATAACTTAAAAGCAAATGTTTTTCCCAAAGACCAATGATTCTTAGTGGTTTCCTTGCATAGACCATGTCATGCATTGGATGGGGCATAAAGCAACTGAACAGCTTGCCAAAGATGCTGTGAGGAGACTCAAGCTGGGTGACTAGAGTGCCCCTTGCTCACCTCCTCCTCCATGAAGAAGAACCACAGTAACAGGAGCACAGAGGCATTCTGAGGTGAGCAACTGTGGAACAACACTGAAAATCAGCAAGACAGAGGTTAGAACCTTGCAAGATTCAGAGATCTGGGATAATACATATAAAGAAAAATAAAATACCCTAGCATCTGCCTTCCCCGCTCCACGCTGGTCATCCTAGCTAATGGAAAGCTTCCCAGTCCTCACAGGCTTGCAGAACACTTAGATAAGACACCTGAAACAGAAAACATGCACAGGAGCTTTGCTTTGGAAAAGGTTCTCACATCATGGTGCTGTAGCTGGGAGCCATCTTGACACAGAAGCTACCTTCTGAGTTGGACTGGCCTAGGTCCCACCTCTGGGACCCCAGAGAAAACACACTGCACTTAAGCTCACTGTAGGGGGTGGGTATTATGACATGAAGGGAATGAAGGACACCCCTCAAGTTCAGGACACTTGCCCTCTGAGACCAAGGGTATGGCCAGACATGCATGGATTCACACCAGTGCCAGGACTGCAGGCAGGTGCCCACACCGTTCCTACTGCCCCTCCAGCCTGCTCCGCCATGCTCAGGCCCCTGTGGCCCACAGGCAGGGTGGGACCACTGTGGTTCCTGCAGCTGCCCTGCCCACAGGGGCATTCTAAGGGGGCCTTGAGCAACTCTGTGGCTCCAACTCTCACTCCACCCCCAGGTGCACAGCCGGGGAGCCACGAGCAACTTCGGCTGGCTCCCACTACCATCCCACCCCCGGGCATGTGTTACCACTGAAGCAGCAAAGTGGGAAACCATGGTTCCTGCCGCCATGCCACCTACGCTCTTCCCACTTCTGCTTCACCTCTGTGCCTTGGCTGACCATGTACTGCTGTCAGGACTGGGTGAGTGCCACAGGGGTGGGGGAGGGGTGCAGTTCCCACCACTGTCTCTCCCTGTGGGGAATCTGGGCAGGCACCACTGACAGGTTGAAGGACAAATGGATCAAATGCCTAAGTGCCACCTGGGCTGCCAGTGCAAAGGCCTTTGCTGGTAGCCCCCATCGCCCGCTAGGGGCCACCACTCCCACTGCAGGAGTAGCAGGAGCACCCCACACCCACTGCCATCTGCAGCACACCTGCCTGAACTGCCCGAGTGCCCCACTCCTGTGTGGCCCACAGAGACAGGGAGTCTCTCCCACCACAGTATGCACTGTCACCAAAACTGTGAATCCCAGCCAAAGAAGCTATAGGGAGATGATGCTGCAGTGCCCAGTTAGAATCAGCACCAGCACCGCACAACAAATCAAATCCCCAAGACACGACTTCAGGTGAAAGCTGCTCATTAGGAAAGACACAGCACCTCTCCAAAGAAGAAATACGAGTGGTCAACAAATATATGAAAAAATGTGCATCTTTAGCAGTCAAGGAAATGCAAATCAAAACCACACTAAGATTTTTATCATATTCTGGTTAGAATGGCAATCATTAAGAACACAAATAATAACAAATGCTGGAAGGTTGTGGGAAGAAAGGACACTTTTATACCATACGTAGGGCTATAAATTAGTACAACCACTATGGAAATAAGTATGGATGTTCCTCAAAAAACTAGGCATAGAACCACTACACGACCCAGAGATGCCGCTCCTCGGTATTTATCCTAAAGAATTAAAGTCAGGCCAGGCACGGTGGAGCATTCCTGTAATCCCAGCGACTTGGGAGGCTGAGGCAGGAGGATCACAAGTTCAAAGCCAGCCTCAGCAAAAGTGAGGTGCTAAGCAACACAGTGAGACCCTGTCTCTAAATAAAATACAAAATAGATCTGGGGATGTGGCTCAGTGGTGGAGTGCCCCTGAGTTCAATCTCTAGTACAAAAAAGAAAGAAAGAAAGAAAGATTAAATTCAGCATGCTATAGCAATACATGCACACCCATGTTCATAGCAGCACAATTCACAATAGCCAAATAGCCAAACTATGGAACCAGCCTAGATGTCCCTCAATGGCAATGGCTACATGGATTAAAAAATGTGATACACACACACACACACACACACATACACACACACAATAGAGTTTTATTCAGCCATAAAGAATGTTATTTGCAGGAAAATGAATGGAATTTGAGAGCAATTATTGTTATGGTTTGAATGTGAGGTATGCCCCAAAAATTCACGTGCAAGACAATGCAAGAAGGTTTAGAGGAGAAATAATTGGGTACAAGAGCCTTAACCCGATCAGTGAATTAATCCTCTGACAGGGATTAACTGAGTGGTAACTGAAGTGGTAGGGTGTGGCTGGAGGAGGTGGGAATTGGGGTGCAACCTTGGGTATATATTTGTATCTGGCGAGTAGAGTCTGTCCCTTTGCTTCCTGATCACCATGTGAGCTGCTTCCCTCTGCCACACTCTTCCACCGGGATGTTCCGCCTCACTTTGAGCCCCGAGGAATGGAGCCCGCCTTCTGTGGACTAAGACCTTTAAAACCGTGAGCCCTCTACAGTTGTGCTGGTCAGGTCCTTTAGTCACAGCAGCAAAAAAAGCTAAAACAATTATATTAAGTGAAATAAGCCAGACCCAGAAAGTCAAGTGTCATATCTTTTCTCCCAAATGCAGAAGCTAGAGAGAAAAAAAGTAGGGGGAAAGGGAAGGAGGATATCAAGGAATATACAAGGGAGACCAGTAAAGGGGGAGCCAGGGAGAAGGAGGAGAGAAAGGAGAGCTACTGGGGAATGAAATTGACCAAATTGTGTGATGTGCATGTATGAATATTTCACAGGGAACCCCACTATTATGTATAATTATAATGTACCATTAAAAGGTTAATTATAAAAAAAGTAGCAAATGCTGATGAGGATATAGATAAAAAAGGAATTTTTGTACACTGTTGATGAGATTGTAAATCAGGACAGCCATTATGGAGAACAGCATGGACAAAAACAGAATTAGCTTATGATCCAGCTCTCTCACCCCTGGATACATACACTTTTAAAAAATGAAATCAGCATGTCAAAGAGATAGCTGCACCTCCCAGTTTATAGCAGCACTATCCACAATAGCTGAGATATATAAACAGCCTACATGCCCATCAACAGGTGAATGGAAACAAAAATGTGATATGTATACAGAATGGAATATTATTCAGCCACAAAAAAAGAATGAAATCTTGTCATTTGCAGCAAAATGGATACAAATGGAAGATATCATGTTAAATAAAATAAGCCAGACACAAAAAGATAAGTACTACAGGTTCTATCTCACATGTGACCACAAGGAACTAGGAAAAGCCCAGAAAGGGTACCATTTTCAATTTTACATTTTTTTTTTTTTAATTCTTAGAGTCACTCCTTCTGTTTATTATCCAGGTTGACGGAAGCAAGCAGAAAGGATAGGACATGAAGTTTTCATTCTTTCATTCCCTTCAAACCAAGGTTCGCACCTATACCTGCCCGCTTGCTCCACAACTGCCAATCTTATAAACTCTGTTTCTTCTAGGGACTGAATGGTGTGCCCCACATCAAGTTCACAGGTTGAAGCCCCAACCCCCAACGGGATGGTACTTGACTTGGGACTTTGGGGAGGCTTTAGGTTTAGAGGGGATTTGCACACCCCTATAAAATGAGGTTTGAGTCAGCTTCACCCCTACCTCCATCACAGCAGGAAGGCAGCCATCCACAAACCAAGAAGAGCGCCCTCCCCAGGAACCAAGCCATCCAGCACCTGGATCCTGGATTTCCCAGGCATCATAGCTATGACAGAGAAATAGCTGTTCTTTAAGCCTCGTGTGTGGAATCTTGTTGTAGCACCTCCAGATGACCAAGACAATTTCCAAAACAAATCCCCAATGTGTCTACTCTTCTCCAACTCCACTGCCACCATCCAATTCCTAGGGATTACTGTCTCTCCCCGGACCACTTGTCTCCCATTTCGGTTGTTTTCCCACACATGGCAACTAGAATTATTTTTTTAAACTTGTCATTAGAAATAACAGCCTGCCTACAGAACAACATTTACTTCTGACTAAGATGGTATGATAGGAAGTAGATATGCCCTCCTGCCTGAAGGAATTAAAAAAACCAAACAAAATATAAGAAACAAAAATTTCTCAAGGCAGTAAATTAGGAAAGACAGGTGATACCTAAGGAAAGGAAACCAAGGAACTGAGCCTCCAATTGCCCCAGGTTACTGCTTCATGAGACAGGGGGAAAGCCATCGTGGAGGGAGAAGCAACCCAGGCAGAGCCCAGGGGGACTCCTTGAGTGCAGACACAGTTCAGAGTCCTTGAATCCACAGAGGCTAGAGTTCAGGAGAAAGTATAAGAGGGAAAAGGTGCATAAAGAGAAAACCTCAGATCCCTGCAGAGGGTCTCCCTGGAGGATTCAGGGAGGTACTGAGCGCATATGAAAAAAACTCCCCAGGCTGGGGCAAGAACCACCTGGGGACACTAGAGGGAAGAGTTACCTGGCATTCACTCCAGGCCAGAAATAGTGCCCCATCCTTCCAAGCAGACTGGAAAACCTCACAATTCTTGGGGTATTAGTGTAGTAAGAAGGGTCTTGCCTTCGTAGAAGCAAATAATTAGTCCTAAATCAGATGCTGCTCTGATCCTGCTTAACAAACCCTAAGAGATCTGAAAGGATTCAATTGTTTCCAGGACTTGGGGTGTCGCTTCATGCTACAGTGCTTGCCCAGCATGCATGAGGCCCTGGATTCAATCCTCAACACTGCGCGCGTGCACACACACACACAATACTGTTTCCAAGTAGTATAACTGCATCCCAGTTATACTACTAAAAAATATTTAAAAATAACAAATATGCAGACTAACAAAAATATTTCAGGAAAATTATCCAGCACCCATAAAGGTGAAATTCATAATATCTGGGACCCAATAAAAAGTGCAGACAGTCATACACAGAGACAGAAAAATAAACTTTATAATGAGGAGAAAGATCCATTCATTGAAACAAGCTCAGAATTAACACAGATATTAGAATTAGCAGATGAAACACGTTAAGAAAGTCATTAAAACCACATTCTACATATTCAAAGAATTAAGTAGAGCCAAGGAAGATATTTTTTAAAGACCCAAATTAAACTTCTAGAAGTGAAAACTATAATATTTAAAAGGAAAAGTGGACAGGATTAAGAGCAGATTAGAAATTATGGAAGCAAATATCAGTGTCATAGAAGGCAAAGCAACAGAAACTCTATCGAGGGAAATACAGAAAGAAAAAGACTGAAAAAAAAAAAAAGACTGGAAGAAATAAACAGAGCTTCAGTGAGCAACAGGACAATGCCAGGAGACCAATCATACATGCCACTGAAGTCCCCAAAAGAAGGGAGGTAGACAGGAAAATAACTGAAGAAATAATGAAGAAATTTTGAAATTTGATGGAAACTATAAACCCAGGGATCCAAGAATCTCATCAAACTCCAACCACAAGACCCATGAGGAAACCCTCCCCAGACACAGAAGGGCGAGGGGAAGAGGGTGAGAGAGGAAGGATAGCTGGCCCAGGGCGCAGTTGGTTAGGAAGAGTGAACAACGCTGTGTGGCACAGTAGGGTGACCACACTGGACAATCAGTAAGTGAATACTTCAAAAGAGAGAATTTGTTTCCACTTTTTTTATTGGTGCATTATAGTAGCGTGTAATAAAAGGACTTGTTACATATTTGCACATGCATACAAGATAACAATATAATTTAGCCCATATCACTCAGGACAGAAGATTTCGAATGTTCCCAACACAAAGAAATGATGAATATCTGAAGTAACAGATATGCTGATTACCCTATTGTGATCAGTACACATTACATGTCTACTGAAATACCATATTGTACCCTATAAATACGTACAGGGGCTGGGGTTATGGCTCAGCGGTAGAGCGTTTGCCTAGCATGTGCGAGGTATAAAAATAAATAAATTAAATAAATAAACTAAAAGCACACATATGTAAAAAGTATGTACAATTACTAGCTGTCAATTAAATTTTTTTCCATTTAAAAAAAAATAAAATAAATTTTGGAAATAAAAGAAAGAAAACTATACCAAGGCACATCATACCTAACCATTCAAAATCAGTACTATTGAGCCTTGCGGTGCAGATCTGTAATCCCAGCAACTTGGGAGGCTTGAGATAGGAGAATCTCAAGTTTGAGGCCAACCTCAGCAATTTCAAGAGACCCTAGGCGACCTTGTGAATCCCTGTCTCAAAATAAAAAATAAAAGGGCTAGAAGTGCAGCTCAGTAGTAAGGCACCCTTGGGTTCAATCCCCAGTAATAAAACAAAAAAAATTAGTCTAATGAGGTTAGAGAAAATAGCCAGAAAAAAAAGAAATAAATAAAAGACAAATTGGGAACAGAGCAACAATATGTCAATAAATTCTTAATTTAAAAAAATGTAAATGAGAGTGGAACAGTATCTTTAAAGTACCAAAAGAAAAAGCACTACAATGGTGATGATAGTTCACAGCAACCTAGTATGCACTTTGTAAACCACTACAGGAGCTTGAAGAAGTCAACACTAAGCAACCATATGGAAATGAAAGCATCGATTATCTTGACTTGATCAGTGCACGTGATATACTGTGATAGCACACTGTACTCCATAAATACACACAATTATATATGCTAATCAAAATTATTTTTCACTTATTTATTTAATTAGTTATTTTGGTTACCAGGGATTGAACTCGGGGGTGCTTAACCACTGACCCACATCCCCAGCCCTTTTTTTTGTTTTGAGATAGAATCTCTCTAAGTTGCCTCAGGCCTTGCTAAGTAGCTGAGACTGGCTTTGAACTTGATTTTTCAAATGTTTAAGGAGATAGAATGCAACTACCCTGATTTTATCATTACACACTATATACATATATCTACTTACTACCTGCTACCCATAGGCTTATAGAAATCAAATAATACTTTTAGAAAAGATACTATTAATCTAGCATTCTATAATCAAAATACTTGAAACCTGAAAGATATTCAGGACCAACAGACTCACACTAACAACAGCAACAAAAATGTTAAAGAAAGTTCTTCAGACAGAAGGAAAAAGACCTGAATGGAAATCTTCACAAAGGAGTAAACAGTATATCCAAAAAATATAAACGAAGTTCTCATATTATTTTAAGTCTCTTCAAAAAAATAATTAGCTGCCAGGCACGGTGGCTCACACCTATAATCCCAGCTACACAGGCAGATGAGGCAGGAAGACCTCAAGGTCGAGGCCAGCCTCGGCAGCTTAGCCAGACCCCATCTCAAAATAAAATAAAAAAGGATGGAAAAATAGCTCAGTGGTTGGACACCCTTGGGTTCAATTCCCAGGGCTGAAAAAAAAAATTAACTGTTAACCAAAAACAATGACAATATATAATGTAGGGCTTATAATACCATAAAAGTTACATGTGAAATGATACAACATCACTTAAAAATGGTCTATAAGTTAAAGATGTACTCAGCGTAGACAATGACAAGATACACTAACCTCTACAGTAAACACACACACACACACACAGAGAGAGAGCTAATAAGCCATGAAGAAGATCATTTAACAAAATACTCAGCCCAAAAGGAGACAGAGAAAGAGGAAAAGGGGATCCAGATGAGATGTGATAAAAAGAAAACCAGTAAGACTTAAATTTAAGCATACCCATAATCAAAGCTGCAGGAAAGTTGCAAGAATAGTACAAAAAAATAAAAACCCAAAACTCAAGTATGCTTTTTGTACAAATTCTCTGACTTTTAACATTATTACCTGCCAGACATAAATGTCTTGTTTCCTAAATATTCTGAGAGTGTGTTGCAGACATCGTGCCATTTTACCCCATATATTTCCACATGTATGTCCTGAGACAAGGGTATTTTCTTATGTAACCACAGTCGAGTTACCAAATTCGGGAAATTTTGCAGTGATTCAACTCACTTCTCTAAAAAACACCCTTATAAGTGTCATCAGCTGCCCCAGAGGCATTCTTCACACCAACTGGTTTTCAAGCCCAGGATCAGTCCACAAGCACACCCCACGTTCAGTATCATATCTCTTTTATGTGAAATTGTTCCTGAGCCTTGCATTCTTTTAAAAGTGCAGGCCAGTTTGGTTGTCTTTGGTTTGGTTATAGATTGTCCCTCAATTTGGAGTTGTGATTATGACTCTCTCCTACTTATACAGCGCTTAGACTAACCAAGTTTCCCCTGCCCTCGTCCTCAGACTAACCAAGCCACTCCAGGCTGGACCTGTGCCTTCCCTTCAGCAGGGAACTCCTTTCTGTGGCTAAGGACCTCCAGCTCCCTCTCACCTCACTCCTGCTGCATTTGCTGTTCCGTCTTCCCTCAGCTCCCACCTCCAGAGTTCAGTTCCCAATTCCCAGCCCAGAGGCACCCTCCCTGAATATTCTGCCAAAAGTAGCCTTCCCCAAGAGCCAACTCCAATCACTTCTGTTGGTTTCCTTCAGAGCTCTTATAACCTGATTATTATTTCTGATGATTATTTAATAATCATGTTTGCTTGCTTGCTTGCTTTCCATTGAAATAAAAGCCCTGATTGGTCAGGAATCTTGTCCATCTTGTTCATAAATGAGTTCCTAGTGTTTAGCATGCGGGGCACACGGGCCTTTAGTCTGTATTATTGGAAAGGATGAGTGAATGAGGGAGAAGGGGGGCCAGGGAAGACAGAAGAGGAAAAAACTCTACTTTGGATGAAAAGAAATCCCAATGGTAAAACTAATGTCTCTTGAGAGCTTTCTACAAGCTAAGCACTCTTCTGAGTACTATGTGTCACTCATTCGCGGGACAGTCAAAATCTTTAATGTCGCTGAATTTCTCAGACTCTGTAAAATGAGGAAGATCTGACATTCTAGGAATATGTAAGCAACAACCAAGCCCCTGGGGAGACATGAAGAAGGACATTCAGACTACCTAGAGGAACCCAGCCGAGGGTGGAGAAGAAATGGAGACCTGTCCTGGGTGGCCAGAATGAAGACACGAGGAGGCACAAGCCAGCTCTTGTAGTGAATGCCTAGCTCACCTTTCAGGGAGGGACCCTTTGAGCCATTGGGAGAGATACTCCAAAGACCCTAGTTTTTCCTTCAACTTTTCTGGTCTGACGAAATAAAATATCATAATGCAAAGAGAGAAAAGATAGGTGCCTAAAATGGCAGAGACAAGAGCAGAGAGAGCTCCACTAACTTGCAAATAGTCCCCAGGGGTCTGGCTTCCCAACTGTCCTTGGTTTCCAGAGTCTTCTCTGCTGAAGCTAGCTCAAGCTGATTTCTGTTCTTACAGAATGTTGGTTCTAGAGGGCTGCCTTTGATCTTTGGGGGAATTCCCCTGTGTAAGAGTCTTGGTGGGAAGCAGAGAGCACCTCCCACTATATAAATTAAAAATGTCACCCACTTTCCCATAGCCCTTGCTATGGTTGAGCACATGACCCATGCTAGAACAATTAGTTGTGCAGGTGGAAAGAAACGAGGTCCCAGGGAATTCATTTGAATGGTGGTGGCAACAGCAATGACATCCTCCATCCAAAGCAACCTGTGGTGGTAATGTAAGCTGGGTTGGTTGATGGCAGTGGCCTCCATGACAGACTGACCCTGGCTGAGCCCTTGCCTCCCTCATTCCTGCCCTTTCTCTAGTGACTCTTCTCTAGAATTCTTGGTGTTTCTCTGAACCGCCTGCCATGTTCTCAGTAAATTTCTTTTCTGTGGCAGTGGGCCAGAATTAGTTTGTGTTGCCTGCAATTAAGAACTCCAGTGAATTCAGTTTCTTCCCACAAAAGAGTTCTAACTAGTTCAAGGAATTGGCCTTGTCTGAGTCTTCCTTAAGTTGGTACTTGTAGCCTCTCGATGATCCCTCTCTCCAAGTCACTAATGAGGATTGTCTACTGAGCCCACTCAGGAGAACTGCTTGCAGGCTCAGACTTCAGTTGGAAAATTCCTGCTGGACCTTAGGCATCTGATGTACAAGCATAACGGCAAAGGCTGTTGCTGGTCCACGTTCCCCTTTGTGTGAATTAGGGAAAGGCTTGACTAGAAACTAAGGATGCCTTCCGGAGAATGACCTGCACTGCCATATGTAAAGGTCATGGTAGCACAACTCTTCAAGGCCCTCCGGTGCAGAGGCTCACTAAGTTGGCATTTGAAGGAGAATATAATAAACACGAGATTGCAAATGAACAAAATTGTCATTTTGGGTGGGGTTGAGTAATGTGTAAGTCATATTTCCATTAATGTGACAAAATACTTGAGAAAAACAAAAGAGAAAAGATCTATTTTGACTCACAGTTTCAAAGTTTTCAGTCCATGGTCATTTGACTCTAGATTCTGGGCCTATGGTGAGGCAGAACACCATGGATGGGAGGGTGTGATAGAGCAGAGCTGCTCAGCTCATAGCAGCCAGGAAAGAGAGAGAAAAAATGGTCGGGGGGAGGGGGACAAGATAACTAGGTCCCACTTCTACAGTCTCCACCCTTCCCAATAGTCTTCCACCCTTCAGCTATGAATCTATCAGTGGATTATTAATACATTAATGAGGCCAGAGCCCTTATGATCCAGTCACTTCTCAAAAACCTTCAACACAGGAGCCTTTGCAGGTCAATCCAGATCCAAACTATGATGAGCAGGGAAGCCAACTTAGGATCTCTGGGCTTCATACAGGCTGAACGAAGCGTATAGTCAGGGACTGCATCTGGAATCTGCGGAAAGGTGTTCTTTTGTGGGGGATCATTATAATACTCCCTGAGATTTTATATTGATTTTTATATATATCCTTGATTGTAATAAGACGTTGGAACCTATCCTTTTCTAGAAGGAGCATCTATAACTCTCATCATCTTGTCAAAGGCTCCAAGACGTACGTGACATACACACAGAGACAAATTTTAAACTTAAAAATGACTAGTAGGATCCAATCTTTCCATTCTATAAATAAATTAAAAAAGAACCAGAGATGTTCAATGTCTGGTCCAAGGTCATGGCACTGATTACTGGTCAAGTCGGGATGAAAATCCAGGTCCACGGCTTGAATTCCAGAGCACTCCATGTTTTAGGCAGCATTCACATTACCATCCCAACAAGATGTGCCCCTGGGGAGAATCCTTCCTGGTCAGGAGGGCCCCTGACCAGTAGCAGAGCCCTCACCAAGGGTCACCCAGCATGAATAGAGCTGCTTTTCCAAACACCAGGCTCCCCCTGCCCCTCCTCATTCAGCCCACCAGGCTAGAACAGGCCTGCCTCAGCGGAAGGGCAGAACAAGGGCCACCAAGGTAAACGCCACCCCTCTTCTCTGCCCCCCACGCTTGCAGGTCCCTGCACATGGGAGCCAAGCAGAGGTTCAGGAAGCCTGTGGGCTAGAAAGCCACAAGCTGCTTATCTACTGCTTGAAAAAGAAAAGAAAATTTGAATATTTTTTAAAGTTCTAAAACTCACTCAAATACACGTGGCTCTCACATTACCACCAAGGCCAGGCGTGAGTGGGATGGCCTCATACTGGACATTCACATCCAGCCAGGAAAGAGACCTGTTCTTAGGTGCCTGTGAGAGTCACCTCATCCCATTCATTTAAAAATACTAGGAGCAGGGATACCAAGTCATTTCCCCCAGTGGCTTGCTTTCAGAATATGCCAGTCTCATTTTCAAAACCAAAATCTCAGGAATAACAGCTAACATATGGCCAGGCACTGTGGCAAGTGTTTGCCATGCACATTATAATTTAATCTTCGCAATAAGGGTGAGCACCATCGTCGTTCCTGTTATACATAAAGAAACCAGGGCCAGAGTTGCTCGGTAACTTGCTCAGTTACAAAGCCAGTAGGAGGGAGAGCAAGAATTTAAACGCAGGTCTTTTCTAGAAGAAATATGAGCTGGGATTTTTCCCTAGCCCCCTTCAAATGTTCTAAGCACAACACAAGAAAATGTCCTCCTAAGTTCCGTGGCTCCTACCAATGTGAATCAGGGCCTCAAAGAGTCTCAAACTATTAGTGTGGAATTTTAGAGATCATCCACTCCAACATCCTCATTTTTCAGGAGAGGATAAAGAGGCTCAGAGAGGACAATACACAGCTATTAAATAACCCTGGACTTCAAGTCCTAGTTTTGTAACTTTGAGCAAGTTACTGAAACACTCTGTCCCTAGTTTCCCTGTATATAACATAGGAACAATGATAGCATTGACTCTGGACTTGTCTATATGGTGGTGACATTAGGTTCCTATCACACAGGAAATGATTTTAGGGGTACATAAAGCTTTAAATAGCATTGATCCACATAATGAGAGAAAATTATTCCTTTTTCACTTCTCTGTGAAGATAGAGTGCTAATATGTCTTTGACACTTGTTCAACTCCCTCTTAAGACAGAGCATGGACCCTTTGTTGGGAAAACTTACCAGCATCAGCAAGAATTCAATAACATGGTTTTCCTTCTTTCTCTTCCTCCTCCTTCTTCTCCTCCATCTCCTCCTCCTCCTTCTCCTCTCCCCCACTCCTCTTCTTCTTTTCTTTTTTTTTCTTTTTTCAATGTCACCCTCTTATTATGTCAAGTGACAAGTTTTCCATTTATACATTAAAGTTTCCATTTAAAATATATGCATTTAGGTTAAAGAAAAATTGAGTCAATTTAAAGAAAACTATTAAATGAATTACCACTGACTCTAATGCAAAGTAACCTTAAGAACAATTTCAATTAAAATAAACGCCTGACTTCATAATCACTTTGAAAGTAAACGACTCAAAACTAAAACTTTAAAAAGCACATGACTGTACTCATGGTGGATACATGTGACTAGAAATCCATCACACTAACTGGGGTCAGCTCTACGCTCTGCGACTTCCTCTCTTCATTGCCTTCCCCACCCCTCCACCACTTAGGGGACCTAAGGGAGGCCCTTCAAGGAAGGGGTACAGCCTCTCCTCACAGGATTGTCGCTGTGAGCAGTTGCAGGCGAGGACGAGGTGTGCCGCCCCCTGGTGGACAGTTTGGAAAACCGGCGCCAACGCGTGACGCTCACTCCTTCGGGTGCACTTTTCTTCCAGGTCTCTCGTCGTCCTTCGTAAGCAAACGCATAAGCCTGAGTGTAGGATGCCTGTGAATTTCACTTCAGGATAGTAAAGGGGATGTTGGAAGCGTTAAGAGGGATAAAACAAACAACCCAATCAACAAATGGGCCAAGGACCTGAACAGATACTTCTCAGAGGAGGACATACAGTCAATCAACAAGTACATGAAAAAATGCTCAACATCTCTAGCTGTCAGAGAAATGCAAATCAAAACCACCCTAAGATACCATCTCACTCCAGTAAGATTGGCAGCCATTATGAAGTCAAACAACAACAAGTGCTGGCGAGGATGTGGGGAAAAGGGTACACTTGTACATTGCTGGTGGGACTGCAAATTGGTGCAACCAATTTGGAAAGCAGTATGGAGATTTCTTGGAAAGCTGGGAATGGAGCCACCATTTGACCCAGCTATTCCCCTTCTTGGTCTATTCCCTAAAGACCTAAAAAGAGCATGCTACAGGGACACTGCTACATCGATGTTCATAGCAGCACAGTTCACAATAGCAAGACTGTGGAACCAACCTAGATGCCCTTCAATAGATGAATGGATAAAAAAAATGTGGCATTTATACACAATGGAGTATTACTCTGCATTAAAAAATGACAAAATCATAGAATTTGCAGGGAAATGGATGGCATTAGAGCAGATTATGCTAAGTGAAGCTAGCCAATCCCTAAAAAACAAATGCCAAATGTCTTCTTTGATATAAGGAGAGTAACTAAGAACAGAGTAGGGACGAAGAGCAGGAGAAGAAGATTAACATTAAACAGGGATGAGAGGTGGGAGGGAAAGGGAGAGAGAAGGGAAATTGCATGGAAATGGAAGGAGACCCTCAGGGTTATACAAAAGTACATACAAGAGGAAGTGAGGGGAAAGGGAAAAATAATACAAGGGGGAGAAATGAATGACAGTAGAGGGGGTAGAGAGAGAAGAGGGGAGGGGAGGGGAGGGGAGGGGAGGGGAGGGGGATAGTAGAGGATAGGAAAGGCAGCAGAACACAACAGACACTAGTATGGCAATATGTAAATCAATGGATGTGTAACTGATGTGATTCTGCAATCTGTATAAGGGGTAAAAATGGGAGTTCATAACCCACTTGAATCAAAGTGTGAAATATGATATATCAAGAAATTTGTAATGTTTTGAACAACCAACAATAAAAAATAAAAAAAAAAAGAGGGATAATTCCTTAGGCCAACGGTGTCGATTAGAGCAAAGAACAAAACCAAGCAAAACAGAACGTGATTCTCAAAATCAGGCGGCTCCCAGAAGCAGAGAAGTTTCCAAGAACTCGGACCCACACCATGATCACACTAATCAGACAACATTTATTTAAAAGGGGGGGGGGACACAGAAAGCAACTGATAGGCTACTGTCCGTCCATCAATCAGCCAATCAGTTACAACTTAGTTGATTGTAATTGGCTATAGGGCCTCCGTGGCCAACCAGATCTGGCTAGTGGGATTAGTTTGGCCTGTTGGGCTTACAACAAGGTCCCAGTCCAAATCCATGGTCTCCTTCAAATTTTTATTTAACACAGAATGAAAGTGGGGTTGGTCTGATAAAGCTGTCCTGGAGCAGGCAGGGCAGGGCAGGGCAGGGCAGGCCCCTGAGGGGACCATTTCACCTTTCCAAGGGTACCATCTAGCTGGATGCTGTGGAAGTTATCCATCCAATTACAGCTGGAGTTTCCCGTTGTTAAAATGAGTGTCCACGCATACCCACACCCCATGGTGCGATTCTGAGGTTCCACGAGATAATGCATGTGAAGTGCACTTAGCACAGATCTGGCAAGAAATAAAGCTCTGTAAATGTCAAGCAGTGGTGGTGGCAGCAACGATGATTTCCCTTCCACCAATCCCGCCACCCCAGTTTTAGGTAAAGAAGTCTCCGAAGTATGATTTGACTGATTAAAAAAAAAAAAACAGAGTTCGGATTGTAGGGCAAAACTTAGCTCACCCATCAAGCTGATAAAGTGCTACAGACATAGATCTCACTCACCACCCATCTCAGCTAACAGGTCCAGATTAGCCAAAGCAAGTTACTAGCAAGGCAGGAGGCGCCCTCTAGCGGCAAGGCTGCATTATCTCAGGAAGAAAGGTAGGTGGTGTCAGGGAAAAGCAGAGGACGAATCAAGCGTGGAACTGAGGCAGGAGGTAGTGTTGCCTTAAAGATACAAGCAGTAATTTACTGTCTATTGGTGGACCTTCGAAGGTTCCTTTTTTAAAATATATATTCTTTTTGTTGTTGATGGGCCTTTATTTTGTTTATTTATTTAGATGTGGTGCTGAGAATGGAACCCAGTGCCTCACACATGCTAGGCAAGCTCTCTACCACTGAGCCACAACCCCAGCCCCTATAAATTCCTTTTTTATGTGACTCTTCTTGACAGGAAGTGACCTATTCCAGGTCAGGTCCTAAATCAGGGGTGAGGCTTGGAATTGAGCCTACAAAGGTGTTGACTGCAAAACTAGAGCTCTGCTGAGTGGCAAGACCCCCACCCCAAAAAATAGGAGCTGTGACATGCCATTTTATATCCTTCACAGCACTTAGCAAAGACAGCATATAACATATAACAGATATCCAATGATTTGATGGAATAATAACATTTATGAAATGATCACTGTTTCCAGCACTATAAATAACTTATTTCATTGGTTGCTCACAATAACTGTGAGCAGAAATAACCTAGTTTACCAATAAGGAAATTCAGTCTAAGAGAGGGTAAGTAACTTGCCTAAGATCACAGAGCCAGGAGTTGAATCCAAACATACTAACTCCAGAGCCTGGGCTCTCATTTCACCAGACCAGCATTTCCCAAATGGCTTGGTTTCAGAATTCCATAACATACTTAAAAAGTAAAAAGACGACAAAAAGCTTTTGTTTCTAAGGATACTATCTATCAATATTTACAGTCAGTGGTAGAAATTACAACTGAGGACATTTTTAAATATTTACCAATTAATTTAAACATTATCATAATAAGCCTATTAATGTTAATTAATTGTTAACACAATTAAATATTTTATGAAAGATAACAATTTTCTCAAAACAAAACCGAGAAAACTGACATTGCCTTGCATTTTTGCAAAACTCTTTAATATCTGGCTGACAAGAAGACAGCTGGATTCACATAGCTGCTTCTGCATTCCGTCTGCTGCGATACCACACTTCCAATAGCTTCTGGAAAATGCCACGGTACACTTTGAAAGAATGAGAGTTAAATGGGCAAATCACATCTTAGTACTGTCACTGAAGTGAATTTGACCTCCATGACATTCTGTCAAATGGACAAAGAGCTCGGTCCTCCAGGGAGTTCATGCCACCTCATTGACTTCACCAACTCCAGTCCATACTCTACTTTCCCCCTCGGTTCTTTCTATTTTCCTGGCCACTCCCTGTCTCCTAAGGCAACCCTCTTCTCTGTGCTATGGATAGAGCCACCAGGGGGCGATGATGGACCTCGAAGTGGACTCCTTCCAGCATAATGAGGGACTCTGTCTTGATTCTAGATGCCTCTTGCTCCTTATGACCAAGGAGCCAAATACTCATTCCTGTTAATTCACATGGAGGGAAAAGAACTTATGAAAAATCTTTACCCAATTTCCTGTAGACTAAGAATCTCAATTATCAGAGAAAGTACTCTCATATAGATTTTTTAATATTTATTTTTTAGTTGTAGTAGGACACAATACTATTTACTTATTTATTTATTTATTTTTATAGTGCTGGGAATCGAACCCCGGGCCTCGCACATGCTAAGTGAGCACCCTACTGCTAAGCCACAACTCTGCCCTCATATAGATTTAATTAAAACATATAAATGAGTCATTAAGAGCAGTATCCTAAAAGACATCCTATTGCTGGGAGTAGAGGTGGACGCCTGTAACTCAGGAGGCTGAGGCGGGAGGATGGCAAGCTTGAGGCCAGCCTCAGCAACTTAGTAAAACACTGTGTCAAAATTAAAAAGGGTTTGGGATCTAGCTCAGTGGTTAAGCAGGGTTTGATTCTGGTACCAAAAAGTAAAAGTGAAAGACAGCATATTTCATACCTAGAGGAACCAAGCATGGCTACCTTGGCTGCCATCTCTCCCCTGGTCACCAACCCTTACCTCCCCATGAGCAGCCATGAAGGGAAGCCCTGCTCACTCCCCACCCCCAGGGAGAGGGTAGAGTAGAAACTCCCTGCGTCCTCGTTGCTGCTTCCAGAGCACACCCCCAGGTTCAGAATCTTAGGTCTTCAGACAGCCATTGCTTTGCTGCATACACCTGTGTCAATGTCTTCTGTCCTTGAACATTTTAGCCTAGGACTCTACCATCGTAACAAAACTCCTCTGTGCGCAAGCCAAGGAAAGAGGCCTCAGAAGGAATCAACCCTACTGACATCTTGGTGTTCAAGTCCAGCCTCCAGACACGTGAGAAAATAAATATCAGTTGTTTCAACAACCTCTGGTTTTTGGTTGGTTTGAGACTGACCTTGAACTCCTAATCTTCCCTTCTCCTCCACACAGGAGTACCTGGGATTACAGTAAGGCAACACTGTACCCAGACACTTTGGGTAGCTCACTATGGCAGCCCTAGTGCAATCATACACCATCATGTCTGGATTAGTCTTTAATTTCAGGAATACATCCCTCCGATCAAATTCAGCATCCCTGGGTTTGAGTACATGTGTGATTTTATGTTCCCTTTTTCCAGGTATATCTTTTCCTGTCCCTCTTTTCATGACCATCCCTTCTTCATCTCACCAACCACACTTATCCCTATGCCCTAACGACGAGGCAGGGCTGAAACACAAGCTGTTATATGGCTGGTGTTACATGCCAAGTTCTCAACTAGGAATACAGAACAGTGTACTCAACTTAGTCTCTCTGGGAAGATGAAGATGCTTCTTAATCAAATGCTTTGCCCCTGCCTTCCACCTCTGAGTTGGTCTCCTACAGTGTTCCTAATGCAGGAAGCTAGAAGTCAGTGGTGGCCTGGGCTCCAAGCAGCAGGCCAATGGCCACCAGCTTCCACCTCTAGGGGCTGCAACCGGAGGTGAAAGGTGCTATGTGCAATTGCCATGGAAACCCCTCCCACTCCTCAGGCACTAGACGAAGGTGGGGCCTGCTGTTTGTTCCACTGCGGGCTCGGAAAGTGGTTCATCAGTCCTGGCTCCTCCTGTAGGAAAAAAGCCTCTTCACAAGGGACTGTAGGCACATATCCTCCTGGGAGCCCTGCACACAGGGACAAAGGCAGGACACTCTGCTCTCTTCTTCCTGCTATGATTCAATCCCACAAACTGATCATTTGTCTATTCTAGGTAAGACTCTGGACTTGGAAACTACAAAAATACACAGGACCTTGGCAAGTGCTCACTGTAGCTGGAAAGGAGAAACAGATCTGCCGTCTAATTTTTTCCTATCATTGGAGCACACGTGACCATGTCCCCAAAGCCACTGAGCCCAGCATATTCAAAAGTTAGTTCTGGGCTCACAGAGATGCTGGCTCTGTGAGCATCAACCAGGAAAGAGGCCTGAGAGGAGGTAGTCAACTTTTGGGGTGTCTGCAGAGAAAAGCTGTGTCTACAGTGGGACACACCAAAAAGCCACAAGAAGCTCTCAATGAACAAATGAAGGATGGGATCCTCAAGAAGGGGGAATGGCACCTCACCTCAGATGGGCACCTGCTTAGCTGCAGGCCCACCAATGGAGCTAAGCAAGGTGAGGCAGAAGGCTTCTGGAGGAGCACCCTGGGTGCCTGAGAATATGGCATGTGTCTTTTGGAGTCTTCTTACCACACTACTGGAAGAGAAGATCATTGTTAGGTAGGGACTTACCTACCCTGGTACCCACTCCCAGTCCAGAGATTTCTCAAGTCGGACACCTGCTAGTGTAGCCCAGGCACCGCATCTGAAGATCTCCATGTGGTGTTCCTGAGAAACCTTCATCTATTAGGGCTCTCCGTGGCCCTCAGAGGATAAAAGGACCCCAGGGGTTAGTAATGGAAGAGCGCAGGCCATGGACAACATCTAGGCAATAACAGAGGACCATCTGGGAAGGACTGGAGAATAGAGACAAGGCTGCCCTTCTCAGGAGGGGTGGGGGTATTCAACCTAGGCCACACAGAGACCTCCCTGTGGGTGGAGGCCACCAGCATTGTACAGAGCCCATACCCAAAGCGAGGACACTCTCCCTAACAACTAGTACCCTGTCACCAGTGGCTGTCCTCCTGGACATGGAACTTATTAAGGACCCATGAAGATCCCCACACCCGAAGGGGAGCAGGGAGGCCAGAGACCAGAATATTTGCGTGCATGCGCTCTGGCCCAGCTCTCGCTTGTGCTGAGCAAGAGGGAGGAGCAGGAAGTGAGTCTGAGCCTCAGGTCTGAAAAGCAGGACAAAGGCCTACATTTAAAACCAAATTTACTTTCAATAGAAAGTAACCTGAAGGCTACAAAATCTGTTGGGATGCTGTTAAGCATCACCCACCGCCCAGCAGTCAGCTCAACAAAGTGCAATGAAAAAAGAAAACCAGGTTGTGTTTCCATCATGAGCTGAGCCTTCCCAGGAGACAGGTTATATGTGGGCTGAGCTGGGCTCAGAAGAGATGGGAAGCAGCCTCCTGTGCTTGCGCTCTGTCTCCCTCTCCGTGGAAGCCTCAAAGAAGGAAGACACCCTGGTACTGCGTGATGTGAACAGTGGGCACACTGTGTCTTTGGAGCTCTAGGAGAATGGGTTCCCAGAGACCAATGCCATATCCACTCATTTCAGCAAATCCCTGAGCACCTGCCATGTGCCAGGCGTGAGACTACAACAATGAACAGTGACCTTACCAGTTTCCAGTGTGGCAGGAAAAAAAGCCAAAAGGGCAGACAACTCATCATGGTGAGTATAGCCTGCCCTCCAGACCCTCGGGCTCATCTGATTGAAAATATTCAGGGGCTAAAAATTACATCCATACTGAACATATTCAGGCATTTCTCCTTGAAATTATTTCCTTAATATAGCACAACTACTTACATAACATTGACACTGTATTATGTATTGTTAAGTAATGTAGAGATGACTTGAAATACGCAGGAGGATGGCACAGGTTAGATACTATGCCATTTTGCATAAGGGATTGAGTGAGCATTCTCAGATTTTGGTACCAATGGGGCATTCTGGAATTAATTCCCTACAGATACCAAAGGACAACTGTATTAGAAAAATATGTGTCTGGATAGTGTAGTCTAATTGGCTAATAGAACAAATGAGGGGGGCACCTAACCCAATTTTGGCAGTCGGGAAAGACTTCCATTAGAACCACCTCAGTGGAGAGTTAATGGACAGGTGTGAGTCAGTCAAATGGGTGAGAGTACATCATCTTCAGAGGGGCTGCCAGGAGGCATGGAGCGCTGACTGAACAGCTGAGACTTCATCCCAACACAGAGGGGCATCATTCAAAAGTGAATGGAGGCTGACTATTTAATGGACATGGGTTTCTTTAGGGGGGAATTAGAGTGGTGACGTTTGTATGCACTGAAGGTACGAAAAGCCACTGAACTGCATACTTCAAAATGGCAAATTCTATACTATGTGAATTTTCACTGAACTTTTTAAAAAAAGACAACTAGAAAGAACTTTTCATTCCAACCAAGATGGAGTAAGGGGCCAGATTTCTCCTCCTGCCTGAAACAACCCAAAAACAGGACAAAATATTTGAAACCAAGCTTCTAAGAGAGTGGATATCAGGAGGAATAAAAGACTGTCCCAGTTTGCTTTGAGGGTTTCCAGGCTGCAGATCGTGGGAACAGAACCCAGGCAGAGCCCAGCAGACTTTCCAGAGTTGAAGAGAAAAAACAGAGGAGACCAAGGGAGCCAGAGGCAGCTGGAGTTTACAGAGCAGAGCACTGGGGCAAAGACTGGCATCGAGTGAGAACCTGGAAAATTTGCAGAGCATGTCCATCTAGTCTTCAGAAGAACACTGATCAACATTTGGCATGTGAGAAAATGAGCCAAAAGGATTGGGGAGAACACCTGGAGCTCTCATAAGGCCACAGACAGTGTCTGTTCCACCAGCCAGATTGTATAAAGCCTCATAATTCACGGAGCAGTGCTTAGAGTCCCAAGAGTCTGATACCCAAGTAGTAGGGACAAATTAGCCACAGGCTAAAAGCTCCACTGGTGTGGCTAACAAGCCTTACAGGCAAGACTCAAATCAAATTGCTTCCAAATAACTTAACCATACTCCAGGACAAAGTTTAGACATATTTGCAGAAATGTGAATATATCCAGCACAGAAAAAAAAAAAACAGTAAAATTCATGCAAGTACGAAAACAACCCATGATAAAAAAAGAAAACCCAACCCAGAACTGAGCCAGATGTTAAGCTGAGCAGACAAGGACATTAAAAGATTTTGAAAACATGTGTTAAATATTAAGTAGAGACATGGAAAATATAAGACAGACCCAAGCCAAAATTCTACAGTTGAAAACAACCTCTGAAATTTAAGTGACACCATCACATTTGCTCAATTGGAAAGCTCATCCGGCTGCCATCTGGAGGGTGGGTTGGGGGGTATCTATTAAAGTATGTTAATATTCCGACAGCACAGGTAAGAAATGATAGTCTGAAACAGTCACAGTAGAGCTGGGCAGAATCGGGCCTTTTTGAAACATTTGAGAAGTGGCAGTCCAGGCCAGGTGTACGGTAAGCCAAAGATGACCAGAATGTGAGACCCAGGTGAGGAAAGCAAGCTTGTCCTCTACTCCAGATGCAGAGGGCACCAACTGCCTCACATAGAATCAGAGATGGGCAAGACAGCCCGAGCAATAAATGCAACTGGGGAGGCCACCCTGTGAAGCCACCCATGTGTCCCATGGGGTGCCAGACACAGGGAGGGGCCACGCACTCAAGTGCTGGAGGCTGTTGCAGCTGACTTCTGCAGAGAATGAGCATGGAAGAGGTGACAGCTGAGTGCCAGATAGGGCCAGACGAGTTCAGAGTTTATCCAGGGCACAATGTGAGTGGACTAGCAGGCTTTGAAGAGGGGACCAACAATTATTTTTACATATAAAAAAATTGGGGGTGGGTGGGTACTAGGGATTAAACTCGGGGCACTCAACCACTGAGCCACATCCCCAGTCCTATTTTGTATTTTATTTAGAGACAGGGCCTCACTGAGTTGCTTAGCACCTCACCATTGCTGAAGCTGGCTTTGAACTTGTGATCCTCCTGCCTCAGCCTCCCGAGCTGCTGGGACAACAGGCCTGCGCCTGGCTTAAAATATCATTCTTGTTAATGGAGGAAGCATGGGCAGGAAGGGGAATGGCAGAAGCAAATGACCAGCCAGAAGGTTTTGGTCATTCAAGATGACAGTTTACATGTGACAAATGGACAGAAGCAAGTAACTAAGAATATATACCAGAAGCAGACCCATCAGACCAGGTTTTTATTTATTTTGCCAAAGTGGACACTGAACTCAGGAACTCTCTACCACTAATCTACATTCTTACTCCTTATTGAGATAGGGTCTAAGTTGCCCAGGCTGGCCTTGAACTCGTGATCCTTCTCCCTCAGCATCCCAAGAAGCTGGGATTATAGGCATGAACTACCACACCAGCCCCAGTCCTGGTTTTAGAATGGATGTGAAAAAAGATGGACAAGGATAGGAAGAAGTGACAAGGATACTCCCGTGTTTGTGACAGGAGTAAATGCCATTTATTGAAGTACAGAAAGCTCACACAGGGCAGATATGGGAGGGAAGAATGAAGAATTCCAGTTTAGATATAATTGATGAGATCACAAGCAAGCAACTACAGAGGAGGGCATGGTGTCAGGGGAGAGACCTGGGTTAGATACAGGAATGTGATGTCATCAGCCCATAGGTGGTATATTGAGCCACAATAGACATGATCACACAGGAAGTTTGCAGAGTCAAGATGACAAGACTGAGCTCCTATAATTTGACATTTGAGTGAGGTGGGAATGTCCATAGCTAGAGAAGTATGTGGAGGCAAGGAAGAATTTTTAGTGAAGGAGATAAAGCAAGGAGGTGGCAACCCAGAGTACCTGTGAAGGGACTGACTGTGAGAGGAGGGACGCTCTGATGCAAGGTGCAGATCTGCAGAATAGTAGTGAGACATTCCTCTTAACAACGATACCCTCTATTAGGGAGGATAGCAGGGAGGCAGCGGTGGTAGGCAGAAGTTTAAACAATAAAAGTAGGAAAAAGTTTTGTCTTATTGCTAACAGATGCCAGAATTTAAGACAGCAAAAATCCCAAGATAAAAATTACCAGTATTCATGGAGCATCTGCTTAAAGTTCTCAAAGTCTCAACACACAATAAATGTATTGTAGTCTGACTAGCAGAGGAAAAGATCAAATCGCCCCATGCTCAGTGTTGACCCAGAGCACAGCAATTAATCATTTCGGGACTAACTAGTTCTCTTGCTCCCAGCCCTTGGTTCCTTCCATTCCCAAGAGATGATTTTCAGAAGTTTCTGTTTGAACATGAAAGTCATTCAAAATTACTTTGCTTTTCACAGTGACTCTGATACCTGAGGATATTAGATCTAATAATTCCCACTAAAACCCAGTGTCCTAGGAGTCTTACTATATTCTCTTCTCTTAGTTCTCCTTTCTTCTAATTCCAGAAATGTAGACTGGTTCAGTTATGCTTAGAGGGTAGACAGTTTTAAAGTCAGGATCAGTGGCTATAGGTGTTCCTAGTATTTCATGCCTAATACCTTTCAGCTTCTTCCAATAACAATGGCAATGAAAGCCTTAGAAAGTTTCCCATTCTAACCTGACTGTTGCTGCTACAAAGGTTCCAGGGGAAAGGCTCCCCACATGGCTAAGCATCAAGCAGATTCAAGTAATTCCATGATCCAAGCAAGGGAAGCGAGCTGAGGCTAGGTCCAAAAAGAGAACAGAAAGATTGTTTCAGTTCCCCTTCAGGGCCCTTTGAAGTAGGGTCTGTAGGCTAGAAGGCCCATACCCCACCTCAGAGACAGCCAGCATTCTGCCACCAGCTCTGCCAGGG
Organism: Marmota monax; assembly: GCF_021218885.2. Lineage (NCBI taxonomy): Eukaryota > Metazoa > Chordata > Mammalia > Rodentia > Sciuridae > Marmota > Marmota monax. The sequence continues at coordinate 57,650 of NW_026693806.1, forward strand.
TTGAAAACCAACTACTATTGCCAGATCTGCTTTGCCAAGACCTTCCACAATCACAGGTAAGAGAAACTACTGGAAGTTTAAATGGTGGAAATGATACATTTTCAAAACTATCAAGTACCTCCTACCCAAAAAGCAAATAAAAATCCACAGACAACCATTTACAACCTCTATTTTGATTCCATAACCAGAGTGAGAATCAAAATGAAACAGGGAAAATCTGGGCAAACCCCTAACTGCACTTTCATCAACTTCACAGGTCAAGTCGCTGAGCAGTACACCCCATTAGATTTACCGAGATAATGCCTCTGGGGTATCGTAACCTTGGCAATGATGGTTTAAGCCGTTTCAGAATCTTGGGAGGCCTCTTATGTCTCTTAAACCCACTGGAACCACAGACCTTCTCTTGGGCCTTCACAGGTGTCCAGCAGGCAACCTTGGACATGAAAGGACTGAAAGTTCCACCTGGGATCATACTCATGCTGCCATTTTTGAATACTGGTCTTATGAAGAGCAATCAGGTTGGACTGCTGGTGCACAGGTCAATTCCTTCACTTTCCCCATCTCCAGTCACTTTCTCCCCCACCATAGGCCACCCTGTGACACTGCTGGTTATGACACTGCTGGTGGCAAGTTCTGCTCCTTCACTAACATTGAAGTATAACATTAGAGAAGCACGCAAGGCAAGATATAAAGCAGGGTTTATTTCAAAAGGGATAACAGACTTCTGCCAGGAAAAGGGGGCCATAGCTGGTATTCTGTATCCCAGGAAGTGAAGGTGTTCTGCCTTTTTGTATGTCCTAGGCTTCCTTTGTTCTCCTGCTCTCTTCCCCCTTACCTCTCTCCTTCCTAGTGACTAGGCCCAGGAAATGCTTGGCAGGATGGCCAAAAGGTGGGAAACAGGTGGGCTGGAGGGGCCAGGGAGGAGTTATAGTGGCAGGAAGGGGGCCCAGGGCAAATTAATTAGCAACTTTTACAACTCCCTGTAGGGAGGGACAATTCCTGGGACAGGTTACCTTAGCAACAGGTTCTTAGAGGAAGGACTCTGAAGGAAATAACATTTCAATCCCTCCATTGGCCACATCCCATAAAGACCCGTAATTCCTATCCTCCAGGAGGCAGATTTGAGACTTCGGGTTCCTACCTCATGAAAAACATTTGTAGTTCCATGTGGTGGCACACACTAGTAATCCCAGTGACTCAGGAGGCTGAGGCAGAAGGATCGTAAGTTTGAGACTGACCTGAGCAGCTTAGTGATACCTTGTATGGAAGTAGAAAAATTAAATGGGCTAGGGATATTGCTCAGAAGTAAGCATCCCTGGGTTCAATCCCTAGTACCAAAAAACACAACAAACTCTTTGGCAAAACTGATTCAGTGTTTAGCATACCGTGTAGAAGAGCAGCAAAACAGGGCTCATTCAGTAAAAAAATATCAGCTCTATCATGTTCTAGCTCTTCTCACCTTTGGCAAATCAGTGAGCTAAGCCTCACTATCCTCATCTGAAAAATATCAAACATTAAACAATACTTATCAATACTTAATTTCCAAAGAAGATAAACAGCTGAATACAGTTTCTTACAGGTACAGAGCAGATTTACTATGGGTAACTTATCTGTAGTGATCTTTAAAGAATCAAAGATCCCAAGGAGGCTGAAATGTATAAAGGTTTTCAAAGTCTGATTACTGAATACTGGGTATTAAAGTCATTAGAAACTAAATAGAACCAGCAATAAAGAATGCCTAGCAATAAATACCTAATGAGCTGGAAGTGGCTCTTCTAATTAAGAGATCTAATAATTGTCACTAGTTAATGGCCACAAAAAAAAGCAATAAAGTACACATTGAAGGGTATATTTATCAGGGAAAATAGTGGCAGCTTCTAAAATAACCTGTTAAAACAAACCATAGGGTTTTAAGGTAAGATTTTATAAATCAGACAAATCTTCCTTGTCAGATTATAGACTCTGGTCTGTTAAACACACTTCAGCCTAGTTCTTAGTTCTTGTATTGCTTTAAGTAAATTCCAACACCAATCACAAAATTAGGGCCTGTTAAACAAATGCTTTATTAACACAAACGAACTACAAAGCACTAAGACATTTAAATATCCATGTCATAACAAACGGGTGGCAATTCCACATCCAGGGTTGACAGAATGCTTGAAGGGGACTGCAGCGGATCTACAAAAGAGGAAGTTCTCATTAAATTTCTGTAAACCTTGAGTTGTTGTCCAAATCAACAGACTAGCTGTCACTTTTAGTCATGAACTCATGTTTTTGGTCTAATGAATCCCTACCCACAACCCCACCTCACATACACTTCTTAATATGCAGCTATGGTCCCAGAATTGACCTTTATCAGGGTATGTCTTAGAAGTACCTGAATCTCAACTCTTCTTAGAGTAAGAGCTAGCAGCCTAACAAATGATAAAACAGGACAAGCTATCTCATAGGGACAAACAGGAAGCACAGTGAGGATGGCTTCTGACCACGCAAACAAAGACCTCAAACCTTGGGCAGTAACAAAATAATGTCATTCTACACTAGAGCACAGGGGGTCTCAATCCTCTGTTAGTGTGGATGTCACTGGAGTTCTCTCCATACAAGTTTTGTATACACTTCGACTTACAGCCTAAGAAGCCACACGTTAAATTGAATACTTTTGCAATATCTAAGACTGATTATATTTCAGAATCACTTCACTTGGCCAAGGCATTGGGGACTAAAATACAAAATACCAACTGAGAACTGAGTTTTCAGGTTTCTGCAATTTTCACCTTAAAGCATAGAAATTACCCATAGGCTGCCCTTCTGCATAACTCTTGTACCCACAGTAATGGATGTTGTTATGAAACAGGTCGTTTTCAGCCTTCAAGAGGACACTTTTTCACTTACCAGATGCCCATGGTGGTGATGGCATCTTCACAGGCGAAGGGGGGCCCAGCTGCAACAGCTTTTCAAGTCCTCTCTCCTCGTCAAGGATCATGAGAGGCACTCCACTCAAGGAGAGGTGAGCAATCTGATGCTCCTCAGGCAGGTCAAAACTCTCAAAATCTGTCAGAAGGAAAGCATCTTCTCATCAGGACAGCAGATCTCAGTGGTCAGCAAAATGCTGGAGGTCAGAGAACCTTTCAGAGGATCCACGAGATCAAAACTACCTAGCAAGGTTAATACCTTTTCCACTGTTGACATCTGCATGGTCGGTATTAAAGCAATGGTGGATAGACCTGCTGGTGCCTTAGCACATATCAAGGCAGTGGCAATGAACTACATTAGTAGTCACTACACTCTTCAACATTATTCGGTTGTAATTTAAAAAAAAAAAGTCACTTCACCATAGAGATTAACAAGTATAATCTATTCACTCTCAACTCTTAAAAAGAGATCTTAAGATTCCGTGTGACAGAATGAAAAATGTGTCATGAAATATTTGTCATACACCAAGGTATGATTTCCTCCCCTGCCTAGTAATGGGGATTGAACTCTACCCCTAAGCTACATCCCTAGGCCTTTTCATCTTAAGACATTGTCTCACCACATTGCTCAGGCTGGCCCCAAACTTTTGATCCTCCTTCCTCAGCCTCCCCAGTCGCTGCAATTACAGGTGTGTGCCACCACACCCAGCTGAGGATTATCTCCAATAAAAAAATTTGTGTGATTATTTGAGTTGCAAGATAAACTAGAGGACCTTCTCTGGAAACATTTTCACTTCAAAGAACAAAGGAACAACTATGGTCATTCAAACTTGGGTATCTGTCACACACCTCTCGAAGGAATGAAGGATACCTATCACACTTCAAAGAAAACAGTCTGTGCCAATAACATAATTCAAGAGCATCAAGAAAAAATTAACTGTGGAAAACTTATTTGCAATAGTTTGCAAAATAAGTTTTTCACACTGTCATGCTATCATTAGCTAATACTTTTCTGATGAGAGCAACAGTGATTATTAATGGGTTTTTGATGTTAAATGATGAAACATTTAACATCATTAGCTAAACATTAGATATTTACCTCTCAATGAACCAATATTTCTAAGTGATCAATGCATAATAAATGCAAAGACAGAATATATAGTGCTACACCAAAATAATGTACTATCAGAATACACAATGTTCACTGGTAATGGTCTCAGTTGTAATTAAAAATTAAAATGTAAGACTCTACATTGCAATTATATGTTCAGATACAGCCACTTGTTTCAGAGAGGAACATAAGAAAACCATTGACATTCATCTGATAAGACATACTCCCCCTTCCTAACTCTACATCTGCATGAGGCCTGATGTTCTTAATTTGCCTTAGCTAAAACAGATGCAACAGATTACAGAATATGACAAGAATTCAATTGTCTTATTAAGTCCAATTAAGCAAATTTTCAAAAATATAAACCATACCATTCTTATCACTAGATCTGTTTGGAAACTTGTCTTATGTTAATTTATGAGTTTATTATTTAATAAATTAATATTCTTAGAATGTCTTAGTTTTAATTTCTAATAAGAAATATAAACAGGACACATAAGCAGAAAATTTTGGGGATCTTCAATTTCTAAAACCTTAAAAGGGTCCCGAGACCAAAAAAGAACCACGTATTAGGTAACTTTCTGTGGTATAACCCAAGTGCCTTACTTCTTAAGAATTACCTAAAACAATCAATTTCTCTTGACAGCAAGAGAAGTTTGATTGAAATAGTGTTTTGAGTTTTCCTTTTCAAAGAGTGTTCTCCCAAAAGATCAGAAAGTGGTTGTTCTCATCTTTGTACTTAGCTGTGAAAGGGCTCTAAAAACCTAGGTCCTTGGGAATTTGTCTGCTCTTTTTCAAGGCTGATAAAACCCAGAAGTCAAAAAGATATTGAGTGATATGACCACAATTTAAAACTACAGAATTATAAAGAAAACCATAAATAGACAAAAGACTCCAGAGGAAAGCCAGGTACAGTAGCGCACACCTGTAATTCCAGCGGCCCGGGAGGCTGAGGCAGGAGGATTGAGTTCAAAGCCAGCCTCAGCAAAAGTGAGGCACTAAGCAAATCAGTGAGACCCTGTCTCTAAATAAAATACTAGATAGGGGGCTGGGGTTATAGCCCAGTGGTAGAGCATTTGCCTAACATGTGTGAGACACTAGGTTTGATCCTCAGCACATTAATAAAAGCTTTAAAAGACATTTAAAAAAATAGGGCTGGGGATGTGGCTGAGTGTCCAATTCAATTCCAGGTAGCCCTCCTCCCTTCCCCCCCCCCCAAAAAAAGACTCCAGAGGAAATAGGTCTGCAGTATTACAGGGTTAATTTTATCCCCAAAGAGCTCTTTTTAAAATAAGTAAATCAGTAAGAAAGTCACATAACCAAAGGATAATGAATGCAAACAGAAAATTTCAAAAACTGTCTACTAATCAAATATGCAGGACTACTTGGCAATATCTTTCCTCAAATACAGCTTGTTGTGGTCCTCCTTCCTGGTCTATACATATAAAATCTACCTCATTTTCCTTAATGGCTAAATGGCAATCATTAGCATGGATATACTACATTTTATCAAAACTTAATCCCCCCTGCCCAACTCAGCAAACACTCTAAGTTAACCCTCCAGATGAGCAAAAATCACAACATAATTCCAAGAATACTAACTGCACAATTGTCTCTCATATATAAAAAGCCGTAACAATCTGAATGTAAAGTATTACTAAAAGCCATTTGGTTAAAGGGGCAAAAAATCTGGATCAGAAATCTCTATGGCCCTCACCAGGTGCAATAGGGAACACCTGAAATACCAAAGACTTGTGTGGTCTGAGGCAGAAGAATAACAAGGCCAGCCTCAGCAAATAGACCCTGTCTCAAAGTAAAAATGATTTTAAAAAGGACTGGAGAGGTAGCTCAGTGGTAAAGCACCCATAGGCTCAATGCCCAGTTCAAAAAAAAAAAAAAAAATTCTATAAGACTCTGCCAGACCTGCCCCCATGCTTCACTTACAGTTCATTCCCCAGAACACATCACTCCTTTTCCCTACCTTGGCTCTTTGCACACTTGATCTACAATACCTTCATGTTCACTCAGTGAGATGATCTAGTCAACGATTGCCTTTCCCGCTGAACTATGGGCTCCCTCATGGCAGGGCCCCATGTACCATGCTAACCACTGCATCCAAACCCTAATAGTGCTTGACACACAGAAGCCTCTCCTCAACTGCTGGAGTAAATGAAAGCCTGAAAAGCTGGTCCTATGATGGAAGATATTTCAGATATATACAGCTGATTGAAGGAATTTTTTTTAAATGTTTTCACTAGCTGAGGAGTTTTTCTTTCTTTTTTTTTTTTTAAACCAAGAAATAACTAACCAACCAAGGTACTGTCAGGCATTGCTTAATTTGACACAAGGGCTCTTTGCACACCCTGAAAAGGCTTTCTAGACAGACTGTCCACACTGGCACTTGCTCAATATCAGGCACACCTCCCTTTTGAGAACAGGAACAACATCCTATACCTTTGCTCCCATTCCCTTCCTGACAAAGGTGATACCTCGCAAATGATTCCACCTAAACAAGTATATTTATTCTAAGCAACCCAGGTTTGGTCAGTCTCATTACAGTCTAGGGTTATATACTGTACTTACAAGTTACAGCTGAGTTGAATTTACAAGAGAAACCAGAGATCAAAAGCAATTTTTGCCATACCAAAAGATACTACCTAAAGGATTGAAGGGAAAGAAGTTTTCTATTTCTGGATAGGTCTCATCAGAGGCAGGAACCGAGCTTTTTGCTTTAGCAGTCTTCTCAGTCATCTAAAATAACCCAAGAAAATGTGTTAGCAAGAATGGAAGTCTTGTCAAACAAGCAGCACAATAGATGGAAAGACCTCTTCAAACATATTACTTCACCACACTTTCAAATTTGCCAATTTCATACTGTCATCTAGGAAGCTATAATCCTTAGTTTTCATGATTATACCCCCAAACAATCTAAATATATATAATTCAAACAGTTCTAGTAACCTGGCTCAAAAGTTGAAGACTTAAGTATTAGCACCTGTTAACACAATTTAGAGCTAATCAACTCAATTATCCAAACCTAACCGAGGAAAAAAATGGTTATTAGTGCTGAGATTAGTAGTTAATCCTCAAAGTCATTTTTGATTTCTAGAAGTGTGATGTTTTTTTCCCACCACTGTTACCTTAATTATTTGCTGAATTAATATTAACAAGTGTGTCTTCCTCAAATACAGTTAAGAGGTAGCAAGTGATAGTCTAGGACTTTTGAAAAATAGGTAGACTTTGACTTAGTAGAACAAATGGAAGCTTCAGTATTCTTGATTTACCTTACTTCATATGTGCATACCTAGAGGAAATCTCACAGGTTTCCCACATTTCAGTTCTGGGTAACAGTCTCATTCTTCCCATATCACTGCAATATCTGCATTTAACATTTTCTCTTTATCTTTTTTTTTTTAAGAGACACCCCTGTCCTAAACTGCACTACATGTATGTCATGGGTTTGATGTAACCGTCTTCTAATACACATTAAATAAGTATTCAAGGTGTTAATCCATATGCTAAACTCATCTTTCACAACAAAGTCCTCTCAGTCTGGGACACAGTGTCCTGTACCTTGTAACCACATAAAAAGATCAGTATGCTAGCAAATAGTCCCCTAACAAGCTGGTACTTTCTCTGGGAGGTGGGGAAAAGGTTGGTAGCACCTGAATAAGATCACCAGGCATTCTCTCAGTATTTTAATTAGATAATACAAACCAATCTGCTGCCAGATACCAGTTTAGGTCAGGTGAGGTGAAATTACACATTAGCTACTTCTAGTTCAAGACACAGAGAAGTGGGCTGGGGATGTAGCTCAGTGGTAAAGTGCTTGCCTCACATGTGTGAGGCACTGGGTTCGATCCTCAGCACCACATAAAAATAAATAAAGATACTGTGTGTTCACCTACAACTAAAAAATATATTTAAAAAAAAAAAAAACAGATACAGAGAAGTAAAATGTGATTCTACTCTGCTCATGTTTGCTTATCTGCATTTCCTTTCTATTTAGGAGGAAAACAGCCAGGTAGGATGCAACAGTCATTTTCAGAGCTAAAAGTGCTGAAGTTTAAAACAATACCTTCATAGCCAATACTTACCTTTTTGGCAGGGAAGGTTGGTTGTTTTTGTTTGAGGGGTGCATTGGTCTTTACTGTCTTTTCTGTAGCTCTGTTGACAGTTCCCAAAGCCTTTCTGACAGTTTTAGGGGCTGGTGGAGCATGAAACGTTTTGCCAACAAGTGGTGTTGAAACCTGAGACCTCCCATCTAAGGCTTTAACTAGCAAACAAAAAGTATCACCATAAGATTAGACCAGTGAATTCCTTTGTAACTCCAATGCTCTCTATATAAACTTGCCCTAATTCTCACCCCCAACACTGACCCTCATTTTTGGTAGTAACTAAGAGCATATCACAAGTACTGAAAGTATTGAGGTTCAACACTCTTTAAGTCATCTCATTAACATACTGAGAACAAGGGCTGGAGTGTGATTCTGGTAGTGAGTTTACCTAGTATATAGAGGCCCTGGGTTGTATCCCTAACACACACACACACACACACACACACACAAAAAAAAAAAAAAACTACTGAGTATTAAAATAACAAACCTGACTAGTTGCCTACGAACTACACTAAATGCTCAATTGGCTCCAGGCCACATCCATGATACTTTAGCGTCTAACTTCAGCCTTATATACTTACCAGGCCCAGGCCCCCGCTTCAGCACCTCCTTAGGAGCCACACGAGTACAAGGTTCTCCATTTTCCTTATCAACAAAAATCAAAGTAGCCATTCTGGATTGCTCTAGGGATGAGACGTATGTATGAGAAACCGGGGACTGGGGAAGGAGAGAAAAGCAAAGGTATAGCACAGATCAAACTTTCTGCCCAGGGGACGGGACGTCCCGACAAAAACAAGAGCTAAGCAGAGGAAGAAGCCCGTCCTTGGGCCACCAAGAACTTAAGACCGAGTCAGAGGCTCTGAGGTCTAAACAGGCTATTTGGGACAGGCTCTCATTAGAAGAGAATCTCGTGCGCCCAGAACTCAGCCCAAAGTCCCTACTGCACCGGCATCAGAGTCACCGGAGTTATGGGCACACGGCCCCAGCTCCCAGCCCGACACCACTACGCCCTCACACCGCTGAACCCGGGTCCTTCACGCCGTTCCCAACAAACTCACCCAAAACGGCGCGGCCAGAGACGCCGCACGCCCCCGGTTTAAAACACAACTCGCGATTCAATTGGCTCCTCCGCGAGGAGGCGGGGCCTGGGGCGGAGTCTGTAAAAAAGAACCAACGAGAGGAAATCACACTGCCAGGACCCGCCCAAAAGCTCTTTCTCCGGAAGTCTGTGATTCCTTTCCTACCAAGAAAAAAAGAAAACAAAAACAAAAAAACCCTGGGAGGCTTTTTGCTCTCCATAACGTTGAGCTGTGTGGACTAACGCACTGACCCAATGTCACTGTTTTATTGTTTTGAGGTCTTTTTTATTCAGTTGACACTGTAGAAAGGATTGAAAATAAAACATATATTTCCATTTCTACTTATTTTCAAATACTGTAAAAATTTGATAGGCTTGGAAAAAAAGAATGGAGATCATCTGAAAGCCTAGCCCCACTAAAATAAGCAGTCTTCCTTTATATGCAGGCTTCTAAAATAAAATTTAATGTTTACATTCCTTAATACAAATTATTTTTTCTAAAGTGGGTTGGGTGGGAGGGGATTCTATCGAGGCAGAGACTTTAACTATCACATTTGAAAACGCACACACGCATGGGATCAGGGGATAAACTTTCAGAATAGGCAGCACACTCAAATCACAGGAAATTCTGTAACCAAAATTATTGCTTATTTCCCAGTTTTTTATTTTATATGTATACTTTCGATTTGGGGGTGCATCTCGGTGGTACAGAGAGGACTTACCTACCAGGCTTTATGCCCTGGGTTTGATCCCCAACACCCCCCCAAAAAAAATTTAAAGACAAAAACCTCACATGTATACTTCCCAAGAAGGATAGGAATATTATAAATGCTATTGTTTTCTAAAGCAAAAACAAAATATTTTATAGTATTTTTTGTTTTCTCATAATAAAATGCAAGTTCACTTCAGGGCGATGTGACATAATTACCAAAACATGCCATCTCGTAGCTCCTGATATTTTTCTAGCGGCTTCTTCCAACTGAGAATTATTTAAATGATTAGGGTCTTTCTCATTCTGTATGGTGCAAACTCGAGGAAAGACACTTTGTGTTCACACACATCCCTAGCGTGCTACATTGGCTGGCTACTAATTACTAGTAATTTAATTGCTTCATTTAGTTCATACGTCACAAACTTCCCTATTCATGAAATAGCCCTCTAGCGAGTTTTAAGCTGTTGCTTGTTTTAGGTACTAAATTTCGGGAGGTTTTTGCATCCTACAATACTGAGATTCTAACAGGAACAAGGATTTCCAGAAAGAGTGAAAAGCTGCACAGCCAGAAGTTATCTAACTGCCCAGGATAACCAGATTAAAAAGGCACAGCTCAAGTCTCGCGAGACCCGTGTCAAGTACTTGTCAGTGCGCATGTGTCGGTTGTCCGGAAATTACCGCAGTGACTGCCGGGAGGAGGCAGGAAGCCCGGAAGTAAACATTACCGGACTAGTTTCGTTTCTATCGGATGGTTGTGGGGTAGGCTGCGGCCAGACCGGGTAAGGAAATATTCAGAAGCTTTGAGGGAGGTGAGGTAGGAGTGGGAAAGAGCTAGGAAACCTCAGAAAATGGGTGGGTGGGGCTCCTGATCATTAGATGTATTTTCACGGGGGTGATGGGGGAGCCAGGACGGGGAACCCACTGTTAGGCTGGGACGCAGGCCTGCCATCAGTGTCCAGCCACACCAAGCAGAGAGTCGGGGTAACGGCGAGTGCCTCTTTGTTTCGGGTATCTTGAGCGGTCCTTTCCCCAAGTTGACTGTTTACTCCAGAAGAATTTCTTTGAGCTTCAATTTTCTCATTAGGTAGGGAGGATCTTACTTTCTTGTGCTATTATGAGGCTTAATGCGATGGTCTATGTAAAGTTCTAAGCACTCTTACACTGTAGGAGTAAGACTACTCTGTCAGTCGGAGCTCTTGTTTTTAACTGGAGAAAGTGGGCCCCTCCCCAGAGAGGGCATCTGATAAATACAACTTTATTCATTCAGTTATACTTTTCAACGTTGCAGGCCGAGAAGCCCCTGTCCTGTGGAGTATAACACGATGGTTAGAACTGACATTGGAATCAGACAGGCCTAGGTTTGAGATCTTTGTCTCTTCCTAGCATGTGTCCTTGTCGGAGAGTCTTAGTCTTTCAGAATTTGTTTCTTCACTATAAAGTGGGGTTGAAAAGATTAGTTGAGATCATGCCTCGTAAGCTCAAGCAATGGTAGTTGTTAAAGTGAAGATAATCAAATCTACCACTGTTTTTCATCTCAGTGTATACTTAGAATGTCATCAATTTATATATTACACAAGCATCTGTGGAGGTTTTCTTTGGACTAGATACAGGAGAGGATCACACCTTTCAGCAGCATCACAGACTCCTAGCCACAGAGCACTTCTTATTAAGAAAGAGCATGTGTAAAAGCGCAGTGTTTTCTCCTCTTAAGTTGTTCTTGTCAGGTATTTTGGTAACTGGGATGAAAAGCTAACACCGGCTGGAAGGTAGACAGGTACTGAACCATATGTGCTAAAAAGATGTTGATTTTTAGAATAGATGATAAGAACCTTTTAAGCTGTGTTGTTCAGTATGACAGTTACTGGCTACTTGGGGCTACATTGAGACTGGAAATATGACTAGTCCAAATACAAGAAAAGTCCATATAAGCTTTTTTTAATGTTGATTGGCATTTGAAATTATAATGATTGGATACATTGAGTTAAATAAAATCATATAAAAGTAATTTTACTCTCTAATTTTTCATACAGTTAGTGGAAAACAAAATTATGTGTGAGGTTGTTATTAAATTTCTTTTGGATAATGATGCATTAGAGGGTTACATTTGGATAAGAGGACATGATATTATCAAATTTTTGTTCTGAAAAATTAAACTGTCTCCAGCACGGGGAATTAATTGGAGGGAATCAGCAGACCAACAAGTCAAAAAAGTAATAATATATAATAAGGTGGTAGCATTGAGAATGGAGAGAAGTAGATGCATTTCAGTGATGTTCAGAAAATGAAAGTAATCTTAGTAATGAAATAGATATGTAGATAAGCTGGAACACTTATATAAAGAAATAGTTGGTGGCATCATGACAACCACAAGAATGGGAAGTTAGACTCTATGGATGTATAATATGTTAGTATACATTTTACTGTCATGTATGTCTTAAAAGAACAAATAAAAATTTTCTTAAAAATTAAGTAAAGAAATGAATTATTGTCTTTCACTGAAATAGTACACAGTGAGAGGAGACTGTATTTCAGAGGGAAGATCGGGAGTTTGAATTAAGGTATATTGAGTTTAGGTGCCTCTGAGAACGCTAATTAATAGAGGTCAGATAAACAATTCAGATACATATATTTTAAGCTCAGATAAACTCTGGAATAGAGAAGTAAATTGAAACTCCAACAGTGATATATTGTAGCCTTTGAAACTTTGGAAACTGAAGGAGGCTGTTACTGAGACTTGAGGAAACTAACATTAAATAACTGGGCAGTAAAGAATGAGCCTTTAAGGGAACAAAGGAAGCAATGAGAGAAGTACAGGGGGAAAAAAAAAACATAGAATGTAGTGTAGAAGCCAAGGAATAAGAGTATATAAAAAAGGAAAGTAACAGAACTGAAAAATTCTTTACTATAAAGTGGGGTTGAAAAGATTAGTTGAGATCATGCCTGGTAAGCTCAAGAAATTGATTTAGTACAATTGAACATCAATAACTAGTGGTAACTCTTTCATTGGAATGGTTGGGGACAGAGGCTAAGTGAGAGTGAGAAGGGAAGCAGAAGGTGAGGAAATAGAGACATGAAGAGGCATTTTTTTCTTGAAAGAGGGATGGAACCCTGTATACTTTAGGAGTTACTATGGTTACCAAGTTTGGGACACATGCTGGAAAGGGCAATTCAGGAATGTACACAAGAGAAAAGAGTCCCATGAAATTTTAATATATGTCTCCCTCCATTTGTAAATTAGAGTTGGGGAAGAAACAGTGCTAAGAGTATGTAGAGACTTTTGAGGCAAAGAAAGTGACCTTTCACAGACACTATGAAAGAATAGAAATATGAAATATATATAACCAGTGGTATGTGTTGTTAACGATGTGTTTTTACTGGTTTCAGTCATGAGTTTATGAAGGCCTACTTCCTTCTGTAAAGTACTCTCCTTTCTTCCTTTGGGGAGGCCAGGTCATCATGTCGGCCGCAGCTGTGGACACGGTTAATGCTGCACCCTTATCAGGGTCCAAAGAAATGAATTTGGAGGAACCAAAGAAGATGACTCGAGAGGACTGGAGAAAGAAGAAGGAGCTAGAAGAACAGCGAAAACTGGGTAATGCTCCAGCAGAAGTTGATGAAGAGGGAAAGTGAGTAATTTTTTTCATGATCTATTCATTGAAAATTCAAATTTTTATCTTTTGTTTTGACAGGAAACCATTTATAGCATTTATAACAGAATTAAGCATTAAGCATCTCTAAATAATAATACTTATGATTATTTTAATCAGTTTACTAGACATTATCTTTTAACTTCTTTCTCTGATAGAACATTTAAGTCACATTTCTACCTTCCTCCCTTTCTTCTCCTCTTCAGCTATATCACTATCCTTAGTATCTTGATTGGAAATTTTTTCAATGTAACATAAATTACTTTCTTCTTCTTTTTTTTTTCTTTTTTGTTCTCTGTGCTTCACTATAGAGACAGCACCACATTCTCTTCCCCCTTCCACTGCAATATTTCTATTCATAGATTCTGTGTAAGTTACCTTTGTAATTGTAATGCTATTTTCAAACTTTATTCTTAAATTTTTTAAAACTTTTATTACAGAGACATCAACCCTCATATTCCTCAGTATATTTCTTCAGTGCCATGGTATATTGATCCATCAAAAAGACCTACTTTAAAGCATCAGAGACCACAACCAGAGAAACAAAAGCAATTCAGCTCATCTGGGGAATGGTACAAGAGGGGAGTAAAAGAGGTATGTAGGCAACCTGTGTGTGTCCTCATAGATATGGAGATTTTATTTTAAGAACTTAATATAAACTGGGAGGCTGAGGCAGGAGGATCGCAAGTTCAAAGCCAGCCTCAGCAAAAGTGGGATGCTAAGCAACTCAGTGAGACCCTGTCTCTAAATAAAATACAAACTAAGGCTGGGGATGTGGCTCAGTGGTCAAGTACTCCTGAGTTCAATCCCCAGTACAAAATAAAAAAATAAAAAAAAAAGAACTTCATATAAGAACCTTTAATGTAATACTAAATAAAGTAGAAAGATTATGTAACCCTTTATCTGGTATGAAATTCACAATGTGTACTACTTTAGCTGCTGTATTTTCTTATTGCTGAAATCCTTAGACTTTTTCATTTATAAATGTGTGAAGACTTAACAGATTTTTCTTCTTAACATATTATTTCAGGCTGGGGTCATAGCTCAGTGATGGAGCACTTGCCTAGCATGTGTGAGGCACTGGCTTGATTCTTAGCACCACATATAAATAAATAAAATAAAGGTCCATCAATAACTAAAAAAGTTTTTAAGAAATTATGTCTCTTGACAAGATGTCATGATAACCAAGTTATTTTTAAACTTATGCATATAAATAAAACACATGCTTTGTTTTCTTTACATTCGTATAGAATTCCATAACTACTAAGTACCGCAAAGGAGCGTGTGAAAATTGTGGGGCCATGACACACAAAAAGAAAGACTGCTTTGAGGTAAGTTCATCTTTAAGAATTTTGGAAAACTGATGTCAGAGTCTTTTTTAGCTTGTTAGAGAACTTATATTCTAAGTTTTCCTATATTTTGGTGCAGGTTAAAATTATTTTGAGCAAAATTAGTCCAGCACCATCAAGATTTTCTGTTAGAAAACTATTCAATTAGAATAGACTATTCATATCTACTCTGTAAAGGTTATATGAACTTTTCCTCTGGGCTACAAATATTTACAAAAAAATAAATAAATCTTCTACTTTCCAGAGACCTAGGCGAGTTGGAGCCAAATTTACAGGTACTAATATAGCTCCAGATGAACATGTCCAGCCTCAACTGATGTTTGACTATGATGGAAAAAGAGATCGGTGGAATGGCTATAATCCAGAAGAACACATGAAAATTGTGGAAGAATATGCCAAAGTTGATCTGGTGAGCAACATTTCCTGCTTGTCTACTGTCCTTAAATAATGTACATTTTGTCATGTCTCTGACTTAAAAACTCTATTTTTCAAATGTTAAAGCGCTATAAAAAATGGTGCCTTATTGAATAGTGAAAATAAATGGATGGTAGCTGTATTTGGCAGCAGTTTCTTCTTATTTGATTCTTTTATTGTTCTTCACTCACAACTTGTATAGCAAAAGATACTGGAAACATAAGAACAATATGACATCCAAAGTTTTTGGTTTTTTCAGGTTTAAGCATTCTGAACTCTGGGCCCCTAGGCTGTAGCCCCATACGCCTATTATATTATAATTCTATCACATAACATGTGATGGTTGTAGAATAGACAAATTTTATTTTATTCTTTTATAACTTTTAATTCAAACTTGTTTTTTTTATTGTGATTTTTTACCTACTTACCCCCATTCCTTCAAACGATAGGCAACACTGCCTTTTTTTTAATTAAATGTAATTAATTTTTTTAAATTAAAGGTTATTTAAGTATCATATGAGATTTCACATAAAAATATGGACTTTTTTTTTTTTTGTATTGGAGATTGAACCTGGAGGTGCTTTACCATGGAGCTACATCTCCAGTCCTTTTTATATTTTATGTTGAGACAGGATCTAAATCACTGAGACAACCTTTGATCTTGAGATCCTCCTGCCTCAGTCTCCTGAATCTCTGGTATTACTAGTGTGCTCCACCACAACCGGCTTATCTTTTTATGAACACCTGAAACATGATAATTCGGGAACTGTCTGACAAGAGTCATTCAGTTGTGTGGAGTTGCCTACAATATGCCCGTTTTGGTCAGAACTTTCAGTTTACCACTAGTGCCATCTGCTCAGCTGACTCCTGGTTCAAATAGGAGTTTGTAATTTGTCCCCTTTAGAGAGTCAGGCCTAGTTTAAAATGTTTCTTTCTTTTTCTTAAGGCCAAACGAACTTTGAAAGCCCAGAAACTGCAAGAAGAATTAGCCTCAGGAAAACTAGTGGAACAAGCTGTAAGTAAAAAAATTTTTAAAAAATATTCAAACTCAAAACAATGAAATGGAATTTGACTTAAGAATTGTATATATCTCTTGTTTAAAAAGACATTTGGGAGAGAGAAATACAGTATAGTTTAAGCATCACTAATCCAAAAATCCAGAATCTAAAATCTAAAACTTTGAACTCCAGTATCATGCCATAAGTGGGAAATGCCACAAATAATAAACATTTAGAGTTGTTGACTAAGTTTCTAAAAGGGACTCTTAGCATGTATGAGTTGCAAAGCAAACACAACTCAGGAAGTAATTACTAGGTAGACAATTATTAAGGCAAAATAACTTATCAGATAGGCATTTAAAATCTACCTCTGTCCCTGGCTAGCAACCTGCTCTTAGAAAAAGTAATTGACTTCTCTGAACCTCAGTAGAATACTAAAATAGAGATAATGATAACACATACACCCCACCTGCCTGCCCCATACTTAACCTACATAAAACAAAAAACACTTTGTAATTGTTGACTATTATGAGTATTATAATTGTTGTATTGTTATGATTATTATTCATTATTACCAACTCTGGGGAAAGGAAAAAGGTCTGTTTCGCTTGTTATGGAAACATATTCTCTGTAATTGTAAGCATATAATTCAGTAAAGGTACTGAAAAGTATGAAGGGGTCTGATAATTTTTTTCCACATTTGGGTGTCTGCATATTAAGATGAACTGCATATAGTAGTGTAAATGTCTTATTTAAATAACTAGTGGGAACTCCAAAAAAATTATCTTTTAAAAACATTCACATATCTGGTTTTGAAAATATAACATATTAAGTGAGAAAAATTAGAAGATTATAAAGAAGAAAGTAAATAACCCCTGTGTTAATAACTTTTGGGGTTTGGATTTTTGCAGTACTGGGGCTCAAACTCAGAGCTTTGCCCACTCCAAGCATGCTGTGCTCTACCACATATGACACCATTTATTTTTACATAAATTCATATGATTCAAAAATAAAAACAATTTAAGAAGATATGCAGTGAAAAAATTGCCACCCTGCACCCATCCTATCTCTAAACCCTCCCCGAGAACTTTTTTTTTTTTTTTTGGTTTCTCAGAGTTTCTTGTATAAATATAAATAGAAAATTTTTTTCAAATATATAATTTATTTTCCTCTTCTTTTTTCCATGAGAAAACTAACAAATTATTTGTTTTTCTTCACCTTACATAGACTCTCTTAGTAGTTGTTCAATGTTCCATTGAGCATGGTAAATTTATATTACCAATCATCTATTGTTAATTTACTTTTTCCTAATTTCTTAATAATTATACTCCACACAAAAATCACATTCTTTTTTTTTTTTTAATCACATGCTTATACACAACATCTTTACACAATTTAACACATCATTTCCTTAGGATAAATTCCTAGAATTGTAATTATCAGTGCAGTGAATGCTTGCATTTTAAAATTTTAATGACATATCACTCATCTTCCATTCAGAAAGGCTATGCAGATTTATTCTCCCATCAGTATGGGTGTGTACATGCATATTCATGCACATGTGTGCACATCTGTTTCCACATTCCCTCACTAATGCTATCTTCTTTTTTAATCTTTAAAGCCTCATTAGAGAAACATGATGATATACTGACCATGCTATAGGCATTTTGTAGAGTTAGCACACTAAGCAGTTGCTAATCCTTCCTGACAAGAATTTTGGACTGTCCTTAAATCACAGTATTGTTTCACCTGAGTAGATTGCTTTGCCAAAATTTTATAAAAGTTGGTTTTGGCTCTGAGGATTCTTATTACAAGAGTCTGGTCACATTTTCTTTCTGGGCTTGATAGAAAACAAGTGAGGTTTATGAACATTTTATGTCTGAAGACTAACACATATTGAAATTATACTTATTGGTTTTGTGAGATTTTATGAGCATTTAAAAGTACATTCATCTGTGTTTTACAAATTTCCAGGAAGAATCTATTTCAGGATATTATATCAGTTATCTCTTGGATGCTTTTGTTTATTTCTATGTCACTTTTCCCTGTTATGTATATGTGTTGCTTTTGTTTGCATTTTATTTTTAATAAAAATAATACATGTGAGAACAAAAAGAAAAGAAATTGTACTTATTGGGTAATTTAGTCATCTGATCTACCTTTGTGTGATTATAATCCTATATAGATAAAAATTCTATAGAAATCTGGTTTTGTAGACAAGCTAGTAAAAGTAACTATTCACAATGGCATACTTGTATTCAGGATATCTGAGCTCATTACAAGTAAGAAATGTGAAAATCTGTTCAGTTAGGGGTTTTGTGGCGAATTTTTGGTTTTTAGCAGTACTAGGGATTAAACCCAGGGCCCTGTGAATGCTCTGAAAGCACTGTACCATAGAATGACACTCCTAGCTCCAAACTATTGTAATTATGTTTTTGAAGTGTTAAATAAGGCAAGAGGCCCTCGGTTCAATCCCCAGTACCAAAAAAAGACCTACATAGAGGGTTTAAATAATCAACAGATTGTGGAATAAAATTACAATGATTTTCCTTTTTTCACAATGCAGAATTCTCCAAAACACCAGTGGGGAGAAGAGGAACCAAATTCTCAAACGGTAATAAATCATTGGCCTTTCTAAGTATAGATTAACTTTCTTTGTTTTCAATGACTAGTATTAATATCATAATAACTATTAGTAGTTTGCTTTTTTTTTTTTTTTAAATCAGGGATTGAACTCAGAGGCATTTAACCACTGAGCCACATTCCAAGCCCTTTTTATATATTATTTAGAGACAGAGTCTCTCCAAGTTGCTTAAGGCCTTGCTAAATTGCTAAGGCTAGCTTTGAACTCATGACCCTCCTGCCTCAGCCTCCCTAGCCCCTGGAATTACAGGCTTATGTCACTGCACCCAGCTCACTAATAGCTTCTAAATAACAAAAGAATAAAGATTTGACTAAAAGAAAAGTAAAGAACTAAATGCCACTCTTTTTTAACTGAATTTTCTTGTTCCCTCTCAGGAAAAAGATCACAACAGTGAAGATGAGGATGAAGACAAATATGCAGATGATATTGACATGCCAGGACAGAATTTTGACTCTAAGAGACGAATTACTGTCCGGAATCTCAGGATTCGAGAAGATATTGCAAAAGTAAGTCTTGCCAACCTAATATACGTGTTTGAAAAATACTGTTTTCCCAGCCGAAACTGTATCTGTTCATATTGTTCATACTGTTCATATCTGGGTGTTAATTGGGTATTATAGTCAAAGAATTTTGCCAAGATAGGATATCATTCTGTTTTTTTTTTTTTTCTCTTCACCTATACCCTGGAAGTACACACACACATTTAAATGATCTTGATCAACTCTTCCTACCTGCTGAAATCTTGTTTGATCTAAATAATTCATTATTTAAATACTTTTTCTCCTAGTACTTGAGAAATTTAGATCCAAATTCTGCCTACTATGATCCAAAAACTAGAGCAATGAGAGAGAATCCTTATGCCAACGCCGGAAAGAATCCAGATGAGTAAGTATCAAATTAATTTACAGATTTCAAGATAATGGAAAATTAATTAATTTCTGACACAACTATAGATGGTGCTCATTTTAATTTAGAATCAATTTTATGAATTAACATTCCTTAAAACAATCCCTGAAATGGGTTTTTTTGTTTGTATTTACAGAGTGAGTTATGCAGGAGATAACTTTGTTAGATACACAGGAGATACCATCTCAATGGCTCAGACACAGTGTAAGTGTTTGCTGTATGCCAAGGCATTTTATATGAGCTCCTAAGAAATTGAGGGTGGTGTTTTAAAGCTTGCTTTAAAGAAACATGCAATAAAGGGCTGGGGATATTACTCACTGGTAGAGTGCTTACCTAGCATGTGCAAGGCCCTGGGTTCATTCCCCAGCATCAGAAAAGAAAATAAATATGCAATAAATGTAGCTGGCAACTCATTTATGGTGCTTTGAATTATTCTAGTGTTTGCTTGGGAAGCCTATGACAAAGGATCTGAAGTGCATCTACAGGCAGATCCTACAAAACTAGAGCTGTTGTATAAGTCCTTCAAAGTCAAAAAGGAAGACTTCAAAGAACAGCAAAAAGAAAGCATCCTAGAAAAGGTAATTTTGACCAAAATGCTAAAGAGCTTAAGCATCCTTAAAGAGATGTTACTAATTAATAAGTATTCATTTTTATATTTGGAATATGATACAAAAAGAGCATTCAAGAAGTTCCTTTCAATCCACGAAAAATAGAGTCCTTTCCTTACATTCACTTGGAACAGACTGTTTCAGTAAACTTTTGCAGCAAAACATGCCATCCCAAAACTTAGTAGCTTAAAATAAACTTGCTCCAGTGCACAAGAGCCTTTGCTTCACATTTGCCAACTTCCCATCACCAAGAGTAACATGGCCAAGCCGAAATTTAAGGAATAGAGAAACAGATTCCATCTCTTGATGGAAGGACCAGCAAAGTCATGAGGCCAGGAGCATGCATACACCAATAAGAGGGACTTATGGCATCTTGTGATCTACCAGAGTTAACAGATGAGTAAGAACCGAAATGCCTTTTATTTGCTTGTGAAAACTTGGAGGCTTTTTTTTTCACTGTTCTCTATAACAAACCTAGGAAAGGATGCTCATTTAATCTTTCTGGTTGAAAAATAAACCCTTCCAGAGTATTGAATGCAAACTTTGTGTACATGTATTTAATAATGTCCAATGTTCTTTTAGTATGGTGGCCAAGAACACTTGGATGCTCCTCCAGCTGAATTGCTTTTAGCCCAGACCGAAGACTATGTAGAATACTCAAGACATGGTACAGTCATCAAAGGACAAGAGCGAGCTGTTGCCTGCTCCAAATATGAGGAGGATGTAAAGATCCACAACCATACAGTATGTATTAAACTAAACCATTTACCATAGCAGTTTTGCTATGGATTGCATTTTTCTATTATAACTTTATTTACTATCATCACAATGCTCTTTGTTCTTTAACACTTACAGTGAGTTTTATGAAGTTTTTCCAAAAAATAGGAATAATATGAAAGAATACTACAATATTCACCTATATACCCATCTAGATTCAAAATTTTTTAACATGTTGTCAAATACTTTTGACTAGGTGTATGTATATACTGATCTTTCACACACACACACTGTATATTTGTAAATTTTTGAAACATTTGGAAATTGCAGCTATGACATTTCACACATTATTTTATTAGTTTATTTTCATATTGCATGTTCAAAGAAAATGACAAATACTAAAGATAATATTGACATTTATTTACTACATATGGAGGTTAGTGATCCAATAAAGGCTATTAGTTGTATTCTGTTTTGCCACTTTTATTATGAAAAATTTGAGACATACATAAAATCTGAAAGAATCTTATAAGCATTCCTACAGGCTACAAAAGCTCATCTTCTTTTTTTAAAACACATGTTACAATATGCTAAAGATATTAGTAGACTTCGTTAGAGTCTCTCCTGTTTATTGATTTTATTGATTATTTCCCTTATCATATTTAGTTCTTAAATCACTTCTTAAAAGATATACACAGAAGTGCCTTTTTTTTTTTTTAAAGCGGGGGGGGGGAATTTTTACATTTATTTTTTAGTTTTTGGCGGACACAACATCTTTGTTTGTATATGGTGTTGAGGATCGAACCCGGGCCGCATGCATGCCAGGCAAGCGTGCTACCACTTGAGCCACATCCCCAGCCCCACAGAAGTGCTTTGAATAGCTATTTTAGTCAGAATCTAGTTGAAGTTTGTTTTATTATTTGACTGTTATGTCTTATTCTAGAGTCTTTCTCTGTGTTTTCTTGACAATGATCAGATCAAGTCAACTTACCAGATCTAGTCAATTATCATGTAAACTGACTCATATTCTATATTTTGACTGTTTATTAGTAATATTATATAACTTATTCCTCGATTCTCTGTATATCCTGTAAATAAGAATTCAGATCCAAAAGCTTTTTTTATATATAAGTTAAATGTTTTGACAAGAATATGTAATAGATTATGCAGTATATTTCATACTGCATTGCATAAAACATACATTGTCATTTGCTATACTTTTTTTTTTGGTACTGAGGATTGAATCTAGGGCATGCTAAACACATGCTTTACCACTAACCTACACCCTTCAGACCTGTTTGTTGTACTCTTGAAATAACCAGACTATAATTTTGTCTCTAAGTCAGGGATCAAAAACCTAAATACCTGTAGCAGCTCAGGCCACTGAAGTGAGCTAGGCAAATTGTACAAACTGGACAACAAACTCTAGTAAGCACATTCTCTGTTGGCAATAGTAGCTTATTGCCAAGTGGGAATATAGGACCAGAATTTCCCAGGCCTTAATGTTTAGAGAAATTGTATATTTTAAATTTTTTCATAGACTTTTGAAAATTGAATTAAAGACCATTGTAACTGTAATGCTAGCTTCTCAGCACTTGAGATTGGCCTGCCCTCTGTTAGCCAGAAATCCCCCAAAATTTTTCCCAAATTACCTTTAAAAGGGCTGTCTTATCTTATCAACAGTATATGAAAATCCCTAAAGTAATATCTCCCTCTCTCCTCCCTCCCCCTTCCCCCTTTCTCTCTCTCTCTCTGCACAGCATATCTGGGGATCTTACTGGAAGGATGGCCGATGGGGATACAAATGCTGTCACTCTTTTTTCAAGTATTCCTATTGTACTGGAGAAGCTGGAAAGGATATTGTTGTAAGTAATTTTCTTCTTGTTTTTAAATATTTAAGACAGCCAAAGCTCTTAATTCAAACCCCACATAAAACATGTCTTCTCATGTTTCAGATGTGTGTGTGTGTGTGTGTGTGTGTGTGTGTGTATTGCTGGAGATTGAACCCAGGGCCTTGTTTATACAAGGCAAGCACTCTACCTACCAACGGAGCTATATCCCCAGCCTTTAACTTGTTCTTAAGTGATTGTTAATTATAACATTCAATCACATTACATTTGTTTTCCCACAGAATTCAGAAGAATGTATTATAAATGATGTAAGTGGAGAAGAATCTGTGAAAAAACCTCAAACCCTCATGGAAGTAAGTCTGTAATCATTTGTTCTACATTTTTAAGTCCTGAAAGGAGGACTTTAAACTTGTACTACAGCTTTGTTTTCACCCTAATAGCACTAATTTTAATCTTCCCTTTCAGATGCATCAGGAAAAACTAAAAGAAGAGAAAAAGAAGAAGAAAAAGAAAAAGAAGAAGCACCGAAAGAGCAGCTCAGATAGTGAGGATGAAGAAAAGAAACATGAAAAATTGAAAAAGGTACTCCATTAAGTCCAAGTACAAAGTGACAAATAAGAGTATTCTTTATCTGAGGGACTTAGGAAATGGTCTAGTCCTGTTTGCAAGTTCATTTTAAAAATGAGGAAATGAGCCAAAGTCTGAGTTACATGCCCAGGTCATATTAATGGCGATTCTGTGGCTCTAGGTATTGCCACCTTCTTGGAATATTTGGTAAATATTACTTATTCACCAAAGAAATGTTCTTGGCAAAGTTGTTATTTTAGAGTTATTGGCATATTGCCCAGAATGAATTGCCTTCTGGTTCCATCATGTGTAAGTTTCAGCAAGTCCTGGAGAAAAATTGGACTTACACTCTCTGCCAGAAGCATCAGCTGTGGGCTTGTAGAAAAAAATGAGCCCTGTTCAATTTTTATTATAAATATAATTTCTTCAACATTGATTTAAAATGTCATAGAATGTTTTGTGCTCTATGAAAATGTCATATGAGTCAAATACTGATTAGTTGTAGCTTCACAGTGGAAGAATTGACTCCTAAGCCCTTTTTAGGTAATCTTATGTTTTTTATATAACTCTTCAGATTCAGTGGGGTCTTGGGTACTTTGCCACTTTTGAACAAAAGAGATCTGACATAGCACTGTGATAGTAATTTTTTCCCTCTCACCACAGGCACTGAATGCAGAGGAGGCCCGCCTTCTTCATGTTAAGGAGATCATGCAGGTTGATGAGAGGAAACGGCCTTACAATAGCATATATGAAACTCGGGAACCCACCGAAGAGGAAATGGAGGCCTACAGAATGAAACGGCAGAGGCCAGATGACCCCATGGCCTCTTTCCTTGGACAGTAACTAGTCATAGAAATTCATCCAGGATAGATTCAGCTGACATTGTCTTTTCAACTTCTTGCTCATGATTATAGACTGGAAAAATCCTTGTCTACTCTTCTTTGCTGACTAACTTTAATAAAGCTTTAAGAAGTCTCAAAGTAAATTCATTCTTTTCCACACTGAAGAAGTGAAGATCTCAAACAGAAAGTACGTTAAGTGTGGAGTAAGATTGGAAATAGTCTAACTTTTATATTAGTGATATGGAAAAACCTTTACTCTCTACTTACCAAGAATGTTTTGTACTTAACAGTTAAGTCTCAAACTGTTTCCTCAATTTTTTTGGCCTTCTGTCTAGTATTAGCACACACATTGAAAGTAGATTAGTTACTCTTTCTCAAAACTAGGGCTTCTTTTTTTTTTTAATGACTAGCAATTACAGTTGTAATTTAACACTGTTATTAGTTATTTTGTAATCACTTGTTTTTAACCTTATCAGGTTTTCCTGGTCTGAAATGAAAAAAGTTATTTTTACCTTGGTCTTTGGGTCACTATTTTCTCATTCTTGAGTCAATATAATAGTACTTTTACTACTATTGGAAAAATACTAGAAAAACATAGAAATTCTTTCATTTATCATAGTAAATATGGTTTGTAATATTTTGTTATTTATTATGCCTTTATGTAATGATCATGATATTAAGTTAGATTGTAAGAGAGTGCAGAATATCTGAGAGATACCTAATCTTCATAGCTAGCTAGCAGGTGTCACTTTGTAAAATTTGCAGGGATCAAAACCTGAAGTTGGACGTTTCTTCAGAGAATTGTAATGATAGCTTGTATGGATCTTAGTAACTGAGATCACTATGATCCCCAGGACACTTTATGAAAATAATGCTGATAGAGCAGAATCAGTGAAAACAGACTAAAATCCCCGATATGAATGCATCTACTTAACACCTTTCTAAACTACCAAAAAAGTGTGTAGTGTACTGTGTTAAGTTGAAATCTCTTCTTAGTTCTAGAAGAACAGCTGAGTCAAATTAGCAAATACTGGGAATATACATGGTGTCTAGATTCCAACTAATTGAAATTAAAATAGCAAGGCAGATGTTATTCTTAAGATAGTCAAAATTTTGTTTTGCTATTCTTACGTTATTAGGGTGGTTCAACATCAAGTCTGACACTGGTGTCTGTCTTGTATTTTTTGTTAATAAAGGTATGTAATTAAGAACACTAAACTGAGTGGTTTGTAGTGTTATCTCAAATACTTGGTCGAGAAATGGGTTATACTATTGGCAGGGAGTCTGAGCTAGTTTTATGAGTTCGTATTAAGAAATTCCAGCGTTCTAACATCCCACATTCTTTAACAGCCTCCCCTAACTCTTCCCCTCAAATGAACCAGCCTTGTGGAATGCTTCAAAGACTGACTAAACAAAAATAAACATTTCACTAAGTTTAAAAGAATTTTGGAAGCAAATTGCCTAAAAATATGAAAGAGGGCTATATTGGGTTTATCTTTTTCAATAATGTTTTCTCGTTTGTACACCAGGGTTTTTCTTTAAAATCATTTTAATATGGGTTTATTACTTTTAAATCATGTTGTTAAAAGGAATTTTAAATAAAATAATCTTATCTGTAAAATGGATTGAGGACTTATGAGACATTCATCCACATTCACTGATGGAAAGGTGACCAACATGGGCAGCAAGCACCACTTGTGGAAGCTCCTCCTCCACTGCATCTTAATGGAACTTCAGGTCTGCCCAGTTTGCATGATGCAGGGATGCAAGGAACTGTTCTTTTTCCTCGCTGACACCAAAAAGTGATAAATATTGGAGCATTATCACTTCAAATTCAAAACATTGCAGCTATCTGTAAAAATGTGGAACTATGTGGACAAAGCCAAGTGCCCTCCATTCCTAAGATTCTACAATTCATCCCCAGAACAACACAATTAAAATTCTCCAGCTCCACTCACAGTAACAAAATTGCGGCGGGCCAGCGCGCATGCACCCTCCGCAGAGACTCCGGTCCTCGGCCGCGCTACTGCGCCTGCGTGCGGGAGGCGCCGCGCCCAGTCTGCGGGCGGGAAGGGCGCGGGACCCGGATGGAACGGAGCCCGGCCGGGCAGAAACCGCGTCTCTGCAGCAGCGTCCGGCTGCGGCGCTCCCCAAGTTCCCGTTCGAGGGTCTGACCTTTGGAGCCGCCGCCTGGACCGGCTCTGACGTCCTGGCCCCAGGCTGAACAGTGAGCGGCTCTGGAGCCTAAAACGGCGCCAAAACGAAGCCCGAGCATCCTCCCGGGCCTGCGCCTCGGGCTCGGAGACCGGCGGGCGGAGACCTAGCCGAGCCCGCCTTCCTCGCTGGCGACCGTAGCCCTCGGCCTGCGCCAAACTCCGCTCCTAATAACACCATCAGGCCCTGTCAGTTAGGAGCAGCGTGTTCTTTGCATGCATTCTCATAATTAAACCTCCCAACAGCCCTATAAGGTAGGTACTGTTCAACCCACTTGAGGAGTGGAAAGGTCCCAGCCTGTAAGTGACAAAGCCAAGATCCCAGTCGTCTGCCTCTGGAACTGCGCAATCACCACATCCTGCCCCTGCTGTGGCTGTTGCTTTTAACTGTAAAATATGGTTACACCCTCTGCCTCCCCAACTCTGCTCCTACCATGGACTTGCACAGGCAGTGGCTGGATACCAGCTGAATTGTGTGTGGTTCAGACTTACAACTCTACTTCAAGGTTTTCACGCCTGCAATACTTATATATATATAACATCTTAGCATTTCCTAAATAGTTCTGTTACATGAATGTTCCCTTTTAGCCGATTATTTTTTGTGTTAAGTATGGTACTTTTATGGTGCCTAAATTTGCAAAAAAAATTTTACTTTGTTATATCAGATTCATTCAGCATCTTAAGATAGCGCCCAAAAGATTTTCAGACCTATTTTGAAAATGATATCTTCCTTAAAATAATGTGGGTTTTTCTTTTTTGTCTATTTTACTTTTTTTAAAATTTTTTTGTTACTTTTTATTACAGAAAACTTCCAACGTACATAAAAGTGGGAGTGGGAGTGGTATGATGTGTACACATCATCTGCTCAAGGCCAGTCTTACTTCTTTTTATCTCCACCCCCTTTATGTCTATATTTATGTGCTCAAGCACAGTATTTCAGAGGCAATCCCACATATCATTTCACTTGTTAATAATTCTGTATCTCTAACAAATGAAAAAATTTTTAACACAACCACAGTAACATCACATCTGTTTAAATTAATAATTCCTCATGATGATGGTTTCTTAATGTTTACATTTTTTAGGATATTGTTATTCCTAAATACCACAAAGGAGCAAGTGAAAATTGGGAGGTTCTAAAAGGCAAGAAAGCCACTTGGGCGGTAAGTTCATCTTTGAGGATCTTAAAAATTCTTGCTACCTATTTTCCCATTTGAGGAGAACAGAAAAGACTATAAGTGAATTTTTCTAAAAACTCTTTTGTTCAGAACAGGTATATCTTAAATCAAAATGTGCTTGAGTAGCATGGTCAGGGTAGATAAGATGGACTCTTAACAGGTTCAGTAATGATTTCTAAGACTAAAATAAAACTTTTTCCTTATTCCCTCCACCTCTCCAAATATACATAGTAAATATACATTACAGATATACAGGAACTTGGGCATTTTCATGCTGATATCATCATTACTTGCAAGTATTTCTAAACACAAGTGGTCATATATATCATTACTTGATAAAATAAGGCCTTATGAACTTCAAAAGTTTTTTGAAGTTCAGGGTCAGTAGATTTCCCCCAATTCATAACAATTCATAACAACCATATAACGGGTCAACCTATTAGTAACAGAAGTACATTTTACAGCCAATTAATCGTGGCATATCCACTAGAGAGCTACTATTTTAAGTAGTTGTTCTTATTGTGATGTTTTCTGTGGCCACAGTGAGCATTTCTATTAAATGTGTCCCCATTAAGTTATTTCAGCCACATTCTGGGACATAGAACTTTGAAAACTTCAGGGATCATTTATTTATTGTGGAGATAGAATTGTTTTCCAAGGTCTTTTTGAGCCTACCTACAGAGACCTTTGTTCATTTGCTAAAGAGTAGGAAATGGAAAAAGGCATGACTTCCTTTTTTAGGTTTCTCTACTTTCATAGGTGGTTGTTTTCAACTCAGACAACTTAAATGCCTATTAAAGCAGTTAGACTATTCACTTGGCAACCTAGAATATATGTGAGCCAGGGATTGTCTTGAAGGAAATGTTTTCTTCCTTGTAAACCTGCGTACTTGCTCCAGTGTGTATCAGGATCACCCAGACAACTTTATTTAATTTTCTTTTGTTCTCCTTGTGCAGGGGATCAGTTATTATTCTAATAATAATTAGGGACATGTATACTTTCAGAAGGATTCCCTGTGATTGATGGGCGGCCCTCATTACAATCACTGTTCTTTGTTATCTGCAGTGCTTATTTAGAATATAAATTCTAGACCCCTAATCTAGAGCTAGAGAATCAGTATCTCTAGGGTTAGGGTCTAGGAATATTCATTTTAGCCATGAACCAGATGATTTCTCCATTTACTACAATAGAGAACCACTGGCCTTCTACACCCTGTCTTTGGTTTAAGACAAATCTTAGGAATGCTGCTTATTTACACCCTGTTATTTTGACTGCTTCTACTGAAGGGGTAGCTATATGGAAAAGCACCATGAAATTCCTTGCAGTTAAAAGTGTCCTCACATGAGAGGGATTTTCCTAAAGTCTCATTAACTAGAATAGTTGTGTTTCTCCTGAGCATGTTTCTTTGCTTTTATATATGGATAATATGAATCAACGATGAATATTTTGTTACACTTCACTTAACATCAGGGAAGCCTATCTTCGTAGCCCACCTTTGTGTCAAGGTAGACTTCATCAGGCTTAAAAACCTATTTGAAATTCCTGCTTAAGTTGATGTCAAAGCTGCTCAAGGATCAAATAGTTTTACAAACTTGTTTAATCTGTAACTATTAAGAAACATTAGCCACTATGTCAGAATCTGCCCTTGCTTTGAACACTTGGTGAATTACTCCTTTTCTCTGTTCAGTGGTTCTTAACTGAAGGTGTGCAAACATCTTTGGGTCAGGATAGAAGGAGCAAGCATCCTCATGAGGTGCCTTTTCTAGGTGATAAAAAATTAACCCCACCTTTTTGTCATAAACCTCACTGAAAACAAATTAAGCCATAACCACAATTTGTCAGTAAAGAATTCCTCATAACTTGCCTAAGCCCAGATCTCCCTTGAGACTTGCTGTCAGGTCATTTATTCCAGGGCAGTTAACTCTGAGTTGCTGCCTTAAGTGGATTGTCCTGTTTTCAGGGCTTTCCTTCAGCTGACACATTATAGGATATTTCTTGACACGTACAGGATAGCATGTGATGCAGCTTTGTTTTCAGTTAACCACTGATGTTTTTTAATGTATGGGTTATATTTTACTCCTAAAGCAATTTTCTGTGGCATCTCTGGAACACTACCTGAGAATTCTTGTGTACCATGTCAAAGAAACGCAAGTGGGATGATGACTATGTCCGTTACTGGTTCACCTGTGCAACAGAGGCTGATGGAACTCAACGCCCACAGTGTGTGTTGTGTAACTCAGTGTTTTCAAATACTGACCTTAGGCCATCAAAACTGTCAGACCATTTTAACAGACAGCATGGTGGTATAGCTGGACATGATCTCAGTGGCCTGAAGCCTGTGCCAACACCATCTGATAAGAGAGAAACCTTGAAGGCACTCGGAGTTGCATCTCATGAGGATGCCTTATTACAAGCATCGTATCAGTTTGCATATTTATGTGCCAAAGAGAAGAATCCTCATACAATAGCTGAAAAATTGGTCAAACCTTGTGCACTGGAAATAGCCCAAATAGTTTTGGGACCAGATGCACAAAAGAAGCTTCAGCAAGTACCTTTATCAGATGATGTGATCCATTCTAGAATTGATGAAATGAGCCAGGATATCTTACAGCAAGTTCTAGAAGATATCAAAGCCAGTCCTCTTAAGGTGGGTATTCAGCTTGCTGAGACAACTGACATGGGTGACTGCAGTCAGCTAATGGCATTTGTACGATATATAAAAGAAAAAGAGATCATAGAAGAATTCCTGTTCTGTGAACCACTGCAGTTAACCATGAAAGGAAAAGATGTGTTCCGCCTCTTCAGGGGCTTCTTTCTGAAGCACAAAATAGCACTTGATGTATGTGGCTCTGTTTGTACTGATGGTGCCTCCTCTGTGCTAGGAGAAGGTTCAGAATTTGTTGCCTATGTGAAAAAAGAGGTACCTCATATTGTGGTCACACACTGTCTGTTAAACCCTCATGCACTTGTCACAAAGACGTTGCCTACAAAACTGAGGGATGCCCTGTTTACTGTGGTGAGGGTAGTAAATTTCATCAAAGGTCGGGCTCCAAACCATCACCTGTTTCAAGCTTTCTTCGAAGAAATTGGCATAGAATATAGCGTCCTCCTTTTCCATACTGAAATGAGGTGGCTTTCCCGAGGCCAAATGCTTACTCATATCTTTGAAATGTATGAAGAAATAAATCAGTTTCTTCACTACCAAAGCAGTAATTTAATTGATGGGTTTGAAGATAAAGAGTTTAAAGTTCACCTGGCATACCTTGCAGACTTATTCAAACACCTAAATGAACTTAGTGCCTCTCTGCAAAGGACTGGGATGAACACAGTATCAGCTAGAGAAAAGTTATCTGCTTTGGTTAGAAAGTTTCCATTTTGGCAAAAAAGAATTGAGAAAAGAAACTTTACAAACTTTCCTTTCCTTGAAGAAATCACTGTTTCAGATAATGAAGGAGTATGCATTGCCCCGGACGTCTCGTGGCATCTCCAGGAGCTGAGCAGCTTCTTCCATGGATATTTTTCTGTTGGAGCTCTTGATGAGGCAAGTAAATGGATACTGGATCCATTTCTTTTTAATCTCAATTTTGTCGATGATGGTTATTTAATGAAAAATGATCTTGCCGAACTACGAGCTAGTGGCCAAATCCTCATGGAATTTGAGACGATGAAGCTTGAGGATTTCTGGTGTGCTCAATTCACGGTGTTTCCAAACCTGGCAAAGGCAGCTCTAGAAATCCTCATGCCATTTGCAACTACATACCTTTGTGAGATGGGCTTTTCATCACTTTTACATTTCAAAACAAAGTCTAGAAGTGGCTTTAGTGTGAGTGATGACATCCGTGTGGCTATTTCAAAAAAAGTTCCTCGTTTCTCAGACATCATCGAACAAAAGCTGCAGTTGCAGCAAAAGGCACTGTAAGCTTAACACTTTTTTAACGTGTAATTTTTAATATATTCTTAATAACTATTGTAAAATTAAGCTGTAATTGTTTTCCTTCCTTTTATATTTATGGTACACTGAATTCTGTGCTTTAAAAATTAGGTACTTCAGCTTTCAATAAGGCATGTGAAAATATGTTGTGGTTTTTGTTTTTTTGTTTCTGTGTGTATATAAGTGTGTTTTGAGAGGAACACAAACAGCAGAAAAGATTACCAGTACCTGGTTGATACGTAAGGATTTTTCAATACTGAGTATCTATGTAACCTGTTGATACAATACATAAAAAGGACCCAAGCTCTAGAAAATCCAGCTAACTGATGGGCTAGGAATTGAGCCATGAGGAAAGAGAAGATCTCCTAGAAATTGACAACGCAGTGACAGCTAACTCCTGCCCTTTTAAATGCACTCTTTGGAGCTAGTCTCAATGCCCATTCCCCCAGCTCCAATGCTCTCATTACCAGGATATTAATAAATACCATAACATATTACTCACTTCATCTTTTAAATTACTGCAGCATTCCAGGTCATCAAAACTGCTGAAAAGGAAATTCCTGAGCCTTACCCTAGAGATTATCTTTTATTAGTCCTGCATAAGATCAAGGAGCCACATTCCTCTTTTTTGTTTGTTTGGTTGGTTTGTTTTTTGCAGTATTGAAGATCAGATGCAGGGCCAGTGCTCTACTGTGGAGCTATACTCTCAGCCCTACATCATCCTTATTATTTCTGAGACAGGATCTCATTGAGTTGCCCAGGCTGGCCTTGAACTTGTGATACTCCTACCTCAGCCTCCAGAATACCTGGGGTCACAGGCGTGTACCACCACACCCAGCTGAGGATCCTCATTCTTCACTGGTTCTCCAGATGGTTCCCATGGATTTTTGGTCATCTGACTGCAGCTTATTTCCCTAGATCTATTTTTCCTTTCCCCTAATTCCTCAGTTACATTACATCTTTAACCTATATATTTTTTTCTAAGATTGCTTAAAATTTTTGAATAGGCCAGAGTATGGATTATAAATAAATTGACATAAAATCACTAACATAATTCAGGGTCACATCAAAAAATTTCCCCATGGGAATCTAAGTTAGTATAATTTTTCTGAACAATGATTTGGCAAAATATATAATTTTAAATTTAAACATTTACATTTTCATTCTAAAACTGTAAAAGCACTACGTGTCAAAGACCAGCGGAAAACTAATAGTAGAGAGCACTCTATGAGAAGCCACAGTCCCTTCCTGCCAATTACCTTATTTTTTTCTGCTTTAACTTCTTTGGTTCCACTTATCTCTAATATGTTTATACTAAGCACATATGGAAGTTTTTATTTATCAGCTTTAAAAGTTATATATTGACTCGAGATAACAGGTAAGGGTTGAATTTGTAAAACATCCATCTCCCTCTGGCTATTCATCCCAATTTTTTTATTATTGTACTACTTTTAGTTCCTTTAATAGTTGTGTACGGCAATTTGATTACAAATTTTTCCCTCTAGAATTTTATTGCATGGAAAGAATCAGAGATGTCCAAAAAGTTTTATTTTTAAGATAGCTAGTCCCAACTTTTTTGTAATTGAAGGGGAAAAAAAAAAAAAGGAACACTAAAGGGGAGTGGACTTTGACTACCAAATTTAGATGCCACTTGAATACTGAAAATTAAAAAGTTTATATTTTCTACACAAAACTCAGTGTTATCATCATGTATAAAAATTCTTTTATCAGTATATTAATTAGCAGGCCTTCATTTAAAAACATAAATATAAAATATAGGTCTGTCTTTTTCCTATTATAGTCTAACATCAAAAGCAATGATAAAAATTTCCAGAGCTAATATAGGAATAATCTAGATGCAAATAAATAAATAGAGTTTAATTTGTATGTGATTCTGAAGACAGGTGGGGGGTATGGAAAAAAGACTGTGCAAAGCCTGCAACTTCATAGTTCAGTAGCGGGATCCGGGTAACACGGCCTTTGGCAGCCATCTTCCATCAAGTCTACTAGACTCTCTCTCAGATTAATTAAGTTATTGTTGCTCCAAAACAAAAACCCAAAGGAAAGTTTTAAGGAAACGGTTTTAAAGGGGCTTTTAGGTCATTTTCAAATTCTTTTAACAGTTTATTTTCCCCTGACCAAATGAAAGAGACTATGTTGGCTAAAATGAAGAAGAAACTTAGATTAAAGCATATATTGGCACATATAAGTCATATGTGATCATTTATTTGTTTCCAAGGAAGAGGCCTGGGTTTACTTGTTTTTATTGTGTAATTAAAGTTATGGATAATTTTCAAAAGGGAGTTCTGATAGAATAGAGATGCAATCTTTATGACCAGCAGATGTCACTCTCCCTGCAGGTTTGGTTGAAAGCCGACTTACCTTCATAACAGATTTTGCCAAAATTCTGATTTTAAACATCTCTAGAGGAGATATTAGTGACTCAAATTAAAAGTGTCCAACCTGAGCCTCTGCTGGCTTGGAATTAGAAGACAGAACTCTGGTGGAACCAGGAAGCTCCAGACTGTAAGAAATCACTGGGAAATGCAGTGGAAAAAAAAAAAAAAGGAGATATAAATGGCTTTTCTCTTAAAACTGGTGTGAATGTGGATTTTCGACATTTTGGCTGCTTTTTTAAGCCACTAAAATCTGCTTAATGTGGTGAGTGGGTCAGCATTTCAGACATAATCCATTGGGAATCAAAACCAAATAGACATACGCTTTTAAAGCATAAACTTTATGGTACTTGAATTATATTTCAATTTAAATGTAGGCTCTGTTTATAGTATAGAGTCTTTTTAGCACTGAGTTATATTAAATATTGTAAACTTGGCTTTAATATCTGCAGGATTTGGAAATCTAGAGAGGGCTTTTGTTAGAAGGAAATGATAAACGAAATTGTGATTGCTCCATAAGTCAACTTGACGCCACTTCCAAAAACCTCCCAATATTCCAAACCTTAATACCACCCACCCCCACCTGCAAAAATATGCCTAGTTTTTCTGTTTGAAAACCTTAAAAGTCCAATTTTAGGTTTTCAAAGTCCAGCTTAATTAAAAGGGCAGTATAAAACTACTATTTAATACATTGTACTTTGTACTTTATCTTCTGAAAATAAAGAGAGACCTAAGGTTATTTTCCTTCTGTTTTACAAACTTTCCACAAATCTTTCTTAATTCATAAATGAATTTAAGTCCTGGCTTGCTCACTTGGCATCTAAAAAAACCCTAGTTCTCAGCCTGTAGGAATTGAGAAGTCTAGCTGCTGATCATCTCATTTTGACCTGTTCAACGTTTGTTTATTCTTTCACTGGCTTCTTTTAGTAATAGCACCCTACTTTTTCTAAAGAACTAGCTTCCCCCATTGTCAATCCATATGGCCCCATCTTGACTCAAGTCAGCTCTAATACTTTTGCTGAAGTTAATGGGGAAGATGCTACATATGCTAACTTACCAGGAGGTGCCTGGATCTTCCAGTGGTCAATTTTGCTACAGCATACAGAGAGGCTACCAAATGGAGCCAACAGAAAAGAGGAAAAAGTTTCTTCGTGCCATTGCTCCAAGTACTAAATACAGACATACTTTTTTTCCCGTTTTTCAGTTAAAAGAGGTAACAAATTCCATTTTTTGCTTGAGCCTGTTTGCTTCCTATTATATACAGCAGGAGATCTGCCTCATGTACTTGGTTTCCAATGTTTTTATGAATGAGTAATGGGAAAGTTTAGACTCAATTAATTTTATTACATGATTTTGGACAATACTTGCCAGTTCTGGGCCTCCATGTTCTTCTCTATAAGATGAATAGTTACATAGGTTTTTCCCTATAGTATCTTTCTTTTTTTTTTTTTTTCCACAAAGGTCATATTTTGGAATTTTTGTGGCACTGACATCAGCCCAAATAACTTTTCCTGTATTCAAACAGAAAACTAGGCATATTTTTGCAGGTGGGGGTGGGTAGTTTGGGATATTGAAAGGTTTTTAGAAGTGGCATCAAGTTGACTTATGGAGCAATCACATTTTCATTTATCATTTCCTCCTAACAAAAGCCCTATGTAGATTTTCAAAACTTTACCTCCAGGGTTTTATTATTAACGATTTAAATATACCAAAAAGTTGGGAAAGTAATACAATGAACACTCATGCCTATTTTCTAGATTCAAAAATTGTCAATATTTTGCTTGGCACAGTGGTACACACTTATAATCCCCACTACTTGGGAAGCCAAAGCAGGAATAATGCAAATTCAAGTCCAGCTTGGACAACTTAGTAAGACCCTGTCTCAAAACCAAAAATGAAAGGGCTGGGGTAGTAACTCAGTGGTAAAGTACCCCTGGCTTCAATCCCCAGTACTGGGGGAAAAAATTGTTAACATATACCACCACCATCTACTATAGGAACTATGTATCAAATAGAGCCCAGTCAGCAAATAAGCCATACTATTTTTTAAACAAAATCTGGAAAAAAAAAATCAGAATAGAGAACTGGGAAGGCAAATAGTGGATACCAAGTTGTCACAGAGACAGGAAGTCAGGAACACAGCCAACATCCCAAGAGCTGGGAGTGAGTGTCAAGGCCAGGGAGTCAGAGATTTAGAGGTGCCATTCTACTGGATATGAGCTTGGAAGAAAGGGCTCAAGCCAAGGCACATAGGCCGCCTCCAGACATTGAAAAAGGCAAGAGCACAGACATTCACATGAACTTCTAGAGCAGCCAGCCCTGCAGACACGTTGACTTCAGCCCATAAGACTGGTTTTGGACTTTTGACATCATAATTATAAGATAATAAATATATGTTGTTCTAAGCTACTAATTTTGTGGTAAAATGTTAACCACAGCAATAGGAAACTAAAACAGGTCCATAGGGACATTCTGTCTTGGATCAGGAATACCTCAGAACCAAGAAGCCCCAAATAGAATCTCAGCTGGTATTTTTTATACTTTGCTGCTCACATAGGCATATTCTTGCCACATAACCAGCCCCAACAACCAAGTTTTGGGGATTCTTGGAGGAGAGAAAACGAATAGGTAAAGATCTCCAGGTATGACTATTCCATCTGACTATTACAATAAATAATGTTGACAAATTGGTACTAACCACCTTGAACTCCTCATACACACGACTGCAAAGCAAGATGATTAATCAGGACATAGTATGCTTTCACCAGGAGTTCATGCTGTACAAACAGCTCAGGCCAATTTCAGGTTCATAACACAAGCCCAACATGATCAGTGGCAGTCACAAGTTTCCAAATTCAGTAGAAACGCTGAATTCTCCTGATGAAAGCATTCCTCCCTTGGGAAGCAGCACTTACAGCTATAGCAATGAGAAGCAAAGATTCTGTTACAGTTACTAGATGCTGTGGTAAGATAAGCCACTCCCACTTTCACCCCTGGGTCCCTGGACCTTCTGGCCTTGGGCTGGGAATGGATCCATATTTGTCGCTTACCAATTCAAAGCACATGCTGTATCCTGTAAGATAGAATGTCATCATTTAGATTATTTTCTCTCAGTTGCAAAGTAGTTGAGTCTTAAGTAGATCATTTCACCATTCTTGTGGCCCAGCTGTTTCTGGGTAATAGAGTATATGACAAAACCAATAAATATTTATAGAAATCAATGTAGTGCCACAAACATATGGAATGAATATTTGTGTCCCCCACCCCAGATTCATATGTTGAAATTCTAACCCCCAACCAATGTGATAGTATTTGGAGATGGCACTTTTGGGAGGTAATTAGGGTTACAGTTATATGAGGTCATAGGGTGGGACTTTGGTCCAATGGGATTAATGTCCTTATAAGAAGATTCCCTGGATAGTTTGCCCTGCCATGCTCAGTACATACACAAAGAGGTTTGACCAAGATGGTGATATGAGAGCCACCTACAAGCCAAGAGAAAAGCCTTAGAATGAAATCTATCTTGCCCAGTACCTTGATCTTAGACTTTCCATTCTCCAAACTCTAAGGAATAAATTGTGCCACTTGGTCTAAGGCATTTTGTTATGGCAGCCAGACTAATACACCTTCCTTTGCTAATTTGGATAAGAAGCAATGTGGTACAGGATACTCATAATAGTTAATGAGGCTCACAGAAGTATCAAAGGCAAAGCCAAATCCACAATGTATATATTTTCCAGTGAGAGTAACTAGTTGCCCCTTCTTGGTAGAAAATGTCAGTGTAATCAACCTGCCACCAGCTGCCCATATCAGTCATGGTGAGAAGAAGCTGATGTGTAAGTCTCTGTTTGCCAACCTGGCCACCCTTGTACATGGGCCCACTGCTTGGTCATTAGAATAGCCAGGGAAAGAGGCTAACTGATATCCACCAAGTGCCTCATTTTGTCCTGGTTACTGAAAGCCCCCTCCACAGTGGATGGCTCTCTGAGTTAGCTTAGGCTCGGTGTCACCATCAGGAAGTCCACAAATCCTCAGCTGTCACAGGAGGCCGATATATGCCAGGAATAGGCATACCTTAGTATTCCTGCCATGCTCAGTATTTTCTGGGAGTAGCCCTGGGAAGCATGTGTCAGAGAGGCAGTGATGAATTTCCAAGTATAGCAGCTGGGCCCATGGTTAATACATTCCCTGTAGTTGTATATCTGCAAAATGCACTCTCATGGCCTGTACACAGTGCTTTGGTGAGCACTTACCTGGAGCACAATCATCTTTAACTTTCTGTTTATTCTGAAAGATTCATTTACTTACTTCTTTTCCAGACCTTCTTGTCACTTGACTTCTAAATCTGTTCCTTCCAAGTCCCTGATCATTGGATAAACTATTAGTAATTGCCCTTGGCTACTGCAGTTTAGATCTGTACTTCTGGATATTGCTCAGATCAGATGGAGTAGACAACCAAATGTACCACTCAGAATTCTCCCTAAGAACATTTCCCTTCATTAGAATTCTTCAGTGACATATCCAACTAGAGTTGTAATATTGCATCAGTTTTTGCAGCAACTAGCTGGTACTATCATATTGATCAGAATAAACTGTAAACCAGGTCTAAATTTCTTCTTCCTGGTCAGCTGGTCATAAGAAACTACCTACCCCCCTGCAGCCAAAGTTATGGATTAGGGAGCAGGGGGTGGGAGCCTTATAGCAGGAGGAGGTGTCAAAGGAGTCAAGCTACCTAATCAGGCATCTTGCTGTGCCTTCCAAATCTGCCTAATCCCTGTCTCTTTTATCTTTTCCACTTGCTGAGGTATTGCTGCTGTGCATAGTCCTATGGCTTATTGGATCAAATAGCACTCAGACCCAGGTTGACTGTTAACAGGACTTGTAGCAAACGAGGAGCTATTTCTCAAGAGAAGATTAGTTGTTACTTAGAGAAGAGGTCATGGATTTCCTCCCAAACCCTAGAGGTCTATGCTTCAGTTCCTCTATTGGCTTTGGTAAAAGGCTCCATACAGAATTCCATTCAAGTGTGGTTGGGTCTGCTGGGTCTTAAACCCCGGGTGGCAGAATAGCTAACACTATAGGCTGGACTCACTCAGAGCCTTTTGGGCTCTGATCTCTGCTTAAGACTGGCAGTCTATAGGTTACTTGGTAAATGGGTCAATGAAACATCACTCCAAAAGAGAAAAAGGACTATGAAACATTGCCTGTTAATAGTGGTTGACAATGCAAGGAACAGCAGCTTGCCTTTCACCTTGAAGGGGATATTGCAATGTGCTGCAGGCTATTGGTACATAAGAAACTTCACCAAGGTTGTAAATTACCGAATTTTTGTGGTGTTTATGTCCCACCCTCTTACACATGAAATTTACTAAGACAAATCTAGAATACTTCATGCTCCAACCTTCATGTCAGATCCAACCTGCAAATGTCATGAGTGGACTGGACCATATGACATTTTTTGAGATGACAGGGTGATGAAGACTATATTAGGAAGAGAGAGAGCTGTTGGAGCCTTAAGGCCAGTCTGTGACAGGAGTCTTTTGGCTCTACCAGGTGAAACAAACTGCTTCTGTGGTTATTGCATATTGATCTACAGGGGAAGGTATGTGCCTAGTCACCAGGACTCTCAAATATTTGGATTTCTTT
Organism: Marmota monax; assembly: GCF_021218885.2. Lineage (NCBI taxonomy): Eukaryota > Metazoa > Chordata > Mammalia > Rodentia > Sciuridae > Marmota > Marmota monax. The sequence continues at coordinate 97,487 of NW_026693806.1, forward strand.
CACTACATTGTGCAAGGAAGTTCGGGGGTCTCAAACTCCTTATATGTAGGTCACTATTTAGTCTATGTTTCTGTCAGCTAGGTAAGTAAATTCTTTATACAAGGTGCACAATAAATTCAGAATCCCTAACAAGTATGCTCATGTCAGTAAATGTGGCCTGTTATATTTGGCCTTCTTAGAGCTAATGCTCTTAGAATCTCACTCTAATATATATTCACCAGGTTACCCATGAGAAAAAAACCTTGAAGTTCTCTTAGATTATAAAATCTTGCCTTCAGAATCAGACTTTGTACTTATTGCCTTGGAATATGCTGAATCTGCCTCACCCAAGTTACAGGTGTAATAGCAACAAGGAGTCATTGGGGCAAGCCCTGAAGAGTACAGACAGCTATTTGAAAAGGCACCTCCCTCAGGTGCAGTCACTACTGGGTATGCAACCAAAGGAAGGACAGTCTCAGTTGGGAAAGAAGGCAAGAAGACTGCGACTCAGGAGCTAAGATTGCCAGCTTCATCCAAGTCTGTACAGATGTCCTCTTGCCAAGTCTGGGGAGTCCTTCCCAAACCTCACCTCATCAGGAGAGATGTAGGCTTCAATTTCAGCTTACATTTAAATCTGCAACCTTCACAATGAACATTTGTGTGTGAATTTCAGCAAGGGATTTGAGACGATCTCTAGTTCTGTCACCAGGACTTGAACTGGGATTCTAAAGAGCTTTGTGTAACATTTTCTAGAAACACTCGACTCCAGTGCACTCAGGAGCAGGTATCACACCTCACGGTCCTTAAATCCTTCTTATTCCCTACAGCCACTTGAGTCCCCAAGGCACCTGCTTTGGGGGTTCTTTATCACAATAATTTCAGTTGATAATTTGCAAATGCAATAGATTATCAGCATCCTGTTTCTCTGTCAAGGGACTCAATATTGCAGTCAAGTCTAAAACCCAAACACCTCAAAACTTTCATCTTTGAGGGTCTGTTTCCTGGGTTCAGTTAGAGGTTCACTCAGGAGACAAACTACACTAGTTCCTTTCACAGAAGAATTTGATAAAAAGAAGTGCTAACCAGGTATTGGAGAACTGCAAGGGCAAATGGAATTTTACAGAAAATGCACAAAGCAGCTGCCATCCCTACATCTGAGAGAATATGGAAAATCATTTGAGATTATTAAGATGTAGACATTTGGATGAAGGCCCCAGGGAGCGGGGACACAGAGAGCATCTGCCTGCTGATGTTGGTTGCCTGAAAAGCCTAATGAGGTTGGTTCTGGGATTGTAGGGGGAAAAAATGTAAACTTGAACCAGCTGCTCCTGAGGGAAATAATTCTGTCATTACCAGGGTGAGGAACTGTTGCTTGGTGACCCCAACAGTAACAGGAGCAAAACAGAAAGGACCAAGTTCCTTGCCACTCCTCTAGACTTCCAGTCTCCTTCTAGTGCTTCCCATTTACAGACTAACAGAGGCCAACTGGCAAAGGAGAAATGGGATTTGCAAAGTCCCAGCCCTGGCCTCACAAAGTCGAGATTAAAACTGAGGATTTATAGCTTAAAAACCAACAGTGTGGGGGCTGAGGTTGTAGCTCAGTGGTAGAGCTTGCCTCGCACACATGAGGCCCTGGGTTCAACCCTCAGCACCACATAAAAATAATTTAAACACAAATAAAGATATTGTGTCCATCTACAACTAAAAAAAATATTTAAAAATAAAAACAGTGTGAATGCATGTGTGCACACATGGGTTCCTGTGTGTTTTCTGAGCTACTTTATTTTAATTTTTTATTTTTTGTTACTGGAAACTGATCCCAGGAGTTCTTTACCACTGAGTTAAATACTCAGTCCTTTCTATTTTTTTTTTTTTTTTTTTGAGATAGGATCTCATTAAGTTGTTGAGGCTGTTCTTGAACTTGCAGTCCTCCTGCCTTGGCCTCCAGAGTCACTGGGATTATAGGCCTGCAGTACCTCACTCAGCTTCTGAGGTACTTTAAACTGAGTTCCCAACATCATGTCTCTTCACCCACCCCGATATACTTCAGCACACATATCCTCAAAATAAGAAAATTATTTTATAAACTACAAACCATTGTTTATACCTAAGAAAATGAAAAATTCCTTAATATTAATATTCAAAAATTCCTCCAGCTGCCCCCAAAATATCTTTTATCCTTGATTTTTTAAACCACCTTTCAATTTTTTCATGACATTAACATTTTGAAAAATAATCCCAGTCTCTTGAGTTGATATTCTCATACACCATTTAACTAGTTCCTCTTTCTGTCTTCTTCTAATCAGAGGGTGTGTCTAAAGGCTTGATTGGATTCGGGGTAGTGTCATATTAGGAGTTATGTACCAGGTTGTTACATCTTACTGATGCTAAATTTGCTTACATGGTTGGTAGAGTAGTTGCCAAATCTCTCCATTGTGAAGGTATGTCTTTCCCTTTGAGCTTTTTTTAGAGTGTGTTTTGATTTCAAGGTGTGATATGTGCATGTGGCACATTGCAACAGTACAGTGAAAGCTGTGACTCTGAGATCCCATCTTCCACCTGCATGATTCTTCCCAGAGGCTGCCATAGTTACCAGGTTATGTATCTTTAAAGAGATTGTGATGCAAAATGTGTAATTTACTGTGGATAAAATAAGTTTTCTGGGTATAAATTAAGTGGAGAAGACGTATAGAACTAGGTGTCTTCTGAGGGTTATTCAAGAGAATTCTGTAGAAGTCTCTCTTTTTTTTTTTTTTTTTCCCTGTGGTACTGAGGATTGAACCCAGGGCTCTGGCATGCAAGGCAAGTTCTCAACCATTGAGCTATGCCCCCATCCCTTCTGATGTTTTTATTTTGAGATGGGTCTCACTAAGTGACCAAGGATAGCCTTAAATTCAGGAGTCTCCTGTCTCAGCCTCCCAAGTATCTGGGATTACAAGTGTGTGCCACCATGTCCAACTTTTGTAGAAGTCTTTTGAAATACAAGATTTAGGCAAATCTACTTCACAAAAGATTCAGACAAAAAGTCTCTTTCCATCCACTAGCTGACTTCATTTATGCAGTTGAATCATGCCTCATTTCTTAGATTCAAACTTTCTAGTTTTCTTCCCACCAAAAAGGATGGATCATTTTATTTCTCATACTCTCTCCTAAAATTATGCTGGCCAGACGTGGCAAAGTCTGTTTCTAGGCCCGTTCACAGGCTGCTTTCTCAGTGTTTCATTCTCAAGACCCTCTCAGTATGGCATCTCCTCACGTAATATGTCTGTTTATTTCAGATTCACACATTGAGTTGAGAAACCTTGCAAGCTTTCTGCATCAAATTCCAAAATGAAATCTTTTCAGCCCAGACCCTTCAAGTCACATCTGGAAACCAGTTGAAGCTTTTCTGGGTCACTTTCCACTGAGTGGAAGTGGCGCCTATTTTGGTTTAATTGCATTTGTGCTGGGCCTCTAGCTGTCTCAGGGTTTCCACTGCCCTGAAACCTTAGGCCAGAAAAGCTTCCAGAACACTGGTACTTCTTTTCCTTCCCATGAAAACTCTCTGCTTGTTGAAGACCTCTGTCTGGCCAGACGTGGTCTAGTAGAGGGATCTGGTGATGAGGTGCCCCACTCATGGATGACCTTGGGAAGATGGCCCACCACTGCACCTAGTGTCCTTCCTCAGTTGTACATATTCATCCTAAGGTTGAAAGATGAGACTTCTATTTTATTTTTCTTCCTGATACTGGGGATTAAATTCAGGCATGCTCTACCACTGAGATACATCCCAGCCCTTTTTATTTTTTATTTTGAGACAGGATCTAGTTAAGGTTCTGAGGCTATCCTCAAACTTATGATCCTCTTGTCCCGAGTTATATTTCTGTTGGCAGCCTGAGACAGAAGACTCTGAAGCTTGAGGTCAACGTGGACAACTTTAAGATGTTGTCTTAAAATATAAAATAAAAAAGACTGGGGAGGTAGCTCAGTGGTGTACACCCCTGGGTCCAATCCCTAGTACCAAAAACAAACAAATGAATAAATAAGACCAAATAAAAATCAAATTATTCCCAGACATACCCTGAAAAATAAGTGTGCCTCTTGCCACTGTTTTCTGATTCCTCTCTCCAGAGACAACTTCAGTGTTATAGTTTCTTACGTATCCTTCTGAATTATGCTTTTATAATTATGTGTGTTTGGGTTTTCCTCGCTTTTTCTTTTTCTTTTTTACTGAATGATAGCAAACGTTACATACTGTGCTGTTTCTTATTTTTCTCACTAAACAATATATTTTGGAGATGACTGCATAAAGCAGAATCCCTCCTCTATCTCTGTCTCTGAGTCCCTGCGTATGTGTGTATACATGTATAGGTAAGAATAACCATCTATTGGACCAGTTCCCTAATGCTGTGCATGAAGATGGTCTCCAATCTTTTATTAGTTCAAATAAGGTTGCAATAAATATCCACATGTGCATTTCCAGAATAAGCTCCCAGAAACAGAACTGCTGCATCAAAAAAAAATAGTGTATTTTAATGTTCATAATCTGCAAGCTTTCCTCAGGGCTGAATGACCATCTTGTTTCATTACAAGTGACATACTACACAGAGCAACTAACAACCACTTCAACATCATGTTCTTTTAACCTGAGGCTATTTTGACCTTTTCCCTCAAATGACTTTACAACAGTGAGCTCAGTTCCCCAGGCTTGCTGGCTCAGAAGTCTGTGGAGTGGCAGCATGTCCTTTCTGTGAACAGCTGTCTCCCCAACATTGCCACATTAGTGAGACCCCATCTGGAATGATCTCATTCTGGAAACTTCACAACCCCAAAGCCTCCTGTTGAAAGTAAGCATCTGATTAGTTGGGTCTTGGCCATCAGCTGTTTGGAATGATTCAAAAAAAAATTTTTTTGACACATTTGTGCCAAGATTAGGAAATGGAAAAGGCTGAAAAAAGGCAAAAGGAGAGTAGCCACATTTTAACAATGGGTGTAAGTCAAAAAACCACGAACTCTCTTCCTCTGGGCTCTGTGACTAATGTCACTGAAGGTCTCTAGACCCTTTCTTTACCTGTGAAATGAGGACGTGGGCCAAATCATTTCTCAGGACCTTTCTTCCTCTGAGGTTCTAAAGATTCAGATGCAGCCTAGGCCAGCAGTGCTTGTCCTCCCAAAGTCACCAATTTCAAAAGTCAAGAGGTGTCACAAATCTCAGTGCATTCAGATGGCTATCCAAAGGATGGTACAACCAAGAGGGGACTTAGACAGTGATGTGCTGGCAGATAGGCTGGGGCCAGTGTACAGGGTAGGGAGCCCTGACTTGTAATGTTTGCTAATTTCTGTGATGCACTTGCCCGCACTGTGATGATTTCTAAATACCAATATGACATGATTAAACTCAGAGATGGGAAGAGATGCGCAGAATTGTGTGGGGATCCTGCAAACAACCAGTGAAGAATTCAAAAAGCATTCTCTTCTCCTGTGTTGAGAGGATTTCATGAAAGAGGAGAGATTTGAATGAGGAAAAATACTGTGCAGGGTCTCTTTCCACCACAACCAACAGAAACAATTCAAAGGAGCTTAAAGAAAGGGGAAACTATGAGAATGTGGTTTTCAGCACAAGGAACTGAATAAAGGACTTTAACAACATAGTCATAGCACTCTCTCCATTTCTTGTGTTTGCATATCACTGTCACTATCTCCTGCCATATGCAGACTCTCCCCAAGTGGTGGGAAAATAAGACTAGTGGCAGCTCCCAACTATCCCTCTGCAGTTAACAGTTGAGAAAAAAAGCAGTGCCCTTTCATGGAGATCACATGGAGACTGGATCACTTGGGTCTCATGCCCACCATTTACACCCTTAACTGAGCACAAAAAGAAAGGGCACCTCATCCACATGCCCATGCCCCTGTAGCTAGAGGGGGTACAAAGCACTGGGATGGACCATTCTTTTCCCCAGGGACTAGTTTGCTGGGCAGATACAAGCCATGAATGTCTAGTAGATCATGACTGAAGCTTCGGGGAGGCAGAAAAGCAGATACTAATCAGAGGGAACCCCATGTGAGGAAGGGCAGAAACACACATGATGAAGAGATACTTGGCGTCAGCAAGAAGGCTATCTGGACCAGAGGAGGGCTACCAATTGGGCAGTGGTCCTTAGTGGAGGGCAAGTTGAACCCTCTGGAAACATTGACAACAGACATTTTTAGTTGTCATATTGGGGTTGGGATCCTAGCTAAAAGCAGGTAGTTCTAGTGAGAAATGGCCTGAGATGCTGCTAAAATTCCTCCAGTGCACAGAACAGGCCACATCGACAAAGGCTAGAGATTTTAGGTTTTATCCTCTGTTACACCGGAGCATGACAAAGATGTTTAGACATGCTAAGGCTGCTTTTCCATGCCCTTCTCCTGCCTGGCCCCTCTCCCCACTCCTTTGCTACCTTTGCATAGTGAGAGCATTTTTACCTTTTGGAATTCAGCTTAAATGTTACCTACTGAAGAGATCCTCCCAGAATTCTCATGCAAATAAGTTATCTCAGAGACACCATACCATCATCTTCCCATGCTTCCCTCTGCTTTTCCTTCCTCTTACCACAGTTTTGAATTGCACATTTATTCAAGTACTAGTTTAACATCTGTCTTCTCACAAGCTCTGTGGAAGCAGAGGCCTTGTTTATTTTTTCACCACTGTGGCCCCAACATCAAGCAGAATGTTTGTGCATTGTAGTCATTTGATATTTAGTCAATTAATTAATTTGAAGGTTGATGTTAGGGTTGAAGTGGGGCAGAGGGTAGGTGATCAGAAAGAGGACAAAAAAGGAGCCTCTGGATTATGTCCCTGCTTGTTCAGATCCACAAATCATGTCCCCTCCCTGGCTTTCATGACTCCTTTAGTTGATAACATATCAGTTTGGGTTCAGGCGAATGTGCAGGAACGCTTTCACCTATTTTAAGCAGATGTGGATTTAATATAAATAATCAAGTGGGGCATGATGGCACATACCTGTAATCCCAGTGACTTGGGAGGGTGAGACAGGAGGATTATGAATTCAAAACCAGCTTAAGTAATTTAGTGAGGCCCTAAGCAATTCAGTGAGACCTGTGTCTAAATAAAATATAAAAAACAAAACAAAACAAAAATATATATATATAAGGGTTGGGGATGTGGCTCAGTTGTTAAAGCACTCCTGGGTTCAATCTCTGGTACCAAAAAAAAAAGGATCAAGTGAGTTTAGAATCACTGCAGAGCATGTTCTGGGCTAGACCTCCAGGAACGATCCCCCAAACCCACAGTACTGACATCCTCACCATTACATATGCCGCATTCAGGAAGGAAGCCACTGATCCAGTCTCCAACTACAGGAGCATACTATCTTAGGTGTAACCTGGGTCCAGAGCCACACCGCACTTTCCAAGGCAGCACTGCAAAAGAGATTCCTCCCAGCTAGCTCCCTCCTCCCTCACCACACAGGTTTGTTTTGTTTTCCTTAAGGCTTAATTTTCATGTCAGATCTTGCACAGGAGCACAGGCCTTCCCAAACCTACAATATAATGTAGCAAAGAACTGAGGAAACGGTTTGTGAGGGGTTTTTTTGTTTTGCTTTGTTTTTTGCTTTTCAACTAATACAGTATAGGAAGGCACGCAGAGAGACATTTGTCCCATTGTGGAACAAGCCAAGTGGCCACACCTGACACAACTGCCCCTGGCTGGACTGTAAACTGTAGATATGACATGATTTGAAATGCATCAAATGAAGGGGGGAATTCTCATTTCTCATAACATTTTATGCCTTTCCAATGGACTTAGCACATTTGCCTCTTGTATTCTCAATTAGAAGTTCATCTCCTTGTCCCCAAACTTTTTTATTTTTCATTTGTTCTTTTTAGATGTACATGACAGCAAAGTGTATTCTGACATATTATACAGACATGAAGTATAACATTCTAATTAAGATCCCATTCTTGTGGTTGTACATGATGAACATAGGAAGGTTATGTCTGATTCATTCTACTGTTTTTTTTTTTTTTGATTCCCATCCCCCCAAAAAATCTTAATAGATTAAAAATATTTGAAGACTGAATTAAAGACAGAAATAACCTGTAGAAAACAAGTTCTTAGCCTCACTCTACCTTGAGGCAGCTCAGCTCCTGGAACCGACATTTAACAAGATTTCCATTGCCTGCTATTGGAAGCCATGATCACTGCAAGGATCCAGAGGACAAGGCCCCAAGGACTCTGCTGGGCCTCAAGAGACCTAGATTCCAGGTCTCCTCAGAGAGTTAGAAGGACATCTGTGCCCTTTCTCTCAGTCAGGAAATACATTTCCTAATCTTTTCTTAACCAATAAAAGCATGCCAATAATTTCAACTTCTGTCCCAGTGAAGTGCTCTGAGTAACACACACAGTCCCACTCCACCCACAGAGGGGCTTTCCTGAGCGCTTTAGATTCCGCGTGGCCTTTAGGCATTCCAAGCAGGGCTTCCTCACCTTTTCCATTCCTGACACATTCCTGCTACCTCAGATACCCAGCCCAGGATACCCAGCAGGTGCACTGGATGGAGCATCCTTTCCAGTCATCTATGTAAGGACACCCTAAACTCCACTTCACAGGCTCACATCTCCCCGGCACCCAGACCAGAGTCAATCATCCCTGAGGGCTCACCTAACATTGTTTTCCAGGCCTCTCCCTGACCACCCAGGTTCACACTCAGAGTTTTTCTTTCTTTCTTTCTTTCTTTTTTTTAAATAGCATATAACTTAATTTAAATTCTATTAGGCAACACCTTTTTTTAAAAAAAAAAAGAGAGGATTTTTTTTTTAAATATTTATTTTTTAGTTTTCGGTGGACACAACATCTTTGTTCGTATGTGGTGCTGAGAATCGAACCTGGACCGCACGCATGCCAAGTTGAGCGTGCTACCACTTGAGCCACATCCCCAGCCCAGAGCTTTTCTTTCTATGAGCTCATTTCACTTGCAACTACTTGCATCATCCCCAAAAGACCCTAAGTTCCATGAAGGCAGGTACCAAGCCTTTCTATGCCCAGCACCTAGCTTGGGACTGTAATATAATTGATGCTTATTAAATATTTGTTGAATGAACATTGAACCTACTAACCTGTACCCTCAAATAACATTTATGTAATATTAGTGATAATTCTCTACATAGTGTGTTGGTATACCAAATACCTTTATGGATGAGCATCCCCACTTTGGAGAAAGACAGTGCAGGTGATGAAATTATTATTCTCCCTACTTTTCAGAAAGTGAAACACCATCTATGAGGTTAACTGACTTGTCTAAGACAATGGAACCAGCACTGGAATTTAAAGGCATATCTACATTAAAATTCTGACTGTAAACTTTGTATCACATACCAGCTGTTAAGCAGATGCTCCAGCAGACCAGTGAAATACTGGTAGCCCATGGAAGAAAACAGGAAAGAAAGCAAAAAATAGGTCTCTGATGGTTTCTCTTTTCCTCCAGTGTATGCTTGCTACCTAAATAGAATCACTCTACTGTCCTGGTAACTGAGACCCTCCAGTAGGGATGACCTTTCTCCAAGACTTGAGCTGAGCCACAGAGTTAATGAAGTCAGGGAAGCATCGGCTGGGAAGGAAAGAGAAGAGAGCTGGGACATAGGAGCTCCTATCCACACTATTATGTGTATGCACACTCACATCTGGGCAAAATCCACACCAAGGCATGCATACTTATCAATACAGGGAAAGAGCCACTGCACATTCACTGATGCCATATGCATACCAACGTGTTTTCACGCACACTCATCCACATCTTAACATGCACCCAACACAGCCACGACCAGGTACACCCAGCATATGAGGTACACTGCAGTCACACACCCCAGCTGCAGCCTTCAACCTGTGCGAGCAGATGTGTACACACGGTCCTTAGGCACACAAGCTGCTAAACACATGTGCATGCCGATGTGTACACAGGGTCCTTATGCACACACACTGCTAAACACATACATATGCTTCATAATCACTCTAAAGTGCATGCATTTTCAGTACACAGGGAAACGTCCTCTTGCTATAAGCGGTCACGCTCCCACGCACTCTCAGATACACAATGAGATAAATATCAGCACGCACCCGGCAGCTGTCTACTGGGACACACGCACCTACGCTGTACTCACACCTTTGCAAACTCACGGAAAACAATCACCCTCTAGTACTAACCCTTCAAATACAGTGGCAAGTTCTACGTACAGAGAGATGCAGCGACGCACCCAAGGTGTCACCAACTCTGGAAGTTTTACCCAAACCCTTGTGGAAAAAGAGAGCGCCCGACTGCGCGCCAGCCCACGTGACCGGGAGGAAGGCGCTCCCGCCCATGACGGGATGGGAAAACTATGCTCCGGGGCCCGCGTGGGCGCTGCTGCCGCCGCGGGAGGCGGGACGCCCAGCGCCGCAGAGAGCTTCCTCCGTCGGACGCCCCTGGACGTGGCCGGGGGCAGAGAGGGTGAGTGTCCTGCACCGCGCGGGGTAGGAGCGGAAAGTGCCTGCGGGCGGGCGCATGGGGACGAGAGGACGCGTGCATTTGCGGTCCTGCGAGGCGGAGAGGGCGGCGAGGGCACCCGCTTTTTGAGCTAGGAAGCTCCTCGTTTCTGGTTCTCAACCTTGAATTTATGAATTAAAAAATTTCTTAAGTACTTAGTTTGTGCCAACCTCTGTGCCGGTTGGTTTAGCTGTTATGATAATAAGTAATAGCTTTGCCATTTACTAAGTGCTACTTTGTGCCAAGCCCTATCAGCCCTTTACTGGGGCGCTTTCATTTCCATGGTAACAAGTTATCCCCATCTACAAAAGAGTTGGGTGCAGAGACATTAATGCTTTGAATCCCTTTAAGTCTGAGTCCAATTCCTGAGCTAACAACTATGACCAATTAACGTTTATTGAGTACATCATCTCATTTATGCTATATAAAACTTTTTTGGTTAAATACTTTATACAGATGGGCAAACCAACTTCAAAAGGTAATAAAGAGCAGCCAGAGGTTTGAACCCAGCTCTTTACAACTCTCCCCTTCTTTCCCTCCATCCCCAAACTACTTGTCTCCAAGTTTGTCTTAATCTATTTTCTTCCTAATCCTCCATCCCCATTGCCACTGTCCCAATCCAGGACCTTATCTCTCAGCTTGAACTATGGCAATAGCCCCTAGTGGACTTCCAGCCCAGTCTCTTCTCTAACACCTAAGTCCTTCTTCCAAACTCAGTGATCCTCTTCTGATCCTGTAGGGGAGAGGGGGTTTCCCCAGGCCTCAGGCAGGCTAGGTAAGTGCTGTCACTGATTATACCCAGCGCCTCCTGGGCTCTTTGGCCACACAGCTGTTCTTGGAGCCCTTCAAAGTTTCCTTCCTTAGACTGGCCATCTCTCAGAGACTCTGTGTTTCTGCCAAACCAAACCAGCAGCAATAGTAATGATAATATCCTATATAGATCAAGTCAAGGCTGATGCCCAGTTAGCATTGTTTTAAAAAATCTCTCACATCCCTATTTCTGCCCGCCTTTCTGCCTGGATTATTCTGTTACCTGGTGATCATATCCATTACTCTGCTTTTGACTACCCACTCCTCAGACACTCAGCACCTTTCAGAACGTCACCACTGCCCTCCTCCTAACACCTCACTGCTCCACAGCCAAAGGTCTGCCTTCTCCCCCTCTCCTAGCAGGGACATCACCCCTACCTGTCTCCCAATCCTTAATCCTTAGGCCTACCTCATGTTTTAAAAATTACAAAAGTGATGATGCTCCTCATGCGAAATTCAGACAGTTCATAAAGGTGTAAAGTGAAAAGTAAAAGCCCTCATAGTCCTTCCCAATTCTGAGCAGTAACGCCTTTAACAAAGTTCAGTGTGTTTTCAGAAATCCCCTAAATATGTACGAAGCATCCTTTACATCCAGTGCTACAACTTGCTCTTCTCACTTCTTTGTTCTAACAGAGGTTTCTCAGTGTGAGGTTGTGTGGGTGGATGGAGAGTCCCTTTTCATGAGTCTGGAGCTATCTGAAGCTACTCTGTCTCCATCGAGCATCCAGCTGGTTCTTCAGGAACCCCCTTTTCTCTCTACCAATCCCTCCATTCTTCCCTCCCTTCTTTCATCCTGACGCCACCCATGGGACATTCTTTCCCACAATCTCCCACCGATGCTTCCCATTGCCAGTGTTCATTGTGGGTAACAGGAGACTTCTGCACTCCTTCCTCCAGGTCAGAGGGCTGCCAGCTACACTTTGCCTCTGTGAAATAAACTCCTGCATAAGTCTGATATCTGTTAAGTAAGCCCTACTCTAGGTTTACTTCTTAAAGAAATTCTGTGCTGAGTATTATTTCAAGCTAATAATCTTCCCTGGATTTGTTTGCTTCTATAAATGGTTTACTTCTCTAACACATGTTCACATGCACACACACATCACACCCCGTCAGTAACTCTCCTGTTAGCAGAGGAGCCAGTGGGGCGGGACATGAGCTCTGGGCCCTGACACAGTGGGCCTGGCTGGGTTCTGGGTATGTTTGACTTGGGAAAAATGGTTTTTAGTTCTTCTAAGCTATTTTCTCCTCTGCTAAGTGGGGATGACAACATCAGCCCCTTAAAACTATGGGGAGAATTAAAGGAGCTATGAACATCAAAGCTTCAAACTAAGGACACACATATCTAGAGAATCACCACTCTTTTCCTCTAGATCAGGGGTTATTATACAGTTTGTTTAAATAAGCTATAATAATAAAAAGAAAAGACAGGTGGCAGCTACCCAGAATCTCTGCATTACAGATGCATAGTTGCTGGAGATGAGTCCTTGGACCCACACCAGGCCCAGTATCTTCATCAGCTTGGGCTGCTATGCCGGGAAACCACAGACTGAGGCAGTGGCCAGTGTGGGGTGGGCTGAAATAATAGACATTTCTCTTATGTCTGGAAGCTGGAAGTCCATGATCAAGGTGTTAAACAGATCTGAGGCCTCTCTCCTTGGCTTGCAGGTGGCCATAGTTTCTCTACTATGTTTTCATATTGATTGTCCCTCTGTGTGTATCCACACCTGAATATTTTTTAAAATATTTTTTTTAGTTGTCAATGGACCTTTATTTATATGTGGTGCTGAGAATCAAACCCGTGCCTCACACATGCTAGGGAGGCACTCTACCACTGAGTCACAACCCCAGCCCCTAATATCTTATCATAAGGACACAAGTCATATGGAATCAGGACCCACCTATATAATTCATTTGACCTTAGTTGACCTTTTAAAGGTCCCATCTCCAAATACAGTCCTGTTCTGAGATTCTGCTGGTGAGGACGTCAACATGTGAATTTTGAGGCATACAGTTCAGCCCTCCACATCTTGTCTCAAGGGACAGCCAAGTGGTGACCTGCCAGAGTGCAGGCTCAGTGCTGCCAGCTGCTCCAGGATCCCAGGAAAAGCTGGAAATTTTAATTTTAATAATAAAAAAACTCTCAAGTTTTAAACTGCAACAATTTCAAATTAAAACAAACAAACGCACAGTGTGGTCTGTGGCCAGATGATCGCCTCTGCCTAGGTGTGATTTCCTCAGTGGCAGGATCATGTTCTGTCACCTTTGGGTTTGTTTTTCAGTGCTGGAGATGCAACCCAGGCTCTACCCTGGTGCACACTAGGTTCTACCCTGAGCTACATTCCCAGCCCAGATTTTTAACCCCACTCAGCCAGTTCTTACACATTACAATATTAAAAAAAAAAAAATTGATGATTGAATGGCTACATTCTTTTTTGGGGGGAGGGGGTACTGGGGATTGAAACCCAGGAGTGCTTCATCCCTGACCTACATCTCCAGCCCTTTTTATTTTTTATTTTTTAATTTCAAGACAGGGTCTTGCTAAATGGCTGAGGCTGGCTTCAAACCTGCAATCCTCCTGCCTTGGGTTTCCAGGTTGCTGGGATTACAGGCACGCACCACAGTGCCTGGCTAAATCTGAATTTTTACAATCTTGCTTAAAGTAGGTCACACCTGTAGAATCCTGCACCTCTGCATTCATGCTATGCTAGAAAAATAGCATCTTGCCTGCTGTTTACACAAAAGCTCACAACTGCTCAACTCAACACAACTCAATTACTACCACAATACAGGTGAGGAGACAGCAAACCCAGGTCTGCTTGTTCATCCACAGGTGTGTAGCAGCCTTCTCTGACAGAACATCTATCTCTTTGTTCTCAAAAATGATTATTTTTTTCAGAAGCACACTGTCACTGAGTGCTTGCTGTGGGCTGGTTACTGCATAGTCTTGTTTAATGTTCATAATTACTCTACAAGGGGCAAGCAATCAAATCACTTAGAGGAGACAGTCCTGAAGACTTCAAACAATTCCAAACTGGAGTAATTCAAAACTCACCTGCAGAAGGGTGGCAGGAATGTCTACTTAAGCATTTGCTCAATAGTGCTATCATCACCAGGTGGCACACGCCTGTAATCCCAGCATCTCAGGAGGCTGAGGCAGGAGAATTATGAGTTCAAAGCCAGCCTCAGCAATAGTTCAATCATGTAGCTAGAGAATAAACACAACTTGTAATTTACAGTCCACACTATATGGATTGTATAACCAATAAAACTCAGTATAGCCCAGAATAACCGCAGAGTTATGTCAGATTTCACACATAAAGTGAAACAGTAAATATTTTTACATAATTTCAAATAAGATGATATCATTGTTCCCATTTACAGATAAGGAAACTGAGTCTCAGAGAGGTTAAATAACTTGCCTATGGTCAAACATTTCTAGAAAATGACTCTTCACCACCAGCCTAGCTCTGTGATCTCTGAGGCTAGCCCTGCATCAGATCTTTCAGGTTATCCTGACTGCCATGGGGGCCTGACCCCAAGTGAGCAGGCAAGCCCTCACAACAGCCCAGAGATATCGAGGAGACAGCCTTTCCTTCCCCACCCCTCAAAGTTCAGAATTTGCTCTTCTCCCTCAGTTCCTGGGTCTTCCACTGTGGCCCTTTTGGTACCATTCTGAGGGTTCATCTAGCCCCCATATTTTCTTGCCCTGCTTCCTGCTTGGTCCTGGATGCTTTAATAGAACCTGTTACAAAGAAAGAGGAGGAGCAAGGCAGATTTTCTGTCCTGGTCGCTGAGTGCACAAGCAGACCAGGCTGGATGCTAAGTAACCACAGCGTCATAGGCTCATAGTGTGCCCTAATGGAGCAGCACCCACTGTTTCTCCTTCAGATCCCCAAGGTCTGCACCAAGAGCAATAACGACAAGCAATGGCCAGGGCCAAACAGACACACGGCATGCGACATTGGCTTGGCCCAGTCTCTTGATGAGATAAGCCCTGCTCCATTGATTCGCTTATCTTTGTATCATGGAGCATGAAAACGCCAGATGGCCAGAGGTACAGGGCCAACGTGACACCCCCATCCTCGCTCAGAACAGCAGCAGCAGGGCAGGAGTGAAGGTCAAGCCCCCCTAGGGCTCTCTTTCAGTAGCAACTGGCAGAAGCACAACTCAAATGAACTCAAGTGAAAATAGGAATTTATTGGAATATACAGAAGCCCCCACCCAAAGTGCCACAGAACTCATGGTGGGAGATCAGGATTGCTTTCTATTATTGTCAACTACAGTTGTTGACAATTATGATTTTAGACAAGGTTTTAAAATTTTGTATCACGTTTTACTTTTGATGTTGATCCACTGTCTTGTTTGATAGTGGTAAAATAATAGTAACTAATGACTTTATACCTCTGACCACAAAGCCAGACCTTATTATAGGAATGTGGAATCCTCATAACAACCTTCAAAGGTAGGTACAATTATTATCCCTATCCCCCTATTTTAGAGAGTAGGAGAATGAGGGAAAGAAGATATGTAACATTTTAAAGGTCTTCGTCCATTTTGTTACTGTAACAAAACATCTGAGGCTAGGAAATTTATAAAGAATAGAGGTTTATTTAGCTCCAAATTGGGGGGGGGGGGGCTGGGAAGTCCAAGAACATATACCAGCCTCTGCTAAGAGCCTTCTTGTTGCATTATCATATAGGGAGGACATCACATGACAAGACAGAACAAGCATGCTAGTTTGGGTCACTCATCTTCTTAAAAAGTCACTAATGCCATCATGGGGCCCCATCCTCATGACCTCCTCTAATCCTAATTACATCCAAGGGCCTCACCTCCAAATACTACTAACATGTGAATTTGAGGCTTAAGTTTTCAACACATGAACTTTGGGGGGACACATTAAAACCATGGGAAGGTCCTACAGCTAGTTTGTGGAACTGGATCTCCAACAGCTCCTCTAGAGCTAATCCAGTTGCCACAGTGTGGCTGGGAGCACTGGGAATGTGGCCCATTTGAACTGAGAGATGTGCAAGTGTAAAAAGTAGCACTGGGCTTCCCAGACGGTCTGATTAAAGGATGTAAAGGAGGCATTAGTAATTTTTATAATGATTACACATTAAAATGATGAACTTTGGAATATACTGAGGAAATAACGTTGAAATTAATTTCACCTGCTTTTTACATTTGTAATGTGGCAGTGAGACCATTTAAAATGACACATGTGGCATGCTTCATTTTCCTGTCAGTGTTGCTCGAACACATTCCCCACCGCCTTGTGCCACCCAGTGGGAGCTGGCCCTCAGGAGATCTGAGTGTAGGTGTCCAGCACCCCCAGGCCTCATCCCTCCCCCTCACACCCTGCATACCATTCTTCTCCCTCGCTACCACACTCCTCTCCACGTGGCACACAGCAGCTGTGGGCAGGTCCCAAGCCCAGCGGCTCTGGCTCCAGCCACCCAGAGCCTGGCTCTTACCCTGTTGTTCAAGGGAGGCAGCTGAGGCCTAGACCTGAAATGGGTCCCAGAGGGTGGATTCCACTGTGCCACGTTATGCACCACGTTTGTCGATTTGGAAGGACTTGGGGTGTATGTATCAAAGATGTGGTCAGTTTCCATCCCAAGACTGACTTCCCGTGTGCTCTCAGGAATGCTTTCTGAGACAAATCTGCAAGATCCCGGCTTCTGAGACCTCTTGTTAGATCATAATTTGTCCTTGGACTTCTTTTTCTTGGCTGAGCCAGAAATGGTGGGGAGAAAGAGAGAGAGAAGATCAAATGTATTATTCTGGGGCCTCCAGTCAAGTGAGTCCCATGACTTTTAATCCTCTGTATTTATACTCCGGTTAACAGGGTGTTTCCCCAGTCTTGAGATTCCAGGAAAGGGGACATTTTGAGGGCACTGTATGTGAAGCTGCAGCCAACCCCTCTCTTCTGGTACTTGATCTTCTTAGCTTTCCAGAGAAACTGGAGAGGGCTGCTTCCAATTTGCTTCCTGGAATTCAGGGAGGGCAGGGGTGTTTTCCATTATAGAATTCTCACTCCCATCAAAGTGGATTTTCAGCAAGTTTCATCTGCAAGCAAGCTTCATCCTATTCCAGCCACCCACCTCATCCTTCCAGACAGAGTTATCCTGCTGGGTCAGATTCAGGTGTCCCCTCCACCCAGGATGAAGCAGCCCCATGATACCCTCCAGGGGAAGTCAGGACTGCGATTCCTTAGTTCTGCTGCAGTTGGTGGCAATTCCAGTCTTAAATCAGGCTCAAATTTTGTTTGAGGACTTGTTTTCACATTTCTTATCAGAATAGTTCCGAAGCCAGGCAAACAGGGAAGTGTTACTATCCCCATGGAGGTCCAGATAAGATGAAATGTCTTTTTTCACAGTCTTGTGACCTCTCAGTTATCAAACTAGGCCTGGCAGTCAGGGTCCTCTGAATCCAAGACCAGTCATCTCACCGGTAGCCACATGTAGCTTTGGCATCCAGATCCTGTGATCCTGTGGATATTTCATTAATTATAAGAGCCACCATTGAATTGAGGATGTTGAGGAACTGGCTGAACATGCCCTGTATGTGGCATTGTGCTAGGCTCTGGGGGTACAAGACAGCAAGGGATAGGGCTCCCACTTCCCTGGGAAGAGACAGACAGTTAAGGAACAAGCAAATACATCATCACAAATTGGGCCAAGTGCTCTGAACGGAAGAACAGCATGGTCTGAGATCAGGGCCAGGTGCGCAGGACACTTTAGACCATGCCACCGGTCAGACCTCTCTGAGAACTTGAAGGGCGAACCAGGCAGCTCCAAGGCCTCCTGCGGAGGAGGTTAGGATTGGGAGCATTTTAGGCAGAGTGTTGTTGAACTGCTGAGCATTCGGTGTCAGACACAGGCTAGAAGCTTTGAGTGCATCACCTCCTTCCTCACTCCAAGTCCAGGGGGTCTTAAGTGCGCCATTACTTCCACTGGACAGCTGAGGAAACCAAGTGGTTGTGTTTCTCACGGTTCTTAACCACCGAGTTAAAAGCTGCTGTAAACGTAAACAACAATTGAGCAGGATTTATAATCTTCAAGGGGAGACTATTCGGCATCGAGGGCTAGCAGCCTCACTCGAGGCCCAGACAGGGGCTCCTGGAGTTTGTACTGACCACATTCCAGAAGAATCAATGAGAGCCCAGTGTCTCCACTTCTGCCCCTTCTCTCATTACTGTCTGGGCCAAAGGCCCCAAGGAATGAGCCAGGGGGCTGTGTCCTGTGAGTGTGGGACGGGGCAGGGAGAAGGCTGTGTCCCACAGTGGACTTCAGGCTACAACACCCTGGCTCCTCCAAAATATGTGTACTTAGGAATCATCAGCTACTCTACCAAGAGTTGAGAAGCCAGGGACTGGGCAAATTAAAACCAGACATTTTAGCACCTCCTGATTCCATGTCTGGGATTTCAACAACAAATCTTTTGCCTCCTTCAATAGGAAGACTATAGCTGAGGCTCCCCTGTCCATCTCACACCTTTCCACGCCCAGAAAGCACAATTTAGATAGTTTTTTAATTTTGGTTTTTGTTTTTGTAAGATAAGGAAGGGCTGGGCTGGGGACATAGCTCACTGGTAGAATGATTGCCTGGCACGTGCAAGGCCCTGGGTTTGATTCCCAGCATCACACACACACACAAAAAGTAATTAAATACATAAACCATTAAAAGGATAAGGAAGGACTAATGCTTGCTTTTCATCAACTGAGCAACTATTTATGGAGCGTTTGCTATCCGTGGGGTCTTATGTAAGCCCAGCCCCAGGGACAGAGAAAGACCCAGACTGTAACTAGGAGGTCCAAAGAAGGAGGGATCAGATCTAGGCTGGTTGGAAAAACTGAGGGAAGAAAGAGAAGCTCTTTGCATTTGAAGGTATTTGAAGGCCTATGGGATTTAGGCCACTGCCTCGATTTCTCTTTGCTCTGGACTTTCTTGATGGCAGAGTCTGAATCTCAAACATTTTTTGGTTAAGCAAATATTTCTTAGATATTCATTGTGTACAAAGAAGTTTGAAGCCAGGTACCCAACTGGGGGCCCCATTCTGGCGGGGGGTACATTTTTACCATAAGACACACAGGAGAAGTAACCAAATAAAAGTAAATACCAGCAAGTTGTATGTTTTGAACAACCAATAATAAAAAAAATAAAAATAAAAAGAAGAGCTGGGATCCAAAGGAAAGTGACCCAAGAGTGGCATCAGGAGAGCCTGGAGGGAGGGACATTTAAGCTGAAATAAAAAGAATAAATAGCCAGCAAGTCAGAGGGTGGAGCAGCCAGGTTACCCCAGAGGAGACCATGAGGGAATGGAGCTTGACCTGAAGGAGCCTGGGGCAGCTGGCAGGGAGCAGAGCTGGAGAGGGAGCAGCTGAGGCTAAGCAGAGCAGGGACCAGGTCGTTTAGGGCCTTGACAGGGTCCCTGTGTCTGCAGTTTGCAGCTAGCAGTTGCTGCAGGGTCCAAGCAAGGGATGGATGGACCGAGGGGGCTGCTGGTGGGCTCTGCTCAGTGATCCAAATGACCAGAAGGCTCCTGTCCTTAGAAGGAGGGCGTCTCAAAGGACAGGAGGTTTTCCTCAAGCATCGATTTACTAAAGTATTCCGAGAACAAAAAAGCATTGCTTTTACATCTTCAAAGTCACGCAGTGTGCGTGCATGGAAAACTATAAAATAAAACACAACATATCAAAGAAATGTCTCTACTGCCATGTGTGGCTTTGGCACTTGCTCCAAGGTCTTTTCTATAATTTGGGATATTTGGGAGGAAAAAAATCTAAGAAATGCTGACATAATGGAAAGCATTTGGGTCCTAGAGGCAGCCAAATCCAAGTTCAAATATAACTTCTGCCGCCAACAAGTTGTGTAAACATGAGCAGATTAGTTTCTCCGAGTCTCAGTTTCCTCTTCTGTAAAACTGGGGGGGAAAAGTAGTGAGGGGAGGGAGCAGGTGGAGTAGAGTGAACAGTCTTCAGAGCCACTCGGCTCCGGGTTCAGGTGTGCCCACTGCTCCCCGATTATGTGACCTTTAGGAAGTCATTTCATTTCTCAGAGCTTGTTTCTCCACTTGAAAAATGGGGCATTAAGTCTACGGCCTTCGTGGAGTCTGTTGTACACTTTGAATGAAACAGTGCAGGTAACCAATACTTGGAGTATCATAGGTGCATCATGAAGTCAGTCTGTCTCTGCCTCAGTTTTCCCACCAGTAACAAAGGATGGGATATGATGGTCCGTAGGGATTCTCTCCAAGTTCATGATTTTCCATCTATGTAAAAGGCCCTGGAAGAGTTAACCTGTCTGGATTCCTCGGGTTCTGGCTCCTCCCTAAAAATCCTGCCCCTGGGCTTTCTCTGCCAGGGTGTAGAGTGTGGGGGCAGGGTGGGGCACAGGCTGGGAGTAGAGCTATTTGGAGTCTTGTTTTTCTTGGAGGTGCCCTGGAGGCAGAGACTCTCTTCTCCCTCCCTCCAGGTTTGGAACCAAATCTAGTCTCCCGCCTTTATTTCCAAAACAGTTCCTGGCTCAGATGCTGGGACTCCAGGGCTGCAGGAACCTCCGGCTCCAGCTCTGAGAAAACTCCTCCTGTTCCAGAACCCCCTCCTCCACCCAGGCACTGGGGCCTGTCCAGTGGCTGTCACTGAAAGGCGTTTCTTTTTTGTCCAAAGAGGTCAGTGCAAAGCAGACCTGCACTGGAGAGAGCTAACCCACCTCCCTGTCATGGGGCCTGTGTGGCTGGGCGTGGAGGTCAGGAGAGAGAGGGGACCCTGAACTGTGACAGATGGTTCCCCTCTCTCCTTCCCGGCTCTCTCATCTAGCTGTCTCTTTCCTGCCCATTCAGCTGTTTGCAGGATTCTCATCTGCCTTGAAGATCTCTCCCACCTGCTTCCTTCCTCACTCCAGCCACCGGGCCAGGCCAGCTCCTACTGCAGAATGTCTTGTCCCCTTCCTCTACCAGGGGAAGGCCAAAGGTGGTCAGTCCCCTCCCCAGAGAGCAGGCTGCAGGCGTGCTGCCTTGTATCCTCCCACCTCAGACTCAGGTCCTGTCCACCTCTTCACTCACAATGACATGGATCACATTTTCTTTTAATATTTTTTTAGTTGTCAATGTACCTTTATTTTATTTACATATGGGACTGAGACTTGAACCTACTGTCTCACACATGCTAGGCAAGCGCTCTACCACTGAGCAACCCCAACCCGACATGGGTCACATTTAAAAACATTTTAAAACTCTTCATCAACAAGTGTGTCAAGAGACATGGAATGGGTTCTCAAATTGTTCCTTTGTGAATTCTGCCCCAAGACACATACCTCAAGTTGGCATGAAGCATCTTATGTGTGTGGTGCCCAGATGGGTCATTCGATTTCAACGCCCTCCCACATTCACCCACTAAGTCCTTCTTTTACCACCTCTCCAGAGAACTAGACACCCAAAACTAATGTGTCCCTCTGTCTCATTCTTTACACAGTGCCAAAGCCCTTCCTTGCCCCCCGTAGGGGCCCTGTCCCTGGCTTCATGCCCCTGTCCAAGCTGGGGTCCCCATGCTCCTGTCTGGGGTGGCCTACCCTAAATTCTTTAAGAATGGGTACACACTGTGTGTGATGTGACCTTTCCATCTAAGATCCACTTCTGTACCTTCTGCTCCACAGCAGGTCACAACACAAAAGGAGGCTCTGTGGCAGGCTGGGCAGCTCCTGGTGGGTGGCCACCCCCACAGGGGTGAGCATCCCCTCCTTGCAGTATTCCCACAAACACCAAGGTCTTCCCTCACAAGTCACCTTCACAGGGAGGCCCTCCCTGACCCCCAGAGTCCTTTCCCTGCTTCCATGAGCTCAACCTATAGATACTTCATTGATGTAGGACTGTGCGGTGTTTTTCCTTCTGTGACCGGCTTACTTCACTTAGCAAATGTCCTCTAGGCTCATCTATATTATTGAAAAAGGCAAGATTTTCAGGTTGAATAATATTCCACTCTATATATTTATCAGATTTTCCTCATTCATCATCTGTTAGTGGATAAGGGACACTTGCATTGTTTCCCTATCTTGGCTATTGTGAATACACTGCAGTGAACAGAGAATGTGGGTGTCTCTCCAAGACCCTGATTTTGGTTCTTTTGGATATGCACCCAGAATCAGGAATTCTGGCTCAAATGATAGTTCTATTTTTACATTTCTGAGGGACCTCAATAGTGTTTTCTATAGCTAACGTGCCATCTGACATTCCCAACGTTCTTCCTTTTTCTCAATATGATGGTGAAGTCCCACATTTCTGCTGTGTGAAGTTCCTAATTCTCAGATTTTTCTGTTTTCACTTTTCCTCCCTTTTAAATGAAACATTTCAGTATTAAATTAAATTTGGCCTAAAGCTGCCTCCATACTTTGAATCCCTAGGTAGCAAACTGCCACCTAACTTAATATGTAAGCACTGCAACACAAAAATGTCAAATAACTGAGTCTCAGCCAATCACATGCTGCCAACTGGTCAGACTATAGCCATATGAGGCCAGTGGCTCATCTCCCCATGCCCAAACTGGGCAAGCTCCAAGGCGTTTTTGCTCCTCATTTCCTTTGTTCTGTCTATAAATATTGCCTGCCCCACATTACTGGGTGATTCATAAATAGGGTAGCACTCAGAACCAAGAATTTTGCTGGGTAAAGTTCTTAGTTCTGAGTGCCACCCATTTATGAATTGTTATTTGCTCTAATAAAGAACAAAACAAAACACAAACTCCCCATTCAAGGTTTCAATCCCCTCCCTCCTTCCCTGCCCCCTGCCCCTTTACATACTAAATATTCTACTTATTTTTATTTACTGTCTTTCTTCCCACTAAAATGTAAACTCCAGGGGAGACTCTTGACTTTAGGCTTCATGGCTGTATTCTCAAAAACAATAGTGCCTGGCACTTGATGGGCACTAAATAAAGACCTTTTGAATAAATGGTTGGGAATGGAGGAAGGAATGGGTCTGTACTGCTACAAAGGACCACGCTAGTTGATAGATAGGGACATTAGAAAAGGGGTATCAAGACATTTAAGACATGCTTTGTCAACCTGAGACATCCCCCCTACCCCCTTGCCTTAATCAGGATTGAAGAAGTTGGAAAGAAAATGCCTTCGTTGCCATATGTGATTGTATTGAAAGCAGTACCTGGCACTGGCTAAGTCCTCTACCTGGTCAGTGGCTCCTCTATGGCACTTAGAGAAGCTCTCTAAGGTCCAGAAAGGAAGGGGCTTCCCCAAAGTCACACCACTGGTGAGCATCAGGACTGGAAGTGACGTGGACCCCCAAGTGCAGGGCAGGGCAGAGGAGAGGTCTCCCCACCTTTCCCTGGGAATTGTGAGTGGGTGGTGAGGACAGCTGGTTATATGATTGACAGCCTCACTGGGGCCCCATAAAGTCAGGCAGGGTGGCTCCCCCAGGAAGGGACGCCCGGCAGACAGGGATCAGATTGGATACTCTCTACAGGCCCTTTCAGCACAGCCTGGCATTCTGTCTCTTCATCTATTTCCAGGGTTAAAGGTGCTGAAGGGGGGCAGGAGGAAAGGTGAGGTCAGCCTGTTTAGTTCCCAGAGCCAAGGCCAAATCAGGGTCAGAAGCAAAGGGAGATTGAGCAATGTCCCTACTCTACGACCAGCCCCATGGTGGCATGAGCCCCCTAAGGACTCTGAATAAGTAGCCAAAGGCTGTGTGGGAACCGTGAAGCCAGCAATGCTTCATACCCAGGAAGAGAAGAAAGACTGGAGACTGAATGGCTCAGCATCAAGACCATGCAGTCTAGTGGTTCTCACAGTGGTATCCAGGGACCCCTATCAGCAGCATCACTTAGAAACTTGCTAGGAATGAAAATTATCCATCCCCACTCCAGAACTATTGATTATGAAACTCTGGGGGTGGGACTCAACCACCTATGTTTGTACAGGACCCTCCAGGTGAATCTGATGCACACGTAAGTTTGGGAACCATTGTTTTTTCTAGTCTAGTGCCCTTACTGTTCAAGTGGGGAAACTGAGTTTAGAGATAGAAAAGGGAGAGCCTAAGGTCACAAAGCAAGTTACCTTTGGAGCTCATCCCCATAGCGGGATACCCAAAATGCTTGCTCTCTTGACTGGTTTCCTTCTAGGAAGATGGGCTGCGGATTGCAAAGCAACAGGGACAATTTGTTGAAAGGTCTCAGCCAACTCCTTTATTTCTGCTCTGGGCCTCAGTTTCTGCATCGGCCCACTGAGCATGAGGAGTAGAGAATCTGTGAATGCATAACATCTTGATTTCCAGTGGGCTGTGCCATTGCTGCCCCTAGCCTTAAGGACACACTCTAGCATGGACCAGAAAGGCATAAGTTCTGGATCTAAGATGGACTAGGTCAAACTCCAGCCCTGCCACCTGCTAACTGCATGATCTACAGCCATCTGTCCACTCTGAGTCTCCATTTCTCCACCTGTGTATATTCCACAAGGAGGCTGTACTATGAAGAAAGAGTCTCTTGGCATATGTCTGGGGTGCAGGAGGCACTTGACTTGGGAAAGGAGCTGTCACTGTGGCCTGCCAGTCTGGCTCTGGTGGTGGTTCACCTTCCCCAGTCACCGGGTCCTTGCTTCTCCACACCTGCAACATCCCCATGGAAGCAGCCTAGTTGCAAGTCACCTACAATTCAAAGTATTTCCGCCCTTGTAATTGTCAATTCAGGTCACATACTTGAATGAAACCATAGATCATTCCTGTCTTCCACAGCTCCTCACAGCCATCAGTCCTGGGCAGTAAATTCTTTCTGCATTTCAACCAGCTGGGTGCGTGAGTGTCAGTATGAACATCTTGCCCCAGGACCCCTCCAAAGCGTCTTCTGGTACATGACAGCCCATCCAAATGTGTCCTTAAGACATGGTGACAAACCCATGCTCGTATAATTATGTCAGAATGAACCCAATTTTATTTATAACTATAATGCATTAATTTTAAAAACAGATATTATGACATTGTCCAGCTATTTGTATGTGATTCAGGATGGAGCAAGGTACAGGAATGCATCTGAGTCTGCCCACTGCCTCTTCCTCCTCTGATGGCTTTCTGACTGATCAATAGGTCAGCTCTGCGGCCATACTCACCTGCACGGCTCTCTTGCCTCCCACAGGTGACCACCATGATCCCCTGGGTGCTCTTGGCCTGTGCCCTCCCCTGTGCAGCTGACCCACTGCTTGCTGCCTTCGCACGCAGGGACTTCCAGAAGGGCTCCCCTCAACTCGTCTGCAGCCTGCCTGGCCCCCAGGGCCCACCTGGCCCCCCAGGAGCCCCAGGGCCTTCAGGAATGGTGGGAAGAATGGGTTTTCCTGGCAAAGACGGTCAGGACGGCCAGGACGGGGACCGGGGGGACAGCGGAGAGGAAGGTAAGAAGCCCATTACCTGCCCCTACTGTCCCACCCAGGGTTGACAGCATTGACACAGAGGGAGCTAAGGTAGCTGCTTATGATGTGAATCCCTTTCTCTGTAAACGAAATCACTATCTCTTTATAAAAACAGAGCAGTGCGTTCTGAAAGGAACAGAAGGTAGCAAATCCTGTGTTCTTGCCTCAGCGACTGCACTTTAAATTGCTAAGTGACTTTGAGCAAGTTCCCTGAAATATTATGCAAAACTCTATTGGTTGCAAGAGACAGAAACCCAAAGTATAGTCCCAAATGTATTATACTGTACAGGAAGACCAAGAGCTGAGTTTCAGCAACAGCTAGGTCCAGGAACTTCAACACCCTTGTCAGGGCACTGCTTCTCTCTGTGGGTTGGTTTCATTGTCCCACAGGCTAAAGTTCAGGAATGGCAACTGGTGGGCTCAAGTCTACATGCTCATGGCTTTATCCATACAGCACCAGAGTGACTGATCCTCCCTGGCCACCTGTGTGTCCTGGTCCAATCCCTTTGATCATAGAGGTGAGGTACCACCATTTGTCAGGACTGGATCATGTGCCAGCCCTGGGTGTTTGTGAGTGGGTGGTGAGGGCCACTGGTCACTGATTGACAGCCTCACTAAGACCCCATAAGATAGTGAAGGGTGGATTCCTAAAGGCAGGGCTGCCAGGAAGAGGACAGATTGGATGCTTTCTACAGACCTTTCCAGCTTTGGCTTTCTTTGCAGCTCTGAACCTTCACCCCAGTACTATTTATAGTGTCAGAATCCCCAAGTGTAAGCAGTAGGGAAATTATAATAACTTATGGGGGGGTTGCTGGGAATTAAACCCAGGGTCTTGCATGTGCTAACCACTTGCTCTACCATCAAGCTGCACACTCAACCCTATATAACTTTTGTTGGCATGGCATTTAAACATGGACAAAGGAATTTTGAATAGATTTGTCCTCTGACCATCAAAGCCATCCTATAAAGGAGATATTCTTATTATACCATGTTACACATTAGGAAACTGAGAACCAAAGTAATGAAGAATACTGTGTCATTGCTGCAGGAACTTGAACTTTGGAAACAAACCTAGACACCAGTTTTGGCAAATGCCTTATCCTCTGTCCAAACCTTGGTTTCCTCATCTCTAAAACAGGGATAACAGCAGCACCTTCCTCACCAGGTTGGAGTGGAGATGAAGCAGAATAACACACAAATCCCCAGTCTCCAAGTAGGCACATGGTCAATGTTAGTCCCCCTTAATTAACTTGCTGAGCTCCCATAAGCTGGGAGCAGCCTTCAGATCCAGGCCTTTCCTACCACACCAAACTGACTCCTCCAAAAGTATTTCCTTCCCAGGAGAAAAACTCTGGAAGTACTGACAGTGGCTTGGACTTGAGGAGTGACCTCCTCGGGTCTGGACATGCACTCCAAGCAGGGCCAATTAAAGCTTTCCCAGAGATTTGCCTATGGATCCTGCAGGAGAGAGTGTCTGATGTGGACACTTTCCCCTTGATCAGAGAGGCTATCTTTTCTCCCATGCTTTGGGTCTCCACAGTGGAAGACAGGCGTAGAGAGTTCCAACACGTAATCCAGATAAAACTGGGTCGCCTTGGGCCAGTTCAGGATAATATCCAATCACCCTCCCACCACATACACAAATCTGTTTCCAGAAAGTTCTTCCAAAGTAAAGTTAACGTTTCCTGGAGTCTCACAAAAAAGGTAGTCAAGAAGGAAGCGCATCTCAGAGGCCATGGTGGAACTCCCGGGTAAGCTTCCCTATTTAGGTGCCTCCTGGGGAAAAGCTCCAAGCCAAAACAAACCTCTGCTCCCCCTGTTTTCTCAGCCCCTTCTCCCACCTTCTCTTTGTTTTCATTGTTTTAGGGAAGAGTTTTGTGACCTTCATCAGGTTTTTTTTCCCCCATTCTTCCTCCTCGCCCTCTTTCTCTTCCTCCTCTTCCTCATTTCTCCCAGAGTCTCACACTAAGCAGTAGCTCTGCCAAGGAGCCACACCTCCACCCCCATTCTTTTTCTTTTTCTTTTTTCTTCTTGTACAAATAAAAACATACACACCTTCCCTTTGTCATGTAGTCAAGCAACACAAAGGGCACAGGTCCTCCTTCATCTCGACCCTTCTCATCCTCCCACATCCTCTGCGGGGAACCCCTGTTGGTTGGCTACCCGTGTGTATCCTTCCAGCATTTTTCTAGGTATTTACCTATGTGTATAATAATGCCAGGTATTGCTAAGCACTTAACATAAGGAATATGTTCCAGAAAATTCGATTTTCAGTGAGAAAATGCCATCTGGAAATCTATTTCCCAAATATTTAAAATATGAAAATTTAAACACATTTCTTGATAATTCTCTAAAAGGTGAAATGCCTATATACGTATATGTAAATACCCTGTCAGGAGGTAAAATGCCTAACAGTATTTTCATTCATCACCCAAACCCTGTGGCTGTAATAAAGAATAGTGCTGTGTCCAGTGATGTAAGGATGGTTGTGGGCACCAACAGTCTTCAAAAGCAGGACCCTTAGTTAACATTCAACCTGCACTTCAAAACACCTAGCTTCAATTCTGTTATTTTGCCAAATGTACAATTGTATTCATATATAAATCTTTTTCTATATTTATTATGTTTAAAATGTTGTGTTATATTGGGAATCCTAAATATAATTGTTGTTTTCTATGTCATCATTGGTCTGAAATGTTGCACTGAGAGAAATGTATATTTTATGAAATATGAGTATTTTTTAAATATTTATTTATTTGTAGGTGAACACACAGTATCTTTATTTATTTTATGTGGATCAAATCCAGTGCCTCACACATGCTAGACGAGCACTTTACCACTGAGCTACAGCCCCAGTCCCATGAAATATGATTATTATGAACCGAGAAGTACTCTAGGAGACATTGTTGGGGACATGTTCTGCAGGGTAATGCCAACCAGTACTTAGTGTGTTTACCAGCCACTGTCTTAGGCACCTTGATGGGACAGAAGTATTTAGCTTTGTGGTTTATCTTGAAGGGAAAGGGTTCCACCATCTGCTGTTTCCTCTTAGTGTAGCTTATAGAACATGTAAATCTGCCTCCCTTTATTTTAACACCTAGAATTAGAATTCTACAGATGGACCATAATTTTCTAATCATTTCCCTTTGGAAAGGCATTTGATTGGTTGGTTTTGGTTTTGTTTTGCTATTATAAACAATGCTGCAATAAAACTTGGTGTATGGGGCAGATATATGGGGCTCTTGTTCCTGAGCCAGGGATTACCACAGCAGCCCACGGAAGGACTGATCTGGCAGACAAACCCGGCTGTCCTTCAGAGAGCAGGAAGAGCAGAGGGTGTAAATTATCATGTGTTCTTTTTTGTCCACAATGATTCTGAAAGTTATCACCATTCCCATTTTCCAGATAAAACGGAAGGAAAGTGCCCCCACCATAGGCCATGAGATTTGCCCCATTTCTATGTGATCCCACCTTGTTCTTTCCACTCCTCCAGGGCTCCTGCTATAAGAAGGGAGGGGAGCAAGATCCACAGCCTGTGCCTAGGCCTATGAGGACCCCCTTTTCATAACACCAGCTGTTCTATCTTCCAGGTCCACCTGGCCGGACAGGTAACCGGGGCAAGCAAGGGCCAAAGGGCAAAGCCGGGGCCATTGGACGGGCTGGCCCTCGTGGCCCCAAGGGGGTCAGCGGTACCCCTGGAAAGCACGGCACTCCAGGCAAGAAGGGGCCCAAGGGCAAGAAGGGCGAGCCGGGACTCCCAGGCCCCTGCAGCTGCGGCAGTGGCCGTGCCAAGTCGGCCTTCTCAGTGGCAGTGACCAAGAGCTACCCGCGGGAGCGACTGCCCATCAAATTTGACAAGATTCTGATGAACGAGGGCGGCCACTACAACGCATCCAGCGGCAAGTTCGTCTGCGGTGTGCCAGGGATCTACTACTTCACCTACGACATCACGCTGGCCAACAAGCACCTGGCCATCGGCCTGGTGCACAACGGCCAGTACCGAATCCGGACCTTCGATGCCAACACCGGCAACCACGATGTGGCCTCGGGCTCCACCATCCTGGCTCTCAAGCAGGGTGACGAGGTCTGGCTGCAGATTTTCTACTCGGAGCAGAACGGGCTGTTCTATGACCCCTACTGGACCGACAGCCTCTTCACGGGCTTTCTCATCTATGCCGACAGGGAAGACCCCAACGAGGTGTAGACAGGGACCTCCGGGCAGGGACCGAGCTTCTGGATTTCTGCCTACAGAGCAAGACCCCTCAACTGTAGGCTGGGTGCTGGGAATCTCAGGAGCTTCTAGCCTCAGGCTGACCTCCTCTGCTTTTTTTTTTTAAATCATTAAACCTAAGCTTTTTTATCCATTTGATGAATCCCTAATTATTTCAGTGTCTGTCCTGCCACGGGCTCTGTGCTGCACTCTGGAAGTTACAGCAGAGGACATAAGCCCCCTGTCCTCATGGGGCTTATGTGCTAGTGGGAGATACAATTTACAAACAAACAAGCTAATGATATAATTATTATGCCAGGATGGAAATGGGCATGTCCCAAAAGTGGTAGGAATAATAGGAGACCCAGAGTAGGTTGAATTTTTTTTACGTAGTTCATCTTTTTCAGTTTATTCATAGACAAGTCAACAAATTTTAAGTGGACAGCACAATGAGTTTTTAATGAAGTGTACACCTTGTAACCACTATATAGATTAAGAACAAACTAGCAAACTATTTCCGGCTTCCATCCCCCTCTCCTGAAGGCTAAGACCTCTCCCAGTCAGTACAGGATACTCCTAGACTTGCATTAGGGTTACAAACAAACGAACAAACAAATCACAGGGGATGTCACTCAGAGGTAGAACACTTGCCTAGCATGTGTGAGGCCCTGGGTTCATAGGTTGTAAATATTCTAAGATGAAAGTGCCCTTAACACACCCACCCCGGTGCAGCATGAGAGCTTAGCAACACAGCACATGAAAGCATCAGCTGTTCGCCTCCTGAGCAGCATCACAGGAGAGTATGTACCTTGTATCCACAGTGAGGGAGAAGATCAAAATTTGAAGTATGGTTTCTATTGAATGCAAATTGCTTTTCACCATCTTAAAGTTAAAAAATTGCAAGTCAAACCATCATTAAATCAGGAACCATCTGTATCAGCACGATTCATTTAAAAAAAATTTTTTTAGGTTGTAGAGGGACATAATAACTTTCTTTTTATGTGGTGCTGAGGATCGAACCCAGGGCCTCACACAGGCCAGTCAAGCATCCTACCACTGAGCAAGTACCCCAGCCCCTCCACAAGATTCATTTTTAAGCTGAGTCCTGAAGCAAGACACAGAGCTGAGTCCTGAAGCAAGACACAGAGCAATGCAAAGGGGCCCCCTGGCAAAATGAGACGCACATACAAGAGCCTTGACGCAGGAAAGAGCTTGGCGCATTGGAGGAAGTGACTGAAGGCCAGAGGATGGGGAGGTGACAAAGAGGAAGGAAAGTGGGAGGCTGGAAACTCATACAGAAGAACTCAAGGCCACTGCATCACATGCCACAGAGCTTAGCAGGATGCGAGAGCATGACGCCAACACAGGGATAACCTTGAATCTGCTCAAAGCACCAGTCAAGTCACAGATTCTAGCACCTCATTAATAGTTACAAATCACACATCAGCCTGCTTCACAGTCGGTGAGATAGACCAGGCTCTCGGCACCCACCTGAGAGCCATGCTCCAGGATGGCAGGAATAAAATAAATCTCGCCTCTGGCCCAGGTGTCTCCAGTGTGCGGGCATCTGGGGGCCTAAGAAGCCACAGTGCAAATGGCTAGTGCTCAGCAGGCCCCAGAGATCCACAGCCCCCCAGCAGCTTGCTCTGACCTACCCCTGCTGGGACCCTCAGAGACAGGAAATGCTGCATGGGGTGGTCCCAGAAAGAGTGGCCTCTGACATAATTAAAGCAGGTTTATTTAACATAACTCCATTTTCACTGGGCCACAAATGATATAGATTGGGATGGGTCTGAGAAACCCAAGCAAGAGTTTAAGACCCAAACAGAGCAGTGTGTAGGTGGGGTCCTGTCTAGCACCCTGTAGGAGGGGCCAGCATGATTGAGTGACATCTTTGTTCGTAAATCGT
Organism: Marmota monax; assembly: GCF_021218885.2. Classification (NCBI taxonomy): domain Eukaryota; kingdom Metazoa; phylum Chordata; class Mammalia; order Rodentia; family Sciuridae; genus Marmota; species Marmota monax. Next base: position 129,300 of record NW_026693806.1, read on the forward strand.
CATTTTTCTTTTCCTTTATTTTTAATTTTTTTTTCTGAGTACCTATGGCCACTTCCTCTTCTGTCCTCAGGGATATAGGCATTTGTGGGCAGTTAACTTAACCCCTTGTCAGCTGGGTAATAGATCCAAGCTGAGCAAGGTGGGCAGGACCCAGAGCTCTGTGTTTGTGTCTTCTGGGCCTGCCCTAAATCTTTGTCTCCTTGGCATCCTACTGAGGAGTGGTAGGGATCATGGGGGCATACCCAGCTCTCTGGGGAGGGGACAGAGGAGCAGAGACCTTACAGGTCCTGGGGCTGGGGTCTTGTCTTCTTGGATGTGGTCCAGGGCCGCTGGAGATGCTAGGCCCCTGTCAGGAGGGGCAGAAGCAGGTGATGCAGATGAGGGGGTTCCCAGTAGCCACTGAGAGCAAAGTTGAGCTCTGGATTATCCCTTGATACCTCTGAGGTGGTTGCTACCTTGGAAAGCCACTTGGAACCCTCAGGCAGATGATTCCTGATGGAAACCCAAGGGAGGAAGGTGTTCCCAAGAGGTGACCTTCCCAGATGCCCTGGGGATTCAGCCCCTCCTCCCAAATACCTCTGGCTATTTACTCTGGGCCTCAGCAGCCTGTCTTTTGGCCTTCACAACTGTAGGCATGGAAAGAGCCAAACTTGGTGCATCTTTGTGCAATAAAATCACTCTTGATCCAAAGGTATTTTCTCATTCAGGGCACACGTTGCAAAGCAAGCCATCCCCCTCTGGAGAAAGCTTGGAGACCATGCAGATCTGATCACTACAGTGCAAAGAGCACCAAACCCACAGTGCCTGACAGGCCTCCTGCGTCACCTGATGAGGAGGGTATGCACTTCCTCTGTCTAGAACTTCCTGAGCCTGATTTCCCCATCAGGACTATGCCTGGGGAGGGGGTTTGGACAGGCGAATGAAGCACTCTCCTCATGCAGAAAATTTAAGAGGATGCCACAAGACTCAGTAACCAATATTAATAATACTTTAATACGATATATTAATAAATCAAAATTAATTCAAAAAAGCCGTGATGAACAAAATATCAAAATTTTTAGGTGAGGGAGACCTAGTCCTACAAGGGCAGACTGGATCCGCCCCCCCCCCGTCATCCATCAGCAGTGCTTTGGTTCTCTCCTGCTTGTCATTTACACTTGTGCCACTAGGGGGAGAAGGTCTACTACAAAACCACCCAGGCAGAGGCTGGAAGATCCACTCCGTGCCTTCTGCACAGACTGGGATGGAGCTTTAAGGCAGGGTCTTAGGCAGCCATGACCTTAAGAAAAAGAAAAGAAATAAGAAAACAAGAGTCACTCTTCTTCTCTATTTTTTTCACTTAAAGAGGTTTTTAGCCCTGTAAGTTGAAGGCAGCCTGGAACAGCACAGCAATACAGCATTGTCCGGGGCAAAAGAAGCCTGGATTCCTATCCTGCTGTGTGTCTTCACTTATCATGTATGGCTTTAGCCATGTTATCAACACCTGGTGACCCCAGTTTACCCATCTATAAAATGAAGGGCTGGGCCAAATGACCTCAGAATCCATTTTGACAATAAATCTTTATGTTTCTGACACTAAAGAACGAGCTAAGAAAGAGCTTAAGATTCCTAAAACGTACATTAAAACTGCTGGGTGAATTCTGTCAGCATGTTCTGAAAGGTTGAACTCTCACATTCGGCCCCCCTCTTCTACTAAACACTTTTAACAAAGTGCTGTTGTCAGGTTTCTTAAGCTATAATATAAAGAATAGCTAACATTTATTGCATATTAGCCAGATGCTGTACTTTGATACAGGGACTCTTCATTGCTCCAGACCCCTGTGAGCAGGTGCCAGGATCACCATCTTCAGTTTGCAGATGGAGAGATTCAGGTGGATGCCAAAGGTCATGTGGCTGGTAGGTGGCATAATCAGGACAGCAGCAGGCACATCTGGGTCCAGTAGTACACTGTCAGCAGGTGGCCACCAGCAGGTCCTCCTGTGAACTATGGGCCCACCCTAGAGGGCAGCCAGAGACATGGGAATTGGCCTGACTTTAAAGCACTCCTGAGTGGAAAGAAGAAGGAACCGAAATATTTCCCTCCCCAAAGCAGGATCCATGGAATGTTTCATTTCAACTCATCATATGTCCCTCGGTACTTGCTGTGGGAAGCCTGGGTATGCATCAGTGGTCCCCAAGCCGGGTCAGATGAGGCACCACAACCACCCAAGGCATCCAGAGCAGTATTGGCCTCCTCTGGAGTCTCAGTTTCCTCAGTCTGGATTTTAATGAGTGCCCCTGTTGGATCCGCAGTTTGGCCAGCGTTGGTCTGGCTACAGGGGAAATTCAAACAGGACCCACTTGAATTCAGCTCTGCAGGGAAGTGGGACACATGTACCCTTTTGTTCCTCTCCCCTTTCCCTGGTGGTGCATCCCCAGCTGACCTGGGACCCACATGGATACAGAATGAAGCTCTCTGCAGATGAATCTGAAGGTCACAGGCCCAATACCCTGCTCACATTGTCCAAGGGTAGGAGATGGTGGCTCACTTATTTTCAAGGGCTATGAAATCCTAGCCACTTCCTCTCACTGCTCCTGAGGCCTAGGCCTAAAATGGACAGAAAAGATCCAAAGATGGTTCTGGGCACACAGACTTTTCTTTTTCACCCCCCCACCCGCCCAGACATTCTTCATCTACTTAATAATTTTGTCTTAGATTGGCCCTGATTTAAAAATAAAAAGGGAGAGTCCAACTCCCTCACTGGCATTTCTTCTTGCTGATGTCCTTGTAAAGTGTGGCGCCTACTCTGTCCCCAACCCACGTGGGTTTTTCCAGCTGAGGCTGACAGTAATCCTGGTGTGAAATGCCCATATTCCACTTGGCAGGCTCTTATCCCATGGAACACATTCAATGTATGAGCATAATTACACGGAGACTGAGGGCTCAGGGCGGAACTGCTGACTTGCACACTAATCCAACCCGCTTCGCAGCTGCCCCAGGATGGGCAAACTTTTTTTGACAAGCTCCCACTGCCCAATACTGAGTCCTGTTCCATTGTCATTCAGCCTGAATGTGTGCAAAGAAAGGTGTGCAGGGTGTTGAAGAGCCACCTGCCATGAGGAACAGAGAGAAGAATGGGAGTCCGGAGGGTGCCTGTCCACCTCTGCAGGGTGGTCCTGGGCACTCATTGCTAAGGAGCTCTGGAGGGCAGAACAGAAAGAGCTGGAAGATTTTACCAACTTTGTTTATTCAAGTCATACCTTAAATCCCAGCTATCTGGGAGGCTAAGGCAGGACAGTGGCAATTTCAAGGCCAACCTGGGTAACTTAGCCAAACCCTGTCTCAAAAAAAAAAAAAAATAGAAATTAAAAAGCCTGGGAATGTAGCTCAGTGGTAGAGAGAGTGCTTGCCTAGCATGTGTGAGGCCCTGGGTTCAATTCCAAAAGCTACCCAAAAAAGTTGTTTATTCAACAAATATCTATTGATCCTCTACTGTGTGCCAAGCACCAAGTTAGGTATTAGGGATAGGCAATGAGCAAAATATAGATATGGTCTGGGTCCTCCTGGAACTTAGAGTCTAGCACAGATGACAAACGTTGCATCAACGATCACACTAATAAATGAAGAATGTCAGCTGTGGCAATGGTGCCATGAGAATAGCAGGAGGACGGGCAATGACATCAGGGGAATTTACTGGGTGACAATAGAGCTGAGAGCAGAGGGGCAAGTTAGTCAGGGTAAGCTGGATGGAGACGGTATTCAGAGGGGAGGCATCACATGCATAAGCCCTGTGGTGAGACAAAGATTTGACCTTATAAGACAGGTATTATTACTATGATGCATTACAGATGAGGAATTAGAGGCTCAGAAAGGTTCAGAAAGTTGACTGAGGTCACCCAGTCAGAGAAGTTGCAGTGCAGGACCTCAAGTTCAAGTCTCTCTGACCCCAGAGCTCCATCTGTAATGAATGCAGCACCCTGACTGCCAAGAGGCCACAAGGGCCATGTCCCCAGCCCTCACCCTGGATGCACGCACGATGGAATCACCGGAATGAAGGGTTAAAAATTTCAATCCTGTCCCCCAACCCTCCAAGAGATTCTGATGCAATTCATCTGCAATGCAGCCTGAGCCCTGGAAACTTCTGGAAACTCCCCAGGTAGGTCGGTTGTGCAGACCAGCTGGTCAACTGCATGGGAAACACTTGGGAAAGCTTTTACTGCAGAACCATCTCTCTGGCTGGACTCAGTGACCTCAAAGTCCCTTTCAACTCAGATATTCTGTGATTTTATGATTCACCAGTTCTGCTGCCAGAAGCCTTCCCCACAAGGCGACTGGATTTCTGGAACTGACAGATGGAGGTCAAGGGACCTTGGTAATGCCGTGCTGGCTCTAGGGGCTGGGCAGGGAGAGCTGAGTCCTCAAGGCTGCATCTCTGAGTCCCTGCCAGCACCTTCCCTCTGGCCCAGGCCCAGCCTGCAGACAAACTGAGAGAAGAAATGAAATCTGCAAATCCAGAGTGGCACTGCCACATCTGGGTGCTGCTGGCTGTTGGCTGGAGAACAACCCACTCCTTTGAGAACATCTGGAGCTATAAAAGGTGGACGACCCCTCCCAAAGCCCAGCCTGCCCCCAGCTCAGGGCTGGGACCATGCTTGAGGGCTGCGCAGCCAAAGCCCAAGAGAACATCATTCATATGCCCCTTCTGGCCCCTGGGATGCCTGGGGGTTCTGCTGCTTGGGGTCATGTTGTGACATGTGACCTTTTCTTCTTCCTCTCTCCAGCTACACTTGTCTGTTGCTTTAACATGCCAAACTCATGACCCCTCCAGGTCTTTGCACCCACTGGTCCCTGAGCCTGGAGTGCTCTTCTGCAGCAATTTGTTTGATCACTGCTCCCTCCTCCTCCTGAAATCTCAGCTCAGGCCCTTTGAGGAAGGGTCTTTGTTACTACACAGTCTGGAAGGGAACCTGGCCCTCAGTAGGGAAGCACCTTCTTGCTGACCACCTGGGTAGCTTGCGTGCCAGAGAACACAGATGAGCTAGATGGTGAAGAATGAGCTAGAACTCGGGCATCAGGTGGGCTGGGTTTAAATCCAGCCTCCACGTGCCTCAACTATGTGACATTAGGCAACTGACTCAAACTCTCAATTTTATAGTTTTCCAATCTGTAAAATGGAAGTCAAACAATATCCACCAGCTGAGATTGCCGAGAGATAGCACGCATAAGGTCAATGGTACATTGTAAAGGACGGGTTTAAGTTCATTACTATCATGAAGCGGGCGCTGCTTTGAAAATCCATACATGTCTTATTCCTGGTTCTGCCATTACTAATCACAGTAGCTAAAATTCATAGGCACTGAGTTGATACTGCGATCTCCTCATCATATGAGCCTCACTTAAATCCTTCTGAGGGGAGTTTCCATCCTTGTTTCTTAGAGGAGGAAACTAGGGGGATGAAGCAGTCTCCTCTGGAGCACCCTGCTGGGCCAGGGCAATTGGGCCTAAAACCCAGGACAGGCCTCGAGGCAGCTAGGGCCCAGAAAAACTCTGAGTAGAAGGGCCTCAAAGGCTGTGCCCATGCTCCCTGCTTCTAGGCCCCTTCTCCCTAGTATCTGGGGTGAGGCCTGATTTGCCCCCAGGGAGACCAACCCCATGTGAAGCACCCCGCTACTGCCCTCCAAGACTCAACTCACAATGATCACCTCACCCTCTCGGCGCAGGAAGTTGGAAGGAGATGAGGCAGCAGAGAGTACAGAGCAGTACCTCACATCACAGGCTCCTTTCTGTCTTCTCAGGCCCTTGGGGAGTCATTGTCTCATTTATAGACTCACAGATTCTGATAAGTCTCGTGCTGACCTCTGAGGACCACCTCATAATATAAGGAAATGTGGGTAATGAGGACACTATGAGACCCCAATTGGTTTTCACTCAAACCTACTAGTAGGGGTGAGAGGTTTCACTTTAGCTTAGGCCTAAGTGACAGGCCTGCTCCAGAATCCCAGTGATTCCACTGCACCTTTGATTCTCAGGATAATGAAGCAAGACTCAGAGAAGTACCCTCAGCCCATCTTACAGATGAGGAAACAGAGGCACAGAGACAGATCAATCTGTCTGAGGTCACACTGGACCTCAGGGACAGAGACCAAAAACCTATACCCTCAGCCCTTCCAACCATTGTGCCACAGAGACCTGCTTCAGGGAGGAGCAGAGAGAAGGCAGGTGTGTCATAAGCAATACCCGTTGATCTGGGTTCTGAGAGGTAAGGCTGTCTCCAGAACTGAGTTCTCAGCAGCTCATAATGAATACGCCAGATAAGTCCATTCCCATCCCATTCTTACTCTTGACCTCTGGTAGTCTCAATTTCCTCATTTATTAATGAGGATGGTAATGGTCCTTACTTCATAGGCTCATTGTGAGAATTAGATTAAATTAAAAGCCCCAAACTGCATGATCCCTGGTTGGTAAGCAAAAAAAAAAAAAAAAGAATAGCTGCTGTTTTGATTTTAATTGCCATTGTTATAAACTGCAATTGCCAGGGCTGGGGATGTGGCTCAAGTGGTAGCGCGCTCGCCTGGCATGCGTGCGGCCCGGGTTCGATACTCAGCACCACATACAAACAAAGATATTGTGTCCACCGAAAAATAAATAAATAAATATTTAAAAATAAATAAATAAATAAATAAACTGCAATTGCCATATTTGGAAAACAAATAATCAAAAAGCCCCCTCCAGCCACAGGCCTCCTCTTTAGCTTCCTGGGCTCCCAGCTAGAAAAATTAACCGAGGAAATCTTTTCTCTGGGTCTTTCCTTTTTTCTTCCTCTAATCCAGCTTGTCCTAGCTCTAAGAAACTATTGTTAAGTTTTCAGGGATTTTATGAACTGGTTGTTAAAGGCAGCCATTATTGCTGGGGGTGGTGGCACACACCTTTAATCTCAGCAACCCAGGAGGCTGAGGCAGGAGGATCACAAGTTGGAGACCAGCCTGTATAATTAAGTGAGATGCTATCTCAAAAATAATGAACAAAAAGGGCTGGAGATTTAGTTCAGTGGTAAAAGGGCCCCTGGGTTCAATCCTTAGTACCACACACACAAAAGACAGTCATTTAAAAAATTAAATTATATAAACTGTTGGGAGGCAATGGGTCTGTTGTTGTGTTTCAAGAGGTTTCATGAGTGGAGGCTTTGATTGTTTTTATTCAGGGTTATCTTCAAACTTTCTGCATACTATTTTTCTCCAGTAAATAAGTTAAATTCGCTTATTGTCTAGAATGATAAAAATCATATGTACCTCTATAGTATTTAAAAAATCAAGTTTTCTTTATAAAAGATTCAGCCACCTACGCTCAGGATTCTTCTCCTATTTCTCTCGTGTTCTTCCAGTGCACGTGCAGTACCAGCTGGCTCACTTTAAATCACCCTATGGGCATGAGCATTTGAAGGACCAGTGCAAGATCATTCTGATTGCTCTGAATAACAGAGACCTTTGTCTCTGACCCAGGAATCTCGTGTCTTCTGCCAGCATCCATGAAACTGTGATGAGCTCATTTGTCAGCTTCAAAGTAAGATAAACTCAGAAGCCTCAAAGTTCTTGAAATGAACTTAAAGTTTACTAAACTACATCAAAAGCAAGGGGGAAACTTGTAACTGACTCCTACTACATTTCACTATTATTAATGCATTTGAGGTTGTCTACACCTATTTTTAAGTATAGCAATATTGCATAATGTTGTGCATTTGCACGTCTCTCTCTAGCTCTGTGTTCAGAGGCATCATGTTGGTAGCTTGAAATCAGCTTGTGGGCTGTATTCACAGGAAGGGAATTGCATCTCCAACCCCTCCCCGCCCACGCCAAAAAAAAAAAAAGTGGGTTGTTAAATATTTACCATCAAGTCTAAATCCCATGAATGGTTCCAGTTATCAGACTCTGATGTTCCTAAAAAGTTTGTTAAAATTCAAGTTCCAAATTGGATATCCACAGGCCAAAAAATAAGAAGATAAAAAAATTTTAACTTCACCTCACACCTTTATACAAAAATTAGCTCAAGGTAGATAACAGATGCAAATGTAAAACATTAAACTATAGGATAGGGACTAGGAACGTAGCTCAGTGGTATGGTACTTGCCTAACATGTATAAGGCTCTAGGTTTGATCCCCAGTACCCCCCCACACACACACACACAATAAATATATATATATATATATGTATGTGTGCGTGTGTGTGTGTGTGTGTATTGAACTATATTAAACTATAAAACTTTGAATTAAAAAGAACCAGGCATGGAAGTGCAAGCCAACTACTCTGGGGTTGAAGACAGGAGGATAGTGTGAGCTCACAAGTTTGAGACCAGCCTGGGCAACATAGTGAGACCCTGTCTTTAAAAAGAAAAAAGAGAGAGAGAGGGAGAGGAGAAAATCTTCAAGATCTAATTTAGCAAAACCCTTCTAGATACGACACCAAAGCATGACATATTCAAGGAAAAACTGATGAACTGGACTTCATCAAAGTTTAAAACTTTTACTCTATGAAAGTCCCTGTTAAAAGCATGAGAAGACTTTCAATCTCATCCTGTAGAGGAGTCCTTCCAAGTGGGAGAAAATATCTCTCAAAGGTCTGGTATCTAGAATACATAAAAAAACTTTTAAAAGCTAATAATGAAAAGCAAGTCCTCCAGTTAGACCATGGGCAAAAGATATTAAGAGCCATTTCACTGAAGAAGACATACAGATGGAAAATATCTTATGAAAAATAAGTATAGAAAAATTTGTTCAAGATCATTAGACATGAGCAAAATGCAAATCAGAACCTCTACATCACTATACACCTATGACAATCACTAAAGGAAATAACAGTGACAATAATGAATATTGGCAAGGATTCAGGGAAATTGGACCATTTGTTCATTGAGAGTGGATATAAAATGATAAAGCATCTCTGGAAAACAGTTTGGCAGTTTCTTTAAAAAAAAAAAAAAGAAAGAAGGAAAACCCTAAAACCTAAACATGCAACTACTGGTCAACCAACAACTATATTATATTCTTTGGTATTTATTCTGGAGAAATGAAGGCTTGCAATTACACCAAAATCTGTACACAATTTTTTACAGCAGCTTTACTCATAATAGCTCCAAAGTAGCAAGGGTCCAGATATCCTTCAATGAATTAATTGTTGAACAAACCGGTACATCCATACCAGGAAATATTACTCAGCAATAAAAAGGTACAGGCTATTGATACATGGAACAGCCTAGATGAAGAACTAGAAAAAAGAGTCATCCCTTTTGGCCCAGAGTTTCAACTTAAAGAAGGAAAATGTTAAATACATAAAGACTAGATTTAAAATAAAGACTTACTGAGTACCTGTGGGTGCCAGGATCAGTTCTGAGCACAGAGGATAAAACAGTGAACACAATATTGAAAGATTCCTTATATGCTAACAGAGAAGCAATAATCCAGGTAAACACATGGAATAGTATATATTAGATGTTATAAGTGGTATGGAGGGAAAAGTGAGAAAATAGGAGCTGTTTGGGGTGGGTTATAGCCTTCAAGGCTGATCAGAGAAGATGTTACTGCAAAGAAGACATTTGAACAAAGATTTTTTAGAAGTTGAGATATGCATAGGGTTGGCGATGAGGGGACCTTTTCAGACACTGGGACCATCAAATGCAAAACCCTGAGACAGGAGGATGCCTGGTGTGTGGAAGGAACAGCCACTGTGGTTGGAGTAGCTGGTTGGAGAAATAATGGTGGGCAGATCATATATGGCATTGCAGACTATTGACCTGACACTTGGCTCTGGAATGTTTTGAACAATGGTTTTAAATAAATGACTCTCATGTAAACAGGAAATAAATGAGAGTTCCAGATCCCCCTGTAAAGATGCTGTTTGGGTGGTCCAGAGTAGTATGACCTTGTTCTGAAGTAGGTTTCACAGTGATTAACCAAAAAGAGGTTGGGGTAGGAAACAGTCACACTGAATGAGAGATAAGAAATCATCCCACAGAGCAGGGTAGGGATGTTGTCCCTTTCCTTTCTTCTGCTGTGCTCTGATAAAATGGAAATCTTAGCAGCTCAGCGGACTGGACATGGGACAGCTTCAGCCTGTATCTCTGACTCACTCCTCACCTCTCCTAACAGCACCCAAGGTCCAGACACTTCCCTAAAGGCTTTACATTTCAACACATGCATCCTCACAACATTTTAAAATCAACAGCATGTAAAAGAAAAGACTTCCATTTCAGAATTTTCCACTAAAAGACAAGCCCTATCTGAGATTAATTTTTCCTTTTTTGGGCAGTGTTATGGATTGAACCCAGGACCTTGTGGATGCTTGGCAGACACTCCAGCTCCAAATGGATTAATTTTAACACACATTCTTAAGAGCAGAAATGTCAAAAACTGAATGACAGAATTGAGGAAGTTTGGAGATTTCACATCCATTTCACAGACAATAAACTTGAGATCCTACAGTTAGAAGCAAACAGAGAGAGACTTGAACCCTCAGCCATTTATTCTAGCTCCAGCTCCTACATTTTAGTAACCAGCAAATCCATCCACCTGGGGGGCTCAGCTCAAAAACATGGAGCTCATTCCCTCCACCACCATGTTGTCACCAAGGGTTTCCCTTAGTCCTAAATTAGCAGGACCTTGAATTGGCAGATGGAGCCTCTGTCTATGACTCCCATCTGTTAATTTCTTGCTCCAAGCCCTCACTCCTGAGTTTTGCTGATCTGCTTAATTCTTTAAAATAGATGTGACTCTGACATTCCACATATTAACACCTTTGTTTGTGTGGACATAAAATGTTTTTCTTAGCCAAGTCTTCGAATAATATTGAAGCTTGAGGAACATGGGCCATGGCCTTGGGTACCTGGAACACATTGATAAAGTTGATCCATTTGGTTGTGTGTTTCCAATTAGCCAGTCACAGCTTGCTACTTGGCAGATACGGGTAACAGACGAAAAAGCACTTTTGGTGTCAGCACTAATGTATAACTGAAAGCAACTCGATAAAGATTTATAAAATGCGGCATGCATCTCTGAGAAAACCACAATATTATCCAGTAGAAATGTTTGGAAGAGGAAGTAAATCTTTATGAATTTAAATTAAAGAACATGTTTAGATGTGTTGCTTGAATGTTACTCGTAAGTTCTTGAGTTGAAAAGCAATGATGGCTTTTCATTCTGGTGGTGGCAAAGGCCAAATTCTATCTTTTATTTATTTATGCCTAAAATATACATACATTTCTTAAGTATTATCCTTGTCTTGGGTTGTATTGCTCTATCTTCAAAGCCCTCTCTTGTTTATAGGACTCGAGGTTTAATTACAAGGCTAGGCTAGATTGAAGCACTGAAGTTAATATCGCCAGGTCTTTTTGCATTTAAAAGTACTTTTAGCAGACTTAGGATGAATGCTTGTAGTAATAATGGCTCAGGTTTATTGAGCCTTTACAACGTGCCAGGCCCTATAGTAAGTGCTTTATATGCATGACTTAACTCAATTCCTTCTTACCCAGCTCAGATTTCATGGTCCAACGTTAGCCATTGCTCCTATATACAAATGGCCTTACTATTTTTGCCCCTTTCTACCCATCATTATTCCTCAGCAGAACCTTAATCTGGCCAAGTCACACATTCCCAATTCAATGGGAAAAAGGACACAGCTATGCTGATTGGCCTCACTTTAAATTCAAGTCTACAAATTTCAAAAAATGGCCCAAAATCTAGCCTGGAAATATTAATAGCTCCCTGCAAATCCCCGATATTCTCAACGAAAAGTCCCCGGGGTGGGAACCAATATGATGGGTTCCAGGGGCCTAGCAATGGGGTAGGTGACAGAAGGTGACATCAGAGAGGTTGCAGGCACCAAGATCAGGGAGACCCTTGTGGGTCTATATTGTAGACTTGGCTCTTATGCTGAGTGAGATGGGAAATCCCTGGAGGGTTTTAAGCAGAAGCTCTACAGAATCTTAGGTTAGAACAGCATCCCTCCAGGGCTGGGGTTGTGGCTTAGTGGTAGAGCGCCTGCCTAGCCCATGGGAGGCCCTGGGTTCGATCCTCAGCACCATATAAAAATAGATGAATGAAGCAAAGGTACTGTGTCCAACTACAACTAAAAAATAAACATTTATTTAAGAAAAGAACAGTGTCACTCCACTAGTATTTTGAGACTAATAAGGGCTAGGACAAAAAACAGGTAGACCAGAGATTATTGTCATAATCCAAGCAAGAGATGATTAGTGACTTGGATCCAAGTGGTCAGACGGTCAAAGGTGACAAGTGATCTGATTTGCAGTATCCTTGAAAAAGGACCCACCAGGGTTCGTTGATGATCTGGATGAGGGGTTTGATGGAACGTGAAGGGTCGAAATGACAAAGTCAAGGTTTTGATCCAAATGACGTTAAGCTGGAATTGCCCTTTACTGAGATGGGAAGGGCTGCTGCTGGGAGGGGAGAAGGTCTGGCTGGTGGGAGCTGGGGTTGAGCTAGGACACGGTGAGCTGGAGGTATCCATTAGACATCTGTATTAGCATCATATGGTTACCCTAACCAAGGACCGCAAACTTGATGGCATAAACCCATAGAGATGGATTCTCTAGCGGCTCTGAAAGTCAGAGGTTGAAATCCAGGTGTCAACAGGGCTGTGCTCACACCAAAGGCCCTGGGGGAGAAGATGTTTTTGCCCTTCCCAGCTCTGGTGGCTGCCAGTGTTCCTTGACTTTGGCCCCCTTGCTTTAATCTCTGCCTCCCTGGTCACATTACCTTCTCTGCTTCTGTTTCTCTTCTCTTTTTAAGGACAGGTGTGTTTGACTGAGGACTTACTCTAGTGATTCCCCATCTCATGATTCTTTCAAAGTTCCTTTTCAGAAATCAGGTCACTGTATTGTCACTAACAAAGAGAAAAGGTTTAGTTTGTTCATGGTTTAGAGGCTTCAGCCCATGATCAGGTAGATCCGTTGCTTTTGGGTCTCTGGGTGGGGAGCTGGATGGCAATGAGGAACAGCACACGCTGGAGCAAACTTCAGGATCTGGAAGCAAAGAGAGAGAGAGAGACAGAAAGATGCTGATTCCTGCTATCCCCGCCTCCAAGAGCATGTTCCCTGTGACCTAAAGCCTCCCACTTCTTAAAGGTTTACACCGGCTCCCAACAGCACCAAGCTGAGGACCAAGCCTTTAACACACGGACCCTTGGGGGAACACTCCGGATCCAAATTATAGCAGTCATATTCACAGGTCCCAGAGATCTGACATAGACATGTCTTTTGGGAAACCATCACCAAACTCATCAACGTCCAAACTGAGATGGAAAGTGGGTAGTTGAACATCTCTCAGTCTGGAGTTTGGAGGAGAGAATTTAGCTGACCTTAACTTTAGAAGTTGTGAGTTTACAGACATCTCTAAAGTCTTATCCCTAGTTGAGATCACCAGGGGCATGAAGGAGGGAGTCTGAGCACTGGGCCCTGGAACACTCTAGCATTTAGAGCATGGGAGATGAATGGAAAGCAGCAAGGAAACGGAGGTGTAAGTAGTGGATACAGAGCCAGAAGAGAGAGCCTGGAGAGTGTGCTAGAAAGGAAGGAATGATCAAGCCCGTCAGAAGAGGCAATTGGAGAATTAAGACAAGGACCACATTGGCCACAGAGCTCAGAGGTGATTTGGGAAGAACATTTCAGGTGGAGGAACAGAGATAATGCACAGCCAGGGAAGGTTCGAGAGATAATAAGAGGCTGCAACTTTGTCAAATTCATTTATTAGCTCTAATCACTTTCCTGTGGATTCTTGGGATGCCCCTGAACTGGATACTTAAAATAGTTAAAAGGGTGTATTTTATGTTTTTTGTATTTTATTTCAAAAAAATCTTTAATTGTTTTAAAAATGCTGGGCTTCATGATGCACACTTGTAATCCCACTGACTTGGGAGGCTGAGGCAAGAGGGTTGCAAGTTCAAGGAGAGCCTGTGCAACTTAGCAAGACCCTGTCTCAAAATAAAAACTAAAAAAGGCTGCGGATGTGGTTCCGTGGTAGAGTGGTACCACTATTGAGAAAAACAAATAAAATTGCATTCTTTTAAAAGAATTTTAAAAAGTGGATGAGTAGTTGGAGACAGTGAGTACAGGCAACAGACTTGAGAAATTTTGTTAAAAGCAGAAAAAATAGCTAGAGGGATAGCTGAAGTAATACCTTTTTTTGGGGGGGTGGGGGAGGTACCAGGGATTGAATTAGGGGCACTCAAACACTGAGCCACATCCCCAGCCCTGTTTTATACTTTATTTAGAGACAGGGCCTCACTGAGTTGCTCAGTGCTTCGTGTTTGCTGAGGCTGGCTTTAAACTCGTGATCCCCCTGACTCAGCCTCCCAAGCCACTAGGATTATAGGCATGTGCCACCTGCCCAGCTTGACGTAATTTCTTTTAAGAAGGGAAAACTTATAGCACATTTACATACTGATGTGAATTATCCACCCAAAGCAGAGTGGTTACCCAGGTACAGGTTCAGAAAGCAGAGGAGATATGAAGGGCAGCTTGTAGACACCCTCTTCTAATTGGCTCCTATTTTCTCAGTGGACCAGAACAAAGCCATCCATCAAGAGGAAGGACAGGGGCTGGGGGTGTAACATGCAGAGGTAGAGTGGTAGAGTGTGTGCTTAGCATGCACAAGGCACTACGTTGAAGCCCCAGTACCAAAAATACATGCATACATATATACCTAAATGAGACAAGGGACAAGATGTTGAAGGTTGAGGAAAGACTGAAATGGTGTCCCATGAGAGGGAGGGATAAATAGACCAGGGCCAGAGTTGTCAGGGTGAAGTCCCCAATCCTGCCCAGCAGCATCCCCTGGGCCTCTGTTAGGAAGGCTAGTCATCAGGCCCCTCTTTGTCATGGATTCAGATCCCAGAGCGAGGGCCCAGCCATCTGTATTGCCCAAACCTTCCAGGTTGATATATGCTTGGTCCCCTTGGGTCATACTAGCCAAAGTGGGTGGGAAGTAATCACTGGGTACCATGAGCTGCCTGTATGAAGTTAGTGGATCCTGAGAGGCCTGTAGAGTAGTTGTGAGTGTGGATTCTGGAGCTGGATTTGCAAGTTTAGTTCTTCTAATTCCTCCACTTAGCTATGTGATCTTGGGCAAGCCCCTTAACCTTTCTGTGCCTCAGTTTCCTTATCCTGAAAATAACGGTGCTATGAATAACTCACGTGGTTGTTGTGAGGTTAAATAACTTATTATATGTAAAGCACGTTGACCACAGGGAGCACTGAGTGTGGCCGCTATCAGTTTTAAGTGAGACCATTGGCTTGGATTTGTTTGTGCCCAGGCTGTCCAGGGGCAGAGTACATAGAGAGCTGCTTTGGACAAGGGTGGGCAGATCTGCAGGGCAGTAGGTAGAGAAAGGACTTGGCCTTCACTGAATGAGATGAGGAACAGTCGAAGGGTTTTGAGCAAAGAAAGAATGTGAACTGCATTTTGATCAAATCATTCTGGCTCTGTGTGGAGGGAGGGCAAAGTGGGGTGGGATGGGGGCCAAGAGCTGATAAAGGGGCACTACTTAGGAAGCTTTTGCCACAGTCCAGCTGAGAGTAGGTGTGGCTTGGTTTAAATCAGAGCAGTCATGGGGCTTGGCCTTGGAATCCCAGACAACCTGTTATCCTTTTTTTTTTTTTTTGGTGGGGGTTCCTTTATCTTTTTTTTTTAACTTACATGGGAAAAGATTAACATTGTACATATTAATGAGGTACCATGTAATGTCTGATAAGTTTATACATGGCATAATGTTTAAAACAGGTTAAATATTTATTTCCTCAAACATTTATCATTTCTTTTTTTAATTGATTTTTTAATTTATATATGACAGTGGAATGCATTACAATTCATATTACACATATAGAGCACAAATTTTTCATATCTCTGGTTGTGTATAAAGTATACTTACACCAATTCATGTCTTCATACATGTGCTTTGGATAATAATGTCCATCATATTCCACCATCTTTTCTAACCTCTCCATTCCCCTCCCACCCCTCTGCCCTATCTAGAGTTCGTCTATTCCTCCCATGCTCCCCCTCCCTACCCCACTATATAAGAGAAAACATTCAGCATTTGGTTTTTTTGGGATTGGATAACTTCACTTAGCATTATCTTCTCTAACTCCATCCATTTACCTACAAATGCCATAATTTTTTCTTTTATTGCTGAGTAATATTCCATAGTGTGTGTGTGTGCCCTTCTACTGAAGGGCATCTAGGTTTATTCCATAGTTTAGCTATTGTGAATTGTGCTGCTATAAACATTGATGTGGCTGTGTTCCTGTAGTATGCTGTTTTTAAATCCTTTGGGTATAGACCAAGGAGAGGGATAACTGGATCAAATGGTGGTTCCATTCCCAATTTTCTGAGGAATCTCCATACTGCTTTCCATATTGACTACACCAATTTGTAGTCCTACCAGCAATATATGAGTGTATCTTTTTCTCCACTCCTCACCAATACTTATTGTTGTTTGTATTCATAATAGCAATGGTACAGAATAGAGGACATAGAAACTAACCCACAAAATTACAATTATCTTATATTAGACAAAGGCGCCAAAAACATGCATTGGAGAAAAGATAGCCTCTTCAATAGATGGTGCTGGGAAAACTGGAAATCCACATGCAACAAAATGAAATTAAACCCCATCTCTCACCATGCACAAAACTCAACTCAAAATGGATCAAGGACCCGGGAATAAAACTATAGAGACCCTGCGTCTAATAGAAGAAAAAGTAGGCCCTAATCTCTATCATGTGGGATTAGGCCCCAACTTCCTTAATAAGACTCCTATAGTGCAAGAATTAAAATCAGGAATCAATAAATGGGATGGATTCAAACTAAAAAGTTTCTTCTCAGCTAAAGAAACATCATTTCTTTACGGTAAAAACTTTCAGAAGTCTTTCTTATAACATTTAAAATGTGTATTATCGTTTTCTCTGGTCACTCCAATGTGCAATGGCACACCAGAGCTCCTGGCTCCTATCTGTAACTTGGTTCCCATGACCACCCTCTCCCCACCCGTCCCCACCCCTTTCTCACTCTTCCTAAGGCTCCCCATCCCTCCCCTCCCCCACACTCCCAGCCTGTGGTAACCCTCGTCCTACTTTCAACTTCATGAGATCCCCCACTTTAGACCTGAGCTTGCAGTAACAGACATGAGGTTGGGACAGCAGGGAAGGGGCCTCACCAGGAGCACAGAGATGGTGGCATCGCCCCCTCCTCTGCCCCCAGTGGCAGGGCAGTATGGAGGTTAGGGAGGAGGTGGTCCCAAGATCAACCCCTGAGTCCAAGGACAAAATGCCAACCAATTGAGTTTCCAAGGTCAAATTGGTTGTTATCAGTGATCTGTGAATCGGACAACAGCGCATCTACAGAAGAGAGAGGCTCAGAGAGCCGAGTCAAGGGCGTGGGCTTTTAGCAGCATGGCTGAAGAAAGCAGAAACGGAACAAAAATTAGGGTTAAAGCAGAGGAGACTTCAGTATTATGCAATGTACACTGACTGGGCCCCTTTGGGTTAGCTGCTGTGAAGCTCCTGTTTTTCTTAGTTTGATTATGTGGCACTGAGGACAAGCAACCGCCCTCTGGATGGATCTGTCCAGGTGGGCCTGCAATAGGAGTTCAGTTTAGAACAATGAGTCCTGTGGATTTCATTTATCACTGGGAACTCTGTGCTCGAGCTTAGCTCTGTGCTTCCTCTGCCCTTTGCCCTCGCATCTGACCCCTCAGAAATGTGGGCTCTGGGGAGGTCGGGGAACGTAGAGGTTAGAGAATGGGCAGTGGAGCCCGATGGTCTTCGTTCAAATCTTGGTTCTGCAGCTGAGTGTGGTTACGCACCCCTGTAATCCCAACCACTCTGGAGGCTGAGGCAAGAGGACCACAATTCAATGCAGACTCTGTCTCAGAATTTTGAACATTGACAAGGGTTAGGGAGAGGGCTCAGTGATAGAGCACCTGCCGAACATGTGAGGCTCTGGGATCAATCCCCAGTCCTGCAAAAAAAAAGTTAACAACAACAAAAATAATTGTCACCTCTGGGTGACCTTAGGTAAGTTACTCAATCTTTCTGTGCCCCAGTTTTCTCATCCATAAAATGAGGCTAAGAATAGTATCCCACTCTGAGAGAATTTGTGAGCATTAGTTGATTTATCACGATTGCAGAAGAGAGCCTGGCAAACTGCAGGCCCTAGTTGTGTTTGCTGTTATTCTTTCCAAGACATCCCCAATGTACTTCTCGTTATGCATTGTTACAAGACTAGTTCAAGCCACCATCATCACTTGCCAGGACTTCTGCAGTAGCCTCCTTAGCAAGTGTCCTGTTTTTATTCCTTATTCTCTCTTTGTTGTTCTTGTTGCGTGGTGATAGGTTTTTTGATGTTGTTTTTGGTACCAGGGATTGAACCCAGAGTTGCTTAACCACTGAGCCACATCCCCAGCCCTGGTTTTCATTATTTTTTATTTTGAGACAGGGTCTCACTAAGTTGCTTAGGATCTCCTTAAATTGCTGAGGCTGGCTTTGAACTCGCGACTCTCCTGCCTCAGCCTCCCAAGCTGCTGGGATGACAGGTGTGCACCACGGAGTCCAGCTCCATTCTCTCTTTAACCCACTCTCACACCACAGCCAGGGAGACACTGTGAAACTTCAGGTCAATCTATGATACTCCTTTGCTTTGAAACTTCCAGTGACTTCTTATCCATGGCATTTAGGATAAAGTTCAAATCATTAAACGTGGATTTCAGCAAAGTCCCTTATGTGGCCTTCCTCTCCACCTCATTTGCTGCACACGACATTTATTTTATTTGACATGCTGAGCATGTTTCTGGTTTTGGCCTTTGCACCAACAGCTGTCCCTCTGCTTGGATGTCCTTTCCCCTCATCTGTGCGTGGCTAGTTTCTTCCTGTCACTCGGGTCTCAAAAGAGGCCTTCCATGGCCCCACATCATGTGGCGTCTGATCACTCACTTGGTTCAACCTATTTTCATTCTCTGAATATAACAGTTCAACCTGTTACTATTCTCTTGCATTTTCTTGTCTTTATTTATATTTGTTAATTTTGGATTCCCCCAAATGCAGGGACGGCGACCTTTGGACACAGACAGTGTGTTTGGAAGGAGTTGTCAGAAAACACAGAAAGTGAGTCAGGAAAGGCGCTAAGCCAGGAGAAGAGGGTTATCAGCCTCACTGCTTAACCTGCAGCTTTGCTCCACCAGGACCTATTGGAAGCACACAGAGTGCTTTCTAGAAGATGGGAAGCCAAAGCCTTTATCCACTGACTCCCACTCTCCCCCTGGTAGGGGCTGCCTCAGGGGCTCTAACTCCCTTGGTTTCCAGAATGCATGTGCCTGGGGTCAAGCCTGTTCTAGCTGCACTGAGAAGGTTCTGGCACCCAGCAGGGACTCAGAACTTCCCCCACAGCTGTGGCTCAGAGGTAGAATGAACAGTCGTAGGGCAGGCACAGGTGGTGTCTGCTGCCTTGATCCATTTCCCCTACTAAAGGGTAAGCTCTTCATAAATGGAGGTACCTGTTCAGTGATATATCCTGGGGGCCTAGCATAAGAATGCTAAACATGTAGTAGGTATCAATACTTATTAGTTAAATGAATCTAACTAGTCCTTTCCTTAAACCAGGACAGGCACCGTGGTTGTCCTCTTTTTAAATGGGGTAACAAAGACTCTGCCTTGCTTTGGGGTCACCTGGCTCATGTAGGTAGCTTACCTGGGGTACAGATTCAGACTGTCTGCCCTCAGACCTCAGGCTGCTTTGCCAGTAGCTACAGTTACTGAGGAATAGCATTAAACTTGATCAGCAAAGTTTGTGTTGGCAGTAGAATGTTTGTGTATTTTTTTTAGAAATTGTCTTGCTTACATGGTGTTCTGCTTTGAATCTGAAATGTTCCCCAAAGGTTCCTGTGTGAAAGGCTTGGTGTCCCAGGCAGCCATGTTCAAGGTGGGGCTTTGGGGAAGTGATTGGATGGTGAGGGCTCTGATCTCATCAGTGGATTAATCCACTGAGGGATTCAGTGCTGAATGGATTTTTGTACTCTTGCAAGGTGATGGAAACTCTAAGAGGTGGGACTTCGTTGGAAGGAGTAGGTCCTCAGGGCATGGGGGTGGAGGACATCTTGTCCCTAGCCCTCCCTCCCTGCCTGCCTGGTTTGTGTCTGCCATGGGGTGAGCAGCTCGGCTCTGCCTTATGCTCCCAGGCAGGCTGTCCCGCCTCACCACAGGCCCACAACCATGGGTACAAGAGACCACAGACTGGAACTGTGGGACCAAAGTCATCTTTCCTCCTCTGAGCTGATCTTCTCAGGTGTTTTCTCAGTGACAAAAAACTAACACGCGTGGCATAATGGATTTCATGTTGTATTAGGCTGTGATTGAGAGGATTAATAAGAATGAAAAACTCAGAAGGTTCCAAGGCCCTGGAAGGGCAGGATAAAGACGTGGGGTGAGATAGTGGGATCCTGGAGCACCACTCCATTGGAAGGGCACCTCTACCTGTTCCACAGTTAGACCTTCTATCAGGGGTCAGGAAGACTTTTATGCAAAGGGTTAGACGGCAAATAGGCCTGTCAGGCCACAGAGTTTCTATTACAATTACTTGTCTCTGCCACCTTAGCAGAAAAGCAGCCACTGAGAATTTATGAAGAGATGAGCATCGTTGTATTCCAATAAAACTTTATTCACAAAAAATAGGGGCCAGGTCAGATTTGGTCTATGGGCTACAGTTTGTGTTTAAGAACACAAGTCAGATCTGATATTTTGAGAGAAAATGGAAATCAGGATTTTTATGTAAAATTCCCCAATTCCAAAAACAGTATGAGCTGCCAGTTTTCCTTAATTTAGTGGCCTGCTGTGTTGCTCAGAGGTTTGTACACTTCCATTCATTCCATAAGACATAAGTATCAACAACCACAATACCATGGCATGTGAGAAACACTGCAGTTCAAAAGAGACAAAGATTCCTCTGAAGCAGGAAATAATAAAGACAGGCTTTATGGGATGGTGTTTGGTGGGATTTAAAAGTTAGGTAAAGATTTTCCATGGGTTGGGCACATTCCCAGAAAAGCAACGGCCTAAGCAAAAATATTTGGGAATCACAATATTCATTTGACAAGGAGTAGCAGGTGATAAGGCTGGAACAGCAGGATGGGAGACCCACTGACTAGGGATTTCAGTCTGGTGTGAGGACTGTGTGCAGTGTGCTTAGAACCACTTTTTGTTGTTGTTGTTGTTTTTTAACAAGTTCATCATTTAATAAGTCTGAATTCATTTTCACCACATGGTATTGTACACAGTCATCTGTTGAAACAGATTTTTTTAACAGATCTTCCTTTAAAAAAGTCATAGATATTGTGAGTACATTTTCCATGTGTTTATTTTTTAATGTAGTGCTGAGGATCAAACCCAGTGCCTCACATGTGTGAGGCAAACGCTCTACCACTGAGCCACAGCTCCACCCATAGAACCACTCTTTAGGAAGATTGGTTATGACAGTGCCCATTAAGAATTGGGGCACAGAGCAATCAAAACCAGGGGGCCAGTTCAGAGACTGTTGTAGTAGGCAGTAATAGTTTGTGTGTTTTTTTTTTGTTTTTTTTTTTTGGTGCTAGGGATTGAACTCAGGGGCACTCGACCACTGAGCCATATCCCCACCCCTATTTTGTATTTTAATTAGAGACAGGGTCTCACTGAGTTGCTTAGTGTCTCATGTTTGCTGAAGGTGGCTTTGAACTCATGATCCTCCTGCCTCAGCCTCCCAAGCCGCTGAGATTACAGGCATGAACCACGATGCCCCTCAATGGTTTCTTGAAATAAACTCTGAGCTCACAGTCAGTATGCTGGATTATTAGTCCTAGAACTAGAATCCCAGAATGCCAGAGCCCTGAGGAAGTGCAGGCCTACCCACTCCATCCACTGACAGATGGGGGAGCTGAGATCTGAGAGGAGATGTCACATGTCCAAGGCCACACAGCAAGTGAGGACTGAGGCAGGCCTAGCACCTGGGATACCAGGAGCACATACACCAATGTGCTTTGGAAATCATACACTGTCAAAAAGGAAACTGAGTCTGACCACGTGTGTATTGGAGGTCCTAAAAATCAACGCAAAAAACAAACAAAAAAAAAATTTAAAGACAGCAGGAAAAACACATGTAACAGGTCCAGCAGAGCAGAGCTTATTAGTTTCAGCACATAACTGACTCTTCCTTTCGCAAAACTCCAACACATCAACAGAAAGATGGGGTAAAGGACAGTTTGGAGGAGAAGAAATACAAATGATAGATTTGGGGTGGGGGAATTGGGAATTGTACCTAGGGGTGCTCTACCATTACACCAAGCCCTTTTTAATTTTTTATTTTGAGACAGGGTCTTGCTGAGTTGCTCAGGCTGACCTCCAATTTTTGATTCTCCCACCTTGGCCTTCTGAGTAGCTGGGATTATAGGCAACCATCACCGTACTCGGCTCCTACTTTTTTTTTTTTTTTTTAATGGCGATTTAATCCTGATGAAGATCCAGCTTTCTAACATGGCTGTTGATAGGGGATGTTCTGATACAGGCTTCCTAGAGGTCAATTTATAATCTGTTTCAGAAGTCTTAAAACTGTTCACATCCTTTGTGTAAGTCAGGGTTCTCCAGAGACTCAGAACCAATGGGAGTTGATTGGTTGACTAATTAATTATGAGGATTAGGCTCATGTGTTTATGCAGACAAGTCCCAAAGTCTGCAGGGCAAGTTGTATAGTTCAACTAGTTCAAGTCCAAGTCCTACAGCCTGAGAACTAGGAGAGCTGGTGGGATAGTTTCACTCTGAATGCTGGTGAACTTGAGTCTGAGGGTAAGAAAGAGCCATGTCCCAACTCAAGGGCAGTCAGGCAAAGAGAGAACTCTCTCCCACCTGCTTTTTTTATTCTATTCAGGCATAGACTGACTGGAAGAGGCCCACCCACAATAGGGAGGGCATCTGCATCAGCCCATCTACCGACAACGTTAACGTCTTCCAGGAAGTCCTCATAGCCACACCCAGAACAGTAATCGACCCAATATGTGGGCACCCCATTGCCTGATCAGGTTGACACAAAAAATTAACCATCACATCCTTCATTACAGTGGTTTCACTTCTAGGAATGTATCCCCAGTATGTAACTGAAGAAGCATAAAATCATTACATTTTTAGAATCTTCCTCTCCGTGTTGTTTATAACAGAGAAAATCCAGAAATGATGTAAGAGTTATAAGGTGTTTTTAGTCATATTTTAAAATATTTAACTTAAAAAACTGGTTAAATTATCCCTGATATAACTTTTTTTTTTTAATTTGCTACCAGAAATTAAACCCAGAGGTGCTTAATCACTGAGCCACATCCCCAGCCCTTTGGGGTATTTTATTTAGAGAGAGAGACTCACTAATTTGCTTAAGGACTCACTAAGTTGCTGAAGCTGGCTTTGAACTCAAGATCCTCCTACCTCAGCCTCCCAAGCCACTAGGATTACAGGTGTGCACCACCAAGCCCAGGTGTATGATAGAACATTATGTAGTCATTAAAATATCTTCAAAAGGCATTTTTAAGGTATCTCATGAAAAATGCTCATGAGATCATTTTGGGCTTAGAAGCAGCAGGAAACAAAACTACGTATATGTGAGATAGCTTAATGATCCCATACTAACTTTTGCTCACTCTTATGCAGCACCCTCCAAAGGCCAGGCATTCTTGCCATTTGATCTTCATATTATAAAGTGGGAACTGTTGTTATCACCATTTTGCAAACAAGGACTCTGGGGTTAACTAACTTAGCCTGAGATCACCAATGGGAAAGAATCCAAGCCAAGGTTGAAGTCAGAGGATTCTTACTCTGAGTCTTAGCTTTCATCCTTGAGCTGGTGGAAGGCAGGATAGGTAGGTAGGGTAGGGCTTCGGTGCAGACAACACATCACAATATCCTGAGAGGTGGGATAAAATTCCATATCTCCGTTAAGTGGAAACTTCTCCCTTGGGGTATTCAGCACTAAAATCTGGGCTCAATCTGACTCCCTTCTCTCTCTCCCACCCCATATCTAGTCCATCACCAGATCCTGTCAACTCTTATTTTCAACTCAGCTGTGGATGTGGCTCCTTTCCTCCTCTGCTACCTCCACCTAGTCCAAGCCCCTGCCCCTCTTGTCTGGGTTACAAGCTGTCTCCAATGGTCTGCCTTGCCCCCCACTGTCCCTGTACCCAGCCAAGGATGCTATTGCACTGATATAAATTGTTTACCTGCTGGGGGAGGGGTGTCAAGACCTTTAATAATATTTAATCATGCTCTAATACTGTTAGAAAGAGAAATGGTATTTACATAATTTTAAAAAGCTTTAATATTTTAAGGCATTTGCCTTTAACCCCGGGGTTAGGGTTAGGGTTAGGGTTTGAATTCATCTGAGGACCTGCTACCCTGATCCTCATTTTGAATTCAAGTCTCTGCCTATCTGGAAGCTTTGGTAGCTCCTTATAGAAGGTGACTTAGTGACATCCTGGTGGCCCAAGGAAAGCAGTGCCCTTCCTTTTGCTGGCAGTTGGGGCTCCCTGGCTAGAGGGTCCCATGGGCAACTTGTCTGGTCACTTTTTACTGTCCAGTCTCAGTCTCCTTCCTGTTCATTGTCTGTCAGGGAAGGGAGGTCTGGCAGGCTTTGGGAGCTTTGAAGTTAATGGTTCCTTTTATTTTCTCCTCCTGCAATCTGGGAAGTTCTTGGCATCTTGGTTCCATTATTCCCCACAGAATCCCAGTCAGACTGGAAGGCTCCTACTGCATCCCTAATCCTGGTTCCCAAACCAGGGCTGATGCTGTGTGTGTGGCCCGTGCAGAGTTTCTTTAAAAAGCCAATATGTACCAATCAGGAGATGTCTCCAGTCCCTCAGGGAGTTTGCACAGACTTGCGTTTGGTTCTAAATAGCAACGTCCTAGTAAGATTCTAACGTGTTCTTTTATTATTATGAATGACAAAATAATATTAGAGAGTAGTGTATGCTTCCACTCAAAGTCAGAACAACCCTTTAAGGAAAGAGTGGTTGCTGGGCTGGGGATGTGGCTCAAGTGGTAGCGCACTCACCTGGCATGCGTGCAGCCTGGGTTCGGTCCTCACCACCACATACAAAGATGTTGTGTCCGCCGAAAACTAAAAAATAAATATTAAAATTCAAAAAAAAAAGGAAAGAGTGGTTTCTTCATTTTACTAATATGAACAAGGCCCTAAGTGGCTTGTCTGAGGTCTTGCAACTTTCTGGATCCCATTTGAAAATGGGGACAACTCCTTATCAGTCCAAAGTCTGGGCCAGAGGGTTCCTTTAACACCCCCCCAGCCCCCACTGGCTCTGCCATCCACATGTCCACTGATATTAATTCAGTAAACCCATATCAACTGCCTCCTTTACTTCAGGCTCTGTACTAGGCGCCAGGGATACAAATATGACAAACGCTGTCCTCGTCTTCCAGGAGCCAGGCCTGTGTGAGGGCAGACAGAGATGGGCATGGGAGAACTGAAGGAAAGGGGATGGCTAACTCCTTGGGGACGAGGGACACCTACTCTCATCTGGGCCTGTGGCACTGTGCATGGCAAACAGATTTTATTCGCAAACAGATTTTTATCATATTTATTGACAAAAATATTGAAAATTATCATAAAATTGAAGAATAAGTTTTTGAAAAACTAGAAAAGGGGAAATTTTGGCCCCAAAGAGGGAACTAGGTAAGTGCCAGTTAAGAGTAAAAATGGGGCTGGGGTTGTAGCTCAGTGGTAGAGCACTTGCCTAAGCGTGTGTGAGGCACTGGGTTGATCCTCAGCACCACATAAAAATAAATAGAGAAATAAAGGTTAAAAAATCTAAAAAAAAAAAATCTGTTGATCATACTTAAAAAAAAGAGTAAAATGGCATAGAACATCTCTGGAGGGAAACATAAATGGATTTCTTCTGGGATGGAGTTCACAGGAACAGGATGAGAACAGTATTGACGACACAATTTGCAGAACCCATTGCAAAATAAAAATACTGGAACCTTTGTTCAAAAAGTAGGAAAAAGTATTATTAAAGGTATTCAGATAAACAATTTTTTCCCTCCCTCCCATCTTTCTTGATTTTTTCTTTTTTTCTTTTTGTTGGTACTAGGGGTGGAACCCAGGGCCTCACACATGCCAGGCAAAAGCTATACCAACTGAACTATATATATCCAGCCCAGGTTTTTTTTTTTTTTAATAATATGCTATTTAATGTTCTCAGTAAAGGAAAATTTGAAATATTAGTATTAAAATTAGTATTAATACTTTTGTTGTATATTAACATTGGTGTTAATAATTCATCTTTATGTTGTAAAATGCCAGTTTTAAATGAAAAAAAAAAACTATTTAACTCATGCTGAATCACTGAAATTGCACACCTATTTTGCAACTGGTACATACATACATATTTAGTTCTAACCACAAACAGTAGAAATGCTGCACAAAACTAACTTGATTATTTTTATTGCCCCTCTTGATACACACATGCACATCTAATCTATATTCTCTACGTTTGGCTTATTCAAAAGTAAAGAAGAGCTGAAGGAAGAGGAACTAGTGATTCACCCAATATTCTTTCCCTTCTCTGTCATGGTACCTGGATGCCTAAGGCAGGGAGTTAACAGTCATATGAAAGCATATAACAAGGTTTCTTGGTAATCCATGTTACTTAGAATGATATTGCCTTTTATTACAGGGCAGAATTGTGTACCCCAAAAGATAACCCTAACTCTTAATACCCTAGATTGTGACCTTTTTGGGGGGAATAGGGTTGTTGCAGATGTCATTAGTCACAATGAGGCCATCCTGGAGTAGGGTGGGCCCTTAGTCCAATATGACAGGTGTCCTTATAAGAATAGGTGAAGGCAGGAGGGAAGAAGGTCAGGTGAAGATGCAGACAGTTTGGAGTCATGCAGCCAAAAGCCAAGGAACAAGGACTCCTGACCACTACCAGAAACTAGGAAGCAGCAAAGAAGGTCCTTCCCTAGAGTCTTCAAGGGAGCATAGCCAGGCCTGACTTCAAATTTCTGGCATCCAGAACCAAGAGAATGCATGTCCGTGTCCTTAAGCAACTTTGCTTGTGCACTTTGTTACAGCAACCCTAGGAAACAAGCAGCACCTTCCTTCTGGGCACAAAGCAAATGCTGGTTCAAATGGAACCCTCAGCCTCCCAAGGCTATCACTGCCCACCCTCTCCCGCAGCTTGTAAACCTAACCCACCTGCCTTGTAATCCCTTGGAATCTCAAACCATACAGTGCTTCGTAGATCCACAGGAATTCTGTGCTCATGAGGCACAGGATATGAAAGGCAAATGAGACTGCAAGGAACAGCAGACACCTATTGCACTTATTTGCTCTGCTTTCCTGCACACTCCACTGTCATAACAAACTTCATTTATGGAACACAGGTTGAAAGATGAATTCTTCAGAATTTCAGTGGTGGAGCATTAAACTGAGCACAGATGCTATACAACTGCATGGGTCACACGGAGAGGCATGAAGCTGACGCTGGGCACAGGGAGATTTTTCACTTATTCCTCTTGTATTTTTGTCACATTATACCCTTTTCTATTATTATTTAAAAAGGTAATATGGGACATATTCATAAATGTCCTAATTTTTTAGTTCTGTTTGCAAATTGTTGCATTTTTTTTTTTTTTTGGTATTTCCTGCCTGATTGTCAGGCCTAATCTGCAGAATGATATCTCAAGAATTTCTAGGCAAGCATCACAAAGGATTTGATTTGGCAAATGTTCTTTTGATTATGTAGAGGAAACAGCTAGGAACAGTTTAAAGGGGTGAGCTTGAGTTTTGATTAAAGACCAAAGTGATAACAAGGCAGATGTCTTCCAAGCCAGACTTCATGCGTTTGGTCCTAAATAGCAAGTGCAAACCATTAAGACCCAGAGGAAACACTACTCAAAGTATATGCCTCAGTGTCCCCTGGAAAGTTGTGTTGAAAGAATTTATATCTTTGACCCATTTGCCCAGAATATCCACTGCAGTGTGGTTCTGGCAGCAAAAGCTGGAAACAGCCTCAATGTCCAGCAAAAGAAGACCAGTTACATACATCACTATAGATCCATCCTTTGGGACTATGGGATACCATGCAGCTCCATGGGCACTGCCACAAACAACTGAGTGGGGAAAAAGGGGGTGCATAAAAACATTCACATTATGCTACCATTGATGTAAAAGGAAAAAAGGCATGAGGGTCTATGTTGGTAAACGCATAGGTCACTTTTTAAGGAAACATAAGTGATGGCTGTCCTTGGAAAGGAGTTTGAGGTCTGGGACCAGGGTGACAGCATGTGCATTTTACTGTATGTGTGAGTTTGTATCATATAAAAAACAAGAGAGTCAAGTCTATCGCCAAATTTGCAGTCAATAAAATAATACTACGGTGGAAATATTTGATCAATTTGTCTTTAAGGAAAGTTGGAACAAGCAGAGAATTCTCCCCTCCCCCAATTTAAACATAAGAAATCTGAAGACAGGTAGAATACATTTGTTTTAAGTGTGTGCTTCCCTGTCCATGAGGTTCAGGGGGTGAGGGTGGAGCAGGGGTAACGGATCCATAACAAGTACTTAAAGTTTAGTTTTTAAATGAGTGAGTGGATGACAGAATATTTCTTCTTGGCTTGGCTAGGGATGGAGCAGATGAAAGAGGCTACTCCAGCTCCCTGCTGTCCAGAACAGGAAGCCTCTCTCTGCTAAGGGCACCTTTGGACAGTGACTCACCACCAAAGCCATCAGTTTATTGGTGCAATGTATTTTTACTCTTCGGAGATAAAACTGGGAAATGAGGGGCTCCTGAGAATGTGGAATACAAGAGCACGGAAGGAGAATGTTTAGAATCCTCTTAAAATAGCCTCTGGAGAAAAGCCCCAAGTATCTGCTTCCCTCTGTTATCAGCACTCCTGATAACTGATAGCTGAGCTTTAGGAAAAGGGGACCACAAACTACCTAATAAAGGCCTTTATTCTTTTCATGTGCAGAAAAGAAAGGTTTTGAAAAAGAAATAAGAACTGGTGTGTGTGTGTGTGTGTGTGTGTGTGTGTGTGTGTGTGGTGGGGCAGGGGATGGGGGGTTGGGGGGGAAGCAAAACAAAAATACAACCACCACAAGTTGTTCAATGGAAGGCTTCTCTAGTAAAATCTATGTTGTGATTTTAAAATAGCATTCATTGGGAAAGATAATGGAATTAGTTGGATGTAACGTTCCTGTGTTCACATATGAACATAAGACCAACATAACTCATCACGTAAACCACAAGAATGGGAAGTTACACTCCATGTACGTATGATATGTCAAAATACACTCTGCTGTCATGTACAACTAAAAAGAACAAATAAAAAAATAAAATAGCCTTCACTCTTTTTATGTGGTTATGGAAGTAATACATGTTTCTTGTAGAAAATTTAGAAAATTGCAGATATACTAGAAAAAAGTAAATTAAAATTTCCCATAATTCTACTGCTCTGATCACACAGTATGAATATGAATGAACATATATGAATGTAGTTCAATTGGAATTATACTGTAGATTTCTATTTATTTAGTGTATCGTGAACATTTTCCTAATTCATTATACATTCCTTTAAAAAAATTTTTTTAAGATGTGGATTGTTGTTAGTCAGGTCCTGTTCTGACAGTTTGCTATTAAAAAAAAAAAAGAATTTTGATGAAACCTCTTCTAAATAAATCTTTGTGCTCATCTGCTTTTTTTTTTTTTTTTTTTAAGAATAAATTTCCAGGAGTGGAATAGTTGGGTCAAATGATACACTCTTAAAACTTTTTGATTCATGTTGTTGTTCAGACAGATGGCATTAATTTATATACCCAACAAACTGTATATTTGCCAACTTTGTGTATTATGCTTTCAAAACTCTTTGCCAAAAATGTACCCACTGTTTTATAAATTTTTACTGTGCTTCCTAGTGAGTATGGGCACTTAAAAATGATATTTACTCATGCACAGTGGTCCATACCTATAATCCTGGCTACTTGGGACACAGGCAGGAGGATCGAAAGTTCGAGGTCAGCTGGGGCAATTTTTGTAAGATCATTTCTCAAAATAAAATAAAATCAAAAGGGTTGTGGGTGTACCTCAGTGGTAAGGGACTTGCCTAACATGCACGAAGCCCTAGATTCAATTTTCCATACTGCAAAAATAAAAAAAAAATAAAAAACATTTACCTGTGTGAATTTCTTGTGGATTTCTTTGATGGCATGTCTGTTCAAGGTCTTCCTTCATTTCTGCATGTAGCATGGTTAGTGTTTTACATAATTTATAAGAGATCTATATACTAAGATCAACCTTTTGTCACATGTGTTAAAAAAAATTTCTCCTATTTGTCACTTGCCTTGTTGGTAATGATATCTGATGTATCTAAATCTTGCATATTTCTTCAAATTTATTTACTCATCCTTACTCTTGGTTTCTTCCCCTCTGAATAATTCACCTATATTTTCTTCTAATTTTCTGGTGATTTTTGTTGGTTTGCAGTTCTTACATTTTGGTGACAGTTTAAGTAAATCCTTACTTTTATACCTTCCATTAATTTCTGCAATTTTACCTAATTTATTAAATAAAGAATTTATCCACTTATCCCTTTCCCAACAAAAATGAAATGCCATAATTATTACAGTGGAGTTTTAGATATACTGAATTTTATAGATTTTCAGTTATTCCCCTGATGCTTAATGTATTCATTCTTGTGACAACATTGGTTGTAAAGTTTTCAATATGCTTTAAGATTGGGGGGGGCTGGGGTTGTGGCTCAGCCGTAGAGTGCTTGCCTAGCACATGTGAGGTGCTAGGTTCGATCCTCGGCACCACATAAAAATAAGTAAATATAATAAAGGTATTGTGCCCAACAACACCTAAAAAAATTTTTTTAAAACAATTTTGTAAAAATATAAGTATCTTCTCATTTATTTTTTTTTAAAGTGTATTTATTTATTTTAAAGAGAGAGTGGGAGAGAGAGAGAGAATTTTTTTAATATTTATTTTTTTAGTTCTCGGCGGACACAACATCTTTGTTTGTATGTGGTGCTGAGGATCGCAACCTGGGCCGCACGCATGCCAGGCGAGCGTGCTACCTCTTGAGCCACATCCCCAGGCCCCAGTATCTTCTCATTTAAAACATTAATTTCTTAGCTTTTCTCACTGATTTCCTTCCATTAGTATGTTAGAAAAATTGTTACATTCCCTCCTACCCATTCTGAACCATTAGGATTTTAGTAGAGTAAGTTTCGTAAAGTTTGTGTTTTTACCTCTTTCTATACCTTCTAGTATTCCTTACTATCTTTCAACCTTTGCGATTTCCTCATTAAAGGCCTACACTTTTTTATTGGCTTATTCCAGGAATTTTCTTTCACAAGGGTTCATAATTGTTTTATGTTAAAATTTTTTTTACATAAACAAATCTCATTATTACAAACAATTATAATGCACTCATTAAAAAATGTAGGAAAAAAAAAAAACCCAATGCTTTTCAAGGGGCTGGGAACACAGCTCAGAGGTATAGTGCTTTTCTAACATGCAGGAGGCCCCTGGGTTGAACCCAGGACCACACATAAGAATGCTGTTCATACCAGGCACCTAGTGGCACCCACCTGTAATCCCAGCTACTTCGGAGGCTGAGGTAGGAGGATTGCAAGATCAAGACCAGTTTTAACAATTTAGGGTGAATTGCTATCTCAAAGTAAAAAGGGTTAGGGATGTAGCTCAGGGACAGAATGCTTGCCTAGCAGGAGATATCCTGGGTTGAATCCCAAGCACCATAAGGGGTTGGGATTGTGGCTCCGTGGCAGAGCGTTTGCTCTGGGTTCAACCCTCAGCACCACATAAAAATAAATAAATAAATAAAATAAAGGTATTGTGTCCATCTACAACTAAAAAAATATTTTAAAATAAATAAATAAAAAGTAAAAAAGTATAATTAATTAATTAATTGATTAAACATGCTTTTAAAGGTTCAATTGAAATTTATCAAAGTTGACTTAATCTTTTTTTCGTGGGTTTTTGCTTATAGACAATCAGACAGAAACTAAAGACTCTTCCGTGTTCACTTTATACCGGGCATAGTGATTATTCTCTTACGTGCATTATCTCATTTAATGATAACAGATCTTCAGCAGGTTAGTGAAATTTATATTCCCATTTTACATGACCCCAGACTCTTGAGAGGAACTTGTCAAAAATCACCCAGTTAATAGGTGGATTTGATCTGAAGTTTGTGATCTCCAAAGATCTCACAAAAATCAGGACAGTCCTATGCTGTGCTACCAGATGGGCTGATTAAAGAAAGCGCCTTTCTGAAAACTACTGAATTGTAAACACTGCTTTCCATCCACGTAACCTTTCAAGGAGACTAGTTTTCCTACAATGTACGGCATGGATCCATACTTTGCACAAGCACAATAAACACCAGTGAGGAACTCATGGATAACAAGGAGTGGCTTTTCCAGAGCTTTTGTGGGAAGTGTCTGTCGTTTGGAAAGCCACCTCCCCATCCCAGGGCGGGTTTAAAAATAAAAAAGAAAGGAAAAAAAAATAAACAAAACAGGTGGAACTTATCGCAGGTTGGCTAGAGCAATGCACGCGGAAGGCAGAACTTTCTGGGGACAGCCTGCCCGCGCGTTTCACGCGTGGTGCGCGCAGGTGGCGCCGCGTCCCCACGCTCGCGGTGCAAGCCGACGGGGTGCCCAGGAGCCCACCACAAGTGTCCGCGAAGGTGAGAGGAAGCTTTCTACCAAGGCGAGGGAGGAGGGCGGGCAGGAAGCCCAGCCAGCGGTGGGGAAAGAAAGACTCCAATTCCCAGCCCCCAGCCCCCAGCCCCGCGGGGCGCGGGGCGCTGGCAGCGCATGCGCGAAGCCCGGCCCCCAATTCCCCCAGCGAGGGAGGGAGGCCCCCGGCGGTCGGGAGCTGCGAGCCGCGGCGGGACCCGAGCGCACGCAGGGGCGCGGCGGCGGCCCGGGACCCGGGCTGCGGACGCCGCAGCTGAGAGCGCCGAGAGCCCGGGACGAGGTCCAGCCGCGTGCAGGCACCGGAGGGCACAGCCCTCTTGACCGTGGGAGGGGCCCGGCGCCCGCGGCCCCCCACGCCCGGAGAGGGATGCGTGAGTTTCGCCCCGGCTCGAGGGCAGGATGTGGGAGCAGGACAAAGGCTGGGCGGCGGGGGAGGAGTTGGGGACGGCGAGCCGGTGGCCGCCGCCGGAGCTCTGGCCTCGGGCGAGCTAGCGGACTCGGTAACTTTCTCTGCAACTTTTGCAAAAGGGAAGATAAAAATTCTGCAAGTTGTTGCACAGCTCCAGATCGCCCCTGGTCCAGCGGGCAGAGAGGAGGCGGCACCCGTAGGCTTTCCAGGACAGGAGGTGACCGCCAGCTTCGCTGAGAGAGGCAGGAGGGGCGCCCGTCTGGGCCCCGGACCAGGGGCGAGGGAGGATAAGGGTACCGGGGTGAAGGGCGGGGGTCGGAGCCGTCAATAGGCTTTGGCCACTGTAATTGCCCGTGTCCTGGCAGGGTACGCCCCAAGATCCCGCTAGCCGCGGACCGCAGCGCTGCAGTCGCGATGATGGATGAGCCGTGGTGGGAAGGGCGCGTCGCCTCGGACGTCCACTGCACTCTGCGCGAGAAGGTCAGTCCCTCCCCGCCCTTGTCACTCGCGGGACTGGGTATTTAAAGTCGGCCCTCTTTCTCCATTCCTCCTCCTGCCTCCCTTCGGTGTCCTCAGGTCGCCCCGCGTGGGAACTCAGAACTCTGGGTGCCTTTCTCGGGAGTGCTGGGGTGTGTAGGGGTCGGGAGTGAGGACTAGAGCAATATTAGAGAACTTGAACTAGTTTTTGCTGATTAGGAGCCTAGAGCTCCCAGCCAGGACGATTAAACGGAGACAGTCACCTTACCGCAAAGGCAGTATTTCTCATAGGATTGCCACCCCTTGTTGGTTTAAATTGTATAGGAATAGATCTTTAAACATATTGTAATGAATTTTAATACGAAATTTATAGGCATGCATATGTGTTGTGTGCGTGTGTGTATACGTATAAGTGGAGGGAGAGAGAGAGAGAAGTTCTACATAGGATAAATGATGCTGATTTTCTATTTATCGTGGTCATGATATAGCAGTTCCTTTTAAAATTATTAGGCTGGGGGGTAGCTCAGTGGTAGAGCGCTTAGACACAGTAAATTCATTTAAGTAAAATGAGTAAGTTTATGTGAAGAAATATTAGGTCAGTGGTATTTCGTGATAATGGCATATTTATGGCCATATGTGATGTGTGTGTGTAGGAAGGAACAGAACTACTGAAATTTAAGAAACTCCAATCTACATGACAGAGGCTACAAAACTGGAAGGCTGAGGGAGAAAAGGAGAAAACAAAACCTCCCTACCGGGCTCCCCTCCTGTTGCAGAAGGTGGCAGCTGAAATGTGACCCCTGCACTCTCCTCCCATGGAGAGAGGAGGGCTGGTGGGCGTGGGAGGCTGGAGGGCCAGGTGGACTGGAGGCCCTGGCCTGAGCTGAAACTGGGAAGGGTGATTTGGGGAACAGGTGTGAAGCAGGGGAGTAGGTGTGTTTCCCCCTGGGGCCACCTGAATAGAGCGCTTGAAGCAACAAAAATTTATTCTCTTGAAGCTCTGGAAGTTAAAAATTCTAGATCTAGGTGTTGGCAGGGTCACACGCTCTCTGAAAGCCCCAGAGAAGGTAATCCTTCTCTCTTAAATTTTGGTGGCTGCTGGCAATCGTTGGCATTTATGGCCTCCGTCACTGCAGTCTATCTGTGTGTATTTTCTCTTCTTAGGGACACACCCGCCCTAATCCAGTATGACCTCGTTTTTTTTTTTTTTTTTTTAAAGAATTTTTTTTAATATTTATTTTTTAGCTTTCGGCGGACACAACATCTTTGTTTGTATGTGGTGCTGAGGATCGAACCCGGGCCTCACGCTTGCCAGGCGAGCACGCTACCGCTTGAGCCACATCCCCAGCCCATGACCTCGTTTTAATTTAATTACATCTGAAAAGACCCTATTTCCAAGTAAGGTCACATTCTGAGGTTCTAGGTGGACACTAAGCAAAGGAGGCGCACTACTCAACCCAGTGTGGAGAGGGAGAGGTCTTCTCTGGGGCACCCCAGTCCCTCCACACATAGCTCCTGCATTCAGCCCTTTCCTACCAGGTGTCTGTGGGACCTGCTGCCAGCTCCTGGGGGTTTTGCTCCCTCAGGAGTGGCTGTCTTCCAGCTACGTGGGAGCTCTGCTGAACCCTTGCCTGGCGTTCTTGTCCACGCTATAGCTTTCCCCGTTTTCCTTGATCTTCCTGGAGCAGAATGGCCAGTGTGACAAACTGGGCTTCTGGAGAAGTCCAGGTCTTGCTGGTTCCATTAGCAGGGGTGGTAAGGGTGGTAGACCAGGCATTGGGGTCTTGCCCTTTCCTGGAGGTGGTGGCTGGATGCAGTGAGTTAGGGCTGCCTTGGAAACTGAGCCTCCTTGTTTATCAAAGGCTCCTATGCTTGTCCTTTCTGCTCATAGCTTATGAAGAATGACTTTGACTTAGAGGGAGGGATTACTGAGAGCAATATAAACTCAACTGGTTCAGTTCCCTGACAAGCCCAGCCCTTTATATATAAACATATGTATATAAGCCTCGAAAAGGAGGTGATTCACCCATGAATTGTGCTTTACTGAGGCCATAGTCCCTCCTATAGTTCCCTCTTGGCTGCTCACCTTTAAGTGAAGTCAGGTTTGTCCCAGGTTGAGAGGTTAGAAATAGAAAATTCACTCAGGGATTGGTGTCCAGGGCTACCCATGACCTGAAGCTGATCTTATTAGAGCAAATCCCAAGTGTCTTTGGCTAGCATGTCCCCTGTCCTCCAAATACTGCTAATTTTTT
Organism: Marmota monax; assembly: GCF_021218885.2. NCBI lineage: Eukaryota > Metazoa > Chordata > Mammalia > Rodentia > Sciuridae > Marmota > Marmota monax. The sequence continues at coordinate 165,231 of NW_026693806.1, forward strand.
TTTTCTTTATTTCCTCTCTTCCTCTTCAAAAAGATGTTTCTTAAGAACATTTGGCTTAATGGAGAGTTTGCAGCGGAATGTGCCTTGCCTTCCTTGAGGAATGAGGGCTGGCCTCTTGTTTTTCCCACTCGGGGTAGTTTTTTTTATTAAACGTCTTCTTTGATAATGCATTTTTAACACTGTAGAACAACTTCACCTGGCACACACTAGACACTCATTCTTTGTTGAACATTGCTGGATGAATCCAAAGTACATGGACACGTATGCCGTGTGTTGTCACCACAGAACCACTAGCAGTTATCCCACGTGAGGCAACCCTGAGACTCTGGAAAGAGCGGGAGGCCCATTTCATCAGATCTGAGTCCAGTCTAGCATCAGACTACTACAGTGTGGGAAAGGAAACACCACAGAAACAAGGCTAGGTGTTGGGTGCAAGGTAGTAATGGCAGTGAAACCCTGAGCTGCATGCTGAACTTCCTGACTGCTGAGGTCCATTTTCCCACAATAGCCATGATTTAGATTGTGTCACTTCCTTGCTTACAGATCTTGAAGGCATGGTGGTGCACGTTGAGGTCCCCAAAGAGAGCAGTTACCAAAAGCCTGTAATCCCAGCAGCTCAGGAGGCTGAGGCAGAAGGATCGCGGGTTCAAAGCCAGCCTCAGCAAAGGAAAGATGCTAAGCAACTCAGTGATACCCTGTCTCTAATTAAAATATAAAATAGAGCTGGGGATGTGGCTCAATGGTCGAGTGCCTCCAGGTTCAATCCCTGGTACAAAAAAAAAAAAAAAAAAAAAAATTCCCTGGATAGAATCTCTGGTCCTTGCGTACTCTACTACATTCTCTCCTGCTCCCTTCCCATCCTTCATGTCCCTCTTTCCTCCCTCCCTCCCTCCTTTCCTTCCTTGTGCTGGTGATAGAACTTAGACCCTTGCACATGCTAGGAGAATGCTCTGCCCCTCTACACCCCCAGCTCCCTTCATTCCTCTGGAGGCACACTGACCTCAATTCTGTTCCTTGAATAGGTCCAACTTGTTCGTGCGTTTGCATTGGCTGTTCTTTGGGGCTTCTTATATGTCTATAGTGTGGTTGTCTCCCCTCACCCAGTGTGGTATTTCCCCCTCCGTATCACTGTTTTATTTTCCTTATAACAGTTACCAGTATCTGAAATCATTTCCTATTTGTTTGCCATCTTTCCTCTCACATTAGTGTTTCTGCTCCATGAGAACAGGCCTGTCTTGTTCAGGGCTGGGGACTTGGTGCCTACCACGGAGCCTTTCTGCTATGTATGAAGTGATGAGAAGGATGAATACATCAGTGTTTACTGTCTTCATGAGAAAACTGCAGAGAAGTGTTTCAAAGGAATGTAAGGATTAAGGGACCTTGTAGGACTTGCAGTAGGAACCTTACAGGTGCCCTGCCTTTCCATGTATCACCCCTGCATGGGACACCATGGCCCCTTCATATAGTGTGGACTCGGGATAAGTCTTGGGGTTTGTGGCCACCCTGCACAGGGCCCACAGGGTGACATGCAATCCTTGTAAGAAAGGCTTTGTTATTTCTTTGGAACATTGGACCAGTGACAGGGTTGAGGTCCCCAAAGAGAGCAGTTACCAAAAGCCATGTGTCTGGCAAGGGCCTGGTGCCCAGGAGCAGGACCCTGTATTGGAAGACTGCCTGCCTGGGTAAGGCATCCTGTCCTGTGAATGGGGCAGTGGAGCCCCCCTCCTGCCCAGGGAGCTCTGGAGGAATCTCTCCTGCTTCTGGTTCTCAGACTACCTTTCTCCCATGCTAAGCCCTTAAATTCCTCCTTTGATCATTTTTCCTGGCCCTCTTGCTCCTGAGGAAGCCACCTAGACCCCTCCTCCCTTCTGTTCCCCCGCCCTCTGAGCTTTCTGCTGGGTGTGGGGTGCCGGTGCACAGGAGCAGGACCCTGTATTGGAAGACCGCCTGCCTGGGTAAGGCATCCTGTCCTGTGAATGGGGCAGTGGAGTCCCATTCACAGGAAACAGGAGAGTCAGGTTTCTTACCTGCTGCTGCTACCTGAGTGCCCTTTGGCCCTATTCACTGAACTTGAGGGAGGAACCAGCACATCACAGCCATCTGGCAACAAGGACAAGAGCGCACGCCTATAATCTCAGTGACTTGGAGGTCTGAGGTAGGAGGATTGTAACTTTGAAGCCAGCTTCAGCAATTCAGTGAGGCCCCATCTCAAAATAAAAAAATAAAGAGGACCAGATATGCAGCTCAGTGGTAAAGTACTAGTACCAGACGAGCAAACCCATAGTCACTTTTTATTTTCTTTTTGGGCAGAAAGATACATCTACCAAAGTTTAAAATTAATACAGAATCTTGACTCCCAAGAATTAGCAGGTTTGGGCAAGTTTGGGGTACCCATGGTGGAATTAGAACATGGGATGGCACTCAGCCTGAAGGCCACTTTTCCTGCCCAGCCTCTCTCCCTTCTGCCATGTGTCCTTGTCCCAACAACCTGTGTTTACCTCTCTCATGATCTTTGTCACCTATGTAGTAAACATGTCCTGCTCATTAGACCCTGAGCTCCTGTGCCTTGTACTTTGGGGAGGGACCTTGCAGTCACAGACAGTAAGGAGCCCATAGGTTGGAAACAGGCCCAGGATAGACTCTACTGGGGGATGTTGAATGGCTGTGCAGGAGTGCTTCCCAGAGATCCTATGTTGGGTCCTCGGCTTCTGTCATGGGGTATCTCCTGGCTTATCCAGTGTTGTAGTTTAGTTATTAGATGTCCCCAAAAGCTCACTTGTGAGACAATGTAAGAACATTCAGAGGTGAAATGATTGGGTGAGGAGAAACTTAACCTGATCAGTGAGTTAATCCCCTGATGGAATTAACTGGGTGGTAACTGAAGGTAGGTAGAGTACGGCTGGAGGAGGTGGGCATTGGTTTGGGGTATATATTTTGTGTCCATGAGGGGAGTGTCATTGTGCTTCCTGGCCTGATGTCTTGAGCCACTTCTCTCCACCACACTCTTCCTCCATGATGTTCTGCCTCACCTCGATCCCAAGGAATGGAACCAGCCTTCCATGAACTGTGACCTCTGAAACCATGAGCCCCCGCAAAGAAACTTTTCCTCCTCTAATGGCTCTTATCAGGTCTTTTGGTCACAGCAGTGACAAAGCTGACTAAAACAGCCAGGGAAGTCCACAGTTAGCTGGGCTATCAGACACAGGACACAAAGGAGGATTCCTCCCAGCTCCCTAGACACCTGCCTGTTCTCCTCTCGGGTAATGCTGGGCGGAGACAATTACCACAGGGCAGCTTTTCAGGCCTGGACCAAAGTACAGCTTAAGGATCTAGGAAAATGACTGCAGGTTGAGCCCAGAAAAGAAGAATCGAGATAATCCTGCCCAGACCTCTATCAAAAGATTCCATTTTTCTTCCTGAGTTTTATCTCCAGATGAGCCACAAAAATAAAACTCTCTCGTCTTCTTTACACTTGTTTTACATGTAGCCTTCATTCTCCAACTGGGAGAAAAGAGTTAGTAATAGTAAGTGAAGAAAATGTTTGCGAGCCTTCAACATTGTGGTTTAAGATGTTTTGAATTTAGGGAGATGCGGGGGGGATACTTGGAGGAAAAAATATCTACCCTACCCGAAGGCCGTGTTGATAAGCCTGGCTTGATGTGGCCTAAGGGTAGCTTCATCTCTGCTCTCTGGAGCCTGGCCAGAGGCCTCCTCCTCCTCCCACTCCCCCAGGGCCCACCATCTTCTGGGGTGGAAGTCAACATGGTACCTGCCCCTGGCTGAGCTCTGTAGAGCAGCCAGCCATCTGGAGCCTCTCTCCCACTTCCTGAAGCTGCCTCCCTGCACACTTAGAGGACCTTATCTTCAGGACACCAGGGTTTCTTGATTCAGTGGAATGATAAAGGACATTGATTTGTGATCAAATTTAGAAAAAGATCTTCCAAAACACCAACAATACAAATTTTACCAAGAATTATCTCATCTACTCCTCATGTTGGCCCTGTGCTGGGATTACCCCTATTTTACAGAGACAGAACTCCAAGCCTCAGCTAAATGTCACTGTCTTAAGAGCAAACACCTGATTGTATCAGAGCTTGAATGTAAATTGGGGGGAAAAATTTTTTTTTTTTTTTTTACAAGGCAGGGAAATATTTAAACTGTCAATCAGGACTATAGGGTCTGGTGCTTTGGTTTGTTTGCAATGGTCTCTAAGAAATATACTCTCCTTAAACCACCCTGAAAAGTTAGCCTCTGTGAGTGCTGGCCTCATTCTAGGCCCTGAGAAGGACCAGGCCAGGCCCTATCAGGCCAGGACCTCCCTGTTTGGTCCTGGTGGGTGGCCATACCTATATATGGTGCTTCTCACCTTGAAGTGCTTTGGCCTCTGCTGTTGTCTGGCCTTGGAGTGGCAAAGGGGCTCCTCTAATTTATCAGGGAAAGAAATGCATCAGGGCTTCTGTCTCGCCTGAACTCTACCAGCGACTAATGGTAGAATCTCATCCTAGATCCATCCTTGGCTTCTGAGTTACAACTGTGTTGTTTTCTAGCAACCCCTGAAGTTTGCATGTTTTTTTGGTTCTTTCTTTCCATATATATATATTTTTTTTCTCACTCTTTTGCCTAGATTCCTTACATTTTTACACCATAAGCTACACATCTGACTCCTTATAGAAAGTGGTGGCTTTTCCATGTCTTTACCCAGCTTTGAGCTTCTGCAGCCCCAGGCAGGAGTTCTTCCCCCTATCACAAAACTCGCCCAGATCTGCCAATAGGAAGGTATTTCAGACCCTGTTGCCCAGCTTACATCTAGGAACATGCAGTTCAGGCCTTTCAAACCCAAATGTGGGCCTTGACAAGACCTTATCTACTGTACTGACAGGGTGCTTCCTGGTGACGCAAGTGACTTGGCATTGTCACTTGTCTTCGAGTGATATCTTAAGTGACTGACCCTCATGGTCCTTCCTGGAGGTGAGGGCACCAAGCTTCACAGTACAAGAAGGAATTTTTCTTCAGTTCACATTGCCAAGGTGATTTGAGCTATCCCCAGAGGTGTGTACAGACAGGGTGAAAGATGGGAGAAGGACCAAAAACTGAAGATGGGGTTGGAGAGCTGGACAATATGTCATTCAAGAAGGTGTCCAGCTTGAGACTCCCTGGCTGCAATGCCTCACCTGTGTCTTGTTTTTTGTTTTTCTTTTTTTCCTTTATTTTTATGGTCTTGGGAATTGGGCCCAGGGGTGCTTTATGAGTCAGCTACATCCCAGCTCTTTTTATTTTTATTTTGAGACAGGGTCTAAGTTGCTGAGGCTGGCATAGAACTTGTGATCCTCCTGCCTCAGCCTCCCAAGTCACTAGGATTGCAGGCATGGTCCCGGTACCTGGCCCTCACCTGCATCTTACAGGAAGCTAATGGCACAATCGAATCAGGACTCGGCATTGTCACTGAATCCTTCGGTCTTAGAATACCAAAGTGCACAGTGTGTGTGTGTGTGTGTGTGTGTGTGTGTACAACACCCATTTGAAGCTTGATCTCAGCGCACCTTGTCTGTGGAAGAAGCAGACTTATCTTCAAAGGCTTTTTTTTTTTATCTGTAACACCTGCCTCCCAGGTGTTCCAGGGAGAATATGGATCTGTGTGCACTCTGTCAACCTCCGGGCCTCCAGGGTGTGGGATGGGGAAGGACTTGGCTGGGCACCCTGGTTGACAGGGGAAGCCTGTGCTCTCTATGTAAAGGGGAGGACGTTGAGGGCTGGGAGCTGGCCCCATGCCCCTGTCCTTGACTTGTTCTTTGTCTTCCTAAATCACTTATCCCCTTGGGTAAAGGGAGTGCAGCCAATGATTCTCTGGTGCACCTGGCAGCGGGAGGTGACTCTGGGTTATTACACACGTACACGCACACACACACAAGCACACAAAGTATTTGTTTCAGAAACTGCAAAAATAAATACAAGCAATCGGAAGAAAGTCAGGTTTCCCTCCCAATCTACCACTTGAAAATGACCTCTGATAACACTTGATGTATATTCTGCTCTTTTGTATGCATGTCATCACAAGGAATTTTTAGATTTTTTTAAAAAGTAAAACTGGAAAGGGACTTTGGAAATTTTCTGTTCATTTTGCCTATGCATCTTTCCACATCATTCTTCTCCACCCAATTCCTGATTACTGGATCCTAGCAAAAAACTTAGAAATAATCACTTGTGTTTATTAGAAATAGAGAATACGTGAACATGATTAAAAGGAAATGCCGTATAAAAGGATAGTGAAAAGATTTCCTTTCATCCTATCCCCCAGTTTCTCTTCCCCAAAGGAAAAGGATCTTAACATCTCATAGTCATTTATGAGTCGTTGTGTGCAAGCTTGAGCAAGCATAAATTGTCTGTGTTTTGATACACTTAGTAGTATGATTTGCATACTTTCCTTTACCATTTTATTATTTTAGTGTTTGCATAATCATCTAAATATTTTTATAAAACCGTGGAACAGAAGCTCAATGAGCAGAAGGGATGCTTTGTCTTCTGCTGGGGTTATAACAGTAATGGTGTGTAGTAGAAACTCAGCAGGTTCATATTGAATGAATGAATAGAATGTTTTCTTTTGGTCACTTCTATTCATATAGATGCATTTTATTTTACAAATATGCCATCAAGTGTATTATAGTTCTCTAACTTCACTTTTTTCATGAACTGGGTGTAAGACATGAATTTCTAGGTTATTAATTACTCCTCTCCAGTCTCACGTATAATGTTCTATTTCGTGGCTACACCACGGTTTGATCAACTCATCTCCTTATTGGATATTTAGGTGGAGCTGCTTATTTTTTTTAATACCAAAGAATAATTTATATATGGTATGACATACAGATCTTAGGTATACAGTGAGTTTTGGCAAACTTGCCCACTCAGGTCACAATGGAAGATGGAAGACATTACCATCAACCTAAAAAAGCTCCCTGTTCCCCTCCTCGGCCAGTCATTCCATCCCACGCCCAGCTCCAAACAATCCTCGACCTACTTTTGTTTTTGTAGATTAGATTAGTTTTTGCCAGAGTTTCATATAAATGAAACTTATATGGACTCCTTTCTTACTTCCTTTTTTTGTTTTTACTTTAATTTTTTTTTTTACTTAATGTAATGCTTATGAGATTCACACACATTGTTTCTATCAGTAGTCTATTTTTTTTTATGGCCGAGTAATAAATCATTGTATGTATGTAACACAGTTTGTTCATCCATCCCCCCAGTGAATGCTTTTTGGATTGTGTCTGGTGAACCATTGGATTGACCATTGGATTTTACATAGTCCTATGGTGGTGGTCCTTGTCTGTATATCTGTAAGTATGCTTATGGTAATGAATTTCTAATTTGAAATTGCTGGTCACAGAGGATGATTTTAAGAACCTTGCATGTCATCAATTAATCAGCCTGAGAGGTTGCACTGTTTTGCACTTGCACTGGTGTGATAGAATGACTTCTTCCCAGTAACTTTGCTAACCCTGAACATAATCCTTTAAAAAAAAAATTACTGCCATTTGGATTGGTTAAAAGTTATGTTTCATTGGTTTTGTTTAAAATGACCAGGAATCCAGAATGGGGAAAACACTAGAAAATGGGAAGGGTATTCTCTGGATCATCTCTGGTATCCATGGACCTCTGCCTGCAGCAGGAAACTGGCCTGAGACCCTTGTCAGGGGCTGGATGAGGACTGTTGAGGGAACCTGCCCAGAAAATTCATCCTTCCCCTCTTCATCCCAGCCATTGCAGTGTGTGCTGCTCCCCCCAGCCCCAAGTGGCAGTCACTTGGTAACTAAGTCTTTGGGAGGCAGAATTTGAATTGTCCTGAGGCACCAGTCCCTTGCATGTCACTGGAGAAAATGGTGCCAGAATGTGGGCATTCTTGTGGCAGGAACCACCACACAGTGATGCCAGATACTTAGTCTAGAAGTGGTCATTGGGGGACTTGGGTGGGTGGGTTGTGGGGAGACAAGGAGGGAGGGAAGGATGTAATACAAGGCAGAGCATTAGGAATTGGATAGGTTCAACTGCAAGGCAGAGTTGGAAAGAACTGCAGTGCCCATCAGAAGGAAGTGGCTTACACTGTGGCTCATCCATACACTAAAATATGGTGGAGTCACTAGGTATGGCCGGACAGACAGCCTTGTCTTGTGTGATCATTGATGTTTCTGAATGTTGTAAAAAAAATAAATTCCAAATAAGTAGTATTGGGGATAGCTCAGTTGGTAGAGTGCTTGCCTAGCATGCACAAGGCCCTGGGTTCAATCCCCAGCACTAATAAAAAATAAACTTAAAAAAAATCCAAATAGGGCTGGGGATGCGGCTCAAGCGGTAGCGGCATGCGCGTGGTGCTGGGTTCGATCCTTAGCACCACATAAAAATAAAAAAGATGTTGTGTCCACCGAAAACTAAAAAATAAATATTAAAAATTCTCTCTCTCTCTTAAAGAAAAAATCCAAATAATTCAGAGAACCTCTGACTCTGACATTAACTACGGGGTTTTTTTTCCCCTTAATTTTTACAGAAATTTTAAAATGTTATAAAAGTAGAGAGAGTGATTCCCCCTGTGCCTTTCACCCAGCTTTATTACCCATTTGGTCTGTTCTTTGGACAGCATGTCATTTTATTCACAAAGGTCAGCTGCAGTTAAGGCCTTTTTTAAAAAAAAAAATATAACTATGCCATTATGACACCTAACAAAATTACCAATAGTTTATCAATATCTTCCATTGTTCAGTCCATGTCAGTTTTCCCATTGTGCCAGAAATGGCTCTTATAATCAACCAGATGTGGTGGCACGTCTACTTTGGAGGCTGAGGTAGGAAGATCACTTGAACCCAGGAGTTCAAGGCCAGCATGAGCAATATAGTGACACCCAATCTTTTATTTTTAAAAAGGGTTTTATAGGGATTTGTTTACATCATAATCCAGACAAGTCTGTGCATGGCGGGTTTTTTTTTTTTTTTTCGGTTTAGTATTTTATTCTCTAATGTCTCCTTCCTCTGACATCCCTTAAATTTTTTTTTTTCAGGCCGTTGGTTCTCTGGGAAGCCAGTACATTTGTCTGCCATATTCTTACCTGACTTGTTCCTTCCTCATGCTCTCATTTGTATTCTCTGTGAACAGTTCGGTTTATGTACTTCCCACTCTTGTGGGATTATAACGTGCTTTAACCTACTTCTTCTCTGGCTTTAGACTTCCTCAGTGAAGCTGTCCCGACTCCCCAACAAGTTCAGGGCTGGGCCCCTTGTTATATCTTCCCAGACCACGCACATGATTCCTTCAACTCTTAGCAGAACTTGTACTCACACACTTACGTGATTGCCTGAAGTCCGTTTGGCTCCCTCGCTAGACCATGGGTCATGAGAGCAGGCGCTCCCCCCTCCCCCAGCAGTTCTAAGCCAGGTTCATGGTTGCACCAGGGCCCCTCAGTGTGTGCACATCACAGACGCCTTATCTGACTGTACGTTGCAGCCCACAGATTGCCTTCCTGTACTTCCCTGTCGCAGCAGTCTGGTGGGGCAGGTGGCGTGGCTGCCAGTAACTCCATCACATTGGTAGAGAAACAGCCTCCCAGAGCTTAAGCACGTGGCCCCAGCCTCCCTGTCAAATGGGAGACTGGGAGCCTCAAAATCTTGTCATCTGCTACCCCCAGCCTCACCTTAGCCAAAACACACAGGCTGCAGAGGAATTGCAATGGGCCCTGAAGTTAGTGATGGTGTAATGTGGACTTCCCCTCAAACAGCTGACATGGGGCAGTGGCCCAGCTAGGTGAGAAGGTGGGGGTTAGTGGTACAGAGCTGTTGACTTGGAGTCAGAATCTCTCTTTAGTCTCCTTTGCTGTTAACTTTCAGTTTTGATTCAATTTCAAGCTTAGAGAAGAGTTGTAAGCATAGAACTTGATTTTGTGAACATTTTAACATATTTGTTTTATCTTTCTCTTTCCCTACATGTACACATTTCTTTTCTGAACCCAGTTGCAGAAATGATACCCCATTTGCCCTTAATGCTTCAGAGTTTGTTCTCATGGTTATTTTTAAGATTGACTATGAAGTTGTTTCTGGAAGGTTTTTTTTTTTTTTTTTCCAGACAAAAGCTAAGGACCGGGGTTGGGGATTTAGCTCAGTGGCAGAGAGCGCTTGCCTAGCACGTGCAAGGCCCTGGGTTCGGTCCTCAGCCCTGGGCAAAAAAAACAAAAAGGATTAAAAAAGACCAACAAACAAACAAACAAACAAACAAGGTAAAAGCTAAGGACTCGTGCCTGGTGTCAGGTACACTTCTGGAGGGGAGATTGACATTGTGGTCAGAAATGGAGAAGCCGAGCATGGGTCCTGGAAGGCTCTGTCAGCCTGAGTCTGGGGAAGGCAATGTTCTGTCTTATTTCCTTGGTCCTCTCCTTGGTTTGATTGGCACACACTGTCCAGGAGGTAACCTGTGTCCATCCACTTTTTGTTGCTGTGATAAAATATCTGAGAAAATCCACTTAAAAGAGGAAAGATTTACTTTGGCTCACAGTGTCTGAGGTTTCAGTCCATAGTTGGCTGGTTTCGTTGATTCCTGGGTCTGAGGTGGGGCAGCACATCATGGTGGAAGGGCGTGGCAGAGCAAAGCTGCTCAGGGCAGCAGAGATGCAGAGAGAGAGAGGGAGGGCGAGAGAAAAGGGGCCAAAGATAATATATATCCTTCCAGTTGCACACCCCAGTGACCTACTTCCTCCAACTAGGCCTACCTCCTGATAGCCCATTTAGCTGTGAACTCTCAATGGATTAAACCACTTATATGGTTAACATCCTTGTGATCCAATCACTTCCTCAAAGCCATCTCTGAACACTTCCACACTGGGGACTAAGCCTTCAGCACAAGAACCTTTGTGCAGCATTCCTGATCCAAACCATAACATAGCCTCGTCATTCACAGTCACTGAATGAGCCCAGTGTATTACCTGTGGCCTCATGGGAGGCTCTGCCAGGAAGAACCATGGCCCAAACTCTGCCCTCAGGGTCCTTGGCATAACTGAGGACATGATCATATAAAGCCACTTACAGCCACACATTGTGGCCATAATTAATGGGAGCTTACTTTGTGCTAAGGGCTTGCATTCTGTTCCCTTCCACTAGCTCAGCCTCCAGGCAGCCCCCTCTAGAAGGTCCTATAATTGTTCCCATTTCACAGGTGGGATGTGCAAAGTTTAGAGAGTTAAATAACTTACCCAAGACCACCCACTAGTAGGCAGCCTGGCCCTAAAGCTCACACTGATGACCACTCTCCCCTTGCCTGGGAAGTCTTGAAAAGCTTTTTAAAAGGACATGTTGTTTAATACAGGTTTAAAGGATGAGTAAAGGAGAGAAAGGTGTGGAGGAAGTTCTTCTACCAGGCTCAGGGCAGCATGTGATAGTCAGATGCCAGTGCGCGAGCCCCATGAGGGCTGGTTTGCTGGTTTGGTGATTGAGGGTGGGCATCAGGGAGATGGACCAAGAGCATTGGCCTTGGGGATGTTGAGCTCCCTAGATGTCAGTCCTGAGAGCAGGTACAGAGCTATGGGACAGATGTGAGAAGGGGGTGCTGGCTCACTGGAAGTGGACCCTGGCTATTGGGGTGTTGTAGCAGTCCAGGGTGATGGCATCCAAGCCAGCACAGGAAGAACAGAGATTTGAGAGGTTTTAGACACAGAGGTCAAGAGGACCAGTTAGATAGATGAGACAGGAAAGATTTCAAGTTGCTTCCTCTCTGGAACAAAGTAACTCCGGAACTGAGCGTGGTCAGCCTTTTTCACAGTGAACATTGTTCTTGAAGAATCCCAGAAGGAAACTGTTAGTTTCTAGTAATCTCAAAGGACACTCTGCCCTGAATGAAGGGAGTAGATGTTTACTGGGTACCTGCTGCGTGTGCCAGAGACTGCCAATGCCTTGTGGACATTATCTCATTTGTTTATTAAAGTTGCTTCTGAAAGAGAACCAGTTAAACATACTGCCTGAGGCACTGGCTGTTCTTTGAATATCAGTGCCTGTTCATTCTTTCTTTCAACGCATTTTTATTTTATTTTTTTAAGCAGCTGACTGTGTGCCAGCCTCAGTGTAAGCCACCATGTTTTGAACAGAATTAAGTTCTTTACCTTTTTGGAGCTGATAGTTGGGCATGGGACTCAAACTTGCCCAGCTCCATCTCCAGAGATTCTGATTCAGTAACAAGGGGGTATGTTCAGTTCCTAGGGTTGCTGTTGCAAAGCGTACACACGGAGAGACTGAAAACAACAAAGTCATTCTCTCGCAGTTCTAGAGGCTGTAAGTTTGAAATTGAGGTGTGGGTAGGGCTGTGCTGTCTCTGAAGCCTTCTCCAGCTTCAGGAGATCCCAGGCAGCTCAGGGTGGTCCTGAGCTTGTAGCTGCATGCCTGCACTTCCTGCGTCCACCTTCGCAAGGCCTTCTTCTCTGGATATCTACCTTGTCTTCCCTCTGCATATCTGTGTGTGTGTGTGTGTGTGTGTGTGTGTTCATTCCCCACCCCTCACTTTTTTTTTTAATCATACTTGTTACTGAACCCAGAGCCTTATACATGCTGAGCAAGAGGTCTACCACTGAGCTATCTCCACTCATGTTTTCTCTTCTTATAAGGATACCAGGTGTTGAATGAAGGCCCATCCTATTCCAATTTGATATCCCCCCCCCTTTTTTGTAGTTGTAGATGGACAGGATGCCTTTATCTTATTTATTTTTTAATGTGGTGTGGAGGATCCAATCCAGTGCCTCATGCATGCTAGGCAAGTACTCTGCCACTGAACTTCAGCCCCAGCCCCAATATAATCTTATTTTCACTTTATTCCGTCTGTAAAGACCCTATTTCCAAATGAGGTCACGTTCTTAGATTCTGGATGGATGTAAAATTTGGGGGAACACTATTCAACCCAGTACAAGGAAGAACCTCTGTTTTTAAACAGGTCTCCAGGAGACGCTAATGCAAGTAGTTAATGATGACCCTCTGAGAAACTTTGGACCATAGATGGGCAGGGGAGCAGAGTCTCAGCCCTGCGGGGAGTAGCAGGAGTTACCCACTGAACCATTCTGGGCTTCATGCTAGAGTCAGGCTGCCCAGAAAAAGCACCAGAACCAATCTGGAACTTAGGGATGGAAGCTTGAAGTTGACAGTGAAGAGCTTTGAACACAGGGTGGTAAGAGCCACTGCACAAGAGTGGTAACCCTGGGCTGGGGATGTAGCTCAGTGACACAACACTTGCCTAGCATGTGCAAGGCTTTGGATTCCTTCCCCAGCACTGAGAAGGGGCAAGGGGAAGAAAACAAGGTGAGTAACTTCGAGGGGAAAAGAGAGATCCAAGCCTGGGACTTATTACAGAGAGGTTGTGTCCTGCCCCTGGATATTGCAGGCATGGAGAATGAAGAGCATCCTGGTTCGGGCAGTGTGAGGAATGTGATCCTATCAGGAAGCCACTGAAGTGAAGAACTCTGGAAGCAGGGATATAAAAAGGCCCTGATTATTGTCTCTGGGGCTGTTTGGAGAGGTGGAATGGGGACCAGCAGAGGCCGGGCAGATGCCTGTGGTCACATCAGGTACCCGGCAGCCATACCTGAGCATGGTACAGAGATTTGCTCAGGGGGCAGTGACTCTGGCTCCTAGGAATGAGGAGTGGTGCTGGCCCGCCTGCCTTTTGCTGAGGGGTAGAGGGCCAGTGACAGACAGATGTCACTGGGTGCAACTTCTCACTCTGTTGGACGGAAGCTTGGGCCAGACTTCAGCAGGAGGGGACATCGCCGGCATTGCTGGCTTCTCGTGCTGCGGTCCGCCCTCCAGAGGGTGTCGAAACAGTTCCCACAGAGGTGTAGCCACTTACCGAAAGTGCCTCCTCAGATTGTGTTAGGCAATGACAGAGAGGGAACAAGGGAGGCGCCTGGCTGGGCCTTCGGGTCAGTGCTGGGGACTCCTGAGGCCTCTGAGGAACACTCCCTCCTCTGTCTCTTTCCCTTCAGATCTGCAGGTCTGCTTCCTGTTGGTCACTTAGGTTATACATGGTCTTTTTTCATATCTTGCTATGATAAATAAAAGGCTTTAAATTATTTAACTCTTTATCTACCTGTGGGATATGGAAAGATATATATGTATATAAATCTGTACTCTCAGAACACTATCTAAAACTATTCATCATAATAAGTAATTCCAAATTACACATGCAGGCCTGGGGGCGGGGGGCGGGGATGCACAAGAAGCTGAATTTCTGCAAAAGAGAAATCTGTCCTTCCTTGCCTTAGGGTGGCACGGGCCTCAGTCTACCAAATGGTGACAGAGAGCTTCCAAGGAGGTTGCTATTTATGGAGGATTAGGAGCTGCCAAAATTATATATATTAAAAATATATATTACATGTGAGGTGAGACAGGGGCAGGGGATTTCATCTGGAGTCCAGTCCCAGGACCTCTCAAGGGAGGGCACCCAGCTCTGGACTGCCTGGGGCTTCTGCCATCTGCAGCCCCTTGTAGGCCTTTCCTGGATCTCTCGTGCCAGGGCCATATGGAAATTTTTACCAGGGCAGTTCTGCAGGTGGAAGCTGCGCTTGTTAATCTCAGCAAGCTTTTCAGTAAATCTCTAGGCTTAGAATCATCAAATTATTAGGCACCTAGCCAGGGATTTCTGCCAGGGTCTAGCCTTGCAGATGTGCTAGAGTTTAAATCCCCTAGCAGCAGCACCCTAAAGCGCTATTTCCCAAAAGAAGCTTTCTGCCTCCCCCAAATGGGGTGAGGAATGGTATTCTGTGGATCAATGAATTGAACCTAGAGTTTCCCAAAGTTATATACGTTTTATTGCTGAATATATGTTTCGGGGCCTCTCCTGGGCTAATGCACTATTCCTTATTCACGAAGAAGCAGTGTGGTATGCAGTGTTTCCCAAACTATGGCCTCTAGAACCCTTTGCTTCAGGGAGCATGCTCTGAGAAACATTGCCTCTAAAATGGATACATAATTTATCATTCTTCTTGAAATTCCCAGTTCTCCATAAACACTGACCTGCTTCCTCTGGAAATCCTTTATTGCCGCTGGATAGACCAAAGCTCCTTTCCTTTCCCACCCTAAGGCAAGGAAATGCCTCTCTTTCCCCTGGAATTTAGCTACTCCGGTTCGGTTTTCTCCTGCCTCCCATCTGGCCTTCCTGAGGGTTTAGAATTGCTCACTAGCATGGGTAGTTTGCTACAACCTAAATAATTTTTTTTTTCCCTCTCCTGTTCTTTTCAAGTATTTTCCATAGCGAGCATCTCTTTCGGGTCAGGTATTGGGGTCACTAGGCTGAGCAGCTGAGCCCGGTCCCTGCTTTTGTGATGTTTGCAGTCTGGTGGGAAGAAGGGCAGTAAGAGTGAGTGGGCTGATGGATGAGGAGTCCAGGGCACCTGGGGAGTAGCCGACAGAAGCATGAGCAGCGGGCAGAAGGCAGAGGTGACTTAAGCTGACATAGCCAAGAGTGACTCTTGTGACATAGCCAAGAGTTAATAATGAGAGTGAAGCTGCAGGCAGCTAGAAGAAAATACAGCCTGCAGGACAGCAAGGGTTAAAGGGACATGTGCCCTTCTCCCCTAATAGGAGGAACCCGCTGACAGACTGAACTCTTACAGTGCACATGACCTTCAGACTCCTCCAAGGTTAGCCACAAAAGGCCTTAAGAGCCTATGTGTGAACAGCATGTGTGAAGCATTTTCTCCCCACCCTCCCTCTGTCCTGCAGCAGACACAGGCCGGCCCCTGGGGCAGTGTCTGCCACATTCTGGCCTGTGGCTTGGGGTCTTGTGTAACTTTACTTGGGGTTGGCCCTGCCCATCTGCACGCCCTCCTGGCACAGGGTAACCCAGCTCAGGCAGGGAAGTGTGCCCCACTCTGCCAACTTGAGCCCCACTGAGAGAGAGGGGCACCAGGGTTGGGGAACAACAAGCACCTGGAGTGGACATCTTTTTTTTGGTATCAGGGACTGAAAACAAAGGCACTTAACCACCACATCCCTAGCCCTTTTTAGTTTTTCTTTTGAAACAGGGTCTTGCTAAGTTACTTGGGGCTTCACTGAATTGCTGAGGCTGTCTTTGAATTCAGCAGTCCTCCTGCCTCAACCTCCCAAACCACTGGGATTACAGGCTTGTGCCGCCGTGCCCAGCTTACACCTGGAGTCTTCAGAGATCTGTGCACCCAGCCCAGCGCTTCTGTATGTAGCTGTGTTTGGGGCTCTGTGTAGGTTGTGATTCACTGATGACCGGCTTCCTACTGGAGCGCCCCCAGGCAAAGAAGTGATTTCCCTCCCCTTCCCTTCTTTTCTTTTGTGTTGCTGAGGACTGAACCCAGGCCCTGGATCTTGCTAGACAAGTGCTCTATTACTGAGCTGCACCCCAGCCCAAGGAGAGTAGAGTCAGAGCTGCCTGACACCACCCCTCCTAACCTCCTGAATGGCTCCTCTCGTGTCAGAGATGCTGGCTTACAAGTCATGACAATATTCCCGTGATGGGGAGAAGTTACTTCTGGCAGTTGCAGGGAAGGATACAGGGGTAGATAAGAAAGGCTCCGGGCATAGAAGGCCACAGGCAGATTGAGAATTTCCTCAGAGCATCCCCTCATTCTGTTCTACAAGCATTGTCTCATACAGCAGGTGTTTTTATTTATTTATTTTTTGTATGTACTACTGGGTCTTTTAAATGTTTTATTTGTTCTTTTTAGATACACATGACAGTAGAGTGTATTTTGACATATTATACAGACATGGAGTACGACTTATTCTATTCAGGACCCCATTCTTGTGGTTGCACATGATGCGGAGTTTCACTGGTCAGATATTCATATGTGAACAAAGGCAAACTTATTCATCCTTACTGTGAGCCAGGTAGCCAGGGTACAGACTGAGCCACAGGGAGCAGTCTCCTGCCTCAGGGAGGGCCTACTGTGTGGGGTGGGAGGGTGGACAGTTAATAAGCAGGTAAACTGCTGCTTGTAGGAAGTCCCCGGATGCTGTGGAGAAGGAGAGTTGGGAAAAGCCTCTGAGGAGAAAGACCCGAGGGAAGAGAAAGAGCCCAGATGTCCAGAATCAGGGTTGGTGAGGTCAGGGTCCAACACTGCAGTTAAATGCTAGGCAATGCTGAAAACATTATCTGTGAAGCTGTCTTGGGGGCAGTTGGAAGCAGTTTTAGATTGTGACCCTGTTTTATGAAAGTATGCATCAGGAATCAGCTAAGGGGTCCAGGTACCGCTCAGTCCTTGGGTTAGGTGGAGCTCAGCAGAGCAGCACTCACCCCACATGTCTGAGGCCCTGGGCTCCATCTCCAGCACTAAGAAAGCTATCCTAAAGAAAATTCAGTCTTTCCCTCTGGCTCCTTCTGCATTTCTACTTTTTAAAAAATTCATCAGTGCAGCTGGGCGCGGTGGTGCACACCTGTAATCCCAGTGGCTCAGGAGGCTGAGGCAGGAGAATCATGAGTTCAAAAACCAACCTCAGCAACTTAGCAAGGCTCTAAGCAACTCAGTGAGACCCTGTCTCAAAATAAAATATGAAAAATGGCTGGGGGTGTTGCTCAGTGGTTAATTTCCTGTACTAAGAAAAATCATTATTTAAAATTCATCTGTGAACATATAATTAGTTAAAAAGAGAAAGGTAGAGAAAAGGAACACCCTGGGGAAGACGCTGGTCTGGGCTTTGCATGGTTGGAGGATGAAGTGGGTACTGACTGGTCATTGAAGGGGCATTTATTAATAAAGGGCTGATTTTTGTTAAAGGGCTAATGTAAGGTTGCCAGGAAACCCTTGGGGACAAACTGAGCTGGACTTTAATACAGTGGGTCTCTAGTCCTCTTTTCAAACTGGAAACCCAGTTATTGAAATAAAGTGGTTATACATTGAATGTGTTTTGTTTTGTTTTAATTTAGACAGTGTCAAAAAGCAGGAAAGTGAAAATCGTGAAAAACGTCAACACCTCTCACCCACCTGCCAGATAACCACTGAGAACATTTTAGTATATTGTCTTCTAGTTTTTTTTTCTGGTCCGTAGTAATTATTTTAAAAAATAAACTACTGTGACCAAGTAGTGTACCAAGTGGTGGTGCACTCCTAAATCTCAGCTATTCCAGGGGCTGAGGCAGAAGGATCTCAAGTTTGAGGCCAGCCTGGGCAACTTAGCAAACCCTGTTCCAGAATAAAAATTAAGAAAAGGGTGGGGTGGTGGCATAGCTCATGTGTGGGGCCGGGTTCAATCCCCAGTACTGCAAAATAAATAAATCAACTACTGTGAGAAGTGGGGGTTTTTGATCAAGAATATCTTTCCACCCCCAAACTCAAACATGACCATCTGTCCCTTGCCACCATCTGCTCATCTCTAGAGGCACCTGTGGCAGACAGGCTCTCCTGTCCAGCTCAGGTGATAAAGAGCAGCAGCCGGGAGGAGGGAGGGTTGTCAGGAGACCGCAGTCCTTCCCTCCGCCGCTTTGTCTCCAGTCCCCCCACAGCCTGCTGTCGGCCACACTGATGCTGCCCGGCCCTGCCAGGCCTGTTGCTGAGAGGAAGGCCACCTGCCCAGCCCAGTTGCTGCCGAGGCTCCTGTCTGAGCTGGTTGCTAACTGTCCGGCAGCAGCTGCCTGATCCAGGGAGAGCACTGCAAACTATCCTGGGCAGGCTGCCCTCTTGTTTCTGGAGTCCAGGCCACTCGGCAGAGGGGCTGGCCTCCCTCACGTGGGCTGCTCGGCCTTCCCCGGAGCAGACTGAGATCCAGGGAGCTTGGGGAGGAGTCCAGATCCTTAGAGCACAGTCTTGAAACCCTGCTTCCCCTCCACTAATTGGGTTAGTAAAATAATCAGCTGGACGCGAACCAAACAGGACAGCGGCCCCACATTGTTGTCCTTGAGCCAAAGAGTCGCCCTTTTCTGAGGGGTAGGAAGAAGCAGAGGCTCAGCGCCACTAATTCCATTTGGTTTGGGAACTCTGCAGGGGGCACAGAGATAGACAGGTGTCCTTCCTGGCTGAGGTGCCTCAATCCAGCTGTCAACAATCCCAAGGTAGAAAGCTTCATTCCATATTCCTCAAAGTGAGTTCCTTTTTAAAAAAAATATTTATTTTTCAGTTTTCGGTGGACACAACACCTTTATTTTATGTGGTGCTGAGGATCGAACCCAGGTCCCGCCCATGCTAGGCGAGCCACAATCCCAGCTCAAAGTGGGTTCCTTTGAGCCTACTAAAGAGACCAGGGCTCCAGGCCTTCAATAAAATCTGCTTACGTGGAGTTTGGTTATCTAGGAGTTCGAGAGTGGGGCCATTCATGCTTGCTGAGTGCCAGAAACTTCACATTTACAGTGGCATTTCTCCATTTCTCAAAGAGGACACTGAAAGCCAGAATTCACATGCCCAAGGTTAGCAAACCATGGAACTGAGATTCCAACCCAGAGCCACCAGGCTCCACATCCTGTGTTCAGCAGCTTCCCGGTAAGCAGGGATTGGGGCAGTGTTTGATGCGGGGAAGGACAACCCTGTAGTCATTCTTTTTTAACTCAACACACATTTTGTAACAGGGTCACCAAGAACAGCATGCCAAGGGGGAGAATAGGGAACCTGATTTGGGGTGTTGGGGAAGTCAGAGAAGGCCTATCTTAGGAAGTGACATTTAAACCAATATTTGAGCTTCAAGTAGAAATAGGGAGGAAGAGTATCCCAGGGAGACGGCTCTCGCTTTCACAGTCCTGCCCCTTTGAGACAGCCTTTTCTAGAAAGTCTCGCCTGCTCGCTGCTCCTTGACAGGCGTTGCTTGCCTCCTCCAACTGTCCATAACTTTTTTTTTTTTCTTTCATGTGTTCATGGCTTCCTTTGAGAATCTGCTCAAGGCAAAGGTTGTGTTTTCCCAGAAATGTGTCCAGAGGACAGGCATAAGGTGTGCTGCACTGACCTCTCTTCTCTCTCTCTTGGCACCAAAGGAAAATCTAGTAGGTGTTGAGCTCGATTGAGTTGAGTGGGACGGGAAGGCAGGACGTTGCATTATCTGACTTGTGTCTCAAGGCCCTGGACCGTCCTGATGAGGGTATCGTGGTCCAGCCAAGGGTCACTTGGCAAAGGCTGACTTCCGGCAGCTGTGGCCTACCAGACATGAAGGATCTGTGATTGTGGTTGCTTCTGCTTTGACCTGAACTTAGAGCCCCTGTGCTTAGAGGAAATACCCAAGCAGCAGCATGCTGGGGGGCCAGGGGTGCTGGAGGGCAGGAGTGGTGTTGGGAGGAAGTGGTCAGCCCACAGTAGCTGCTGCTGCTGTATGGCCTTAGCTCAGGAGGAAGGCTGGCTGAGAGTTCTTCAAGCAAGGCTGTCCTGACCAGGTCGAGGCCCTGTCGAAACCCTTCAGTGGCCCCCAGGCCCCCCTGGCAGGATCTTAGCAGGGCCTCTAAAGCGGAAGCCAGTCCACCTTTCAGCCTGCTTTGGGTAGGCACACCCTGTCTGCCTGGCTGCTCCACCCTCTCCAGTTTCCCCAGTGTGACTTTGCAGATGCTGTTTCTTCCGCTGAGCATATTCCCTTCTGCCTCTTCACAAGTAGTTCCTAGATGTCCTTTCAAAACTTGGCTCCAGCCAGGCATGGTGGCCTACGCCTGTAATCCCAGTGGCTCAGGAGGCTGAGGCAGGAGGCTTGCAAGTTGAGAAGCAGCCTCAGTAACAGAGCGAGGCCCTAAGCAACTCAGTGAGACCCTGTCTCTAAATAAGACACAAAAAAGGGCTGGGGATGTGGCTCCATTTCTCCTCTTTGAAGTCCATTCTAGGCCCAGGGCCATCTGTACCCACCCCTGCAATTTACACCTTTCCTCTCTCCCTTTCCCCTCCCTCCCTGCCATTTCCCATCAACTGTGGGTTATTGAACACCCACCTGTTCTGATCACACTGGGAAGCTGGGGACACAGAGATGAGCAAAAGCACTTGGAACTTGGACCCAAAGAAGGGGTGGCCACATAAAGCATCAGATGGGGTGGGGTGTGGCTGAGTGGTGGAGTGCTTGCCTGGCAGGCCTGAGGCTCTGGGAGGGTTCAATCCCCAGCTCCTGCACCCAGTCAGTAAGTTGAAGGACACACAAGAATGGTGGGTGAGGTCTTTTCCTTAAAGTAGTTAAGCTGGGGATAAAAGATACCATGACTTCAAAAATAAAATGTTGAAAAAAGGATACGTTGAAAATTCTAGTCTCAGATCTGTTGCTAGTTCAGTAAAGCCTCAGGGTTAAGGGACTTTCTCAAACTCAGTTTCTTCATCTATAAATATTAGGGAGAGGAAGTAATTTATTCTGGCTTTGAGCACCTTCCATAAGCAAAGCCCTTGGACTACGAGGATTGCTGAGTCCTGCCGTCTGGGGGATAGGGCCAAGAGGGGAGCAGTGTGAAGTCTGAACCCCAGGTTTGCTTGTGTAAGGCAAGCACTTCCCTCGAGGAAGATGGGGGCGCTCCGCGTCTGCAGCTGTCCCCCAGCACTCTTCACTGGTTGGAATTATGTAACTGCCTCACTGTTCATTACCGTCTCTCTAACTGGACCATAGGCTGCATGAGTGTGGGAGGTGTGTCTGTCTTGTCTTTTTTAATAACAGCTTCCTTGGGACAGAATCACTCACTTCCCATAAAATTCGCCCTTTAACGTGTGCAGTTCAGTTGTTAGGATATTCGCAGAGTGATACAGTCATCTCCGTTGTCCAATTTCAGAACTGTTTCCTCACTTGCCAGAGGAATCCCACCCCCATGAACTCCTCCCCCTGGCCCCTGGCACCCGCTCATCTACATTCTGTTTGTATGGACTGACTCTTCTGAACGTTTTTTCATAAATCAAGTCATATAATAGGTGGCCTTCGATGACTTGCTTCTGCCCCAGGTTTATTCCTGTGTGACTTGTGTCACATGTAGCTGTCCATTGCACGGCTATACCAGACACTTTGGTGAATCCATTTGTGATGGACATTTGGGTTGCTCCCACTTGGGGGCTGACATGAATAATGCCACGGTGAACATTTGTGTCCCAGTCTGTGCGGCCGTGGGTTTTCCTTTCTCTTACGTATAAATTAGCAAGGACTGGAATCGCTGGGTCATGTGATAACTCTATATCTAATATGTCAAGGACCTGCCAAACTCTTCCCACAGTGGCTACGCTACTTTGCTTTCCCACCAGTGGGGGTTCCTGTTAGCTCATATCCTCACCAGCACTTCTTGAGTTGCAATTTTTTTTTTTTTTAATCACCATCCCAGGGGGTGTGAGGTAGTATCTTATTTTGAAGTTGCTTTTCATTTCCCTAACGATAAGCAATGTTGAATTTTTTTTTGGATGTGTTTACTGGATTCCTTTTTCTTTTTCTTTTTTAATTTTTTTTAGTTGTAGATGGATACATTATCTTTATTTATTTATTTTTATGCAGTGCTGAGGATCGAACCCGGGGCTTCACACATGGGAGGCAGGCGCTCTACCACTGAACTACACAGCCCCAGCCCCTGGCTTCCTTTTCTTTTTTCTTTTGTTTTTGCAGCACTGTGGAACCCAGGGACCTGCACATGCTAGGCAAGTGCTGTACCACTGAATCCCATCCCCAGCCCTAGGTTTTTAATTTTGAAATCTGACTTATGTATTTTTCTCTTGTGGCTTCAGTTTTGGCTATCATATCTAATCATATCACAAAGATTTCCTCGAAGAATTTTATAGTTTATATCCTACATTTAGCTATGTGTGTGCCTTATGCCAGATGCAGTGCCTAGAATAATGCCTCACATTTGGAAAACACTGCATACGGATTGAGGAAAATGAATGCATCTGTATGGAATGGATGGACACACCCCTCTTTCTAGTCCTAATCTTTGGTTAATTGAGTAAAGGATTGAGAGAGGCATTATACAGTGCTGGGGTGTAGCTCAGTGGTAGAGCACTTACCCAGCATGTGCAAGACCCTGGGTTCCATTCCCAGCACCACGGGAGAAAGGGAGGAAGGAAGGAAGGGGGAGCCGGGGGTTTGTTTTAATGTCATCCCCCATGAAGCTGCCATTAGTGAGCTCTCATAATCCCTTTCCTGCCAACTTCTTGTTCCATTTTCCTTCGGTTTTGCTTCTCTTTAGTTTTTCTATTGTCAAAATACTGCTAAGACATTTCCTAAACACAAAGTCTAACGTACTTGGTTAAATGTTAAATATGGTAGATAGGCAAAAGTTTTCTTTCTGTCGAATAAATCTTTGTTGCTTTGCTATTTCTTGGGCTGGCTCTCTCTTCTTGTGTTGGACATATAAATTCAGATAACGTGGTGGTGTGCTGATCGCAAAGCAGAAGGCACCTCCCGAGAGCTGGGGTCACTTACTTTCGGAAAAAAAGTGTGTGCATGCAGAGAGAGAGAGAAGGCAGAGCGTCAGCAACCAGTGAATCCGAGCTCAGGGTGCTTGGGAGTTCCTAGTACTATTTCAACAACTCGTCTTAGGTTTTGTTGTCGTGGTTGTTTTCAAAACTCTGCCTCATGGTTCTACCCACGGAAGGAGTGAGCTGTGGATCGTGAGAGGTTATTGTGTGCTGGACATTTTGCGTATTTTGTTTTTCATTTAATCCTCAGGGATTGGGGAGGAAGCAAAGGGAAAGGCAGGTGACCACAGTCTTAATGACTTAGTTGAGCAGGGGAACCGAAATCCAGGCACGGGTGTCCGGCCACAAGGCTGTCATTCTTTCCTGGCCTGTGTGTCTTGCAGAGCAAAGCCTCCCCCCACCCCTCGGGAAATGACTGGCTTCTTCTGTCATCCTGTAGTCCCAGATACCCAACATGTCCTTAGGGAGGGCAGGGCAGGGGGACTGTCCAGCCATTCTGGGACAGAAAGGCTGCCTGCCTAAGACCTGAGGCAGAAGGAACAAGGGGATGGAGGGAAGCACTGCCCAGGCTGGTCAGCAGCTGGCTCTGAGGTCTCCGAGATTGACGGGCAGCCCTGACCTCCACCTGTCCCACCTGTCCTGCAGGAGCTAAAGCTGCCCACGTTTCGAGCCCACTCCCCACTCCTGAAGAGCCGCCGGTTCTTTGTGGACATCTTGACCCTGCTGAGCAGCCACTGCCAGCTCTGCCCTGCGGCCCGGCACCTGGCCATCTACCTGCTGGACCACTTCACAGACCGCTACAACATCACCACCTCCAAGCAGCTGTACACTGTGGCCATCTCCTGCCTCCTGCTTGCAAGTAAGTGGAACCCGGCCTCTTCCTGTGCCATCTCC
Organism: Marmota monax; assembly: GCF_021218885.2. NCBI lineage: Eukaryota > Metazoa > Chordata > Mammalia > Rodentia > Sciuridae > Marmota > Marmota monax. The sequence goes on from NW_026693806.1 coordinate 189,433, forward strand.
TGCCCCTCAGCAAGCCCTGCTGCTCCCACTCCCACTCAAGTGGTCTTCAAGCATCTTCTGGGTTCATCCTTAGCTGGGTGTGAACTGTACTAATAATCGTCACTATTTTTAGAGTCTGTAATGTACCAGTGTACCAAACGGATAAGGATTTTAGCAGCTTGGTCTATTTTTTTTTTTTTTAATTGGTACCAGGGGATTGAACTCAGGGTTGCTTAACCACTGAGTCATATCCCCAGCCCTTTTTTGTATCTTATTTAAAGATAGTATCTCGCTGAGTTGCTTAGTGCCTCGCTAAATTGATGAGGCTGGCTTTGGACTTTCAATCCTCCTGACTCAGCCTCCCAAGTTGCTGGAATTACAGATATACACCATCACGCCTAGCTAGCAGCTTGATCTTATTGAATTCACACAGTGGCCCTAGGAGACAGATACTCTTACCTACCCTACTTTACCAAGGCCCAGCAATGTTAAGAAACTTGCTTTGGAGCTGGGCGCAGTGGCACACACCTGTAATCCCAGTGGTTCAGAAGGCTGAGGCAGAAGGATCACGAGTTCAAAGCCAGCCTCAGCAACTTAGCAAGGCCCTGTCTCAAAATAAAACATTAAAAAGGACTGGGGATGTGGCTCAGTGGTTAAGACCCCTGGGTTCAATCCCCAGTACCAGAAAAGAAACTTGCTTTGGGTGCCCCACTAGTACAGGGTAGACAAGATTCAAAGCCAGAACTGCATGATTTGGAACTGTGCTCTTAACCTCATGTTTCCTGTTTCTCAACATGGAGCTCTGAATGCACTGGAAGGGAACCTCAGCAACCACTGTTCTTAGAGGTACTTAAAAATATGACTGCTTGATCTGGACCTGAGCAGATCTGTTATGTAGTCATCAGGCTTCAGCATGGGCCTCTTGGGATTTGCACTTTCCAACAAGGCCTCACCAAAAACACAGTGTGGCTTTGACCATCTGTCCGCCTCCAGAGGGATTACTATATTAATACGCTGCTGCTTTTACAATATTCCAAGAACACAGATCTCCCATGCCACCTGCCACTTAAAACCACCCATGGTTGCCACAAGTCTTAGGATAAAATCAACCCCTCGGGTTCCGGCCTCTCTGACCTTTCTCCTTCTCACTGCTGGATTCAAGCCAAACTGACCAGTTCCCATTCTGCCACAGAACTTTGCACACGCTGTTCCCTCTGCCTGGATTGCTTCTCATTCCCTTTGCCTGCCCGGTCCAGGCCCTGCATCCCTGTGGAAGCCTTTCTCCACTGCCCTGGACAGGTCATGTCTGATTACAGACCCACGGCCTTGGGTGCTATGAATTAGCATCCACTGACCCCTCCAGCCTGTGATTTTTAGAGCTTGGCCCATAGTAAGCCCTCATGGAATTGTTAATGAAATTAATGGCTCCTTCCAAACTGAGAGTCTGCACTTCTTCAGGTTGTCCTTAATGCCAAGCAGTGGTGTGCCCCAAAGACCTTGGGTTCTAAGTAGATAGCTGCAATTCAGATGGTTTTTGGGTTGTTGTTAGTTTTTTTTTTTGTTTTTTTGTACCAGGGATTAAACCTAGGGCGTTTAACCACTGAGCTACATCCCCAGCCATTTTTATATTTTATTTAGAGACAGGGTCTTAGCTGAGTTGTTTAGACCCTCATTAAGTTGCTGAAGCTGTCTTTGAACTCTCGATCCTCCTGCCTCAGCCTGGGATTACAGGCGTGTGCCACTGTGCCTGGCTCAGGATGTTTCTTTGTCATTGCATAGTTTATCCTTAAAATTCAACCAGGTATTGCGTTCTCCTCTGTGATGTATCATTGTCCTATTTTATTGCATGTTTTCCAGTTGATACCCAGGAGGACCACACCCGTTCTCTTCTATGCCTTTGTCTGTTCCTGGCACACTGCCATAGACCCCCACGGGCACCATCACCCAGTTGGAGAAGTACAGCTTTAGAGTGTTCCAGTCCTGTCTTGTTTTCCTCCCTGGGACCTTCTACCTGAGGCTGATTTTAATTCCTTTGGCTGCTTTAGGTTTAACATCCCCAAATTTGTAATTTTTCTTTCCCAGCCAGTCTTGCTGGGAGTCCAGCTTGTTTGCTATTTAAAAGTCCCAAATCAGCATGCCAGTGTCCTTTCTCCTTGGGAAGAGATGCAGGGCTTGCAAGACACCCCTGTCAACAGAGGGCTGAATGGGCATTGCATTTCAGTTGGTGCAAGGAAAATCTGCATGGTGGCCTTTGGCCTGTTGCTGTCTGTGATCTGAGGTCTGCTGGGGGCAGGGACTTACATTTCCATGGGGGACTTACATTTCCCCAGCGGGCTGTCTGGGAGCTGGGACGTGAGGAGCACACTGCACACGGGAGACTCCTTTGTGCGCTGTCGCCATGGTGGAGGGAGGTGGCCGTTCAGATGGGGAGGCAGACGCCCCCACCCACATGTCTGCAGGCGGCAGCCAGCCTGGGTGGGTGGCAGGATTTTTTTTCAGGACACCTGCCATATGCTTCGGAGGCCCCAGGAAAGAAAAGTTTCCATGGCAGCCTGAAATCCTATTCACTCCTCCTGCCCTCCCCAGGAAGACGCTCAGCCACAGGGTGCTCACCTTGCCTCAGGAAGTTTAGAGTGGTGCTAATTTGGTCCCCTATTATTCTTGAGATAAGAAGAGCTAGATTCTTGCCCCACCTGTCAGACTTCATGTTTGTAGAACTGCTTCCAGATAAGGAGGGCCTTTGCATAGACCGGACTTTCTCACCTGCCCAGAGCCCCTGCAGCCCCCATAAAATGGGGATTAGGCAAGGGCCCAGATTTGCAGGCCTACAGAAGAGGGTGGAAAGGGAGACCTTCCCCAGAGGCCATGTGGCAGAACCACCCCTTTGTCTCTGAGGTGATGGCATCTCCCACCTGGATAGAATTTTAACATAAGTATAGTATAGATATGAACATACCTTGAATCTTCATCTTACACATTACCCCTCTCCTGTCTTTTTGTTCTCCTAGTTTAAATGAAAGGATAATTTGAGGGCTGGGGGTATAGCTAGTAGGCACAGGCCCTGGGCTCAATCCCCAGCACCCCCCAAAAAAAAAGGATAATTTGACAACCTGGACACCCAACGACTTCCTGTGAGTCAGCTTTGACAGTGCATAGTGATAATTGTCATCACAGCTGGATATGATGGTGCCTTCCTGTAATCCCAGCAACTCGGGAAACTGAGGCAGGAGGATCACAAGTTCAAGACCAGCCTCGGCCACAGAGCAAGACACCCCCTCCACCTCTGTCTCAAAATAAAAAATAGAAAGGGGCTGCGGGTGTGGCTCAGGGGTAGAGGGCTGCCTAGCATGCCCAAGGCCCTGGTTTCCATCCCCAGCACCTAAAATGTAAGTTATCACAGCTGCAGCCGCCACTTCATCACAAATTGGCCCTTTCTACATGCCCACCCCATGCCAAGCACTTCTGACACACCACAGGGAATCGTCCCACCACCCTAGGTGGTCACGCTGTCATGCTGAGAGTGCAGAGAGGCTGGGAAACTTGCCTACGGTCATGCAGCTTAGGGGTTTCGCATTTTGCTTTTCAATGAAAGTAAAATTCATACTGTAACGTAAGATTTACCATTTTAACCACTTTAAAGTGTGCAGTTCAGTGGCATTTAGTACACTCACATTGATAGTTGGTGGCCGTCATTCTGTCTAGTTCCAGATCATCTTCATCATCTTTAAAAATTCCTTGTGCTAATTAAACAGTCACGCTCCTTCCCTCCTCCAGCCCTGGCACCGTGATCTGCTTTCTGTCCCTGTGGGCTCTCCTGTCCTGACTCTTTCACCTGAAGTGGCCTGCAGGCCCAGTTCCCTTCACTTCACATGGTGGTTGCGAGGTTCATCCCTGCCCTGGCACCCGTCGGCACTGTGTTCCTTTTTAAGGCTCAATAATATTCCCCTGTCTGTGCCACAGGTTGCTTACCCAGTCACCCGTTGATGGATATTTGGGTCAGTTTCACCTTTGGGCCATGGTGACTAGTGCTGCTGTAAGCATTCGAATGTCTGGTGTATTTGAGCACTTATCTCTAGTTTTGGGGGGGCATACAGCTGACGGTTGGCTTGCAGGTCGTATATTAACTACTCTGTGTCTACTTTTTGGAGAGAACTTGTAGTTTTGCTTTTGGTGGTTGCTGCTCAGAGGTGACGTTGAGTCCTTAGCTCCATCCAGAGCAGTTGCAGGAGGAGGGGTAGCAGGAGAGAAAGCCAAAAAGGCAGGAGTAGCCTTATCCCTGGGGTAGCATGGCCTTAAATGTAAGACTTAATTATTGTGACGTAAGATATATGGGGGACACTTTTATTGTAAAAGCTCAAAAGCTATAGAAGCACTTGGTGTAAATAAGTAGTTTGCGTCCTGTGCTCACAGTCTCACCCCCAGAGCTTGTGTGTGTCCTTGCAGACCTAGACGTCATGGTGTGTTTTCACTGAGAAAATAAACCTATCTTTGTCAGGAGGGGGAAATGCCTCATGGATTACACCCATGTCAGTCTCCCAGGGAGCAGAAGTGCCAGATTCCTGCTCCTCTTCCTTTTCCGTTCTTCTTTCCCCCACCTCACCCCAGTTCTGTCACGCCGTGCTTTCTCTCATTGTCACCTCTGGACCCACCCCACGCCCTGGGAAAGCGGGGTCTGTGATTGCTGAGTTGTTAGCTGTGGGTCCGCAGTCTGTCCAGGCCCTGGCTGATGGCTTCTGGGCTGCGATTCAGTGCCAGATGGGGGTGGCAGATCCATCTGTTCCTCAGGGTCAAGTTCAGACTTCCGGATTTTGTGGATGAGGTTGAGTCTTATTTTGACCTTCATCTCAGCCCTCATCCTCCTCCCCAGGGGAGAGAAGTATCAAGCAGGAGGATTTTCACGTGGCCTGTGACAGGAAGGGACCCCTTTCTGGACAGGGTCCCTCCTGTAGGGCAGGATCCCTTAGCCTACAGAGCTACAGAATCTGTTCCGCAGCGCTGAGCTAACCTGTGGAAGCCCATCTCCTATCTGTAGATTTGTTAAGTTAGAAGTGTATGCTCACTTGTAAAGTGAGATTCCCCAAAATAAAATAAAATAAAAAACAGTCTGTTTCCCATCCCACACTACAGAGGTAACTTCTGAGAATAGTTTCTGGGTCTTTTTTCCAAAATCGATCTCATATATTTTTCTAGAAATGTTCTGTGCATATACCAACATATAAGCGATCCTGGCTCACTGATTCTGTACCTGCAAGTTTGCCCACTTGATTAAAAAAAAAAATCTTTTGCGGTTCTAGAGATTGAAACCAGGGCCTCACAACTGCCAGGCAAGAGCTGTACCACTGAGCTGCACTCCCAGCCCCTCGTTGAAATTTTTTAAACCCCAAATCAGTGCCGGTGCTTTTGAGGTAGTTCACGGACACAGGCAGAGCAGCAAAAATTTAGAGTTGCCCTAGATATGTCTTCCCCACCAAGATGGAGCAAGGCGGAGCTCTCAAACTGTAAACAAGTGTTCTTTTCCTGTTCTACTCAGTGCCTCGTTTTCTTCAGTTTTGTACTTTTTGTCGATGGCTTGCTGTTTCAAGTGGCCCCCAAGCATCGAGCTGAGTGCTGTCTAGTGTCCTAAGCTCAAGAAGGCTTTGATGTGCCTTGGAGAGAAAATATGTGTGTGTTCGATAAGCTCCACTCAGGCATGAGCTGCCGTGTTTTTTGCCATGAGTTCAGTACTAATGAACCAACAGGACAGACAGTACATTAAAAGAAATATGCAAGTTCTGAATTACGTATTGCTCAGTTGACAAAACATTGCCATCAGATGCTCTTGGGGACCTAACCCTGTATCTTCTAGGAGCCGTGGGTCAGCATTCGCGAATTCTATGACTCAAGGTGACTTTACAGAATAGAACCATCATGAATTACAAGTCATTTGTGTAAATGTACCAAAGTGGGTTAGGAGTGAAGGTGTTCTTTTTGTTGTTGTTAACAGTAATTGATGTGATTCTGCAATCTGTATATGGGCTAAAAATGGGAGTTCATAACTCACTTGAAGCAAAGTGTGAAAGATGATATATCAAGAACTATGTAATGTTTTGAACAACCAACAATAAAAAAAAAAATAAAAAAAAAAAACAGTACATCAGGGAGCCTTTCACCCCCCCCATCCCCCCTCCACCTCAGCCCAGGCAGCAGCACTTTACCTGTCTTGTAAACACTGCTGCTGATTTAATGATTCCTCTACTGATGGACCTTTCAGTTGCTGTCCTCTTCTTCTCTTGCACCCTGTATGACAGAGCTGCATTTCTCCCTGTATCTCTGCACACTCTGTGGGTAGGATGGACTCCCAGAGTGGGAGAGCTCTGCTTAGAGCCTGTGCATTCAGGACTTCCATAGGTAGTGCCTCTTTGCCTTGCAGAGCTAATGAGATCCCTTTATGTAAATTGAACTGAACTCCGTGGGAGGCCTCTGCAACCACCAAGGTCTACTGGTGGCTTGCCCTGTGCTTCCAGTGGTGAGTGCATTTGCAGTCCATGTGCATGCCTTGCCCTGTCCACCATGCACAGACAAGAGCGGTTCCCAAACCAATTGCATTTAGGGCTTCTTAAGCCAGAAATCAATAGTCTCATCTCTTAGGGCAGATACCAATAAAAAAGCTATTGCCTGCCAGGTGCTTGCATGGGGCCTCTGGAGATTCTAGGAGAGGCCTGTCTTTCTCCCAGGAAACCACTTCCATTCTCCTCGCTCCCCCGTACACCCTTCCTACCTCCCTCCAGCCCCCCTGCACCCCAAATCCTGCTTTGATTACTTGGCAACCGTCATCATTTCTACAGAGCTACTTCTTTGACAGGGAAGCAGGGGTAGGATGGGCTCGCCCCCTTGGAGATTTTGTTGGGAGATTTTGGAAACTTGAAAGCAGTCTTAATCCCTTGGGTAGACAAGGATGAACTGTAGGGCTGCTTCCTGCCTGAGGGAGTTAAGCAAGGCTGCTCCCCCGCAAAGCCAGGAATGCTCTAGATGCCTCCGGGGTCAGATTGTAGGCAGCAGAGAGAGGCAAGGGGAGCGGCTTTTCCAGGTGATCTCTTTCAGGGATATTTGGACAAAACCTGAGATTTCTTGCCAGAATTAAACCCAAATCTGCAGGGAAACACAGCAGCCCCCATGCAGGGGATGATTGCATAGCTCCTGGCACGCTGGCACAACAGTGGCTAGGAGTGGCCACATTTCCGCCCTGCCATGGAGAGCATTTGTAAATGGTTAAGCATTTCAGGAAGCAGGGTGGAGCTTACGTTTGAAGTGTGCACTTCATGTGGCAATTTTTTCCCTTCCTGAAAAATACTGCTCCAGCGTCAGCGGTGCATCTTCTAATCAGTGGCATTTGGTGGGGGGCTGCACGGCGCAGAGCACACTGAGAGGGTGGTCTGCCTAATGAGGGCCATGCCCAGCAGATCTTGGAAAGGTATGAATGTCACAGCACCGTGAGCCGAGGACATGGTGGTTTTCCATTTCCTGTTCCCATCTCTGCAGACTGGCAGGCTTAGAGCTATTTCGGGGGAGGGATTTTGTGTGAACTGCCTGTCAGACAGCTGGCTGGGCCGGAAGCTCATATTGTACTATTTGCCCCCGCAAGTCTAGCACCCAGACCTGCTTTTGGGGAACCGGGACTCTGAGCTGTGTGTGTGTGTGTGTGTGTGTGTGTGTGTGTGAAGGGGGGAGGGTTGTCTCGTCTTTTTGCTTTTGCAGGGGCCTTGGATTTCAATCTGCATGAGTTCATTGAACATGCAATGTTCAGAAGCCCCTGACCTCACACAGGTAAATCATTCAGAAAACATTGATTTGCCTTCTACTCTATTAGAGACACCATCAGCTCTGGGGACACAGTGGTGAATGGAAGAAATGTACACAGCCCCTGTCAGTGAAGATGGTCCATTCCTCACAAATGTACCTACTATGCGCTCAGCCTGTGCTAGGTGTTGCTGGGACAGTGGGGCATGAAATAAATGGAGCCCCCATCCTCAAGTTACTTAAGATCTAAACACATCTCTGAAAGACACAGCTACAAGCCTGGCATTACCAGCAGGTCCCTGGGCACTTGCTGAGAACAAGCCAGTCACCCTTCTAAGAACATGCAGGTGTCCTTGCCCTTAAGAAAACTGGCTCATGCTATTAGTGGGAAGATTGGAAGATGACAGGGACACTGGTGTCAGGTGCCCCTCTGCTCTCTGTACTTTCTGAGGTCCGGCTGCTGGGAGCCGGGCTATCAGTGAAGGGTTCTTTTTGTTTATGTTAACCATGGTATGGTAAATGCTTATCTTCCAGCACATTTTGTACCATTAGGGCCAGGATGTATTATGCCCATCCTCCTGTTTGGTTTGGTTTGTTTCTTGTTTGGGGTCCTGGAGACTGAACCCGGAGCCTTACACACACTAAGCACTGAATCTCCCGCTGAGCCGCACTCCAGCCCCAGTTCTCTGCTCACACTGAAGTCCTGAGGACAGAGCCCCAGAGCCTTCTGCATTAGACTTGTTGCTCCCTGGGAAAACCACCTGGAACAGAGCTTTTACTTGCCTTGCTTAGGTCAGTCCATGTGGTGGAGAGCTCACTAGACCCTGGTCACAGCCACTACCCTTCACCAGCCCCCATCACCCACATAGTCACTGAGGCTGGTTGTTTCATTTGGTTTTGAAACCAGTTTCAGACCCAAAGGAAACAGGCCTGCACCCTGCTGCTGAGATTAGAGATTATTTCCGTGTTTGGTGTGTTTGCCAGGATTTCAAAACTGTCTTGAAGGAGCATGTGCTGCCTCTCCCGTCTCCTACATCTTAATTTTAATTACAAGTATTTCGGTGTCTAGACAGGAAAAGTCTCTTTTTTGTCACCGACATGGTGGCATTTGGCTCTTCTAGGAAACTCCAACGCCTCCTGACTTGTGGGCATTTGTAAAAGCAGGTTCATACTGAGATATTCTTGGACCAGAGCAGACCTGCATTCTGGAACCTTCTCTGGCAGTTACACTGCAAGTTCTGGCTTCTAGGTTTCAATCAGCAGTGTTTTGCCTTCTGAAGAGTTTTTAAAGGTTCCCTCCACCACCACCGTGGCACAGTGGTATTTATTTCTTGTAGAAAATTAGAAGATTAAAAAAAATGAATAAAGTCACTTCTAATCTCATTACATTTTCCCCCAGTAGTTTGGGGTGGAGGGTAAATCCTAGCCCCTGTGATAAAATAAAATAGCTAAAGTTTATTGAGTGTTCACATGTCAAGCAGTGTTTTATTTTGATGCACATTTACTCATTTAATCTCGAAACAATCCCATGAGATAGGCAGTATTATTTTTTGCAATTAACAGGGAGGAAACTGAGGCCTGGGAAATAGGTAACTGACCTAAAGGCACACAGCTGGGGGCAGGGGGGGGGGGCTGGGTGCATGGACAGGATGAGGAGCCAGGTGGTGAAGTCCGGGATGGCTTGGTGGCTTTCTGCACAGTGGCCTTAATCCTTCAGTCAGATCCCCTCTCCCCTGCCACACCAGGAAGGCTCAGGCCAGCAAATGAAGAGACTGCTGGGAGGTCACTGGCTACAGATTGACTGACGGGATGAAAGCGCCAGCCCTCAGGACTAGGTTTCCTGTCTGGAAGCGACTGCCTTCCTAACCTCAAGAGGTTGCCTCTCCTCTTCCTTTGCTTGCTCCCAGTGGGAGTGGGAACCCGGGACCCTGGTGTCCACACTTTTGACCCCACAGCCAGGAGAATTCAATCCGCTCTTCCTGCAGCCGAAAGCCCCATCAGACCTGTCCAGAGGCAGTCCCTGGGGAGTCAGGAAGGAGCATTCTGCCCAGCAGTGACCCAAGAACTTCATGCGCCTGACCTTCAGGGCTCCCTTCTTTTATGCATGATGCCAGCCATGCATGTGAAAGTGGCCCCTGTGCCCCAGGCCCTGATTTCAGGCAGCCAGTGAAATTATTTGGGTCACTTACAAAGTGGAGCACAGGAATCAGGGGTTGGCCGAAGCCACTGTGTGAAGTCATTGTGCCAGTTTCTCCATCCTAAGACAAGGAAGTCCTCAAAAGCAGGACAGGAAGCCTGCGTGTGACCCAGCTGGCTGAATGCCACCTCTTGAGCGGGAGCCATTTCCACAATTTGCTCCCTGAAGAAAACAGCCACGCACAACCTCACCTTCTAGTCTCTGTTTCCAGCATTGGACCTGAGAATCGATCTGGCCTGTCAGAGCTGAGCTGGCTTTCACACCCCTGTTCACCCGCGCATCCGCTCATCCATTCATTATTTATCCAGGCCTGCTCCATGCCAGAGATGAACCCCAGCCGTGAACAGAATAGCTTTGCTCCTAAGAAAGGAAGGAGAGAGGAAGGGAGTTTTTTCTTTGTATCCTTAGGCAGGAAGTCAGCTCAGCCAGGTGGGCTTCCACCATCACACCAGGACAGGCCTCTGAGGTCTTGGTTTGACTGGTATTGGGGATTTGTTTCTCCAGGACATTTCCTAAGCTTGGAATCCCCAGAAGGGCCAGGGATCTTTGAGGCAGCTGGAGCAGGTCCTTAGTGCTACCCACTCCCCAGCCCCCAGTGGTAGGTCCAAAGGCTCCTCCCTCCCTGACGATCACCGATCACCACAGCACTGTCTTACAGAGCAAGGGTTTTCTTTGTCCCTGACTTTCTACCCTTTATCAAATTCCACCCAGAAACCTGTGACTGTGATTACAGGGTTGGTCCTGAATTAAGCACTGCTTGGAAAGGGCACCATTTTTAAGCACTGAGCTGCCATGTCAACCTCACCATAGTCTGTCTGCTTCCGTTATCCCCATGTCACAGATGAGGAAGTACAGGCCCAAGAAGTGGAGACATGCCCCAGACCATCTGGCCAGTTAGTGGCTGAGCCTCCCTAGAGTGGCTCTGTGCCCGTCTTCTGCATTGTAGAATTAAAACTGCCTCTGCAGAGGATGTGGTCCTCCATGGTGTCTCAGCTGTCTTCTGACTTGGCTTCTCCACCAAATGACTCTGGTCTGTCTCCTCTGGTTCCTAGAAAGACGCTTGCCTGCTGATGTCTGAGCAGAGCCTCCTTTGGGGAAGAGGAGGGAGCATCCTTTTTGTCTCCAGTAACTACAAAAAGCCAAAGAATTTTTTTTTTAAGGTGTGGGGGGAGAGGCACCTACATCCTGTTAATCATGTGGATCTGTAGTAGAAAGGCTCTGGAATTAAATTGCCAATTAGCATAAGCAGAGCCCTCTCATGAAACAAGGTAGTTAGATGGGGAGTGGCTGCAGCTGGCTTGACACCCACATCCATGGGAATTCCTGCATCCAGAGAGAGAGGTTCCTGGGGACTGTGGGATTGCCTTGAAAGTCTATGAGGTCTCATGTTTGCGGCATAGAAAGCTCTGGACTTAGGAACCACTTATTCATTGATTTTAAAAATCAGGTCTGGGGACATAGCTCAGTGGTAGAACACTTTCCTAGCATGCATGGCCATGGGTTCAATCCCTGATACCAGGAAAAACAAACAAAAAAACCATGTGCATGGTGGTCCACACCTGTAATCTCAGCAACTCAGGAGGCTAAAGCAGGAGGATTGCAAGTTTGAAGCCAGCCTGGGCAATTTAGCAAGACCTTGTCTCAAGATAAAGGAAAAAAATAAAATTAAAAAGGGACTGGGGATGTCACTTAGCACCCCTGCGTTCAATCCCCAGTTTAAAAATACACACACACACACACACACCCCTCATGCTAAATTCTGTGCTGTAGTATTCTATGACAGGTAAGCACCCTCCCATTAGGGAGCCAGACTTTCAATTCCCCATTGTCTTTTAGGATCTAGGTGATTGTGCAACTCACCTAACCTTTCTGGGCTTCCTTTTCCACATGGGGAGGAGCCCCAGCCTCCCAATGTTGTTACCAGAATCAATTGAGATAGTACCTGCTAAGGGCAGGACCAGCTCAGCCCGTGAGGCTCCCCCTCACCCCTGCTATAAAGGGAGGGTGGCTCAGGCTGCCCTGAGTGTTTTGGTACCTAACCTGTGTCTGGCCTGAATGCTGCAGAGAGCCAAACGAAGATGTTCCTGCTTTCCCTGAGCTCACATCCTGTTGTGTGGATTCTCTGCATCTTGTTAACCAGCTGAGTGGCCTGGGTAAAGTCCCACCCATGGCAAGGTGGGGGGCATCTGGAAAAGACCCCAAAGCCAACACTCCCCTCAGCCTCTGAACCTTGTAACAGTCAGCAGGAGGGTCGAAGTTCAAGGTCACAGACCTGGGAAAGGAAGCTGGAGCAACTGTAGTGTCCACACTGTTCAGCCTGATCAGTGGGATTGTGTTGAAGGTGGGGGAGCCTTTTGTTGAACATATTTCCACCCACCCCATTTTCAGAACCTGTAAGAAAATGCCTTGTGGCACTGGTTATCACGCTATACATTTTCAGTTTATTTATACCCAACAAATAGGACTTTAGAAATCAGGCGTGGTGGTGCATGCCTGTAATCCCAGCAACTCAGGAGGCTAAAGCAAGAGGATGACAAGTTTGAGGCCAGCCTCAGCAACTTAGCAAGGCCCTAAGCAATTTAGCGAGACCCTGTCTCAAAATAAAGAAGGACTGGGGCCAGGTATGGTGGTGTGTGCCTGTAATCCCAATGGCTCAGGAGGCAGAGGCAGAAGGATTGTGAGTTCAAAGCCAGCCTCAGTAATTTATCAAGGCACTGAGCAACTCAGTGAGACCATATCTCTAATACAAAATAGGGCTGGGGATGTGTCTCAGTGGTCAAGTGCCTCTGAGTTAAATCCCTTGCACTCCCCCAACCTCAAAAAAAAAAAGACTGGGGATGTGGCTCAGTGGTTATGAACCCCTGGGTTCAATCCCTTGTATCCAAAACAACAAAAAAGCAGGACTTTAGAAGATGCTAGGTCTGGGGTGCAAAGAATAAATATCACATTCAGTGAATAAGACAGCAGCTACTGCTGCCACGGAAGAGAACTTCCTGGGTGCCAGGGAGCCCATTGCCCCACATGCTCCCTGAGATAGCTCCTTGAGCCTCCCCACCACCCTATGAGGCACAGGTTCCAAGTGATTGCCCAAACTCACAGATGGTAACCAGCCCCTAAGCCTCCACTTGAGGCCCTTAGAGAGGGCCTCCTCCAGAATCCTGGATCTCTCTGGTCCCTGACTCCATGGTCATAAATAAAACTGACTGGGTTCTGCCAGTCCTGGTCCATCTTTCTCCTCTGAGGAAGAAGGATGAATAAAAAAGAATTAGCATCAGAAAGGTCCACCTTGAGCCTAGCCCTGCTTGGGCCTCCACTTCTAGAACCTTGGCCTCTCTGTCCCCAGGAGGTTTTGTGACACTGAGAAAAAGCCCTTTCTACCAGATCTGTCTGATTCCTCTTGGGTCCCAACCACCTCCACTGCCTGGCACTTCCCACTCTTGCCTGGGAAGGCGCCAAGTTCTACCTGAAGGTTAGGCAAGGTCAGGATGCCATTGGGGCAGCCTGCTCTCTGTCTGGCCAGGTTCATCATCAGCATCACCAGCATATGCATAGTAGGGCGGGGGCTGCTGCAGGGTCCCAGGGTAGCCCCTCAGTTCCTGCTGAAATTTTGGTCCTTTCTCAGACGAAAAGGGGAGAGACGTGTCTAAAAGGAGAGTGGCAGTTCTTGGGGAGCCATAGCTTTGCCTTTTTTTTTAAGTATTGCATTTCTTTAGGGAAGGAAGTAGCCAGCTTTTGCTTTAAAACTGGTTCTCTTTAGCAGGAAACTCTGGCCTCTTGTCAGAGCCTGTGTTTAGCGGCAGAGCAGGCAGCAGGTAACGCTGCGTGAGTTGTAAATGGGCACCTTGCCAGGCAGGAAGGACTGCTGGGGAGATTAATGGGGCACAGTGCAGGAAGCAGCCTGTCTACTTGAGGGAGGCCAGTGCCCGGCCCCGGACAGCAGGAACGGGGGAACCACTGAATTTTCAGTCTCATTTCATGGGGTTTGCCTTTTTCGTTTAAGAATTTTTTGAAAAAGGCATTGTAAATGATGATGATTGCTGGAAGCTAGTCATTGTGTTCGTGGGGGTTCATTACAACATTTTCTCTTTCTTTCCTTTTTTTTTTGTTTTAGTTGGTATATTTAAAATTTTCCAGAAACAGGTTTTTTTTTTTTCCCCCTAGCAATTAAAAATGTTGTTGCTCTTGGCCCTAATTCAGAAAAGTCAGGAATCCTGTTGGGTCTGCCCTGCAAGAAAAGGACAAACCAGTGTTCAGGGAGGTCACCTTCATAGAGACAGAAAGGAGCAGCGGTGGCCAGAGGCTGCAGGGAGAGGGAACAGGGGTGTGTTCCATGGGTACGGAGTTTCAGGTTTGCAAGACCATAAGAATTCTGGAAATGGCTGGTGCTGGTAGTGCTGGTGGCACATCATTGTCAATGTACTTAATGTCACTAAACTGTACATTTAAAAATGGTAAATTTTATGTTATGTGGTTTTTACCACAATTTTAAAAAAAAAATACTGTAAAAAGTTGGTCATGGTGGTGCACACCTGTAATCCCAGCAGCTAGGGAGGCTGAGGCAGGAGGATCACAAGTTCGAAGCAGCCCCAGCAAAAGCGAGGCACTAAGCAACTCAGTGAGACCCTGTCTCTAAATAAAATACAAAATAGGGCTGGGGATGTGGCTCAGTGTTCAGTGCCCCTGAGTTCAATCCCTGATACCAAAAAAAAAAAAAAAAAAAAAAAAAACCTGTAAAAAGAAAAGCCAATTTGCAACCTTTCCTACTGAAGTTGATCAACAGGGAGTTGCCACCACGTCCTCATCTGTGATCACAGATGCTCACCTGCAATCCCAGACACTTTGGGAGACTGAGACAGGAAGATCACAAGTTCAAGGCCAACCTGGGCAACTTATCAAGACTCTCAGCAATTTATCAAGATCCTGTCTCAAAAGACAAAAAGGACTAGGGATGTAGCTCAATGATTATTGTTTTAAAAAATAGGTTTATGCCACTTGGGTGGACATCTGATCATCAGTCCACGAGCCGTGACCTGCCATAAACTGCCACAGCTTTCTGTGGAAGCAGCCTCAGGGAATGGTGTCACCAGCCAGCCAGGTGTGCAGAAGGCACGTGTGAGACATTGCTTAGGCACTTCACCAGTAGCACCAAGGATGCACAGGCGTGTGCCCAGCCTCAGAGAGCTTCAGTGCCTCTGTGGGTGTAGGGTCACTTTCAGTCTTACAAGTATAGCGAGAAGGCTCCAGAAATCAGGTTTGCGGTAATGTGAACATCAAAAAGAAAAGTATAGACGGAATGGTAGGGTTTGTGACATATCTGTTTCAACCCCTGATGTAATAATTTATCCAAGAAAGGATCGTTGGTGATTGCCAAGTCACTGAGACAAAGGATGTGGGAACAGGATATTCACAGTCTCAAGGTGTCACCTCACAGGTTCCTGGTTAATTTCACAGGGAAGGTGGTACCTTCAAAATGGAGAGGTCTGGTGTCACCACCGTAACCAAGCTTTCAAACCTCGCTTTGCTGGGACAGATTGGCGATGTCTGTAACTCCTGATGTGACAGTAAGACAGATTGAACATCACTTCTGTGGTTTTCTTGCCCACATTGACCTGTACCTCATCATGAGGAAACCATCTGGCAAATCCAGAATAGCCTGGGTTCTTCCAAAGTCCATGAGACCAAAAAATGAGACTGAAAAGATATAAAGACTCCATGTGTGCACCTAGTTTGAATCCTAGATCCTAAAAACAGGTTGTAAAAGGCATTTTCAGTACCTTGGAAAAAAAGAAAGATGAACTGAACTGAATATCAGAAGATGTTGTAATTAATGTTGTTTTCTTGGAATTGCCGATAGTATTATGAAATGTCCTCAGGAACAGATGCTGACATGTTCGGGGTGCCATATCATGTCTGCATGTTCACCAGCAATGGTCCAGAGGAAGCAATATTTATATACACAGCATACACACAGAAACTCAGAACCAGTGTGGCTGAGTGTCCACAGTTGGGGAATCTGGGTGAAGGGTCATAAGCACTCATTCTAATCTTCCATCATTTCTACAGATGTGAAGATTTTCAAAATGAAAAGTGCATTGAGGAAATCAGAGAGAGCCAGTGGCCATTTTCTGACTGAGAGAGACTCATACTTCTGTCCCCATTCTCTCCCAGGGGACCGGCCTGAAGACTTGCAGGCATCTGTCGTCTGTGCAGTCTGTCGATAAGGAGGAAGCAGCTGAGGGACTGTGTTGGTGGTGGGAGCACTGGGGACAAAGGCTCGTGGTCCTGGGAGGAGGGGAGGAAAGTCTCCAGGCCACGTGCAACATCAAGGAACTCTTAAAAATCTTTTCTGGCTGCGAAATGTTTGGGGCTGGGAAATAGTCACTAAGCTGGGGTCGGCCAGGGCAGAGGAAGAGCAGGGACTCCAAAGTGGCTTCTGGGTGTAGAAGCTGGGTTCTCCCACCCTGGGAAGCCTAGAGGAGCCTATCTGGAGGGTTCCGCTGCAGGGCCAGTATAAAGCACAGGCCTCCTGTGAGTGCTGGGTGCTTGCAAAGTACTTTCCATTCCACGTGACCATTTCCTCTTCACGTGGGGTGTGTTCCTACATTACAAACAAATAAAACTGCCCGTAGAATTTAGAGCTGTTAGGTCCAGAGCAAACTCATTGAGGATTCAGACCCAGCTCTGCCAGGCTCTGGCTTGCAGAGGTGGGGTGGGGAGCAGGGAGGCCTCCCCAGCAGGGGGAAGGACCTGGTAAAATGAGATTCCTCAGTAAGCCATGGCCTTTCCATTGGAGGGTAATCCTCTTGGGCCTGATAGCAGAGTTCTGAAAGGTTTGAAAAGCAGGGAGGAGGAGGAAACTAATCTGATTGAGCACATCTGCCGCGTGGGTGGGTCCCCATAGTTTGCTGGCTGCCAGCAATACCCTGCAAGGGTCTTAATGCCACCCCCAGCACAATACGCCTCACTGTGAAGAAAAAAGAGATCGTGGGGCTGGGGGCATAGCTCAGTGGTAGAGTACTTGCCTAACATATGTGCATACAACTGAAGTTGGCTCAGCTGTTCAGCACAAGGTTCAGGAACACCTGGGTAATTTAGAAAAAAAAAATTCTTCCTTTTTAAATTGCACAATGAATGGTTGTGGAGAGAAAAACAGACTATAAGATCATCAGAGAGAAACTCAAATCACCCAAAATTCCACTATCCAGAAATGAGTGACCATTCATTCAGTGAATAAACTGAGCACCTGTTTGGGCACCAGGCACTGCTGGAAATTGGAGGCAGAGCAGCAAATGGGCCAAACCCATGAAGGTGGGAACCAGAGGTCTTAGAAGCCGGGACCGGCCGTTCATGTTAATACCAATAACAAGTAATCTGGACGTGAGAAGTGCTAAGTGATGTTTAGGGCCTCTGCCCTGATTCCTGGGGGATCCTAGATGAGGTAGGTGAGGGGTCAGTTTCACATGGCTGTGTCCTGCCCCTGGGGTGGGAGTGTTGGGCGTGAGACTTAGAAGCCACTAGTGACCGGATCCCGGTGGTGCACTGGGCTCTTCCCCCCGGGCAGCTTTCAGTTCCCCACCCCACTGCCCAGAAGTGCAAGACCAGAGAAGGTGTGTGATGGGGGCAGCGCCCTTCCGCTGACTCTGGAAGGGGCTGGAGGGGCTGTGGAAGGAGGGGGGACACGGGCTGTCAGTCTCTTCCCTTCCCTCTTTGGGACTTTTCACTTGCTCATCTCCTAACTGTGTCAGACCAGAGCTTCCTGTGTCGACATTCTCACTTAGTCGCTGTTGCTGGGCACACTGAGAACACAGAGCCTGGCTGCCCAGAGGCCTGTTTCATTTCGCAGTGATGGTCTTTGAGTTCAGGAATGGGTTGTTTCTCTTGTAGAGCAGCCTGTGGTTGGCACTGCCTTATCTCTTGAAAAGTTCCAGAGGCTGCTGGGAACTGGGTCAGAGGCCCTTGCAGTTGTGAGCAGGTGCACAAAGGCTTTGTTTGCTGTTCCCTTTGAGGTCCACCGGGCCGCCCACCACCTTTCTGACATTGCCTTAGCTGCTTTGCACCCCACGAGGCTGAGCTTGGAGGCCACAGGTGGCCAGACTGTGGGCAGGCCTTTGAGGGGCCCTGCACTGATGTGGGAATGGGAGCTTCCAAGAGGCAGTGACTTGGCAGGTGATGGGCAGATCAGGGTTGGCCCAGTGGCGGGAATAGGGAAGGGCATTCCAGGGAGGGGAGCTGTCATGCGCCCCCCCCCACACACACACACACACAAACACAGCCCCTGGACCTTGGCCCTTGGTGCATGAGGAGCCCCTCTGGCTCCTGGGAGCTGTCCACAACTGATAACAATCAGGAATGGATAGGTCAATGCTTCTGTTCCCCAAAACTAGGGTGGAGTAACCCAGGGACAGTATTTCAGACAGCTTCGAAGAAACCTTCAAGGGTCAAGCTCCAGCTGCCCACAGTGGTGCTTGCTAATATGCCCTCTGAGGCTTTTTCCCCCTTCCTGCTTTCTCTTCCAACCTATCAGTCTTCCCTGGGCTCACCTTCTGAGCCAGCTGTTTCCAAGGCAACCCAAGCTCATACCCACATGGAGGATGCAGAGGAGCCGTTGAAGGGCTTTTCCACATTGGGAGGGAACAAGGTCAGATTTGCAAGGTCATTCTCACTGTGGCTTGGAGGTTGGATAAGTGAAGGCCATTCAGGGTGTTGGGGAGCACCTATCCCCCAGAGCTTGACCTGACTGATGTTGCTGGCTGCTCTCTTAGCCTCTCGTGTGTCCCAGACACCAATCTAAGCATTCGGTGTGTGTTTTCTCATTGAATGTACAAAAGCCTTATGAAGTGTAGGTTCCATTTTAGAGATGAAGAAGCGGAAACTGAATGTGGTGTTGCACACCTGTAATCCCAGCTACTTGGGAGGCTGAGGCAGAAAGATCACAAGTTCAAGGCCAGCCTCTGTCTCAAAATAAAAACGGTTTTTATAAAAGACTGGCAGTGTAGCTCAGTGGTAGAACACTTGCCTAGCATATGCAAGGACCTGGGTTCAATCCCCAGAATTAAAAAAAAAAAACAGGAAGCTGAGCCCCAGAGAAGCTGAGACCCCCTTGGCCATGATCACAGCCGGAAGCAGAGGCTTGAGGAGTCAAGTCCAGGTTTGGCAGACCTGGAATATGTGCTTTTAAAATCCATCAGAAGTCCAGCCTCTCTGCTTTCTTTCCTCCCTGCCCACACTGTCCAGGTGCTGTAAGATGGCCTTTCGCTTCCTGTGTGTCAGTAACGTCTGCTTCTGCTTCCCTGTAGGTAAGTTTGAGGACAGGGAAGACCACGTACCCAAGTTGGAGCAGATAAACAGCACAAGGATCCTGAGCAGCCAGAACTTCTCCCTCACCAAGAAGGAGCTGCTGAGCACAGAGCTGCTGCTCCTCGAGGCCTTCAGCTGGAACCTGTGCCTGCCCACGCCCGCCCACTTCCTGGACTACTACCTCTTGGCCTCTGTCAGCCAAAAGGACCACCACTGCCACACCTGGCCTACCACCTGCCCCCGCAAGACCAAAGAGTGCCTCAAGGAATATGCCCATTACTTCCTAGAGGTCACCCTGCAAGGTGAGGGCAGCAGAGGTGGCTGGGGTCCCCACCACACACACACACAGGGCTTGGATCAGAAGGCGCTGAAGGGCATGTCCATCTAGGTGTGTAGGTAGAAGAGACAGCAGAGGCTTCTGGAGAGGCATCTGGTCCCCAGCAAACTACAGCTCAACCCATAATCCGCTTATGGTAACCTGAACATTGTAGATGATTCGAATAGCACAGAGTCACAGCTCAGTCATCCCCAAAGAGCTTCACTGCACAGTAGGATATGAGATGGGAATTGTGTTTACATCTGCTTTAGCAATAAAGGTTACCCAGTTTGGGGACCCCTACTTGAAACCCCTCTCTTCCCAGTGTCTTAGAATGTAGGTGTGAGGTGACATACCAATCAGAAAAAAATGCAGATAAAACCACTTGATCACCTACCACACACTCGATCACCTGCCACAAACCAGAAAGATCATGAATGGCAGTATCCGTGGTCCTGATATCAAGCATGAATTGAGTGCTTGCTGTGTGCAGACTTGTTGGTCCAGAGCTATGCACACATTATCTCATTTGAACTTTACAGTGACCTCACACAAGCATCATTTTAGAAGTGAGGAAACTGATATTTAAAAAGTGACCTAACTTGGGGCCAGAGTTGTGCTCAGTGGTAGTGCACTTGCCTAACATGTGTGAGGCTCTGGGTTTGATTCTCAGCACTGCATATAAATAAATGAATGAAATAAAGGTCCATCGATATCTACAAAAATATATATTTTTTTTAAATGGCCTAACTTACCCAAGATCTATTCTAAGATTTGAACCTGGGAGCCTGACTCCACAACTGTGCTTCTAACTAAAATACCACCCTAACTGACTGATACCCTAAAAGGTGAAAGTTCAAGTAATTGAAAGTCAAGAGCAATTTAAGACAACATAGGAAGGCACTGAAAACCAATACCATTCATGAAAACTGTAGGAATTTCAGCTGTTGGCCTTTGTATAAAAATAGTATCAGCTTTGCTATGTTGCCGGCTATCTTAGTAGGACATGAGATTTCTCAGTAAACCTAGGGAAGGTGCCCATTGTAGTTATAAGTATTAAATTCCTGTAGCTTTATTCCTGTAGTTTATTCATTCAGCACGTTTTCGCTGAGCACCTACTGTGGATCAAGCATTGTTGCTATTACTAAGCAGCCTTCAGTCATGCCCTAAAACAAAGTCCTTTGAAATGGTGTGTCATTCACCCATGACAACTAAAACAGGACAGATGTTTTACAGTTCTGTTTGTAGCCCATCAGCCAGCCCCATGTGGCCCCATAGGACCCATGGACAATAATTTGAAAAATCACTTGTCTAAGTTAATCCCCCAAACTGAGAGCAAAGGTGTCTTTGGGGAAAAAATATTTAATAATGGAACTTCATATTTTTCAAGTTTTTATCCTATTTATAGTGCATCAGTGAATAGCCTTTGAACTCATTCATTTGTCTGCCAGTTCTCAGAATAGGCACAGGACTCCAAGGGTGCTGACTCCCTCTGGGATTCTCTTTCAGATCATATATTCTACAAATTCCAGCCTTCTGTGGTCGCTGCAGCCTGTGTTGGGGCCTCCAGGATCTGCCTGCAGCTTTCTCCCTACTGGACCAGAGACCTACAGAGGATCTCAAACTATTCCCTGGAACATCTTAGCACATGTATTGAAATCCTGCTGGTGTAGGTTCCTCTCCTGATCTCTGTGTTTCTTAAAAAATTGAGGTTCCACTTGCCCTTGAAGCCCACCTCAGGGCATGGGGGATTTCCTGAGTCTAGGGCCTCACCTACTGTGTCTTCTGATAGAAGTGGGGTTAGGGAATTGGCCCTTTCTATTTGGGGGTAGCTTTGGGTTTGTATTTTTAAGATCAGGGAGCAAGGGAGAAGAGAGGCTGGGTGCCCCTCCTTCTACACACCTGGGCTGCTGGGCACAGTGGTGCACGCCTTTAATCCCAGTGACTCTGGGGCCCGAGGCAGGAGGATCACAATTCCAAAGCCAGTCTCAGCAACTTAGTGATACCCTGAGCAACTTAGCAAGACCCTGTCTCAAAATTTAAAAAAATAATTAAAAGGACTGGAAATGTGGCTCGGTGGTTAAACACCTCTGGGTTCAATCCCCAATACCAAAAATAAAAATTAACATCTGGGCTCTTTGATCTAAGCCCAGTGTAATCTTATGGATAATCACACTGAGGGGCTCTTACAAGCGACTTTTCTCAGAAATGGCTGTGAAACTGACCTATCCAGCTAAACCCCAAGTGGCTTTACCTAAGAAGCTACAGCGTCTTTACAAGGGCCCCTGGGAATCTTGGGGAAGAAATGTTTGGTGTACCAGAGAACATGCTTAACGGCCTCTTGGATCCTGCATTGTGAAATGGATATTGGAGTCCAAAGAGGTCCATGGGGACCTCAGGGAGGAGGGCAGACAGGACAGATCCTGCGTGGCCACCCCCAGTGCACTCCCTCTTGCACCCAACAGATGGTGGTACGTCTTGGATGTGGACCTGCATGGTGACAGCAAAATTCCTCAGGTCCCATGCTTGGCTGGTGGCTACCTGCTCTCTAAATTGTCAGTCCTGCTCCCTAGGCTTTGTCTTAAATTGTGTGTTTTTTTTTTTTTTGAATTTTTTTAATATTTATTTTTTAATTTTCGGCGGACACAACATCTTTGGTTTTTTTTTGTATGTGGTGCTGAGGATCGAACCCGGGCCGCACACATGTCAGGCGAGCGTGCTACCGCTTGAGCCACATCCCCAGCCCTAAATTGTGTGTTTTTTAAAAGGTCCCCGAAGTCAGAGAACACAGCCTGATCAGAGTGCTGATGGCTGTCCTCGATTTAGCCACCAGCCCAGCCACACTCTATCACTGCACTATGTTCCCAGCCCTTTTTATACTTTATTTATTTACTTATTTTTTAGTACCAGGGATCGAACCCAGAGGTGCTTAACCACTGAACTACATCCCTGGCCTGTTGTATTTTTTTTTTATTTTGAGGCAAGCTGAGTTCACTAAGTTGTTTTGGGCCTCGCTAAATTGTGGAGGCTGGCTTTGAACTGGCAGTTCTCCCGCCTCAACCTACCCAGCAGATGGGATTACAGGTGTGCACCACTGCAGCCGGTTTTATTTCTTATTCTGAGACAGAGTCTCACTAAGTTGCCCTGGCTGGCCTCAAACTTTCCGTCTCCTGCCTCAGCCTCCCAAGTTGCTTCGATGGCAGGTGTGCACCCCAATTCAGCCTGGCCTCACTCTTCACTGATGACTGCCACTTTGGGATATCCCCTTCTTGGATTAGTCATAGCTTCCATTTGCTCCTTTCTTACGTAAGCCTCTAATTGTTTTGTTTTCCCAAAAAGTTTTATGGGAAGCTTTTTTTCCGAGATGGGAAAAATCCCTATTGCATCATCCCTCTTTTCAGAGGGAGACACTTAGACCCCAGTGGGCAATTTACTTGGTGCTTAAAAGCTAAGGAGTAGCCCAGCTGGGGATAGAGTGAGCCCAGAAAGGCCTAGAAGGTAGAGCTTGTGCTGTGTGCTCATTCAGCACCCAAAGCACTTGGCTGTACCAAATGCTGGAAATGCAGAGGTGAGAAAAGCAGATGGGACCTGAGTTGTCCTCCAGGGTGGGGCAGGGCAGGGGCCACAGGGACTGCTCAGCCTAGTCTTGAGGGGTCAGGCTTTGTGGGAAAAGCTGCTCCAAGCTGAAATCTGAGGCCTGAGTCTAGTTGGGGAATAGCCGAGGGCACATGCAGACCCCTCCAGCACAGTGTGGCTGGGACCTGCAGTATCAGAGCGCACGCACCTCTCTGGGTCCCAGATACGAAGGAAGGTAGAGGTACACTCAGGTGTCTCGTTCTCTTTGACCTTCAAATCTCACTGTACTCTTCTTTTTTCAGAGCGTATGACAATGTCCTCAAGGATGCCGTCACGGTCAAGAGCCAAGCCTTGGCCATGGTGCCCGGCACGCCCCAGGCCCCCACCCAAGTGCTGTTCCAGCCGCCTGCCTACCCTGCCCTCAGCCAGGCGACAATGACCCTGGCCCAGCTCCAGGCCCCTGTGCAGGACCTGTGCTTGGCCTACAGGGACTCGCTGCAGGCCCACCGCTCAGGGAGCCTGCTCCCGGGAGGCACTGGCTCCTCCCTCCACACTCCTTACCCTACCCTCCAGCCCCTGGACATGTGTCCCATGCCTGTCCCCGCATCCCTTAGCATGCAGATGACCATTGCAGCCGAGCCGAGGCACTGCCTTGCTACCACCTACGGAAGCAGCTACTTCAGCGGGAGCCACTTGTTCCCTGCAGGCTGTTTTGACAGATAGGCCAACTTTGGGCCACATGGGCGAGCCTCAAAGAGCCAGGCAAAGGAACAGAACACCCCAGAGGAGAGCTGAGCCAGGTGAGGTGCCTGGAGGCCCTGCCCGAGAGCCCAGTGTCCTTGGACATAAAAAGGGCTTTTTTTTTTTTTTCCTTTAAATAAAACTGACCCAAGCAAAGCATTCAATGACATACCTCACCACCGAGAGCATTCCTCTGAAAATCCTCTCCCATGTGTGCCTGGGGTATAAAGAAGGCTCAGTGGCTGTCCCCCCAAGCAGGGGTCCAGTGAATCAAGAAAGACTTGGGAAGAGGCCAGAATACTAGACCACAAGCACCTCCAGTTCGGGCCTCAGAGACTTCTTCACTCTTAGCCGATGGCAGCCACGTCACTGACAAAGAAGGGGCGGCCTGGTGCCTTCTCAGGACCCTGAAGCCAGCCGTGGTGGGTGCTCCCCTCCTTTGGCTCCACCGAGAGGCCTGTGCATGTGGGCTGAGTGCCTCCTTGCAAGACCCAGCGAGTGGCTGTCTCGCTTTTTGTTTTTGAACGTGAAACTTTTTCCGGCCTTTTAGATACTTCACATGCTGCTGCTTCCCCAAGTGATCTAGCTTTCTGTTCCGCAAGATGTCGTGTTTACATACTACATCAGGGATTTTGTGATACTTGAAAAAAAAAATTCCTTAAGAGAAAAGAAACAAGTTTAATTGCCACACTCTGCCTGTCCCCCGCGAGACTGTCAGTTTTAACCCATCTTGGGATGGACCTGCAGTAGCACCAGAGGTCCCTTTTCAGAAGCACGCGATGGTGAGAACCACTTCGAAGGCTCTTTGTCCCAGAAGATTTCATGTCTTGGATGCTGTAGAACTTTGATGACCACCAGGGGGCTGGAGGGGAAAACGAAGGTGGACACCATCCCCACCTCCCTCCACCACTTGCTTATGGTATGTCAGGTGACACCAGCCCTGGCTTTGAGTTTGGCTAATAGCAAAGGGTAAGAATGTGGAATCCTTGTTAATGCTGCCTGGATGGGGACGTGGGGTGTATATGTCACCATCGCTGGTAGGCAAGGGGTTGGTTGCATCAAAAACCAGTATTGGGGGATCTGCAGCAAGAGGGATCTCAGGAAGATTCTTGTAACCATGTGCAATATGTTTTTATTCCGACTCCCAGCTTCTGCTCAGCATGTTTCTTTTGGTTTGTTGGTTTGTTGTCAGGGGACACACTGTTCACCCGTCAGAACTGGGAGGTACAAAGGACGGAAGCAAATTTAGTTGTTTGGTTTGCTTTTTATTTTATTTTTTTAAGAGAAACCCATCTTGGTTTTCTTGACTCATTGGTGTTCTTGACTCTTGACTCACTGTCTAGGAGACCGTGACGGGGGCCGCCAGGAAGGCGGCCGAGGGCTGCTGAGTCGGCTCCAGAGTTTTTTGGAGCAGATGAAAGTCTCAGCGTGGAAACGGAAAAGAGACGGGCTGTGGCTGAGGCGCTGCCGCCCCGCCACACTAGCATAGGAACTGCAGGGTCCTTTGTCGGTCTCCTTCCCCTTTGCTGACTCCTCCTATTTATGTGCGACTGGGTGGGACTCCAGGTTGTTGTGTCTGTCTGTTGTGGGGCCGGGAGCTCCTGAGGGGCTACCCCAGCAGCCTGGCTCCCAGAAATAAGTGTCTCGCAATAAACGTATCACCTGCGCTCGGTCTCTCTGTTGTCTTCCTGGGCTTCCCCTCTCAGGCCATCCCTTTTCTCCCCCCCTCCAGTGGGCCATCGAGTGTCTCCTGGGATGAGCAGCAGGGTTGTGGGGGTATCAGGATTGGCAACAGCAAGACTGGCTTCTTTGGAGCTGGGTCCTGCCCTCTGAGCTGGAATTGGGCCTCCCTGGGAACACAGGCTGGGCAGAGAGGGTGTGTGTATGACTTGACATCCCAGCTCGTGACTGCACCAGTCAGGGCTCTCCAGGGTTCAACCAGTAGGACACGGGGAGAGATTTGCTTTAAGGAATTGGCTCATGCGACTGTGGGACTGGCATGTCTAAAAAGTGGGGCAGCATGACAACAGGCTGAAGACTCAGGTAAGAGTCAACACTTCTGGTTGGGCATGTGGCTCAGGGACAGAGTGCTTGCCTCCCATGCACAAGGCCCTGAGTTCAATTCCAGTATCACAAGAAGAAGAAGAAAAAGTAGATACTGTAATGGAGCCTAAAATCTAGCTCATGTCAGGGGCTCAGGCATGACTTCTGTGTCGCGGTCTTGAGGCAAAATTCCACTCCTGGGAAACTTTGATCTCTGCCCAGAAGGTCTTTGGCTAGTGGAATGGGGCCCGCCCGTGTTATGGAGGGTCATCTATCTGCTCGACTGTGAATTTCAGGCACATCTAAAACAACACCTTCACAGCAACATCTTCGCAAGTGTTTTATCAAGTCACTGAGCACCGGAGCCTAACCAAGTTGACATATAAAATTAACAATCGTAACCAGTTTTTAGCCGTTGGAAGGTCGTTGACCAACTTCCCTGAGCCTCTGTCTTCTTACCTGTTAAAGTGGGGGCAGCAACAGCCCTTGCCTCAGGCTTCTCACGAAGATCAAACAACGTGATGTACATGAAGGCTGGCATCTCAAGAAAAAGGGGTAATTATTGTGTCTCTAAACACAAGATCACTGTAAGATGCACCATTATCTATGTACCAGTGCGTTTATTGTGTTGGGAGGGTGGGTTTGTATTTTTGAGACAGGATCTAATTATGTTGCTCAGGCTAGTCCTGGGCTCAAATGACCAAACATAGCTGAGACTACAGGTGTGCACCACTATGCCCAACTAAGAACTAAAGCCAAAAGCCAGGTGTGGTGGCACATACCTGTAATCCCATCAGCCCCGGAAGCCGAGGTAAGAGGATTGCAAGTTCAAAGCCATCCTCAGCAACTTAACAAGGCCCTAAGTAACTTAGACCCTGTGACAAAATAAAACATGAAAGAGGCTGGAGGTGTGGCTCAGTAGTTAAGTGTTCCTGGATTCAATCCCTGGTACCAAACAATAAGAAAAGAAAAAGTCTTGCCAAGCCCTGGGGATGTAGCCCAGCAGTAGAGTGCCTACATGCCCAGTATTTGTGAGGACCTGAGTTCCATCCCCAGCATCACAAAAAGAAAAGAAAAAATCACCATCAACTTAATGACAGTGCTTAAGATGCCATGGATTCTATTCAGGAGTGTTTAAAAATGTCAAACTGTGTAGGTAGAACCACGGAAGACGCATCCACTGACATAGAGGATATCAGATTCCTGCCCTTCCCTGAAGGGCTCTCTCTGGGGCCTGTCCTGCTCTCCGCCACCGGGTTCCAGCAAGAGAACCACCCTGAGAACTGGTGTTGCCAAGCAAATGTGCCTTTGGTTGGGGTGGGGAGGCATGCAGAGGTGTGTGGAAGTCCCAGGAAGGGTGCTTGGGGACCATGTCTGTTGGCAGGTGGAGTTGTGAGCTGATCTCCTCTCTGTGTACAAGGCCCAGTGAAGCACGAGGCTCTGGGTTTGGGAAGATTAGAGACAAGGCTCCATTTACCAAGAGCATCTGCCTCACTGTGGGCAAATCCCTCCCTCTTTGGGCTTCGGTTCCCCACCTGTTTCCATGGAGATGGTTGAGTTGATGGCTGAGTTTGAACTCAGGGGGAAGATGGGCTGCAGAGTCCCTGGCCCCTGCCTTCAGCTGGAGGGATTTCTCCCACACACGTGTGTTCCATTCAATATTTGGTCAATTCCCATGCTGGGGGTGGGTGGCTAGGAAAGGTTTTTTTTTTTTTTTTTAAGTAACAGCGACGGCCTTAAAGGCCCTCCCAAGGGCTGACATCTGGCTGAATCCAGAGGTTTTCAAACCTGAGCAAGCTGAAGAATGAATGACCTGGAGACTTCTCTAAGAGGGGTGGCGTCCTGGAATCTGCATTTTTAACCATCTTCCTGGTGCCTTAAGTACAGCATTTCCTTGAAGAAGGAAAGAAGGGTTAAACGTGCAGGACACAGATTCCATGTTCACAGGAAGAGGGCAAGGAAACGACATCCCAACCCGATCTCAGCCATCTGAGCTCTCAACCTCGGCTTTATCTTGCACTTAACACTTCTTCCTTCTCTTAAGTATTTCTTTCACTGAGCTGTGTGAAGGGTTGGGAGACTCAGGCTCCTTTTCCAATGAGAACTTGCTTCTATCCAGGTTAACATTTGCAAGTGCCCAGATTAGGGGTAGGGCCAGGCTTCCAGTGCCTCTCGCCATTGAGAGTTTTTCAGGCCATCTCTTCAAAACTGTTTCCTCTCTGGTCTGCTCTTCTCCCTTCATCCTTGTGGGACTGGCTCCTTACCTTCATAGCAGTGATTCTCAGCTAGAGTCACTGCTGTGACCCAGGGAACATTTGGCAGTGTCTAGAGATATGATATATTCAATTGCAAGAGGAAATGGTCTTGGCATCCAGTGGGCAGAGATCAGGGGTGCTACTTAACATAATTATATGCACAGGACAAAGAAATGATCTGGCCCGGCACAGCGGCACACTTTTGTCACCCCAGCGGCTTGGGAGGCTGAAACAGGAAGATCACAAGTTCAAAGCCAGCCTCAGCAAAAGTGAAGCACTAAACAACTTAGTGAGATCCTGTATCTAAATAAAATACAAAGTAGTGCTGGGGATGTGGCTCGGTGAGTGAGTACCCCTGAGTTCAATCCCAAGCCCCATGCCCCCCCAAAAAAGAAATGATCTGGCTGCCCCTGGTGTGATGGTACACACCTGTAATCCCAGCCACTTGGAAGGCTGAGGCAGAAGGTTCATAAGTTTGAGCCCTGCATGGGCAACTTAGTGAGATCTCTCTCCAAATAAAAGTTTAAAGGGCTGTGGGTGTAGCTTCGGGGCATGGAAGCATTATTTGCTAAAGGAGAGCCGCAGTGAATAAGGGAGTCAGTTCAAGCTCCTGCAATCTGAATCGGCCTTGCCACCCCACAGGGCCTGGTGCAAGGGTTTGGAATGAGAGAGAAGACCCACAGTGGCCCAGCGGCCCACCCTCTGTGGGAGCTCCCCATGCACTGGAGGAGCTTGACTGGAGGAAGTTGGTGCCCTGGCAGAGTGGGAGTGATGACCTCCAAGAGTCAGGGTGAAGGTCATGAGGAGCCTGGGGTTAAGGGCGCCTGCGTTAAGGTGTGGGGGATGGGGCCTCCCGCTGCATCTTGAACGGAGCTGGAAACACATTGCTAGCTTTTTGGAAGCCGTTGGTATACCTATTAACCTCTATCTGTGTAACTCCCCTGTGACCCAGGAGGGGACGGTTATATTAACCCATTTTACACACAGGAAAGATAAGGCTCAGCAATGCCCAGGACCTGCCCACGTGGCTTACACGTTGGTGGAGGCACTCCCAATCCTTTAGTCTCACTGCCTTGGCACTGCTGTTAGAGACAGGGGAGGTGAGGGCAGCGGGGGCGCATACCGAATCCATTAGGTAAATTACAGCTGTTCCCCCACCTACAGCTGCGGAGCCTGAAGCTCAGAGAAGTGGATGAACTTCCCCAAGGTGACACCGGTACCATGTGACAGAAGAGGTATTCGAGTCCTGGCAATGTGACTGAGTCAAAGCTCCTAACTAACCACTCATCTCTTCTGGCTCCCAGGAGGCCAGTGAAGTGGATTTGCTTTCCTCCAGCTCACTTTCCGCCACTTACCCCAGAAACTAGCCTCCGTCAGGGAGAGAAGCCCAGTCCATTACTCTCAGTGCTCCGCCCCCTTTGCTATGTGACCTTGGGTGAATTTATTCCTTTCTCTGAGCCTTGGTTTTCCATATCGGAAATACACAGTTACAGCTGAGATCCTGCTGTCCCAGGTTCTGCACTTCTGAGATTATGTGGCAACATGGGCTTAAGAGGTCCTTCCCTGCCAATAATTTGAATTTGTCCTTGAATAAATTATGGATATGAAATCTCTCTCTCCTTCCCTCCCCTCCTGCCTCTTCCTCTTCCTCTTTCCTGCCCTTCCTCCTTTCTTCTCCTCTCTCCTTCACTCAATTTTCAGTCTAATTATGGGTAACTCTGTGTTATTTAGAGACTTATTATCCAAGCTCATTATGAGTAATTATTCAGTCTGGAGGGGAAACAGCAACACTGCTAGTTTAATTTAATGCTTACCTAGTTCACTTAATTAGCAGTAAGTCTTGGCAAAACGTTGGAATTCGTGGGGTCCTGGCTGGGTGGGTGGGTGAGAGAGGCTGTTCTTGGAAAGACAAACAAGGTCTCAGGGTAGCCTTTGGGAGGAGGCAAGGGGAGAGTAGCCAGTAGGCTGGGCCTAGTGTCCGTCCAGGCTGCCCCGAGAGTGAAGGGCTGCAGATTGCACGGGGCCAGAAGAAACTTAGGGGAGGAAGCACTTATTAAGCACCTGATGTGTGCTAGGCAAAACTTATTCTTTATTCCCCGAGTATAGAACTTGTACATTCAGGATAATTTAAGTCCTGCCTGCCTTTGAAAATTTGCAGTATGTTCTCTTTTCTGTGTGTGTGTGTGTGTGTGTGTGTGTATACATACTGGGGATTGAACCCACGGGTGCTTTACCACTAAGCTACATCCCCAGCCCTTTTTATTTTATTTTATTTTGAGACAGTATCTTTCTAAGACTTTCTAAAGTTACTTAGGGCCTCACTAAGTTGCTAAGGCTGTCTTGAACTTTCGATCCTCCTTCCTCAGCCTCCTGAGTCACTGGGATTACGAGCTTGTGCCACAGTGCCCAGCTTCCTTTTAGTAATCTTAGAGTAATTTTGACTGTTAGGGGAAAGGTTTTCCTGTGAATTCTACCATGTCTTTTACCTCTCTCACAAGGGAAGTGCCAAGCTCAGGGCTTTGGGCAGGTAACAAGATACACCTAGAAGTTCACATTGCTTGGCTGTGACTTTTACAAATAGTTTCACTCTACCTATGGAAAATGACATTGACTGTCCACATATGGAAATGACCTAAAACTTTCCATGATAGTAAGAATAAGTGAACTGTCATACAGAAAAATATTGGGTGAAAAGAAGTCAGGTTGATACCCAGATGTGGCAGACACTGCCAAGGAGAAAGGAGATGAAAACAGGGCTGTTCGGTGCCCTGGGTTAGGGATAGTCAAGCCAGGGACAAGCGGGCCACCCTTCTCCACCCCTGTGCCCTGGCAGGCCTGGTTTCCCATCAGTCATAGGACATCTGCCAAACCTAAATGCTGCCCCAGAAGCCTCAACCCAAGGCTCCAGGGCCTGCCAAAGGATCAGAGTGGGCCTCCCGATCCCTTCCCCAGCCTCTCCTAGCTCCTCCCAGGGGCCCTGCCCCAGCCCAAGACCTCCAGTCCCTCCAGCCACTCCACAGCCCTTCGCCAGCTCCTGGACTGTCATTTCCTTTCAACCCCTCATGGTTCTCCTGAGGCCTAAGGAGATGACTCCACAGCCCAGACAGAACCCCTCCCCAGGATAAGTCCTGGTGCTTTCACCCTGGGGTCTGCCCTGCCTTGGAGATTGGGCACTTCCTGGAGGTATGTCTGCCCCCCTCACCCCGCACCCAGAGTGCTCAGATGCTTATCTTGTGACCCATCTGAAAGTCCCAGGTGACTTGTCTTTTTAAAGGAGCCTTTATGGTATGCACTTGTCATCCCAGCTATTTGGGAAACTGAGGCAGGAAGATTTGAGACCAACCTTAGCAACATAGCAAGACCCCATCTCTGTTTCCTGGAGAGGAGGACAGGGCGGGGGAGCCCAGAAGTATGTCACCATGGACTCCCTGTGGCTTCTCCCAGGGCAGGAGCATTGCAGTCCCCGTTCATGGCCCCCTCTGTCAGGCATGAAGAGGATCCCACTGGGGTCTCAAGGCCAATGCCTGGCCCATGCAATCATCCTTGGGGGCTTTCCCACCCCTACCCAGCCAGAGGCTGTCCCAAGACACCAGGAAACAAAGAGTTTCTGCAATGAGCAGTATCTGCTCTCATTCAGTTTTATTGGTGGGTTTGTATCCTCCCGGAGCCCCGGACAACGGCTCAGGCCACCCTCTTGCTCACGCGCTCATAAGTCACACCGCCGACGGTGGAGATCTGAAAGAAGCAGCCAGAACAGAGGGCGTCAGTGCAGCGACAGAGGCCGTCCACCATGGGGCACAACTGAAGGAAGACCGGCCTCCAGCGCCACCCTGAGTAGACAGGGCAGGCACCACTTGGCTGGGTCTTAGGTGCCCAGTCTGTTGCAGGAATCACTGTGCAGGGTCAAGGTGGTGAACAGGTGTAAGGGGTGCTAAGCACTGGGTGCTAACCTGTCACCTGTGTTCAGTTCCTCTCCCTGACCCAGGCAATTCCCCTGCAGGATTCCACTGACCCTCCCAGCAGCCCTGGGAGGTTGTCCTGTTGCATAGGGGAGGAAACTGCAGGCTCCGAGAGCTTGGGAGATGGTTTCTGTTCTTGGGCACAAGCTTGCCTCTGGCTCTCACGCCCTGTGCTCTCCCTGCGCACTTCAGGCTGAGGAGCTTTGCTTCTGGGAATCAGGACCCCCCCTGGCTGACATTTCATGTAAAAATGTACCAGAACATTCACCAGATCCTCCAAGAGACCATTTTCACCCAACGGAAGAGGGATACTCACTTCCTTTTATACTTGTGTAACACTATACATCTATTCAGTTATTTTTTTAAAAAGTAAAAATGAAGGGAGAGAGAAGACCTATTGGCCTGGAAAACAGCCTAGTCTAGACACTGGGGGATGGGATTCGCCTCTGCCACTATTAGCTGTGTGGCCTTGGGAAAGTCACCTGCTGTCTCTGAGGCTGCCTGGTAAAGCTTTTTTGTAAAACAGGAATAATGGAAGGCACTGAGCCTGTTAGGCACATTCGTCTTTATATTAATGTCCCCATCCCAATTCATAGTTAAGACCCCAGTCCCCAGTGTGAGGACATTTGAAGACTGGACCTTGAGGACGTAACTGGGTTACAAGGGTGGGGCCTCCTGATGGGAATACTGGCTTTCTAAGAAGAGACCAGAGACAACCTCTCTGTCTGCACTTGAGGAAAACAGGAAGAGTGCCCACACCAGCCCCTAATAGTGCCGCTCCTTGACCTTAGACTCCCCAGCCTCCAAAATGGGGAAATTAAGCCCCTAAGCTAGGACAGGCAGTTCACTCCCTCCCTCCTCATCAGGTTCCAGAAGAGAGTGGTCGCAAAACAAGGGAAAGAGAGAAATGATCAGAAAGGGGCCGAGGAGAGGTAGGTGTCCAGCCCTGCCTCCCTCATCAGTGCCCTTCTGGAGAGTTCTTCCTAGACCTACGCTGGACGATTTCTCTTCCCTTTAACCTCATTTCTTCTCCTAGGGAAAACTCAGGGGACCAGGGAGAAGAGGCAGAGGGGAGGCCAGGGCCCCCACAAGCAGCACTTCTGGCCAGGACTAGGCTTGGAGAGTGTGGGAGAGGCCAGTCCACGAAAATAGGTGGGGCAGACCTGCCAGCATTAAAAAAATTTTTTTCTAAGTAATTGCCAACATTTAACAGTGTGGAGAGACAAGTGCAAACTTCCAGCTTCTTTTGAAAAATCAGAAGATGTGGCAGGAAGGGCCTGAAGACCCCTGTGGGAAGGGAGTGAAATCACAGCTGCCCCGGAGGGGCCCACCTGCACCAACTCCTTCATTTACATTCTGGGAAGGGTCCCGGGAGCCAGCCGACGTGTGCCCCTCACAAGTGGGGCGCTGGAGTCAGCTGTGCTCCCCTGGAATCCCAGCTTTCTCATCAAAGCTACATGCCTTCCTGCCGATCCCTTAGCTTCCCTGTGAAATGGAGATAAAAATCCCCCTCTGACAGAGGGTGTGTTCAGATCAAAGGAGAAATGTGCACCCTGAGCTAGGGAAGTTCCAGCTGCCCAGAGGCTGACCTTGAGGGGGGGCGGTGACTGGGGGTCTGATGAATCAGTCCCCGAATCCAAGGGTCTGATACTCACCTCCACCAGCTTGTCACCCACCACCTCCGAGGTGTGGTGATAGTTGGGGAAGTCCACCACCAGCTTACTGCCCTCCATCTGCACGGTAGCCTGGAAGGGAAACACGGAACCTGAGCCACAAGAACCCTCCAAGCAGCTCAGCTCAGCCCCTCCAGGGAGGAAGAGCCCCCAGCAGCCCAGCGATCCTCTCTAGGAGTTTGCCTGGACACAGTCAGCGGCAGACTTCCAAAGAGATGACCTTGAGCAAGTCCTTTAACCTCTCCGTGCCTCAGTTTACCCATCACTCAAGTGGAGCAAGTGACTCCCTACTCATAGGGTTGCTGGAAGGAATAAATGATAAAGGAGACTAGGTGGAGGGAGCTCAGTGGTAGAGCATTGGCTTAGCCTGTGTAAGGCTCTAGATTCAGTTCCTAGCACCAAAAAATATTATTAAATAACAATCTATGCAAAGTACTTAGAACAGTGCCTGGTGCGTGCGCAGTGTAGTTAAGTGTACAGAGTTAGTCATGGAGCAATATTATCCAAGGAATTTGATTATAGCATTGTAGTAATTAACAACCTAAATATCCAGGCAATTTTATCCACCAGTCAATACCTAAATACGTATCAATGGGGGAGTGGTTAAAGAAATTAGAGCTTTTCTGTACTCTAGGATAATGTGCTTTACTATGAAAAAGAATAAAAAGAATCAATACGCTAACTCACTGAGGTTCTCTCCCAGGAGAGGTTAAGTTTTTTAAAAACCTAAATGGGTCTGGGACTAGAACTCAGTGATAGAGCCCCTGCTTAGCATGCACCAGGCCCTGGGCTCAACCCCCAGCAAGTTAAAAAAAATAAAAAATAGGGCTGAGGTTGTGGCTCAGCGATAGAGCACTCGCCTAGCATGTGCGAGGCCCCGGTTCAATCCTCAGCACCACATAAAAATAAATAATTAAATAAAGATATTGTGTTCAACTACAGCTAAAAAATAAACATTTTTTAAAAATTAAAAATAAAAAATACAAGTGGCAGTACGTGAACATCACGGTGACTTACTCTCCACCTTGGCAGCCTGAGGAGCAGGGTACTCTCATGCTCATGTGGAAATCTACCGAGAGGACCCAGAAGGGGCGGAAGGCCTAAGGGACCAGCCCTGGTAGGATGGGGACAGCC
This sequence comes from Marmota monax, assembly GCF_021218885.2. Classification (NCBI taxonomy): domain Eukaryota; kingdom Metazoa; phylum Chordata; class Mammalia; order Rodentia; family Sciuridae; genus Marmota; species Marmota monax. Next base: position 224,379 of record NW_026693806.1, read on the forward strand.
AGCCACCTTCCCTTCTCTGCTACCCATGATTGACTACAGCTTCAAACCTGGGTGAGAGGGACTCTGGGGGAAGCCCTGCTCTAGACTAAGGGGCAGCATAATAAGGGACCACAGAAGGTCAAGCAGGGATTTGTCAAGATGTCCAGAATTCTGTCTGAACGAACCTCCTGGCTGAATGCTTTAGTGACCTGGCAGCTCCGTGTCCCACTGGGGACTCGTGTGCACCTGCAGAAGCAGTGCCCTCTGCAGATAGCTTAACCATTGGCACACAGCATGGTTCAGGCCGCTGTCCTGTGGCCACTTACTGGATGCAGGTCCATCGTGTGGCCTCCCTGAGCCTCATTTCTTTGCCTCTAAAACAAGAATAAATTACTGACCTCCCAGCCCAGCTTACACTGCGTGTCAGGCACCCCGCAGGTGCTTCTGTGCATCATGGAGCTGACTCTTCTCCATGGCTCTTTGGGTCAAGGACCACACCTGGTGCCATGTCCTAGATATCTGAGGCTCAGGGAAGTGAAAGGAATTATCCAAGGCCCACGGTCGCCCTTGAGAGATGCAGCTTCCAATCTTGCTGATGTGGACAACAGGGCCTGGGCTCCATATCTCTCTGCTACACTGAAAGGCAGCAGCTTCACAAAGCAGCCGTGCCCTCTGGAGCCAGACCACCTAGGTGTCGAGGCCTACCCTTGCTGTGTGAACAGGGACAAGCTATTTAATCCCAGGACTCAGCTCCTGGGGAGAGCCATTGTAGCAACTTCAGAGGATTAACAAAGCTAAGAGGTATAAACCATTCAACCAGCTTCTAGGTTATGTTATATTAGGTGCTCAGGAAGTGTTAGCTGATTTTATGGTCACTATCGTGTCCATTATTGACAACGGACATTACACACCAGGAGTGTTAAATTCTCAGGTAACTGGAGCTCTTAATGCTGGTGGCCACACTGTAGAGAGACGTCTCAGTCCGAGGAACATGGAGGCCCCATCTGAGATGGAGAAAGCCAGAGGGTGGGGAAGCGGGGAAGGGTGGCCAGGGGCCTCTCACCTTGAACTTCTTGCCGCCCATGGTCTGTATCTCACTTTCCTTGCCAATGGTGAATTTGTTGGTCATGATGTGGCCCCCAGAGTAGGACTGGGCCCAGGTGAAGTCCTGCCCGTTCTGCTGTATCTCCGTGATGGTCTTGAAGTTACGAGCCTTCTCGATCACCTCGCTGGATTGACCTGGGCCGGGTGACAGAGAGAGGGATCACCTAAGAACTGCTGTTTGGAGCCCTGTGGTTTGGGGCTAGAAGAGCACAGTGACAGAACATGCCTTCAAAGCCCGACTGTGCCAGGAGCCATGTGGCTGAGCCATGTGGCCACCTCTCTGTACCTACATGCTTTTATCCAGGCAATGAGGATCATCAGACTGACCTAAAGCTGGGGATGTCACTCAGTGGTACAGGGCTTGCTTAGTGTGTGATCCCTAAAAAAATCCTTAAAAATTAAAAATAGGGCCTATCTCACAGGGCTGTGGCAAGCATTCAATGTCATTGTGTCTTTTAAAGCTCCTGGCACCCATCTGTTCTTCATCAAAAATAGCTGAACTTCTAACAGTAATTATAAACATAATAGAAAATTGCCAAGTTCACAAAGTTCTAGAATGAATGGGACCTTCAAGATTGTCTTTCTCTTTTTCCTGTTTTGTTTTGTTTTGTTTTTACTGGGAATTGAACCCGGGGGCACTTTTACCACTGAGCAACATCCCCAGCCCTTTTCATTTTGTATTTTGAGACAGGGTCTCACTAAGTTGTTGAGTATCACTGGAATGACAGGTGCGAGCCACGGAACCTGGCTTGTCCTTCTAGTTTACAGTTAAGAAAATGGAGACTTAGCCAGGTGCCGTGGCTCATGCCTGTAATCCCAGCAGCTTGGGAGGCTGATGTAGGAGGATTGCAAGTTCAAAGCTAGTCTCAGCAACTTAGCAAGGTCCTAGGCAAATCAGTGAGACCCTGTCTCTAAACAAAATACAAAAAAAGGGCTGGGGATGTGGCTCAGTGGGTAAGCACCTGCTGGGTTCAATCCCTAGTACCAAAGGAAAAAAAAATGGAGACTTAGGTATGGTGGCGCACACCCATCATCCCAGCAACTCGAGAAGCTGAGGCAGGAGGATTGCAAGTTTGAGGCCAGCCTGGGTAACTTAGCAAGACCCTGTCTCAAAATATAAATAAAAAGGACTGGTGATGTGACTCAGTGGTAGAGCACCCCTGGGTTCAATGCCCAGTGGTGGGGGGTGGGGTGCGGTGGGGAGGAAGGGGCTTTCCAGGATGGCAGAACAGGGTCTAGGCCTGAGTGGGCTCACTTGCAGCTCTACCCCCTGCAGCAGCCTGTGGTAGTCTAAACTGAGTCACTGGTCTCTCAAGCTGCCAGGACTCTCCAGAGGGTTCTGCCTCCACAGGCCTCAGGGAACAAGGGCCCTGCAGGCAAGAGGTGACCACCAAGAGGTAGTGCACAGGTCCCCCAAGCTGTTCACCAAGTCTGGGCTGGTACACTGCCTCAGACTTAGATGGTGCCCCGAAACTTCCACGGGATTGTCCCTGGTTCCTCACATCAGATCGTAAGTCAAGCCAGAAAGTATGAAACCCTGAATCTCTCTGCCCACCACAGCACAGGTAGAGGCCTGTGTTTGTTGAATGACTGAGTGAAGGAGTGACTTATCCAACCTGGTCTCTCTACTAATCTCCCTTTGTTATCTCTCCCCAGGCAGGACATGACAGGGTCCGGGATGCTAAAGACCTTTTCCACTGACTTGGGCAAGTCATGCCGAGTGTCCCCATAGGTGACATTGACATTGGGATAGCTCTTGCACACAGCAGGTGTCCAATAAATGTTTAAATGAATAAACACCAAGTTTCTCATTCACCAACAAAGCCTCCAAAAAATTGCTAACTATGTGACCTTAGACTAGTTACTCAACTTCTCTGTGTCTCAAGTTTTCCATCCGTAGAAATACCAATATTCTATGGTATTTTAAAGTTAAAGTTGTCTTATGGTTTCTGTTATCCTCAGAGACAGCACAGAGGAGTTGCTCTACAAATGTGTGAGGGAATGAGTAAGTGAATGGATGAAGTCCTGTCCCGCTCTACCCAGGATTCTGGTTCCGGGCCCAAGCTGGCTGCCTCGGGCCAGCCCCGGGGAAGGCGTACTCAGGAGGCCACTCACCCAGGCGCTTCATGAACTCGTCATAATTCTTCTCACTCTCCAACTCGAACTTGCCGCTGAAGGCCATGCTGCTGGGAGGGCTGAGGCCAGACAGGAGGAGCAAGCAGAAGAGAGTCGATGCTGGGCCACCCGGAGTCTCAGCTTATAAATGCTCCCAGCTGCTGGGGCTCAGCCCCCAAATCACCCCATATCTCCCTCCTGACCCTGAAGAGGAAACACTTGCTGCTTTATGATGTGGGCAGGGCCCGGAGGGACAGGGCCCTGCGGTTATTCACCTTGGGGAAATGCCAGGCGTCAGACATTGCCCTTCCCTGCAAGGCCAGGGTCAGGACTCCTGGAGGATCTGAGGAGCCTGCCCCCTCTCTGCCTGTGCCTCCCTCCATTCACCCGTGTCCTGCCCTTCTGTCCTCCCATCTTCCCTTCACTCATTCACTCCCTCCTCATCGAATGTGGTGCACTGAGCACCTACTGTGTGTGGGGCCAGCCCTGAGCAGGCACAGATGACTGAGACACACACTTCTCTAGTCTAGCCCAGGGACAAGGCACAGGCCTGCAGAGCAGGATGTGAGGCATCCTGAGCAAGGAGCAGGTGTGTGGCCTGGGGCGCGGGGAAGGAGTCCCAGTGTCCAGCCACAGGCTGGAGCACCTTTGGGGAGGAGGTGGCACTTGATACAGGGCTTGACAGGCCAATGGGATTTGGATGCAGAGAGAAATTGCTAGAAGATGAGAGGAGGCTGAACAAAGGGAGGTGATATTCTAGAATGAGGGGACAGTGTGACAAAGGTGGGAAGGGCCACAATGAAAGGAAACAAGGACTCTGCAGCAAGAGCCCTGGAGGGGAACAGACAATAAGGATGCAGATGATGCAGCCAGAGGAGAGCAGCAGCCAGGGACCAGGGCAGACAGGGAGGGGGAGTGCCAGGGTGCCCTGAGGACCTCTGGGTTCCAGGTGCTGGACCACGAGTTCCACGAATTTCACTGTGTTCAAGCTTCACCGTGGGAAGGCGCTCTGGGTTCAGACCCTTGACTTGCAGTTCCTGTCCCGTCTTCCAGGTGGGGCCTCCAGATCCTCAGTGGTAACTGTGCCCGGCCTGGCTGTGGCATGTTCCCTGGATCAAACGCAACAGGCAGGCGAAGTATAGGGCACCCGGCGAAGATTCGTGGCCTTCCTCCTTACCATCAATTAAGGAAACCTAGGCAAGTCTCTCTCCTTTTCCTGGGTCTTCTCTCCATGAACCCCTTCATTTCTATCCAAAGTAAGCTCCCTGGGGATATAGCTCAGTTGGTAGAGTGCTTGCCTTGCATACACAAGGCCCTGGGTTCAATCCCCAGCACCACACACAACAAAAATGTTGTCACCCAAAGTAGGCTCTACCAGACCTGGGGCTAAGCAGTTTCTGAATTTATTTGGGGAAAAACAAAGGATTTGCCACATATGGTGGTGACCGTGCCTTAAAAATAAATAAATAAATAGACAAATAAGTAAATAAATAAATAAATAAAAGGGCTGGGGATGTAGCTCTGTGGTGGGGCACTTGCCTAGCACACATGAGACCCCAGTTCTAAAAGGGAGTACTGCAGGATAAAATCATAATATATGCAGCTTGTTTATTATGCATTGGGCACACTGTTGAGTGTTTAATGGTTTATGTGATTTAATCCTCAAAATGGCTCTGTGATGTAGGGACTATTATTGTTTCATTTTGCAAGAAGCAGACAGAAATTCAGAGGAGTGTAGCTGGGGTCGTGGGCAAGGAGTCGCAGGATGCTCCTGCTGACCTCTCTAGCCGCCACTTCACTCCGTTTCCCATAGACCTCCTGCATGGGCATAGCTGTCCCCTCCTCAAGGACCACATATCTAAGGTCATCATCAAGAACAGGATGGAGTGGGGCCGGGGGTATTGGATTGGCAATGGGATGCCTGGCTTAACCACACCCCTCCCCGCCTCAGGAGACGCCATGTGCATCTGACCGCCATCCTCTGTCCACCCACACTTCCTTCCTTCACTCTCTTCCTGGGGTACAGGTGATCGCTCTGAGGTTCAATCAGAACCTCCCAGGAGGGGTAAATGAACTCAAGCTGCATCCGTATTGCAGTGAGGTTTTATGGGGCAATTGAACCAAGAGAGCAACTGTTCCCCAATGGAGATAAGAAGGGCCCCAAGGTTGATCCCTCTGGGTGCCACAACTTCCCCCCTGGACTCTGGCTCTGACCTCAAACAATCACCATTATTCTGTGAGTAATAACTAGATTAGGAGGTGGGACACAAGTGCTTGGGTCCTTGGTCAGAAAGGGACCTCTGGGCACCTTCCTCCTCTCCCACCCCAGGACCTTATAGGTCTTACGTGGGCTAAGTGAATGGTCAGAGTTGTCAACTCCTTCATCAATTCCCTGTTTCTCTTTCCTTAACCAGGAATCTGAAATGTTCATTGGAGTTGATCCTTGAAAGTCAGGGCTTAGGGAACTTGGAGGGCAATTGATTCCATCATGATTCTCCTAGTGCCACTCTCCAAGGTGAGTCCAAGGTGAGGGCTAGGGGACACAGCTCAGTGGTGGAATGCTTGCCTAGCACACATGGGGCTCTGGTTTCAATTCCCAGTAGAAAAGAGAGAAAGAGAGAGAGAGAGAGGGAGAGAGAGAGAGAGAGAGAGAGAAAGCTGATGGGGAAGGAAATAGATCAAATTGTGTTATGTTCAGATATTAATATGTAACTAGAGGGGCTGGGGTTGTGGCTCAGTAGTAGAGCCTAGCATGCATGAGGCACTGGGTTTGATCCTTAGCACCACATATATATATAAAAAATAAGGATATTGTGTCCACCTAAAACTAAAAAATAAATATTAAAAAAATATAACTACAAATTATATATTATACTATTTTGTATAATTATAATGCACTAATAATTTTTTTTAAATGAATGTCTGGGCCGGAGAGCTCAGTGAACATATGCTTAGCATCTGAAAGATCCTGGGCTTAGTCCCCAGTGCCAAAAATTAAAAAAAATTTTTTTTTAAATCAGGTGGGGCACCATGATGCATGTCTGTAATCCCAGAGGCTTGGGAGGCTGAGGCAGAAGGATTGCAAGTTCAAAGCCAGCCTCAGCAACTTATCAAGGCCCTAAGTAACTCAGTGAGACCCTGTCTCTAAATAAAATTATTTTGAGGTTAAAAAAAAAAGGTTTATTGCTTTGCTAGCGAGGGAGAAACACAGGGGACTTGTGTTCAAAGGCTGTGATTCTGCCCATCATCAGGAACAGGGGGCTTTTAAAGAGGTGATTCAAAGGCTATATTCCACATATTCTCTGTTGGAGTAGTAATTCACTTGTTAATTTGGGAGATAGTTATTTCCGGGATCATAAATAAAATAATTTTTAAAAAGGGCTGGGGATGTGGCTTAGAGATTAAGTACCCCTGGTACCAAAAAGAAAAAGAAAAAAAAAAATATATATATATCAAAAGCTAAGATGCAGAGGTCCCTAAGAAAGTAAAGCTGGCTCTATTTTTACTCACAATAACTGCATAGAGACCCTGGGGCCTATCCTAGCTCTTCCTGCCACTCACTGGTGGCACAGCCTTGGGCAAGTGATTTGTCTTTCTTTATCTCAGTTTTCTCATCTGCATAATGGAGATAATAATACTGTCCACCTGAAAGGGATGTTATCAGTAATCAATAAGTTCATTTTTGTTTTGTTTCTGTGGGGTTTTGTTTGTTTGTTTCGAACTGGGGATTCAGCCCAGGAGTGCTGTACCACTGAGCTACATCCCCAGCCTGAGTCACTGGGATTACAGGCATGTGCCACCACAGAAGGCTTAAATGAGTTCTTTCTTGTAAAATGAGTTCTTTCTTGTAACGCACTTTTTTTTTTAATGTAGATCTGATTCTGTAGATTTGAATGGAGTGTCCGAAGGTCCACTTTTTTTTTTTTAAAGAGAGAGTGTGTGTGTGTGTGTGTGTGAGAGAGAGAGAGAGAGAGAGAGAGAGAGAGAGAATTTTTTAATATTTATTTTTCAGTTTTCAGCAGACACAACATCTTTGTTTGTATGTGGTGCTGAGGATCGAACCCGGGCCGCACGCATGCCAGGCGAACACGCTACCGCTTGAGCCACATCCCCAGCCCCTGTAAAGCACTTTTTACAGAGCCCAGCACGGGGCCTAACAGTGTTAGATCAACATGGAGGCAGGGTGGCTGTGCAGCCCAGACAGGGCTGTGTTGGATGGGCCAGCTTCACAGGGGTCAACATCTCCCTCATCTCCAAGTGTCAGGTGCCTCGGGGCTCAGTCCTCCTCCTTGACTTTGCTTTGAGTGCTCATTCCTGGATCCCATCCGGCCCAGAGCTTGAAATATCATCTAATGCTGGTGACTCCCAATCTTTTTTTTTTTCTTTTCTTCATCTTAGACCCCTCCTCTAGACTTGGGATATCCAACTGCCTACGTCACAGCTCCACCCTATCTCATGTCACCTCAAACTTCATTCACATCCACGCCCCTGTCCTTCTGGCCTGGCACAGGCTGCCCCTCCTGTGGGCTTCTCCCTCCCAGTTGATGGGGGAAATGGTAGGAACCGAGATCTAACATGCAAGTGGAATCCTGTTCCTGCATCATCACACTATGCAGATGAAGAAACGGTCTCAGGAATACCACACCCAGCAGGCACAGGAGTGCATGCCTGTGATCCCAGAAACTCTAGAGGCTGAGGCACAGGGATGGTGAGTTCCACATAAGCCTCTACAACCTGGCGAGGCCCAAAGGACTTAGCAAAACCCTGTATCAAAATAAAACAAAAAAGGGCTAGGGATGTGGCTTAGTGGTTAATCACCCCTGGGTTCAATCCCTTGTATCAAAAAAAAAAAAAATGTCAAAGTGGAACATGAAGGAGAGAGTCTGGCTCCATGTTTATACTCATGTCTGTAACTAAATGCAACAATTTCATTAATATGTGGCCTCTAGGTTGATGAGGCCTCTGGAGACTGTTTGCTCCTTTCGTACTTTCCAAAGGAGCCCATACTGCTGGGCACTGTAGTAAGCATTTGTTTGGCATCTCATTTAGTCCACACAAAAGCTTCTGAAGGCAGCCAGGCGTGGTGGCACATGCTTGTAGTCCCAGCAGCTCGGGAGCCTGAGGCAGGAAGATCACAAGTTCAAAGCCAGCCTCAGCAGCTTAGGATCTGAGCAACCTAGGGAGATTCTGTCTCAAAATAAAAAATAAAAGTCGGGATGGTGCACACCTGGAATCCCAGCAGCTTGGAAGGCTGAGGCAGGAAGATCACAAGTTCAAAGCCAGCCTCAGCAACTCAGTGAGACCCTGTCTCTAAATAAAATACAAAATAGAGCTGGGTTATGTGGCTCAGAGATGAGTGCCCCTGAGTTCAACCCCTGTTACCCAAAATAAATAAATAAAGTAAAATAAAATAAAAAATAAAAAGGGCTGGGGATGTGACTTAGTGGTTAAAAATGCCCCTGGGTTCAATCCCCCATACCAAACAAATAAAATAAAAACTTCTGAGGGAATGATAATAATTCCAACTTAAAAAAAAAAAAAAAGGTCTGGGCTCAGAAAAGTTACCTGACTGATCCAAGGTCACACAACTAGTCATTGATGAAGCTTGGAGGGGATTCCACTCTTTCTGATCTGAAGTGGTACTTGCTGCCACTTGGAGCCTGCTGGTTTTCTGATGAAAATCAGAATGCTGGTCTTTAATGTACGAGGAGATCTGTAAGTGGTATATTCATCAAGTAATTCGTTCAATATACATTCACCGAGCACCAGGCTGTGTGTCAGGAGTAGAGAGGCAAGAAAGCCGTCCACGCCCCACTGAAGGCAGTGCCCAGCCTCCCCTTCCCCAGCTCATCCCTGCTCTTATCTTCAATTCCTTTCCTCTCCTGCCAACGGGGTGCTACGCTTGCTCTCCAAGGACCATCAGTATCCTTGGGCCACGCCGGCTTCCCACCCCCCATCCTTAGACAAAAAAGCATTTATCCACCTACCTCCCATCTCCAGGGCAGCTAACGGTAGCCAGAAGAGATGGCCCCACAGGTCCTGTTTCCTCCTCTGCAGGGCTTTGGAACAGCTCAGTGGTCTTCCCTCACTGGGTGAATCCAACCCCCAAGCCTATTAACTGGTTTGAAATAAACCTTAGCTTCTTACCAAGCTCCTGTATCACCCTCACCACCTCAGGGCCCACCCATCCCCAGACATAATTTTTCTTTTAGTGCTAGGGACTGGCTGTTGCTTCCAATAGTTTCATCATAATCCACTGGAGGGATATATCACATAAAAAGGAAACACCACCACTTGAGAAAAACATTATTCAGGAACATGTATTCATGGCAATAGTTTTATTTGAGGCAAGTAGGGCAGGGTCATAAACTAGTGGAGGATCGTGACCTCTGAGGTGATGACCCCAGTGGGCAAGTCCTATAGCCACTGGGATTTCACTGGGAAGTCTTTGCTAGACAAGGAAAATCTTAGTTTTGTACTTTATCTGTGTCTCTATCTGTTCCACTCCCCACTTTTGAGTAAATGGAATTTTTGACTGCTGTAGACAAAGCCCTTGGGGTTAGCAGAAACCCACTTGAACTAACCTAGGCCAAAATGGGAGATGGATTAGGTTGAACCATGTGTAATTGCTGATCGTTGACCTTTTTGACTTATAAAAACAATTTTATATGGTTCAACCTAATATGCTAAGGATGTAGGAGCATCTCAGAAAATCCCAGAGTAGAGGTGGAGGAGGGAGGTTCCCAAGTTGGAGGCTTACTTCAGCAACTTAGTGAGGACCTATGCAACTTAGGAAGACTCTGTCTCAAAATTTTAAAAATAAATAAATAAAAGGGGCTGAGAATATAGCTTAGTTGCAAAATCACCCCTGGATTCAATCCCCAGTGTCAAAAAATAAAAGAAAAGCCAAGTGTAGAAAATGGAGTCTGGGTTCATGAGGAAGGAGAACCGGGAACTGTAAAGCTCAGGACCTCTGTCATATTCTCTCTCTCTCTCTCTCTCACTCTCTCTCTCTCTTTCTCTCTCTCTCCTTCCTTTTCTGTCTATTTCTTTCTTTGCTGCATGCAACATGGCTTCCTTGCAGGAAGAAAAGCCTCCGATTGGTCCATCCAGAGTCACGTGTTCTGTGCTCCCAGGGGCTGTGGGCAGGAAGGCTGAGCTCTTGGCTGTAGACTCTTAATTGCAAACAGTGGGAACTGATTTGAGCCGAAAAGAAATTTATTGAATCGGGATCAGTTAGATCACAGAATTTTCAGGCTTGAAAAATAAGCAGGGACAGGAGAGGACAAACAGCTAGAATCACAGTCACATGGCATAAAGGTTTTGTGGGGATCCAGCTGCCAGTACTAACAAAACCTGGGCTGGACAGTTTGTACCTTATTAACAGTAGCACTATAAGCTGGCAGTACAGCCATCATTCTCCAGGCACAGCGGTGGCCACTGCAGCCACCAGAAGATTCTCTGGGCCCTGATTATTTACATCATGAGCTATAGAGACTGAACCCAAGTGAAAAGCAGGCACCCTCAATGCCAGGGGTGATGGGACATGAGAATCTGCCTTTTCAGCTTAGGAAGTGGACCCTGCCTTCCATCAGGGTCCATGTAGTGGGAAATTCTTTAAATATTGGAGAGTGTCTGTAATCTCAGTGACAAAGGAGGCGAAGGAGGAAGGATTTCAAGTCTGAGGTCAGCCTCAGCAACTTGGTGGGACCCTGTCTCAAAAGAAAATAAAAAGGGCTGGGGAGGTAGCTCGGTGCTATAACACTTCCCCAGCATGTGTGAGACCCTGGGTTCAATCTCCAGGGCAGCAAACAAACAAACAACAATAAAAATAGCACAGAGCAAGCAGACAGCAAGAAGAGACCAACTCCCTGGAGCACAGCCATCTGGTCAACCACTTTCCACAGTCCTCCCTCCTAACACGCTGCACTCAAGATTCAAAGCCCCAGCTTGGCTACCTGCTGCCTGCATCACTTGTGCAAAACAATTAACCTCTGTGCCTAGCACATTGGAGCTCAAAATTAAACCCACCTTGGGGCTGGGGTTGTGGCTCAGTGGTAGAGTGCTCGCCTAGCATGTGTGAGTCACTGGGTTCGACTCTCAGCACCACATATTAATTAATTAAAGGTCCATCAACAACTAAAAAATTTTAAAAAAAAATTAAACCCACCTTAACGACTAGATAACATAATACATGAAGGCGCTTAGCAAAAGGCTGGCACCTAGCAAACACAGAGGCTCCCCAGCTTGCATTGGAGTGACATCCCAATACAGCCATCATGAATTGAAGCATTTAATACATCCAAGCTGCTGAATGAACATCCTAGCTTAGTCACACAGCACACCGGAGAGCACCACTGTCTCCCCTCACAATCACATAGCTGACCGGAAGCTGCCCAGCATCACAAAAGAGTCTTCGTACTGCATATCACTGACCAAATAGAAAATCAAAATTCAAAGCATGGTTTCCACTCAATGTCTCTCATTTTGCAAGATCAATTGTCAAGTTCAAAAAGCATAAGTGGGACCTGTGTATGTCTCTCTGTACTTAATAAATACTAGCTACTAAAAAAAATACCAGGAGACAAAGCCCAACTGTGCTTAGTAACGTGTATCGGCTCCTGGAGGTGGGTGAGGTGGCCCAGGTGGGTGGAGGGTCTTGATCAACAGGCCTAAGATGCACATGCAACAGGGAGTTCAAGGACTAGCTCTTGAAGGGACATAGAGGTATTCCATCAGAAGAAAGCCAAATGAACACGGAAGGCAAGAACCTAAGTACCCACTATGATTTCTCAGCTTTCCCAGGACTGAAAAAGAAGATGACCTGCTCTCAAGTCTATAGGTCTAATCCCGACTGGGGCCAGAGCCTGGAAGGAGGAGGAGGAAGAGGGTGAGAGGCAGGACCAATAACATCTAAATCACCTTGACTCCAAACTTACATCCTAAACAGCCCCAGGCCCTTGGAAAATACTGCTTCGGGCCAAAATCAGATACCAAAAGGTCTTCTGTGCAGTGATTCATCGCCCCCTCTCCCGCCTCTGGCTAACCGTGATTAATTCCTGTGGCAGCCACGGGAATCATTCCTAATGAATTTCTAATGAACTCATTTGGTGTTAATGCGGTGTGTAATTCTGCAGGACACTCATTATAATTTAGCCTTATTAAGCCTCTAGTTATTGGGAACGACTATTGCTCTAAGCTCCTAAGCCAGGAGAAAAGTAATTATGTGGAGCAGGCAGATAAATTATGGAAAGGATTGGACATTCGGAAAAGGCCAAGAAGTAGCTGCCCCTATTTCTTTCTCCTGGGGGTGCACTGTTCTACAAAGGAGAACAGGCTTTGAGCAGAGGCCAGACGCCCTCCCTGATTGCACATGCTGGAATGTGACAGCCGTGCATGCCACACCTGCATGCTGGGATTTTTTTAGGGCCATCCAAAGGTGGATGGTCTACCCCACTGATCTGCTGCTTGGATCTGAATTTCCACCAGGGGATGGATTCCTTCCATTCCTTCCCACCTGAGATGTTGTTCCAGATTGAAAGGTGATCCATGGCTCAACTCACAGATCACAAAGCAGTCACAGAGAGATTATCTCATCTGATCATTATAACATCCCAATTATTGTCATTAAATCCCTTTGACAGATAAGGAGATGGAGGTTCAGAGAGGTGAAGCACCTGAGTTACCAAGGTCATTGACTGCCAGAACGAGGAACAGAACCTACACCTCCAAGCAGCCAGGGGAATTTCCAGCTCAGTCCTCCTTAATTGCCTGCTAGGCTTCTCATGCATGTGTGACTCACACTTTCACTTAGATCAAATGTTTCTTGAGATTGGAGCACTTTGCATGGAGGTGAGTGAGGCATTGAGTCAATTTGTATATTATTCCATTTTCCATTGCTCTAACAAAATGCCTGAGGTGACTTAAAAAGAAAATAAGTTGAGCTGGGGATGTAGCTCAGGGTAGAGTACTTGACCTAGCAACCCCTGCCCACTATCACTCCCCACCAAAAAAAAAAAAAAAAAGAAAAGAAAAGAAGTTTCATTAGCTCACAGTTTTGGAAGCCAAAAGTCCAAACAACATGACACCAGCTCTTGCAATGGTCCCTAGCAGTGGCAAAAGGGAGGTCACATGGCAAGGCAGGAATCCAGAGAGCTGTGGGGTAAGGCTCCCCCTCTCATAATAACCACTTTCATAAGAACTAATTATAATCCAGGCACAGTGGTGCACACCTGTAACCCCAGCAACCTGGGAGGCTGAGGCAGGAAGATCACCAGTTCAAAGTCAGCCGCAGCAACAGTGAGACCTTCAGTAACTCAGTGAGACCCTTTCTCAAAATCTTTATTTTATTTTGAGACACAATCTCATTAAGTTGCCCAGGCTGGACTCAGACTTGCCATCCTCCTTCCTCAACCTTTCCAGTAGCTGGGATTATAGGCAAATACCTCCACCTCTGGCTCTCAGCTATGACTTTCTATGGTTAGCTCTGGGTCTGCTTGTGGACAGATTTGTGGGCGTATATAGATGGGAGACTCTGTTTATGGAAAGGAGGTATCAGTTGGACATATTGGCCTACAAATAAGAGAAAGAAAAGAAAGAAATCTTTCAAAAAATAAATAAAATTATTATCTCACATGACTGGAATTCCAGAGATGGGTGGGGGGAACTCTGGAGGTGGCTAAAAGTATGGCTCAATAGCGTCACTGGGCTCTAAGTGACCATTACACCATTCCTCTCTGATGGTCACAAAATGGCTGCAGCAATTCCATACTCCTCCCTCATTCACACACTACAGAATCCAGTGACAGAGTCTTTGATCCTTGGGTGACTTTCTTAAGAACTAGGAAGCTCTGAGCCAAATCCCCCCTGTCTTCTTGGCTAGAACTTGGACATATAACCAAAGCTAAACCAATCTCTGTCAATGGGACTGAGATCACCAACGTTGGCTTAGACTAACCAGGATCCCACCTCTGAAGTTGGAAATGGAATGAGCCTTTCAATTAGCTAAGATCCAGCTCAGGAGCAGAGTGCTTGCCTGCCATCGGCCAATGGTGGGCATCTGCCAGGAAGAAAGACGGTGGGAGCAGATGTTGGATAGATGGTCAACAGTGCCTACTACAAATGAATGTGCACGTGTGTGCAGCATGTCTTTTTGTAAGAATATGTGAGATTGTATATATATGAACATAAGTAGGTGTATGATATGTGTAGATATGTCTATCACCTATTGTTGCATAACAAATCATTCCAAAACACAATAGCTCAAAACGACAAGTTTTATTAAGGAATTTGGAGCCCAAATTCCTTAATAGGACACCCATAGCACAAGAGTTAATAACAAGAATCAACAAATGGGACTTACTTAAACTAAAAAGTTTTCTCTCAGCAAGAGAAACAATAAGAGAGGTAAATAGGGAGCCTACATCATGGGAACAAATTTTTACTCCTTACACTTCAGATAGAGCCCTAATATCCAGAGTATACAAAGAACTCAAAAAATTAAACAATAAGATAACAAATAACCCAATCAACAAATGGGCCAAGGACCTGAACAGACACTTCTCAGAGGAGGACATACAATCAATCAACAAGTACATGAAAAAATGCTCACCATCTCTAGCAGTCAGAGAAAATGCAAATCAAAACCACCCTAAGATACCATCTCACTCCAGTAAGATTGGCAGCCATTATGAAGTCAAACAACAACAAGTGCTGTCGAGGATGTGGGGAAAAGGGTACACTTGTACATTGCTGATGGGACTGCAAATTGGTGCGGCCAATTTGGAAAGCAGTATGGAGATTCCTGGGAAAGCTGGGGATGGAACCACCATTTGACCCAGCTATTGCCCTTCTCGGACTATTCCCTGAAGACCTTAAAAGAGCGTACTATAGGGATACTGCTACATCGATGTTCATAGCAGCACAATTCACAATAGCTAGACTGTGGAACCAACCTAGATGCCCTTCAATAGATGAATGGATAAAAAAAAATGTGGCATTTATACACAATGGAGTATTACTCTGCACTAAAAAATGACAAAATCATGGAATTTGCAGGGAAATGGATGGCACTAGAGCAGATTATGCTAAGTGAAGCTAGCCAATCCCTAAAAAACAAATGCCAAATGTCATCTTTGATATAAGGAGAGCAACTAAGAACAGAATAGGGAGGAAGAGCATGAGAAGAAGATCACCATTAAACAGGGCCGAGAGGGGGGAGGGAAAGAGAGAGAGAAGGGAAATTGCATGGTAAAGGAAGGAGACCCTCATTGTTATACAAAATTACATAAAAGAGGAAGTGAAGGGAAAGGGGAAAAAAACAAGAGAGAGAAATGAATTACAGTAGAGGGGGCAGAGAGAGAAGATGGGAGGGGAGGGGAGGGGAGGGGGGATAGTAGAGGATAGGAAAGGCAGCAGAATACAACAGACACTAGTATGGCAATATGTAAAAAAGTGGATGTGGAACCGATGTGAATCTGCAATATGTATATGGGGTAAAAATGGGAGTTCATAATCTGCTTGAATCAAATGTATGAAATATGATATGTCAAGAGCTTTGTAATGTTTTGAACAACTAATAATAAAAAAAGAATAAAAAAGTAATGGCCCAATTTTATAATGGGCAAACTATTTGAATAGACATTTCTCCAAAGAAGATATGCATATGGCCAGCACACATATAAGAAGATGATCAATGCCATTAGCCATTAGGTAAATGCAAATCAAAACTAGAGAGCCTCTAGGATGACTAGAATCAAAAGAATGAAGATGTGAAATTGTAACCCTCATATACTGCTGGGAATGTGTTTTTGTGCAACTACTTTGAAAAAGTATCTGGCAATTCCTCAAAAGATGAAGCAGAATTATCAAATGACTGAGTAATTCCTCTCCTAGGTAGGCATCCAAGAGAAATGTGGACACAATGTCTATACAAAAACTTGTACACACACGTTTTTAATAGCCAACTAGTAGAAACACACCAGATGTTGGCAAATGAATAAGTAGAATGTGGTATGTCCAACAATGGCATATTATTCAGCAATAAAAAGAAAGTATTGAAAAAAAAAACAGACAAGTTTTATCATCCCATGATTCCGTGGGTCAGGAATTTGGGTAGGGTATGGCTGGATAGTCAAGTGGGTCACTCACTGGTCTATATTCAACTAGCAGCTGGGTGAGCTGGAAGGTCCAAGCAGCTCCACTCATGTGTGTGGCATGTCCTCGTTCCTCCACGTGGCTCCTCTCTGTGAATAGCTTGGGCTTCCTCACAACATGGTGGTCTCAGGATGGTTGGATTGGCTTCCAAGAAAGAGGAAACAAAAGCTTCCATCCTTCTTCAAGTCTAGGTCTCAGAACATGGCTTCTGCCACCAAAACTCAAGAAGAGAGAAATAGAATTTACTTTTTTTCTTTTTCTGGCAGTACTAAGGATTGAACACAGGGCCTCACCCATACTAGTAAAGCACACTACCACTGAGCTATGCCTTCGACCCTTTTTAGTTTTATTTATTTATTTTAGACAAGGGTCTCTCTACGTGGTCCAGACTGGTCTTACTTGTGATCCTCCTGTATGTGCCACCACGCCCAGCTTAGAATACACTTTTTAATAAGTGGGACAGAATTCATACACAAAATGAAGCACACAATGGCAGCCATCTTTGAAAACTATCTACCACAGTGGGAATAAGGGTATAGGTTTGTCTGTGTACATTTTCATATGTGTGCATTAAATGTAGGTGTGTGTGCGTTTGAGAGTATTATGAAAGTGTGCATGTGTCCATTTAATATTCAGTGTATTTATGTGAATGTGAGGGACAGAGTGTATCTGTACACACAAGGAGTTATCCACATGTGCACAGGTATAACCGATCACCTGGGCTCAGGGCTGCAGCACATGGTAGGTAACTTGATGGGGCTTACCTCCCGCTCCCTGTGGCCTTCCTGGGGATGTTCCCTGAGACAGCAAGTTCTAGCTGAGGTAACAATTAATCATTACTTGGATCTTGTCCTTGACAAGGAGACCTTAGATCCCAAGCCCTGCAAAAGACTCAGTGTAACTGCCAAAAAGCACCATACCAACTTTCTTCATCTCAGAAAGTCATCAGCTGTGTGACTACCAACAGAGGGGTAGGAGACTGACACTTTTTTTTTAAATTATTATTATTAGCTAAGAAACTTTTGGGCCTGGGGTTTTCTACAGCCAATAGGAAAGCTTAGCTGCTT
Source organism: Marmota monax (assembly GCF_021218885.2). Taxonomy (NCBI): domain Eukaryota; kingdom Metazoa; phylum Chordata; class Mammalia; order Rodentia; family Sciuridae; genus Marmota; species Marmota monax. The sequence goes on from NW_026693806.1 coordinate 241,799, forward strand.
TATCTCCCGTCCCTGATCCCCACCGCTCCCCCACCCTTGGGGCTGTAAACCTCAGGATCACACTTCTCAGACACCGGGAAGCCAAAGCTCAAGGCTGCTTAGCAGGGTGAGGCCCCCTCCTGGGTAGGCCCTTGGGGCTTGGCTTGCTTTCATTTTCCAGAGAGTGTTTCACAGTGAAGAAAATGAAGCTGGATGCTGCTGGGCTCAGTGGCACAAGCCTATAATCCCAGCGGCTCGGGAGACTGAGGCAGGAGGATCATGAGTTCAAAGTCAGCCTCAGCAATTTAACGAGGTGCTAAGTAACTCAGTGAGACCCTGTCTCAAAATAATATACAAAAAAGGGCTGGGAATGTAGCTCAGTGGTTAAGGGCCCCTGAGTTCAACCCTGGTACCAAAAAAAAAAAAAAAAAAAAAAAAAAAGCTGGATGCCATGGCCCTCCTGCCTGAAATCCCAGAGATTTAGAAGGTTTAGGCAAGAGGGTATCAAGTTCAAGGCCAGCCTCAGCAATTTAGTGATACCCTGCCTCAAAATAAAACGGTGGGAACCCTGGGAATGTAGCACTCTTGGTTCAGTTACCAGGGGCTCGCTCTCTCTCTCTCTCTCTCACACACACACACACACACACACCATGGCAGTGGAAAAAACATGGATGGCACTTACATGTGCCAGCCACTATGCATCCTCTGGAGGGATTTTCACTCCGTGGCCACAGTAAATTTGTTTTTTCTGTTTTTTTGTTTTTGTACCAGGGATTGAACTCAGACCTGATATTCAACAAATGTTTTCTAAGTACTGTCCCTCACATACAGGGACAAAACCAAGATGTAGAGAAAAGCCTTCGCACAGACCTTCAAGGCTCATGACCCTCTCATCTATTTCTCCAGTTCCCTGAAGAGCTGAGTTCCAGGTCATCAGAATTTGCCAGATTCTTCCAGGTTTCTGCCTTGCTAACTTCTTCCATCTTCGGGTCTGTAGGAAGACTCTGACTTTCAGCCTGACCCACACATGACTGCATATGAACAGGCAGAGGGTTCATGAACAGCTGAGTCAGAATATCGCTAGATACTGGCAGAGTCCTCCATGAGGGTGGTGCCAGTTCATCCCACCACCCCCAAGCACTGTTTAGAACTGCCTCCCCACTTTCTCCACCCCAAGGCTGAGCCTGAAGGGAAATCAGGTATGGCCTGGCCAGGAGGAAAGGGGGAGCCACCCCAAGAGAAGCCATGGCCAGGAAACAGAGAAGGCAACTTGGGACAGTACTGTGACATGAGTTGGTTACACAGACCTCTCCCCCAAATAAGGATCCAATCAGAGGTGGCTGCTTTCTTCTCTAAGGCCTCTGTCCTCCACAGCAAGGAGAGTTGGGTCCTGAGAGTTCAAAGATGGGGATGCAGGGCCCTGTTCTGCTTCCTCAGTCCAACAGGTAAACTTGAGCTAATGCCTACCTCCACCTACAACGCTAAGCACTCACAGGCATGATATCTCATAACCCTACCAGGCGGGTACTTCTGCAACCTGAGGTTAGAGAGGTTAGAAAACCTGCCCAAGGGCGTCTGGCAGCAGATTCAGGATTCGAAGCCAAGACTAACCTATATTCTGTTTGAGCTGGAGCCTCAGTTCTTCCTTCAGTGGGGTCATGGAGTGTCACTGTGCTGAAACTTTCTTCATCTCAGAAAGTCATCAGCTGTGTGACTACCCAGTGGCTAGAGATGGAGGAGCAGAGGGGAGATGTGGAGCCCCTGCATAGAAAAGACAAAGTCTTGCTCCACGTTCCTTTTCCTCGCTCCATTTCTTGCAGGAAGGCCTGTCTCTCCTTGGTAGCCCTCCCTCGGGGCTTCATCTCTCCCTGTCTGGCTATGAGCTCGCTGATGGGCAAAAACTCCTCTGGGGAATGTCTATGTCCCTGCCCTGCCTGAGACTGGGTCTGAACACAGGATAAGACCAAGGCAGATTTGTTGATGGAGAAGGTCCCGGATTAACATAGGAAAAGGAGACTGAGGAAGAGAGACAGACAGACAGACAGACAGACAGAGACAGGTAAGAGGAAGAAAGAAGCCTTGGTAGAAAACAGCCAAGCTCCGCCCAGCCTGTCTCTGGCTGCCGCGGAGCGAGGATGCTGTGACCTGGAGCGCCCTCTGGTGGTCAGCTCAGCAGGCTGGTCCCCAGGGGCAAGGAGCTGCCCGGCTGCCCACCAGCCACTAAACCAGGGAGTGTCCTTCCTCTGAGAAGCCAGCCTGCTAAGAGTAACAGTGAGACTCTCATAAAGGGAGTCACAAAGAGAAACCATGATGAGTCCATCGTTAACAAGTCCCCAAGGGTTCTTGTTGATCTGGAACATCCTCTCATTTGCTTCACACGACCTCTTTGCAGCATCTTGTGCTGATCAGGTCAGCACCTGATGTTCCGGCGCCTTCTTCATCACTGTCTCCATCGCCTCTAAGCTGAGCCCGCCGCTGCCCGTGGGCACCACGGAGCTGGAGGTTGCAGTGTGTAATGGAATACAGAGCCGGCAGAACCATCGGGGCATTTCTCTATTCGATAAATACTCGCAGAGTCCCCACTGTGTGTCAAACCATGGGTCCTGGGGATACAGAAAAGAAGGCAAGTTCCTGACCTCCAGGAATTTAGATTCCAGTTAAGGAGAGGCACACAAAAAAAGATCATTCTCACATGCCCAGAAGTTCTCCAAAGACCACACAGCAGGGTGGGCCGAGGATGTGGCTCAGTGGTAGATCACTTGCCCAGCACTTGAAAGTCCCTGGATTCCAACCCTGGTACCTTAAAAAAAAAAAAAGGCAAAAGAGAAAAAGATCATACAGCAGAATGATGCACAAGTATTTGAAGAGGTCATTTTCAGATAGGGTGAACAAGGAAGGCCACCGGTCAGGCAAAGGAATATTTGTGTGGACATCTAATGCCATGGATGCAGGAACCAGGGATGCAGGACTGAGAAGAGCAGAGGCCTTCAGGCAAACTTTCAACTGGTACAAAAGCTGGGGGAGGGGTTTGTCAGCTTAGCATGTGGAAGATACAGAAGGAGGAGCAGTATGGTTGGAACATAGTAGTGAAGGAAAGAGTGAGAAGAGCCGAATGCACATACCTGTAATTCCAGCAACTCAGGAGGCTGAGGCAGGAGGATCTTGACTTTTGAAGTCAGCCTCAGCAATTTAGTGAGTCCCTAAGGAACTTAGTGAAACACTGTCTGATAACAAAATAAAAAGGGCTGGGGATGTGGCTCAGGGGTAAAGTCCTCTTCTGTTCAATCCAAGTACTGAAAGAGAGAGAGAGAGAGAGAGAGAATATGAATGAGAGGAGCTAGGGTCAGAGAGAGGCCAGGGTACCACTTAATTGTTGTGGGGCCAGGGCTTTTGGTTTGATGCTAAGGACTGAGGCAGCCATTGGACAGTTTGAATGTATGGATGGCATGACCTGATTTGCATTTTTAATATGTCATTCCATCTGCTTGGTGGAGAATAAATGCTGGGAAGATCACGGGTGGAGGAGATGGTGGCTGGGCTGGGATGTGCAGGAAGAGTCAGGCTCTGATGGATTTTAGAGTCCTGAAGGACAGGACCTGCTGGCAGCTGTCTGTGCAGGGAGCGGGGAGCCCAGAGCTGCCTGGCATCTGCCCCTTTCCACTTCCACCCTCCCAACCTGGGTAGGGGGACCACTGGATCATCTCCCTCAGTGCACTCAGAGGAGGGGTGGGGGGAGGCCAGACTCTGTGCCAGAGCCTCCCAAACCCTCAGGGCTAGATCTTGGGTATGTTCAAAACCAGGGACCCAGGAGCTCTGCTCCCTTCCTACATCTGCACCCCTCTTCCCACCCTCTCCCTCCCCTCCTTCTCCTCTCCTCTTTCCTTCCCTCACGAGCTCCTTCCCCACCTCCTTCTCACACACACACACACACACACACACACACACACACACACGGGTTTACTGCAGCCTTATCAGAAGAAAGCCTCCAGCAGAAACAAGTGGCCTCTGGGGACAGAGCAGGAGAAGCTGACAGTGGGGTTTGTGAGGAGGGGCCGGCTCTGCAGCGCTGCGCATTCCTCCTGCCCCACGGGCTGCTCCCCGCCCCCTAGGCTTCCAGCAGCTTCTCTCCCGGGACCCTCAATTCTCAGCAGGAGGTTCATTTGTCTCCTTGGGACACTGGGCGATTTCTGGGAGGGGGTGGGACTGGCATGCAGTGGGCAGAAACCAGGGGTGCGGCTGGACATCCTGTGCCTCGCAGGACAGCACCCACTCAAGGAATGATCAGCCCCAGTGCCGGCAAAACCGAGGCTGAGAGACCCTGACCCAGGCTCTGCTGTCACAGCTGGAAGGGACTGTCCTCCTCCCTGAGTTCCCATTATCTTCACACGGCCATTTATCAGGCAGGAGCTGGGTGGCCAAGCTGTCCCTGCACTATCTTTTTAACTCACCTCGTGAGGTGGTCCTATTATTCCACCCGAGGTCACACAGCAGCCAGAGGCTTCCCACTCCAGAGCTGCCAGGCAGCCGCCACTCTCCAGTGAAAGGGTTTTCACAGCGGGTGTCATTTTGGTTGCAAAGGGATACATTGTTTCAAGTGAAGCCCTACTGGGAAGTCCAATGTGTAAAAGATAAAGAAAAATTGCCTGCATTGAAGCTGTGCGGGCAGGTAGCCAACCTCCATCCCCACCCCACCTTTCCAACCCTCCCTACAGATCTGCCACATCCATCTGTCCATTCTGACAGGGCCACCATGTGGGATGCCACTCCATGGGTCACCTTGTGGGGCTGGAGGAGGTAAAGCACACTGCCTTTGGGGGAACATGTGGCAAAGTGCACCATTGAGCTCCATCCGTAGCCCCTCCCCCAAGAGTGTGTGTGTGTGTGTGTGTGTGTGTGTGTGTGTGTTGGAGGGTGGGTTCTGGGAGTTGAACCCCTTGGGCGCTTTACTACTGAGCTCCATCCCCCGTCCTTTTATTTTGTATTTCGAGACAGGGTCTAGCTATATTACTGAGTCTGGCCTTGAACTTGCAATTCTCCTGCCTCAGCCTTTCCAGTAGCAGGGATTTAAGACAGGCACCACCACAAATGGCTAGGTAATGGATTTTGATGAGGAGATGTCTTGCCTCCCTCCCACACACCCCATTCCTTGTCACTAAGTGGTAACCCAAAAATGAAGCTGTCAGGTTGGGCATAGTGACACACACCTGTAATCCCAGCTACCCTGGTGGCTGAGACAGAAGGTATCGAGACCCTGTCTTAAAATAAAAAATAAAAAGGACTGGGGATGGGCTCAATCCCCAGTAGGGGGATGAAACTGTGAACCCTAGAGCCCATCCATGTCCCTTTTGGGTCCCCCTTTGGTTCATCTTAACCTAATCTTACTTGAATTCATGTTTAGGCTAAGAGAGGCTCCTAAATTGAGATTTTTTTTTTCATTTTCATTTTTGGTCCTCTTGGGGAAGTTTTGGGCTGGAATTGCAGAGGGACCAGTTGGGGATATTTTTTCTCCTGGTCCCACCATGGAGTGAGACCCTTTCCCTGAGTGCCCAGGATGCTCCTCACCCTTCGTCAGGCTGCCTGGCATCTGTGGTAATTTGACCAACTGGACCAGCACAAACCCTGGACTGGGGACAGCAGGCACTGGCTATTCTCTCCATGGGGTCCTGCAGCTGCCCCAGAGCTGGGGATCTTCCAGCCCAGAGTGAGTCAGCCCTGCCTGCCTCTGTCCTCTCTGCCTTCACCCTCTCCAATGCCTCTCATAGAGGACTCCCTTCCAGCAGGGAGGGGTCCCCTTGGCTGCCCAGAGCCTGGAGATGCAACTATAGGCCTCTCTTGAGTGACCCCACACAGAGGCAGACAGCACAGGGTCTGACTGCCCCAGCAACTGCCTTTGAAGAGCAGAGGAGGGAGATGCACCAGGGCCCTTGTGTACCTCCTGAAATGTGTACCATTCCCGAGCCCATGTAAAAAAATAACCAAGCCAGGTGTGGTGGAGCACGCCCTTGTGATTCCAAACACTCAGGAGGCTGAGGCAGGAGGATTGCAAATTTGAAGCCATCCTGGGCAACTTAGCGTGACCCTGCCTCAAAATAAAAAATAAAAAGGGGTGGGGGTGTAGATCAGTGGTAAAGCACCTCCATGCACCACTGAGCTATACCACTACCCCCAATTTACACTTTTAAAAGATCAGGGTAGCTTCCCCAAAGAGAATGTGTTATGCCCGAATTCGGGACCCCCAAAAGACCACCAGAGACCAAGATCGATGTAAATAGCAAAGAGGTGTTTATTGCGAGCTAGCTCGGTCCTCCACGCGCACACACAGCAACTGGTGACACTGAGAGGTCCCGAGCCCAGGGTTTCCAGCAGTTTTATACATTCTTTGGAGAAGGCAGGGACCCCCACATACATCATAGCATCTCTTAGCAAATCATCACAACCACGGGAAAATCAAATAACAACTCTAAAACATGATTAGCACATTCACTGGCAGGAACAAGTTGGGTAGGGGTGATTGGTTACTACAAGAGGGGGATTCATTTGAACTGATTGGTTTAAGCCAAGAGGGGTGTTCATGCTGAACTACGTGGTTTCCCAACACAGAAACTACTGGGAGGGTCATCTGGCATCCCAGGTATTTCCCTGTCTCATGCTGATTGGTGGCTGCTAGGGGGTTACTATGGGTCTCCACCTAGCCTGAGTCAGGGACACCTGGTGCTGCAGATCTCTCCAGTTATTCGTAGATAAACAACTTAGCAGGGTGGGAATGTGCCTAGGAGTGCTCTGTGGGTCTTTCCAAGGACAAAGGTCATGTCCCTTCCTTGGACAGGCTTTGCTCTGAGGTAGAGGCTGGTTTTTCAAATGGTATGGCTCCCTTCTCACCCAATAATGAATAGGTTCCAGATACACGTTCAAGGACGAATCCAAACAACGTGTCAGTCATTGGACATGGGTTCAGGGAATCAAGGAGTCCTAGAGGCTCCAGGCTGAGGACCTGTGCAAGCTAGAAAGAGCCCAGTTTGTAGGGTCAGACAGGCCCAAACTTTCACTCTTTACTTAATTTCTTCAGGCCTCGGTTTTCTCATCTGTAAAAAAAAAAAAAAAAAAAGGTGGGGGGGGGGGACAAAATAGCAGTTGCACCTAAAGGTGTTATGTCTGCTCACCAAAAAGGTTTCAGACGTCCAGGAAGGAAAACACTGTTCTGTTTACACAGTGACAATGCTAGACTAAGCAATGCCAGCTCTGTCCAAACAGAGGAAAAGAGGGGGGCTGGGGATATAGCTCAGCTGGTAGAGTGCTTGTCTCGCATGCACAAGACCCTGGGTTCCATCCCCAGCACCAATGAGAGGAAAAGAGGGAAGATGATGGAGGCAAGACACTCAGCTCAATTTTGGCTCTGATTCCCAGTCTTCAGACCTTCATTATCTCTTTCAACTGTGATCATTAAATAATCCAGTGCATGGAGCACCTAGCACAGTATCTGTCTTATCATAAGCCCTAAGGAAATGAGGCAAGAGTGGGGCCCAATACACCCTCCTAACCCATAAGTCCCCTTCTGCTGGGAACATAAATCAGCAACACCAAGAATAACAAAGCTTGTGCAATAAGCTTGATCAGCTTGATCTGTCGTCTCAGTTGATCCCCAGGGTATCTTACAGATAAGGAAACAGCTCCAGAAAACCAGAGAAACCAGCCCTGAAGTCCACATCGCAAAGCCGTATTCCTGTTTTAGTACAGCCTGCTAGCTAGCAGTGTTGGGGTTTTTTTGTGTTTTTTTTTTTTGTTGTTGTTGTTTGGTGCTGGGGATTGAACCCAGGGCCTTGTGCAGGTGAGGCAGGAACTCTACCAACTGAGCTATTAGCGGTGGTTATTAAGGTTTAAAATGGTGTGGGAAAAAAAAAATGTCAAAAATAATAAAGCTTCTCGACACATGAGAATTACAAGAAATTCAAATTTCAGCTGCTATAAACAAAGTTCTATGGGAACACATCCACACCCACTAGTTTACATCTTATCCACAGCTGCTTTTTCAACAGTGGCAGAGCTGAAGAGTTGGACCTGCAAAGCTCAGAATCTTTACTCTCTGGCTCTTTAGAGGTACCTCTGCTGTAAACAACAGCTGCTCAGCGACACTTCTCTCTCCCGGGCCAACTGGATAAAAGCCATCGAGATAACCCAGGGTCCACCCGGAGGCTGTGGGGGAGGGAAGAGTTTCAGGTACAGAGAAAGAAGGGCATTGCAGGGACTGTTCCAACCAGGAGGGACCTTAGGGCCAGCTAGGTATGATGCTGCACAACTGTAATCCCACAGACTCTGGAGGCTGCAGCAGAAGGATCACAAGTTCGAGGCCAACCTCAGCATTTAGCGAGGCCCTAAGCAATTTAGCAAAACCCTGTCTCAAAATAACAAAAATAAAATAAAAAAGGGTTGGGGATGTGACTCAGTGGTTATGCACTCCTGGGTTCAATTCCTGTTACCAAAAGAAAGAAAAGAAAGAAATCAGGTCCAGCCTTCCATTTTTTAATTGAGAAAAGCTGAGACTCAGAGATGGGCGGCAACCTGCCTGGGGCCACCCAGCCTGGGGCTCACAGCCAGGACTGAGCTAGCTATCTCCCTCTGGGTGGGGAGATGCAGGCTGTGCATCAGGCCCCAGGGGTCTCTTTTGTTCAGCTTCGACTTCTCCCTGTGGGAATAGGGAGGCGACTGTGGCTCGACTCCTTGCCTTTTATGCTTTCTGCTCTGTGCTGCACTTTGTCTTGGCTTTGGAGCAAAGCCTGCCATTGCCCTGCCTGGTTCAAGGTGGTCTTGCACTCAGCCAGCTGGTTACTAGGGCACAGGGATTTTCAAAGCCTTTTTTTTTTCTTCCCAATGCACAGAAGACATGCCCAGCTTCCTAGGGCTCTGAAGCACCATTTGATCCTGTGTTTGGGAAACTGGAGCTTCTGGCTGATAAGGCACCAGGAGGAACACTTGGAGGGCAGCCCAGGGTGCCCCCTGGCTCTGCCACCCCACCTCCACCGTGGTTTCTGGTGGTTTCTGTCTGCTTGCATGAATCCCAGCTGGGCTCAGCCTGTTCCCCTCCTGGGTGAATGGAGAAGACTGTCTCAGAGGAGTTCAGAAATCTCCCTCTCTGTAGCCTGGGGAAATCATAAAAATAATTGCAAACATTTCTTAAGGGAGTGGCTCAGAACCCACGCTGGGGAGTACCCTCTTGTGGAACTGTTAGATTTCACCGACCTGGGTCCAAGGTTCCCACAGTGCCCAGCCTCTGTCAGCCAGACTGGGTTCCCCAAGTCCTCACACAGCTCTGGACCAGACTCAGGGCCCCTTCTCACGCCTCCAGGGTGCCCTCAGAAGCTCAACGGTCCTCATAAGAGAATGGCTGGCTCCTCCTCTCTTGCCTGGACACTTCCTTCCCCTTTCTGCTGTGGAAGATTCTGGCCTCCTCAGTCAGGACCCTGTGGTCCCTTCTGATTTCCTCAAGGAAGCTGACTTTTTTTTTTTTTTTTGGTACCAGGAATTGAACTCAGGGGCACTCAACCACTGAGCCACACCCCCAGCCCTGCTTTGTATTTTATTTAGAGACAGGGTCTCACTGAGTTGCTTAGCAGCACATTATTTTTTGAACTCATGGTCCTCCTGCCTCAGCCTCCTGAGGGGCTGGGATTGCAGGCGTGAGCCACCGCACCCAGTTAGGGAAGCTGATTTTAATTTCCTTGCACAGCCTGTGGGTCTGGGGTGGGAGTTTGGGTCACTATCTTGCTTACTTTCAGAGCATCTTAAGACCCATTTCTCCTCCCTTCTCCTTCCAAACCCATTCCTTCCTGTGGATTTACTACACCAGTCACTGCTGCCCACAACCCATTACTCTCTGCTACCAGCTTCTTGGAGGGGGTCCTCACCTTTACTCCTTCACCCCCACCTCAGACTCTGCTAGAGGAGCCTGCGGACCCTTAGCCACTCTTTTTCTTACCCACCTTGTGATCTTGCCCTGCACTGGCCTTGTCACTTCCACCCGTGTCATATCTGGTCTCCTATCCCAGCATCGGACGCCCCCTGAAATGCCCATGTCAGGGTTCTCCCTCTGCAGTGCTCCCCCCTCCCCTTCATGAACTTCCCTGCAGTGTAACTTCAGCTTCATCTGGACCCCCAGTCACTGCCCCTTCTCCCTCTTCCTTCCAGCTACATCTGTCCTCAGTCACCCAGTCCCCTTCCCAGACTCATGTACTATATGAGTCCTGCTGTATTACTTCATCTGCCTTGGAATGCTTTTTAAAAATTTGTTCCAATCAGTTATACATGACAGCAGAGTGCTCTTTGAATCATTGTATACAAATAGAGCACAATTTTTCACTTCTCTGGTTGTACACGAGGGTAGGGTCACACCATTCATGCAATCATACATGTACCTAGGGTAATTATGTCATCTCATTCCACCATCTTTCCTACCCCATGGCTCCTCCCCTTTCCTCCTTCCCCTTTGCCCAATCCAAAGTTCTTCCACTCGTCCCATGCCCTCCCTCCCCTCCATATGGATTAGCATCCACTTATCAGAGAAAACATTCAGCCTTTGGTTTTTGGGAATTGGCTTACTTCGCTTATCATGATATCTTCCAACTTCATTATTTACCTGCAAATGCCATAATTTTATTCTCTTTTAATGCTGACTAATATTCCATTGTGTATATATGCCACAGTTTCTTTATCCTTTTATCTATTGAAGGACATCTAGGTTGGTTCCTCAGTTTGTCTATTATGAATTGTGCTGCTATAAACACAGATGTGGCTGTGTGCCTGTAGTATGCTTATTTTAAAAGTCCTTTGGGTATAGACTGAGGAGTGGGATAGCTGGGTCAAATGGTGATTCCATTCCAAGTTTTTTAAAAAATCTCTATGCTACTTTCTGGATTGGCTGCACCAATTTGCAGTCCCACCAGCAATGTATGAATGTGCCTTTTCCCCCACATCCTCGCCAACAGTTATTGTTGTTTGTGTTCTTGATAAATGCCATTCTGATTGGAGTGAGATGAGTAGTTTTGATTTGCATTTGTCTAATTGCTAGAGATGTTGAATATTTTTTCATTTATCTGTTGATTAATTGTATATCTTCTCCTGAGAAGTGTCTGTTCAGTTCCTTTGCCCATTTATTGATTGGGTTTTTCTCTTTCTTTCTTTCTTCTTCTTCTTCTTCTTCTTCTTCTCCTTCTCCTTCTCCTTCTCCTTCTCCTTCTCCTTCTTCAATTCTTTATACAACCTGGAGATTGTGTTCTATCTGATGTGCATGTGATAAAAAAATTGTTGCAATTGGAATGCTTTCTTGAAAAGTTTTTGTTTTCCCGCAAAATACATCCTGATTTCCTCCTACCACCCTGGCTGCTCCTTCTCGGTCTCCTTCATAGGTTCCTCCTCTACTTGGTCTCAAAACGTAAAGTGCAGTCAGGCATGGTGGAACACGATACTGGTCCTGGCTACTCGGGAAGCTGAGGCAGGAAGAGTCCAAGTTTGAGGCCAGTCTGGTGATTTAGCAAGACTCTGTCTCAAAATAAAAAACTAAAAGGACTGGGGATGTAGCTTAGTGGTAGCGTGCTCCTGGGTTCAAATGAAGGGGGAAAAACAAGTAATGTGGTCCCCAGCTGTAGCCACAACCTTCTCCTGGCCATCTCTGCATATGCCAATCACTTGACATTTATTTCTTCAATTCCGATTCATTGAACCCAGGTAGAACCACTAACGAAACCTCCTGTATGGAAGCCACCATTGAGCAGCCTGAGCTCCCCACAAGGGCTCTGCTATTTATTTTCTTCCTTCCTTCCTTCCTTCCTTCCTTCCTTTCTTTCTTTCTCTCTTTCTTTCTTTCTTTTTTTTCCTTCAGTTGTAAATGGACATAATACCTTTATTTATTTATTTATTTATTTTTATGTGGTCTAGAAATCAAACCCAGTGCCCCAGGGCTCTACCACTGAGCCACAACCCCAGCCCCACACTCTGCTATTTTCTCCCCAGCCCTGCTCCCACCAGGCCTCTCCAGGCAGTAAGTCACATTCAAGCCACAAACACTCAAACCCCACAAAGTGTCATTTTCGATTCCTCTCCTTCCTCTGCCCACAACCAACCTCCGAGGAGTCCTGTCAACAACAAACATGTCCCTAAAGCAGTTTCCCTTGGTTTCCCACATGAGTCTGAGCCCTGAAGGCCTCTCCCTGCTCTTTCAGAATATTCTCTTGACCCTGCCCACTGCACCTTTGACCTCCTGAAGCCCCTTCTCACACCGCAAGCCCTGCTGCGGCTCCCATCATCATATGAGTAAAAGTTCCTGCAATGACCTGCAAGATCCTGTGATCTGGACCCCATTGCTTCTCCTAGCTCCTTTCCTGGTGGTTCTCTCCACCACACCGGCCTTCCCTATGTTCCTCCTGCATGCTTGCTCCTGCCCCAGTATCATGTCATTAGTCCCAGTACAATGTCACTTCCTCAGTGCCTCATTATCACCAAACCTCCTTAGAGACCAGGGAAGCCAAAATTCCTGCTTCCTCCGAAACACCCGTGTCAGGGGAGGAGGCCATGTCAATGTTGGGGGCAGGAATCTGTGGCTGTGGTATCCTCTGATACATGATCAGAACAAAGCACTGTGCAAGCCACACAGGGGCCACTGGGAAGTATTTTCAGAATAAATGACACCAAGTTCCCCCCGGCTTCTCAGGCCTTCGCCCCGCCGTTCCATACCCCCAGCTCTTTGTAGCTTAACAGTCAAGGCCGCTCCTTTGTGTGGCAACCCCAGCTCTTCAGTAAGTAGCACCTGACATCTTGTTCAGTGCCCTCCCCTCCACCTGTGACGTACCAGTGCCCCCTCCCAGGAAGCACACACCGGCTGGTGGATACCAGGGGCTCTCTATCTCTACATTGTTGACACTTGGGCTGGAGAATTCTCTGTGTGGGGGGGCTGTCACATGCAGAGTGGGTTTCCTGACCTCTATCCAGCTCCAGTTGTGGTACCCAAATTTGTCTCTGGACATTGACAGGTATGTGCTGGGGGGCACAGTTGCCCCTGGTTGAGGACCATTGTACCAGCTGAATGAATGGTTGAATGATGGAATTCATGAATTCAGTTCTGGATCTTACCTTTCTTTCCCCAGGTGGGTGCTGGGGATGGAACTCAAGGGCACTTTACACTGAGCTATATCCCCAGCCCTTTTTATTTTTTGAGACAGAGTCTTGTTCAGTTGTAGAAGCAAACTGTGAAGTTGGGATCCTTCTGCCTCTGACTCCAGAGTACCTGAGATTATAGGTGTTAGCCACTATGCCTGGTTCTTCCCAAGTAATACTATCAGTCACAACTGAAAAAAAAACCATCTATTTCTAGATTCATTCAACTAACCTTTTTTTTTTTTTAAATTTTGAGACAGGGTCTCACTAAGTTGCTTAAGGCCTCACTAAGTTGCTGAGTCTGGTTTTGGAGATCCTCCTGCCTCAGCCTCCTGAGCCCCAGGATTACAGGTGTGTGCCACCACACCTGGCCATTCAACTAAGCTTTATTGAACATTCCTCATTCTCCTGGCTCTATATAATGCACTTATACATTAGTTTCATATTTTTCATTCATTTAATCTTCAAACTCCATGATGTAGGTCATGTTATCACCCACTTCACAAATAAGAAATCGAGACCCTGGCAAGGAAGACCAGGAGGCGGTTTTCTGCAGAAGCTTTAGACGGCTCTCCTGAAACCCAGGCTGCTTCCCAGGCCTGAGCGCCTTGGGCATCCCTTAGCCATCTCACACTCAACGCTCCCTGACGGAACTCATCTCTCTTCCCAGACTTCTCTCCGTAGGTCCTTCCCTTCCTCCACCCCCGCCCTACCTGTCCTGACATCCCAGTCAGGAGCCTGGCCTCCTGCTCCCCACCCCTATCTCAGATCTAATCAACCACCAAGCCCTCCTTGTAAACTCCAGCCTCCACATATCTACCCTCTACCCACTGCATCTTCCCTGAGCACCCCAAACTCTGAACGTAGATGCCTGTTGCCATGGCTAATGTCCTGTGGTGGTTTCCCATTGTCTCCAGAAAACCCAAAGCCCAGCCACTTCTAGGTCCTCCAGCGCCACCTCTCATCCCCTTCCCGGCTGTGGCTGGAATTGGTGTTCTCCGATACCTCCGGCTTCTCTCTTTGCCTGGACAATACTCATCTGGCCTGCAAGACTCAGCTTGGCCCTTTCTGTGCCCAGGACAAGGTCATGATGTATCACCCACTGATCATTCCTACATATTGGAATTGCTTGTCCTCTGTCCCAACCCTCCGTGTGCTGTGATCCCATTGGTCTTTTAAGCAAAGGCCTGGGACAGTCTGGCACGACACCTTTCGCTGAGTGAATGAGTGCATGAATAGATGGATTCATGGATGAGTGGGTCTGAGAGCCGAGCCTGCAGGTAGGCCTCATTACACAGTGGTCATGGCTTGGGAGCAGAGGTGGTGATCATCAATCACATTGATGTTGGGTAGCAGGCCAAAGCCTCAGCTTCAGAGTGATACAAATGGGCTTCTTGCACTATCCATGTGTGTATGTGTGACAGTAGGTCACTTGATCTCATTGTATTTTGGAATTTTTTTTGCGTGTGTATGTGTGTATGTGTGTGTGTGTGTGGTGGTGGAGATGGTCCCCAGGGCCTTGAACACACATCCCCGGCCCTTTTTATTTTATTTTGAAAGACAAGCCTGTAATCCTAGTGACTTCGGAGGCTGAGGTAGGAGTCTCACAAGTTAGAGGCCAGCCTCAGCAACTTATTTTGAGAGTCAGGGTCTGGCTAAGTTGCTGAGGCTAGCATGTAACTTGGTGCTCCTCCTACCTCCGTTGCTGTGTTTATAGGAATGTGCCGCTGAGCCCAGGAAGCATGTAAATTGGAAGCTAATATCCTCTGGAAGTGGTTGTAATAATAAGTATGCCCTGTGTGGAGAGCTTAGCAGACAGTATTTATCAAGGGGTGATTATTTCTGCTGTCCAGCATGGCAGTTTTGCCATGTAAATCAGGTGATGTCACCTACCTCCCCAAATTGCTATGAAAATAAAACAGAAATAATGTTATGCAAAGCAGTGAGCCCGGTGGCTGCAGTTCTGGCCCCGCGTGGACTCCCATGATGCAGGGTGAAGAGCAGGACTCTGGGGTGCTCCATGAGTGACTGAGCAAACCCCCTCCACTGCTCAGTTTTTGCATCTGTACAATGGGCTGGCTCAGCAGGTTCCTGCAGCTTCCAAATGACACGATTCTGAGTCCTGCCTGATGCTCATCATCCCTGACCCTGCCCAGATCTCTGACCTCTGCTTCTCCCCTCATCCAAGCCGACTTACTCAGGGACTCCTCCCTGCGGGGACCTGTGCTTCCAGCTTCTGGTGGCTACTAACGGGTTAATCAGAGGCACTAATGGAATCTCCAGGAACTCATTCTGGCTCACTAATGGGTCATCCATCTGCCCTCTGTAACCCAATGCCCTCGCCCTGGGGAAAGACACAGGGGATTTCCTGTTGGCTCCCATCTGCTGGTTTCAGACATCTTGAAAACAGAGGCTGGAGGGGAAAGGGGTGAATTGATGAAGGGGGACAGGGTTGGGGGGACTCCCATCCCATTTCATCTCTGCAACTGACTTGCTGTGTGAGCTTGCACAGATTCACTCCCCTCTCTGGGTCTTTGTAACAAGAGGCAGGTGGGGCTGTAAAGACCCCGTGAGAATTGACATTCTGGAATTATCCAATACCGTCACATTTGCAGCTAATGAGATGATGTCCTTTTAACATCAATGTCCAAACACCATGGAGCACCTACTATGTGCCAGCCTAAGCCAGGTACTTTGGACTGAGGGTGGATGGAGACTGAGGCCCAGTTCCCATCCCAGGAGCTCCCAGGCCAGTAAGTACATCCTGCTTATTTTTCTATTCACAAAGAGGGAGAGAGAAGGAGGCCTTGTGCTTACTGAGGACCCTCTGTGGGCTGAGCTGAGGGCACAGAGCACATGAAAACAGTTTCACGTTTTTGTCCCTTGGTTCTGACTGTGCCTCCCCGATGTGCACGAGCCCTGCCCTGCACCTGGAGTACTCTTACCTCCCTGCCCTTTGCCCATCTAACCCCACTTGTTTTTCAGGGCCTTCGATTCTTTATCCATTATTCAACTCATACAGCATTCAGCCTGTGCCAAACTGTGCCCAGAATTTGAGATCCAGGGGAGAACAAGACGTACTTTGTCCCTGTTTCCTGGGAGCTTAGATTTTTATGGGAGGAGACGATCAATTAAACAATTCCATTAAAAAAAAAAAAAAAGCCTGGCACAGTGGTGCACACCTGTAATCCCAGTGGCCTGGGAGGCTGAGGCAGGAGGATTGCAAGTTCGAGGCTGGCCCTAGCAACTTAGCGAGGCCCTAAGCAACTTAGAGAGACCCTGTCTCAAAATAAAATATTGAAGGAGGAAAAAAAAAAAAAGAAGGGCTGGGGATGTGACTCAGTGGTTAAGTGTCCCTGGGTTCAATCCCTGGTACCAAGAATAAAAAAAGGTAACAAGGCTCGCGATGTAGCTCAGTGGTAGTGTTACGCCTAGCATGCAGGAGGCCCTGTGTTCAACTCCAGAAGCACAAACAAAGCAACCAACAAACAAAAGCAATGCAAGTTAAGATGAACATAGGAGGGACAGAAACAAAGACCGAGGTAGAAGGTGGGGTGGGGACATTTCTGGGAGAGGCGACAGGTAGCAGCAGCCTGTGCACAGCTCAGAGAGGAGAGGGAAACGACTTCTCAGAAGAAAGGAGAGACCAGGGTGTCTGGGGCAGAGAGGAAGGAGGGCAGGGGAGGCTGCGGAGGGTGCACAGCACATCAGCCTGGTGTCCTGCCTGGGAAGCCAAGTCCAGGGACACCCATTCCCCTTTCTTTCCCCATCATGGCCCCTGTCACACTGGATGGTCATCTGGCTTGGATGCACCAGGTGTATCTCCTAAACTCTAGGTCTCCTCATTCCTCTAGCTACGGGGGGGGGGGGGGGGGGGGGGGGGGGGGCTCGCTCTCTCTTTCCCTCTTTCTGATTCTTCCATATGCCCAGGTTTATTTTCTCTTCCTGGTTTATTTCCTCCCTATATGTTCACCTGGCCACCTCCTCCTCATCCAAACTCAACTCCAGAGTCACCTTCACCGCTATCTACCCTCCCACACTGCTCACCACCACCCTGCTCTACCAGGTATCTTTGCTCATTCAGTTATGGATTTATTGCTGGCCTTCCCTATCTTAAAGGTAGAGCGCTTCAGACCAGGGAACTTCTCTGCCTCGTTCTTGACTGGGACTCCAGAATCTGGCACATCCTAGAACCCCGGTTGGTTATCGGTTGTTGGATGAATGAAAGAATGTGTTGCTCTCTCCCGAGTGACTGGCTCTGTTCTAGGCTCCCTATGTGTAACATCCGACTGAATCTTGCAGTGGCAACCTTGAGAGAGAAGCTGCAGCTTAGGCAGGTGAAGTGATCTGGCCAAAATCACCTACCTAGAGAGGGACAGGACATGAATTCAAACCAGCCTGCCCCTCCATGCCACACTAGCAGTTACAATGGCATGGAGATCCTCACACTGCATGAGTGAATGGTGAGTGCGTGAGTGAAAGAATGTCAACACCTGTCTTTTGAGCTCCTTGGGTTTTGTTTTGGAGTGGGGAAAGGAGGGAGCACCCACTGACGGAGGGACCACGGTGTGTCTGCTTCTGTAATTATCTGCTCTGCCCAGAATGTGGGGGGGGGGGGCAGTGGAGGGGGACCCCCGGGAGCATGGCATCCTGGAAGCTGCGGGCTTCCTCCGGGGCTGCTCTGCTATCTTATGAGAGCCTCATCTCTGGCTGGCTGCCACCGGCCTGCCAGCCAGAGCGACTTAGCTCATCAATCACGCCACTGCGCCCTGCCAGGCTGGGTCTCTGAGGAAGGCCAGCCAACTGCAGACAGAATGGGCTGCATGCTCCAGAGGAATCAAAGCCACTGCGAGGGAGGGAAGGAGGGAGGGGTGGCCAGGTCCGGATCGATCCCCCGCAGCTGAGGCTGGTTGAGGAGGGGAGGCAGGGGCAGGGGAAGAGCAGGGAGGGAGAAGTGGAGAGAATGGCGGGCTGGGCCGGCGCGGTTTCCCATTGCAATGGAAACCCAGCCTCCCCTGGTGCCCGGCCAGCTCCCAAAGCCCAGGGAGCATTGACAGCTCTGGGACGGTGGCAGGTGATGGCAGCTGAGATATCACAGGGCTCCCGGGCGCCTGGCCTCCCAGCACTCTCTGTCCCTCCAACACCTTGGGAGGGGAGTGCTGGGGAGAGGATGGCCATCTCCACCTTCCCCACCGCCCTCCTCTCTCTCCCATCCAAGCCTCCTGGGAGTGGAATTTGTGCCGTCTCCCTGGAGAAGTTCTGCTGAAAGTCAAGATGTCTGAGCCCGAGACTCCTTAGAGACCTCCCAGTCCAGAGAGGCCAATCACAGCTCTTGGCTTGTGTGTTTCGCTTTGCTTTTCAACTTGTACAGTTAAAACGAAAAAGGAGAAGGAGAAAGAAAGCAAAGAAGAACAATTAGCTGCCAATATTTAAACAGGAATAGAGTGCACTTAAAAATCTAATTTCTGGTTTCTCTACAAAACCCCAAAGATCCGGCAACTCTGGGCTTGCCATCTGGAGCTCAGTTGAAACTGCTCCAAAGCTCCCATACCTACGTTTTCTTTTGTGTTACTGACCAGGCCCTTGAGGGCTTTGAATTTTCTGCTCCTGTCCCATAACAAACCCCCTACTGAAGACAGTGACCAGGGACCCATGATTGACCGCCCTAGGGCCCAGAGACCTCCTGGTTTAGGAACTGTGTGACCTTGAGCAAACAATGGAAGACCCCTCTGAGCCTCAGTTTTCTCATCTGTGAAATGGAGATGAGGGCAGGATCTGGTGAAGAATACATTAGATGCTGCCTGTTTAGCACTGTTCCTTGTATGTTTCCAAGGAAGAAACTGTTTTGTTTCTTAATTTTGTTTTGTTTTTGGTACCGGGATGGAACCCAGGGGCCCTTTATCACTAAGCCAGATCCTCAGCCCTTTTTATTTTTTATTTTGAAACAGAGCTGGCCTGGAACTTACCATCCTCTTGCCTCACTCTCCCAAATCACTGGGATTATAAGCGTGTGCCATTGCACCCAGTGAGACTCTTAATTTTGACAGGTAACATAAATGTTCCAATTAATATTCACATGTGATGCTTCTGATCCGCTTTTAGACTTCTTCTCCGATCCTCAGGAGCCACCGGTTTCTGTGCTGCACAGGTGCTGAACAAACCATAGGGAGAACCCAATGGCCACCTTGAACACCAGGAAATGGATCTGTTAACATTCAGGGATGTGGCCGTTGATTTCTCTCCTTATTTCCAGATGTGATGTCAGAGAGCGACAGAGATCTGGATTCCTGAAGATGACAGCAATGACCTAAGCCAAACTGACAGAAAAGACATTTTGTGCATGTGCTTTGGCCCCTCCAAGGAAACCTCACAGTGGTGGCATTACTAAAAACCATATCTACGGTGTTGTCATGTCCCTGACAGAGACCCACAAGGTGCTGAATATTAAACCTAGGGTCTTGTACATGCTGGTCATGTGTTCTACCCCTGAGTCCATTAGAAAGAGAAGCAAAAAAAAAAAAAATGCAGAGAAGGCTCTGGGAGTTCTACCACAGAGCTTGAAACCGGCTGCTGTGATCACCTGAGGACTCAGACTTCCAGCTCCTTCACTCTTCCAAAGCGGACTCTGCCAGTGATTCTCCAGGGAGTTTCCAGAAGCCTTCGACCTTGGACCAGGGTAGCACCATTGATCCCCCTTGTTGTGAAGCTTCAGCCTCTTGGGCTGCACAGCTACTGGGGGAGAACCAGCAGATGGCCATTGTGGACACTCTAGCTTGCAGTCATGTAAGCCAATCTCATAAATCCCCTTTTGATAATCATCAATATATATATATATATATATATATATATATATTTTTTTTTTTTTTTTTTTTTTTCACCTGCAAAACCCAGCCCAAATGCTGGGGCTTAAATGACACTCTTGTTTCTGCACTTCTGGATTAACTTAGTTCAGATGGCTAGTTCTCCCTGGGGTCTCTGTTGCCTTTCTGGTCACATGGGTGCAGGCATTTGAATGTCTGACTGGGACTTACCTTCCATAAGGGCTGGCTCACAGGATTGGCATATGATGTTAGTTGTCCACTGGGAGCTCAGATGGGACTATGCCCCGCATGTTACCATGGGGCCACTCCTTGTGTCTTAGGCTGGTGACTAGGGTCTGGGAGACAGCATGCCAAGAGCAATCCAAAGAACCAGCAGTGACTATGTGACTTTCTATGACCTAGCCTTGAAAGTCTCATAATGGCCAGACGTGGTGGTGTGTGCCTATGATCCCAGTAACTTGGTAGGCTGAGGCAGGAGGATGGGAAGTTGGAGGCCAGCTTAGACCCGCTCTCAAAATAAAAAACAAAAAGGGTTAGGAATGTACCTCCGTGGTTGAGCATCCTGGGGTCAACTCCCAGTACCAAAAAAAAAAAAAAAAGAGTCACATAATGTCACTCCCACCATTCCTTATTAGTCTAATCTGACTGATCCAATAGGAGGGGAGAGAGACCCCAGCTCTCAAAAAATTCCAGCACCACAACTTTAGCTGGGGGCCCAGTGGTATATACCTCTAAGCCTAGTGGCTTGGGAAGTTAAGGCAGTAGGATCACCAATTTCGAAGCCAGCCTCAGAAACTTACTGAGACCCTCTCTCAAAACAGAAAATAAAAAAGGCTGGGATATGGCTCAGTGGTTAAGCACCTCTGGGTTCAATCCCTGGTACCAAACGAACAAATAACAACAACAAAAAACAACCACACATTTGTAAATTGAAGAATTAAGTTTCACCAAATACCCCCAAGGCTCAATTACAACCCCTAGTAACAAACCCAAATAGCCTATTTCTTGTACATCTTCCCAGAGAGTATACACACACACACATACACATACACACACACACACATACACACACAGAGACGCATGCATGTGCGCCCATGAGGTTATACAAACACAAGAATCCCTACTATATGCTGTGGTTATCCAAATACTATTACAATGCAGCAACCAAGTGGATTCAGATCAGCTCTTAGATGAACTATTCACACTCCAACTCTTGCTATTTGCTACCTGAAATGAAGTAAATGGCGTAGCATCTCTTACTTTCTGGACCCTCACTGTCTGAATTCAGAAACAAAATTGAGTTGGATAATAAGAGATGCGTTTTCAAACACACACACACACACACACACACACACAGGAGTATATGAGACACATCATTCCGTACTTGCGTATTTCACTTAATAATTTATTTCAAAGACCAGCCTGGGTCAGCACATACAGATAGGCATGACAGAGGAGGAGCACACAGCCTTCCAGGTTCTAATATACCATAATTGTTCAGTCAAATCACCTCCTATTGGCCATCCGAGCCCCTCCCCAATCTTCTGCTGATCATAATCCACATTGTAGAGAACAGCCTTCTCCAGAAGTCTTTACGCACTTGTGTGTAAGAGGATTTGTGTGATAAAGTCCTAGGAGCAGAATGCTGCCTTAAATGCTGCTCAAAGGGAGGGTCCCGAGATCATCTATCCTATATCTTACCAGAGCAGGTCGCTAGGATTACAGGCAGGCCTCCTGATTTGTAACAACTGCTACATCTACTTCTCTCAGACCCCAGAGCAGTTGATAGGCTTATTCAGGCAGCTCCCATTCCTCTTACAGAGAAGGGAGAGCTTGGTTCTTGCAGCATGTCCCAGCTTTGCAGAACTATCTGTAGAAGCTTCCAGATATGCAAAGGTCAAGGAGAAGAGGTATCATGATTCCTAGCTATCCTTCCTGTGCTTTTCAGATATCACGGGCTAGACCATAATTGCTGTGTTCTTCTTCTGTGCACAACAACTTCTCTGTGCCTCAACTTCTGATCAAGTGGGAAGAATTAATAGTAGATACCACTGAGGCTTTTGGTGGGGGTTCATTGGACTCATAGTTTGCAAAGTGCTTAGAACAGTGTTGTGCTTAAAGCACGATATTAAATAGTAGGGTTCCCCCCCACCTCGCCATTTAATCTTTACAACTCTCTTAGAGAGACAGGGGCTATTATTGTCTTGCTTTTATAGACACGGAAACAGAAGCTCAGAGAGATAAAGTGACCTTTCCCAGGTCACATGGTTGCAGCAGTGGAATTCAAAGTAGGTCAGTCCAACTCCGGCTTAGTCCTGCTCTGTTATGCGGCTGATCCAGATCATATTTGGTAGGCAGGATGGGGACCTCAGCAGGGCTGCCAAAGCTCCCTGCTGACTGTAGGTGCTGGGTAGTTTGGCCAGTCTGTCACCATGCCCCTCATTCCAGCCCGTCCTTGAAAACAGGAAGCCCACCAGCCAGTAGCCTCTTCCCCAGGCCAGGGGAAGAAAAAGGAGTGATACTATATGCTGGGAAAGAAAAGGGTGGTGGCGAAGGGAATAAGGTCATCTTCACCCTGCTCATTGTAGTGACCTTTCATGGAGCCCTTATGTGGAAGATTCCATGCTGGGTTTTTTTTTTCATGTCAAATAGCTTAAGATTCTATGGCTGGAGGTAAAGGGAACTCTACCCAGTAAGAAAATAGTAATGAAATATCCCACTCCTGGGAAGTCCAGGAATAGATTTAGCTTTAATAAATGCTTGACATGCCAGGTGTGGTGGTGCACATCTAAAATACCAGAGACTAGGGCTAAGGCTGAGGCAGGAGGATCACAAGGTCAAGTCCAGCTTTAGCACTTACAGAGGCCCTAAGCAACTTAGCCAGAACCTGTCTCAAAAAATAATAAAGACTGGGGATGTGGCTCAATGGTAAATTGTTCCTGGGTTCAATAGTCAGTACCAAAATAAAAAGAAAATAAAAGCCTCATGATGTCTACACTGTCAGCTTTATTTCCTTCTAAGAAGTGACTTCAGGGGCTGGGGATGTGGCTCAAGCGGTAGCGCGCTCGCCTGGCATGCGTGCGGCCCGGGTTCGATCCTCAGCACCATATACAAAGATGTTGTGTCCGCCGAAAACTAAAAAAATAAATTAATTAAAAAAAAAAAAAAGAAAAAAGAAGTGACTTCACACACTAACAGGTGACCTTTCTACAAACTCCTATTCTTCCAGTCCAGGGAGAAGACATCATTGCCTGAGGCACCCCTGGTTGGTCTCCTTAAGGCTTGAGCCCCAACCAGGGACCCATTGCTGTTGCCAAAAGATGGATGTCGTGATTGGCTGGGCATGCCCAGTACCCATCTGTGGCCAGGAAGAGATCAAGACCATGTGACAAAAAGTCTCTGTTTCTCTTTCTCTCTCCCCGCTCTCTCTCTCTCTCTTTTTTTTTTTGGTACCAGGAATTGAACCCCGGAGCACTTAACCATTGAGCACATCTCCAGCCCTTTTTAGTTTTTATTTTGAGACAGGGCCTTGCTAAATTGCTGAGGCTGACTTTGAACTCACTATCCTCCTGCTTCAGCCTCCCGAGCAGCTGGGATTACAGGCATGCACCATTGTGCCCAGCCAGGGCTATGTGACAAAAAGTCTCAAAGAATGAGTAGAAGGAGATGGTCCCTCAAGAAAGGAATGTCACCAATAGCCAAGCCTGGCTTCTTCTCTCCAGTTTGACCAAGGTGCATGAAATTTAGTTTTCCACGACTTGCACTTTTCTTATATGGGCAGGCAGGAGAATTCAAAGCCAGCTAGGATCCAGGCAGGGTCCCTGGGCTAGGTTACTGGTAATAGGGATGCTTGCTGGGCGTGGTGGCTCTTCCCTGTAATTCCAGTAACTCAGCAGGCAGAGCAGGAGGAACACAAACTGGAGGCCAACCCCAGCAATCCAATGAGAACCTGTCTCAAAATAAAATAAAAGGATCTGAGATAGAACTCAGTGGTAGAAAACTGGTCTTGCATTCATGAGGCTCTGGGTTCAATCCTAGTACTGGAAAAAAAAAAGAAAGAAAGGAAAAAAAAAGAAAAGGAGGAGGAAAAGAAAAAGAGCCGGTAAAAGTGGTACATACCTATAATCCCAGTGACTCAGGAGGCAGGAGGATTGCAAATTCAAGGCCAGCCTCAGCAATTTTGGTGAGGCCCTAAGCAGTTTAGCAAGGCCCCATCTGAAAACAAAAATATAAGGGTTGGGGCTGTAGCTCAGTGGTAGAGCGATTGCCTAGCACGCACGAGGCACTGGGTTCAATCCTCACACCACATACAAATAAATAAATAAAAAAGTATTGTATACTTCTACAACTAAAAATATTTTTAAAATAAAATTTAAAAAATAAGAAGGTTTGGGTATGTGATTCAGTGGTTAAATGCCCCTGGGTTCAATCCCTGGTACCATAAAATAATAATAATAATAATAATAATAATAATGAAGGAGGAAGAAAGAACATCCCACACACATGTTGGGCATAGTGGTACATGCCAATAATCCCAGAAGTTCAGGAGGCTGAGGCAGGAGGATCACGAGTCAAAGCCAGCCTCAGTAACTTAGCAAGATGCTGTCCCAAAATAAAATTTAAAAAGGGCTGTGGATGTGGCTCAGTGGTTAAGTTCCCCTGGTTCACCCCCCAGCACCAAAAAAAAAAAAAAAAAAAAAAAAAAAACCCAAAAAAATGCTCCACACACACAATATGAAAAGAGTCAATGAAAGAATAAGTGACTGTGCAAGAAAGTTGCACTCTTAAAAATTGCTTATACTTACCCACAGTAGTTTCCTGTCCTTATTGGCCCTACCGAGCTCAAGGACACATATGAGGAAACAAGGACTCCAGGAGAAATTGCTGAGTGGGCCAGAAAATTGCAGGTCTACCCCAAGTATAGCCAGGCCTGCCTTCACTGGCCTCCAGTAAGTTCCAGCAAGGAGAGGGCCAAGCCCTCGGTGGGCAGGAGCTCACCAATACTTGCTCTCAAGGGCTCTATCGTGCCCCTTGGCCTGCAACCCTGGCTAAGTGTCGCTCTGCCAGCCTGTTTCTCCTCTGAGGACGTGAGTCAGGCCTTGCCCTGGGCTGCATTGCTTACTGTCTGTTTGTTCCCACATGCAGGAAGCAGACCTGTCAAAGCTGACTTGTCAAGCGGTGGCCCAGCTGCCCTACTCCCTGATGGGAATCCCTTGAACCTACCCACACCAGCCCTACCACAGCCAGTTCCTCTCACCAGCCAGGACCTCTCCCTGGGTTTGGCACCTCCTACTTGCTGGGGGAGCTCATCCTTCACTCTCTCCCCTGCTGACCCCTTAGCCATGCCGTCCAGCTAGCGGGTCTCTCCCATTCCAGAAGCTTCTGTGTCATGCCTGCTGCCCTCACCTGTAAGGGTCCGGCGAATGTCGGAGGAAGAGACCACCAAGAGACCAGCTCATGCAACAGCAAAAGGGGTTTATTGAGGATCCAATCCAGCGTGCTGGGGCTCCGTGCTCACTCAAGAAGGGAGAGCAGCCCAGAGCCCCGAGCAGGGCTTGAGCAGTGTTTAAGTACACTTTTTGGGGAGGGCGGGGGCTTTGCATACATCACAGTCTCCTTTAACAAATCATCATACACCGCGGGAAAATCAAACAACAATTCTTAAACACGATTAGTACATTCATTGGCAGGAACAGGTTGGGGGGAGTGATAGGTCAGTTCTAAATCGGGGTACACATTCAAACTGATTGGTTTAGGTCCTGCGATGCCTACGTGCCAGGCCGCACAGGGTCCTAGGTTATTAAACAACCAGATGGTCAGGGGGAATATTTACTGGGCAGTTCTGGGTATTGTCCTAACAGCTACAGGAATTTCAGGTTTTAGGTGTAGCATAGGAACTTAACAATACCTGGTCCTTTACTTTTTAACTCAGGCCTTGCAGCTTAGAAACTTTACAATGCCCGGTCCTTTACACCTTAACTTCAATTTCTTTTACCCTTACAACCTACCTGGTCCAGAAGCCCCTTCTCTATACTTATATCTCCTACAGCACAAATCACATTCTAATGAAATTCTTTTTATTGGCATGTTTTCCTCACCAAACCCTAAGACCTCTGGGGATAAGGCTTCATCGCTGGGCTGGGGGTGTGTAGCTCAGTGACATGTACAAGGTCCTGGGTTCCAACCCCAGTACCACAAAAAGAAGGAGAAGAAAAGGAAGAAGAGCAAGAGGGAGAAGAAGAAGGGCTTCGTCTTGAACAGTCAACGCTCTATAATCACGTCAAATGGCCAATGAATGAATGACACCCCAGGACCTGCGACATTCGTTTTGAAGGTCTAAGCAGAAAGCAGGGTTCCCTGGGGTGTACCTTGGGGATGTGGGCAGGGCAGGAAGGGAGTCAGGATCTTTGAGGTTTTCTGGGTAAATCCCTCTGATTTCAGGCAACCAGGGAACGCTTAAAGGAGCCCAGATCACTGCCAGAATCTTTCTCTCCTGAAGAAAATAAAGTAGAATTTAGTGCTTAGTAAATCATGCAGAAAATCACAGACTTTGTGTGGAATATTGGAGTCATGGAAGATTATGTCAGAAGAGGTTTTGCTTATATAACTGATGTCTCAGGGAGGGGAAAACTTTATCTCTATGCTTATATGCTTAGTGTTTTGGGGCCTGCAAATTAAACTTACAAAAGACTGATTAGTAAGAGAAAAGACAAATTTAATCATGTACCCACAGAAATTCATAGAAAAATGTGACTCAACAGGGTGGTTATGGGCAATGGATATAACTCAGTGGTAAAGTGCTTGCCTAGCACACATGAGACCCTGGGACCCATCCCTGCACTGCAAAAAAAAAAAAAAAGTGATTAGCATATAATATAATCCTAGCTACTCAGGAGACTGAGGCAGGAATATCACAAGTTCAAGGTCAGCCAGGGCAATTTAGTGAATCGCTGTCCCAAAATAAAGTAAAAAAGAACTGGGAATGTACCTCAGTAATAGAATGCTTGCCTCACCTGCATGCGGTCCTGAGTTTGATACCAAATACTGAATAAAGAACACAATTTGGGGTTTACATACCATTTTAATAGAGGCAGGGGTGGCGGAAAAGAGCACTCACGGGAAAACAAAGGACTTTTGGGGAAGATAAATGGACCCTTAGGAGAATAATGAGAAGATAATTTTGTGACAGTGCCTGTTCAGGTGTGGCGATTTCTAATCTCCAGTGATCAGAGTAAATCTTCCTGGTAGCTCCTGGGAAAAAAAATTTGTGACAATTAAGCCCTTTGGGGAGGCTCTGCCTTTAGACCATAAAAGATTTCAGGAACTTGAAATCCTTCTGCTCAGAAATGCCAAGGCAGTTCACTGAAAAATCCAAGAATCAGATACTTGACTATTACATCAGTTCAAGCTCAAACCATTTTGTTGGGTCTCTGTCTTTTTTCTACATGGTAAGTAATCAATCAGTCTGTTGTCCTGTTTGCTGCTTCAGTCCTGTGCTGTCTTTCCCTGTGATGGCTTCATTCTCTGGCTACCTCCTCCCACATGGAGGGCACACAGCCTCCAGCCACCTCCAGATACATATCAAGCCAGTTGCTGACAATTTTACTTTTCCCAAGAATTTCAGCAAAATTTCTTGGATTAGGTCCCATTGGATCCAGTAGGGAAGAGATCTGCCAATTGGCCTGGCCTGGCACTCTTGCCTGTCCTGGAGTCTGATGGGCAGAAAGTCAAGGTCAGAGCCAGGTGCAGTAGGGCACACCCATAATCCCAGCTACCCAGGAGCTGGAGGCAGGAAGATCCCCAGTTCGAGACTAGCCTGGATAACCTAGTGAAACCCTGTCTCCAAAAGGGCTGGAGACATAGCGCAGGGGTAGAAGGTCCCTGGGCCCAACCTTCAGGGCAGGAAAGGGGGATAAACAGTCAAGGTCTGCTTCCCCCAAAACCACATGGAAGGAGAGTGGAGAAGTGATTTCCTGAAGGATAAACGAGGGTGCTGCTGACAGAAGGAGCAGAGTGGGTGCTGGGCCAGGAAGAGCCACAGATGTCCTCTCTGGAGAATTCCACAGTGTGAAAAAAGCTGAATCACGGAGTCATGGAATCAGAGTCTAGATGGTAGGAGCTGAAAGACTCCCTAAAAGTCGGCTCATCCAACCCTTTACAGGACAGCTGCTGTCCTGGGAGCCCCATCCTCTCCCTGGCTGATGCCAGAGTCCCCAGCAGCCTGGGAAGTCCGCGAAAGGGTCCCTTGGTGTTCCCCCTCCCTCTCCACTGCTCTTCCGAGGGAAGATTCTGGGTCACAGCTGCCCACCAGGCGCCTTGTTTACGCTCCTCCCCAGGGAGCTCTGGGCTCTGGCCATCTGCCAGGCTGGCAGACAGCCACGCCAGCCCCGGACTGCACACTCTCTCCCTGACACCGGCCGGTGGTAACGACATCCGGGACTCCGCGGGAGCTCAGCGCAGGCTAAGGAGCATGAAGGGATGATCCACTCCGAGGCCAAGGCCCGGAGCCCTCCTCTGGACTAAGATGTTCAGTCTCCTCCTTGACACCCTCCACCAGCGCCGGGAGCAAGGGCCACGCCTCTCCCAGCGCACGGGAACAGCCTGTTCAGACAGACCTGCTCAGACATTCCTGAAGCCTGCGGCCATCACGTTTCTCCCAAGTGAGAGCAGAGAGCAAGGGGAAAGGAAGGATTAACCTAAGTGAAGCCCAGGGAACAGAGAGGCCAGGCCTTCCTCTCCCTGTCCCCTACTTGGTGTGAATCAACAGAGGTTCAGAGGCTCTGCAGAGGCTGAACAGTTCTCAGGGACAGTCCCCAGTGGCTCCTGCCAGCCCCTCCTCCCTTCATTCTTCTGGCAGAAAAGGGAGCTTTAAAAACACCTAATCCAGAGATTGCATACGGTTGGTTCACAGTCTAGAACATACTGTGTTTGGCCCTCCCACTATTTAGGGAAATTTTGAGCCAACCTAAAAATTCACATATGTGACTTCTCTAGAAGGCTTTTAAGTTCTGTTAACACTGGGCCTGTGGGGCCAAATGGTACCAGTCTGCCCATGTTGAGTGTCTCTCCAAAGACAGAGTAGCTAGGCATCCCACATGTGCCCCTACAAACAGGAACTGGGCTCTTTTTAATTTTTTTTATTATGAGACACGGTCTTGCTATGTTGCTGAGGCTGCCTTCCAACTTTTGATCCTCCTTCCTCAGCCTCCCAAGTTGCTGGGATCACAGCCATATGCCACCGCACCCGGCTCCCCTTTTGTTTTCCACTGAAGTCAAGTGCCAAATGGCATTTTTTCCCCTTGTTACATTTTTAGTTTTATTTCTTTACATAGTTTGCTTCTATGGTTCCACCAGAAATAGGAAATAGGAAATGAAATTCTAGGAGGGTTGCATGTTGCAAGGAAATTGAAAGAGAACCTACCTTTTGCAGAGGAAATGAATATTACCAGGTGTTTCTACTGTCAGCCGGCCTGTGAGGTTTGGGTTTACAATTCCAATCTAACAAAGGTTTGCAGAAGGACTCATCTGGGCCCAGAAACTTACAGTCCAATATCTTGGCCAAGGTTGCAGCAAGTGTGGGGAACGGCTTCTATGCCTGCACTTCTTGAATATCCAGGGGAGTCTATGTTCTCTCCATGCTTGCATGCTCTCAGCAGGGAATGAGGACATTGTTCGAGAAGCAGTATCACCCTCATCCCTGAACTTCTCAAAGAAGGAGCCTTTGTGGAGACTTAGAAGCCTTGCTAGGTGGTGGGGGAGAAGGGGCCAGGGACAATCTCTGAAGGACTGTCTGGCAGCTGCGAGCTGACTTCTCTGCAGCTCCAGGCTCTGTGCAGTGGTCCCTGGGAAGCAGGCATATTCCCACCAGAGGGAAAAATTTTCTGTTGAATCTTCCTGTTTGAAGAAGGAGCTGCTGGAGGGGTAGGAAGTTCCTGTTTGGAAACCATCCAGCAAGGCACAAATCCCCTGATGGAGATGAAATAGCAGAATAGGATGTGGAGGGTCTGAGTTGGGCTGAAGTTATTTTTTGCAGGTTCTTTGATGAATATTGAGGTTTTGGGAAAACCTAAATTCACAGTTATGTGTCCAAAGAGATCATTTATGACTTTTCTTTCTGATTCAATGGGATGGGTAGACTGACTCAGCGGTAGGACTGTACCAAGGAAGGAGGGCACTGCGCACGGGCTGAGGTGGACTCTGTTCCATTTACCAGCCGTCAGCCAAACCACTGCAGCGAGTAGCTGCTGACCCTCTCTCTGCTTCGATTTCTGCATCCCTGAGACAAGCATGACACTGCCTACTTTGTAGTTTTGTTGAAGTTTAAGTGAATTATAACGTTTGGAACTATTATTGCTGATAAATTCCTTTCAACTCTGAGATTCTATTTTTGAATGTGTGCATAAATGGCAAATTTTACAAAGTCTGCATTTTCAGAATTATGCATTTTAGCAAATGCTGTGATCCATTGGCAGGACTCTAATGGTGGATCCCAATCTGTTGTAGGGCAAAGAGGGGGAAATGACATAGCTACACTTTGAACCTCTTTCTTTTCTTTTCTTTTTTTTTTTTTTGGTGGTGGGGGTGGTACCAGGGATTGAACTCAGGGGCACTCAACCATTGAGCCACATCCCCAGCCCTATTTTGTGTTTTATTTAGAGGCAGGGTCTCACTGAGTTGCTTACCACCTCGCCGTTGCTGAGGCTGGCTTTGAAATCGGGATTGTCCTGTCTCAGCCTCCTGAGCCTTTGGGATTACAGGCTTGTTCTGTCACTCTCCGCTACTTTGAACAAGTTCAACTCCCCAGCCACCCCAGTCTGGGGATTAATCCAGGGCCTTGCATGTATTTAGTTCTACCACTGAGCTACATACCTGGCTCTTTTTTTTTTTTTTCTAAAAATCTAGAACTCCATCATCCCAAGATTCCATCTTTTTTTTTTTTTAAGAGAGAGAGAGAGAGAGAGAGAGAGAGAGAGAATTTTTTTTTTTAATATTTATTTTTTAGTTTTCGGTGGACACAACATCTTTGTATGTGGTGCTGAGGATCGCACCCGGGCTGCACGCATGCCAGGCGAGCGCGCTACCGCTTGAGCCACATCTCCAGCCCTGGCTCTTTTAATTTTTATTTTTCAGACAAGATCTCACTAAGTTGCCCTGGCTGAGACCTCAAACTCATGATCCTTCTGCCTCAGCCTCCTGATTAGCTGGTTTTAGTTTGTTTGCAGTAATGAAGATGGATTCCAGGACCTTGAGCTTGCTGCACGTGTGGCCTACCATGGAGACATATCCCAAGCCTTTTTATTTTTTTGCTGTTTAAAACAGGGCCTTGCTAAGTTGCTGAGGGTCTTGCTAAGTTGCTGAGGCTGGCCTCAAATCTGTGATCCTCCTTCCTCAGCCTTCTGAATAGTTGAGATTATAGGTGTGCATCACTGTACCTGGCTCAAGTAAAACTACTACTTCCTTTTCCTCTTCCTCCTCCTCCTCAGATCCTTCTCTTCTTCCCTCCTCCTCCTCCTCCTCCTCCTCCTCCTCCTCCTCCTCCTCCTCCCCTTCTCCTCCTCCTCCTCCTCCCCTTCTCCTCCTCCTCCTCCTCCTTCTTTTTGGTACTAGGGATTGAACCCAGGCATCCTTTACCACTGAGCTACATCCTCAGCCCTCTGTACTTTAATTTTTTAAAAGTCAGGGTCTTGCTTAATTGCTTCCAGCCTTGCTTTAGCAATTTAGCTGAAGCTGACTTCCAACTTGCCATCCTCCTATCTTAGCCTCCTGAGTGTCTGGGATTACAGGTATGAGCCACCATGCCCAGGCTCAAATTAAATTACTTACAACCTTAGTTTTCACACCTATAAAATGGGAGTCATAACTGTTACTATGTCTAGAGATGCTTTAAGAGAATATAATTCATTTAAAGATTCCATATAGTAAGCACTCAAAAAATATATATACTTTTTTTTTTTTTGGTGCTGGGGATTGCACCCAGGACTTTGTGCATGTGAGGCAAGCACTCTACCAACTGAGCTATATCCCCAGCCCCATCAAAAAAATTATACTTGTCAGCTGGGTATGGTGGCACACACTTGTAGTTAGTTTCAGCTGTTTAGGAGGCTGAGACAGGAAGGACAGCCTTAGCAATTTAGTGAGGCCCTAAGCAACTTAGTGAGACTCTGTCTCAAAAATAAAGAAATAAATAAAAATAAAAGGTCTGGGGGTGTAGCTCAGTGGTAAAGTGCCCCTGGGTTCAATCTCCATACCAATATATAAATAAATAGATAGATAGATAGATAGATAGATAGATAGATAGATAGATAGATAGATAGATAATGCTTGCCACCTCATTCTGGGTTCTTCCTATAGATCCTAAAATGACAAAATGAGTGTCTACTGCACATCCTAAGCTCGGTTATCACCCTGGATATTTCTGTGGTTTATATTTTACATTTTTGCCCTTTTCTCTTGAACTCTAAAGCCCATGGGGACAAGAAATGACAGCCACCACATGCATTGAAAAGATCAGGCACTTGGGAGCCCTTGGTTCTATTCTAGCCTCAACTATGACAATAAGGAGTAGTTGTATCTTTACCTTGGATTTCAAGGTTTCGTTTGGATGAGAATACATAAGAATTATTTGGTGGTATAGGATGTGGTGGCACATACCTGTAATCCCACAGATTTGAGGGGCTGAGGCAAGAAGGATTGCATGTTTGAGGCTAGTCTGGGCCATTTAGCAAGAATCTCAGCGGGGTGGTGGCTCAGTGGCAAAGGGCTTGCTTCACACATGTGAGGTACTGGGTTCAATCCTCAGCACCACATAAAAATAAGTAAACAAAATAAAGATATTGTGTCCATTCATAACTAAAATTTTTTAAAATATATTTTAAAAAAAGAATATCAGCAATTTAGTGAGACCCTGCTTTCAAATTAAAAAATAAAAAGATCTGTAAAGTGCCCCTGGGTTCAAACCCCAGTACCTAGAAAAAATCAATCCTGTACCAAAATAGGGAAAAGGCTGGGGATTTAGCTCAGTGGTAGAGGCCCTAGGACTCCCCATTATCCCACCCTCAAAAAAAAAAAGTAAAGGTAGCTTATATTTTCATCTCATTTTACACATGAAAAAAATGAGGCTCATAGAGGAAAAAGGTGACTCTAGATCACACAAGGGGTAAGAGATGGAGCTAGTTTTGCCCTCAGAGTTCAAGTACTTTACCACTAAAATCAACAGAGTGATTTCCAAGAACCCAGCATTACTGGTGGCCAAGCGTCAGAAATCTAGGAAACTCAATTCAACTCCAGTTCATTGCTTTTTCCACTTTCCATTTCCCTGCCTTACCCACCTTATACCCATTTTCTTTCCACCAATCCCAGGGATTCTCCTGGATAACTGGTATACCAGGTTCTAGCAAAGTTGGTACCAGTAGAAAAGCCTTCATTTATGATGTTGTAATGAGAAAAAGAAAAAAAAAGTGTGTCACATTAGATTGGATAGAGAGAAAGGATGAGAGAGGAGGGGAGGAGTAGGGGAATAGGAAGGGCAGCAGAATAGAATAGACAATATGATTGATGTATGTACATTCCATGTATGTATTATATGTCAAAATACATTCTGCTATCATGTATGACTAAAAAAAAAATTTTAAAAAGAGAAAATCCTTCATTTATTTACACTTCTTTTCTGTGTCATGGAGTTATGAACTCCTCCTTGGTCTGCACAGCTAAATACTTCTTTCTTAAGGGTTGGGATGTAGAGTACTTACTTAACATGCATGAGGCCCTGGGTTTTATTTTCAATACCGCCAGAACAAGAACAACAAAAAATCAATCTCTCTCTCTGTATCCCAGATGTACAGTTGTATGGTGATTTGCTAAAACAAGAGTTGGCCTAACTCTTCAGTGACTCCAGAACGCCATTTATTCCACAAATATTTATTTATTTGGTGCCAGGGATTCTTAACCACTGAGTCACATTGCCAGGCCTTTTTATTTTTTTGAGACAGGGTCTTGCTAAGTTGTTTAGGGCTTTGCTAAATTGCTGAAGTTGGCCTCAAACTTGTGATCCTCCTGTCTCAGCCTCCCAGGTGTGCACCCCTGCGCCAGGCTCCTCCATTATTTTTGTGTTGCTGCCAGGGAACAGACTTCAGGGCGGGGGAACTTGTCCTAGTCCCCGAGCTTGCAAGTGGCTTGCTGGGCACCCTGCCACCGCGAGTCTGCGGATTTCTTCGCCTTGTGTGGGCTGCACTGTGAAATGCGTGGGCCGGACTGGTAACTCCTGAAGATGCTTCCTCTAGCGTGGTGCATGTAACCCTGAACAAAGGCGATGTGCAGGGGACTGACGCCTCAGAGCAGGTGCTCGGCTCAGTTCTCCTTACACAGGAATAAAATACTAATTAGGACCCCAGCGCTGCAGGGCTGCGCTCACCGATCTGTCTGCTCCGGGTTTCAGACAAAGCATTGCGGTTTGGCAGCTGCAGGAACAGGTCGGTAGTGAAGATACCTAAGGCAAGCAGCTCGGCCGGAAATCGCTGCCCTGGTGAAACAAAGGACAGCACCTCAGGCATCTGGCAAGGGCCTGGGACAGGAGCCTTCTTCTAGAGGTGGACAGCTCATGGGAACTTCCTCTTCCCACGGGGCTCTCCTGTGGAGCGGCCCCTGGTCCACGCCACAGAGGGCCATCGCCAACTTCCTTGCTTCTGCTTCTCTTAGCTCTTGGTTTCTCCCTCTATTAGACCACTCCTAGGGGGAGGGGGAGGGGGAGGGGGAGGGGAGGGAGAAAAGAAAAACAACAACTTGGTAATAATTCAACTTTCCCCCCTTGCAATGGTAGGGATCAAACTGAGAACCTCCTGTATACTATGTAAGTGGACCTCTGACTACACCCTCAGTGAAATTGATGATGATCACTGTGATCGCCTGCTAAGAGGCCTCATAAACTCATCTAGCTTGCTTATTTATTTATTTATTTATTTTTTTGTACCAGGGATTGAACTCAGGGCACTTGACCACTGAGCCACACCCCCAGCCCTATTTTGTATTTTATTTAGAGACAGGGTCTCACTGAGTTGCTTAGTGCCTTGCTTTTGCTGAGGCTGGCTTTGATCTTCCTGCCTCATCCTCTCTAGCCGCTGGGATTACAGGCGTGTGCCATGGCACCTGGCTCTAGCTTATTTTTTATGGTGGTAAAAGTATATTCAGTGTGAAGGGCTGGGGAGGTGGTAGTGGTAGAGTGTTTGCCTAGTGTGCACCAGGCCTTGAGTTTGAGACTCAGCACTCATATTTTAAAAAAATATTTATTTATTTATTTTTTTTAGGTGGACACAATATCTTTATTTTTTATTTTTGTATGGTGTTGAGGATTGAATCCAGTGCCGCGCGCATGCCAGGCGAGCGCACTACCGCTTGAGCCACATCCCCAGCCCGCGGAATAAATAAAGTGGCTGGAAGTATATTTAGTGTCAAGCTTACCATTGTGATCGAGATATATATATTTGTTTGTCCTGGGGCTCAGACCCAGGGCCTCACACATGCTAGGAAAACTCTCTACCACTGAGCTACAACCTTGGCTAATTATTATTATTATTGTTATTATTATTTATGTGGTGCTGAGGGTTGATCCACAGGCATACTATTGCTGAGCTACACCCCCAGCCCTTATTATTTTTAAAGTTCATTCCCTTGATGATTTTTTAAAGTATTTTTTTTTTTACTTGTCAGTGATCCTTTTTTAACTTAATTTTATGTGGTGCTGAGAATCGAACCCAGGGCCTCACCCATGCTAGGCAAGCTCTCTACCACTAAGCTACAACCCCAGCACCCCGGCCCCCAGTCCTTTTTATTTTATATTTTGAGAAAGGGTCTCACTAAGTTTCTGAAGATCTTTCTAAGTTGCCTAGGCTGGCCTCAAACTTGGGATTCTCCTGCCTCAGCCTCCCAAGTTGCTGGGATTACAGACGTGCACCACTGTGGGTGGCTCCTGGTTTGAATTCCTTAGGTGCAACTGTAGCAAGGACTGACACTCTTCACTTTTGCCTGTTAAGGCCAATGGGCAGCTTAAGGCAGGATTAAAGACTTGGCATCTCTGCTCCATTTGGCATCCATCTCCTCGGCTCTGAGTCACCTTGGATTCCAGGAGCCAGATCTAACCCACACACATCTTAGGTAACAGGGACTTTCTTATGGGGACCACCTGACCAATCCTGAAATAATCATAGACCAACCACACCTGGTCCAGCTTACCTGCTTTGGCAGCTGTGAAAAGCCTCCAACCCTGCAAGCCCCCAAGTCTTGCCCTTCTTCCACTTTCTATAAGACCTCAAAGTCATGATCAGTCCCTCCAAGACAGGGTCAAGGGCATGGGTTCCCTGTCTTCCCTATGTAGCTGCACTGATTAAAGTTCCTCTCATGCTTTTCACCATTATCTTTTCTGTTTTTTCTCCCCTTTTTGTACCAGGGATTGAACCCAGGGGTGCTTAACTATTTACCCACATCCCCAGCCTTTTTATATATTTTATTTTGAGACAGGGTCTCAAAATAAAATATATAAAAAGTTGAATTGTTTAGGGCCTTGATAAGTGGCTGAGGCTGGCTTTGAACTTGCACTCCTCCTGATTTTCTGTTTGGTTTTTGGGCGAGTGGCTGACCTGGTTTGTTGGATCCCCAGAATCAGGCCTCTACCCTAGGACATACCTCGAGGTGGAATTTGGTCCATAATTTATCTAATCTTATTAGGTAAGAAGGAAGGTAAAAATATTTACATTTCATGTATGAAACAACAAAATCTCAAAGAATTCATTTGCCCAGGGTCAGTAGATTAAAAGGTATGTTGTAGGTGGGAGGATGTCACTTAGTGGTAGAGTACATGCTCAGCATGTGAGAGGCCCTGGGTTCCATCCCTAGCACACACACACACAAAAATGTAAATAAATAAATTAATTAATTAAAAACCTCTCTTGTTTATATCTGTCTGTGCCCCTAGATTATGACCTCAAGGTCCCTGACTGCCTCTCCCCTAGTTTCCATCCCAGTGACCAAGAGCACCATCCCAAAGCCCAGGCCGCTGACAATGCTGTTAGACACTGAAGGTTGCTGTAGATGTGGCTGGCTGCCCCCGTCTTCCTAGAGCCCACAGTCTAGTGGGGAGAGGAAAGACATGAAGCAACTGGGTATACAACAAGTCACTCAGTGACAGCTGTGACAGGTGCCAGGTCTTCCCATGCTCCACCACAGCCCATCACCAAGACTCAAAGCTGCCATGGCCCTCCAGGTTCCAAGGCTACCTCCATCCACAGCCTTGCCAGAGTGAGGTAGGAGGAGGGAATAAAGACGGGTGAAAAGAAAGCTAGCTGGGCGCTTCGGGGCACGCCTGTAATCCCAGCCACTCTGGAGGCTGGCACAGGAGGACTGCAAGTTAGAGGCCAGTCTGGGCAATTTAGTGACACCCTTCTCAAAATAAAAAATATAAAAAGGGCTAGGAGTGTAGCTTAGTGGTAGAGCACCCCTGGGTTCCATCCCCAGTTCCACAAAACAAAACAATAAAAACAGATGAAAGACCAGGTGCTGGGGCTGGGGATGTGGCTCAAGTGGTAGCGCGCTCGCCTGGCGTGCGTGCGGCCCGGGTTCGATCCTGAGCACCACATACAAACAAAGATGTTGTGTCCGCCTAAAACTAAAATAAATAAATAAATAAATATTTAAAAAAAAAAAAAGAAAGACCAGGTGCTGTGGTGGATGCTTGTAATCTCAGCAGTTTGGGAGGCTAAAGCGGGAGGACCACACGTTCAAGGTCAGTCTCAGCAATATAAGAAGGCTTTAAGCAACTTAGGCAACTCAAAATAAAATATAAAAGGGGCTGGGGATGTGGCTCAGTTGTTAAGTGCCCCTGGGTTCAATCCCCAGTACCAAAAATAAAAAAGAGAGAAGAAAATATAACTTTTCGTTTTGTGTGTGTGTGTGTGTTTGTGTGTGTGTATGTGTGTGCGTATGGTACTGGGGACTGAACCCAGAACTTGCCAGACAACTGCTTTACCACTGAACTACATCCCTAGCCCTAACATGTGTTTTGAGAATAAATTGAGCAAAGGGCGATACAAAACTAACAAGGTAGGGTACTTTTCTGATGTTATCTACTGATGCTATCCCCGGGGGGTAGGGAATATCATCCTGAAGATCCTGAGAACAACCAGACCATCATAATCTGTTCTGTGATCACCAGACTGATATTCGCACATACCTTCCATACACGATACTCACCAGGTCTCTTTCAAAACAAGAGACTGAGCCGGGCGCAGTGGGCGCATGCCTGTAATTCCAGTGACTCTGGTGGCTGGGACAGAGGGTCATCTGGAATTCAAAGACAGCCTCAGCAATTTAGAGAGACCCTAAACAACTTAGCGAAAACATGTCTCAAAATAAAAAGAGGTTTTTAGTTTTTATTTTATGGGGATGGGGCTCATTGGTTAAGGGCACCCAGATTCAATCCTCAGCACCAAAAAATAAAATAAAGAGACACCTGAAGAGTGTCTCCCCTCTCAATGGCTCGCACGCTCCCTTGAGTGTGTATTCTTTTCTTTCCTAAAGAAATATCCAGCCGGTTCAGAAATTCTCTTCCATGGCATTTGTCAAGGACCCTGTCTACCTGAATAGAGATCACCTTCTCCAGGACCTCCTCACACAACCCCAGGAACAGGACAGGACAGTGGGTTCCCCCAGATTCTGTACCTTCCTCACCATTTCTCACCAAGCAACCAAAGGTGCTCCTTCTCCTCCTCCTTCTTCTTCTCCAGGGGATTGAACCCCAGGCACTCTACCAAAGGGCTACATCCCCGGTCCTTTTTATTTTTATGTTGAGGTAGTCTTGCTAAATCGCCCAGGCTGGCCTTGAACTTGGGATCCTCCTGCCTCAGCCTCCTGGAGAAGCTGGGATTACAGACGTGAACCACCATACCTGGCCCAACAGAAGGGCCTTTTAAAAGTTGAAGTCCAGGCCAGGCGTGCGTGGTGCTGTAATCCCAGCAGCTCCGAAAGCTGAAGCAGGAGGACTGTGAGTTCAAAGAAGCCAGCCTCAGCAATTTAACGAGGCCTAAGTAACTCAGTGAAACCCTGTCTCTAAATAAAATATAAGAAAGGGCTGAGGATGTGGCTCAGCGATTGAGTGCTCCTGGGTTCAATCCCTGGTTCAAGAAAAAAAAAAAAAGCAGCGGGGCTGGGGAAATAGCTCTGGGGTAAAGCGCTTGCCTGGCATGTGTGAGGCACTGGGTTCGATTCCCAGCACCACATATAAATCAAGGTCCATTGACAACTAAAAAAATATTTTAAAAAAAGTAAGTCCAGTCCTGACACTAAATTGCATTGATTAAAATTTCTCATTGTCGCTGGGCATGGTGGCACACGCCTGTAATCCCAGTGGTTTGGGAGGCTGAGGCAGGAGAATCACAAGTTCAAAGCCAGCCTCAGCAATTTATCGAGGCCCTCAGCAACTCAGTGAGACCCTGTCTCTAAATAAAATACAAAATAGGGCCGGGGATGTGGCTCATTGGTGAGTGCCCCTGAGTTCAATCCCTGGTACCAAATAAATAAATAAATAAATAAAAGGCTGGGACTTGGGTGTTTCTGTTAAAATTCACATTTATGAGGCCCCTTCATTTCCCTTATCATTCCCTTATCATAAGTCACCAACATGACCTACTGACAGGTGAGTTGCTAAGGGAAACAAAGGTGTCTGAGGGATGCCCTTACTTACTTTTAAGATTGAGGACAAAGGGGCAGCATGGGATAATGAGTCCAGGGCAGGGATGTCCAGTAGAAACTTCTGGAGTAACAGAACCATTCTATAATCTGCACTCTTCAAACATGGTGACCATTAGCCACCTGTGGCTATTAAACACTTGAAATGTGGCAAATAACTGGGTATAGTGGCCTGTGCCTGTAATCCTCGGCATTTGGGAGGCTGAAGCAGGAGGATCAAAAGTTAGAAACCAACTAGGGCAATTTAGACTCTGTCTCAGAATAAAAACTATAAAGGGCTGGGGTGCAGCTCAGTGGTAGAGTCCCCTGGGTTCCATCCCCAGGACCACAAGGAAAAATAAAGAGATTCAGAGAAAGATGGCGATGTTTGCTCTGGGGTGGCTGCCCCATGGCTTGCTAATGGCTACCCAGAGCACAGTCTTTGGAGGGTAAAGGTACTGGGGATGAAGCTCAGGGGTTCTCCACCACTGAAC
This sequence comes from Marmota monax, assembly GCF_021218885.2. Lineage (NCBI taxonomy): Eukaryota > Metazoa > Chordata > Mammalia > Rodentia > Sciuridae > Marmota > Marmota monax. Next base: position 281,943 of record NW_026693806.1, read on the forward strand.
TACACCCCTAGTGCTTGTATTTTTTGTTTTGAGATGTGGTCTCACTAAGTGGTCCAGGCTGGTCTCCAGTTGGTGATCTTTCTACCTCGGCCTCCTGAGTTGTTGGGATTGGTATAGTGTGCACCACACCATGCCTGGCTGAAGCAGTCTTGAGAAGGGTTGTGCAAGCTGAGCATGGTAGTGCATGCCCTGTAATCCCAGAAGCTAAAGAGGCCGAGACAGGAGGATCACAAGTTTGAGACAAGCCTCAGCAATTTAGTGAGGCCCTAAGCAACTTAGTAAGACCTAGTCTTAAAATAAAGACTAAAAAGGCCTGGGTTTGTGGCTCCATGGTAAAGTGCCACTGGGTTCAATCCCCTATATAATTTCCATGCTGCCTGGGAAGAAGAAGGCTGTGACTGGTCAGTAATGTCACTGTAGCATGCACAGTGGATCCATTGCCAAAAGCTCAGTCCTTGTCCCTGATGCCAGTCCAAAAACAAGGAAGTGGTTTTGAGAAAAAAGAAAAAGAAGATTTATTGTTTTGCTAGCAAAGAAGAAACACAGGGAACTCTTGTCCCTCAGGCTGTGATTCGACCCATCCCAAGAAAAGGGGGCTTTTCAAGAGGTGACTCAAAGGTGACATTCTACTGTTCTCTGCCTGGAATTGTAAGCCACTTGTTAATTTGGAAGATAGTCAATTCTGAGGTCTTCCGGTGCCATCCCCAAAGTCTAGATGAATTCATTCCTATGGTGGGTGTGTGCTCAGGGACAGATAAATCTACCTAAAAATGGGGTGGAAAGTTGACCTTGTTTCCCCGGATATTAGGGAGGGGGAGAGATTAGGAAGCAGCAGGGAGAGAGGAAAAGAAAGAAACAGGCCCATTTAAAAAAATAAATTGCCATGGCAGAGAAGCCAGGGCTATATTCAAAAGATAAAGTGGACCCTTGTTACAAACCCCCGCCCTGGGCACAGAGTGGGTGTGTCGGTACCTGGGCCATGAATTTACAATTAAGAAATCTAGAGAAACTATAACCAAATTTTCCCACGTGGCCCTGGAACCCGTGCTTTGTTTTTCAATCCCTTGTTTTTGAGGTGCTGGGGATCCAGCCCAGGGCTTCACTCCTGCTAGACAAGTGTCCTCCCAGAGCCACACCCCAAGCCTCCCTGACACCTATCCTGAGAGACAAAGCCCAGCCCCGCAACAGCTCTGCTTTTAGGACACAATATTCCCACCAGCATTGGGCGCCTGCTTTTGTTAAGCAGGGGCCAAGTATGCAAACCAGAGCAAACCCGCACTTCACTCATCTCTGGGGTTCTCTAGAGCTCTGCCTCACCCAGAAGACTGCAAGTCTGCTCTGATTTTCCTGACGTGCCAACAGCTCCCAGGGAGCTTCAGAAAAGCAGAGAACAATCTGTCATTAACAGAAGAGACGGCCAGGGGAAAGGGGGGTGCTCCAGGAAGCACGCGTCAGAAGCCACTTGTCAGGGCTTCTGATCTTCTTGTCAGGAGGTGGCATGCGCAGGGAGAAGGCAGATCTCTGGGTGCACACATCTTGCTGGGTGTGTCTGTTTAAGTTCCATTTATGGAGTTTCATGGTCCACTTTATGCTGTGAATGTAGCCCTTGCTGCTCTGCCACTGCAGCTGATTTTTAAAATGAACATGTGGGCTGGGGTTGTAGCTCAGTGGTAGAGCACTTGCCCAGCATGCGTGAGGCACTGGGTTTGATCCCCAGCACCACATAAAAAAAACTAAATAAACAAAATAAAGGTACTGTGTTAAAAAAATAAAATAAAATAAAATGAACATGTTTCTTTCTCTTCCTGTCTCCCTGCTCCTACCTAACCTTTCTTCCCCATTTTAGGCAGTCCCTGAGCACACACCCACCATAGGAATGAAATCATCCAGATTTGGGGGATGGCACCAGAAGATCTCCAAGTGACTATCTCCCAAATTAACAAATGAATTCTCCCAAATTAACAAATGAATGAGGACTCCAGACCTAGAACACATGAAATGTCACCTTTGAGTCACCTCTCTAAAAGTCCCTCTGTTCCTGCTGATGGGCAGAATCACAGCCTTTGGGACAGGAGTCCCCCATATTTCTTCTTTGCAAAGCAATAAACCTTCTTTTTCATTTTTCTCAAAATCATGTCTTCATTACTAGATTGGCATTGGGGACAAGGACCGAGCTTTCAGTAACATTATGTGCAAGCAAGAGGTACATTACAAACATTTATCTAATTTAATCTGTAATGTGTTTGGAGTTCTGATCTGTTTTGTAGAGATTAAACCACAGCTCAAAGAGAAGTGAGTCACTCATGATTGCACATAACCTGCTGGAATTCAAACCCAGGATTTTCTGATTCCAATGCCCATGTTCTTATCACTGCTATTCCTCTTTCCAGCCTCCTCTTGTGACTGCAAACCCAGAGGGTCAAATCCATCTAGAATATCAAAGTTGAATGGGCTCTTAGAAATAATCCAGTTTAGGCTGGGCATGTAGCTCAGTGTTACAACACGTACCTGGTATGTATGCGTAAGGCCCTGGGTTTGATCCCAGTACTGACAAAAAAATAAAATTTTGAGGAAAAAAAAAAAAAACACAGAAAGAAAGATCCAGTTCAGGCACTTAGCTTAGGTATTAACCTATATGCTAATTTTGATCCATTGGTGGGACATCTTGAGAACACAGTGTTGAAAAGGATTCTGAGGCCTTTTTCTGTAACTCCCAGGCCTGGCCTGCTGTGATGGGGGTGTAAGGTAGAATGCAGGTCTGCTCTCGGGTTTTCCAGTTGGTCCAAACCTCTCACTTTACAGATGAAGAAACCAAGGCCCCAAAACTTTTCTTAATTTTTTAAAAAAAATATTATTTAGTTGTTGATAGATTTTTATTTTATGCGGTGTTGAGAATCAAATCCAGTGCTTCACACATGCTAGGCAAGCGCTCTACCACTGAGCTACAACTCCAGCCCCACCTATCTTAATTTTTTTTTTTTTTTTTTTTTTTTTACCTATCTTAATTTTAATTAAGTCACAGGGTTGGTTGTAGGCAGAACCAAGACCAGAACCTGGGCAATCCATTTCCAATGTGTGTATCACGCTTGGCCTTCCTGGCTATTTGAACAATGTCTGCACCCAGCAGATCTGTCTAGACTAGGAACATTTCATGTGTTTAAGACCCTGTTGGGAGCTGGGCACTATGATGCATGCTTGATACCTCTGCAAGTTGGGAGGCTGAGGCAAGAGAATTGCAAGTTGGAGGCCAGCCTGGGCAACTGAGTGAGATCCTCTCTCAAAATAAATTATTATAATACTATAAAAGCAGTTCAGTGGCAAAGTGTCCCTGGGTTTAATCCCTAGTATGGAGAAAAATATATATATATACCCACATGGGGTGAGTGACCATTGTGTTGGGGAGTATGAGATCATAAGTCTGGAGGATATTGATGGGTAAAATTATGGAGAAATATCAGTCTCAACTCTTCTGTTTCCTTTCCATGTCTGAGTTTGTTGTTATGGTGCTAGGAGCTCAACACAGGGCCTCATACATGCTAGTCAAGCACTCTACCACTGAGCAACATCCCCAGCTCTCTTTATTTTATTTTGAGACAGGGTTTCCCTAAATTGCATAGGTTGGCCTTGGACTTGTAATCCTCCTGCCTCAGCCTCCCCAGTAGCTGGGATTCCAGGCATGGGCCAGTGTACCCAGCTTGTCCAGAGTCTTTCAAATAAAAAATAAAGCTCTAAAAAGGGTCTTTTAGGAGCTGGGATCGTGGCTCAGTGGTAAAGCACTTGCCTAGCATGTGTGAAGCACTGGGTTCGAGTCTCAGCACCACATATAAATTAATAAATAAATCCAATAAAGGTCCATTAACAATTAATAAAATATATTTTTTAAAAAGGGTCTTTTAGATTTATTTCATTCACCTTGAAGTGTCTTCTGTGAAAACATTCTCTTTCTGTTTGACAACGGAAGACCTTAGGCTCTGGGTAGGTCTGACTGTGGGATGCAAATTTTCTCTTTTTCCTTTGAGTAGTTCTAGCAGGAACTACTTTCAAATCTTATAATAGACAACACTTATTAAATGCCAAGCACATTACTATGTGATTTACATATATTTCCTTACTTAATCTTTACAATGATCCTATAAAGAAGGTTCTATTATTATGTTGTTTTTACAGGTAGAGAAAAGGAGGCTCAGAGAAGTTAAGTGATTTGTCCAAAGTCACACAGCAAGCAAATAGTAGGACCTGATATCCTTGAGTCTGAAGCCAGTGTCTAGACTAATGAGCTACTACTATCAGTTAAGACTCACGTTTACTTCTCACTCCAAGTGGATCCATTCAACCACTCTCCAAACTCCCAGGTTTCTCACTTTAAAAGGGAATAATAGCTTGGCATGCTGCCCTGGCCTGTAATCCCAGAGATACAAGGCCTAAGGCAGGTGAATCCATATTCAAAGCCAGTTTGGGCAATTTGGCAAGATCCTGTCCCAAAATAAAACCAAGAGTGTTGGGGGTATAGCTCATCGGTAGACTGCTTGCCTAGCAGGTGAGGGCCATGGGATCCATCCCCAGAATGGGGGTCAGGTAATAATGGTCACCTTTGGGGGTTATTTTTAGGACTAAATGAGCTAATTTACTTGTAAATCTGTGACCAAAATGGAAGTCTTTGCCTACAGAACTTCTAGTTCAGGACTTTCGAGGAGGAGCTCATGATCTGATTGCCATAATCACTGGTAACCTTTAGTGACAATCTGAGGAAGTGTGAGGCCCAGTGCTTGTTACAAAGTGTCAAGAGGTGAGCCTGGTGCAGTGGTGCACACCTGTACTCCCAGCAGTTCAGGAGGATTGCGAGTTCGACATCAACCTCAGCAACTCAGCCAGACCCTGTCTCCAAATAAAATGTAAAAAAAAGAAGGCTGGGGATGTGGCTCAGTGGTTAAGCACCCCTGGGCTCAATCCCTGGTACCAGAAAAAATAAATAAATTAATTTAAAAAAGTGAAAAAACCTGGGCTCAGATCAGAGTCTTGCACATGCAGGACCGATGAGGTGCCAAGACCTCTATACCAGGAATAAAGAGGACTCTGCTCCAGTCTTGGCTGGCTCTCAAAAGGGCTCAATTGCCTTAGGCAAATCCCTTCTCCTCTGTGAACTGAGGGGACAGGACCAGAACACACGTGAACACCCAGCACACCCAGCCTTCAACCTTCCCTCTGCCCAGCAGCCGGCCACCCCACCCGCAGGACACACACTGCATCAAGGCTGCAGTGTCCTGGCCTCGTGACTTCCAGTGCATGTGGTGCTCAGTTCCCCAGTGGGCGGAAAGCGCAGGGGTGGCCTTATTATGAATGAATGTCAAGCAATAACCGCAGGGTTGAGGCTTCAGAAAGAAGTCACTATGGTGACCAAAGCGGAACGAAAGAGTGCAGCCTCCCAGTGCCCTCTGAGTTCTCTGCCTTTCATTCCAGAACTCTGCCTGCTCTCCGCACTCTGAGCTCTGCTGTTAAGTGCTTCAAGGTCGAGGGAACAAAGAAAGGACAAGTAAATTCTCTTTTCTGTTCCCTTCTTCATCAGCATCCACAGACCAGGCTGGAGCGGCTGAGTCTGGGAGGAATAAGGATTTGCACAGAAGAAACAAATACTGCAGAAGGTGGGGGGGTGCCTCCCAAGGTGGGCTGCAGCAGGGCCACCTCCATTGCTGTGCCAAGATCCAGGACTTGCCCTGCTGGATGGAGATGCATCTGAGGAATGATTTAGAGTCCTTGAACTACTACTATCTGGGGACTTGCTTCTCACCTTTACCCACTAACATAACACAGCAGAAAATGGTGTGCTGTCATCCAAAGAACACATATGAAACTGGGGGTGGTGGCCCACACCTGTGATCCCAGCTGCTCAGGAGGCTGAGAGAGGAGGACCACAAGTTCCAGGGTGGCCTGGGAAATTGAGCAAGATGAGGTCTCAAAATAAAATTTAAAAAGGGCAGGTGTGGCAGTTTATAGTCTCTGTGCTCAGCTATTTGGGAGCCTGAGGCAGGAGGACTGCAAGTTTGAGGCCAGCCTCAGCAATTGAGCGAGACTTCTTGTCAAAATAAAAAATTAAAAGGGCTGGAGATGTAGGTCAGTGGTAGAGCACCTCACTAGCATGCATGAAGCCCTGTGTATGCCAAGAAAAAAAAAAAAAAAAAACCAGCAAACAAACCCCACCCCAAACTGAACAGAAACTGCAGGCTGTGGAGCCTGCTTCTCAGTTGAAGACTTTTGTCCCTTCCACCCATTACATCCCAGGGCAGCCCAGTCACCCACTGTGGCTCTGCATTCACCTGCTCACCATTTTCTAAGGAACCTTGATTTGGGACCGTCCAGTTACAAGGTGACCCAACCCTGCTTTATTCTCTTTTTATATATTTATTTCCTTAGGTAAGAATTTAAACAATACGCCCTCTCCCAAGAAATCCATGTTCTTGTTGAAAAACTAGGCAATTAGAATACTTGGAACTTGTACCTGGGCATAGTGTTCCCACCACCTAGAAATTACCATTCGTTTATTTATCATTTGTTTAAAAAAACTCTCTATATTTTTTTTTGTACCAGTGATTGAACACAGGGGCACTCAACCACTGAGCATCCCCAGCCCTAGGGTCTCACTGATTTGCTTAGCTACCTCACTGTTGCTGAGACTGACTTTGAACTCATGATCCTCCTGCCCCAGCCTCCCAAGAAGCTGGGATTACAGGTGTGCGCCACCATGCTCAGCCTACAATTTTCTTTTTCACATGTATGACACTCAGGGTGGGTGAGACCTAGGACCTTGCACAGGCTAGGCAAGTGCTGTAGACTGACTCCATCCACAGTCCTCTTTGTTTTATTATTTTTATTATTTATTTACTGTGGTTCTGGGGATTGAACCCAGGGGTACTCTACCACTGAGTTATATTCCCAGTTCTTTTTATCTTTTATTTGGAGACATAATCTTGCTAAATTGCTGAGGCTGGCCTTGAACATATGATCCTCCTGCTTTATGAGTAGCTGGAATTATGGGCCTGTGCTGCACCTGGCTTCTGCTGTTTTTTTTTTTTTTGCTGCTGGAGATTGAACCCAGAGGCACTTGATCACTGACCTACATCCCCAGCCCATTTTTATATTTTATGTAGAGACAGGGTCTTGCTAAGTTGCTGAGGCTGGTGTTGAACTAACCATCCTTCTGTTCCAGTCTGCTGAGTTGTTGGGATTACAAGCATGTGCCACCCTGCCTCTTCTGCTGTTTTGAAAACAAATACAAATAAAACAGAGAATAAGGATTTGGAATAGGGCTGGGGTTGTATCTCAATGGCAGAGCGCTTGCCCCGCACACGAGAGGCTCTGGGTTCAATCCTCAGCACCATATAAAAATAAAGACATTGTGACAATCTACAATTGAAAAAAAAATATATAAATATATATATATATATATATATATATATATAATTTGGAATAAAAATGAACCAAAGTAACTTAGAGCTAAATATTCAAGCCATTTTAGTGTAGTGTTTGTCCTTGGACAAGCAAGTGTACAGTCAGAGGAACAGCTGGGCATGAACCCTGACGTAGCTGCTAGGGAAGGAATGGCTGTGAAGTACGTGGTATATATAAATAAAGTGCCTTTCCTGTGTCCCTGCTTCTGGCTTGAGATTTACTTATTTATTTATTTTGGTATTTTGAACTCAGGGGTGCTTTACCACTGAGTCACATCCCTAGCCCTTTTTATTTTTTTTTATTTTGAGACAGGGTCTCACTAATTTGCTGAGGCTGGTCTCAAACTTGCAATCCTCTTGTATCAGCCTCCTTAATAACTGGGATCATTGGTGTGCGCCACTGCATCTGGCAGTATATCAGTGTTCATGTAGTGGGGTATACTTCAGTGGTAGAGCATGTGCTGAACACTGGGTTCAATCTCTGGCATCAGAAACTTTAACTAAAAAAACAAAAATAAATATTCTGCTGGGCAAGACAGCACATGCCTGTAATCCCAGCTGTTCAGGAGGCTGAGGCAGAAGGATTGCAGGTTCAAGGCCAGCCCTAGGCAATTTGGAGAAACTCTATCTCAAAATAAAAAGTAAAAAGTTCTGGGGACATAGCTCAGTGGTAGAGAGCCTATGGGTTCAATCCTCAGAATGGAAAACAAACAAACAAACAACAACAACAAATATTATTAGTTTTTTTTTTTTCAGGCATTGCTACAATCAAAGGTGTTTAGAATCTAAGGTCAAGTTTACACTGTGGGCTTGGAACTAGAAAATTTGACAAACGCACATCCATAAACCATTAATCCAAGAATCCTGTCTGAGGCTTGGCTAAAGAAATTTTTAAAAAAATCAGAAATCAAAGTTGCCAAGAGTACATTCTATGAAGACTGACAGGCCTAGCTCCCATCCTAATCCTTGTCTATACCTTTGGAAGTTTCCTTTGACCTCTCTGAGGTTCCCTTTACTTGCTGGGTTATTGAGGGATTGGTGTTCGTCTCTGCAAAACACATAGCACGAAGCCTGGCTGAATCTCATGGTTTACCCAAGACTGTTCCACTTTTTGTTGTTTTTGGGTTTTGGTGGGAGATAGGACTCAGAGCCTGGTGCATGCTAGGCAAGCACTCTACCACTGAGCCATATCCCAGTCCCCCAAATTGTCCCACTTCTAATACTGAATGTCCTGCATCTCAGTCAGACCCTCAGTCCCAACAAACCCAGATCAACCGAAAATCCTTCCTTCTAAAGTATTTCCTTTGGGGTCAATATTGAAGGAATTATGTTGGCATGACAATTATTATTATTATTTTTCGGTACTGGGATTTGAACCCAGAGGTGCTTAACCACTGAAATACATCCCCAGCCCTTTTAATTTTTCATTTTGAGACAGGGTCTTGCTAAGTTGCCTACAGCTTCTCTAAATTGCTGACAATCATCTTGACCTCATGATGCTCCTGTCCTCAGCCTACAGAGTCACTGGGATTATGGACATGCACCACCGCACCCAGCTGTTGACATGATGATTATCAAGAATATACAAAGAGGGAGCATCCAGGTACCAAGTGCATACCTGTAATCCCAGGGATTTGGGAGACTGAGTTAGGAGGATTGCAAGTTTGGGTCCAGTCATGGCAATTTAGCAAGACCCTGTCTCAAAAACAAACAAACAGGCAGACAAACAAATAAATAAGGAATGTAGCTCAGTGGTAGAGTGTCCCTTGGTTCAATCCCTAATACTGGGGGAACATTTTATATGGGGAACAGTATGAAAACAACACCCCAAGATTGCTGAGGAAGATGTCTCAGCATGGTGCTTCCATTTTAAGTGCTTGATTTCTTCAAGTTCATCTCCTTGCTGTCTCTGTCAGGTACCTAGTAGGTACTCAATGAATGGTTGGATTCATGGTGGCTTGTGCTATGAGGAGTGTCCTCAGTATTAGGATTTTACCCTTGTAGTGTGATGACTTTTTTTTTTTTTTTTGGTACCAGGGATTGAACCCAGGGGCCCTTAACCACTGAGCCCCAGCCCCAGCCCTTTTTATATTTAACTTAGAAGGTCTCACTAAGTTGCTTAGGGCCTTTCTAAATTGCTGATTGGCTTTGAATTTGAGATCCTCCTGTCTCAGTCTCCAGAGCTGCTGGGATTATAAGCGTGCGCCATGGCGATAGACAGTAATGGCCTCTTGTACCTGCCAGACAGAGGTGAGGATCTGCTAGGAGGGGGCAGGGGTAGACATTCATGCAGAGCAGGATTTTTTAAAAGTCCACAGAAGAGCATGTAGAGCATGCAACCCTGGGTGAGATTCAGGGGGACCCCTTTGAAATATTTTCCCTTTTAATTTGCTTAAACATTTAAGTTGTGTGGGGATTGAACTCCACCCACTCTACTGCTGAGCTGCACTCCAGCGATGGGTAGAACATAGCAGAAGAGATGGGATGCCTCTTCTGAGCCTCAGCTCTAGAAGAAGGTGGCTTCTTTCTAGCTCACAGCTCTCTCTGGCTCTTCCTTGCTTGCTGTAATGACGTGAGCTGGCCTATGAAGCAGCTCTATGTGGCAATGAGCTGAGGGAAGCTTCTGGCCAGTGGCCACTGGGATCTGAACCCTGTCAGTAATCATGTGAGTGAGCTTAGAAGTGGACGGTATGAGTCAGAGTTCTCAAGAGAAACAGAACTGAAAGAAATTTAACGTAAGGAATTGTCTCCTTTAAATATGGAGGCTGAGAAGAAGAAGGAAAGTGTGGTGGTATTCTAGACTCAGTCCAAAGGCCTGAGAAGCAAAGGAGCTTTTGGTGTATATCCCAGTCCCAGAGTAGAAGACTCATGTCCTAATTCAAGCAGGTAGACAAGAAGCAAATGGGGTGAATTCTTTCTTCATTTGCATTTTATTCTGTACAGGCCTCCAAAGGGTTGGATGATGCCCCACCACATGGGGAGGACCATCCCCAAAGGAGTTGTAATTCACTTGGGTGCACCAATTCCCAAGCTAATATCATCTAGAAACATCCTCATAGACGCATCAGAAATAATGTGCAATCTGGGTTCCCTGTGGCTCAAAATGACACATCAAATCACCTGGACCTTTCTCTAGTTAAGCTTTTAGCTGGGACCGCATCTAGATGGCAGCCCTGTGTGAGATTCTGAAACAGAGGACCCAGGTAGGCTATGCTGATTTTCTGACTCATAAACACTGTCATAAAACAAATGCATATTGTTTAAGAAAGGAAGACACTAGAGTAATAGATAACTAATACACCTAACTAATACAACTTACTTTACACATGCTTATGAGAAAAGTATACATAAGCATGCTGCTTGATGTATTTTTTTAAAAAATATTTTTTAGTTGTCAATGGACTATTTCATTAATAAATTAATTAATTTATATGTGTTGCTGAAAATTGTACCCAGTGCCTCACACATACTAGGCAACAATTCTACCACTGAGCCATAACCTCAGATCCTGATGTACTTTTTTAAATTTTAATTTTTTTTTCTGTTCTTGGGACCAAACACAGGGCTTCCTACATACTAGGTAAGCACTCTACCACTGAGCAACACTCCCCACCCCTTGATTTTTTATTTTATTTTATTTTTTTTATATTGGGGATTGAACCCAAGTGTGTTTTTTACCAATGAAGTACATCCTCAGTCCTTTTTATTTTTTATTTGTATTTTTTGAGATACTGGGGATTGATCCCAGGAATACTTTAACACTAAGCTGAGACATCAGTCTTTTTAAATTTTTACTTTGAGGCAGGCTCTCACTAAATTGCCCAGGCTGGTCTTGAATTTGCAATCTTCTTGTCTCAATCTCTGGAGTTGCTGGGATTACAGGTGTGTGCCACCCTGCCTGGCTTCCTTGATGCATATTTAAAAGCTGGGCATACCTGTGTAACCAGTACCCAGACCAAGAAACAGAAATTATCAGAATCCAGCAAACCCCACTCATATTCCCTGTTAGTCACTAGCTGCTCTGCTCCTCCTTACCCCCTGCAGAGAATAACCCTATATCCTGATTTCTGATAGCATCAATTTGAAGACAGGTACACTTATGCAAGCCTGTAATCTCAGCTGCTCTGGAAGTTGGGGCAGGAGGATTGCAAGTTTGAGGCCAGCCTGAGTGAATCTGCAATAAGATAAAACCCAAAGGCCTAGGGATGAAGTAGGTCAGTGGCAGAGTACTTGCCTAGTATGCACAAGGTCCTGGGTTCAACTCCCAGTACTATAAAAATACCCTAAGGGGCTGGGTATATACTCAGTTGGTAGAATGCTTACCTCTCATGCACAAAGTCCTGGGTTCAATCCCCAGCACCACAAACAAAACAAAACAAAAATAAGAAAACCCCAAGCCCAGCATCATTTGTTTTACTTGTTTTTATGAGATCCCACCATATGTACAAAATAACTTTCAGGCTGTTTCTCATAGAGATCCCCTGATACATTGAGAACTATTGAGACATAGTGACAGAGTCAATGATTGACACATTTGTCAGTAGTCATCTATCTCCATCTCAGTCTTGGAGCAGAAGAACTGATTATAGAAGAGAAATATTGGTTACCTACCTGGAAATTAGACACAGAATTGGAGGAACAACTCAACTAGTCTCTATGATTTGGCAGTTATGTCCTATGAGAAAATCCATTCCCTTTGTCCTGAACGAGTCTTTACTCCCCATGTTTTCTTTTCGCTATAATTGGACTTCCCACAAAATCCAGGACCACAAAAATAACCACTAAGCCATATTTAAATCTATTTATCCTTCTTCATGTATCAACATCCTAGTGTTTCAATTTTTTGCTTAATAATAACAAGTTTGATTATTGGGGAGTCAATACCCCTCATGTACAATAAGACTAAGTTTCTACACCTTGTTGCTAACAGATATTGAGCTACTTTTACTATGATTGAGGGTATATGTTATGCCCTTTTTACTTTATATAATTAAAAAACAAACCCTATTGGTAAATAGTTATTATTAAGATACAAGTGAGATTACACAATATGTACAAAATAGCTTATAAATGAGCAAATAGAGGCTAAGCAACTTGCCTAAGATCATTCTTAGTATAGCGAGTCATAAGTCTGACTGGGGAGTCAGACACAGGTTTGTTCACATCTACTCGAGTTTTTAGTCACTAAATTATAGTACCCTGCAGAGCTTGAAATCAAAGTCTGTGACAGAGAGGATCTGCTGAAGCAACCAGCTGGATTGCTTATCCCTGCCAATCATCCATCCAACCATCCATCCATCTAGTCAACCATCTGTCCAATCCTCCAACTATCCACCGGCTCACTATCTAGCTAGCCACACATAGCATGTGGATATCCATGACATAAACATCAAGGGGCTCCTCTATGCCAGTTCTATGCCAGAAGGACAGTGACTGCAGAAGTGACCAGGAGACAACAGCCAATGTAAAAGCCAGGTTCCCCACTAGATCTGGAGTTCCCTGAGGGCAAAATTCCTTACTTTTGTATGCTTGACATATGATTTAGGCCTTGTTTTCCTTCCCAACCTCATCTCACCCACTCATCTTGGTGTTCATTCCTCTTCAACCGCACTGGAACAAGTCAAGCTCTCTTTTGCCTCAGAACTTTAAACAATTGCTGTTATTTTTGACCCCAATGTACACCTGGCAATGTCAATAGCTGGCTCTTTCTTTTCCTTTGTATCTTAATTAAAATGTCCTGTCTTTTTTTTTTTTATATTTATTTTTTAGTTGTAGTTGGACACAATACTTTTATTTTATTTATATGTGGTGCTGAGGATCGAACCCAGGGCCTCACATGTGCTAGGTGAGCACTCTACCGCCGAGCTACAACCCCAGCCCCAAATGTCCTGTCTTTAGAGAGACATTTTCAGCCCACCTTATCTGTCCTTTCTAGAGGAGACACTGTTTTGCCTCTCCCATCTGCTGTCACCTTACCCTGTTTATATCTCTTATAGTATTACTCACAATCCATCATCATCTTGTTTCTTTTTTTTCATAAATAAAGCTTTTCTCCTTTTTTTTTTTTTGAGAGAGAGAGAGAGAGAGAGAGAGAGAGAGAGAGAGAGAGAGAGAATTTTTTAATATTTATTTTTTAGTTTTTGGCAGATACAACATCTTTGTATGTGGTGCTAAGGATCGAACCGGGGCTGCGCGCATGCCCCGCGAGCGCACTACCGCTTGAGCCACATCCCCAGCCCTCATCTTGTTTCTTCATTTAAAGTTTTTTTAGTTGTAGTTGGACACAATGCCTTTATTTTATTTATTTTTATGTGGTGCTGAGGATTGAACCCAGCGCCTTGCACATGCTAGGCGGGCGCTTTACTGCTGAGCCACAACCCCAGCCCCTTGTTTATTCATTTTTTGGATTATTTCTTAGCTTTACTACTAGGAAAAATAAAAAGGTTCAGAAAGGCAGTTACTAGATCTTTTGTTTTTTGGTTTTTTTTTAAAATTTTTCAATATTTATTTTCTAGTTTTTGGCGGACACAACATCTTCGTTTGTTTGTGGTGCTGAGTATCAAACCTGGGCCGCACGCATGCCAGGCAAGTGCGCCACCACTTGAGCCACATCCCCAGCCCCAACTAGATCTTTTGTAACCTTTATGGCATGCCTTCTACCTGCCTATCCCAGTAACTGATGCACAGTTGGCCTTCAATATTTATTTGCTGAATGAATAAATGAATAAATGGATGAAGGATGGATGATCAGATATTCCCAGAATTAGAAGGCCTGAGGACTAGTGGAGAATAGATCTTGAAAGGTAGGGTGAGAACAGAGAGGGCCCTGAAAGTAAAGCAGAACATGGTACACTTGAGGTCAACATAGCAGGCCAACAGAGACTTGAGTTGCAGAATGAAAATGACAGTTTAGGAGGTGACTTACTATGTCACAATATAAATGTGAAATGTAAATTATTCACTGCAGTATCTTGCAATTAATTGCTATAAGAAGCAATAAGGTCCTAGGACCCAAGTTAGATTTTTTTTCTCCCTGTGGGAGATTACACAATTTGTAAACTCAGGGTCTCAGAATTTCACAGCCTATATGTATGGTTAACTCATTGTGGTGAACTCTAGATAGGGTGTCATGAAGGAAAGCATCTTGCCTGCAAGAGATAACAGACCCGGCCTCCCGCCCCCAACTTCGCTGTGAAAAGCAGGGCTTCACCCATGCTAGGCGAGTGCAAACTCCTTAACCTAAGACTCTGCTTCCTAATCCCTGCTACAGAATGAACACTAAGTACATTTATTTCCTTCTGTTAGATTCTAAAACTTTCCTGTTTGACATCTCCTACTGGATTTTTCCCAAGAGCCACCTGATGTGAAATAAATAGGACACATAACAATATTTGCTTATTGCCATTTTTGGGCTTTTTAATGCAAAACTGGAATTCTGACTGTGCAGTTTAGCAGGTGAGTGGTCTTAGCAGCCTCTTTGTAGCTCAATTTTTAATAAAACACGTATAATAATAGTACCTGTAAGTATAAAATGAGAGGTATATTACAATATACTAGTACCTAGTGCACGATACTCAAAAAATGTTAGCTGCAATTATTCTTTATAATTCCATTTTTGTTTCCCTCAACATCGGAAACTTTTCTTCCCTCTGTCCTGTAAGCATACTCACTGCCTAACAATCTCTGTTCTTCCATAGAAAAGGACTGACTGAGGCGCAGTCTGAGAGAAACACATTCAGATTCTTCCAAACAAATCAAGAGACTTAAAATGAAAGTAGAGAAGGAGGTGCATCAGGACACTGAAGAGAGACTTTTAATACCCAAATAGGCCCAAATAGGACAGGTCAGGAAAGAAAGAATGCTTGCCAGGGACCAGGTGTGTCCCATTTTTGGAGAGAATGAGCAATGTCTCAGGATTGCTTTCACTTTGTCTAGGGGGAAGGTGTCTCTTCTCTTTCATTAGCATTTTCCTTCTTTGAAATTACTAAATTCCTGGAAAGTGGAGATTCTTTCTTTGTTCCTAAAAAGTGAAGGAAAACACTCCTTGTGTGGAGACTCGAGCGGCTGCCTTGAGATTATGGGGAATGTATCGTACATCATACTATAGCCATACTAGTAAAGTGAAGACCAGAGTAGGGGCTCAAAAAGTGCTTGCAAAATTATTCTCAACTTTAGTTGTTCTTCCCAAAGACGCCTGTCGTACCCACACTCTGCCACAAGCAGGTCCGCCCCTAGAAATAACATTTATTCTAAGGATCTCTGCGCAGAGATTCTTGGGACGTGGTTCCCCCTCCCGTATTCTCCCGTTACTCCTCCTCTCCGTCATCTTTGAAAGAACAAGCGCACCACGTGATCTCGTCCTTTCTCCCACCTCCGAAGACCGGGACTGATAATGGGCAGGAGCGTAAGCCAATCATAAAGCTACATTTTCCCTTTGAACCAATAGAAAGAGGAAATAAAGTACGGAGCTCGGCTTTTGTGATTTTTCCCGCCCCCTCTGAGCCCACCCCGACTCCTCCTCTCAGATTCGACATTTGACAACTCATCCGACCAATGAGAAGTTCTTATTCTGTGTGGGAGGGATGGACTAACTAGATGAAAGACGTCCTGGCCTGACCAATGGCATAGCACAAGTGCGGGAGGGGTGTAGGATGGAGCCAATGGCGCGGTGCCAATAGCGAGCATGAGGGAAAGGGCGGGACGAAACTGTTCGCGGGAGGGAGGGGAAGGCCTAGGGAACCAAGCAGCGGTGCCGCCGCCGCCGCAGCCGGAGTTGGAGGAGGGAGAAGCCAGGAAGAAAATGGCGGCCGTGGCTGCAGAGGCGGCAGCGACTGCTGCGTCCCCCGGGGAGGGGGGCGCCGGCGAGGCCGAGCCGGAGATGGAGCCCATCCCCGGCAGCGAGGCCGGCACTGACCCCCTCCCGGTCACGGCCACTGAAGCGTCTGTGCCGGACGGCGAGGCCGACGGGCAGCAGTCCGCTCCTCAGGCCGACGAGCCGCTGCTCCCGCCGCCGCCGCCGCCGCCAGGGGAGCTCGCCCGCAGCCCGGAGGCGGCGGGGCCGGAGCTGGAGGCTGAGGAGAAGCTACCCGTCCGGGTGGCGGAGCCGGCGGTTGCCGCGTCTCAAGAAGGGCCGGACCTTCCACCTTCCCCAGAGCCGCTTTGCGAGCAGCCCCCGGCTCCCGAGGAGCGCGAGGACACGCCGCTGCCCCAGCCCACAGCTCCGGCGCTGGTGCCGCCGGCGGGCGGGGACTCCGCGGTGTCGCAATTGATTCCCGGCTCGGAGGTGCGGGTCACTCTGGACCACATCATTGAGGACGCGCTCGTCGTGTCGTTCCGCCTCGGAGAGAAGCTCTTCTCCGGGGTCCTCATGGATCTGTCCAAAAGGTACCGCGCCCGTGCCCCGCTCGCTGCGCCGGCACGGTCCCGAGAGAGAGAGTGAGCCCCGGCGGCCCTTCTCCCAGGCTTTTGCCTCCTGTGCTTGGGGCCCCGCCGCCTGCACCGCCCTCCGGTTCTGAGCTGCGCGTCGCGCGCGCTCCGCGTGGGGCAGCGCGCGAGCCTGGGAGAGGGCGGTCCCTGCCCCAGGTGGGCGCCTGCGCGGGCAGGTGTGCCACGGGTCAGGGGGCGCGGGTGCAGATGGAGGGGGTCGTGGATCTCGCCTCCCACTCTCAGCTTCCTGAGACTTGGCCCTGGTTCACCTACCCAGGATCGGGTGGGTTAATGCAAAATGCAGATGGAGTTTTGCAGGGAACAGGGTACTACAGGGCGGAAAAGATGCACAGGAGCACTTGTCTGTCCTCAAATTAACCTTTAACTTTAGCAGGGTTGGAGAAAGGGGTGTGTGCAATGGGTTCTTAAAAGGTTACCTGTCACTCCTTACTGGGGAAAGAGCGTTTGTTAAGTTAAACCTTTTACTGTTATTCTTACTACTGTCAGCAGTTCCCCATAGGTAACTATTAAATAGGGAAGAATATTTTGCCAATTTTAATGATAGTTAAAAGAACTATCTAAAGAAGAGATAGGATATATATGTGTATATATGTATATATGCACACACACATCCTTTTTAACATAATTTCTAATACTATAGATGCGATTTAAATTTATATCGCCACCCCACCCCCACCTGGGAGTTGCACTCAGGAGCACTTTGTCATTGAGCTATATCATCAAGCCTTTTTATTTTTTGAGACAGGTTTTGCTAATTTGTCGAAGCTGGCCTCTAACTTGCTGTTCCTCTGTCTCAACCTCCCCAATATTGGGATTACAGGTGTGGGCCACCATGCCAGAAAATTTGTTTTAAGGACTAGAAGGTAGAGTTCATCTACAAATCTGTCTTAACCAGTACATGTTCATCCTTTTTAAAATTTTTGTACCGGGGATTGAACCCAAGGACACTTAACACTGAGCCACATCTCCAGCCCTTTTTTAAATTTTGAGACAGGGTCTCATTAAGTTGCTTAGAGCCTTGCTAAGTTGCTAAGGCTGACTTTGAGCCTGCCTTCCTTCTGCCTCAGCTTCCCAAGTGGCTGGGATTGCAGGCTTGCACCACTCCCCCAGGCCATCTTTTGATTTAAAATGTTTATGGGCACTTCTTTAAACAAGTAAAAGATAACCTGTTTTAAGTTAGTTAACCTTTTTATTCTCTTCTTTTGCAGATATGAAGTGCAGAGACTCCCATTCACTGCTCTCCATTCTGTTTCCTGCAATAGCACACACTAATGGTGTCTCACCTGTTTGGAAATGACTTATTAGTATGTTTTACTTTTAATTCCTTGCCCTCCCATCAAGTTTCAGAAATCCTTTTCCGTATGGGGAAAAAAAGAAACATTTAAAATTTATATTGAAGTATGATGTTCTGGGAAAAAGACAGGAGCAGTTACAGTTGCTCTGTATGTTGTTTATTTTTTTAAAGTTTTTTTTTTAATATCTATTTTTTAGTTTTCGGCGGACACAACATCTTTGTTTGTATGTGGTGCTGAGGATTGAACCCGGGCCGCATGCATGCCAGGCGAGCGCGCTACCGCTTGAGCCACATCCCCAGCCCTCTGTATGTTGTTTAATCTTAACTTTTTTTGTGGGGAGGTACCAAGGATTGAATTCAGGGGCACTTGACTGAGCCACATTCTCAGCCCTATTGTGTTTTATTTAGAGACAGGGTCTCACTGAGTTGCTTAGTGCCTCGCTTTTGCTGAGGCTGGCTTTGAATCTTCCTGCCTTCCTAGCTGCTGGGATTACAGGCATGCAGTACCATGCCTTGTTTAATTTTTTTTTTTTTTTTTTTTTTGATGTTGCTGGCAAATGAACCAGGGCTTCATGCATGCTAGGCAAGCACTCTACCACAGTTACACATCTAACCCTTTTTTTTTTGGGGGGGGGGGTGTAGTGAGGATTGAACCTATGGGTGCTCTACTAATAAGCTATACACCCAGCCCTTTTTTTATTTTTAGTTTGAGACAAGATCTTGCTAAGTTGCCCAGGATGGCCTTGAACTTGCCATCCTTCTGCCTCAGCCTTCCAAGTAGCTTGGATTACAGGTGTGCACCACCCTGCTCTGCAATTAAAAAATAAAAAATTGGGGGTTAGGACTTTTGTACTTCTGGTTTCCTAGTTAGAAAGTAGAATAAGACAAGTGTCCTTTCAACTGATGTATTTAATAGCGACAGAGACACTCTAGTGTGTATGCTATTGAATCAAACAGAAGAGGCCAGTGATTGTGAGAGAATCTGAATTTCAAATCTGCAAAAGAAAGGTGCAATAAGGTAAGTTGTTTTTAGAAATGGAATGGATAGTGCTTTCCTGTTTTTTTGGTGCTCATTCTGTCAGTGTTTTGATTTTTTAAAAATTTTCTTTGGTAGAAAATTGCAATTTTGAATTTGGTCTCGTTTGCTAACAGTGTTTCTTATAAACAGTGATTTCTTCTGTTGGAAGAGCTTTTCTTTTTTTTTTTTTTTTTAATGAGACAGGGTCTTGCTATGTTGTCCAGGCTGGCCTCCATCTCTGGGGCTAAAGCAATTCTCTTGCTTCAGCTCCTTGAGTAGCAGAGACTATAGTAGCTGGTATTGCAGGTGACACGTGCCACTACATCTGTCCATCTGGCTTGAAAGAGCTATTTTATTTGTTAAAAAAGCCATTAAGGGGACAATCTCAATTTGTTTTTCAGTGTGGTATGGAACCTAGGCCCTTGCATGTATGATAAGCAAACTCTCTACCATTGAGCTCCATCTCCAATCCCATATCAACATTTTAATTCAAGAAAATATTTATTGAGCACTTCGGTATGTAATGTGATGTGGTACCCTCCTAGGTATTTTGAGTATAGTGTGTGATACACAGTCCCTGCCTTCTAAAACCTACGTGGAGAAGCCAGTCATGGAAATGGTGAGGAAATAAAACACAGTGACTTTACGGTTTAGCTATTCAAGGAATTATCCTAAGACCCATGATTGAGTAGTTCCTTTTTCATTATAACGTGGCAACCCCCCAGCCCCCCGCCCATGTTTTTGTGTTTTCCCCAGTGCTGGGTACTGAACCAAGGGCTTTGCTACCTAGTATGCTCTACCCTGAGCCATGGCCTCAGCCCTGCACTTACCTTCATTGCCTGATTTCATATATAGTTCTGGTGTTAACTGATGGATCCAGAAAATTTTCTTTCTTTTTTTTTTTTTTAAATAAATTCTACCAAGGCCATGACTACACTATATTCATTAGTCACTTTTTTTTTTTTAAAGAGAGAGAGAGATTTTTAAAATATTTATTTATTTATTTTAGTTTTCAGTGGACACAACATCTTTGTTTGTATGTGGTGCTGAGGATCGAACCCGGGCTGCACGCATGCCAGGCGAGCGTGCTACCGCTTGAGCCACATCCCCAGCCCTCATTAGTCACTTTTAAAAATAATTTGTATCCCATTTGAATAGGATATAGAATTATACCTCGAGGTAAAAATAACAGGAGTTTCCTATTGAGAACCTATTTTTTACCAGGCATTGTACCACATGCTTTAGTTTTTATAGCTCTGGTAGTATTTTTCATTTATCTAGGAAGAAATTGAGGTTCATTTAATTTGGCCAGTTGCCTTGTAAGTAAAATAAGGATTCAAACTTAATTCTAAAACCTCTTGTTTTTTTCTACTTTCGTATTAAAGAGTCAGTTGGGCTATCAACTTTTCTTTCAAGCAGAAAGTAAAAAAATATGTATTTCTGAAATTCAGTGCTTAATTTTAGTGGCTGTGTGGGATAATACAAAGAACATGGGTCTTGGAGCCAAGCAAATTTCTTCAATTAGTAGCCAGGCTTCTGCTCTGGACACTCCCTGTTTCCTTAGCTTGAATATTGGAGGACATAAAGCTCTGAAGCTTTGATTCCTGTCTGTCTGAGATAATTGGGAAAGAATGAATGTTTGGGAGACTATGTCAGCGTACGTGTGCCTTTCTTCAGTCTGCAAAAAGTGTTACTGCTTTTGTTTTTATTTATTTATTTATTTTGGTGCTATTTATTAAGCCGAGGGCTTCAAGCATGTTAAGCGTGCTTTCTACCATAGCACTGTACCTTCAGGCCCTCTCTAGTTCTTCTGAGGCTAATTTGTTTGGCTTTGACCAGTTCACTTACATATAAACAAGCAGGCTTAAGCTCCAGCTTTTATATATATTTATGTGCTGCATAATGACATTTTAGAAAGGACAGATGATATTCTTGAACCATATTTTTTGATAGTAGCCCCATAAGATTATATTACCCAAGGAAGTTATAGCTGTCTTAGTTTAATAAGTATACACTGATATTCTCAGAACATATCCCCACCATTAAGCAATACATGACTGCACATGTAAGGTGAATACCGTGAAGGGGCCTGCACCATCCTGGTTGAGTGTTATTTCTCCTTTCTTCTAGGTATCTTGTTTGGCTGTAAATGACATGGTCACACTAAATGAGGGTGTTTGAGTATCTGGTTAAAAACATATTTTGTTTAGTGAAATATTTATTTGAAACTGAATGCCTTTAGGTAAAACATGCGTTCTCTAGTTTACCCTGGGCTTTTTGCCTTTTCTTTTCCTCCTTTGCTACTGGGAATTGAAATCAGGGGCAGTTTTCCACTGAGTGACATCCCCAGCTCTCCACACTCCCTACCTTTTTTTTTTTTTTTTTTAATTGTAAGAGTAAGGCTGGCTTTGAACTTTTGATCCTTCTGCCTCAGCCTCCCAAGTCCCCTCCCAAGCACCATCATGCCTGGCCTCCTTTTTTTTTTTTCCTTTCTTTGGTTGCATTGCTAGGTATGGTACCCAGGTTCTGGTGCTTGCTCTACTACTGAGCTACATCTCTAGCTCTCTTAGTTTAAATTTCCTGCCTGTTATTCAGCTTGTTAGCAATGTGTAATGAAAACAGTTAAATACTAGCTGGTAAGAATAATCAACACTATGAATTCAGTTTGGGTTTTCCTTTTCTTCCTTAATCTTATGCTTTTGTAATTTTGATATGTAATAAGTATTCCTTCAAGTTACTTAGTGATTATTAATTATTAATGGTTTAGACAATAAGAAATCAGTGATGAGGTGCTTTTGTTGAACTCTTTTATTATGGAAATGAACCTTCATACATGTATTGTTTAGCTTCAACATTCACTGCTTTTTAGTCAAAGTTGTTACAGTTGCCTTCACTGAATTATTTTGAAGCAATTTCCAGGCATAACCATAAATATTTCAGTATAGATCTCTAAAAAGATAAATAGTTAAAAAAGACCCCATACTACCATTCACATTTAAAATAATAGCAACAATTCCTTTATACCATTAAACTTCTAGTTAGTGTTAAAATGTCATAAACAGTCTCAAAATGAACATCTCAATTTTTTTTTTTTTTTTTTTAGTTGTAGGTGAACACAATACCTGTATTTTATGTGGTGCTGAGGATCAAACCCAGTTCCTCACATGTGCTAGGAGAATGCTCTACCACTGAGCCACAACCCCAGCCCCAAGATTGTTTACGTTTTGTTCAAATTAGGATCCCAGAAAGTCTTATAGAATTTTCTACATTTTGGATTTTTTGTTTCTTGATTGCATACCCTCAGATGCAAATATCAAATATTCCTTTTTTTTTTTTTTTTTTGTACTAGGGATTGAACCCCCAGGGTTGCTTTACCACTGAGTTAACATCCCCAGCCCTTTTTGATTTAATTTTTTATTTTGAGATGGGGTCTCACTTAGTTACTGTGCTGATCTTTAACTTGCAATCCTCCTGTCTCAACCTCCCAAGTTGCTGGGATTGCAAGTGTGCACCATCCCACCTGGCCTGGTGATGTAAACGTTCTTTTACCACAGTAGCAAACTGAAAGGGCAGCAATCTCAGTCCTCCCATCCCTTTTTTTTGAAAGCCTCTGTTCCTTTGTTTTAGGGCAGTAGAAATGATTATGGATATCTTTTATCTGCCTGCAAACTTTTAGACTTGTTGCTTAAACACAGCTCTAACTTTAGCAATTCCAAGCATAGAAATATTTAACCAGTCAAGATTATCTGCAAAAGGTAAAAACTTCAGTTCTGGCTTCTGAAAAGGTAGTTTCTCACCTGTTCAATCCATGTCTGAAGGGACATTATTTACTAAGATCAATAGCTTCTCTGTACACATTATTCTGCTTATTAGTCCCATCTTAAATAGTTATAAAGCAAATTTGAACCCTGAAAAATCTTTCTGAAACTATTTTTTTTTTTACCTGACATGAATTAAAGAATCATGAAGTACATATTTTGTGTTTAAAAATGCTTGTGCATTTTAATTCTTTGGCACATGCATATTAAAGGTTATATCTAGTTGTGTTTCAGAACTGATCATTTTACACATTTTACAAATAACCATATTGACTTTGTGTATGTGTGGGTACCATTTGCATTAAAAAGAACTGAGAAAACTTCAGATTTCACTGTCTAGGTTCTTAAAATTATTTGTAGAAAATTTACTTTTTAAAGGAAATATAAACCAAGACAATGATTTCTTTTCTTTGCAGAGACCATGAACGTATGGTGCAATAGCTCTACTTTTGGTGGGAAAAATATACAGCCATTCTGGTGAAGCAGTGAGTAGTGGTATCAGTAGCTTATACTAAAGTGTCCAGGTTGAGAATTTAGGTCCTCGAGTATATGCTTGAATGATTGTCTTGAGTTGTACATATTTAAAACACTTAAGTATTTTGTGTGTGATTATTCTACTTAAATCTCAAGATGTCAATAAAGGGCTCCCACAATAAAATAGCAGAGTCAAGTGCCAGTCACTTTCTGATCTAGACAATCTAGGATGGTCCCCTGTGTTGTATCAAGAGAGTTCTTCCATTGCATGTTGCAGTAACCTGATTTTTTTTCTTTTGGAAGTGATTAGTTGTTGGGCGTTAAAAATCTAGTTTAAATCTAAGAGCAGAGACTTCTGGTATTAACAAAAAGTTTTATAAATATATTTTATGTGCTAGTTAACTAAATATATCATATACAAACCATGCCAGTCATGTTTTATTGGATCTGATGTTTCTGATGAATTTAATTTTCTGCCTTTTACGTGTAAATAAGACCATACTTTGTACTGTTTTAAAGTAAAGCTCTTGATATCACTGCACATGATCTTCCTAAGATCAACTTATCTTTGTGTGCTATTAAAAAATTCATATGTGCTTATGATGACTGTTATGGCTAATTTCCTATTGATAAAAAATGAAAGATATTCTTAGTTATTTGTGCCTATGAAGTACATCATCATTTCTTGTTGGTCCTGTTCTCCCTAAATTCCCCAATTAATTCAGACACACATTACCCGTAGAACAGAAGCTAGCTGGGCAGATCTTAGGAGAGCATGAGTAGAGGTTAAGTGAATTTTTGGGTAAATTTAGTATAAGATGATTTTGCAAACACGTTTGGGCAGTTGTCCTCAAAACAAATGTGCATAGATTTCTGAGCTCCATTCTACCAGTTTGCTTTTTTTTTTTTTTTTTTTTTCATACCTAGTGCACTCACTCTCTGAGCTACATCCCCAGCCCTTTTTATTTTTTATTCTGATAGGGTCTTGTTAAGTTGCCCAGGCTGACCTGGAACTTGTGATCCTCCTGCCTCGCGTACCTGAGTACCTAGGATTATAGGTATATGCCACCACACTTGGTGAAAGATAAATTTATTTTTTCTTTTGTTAAATATTTTTTAAATTGTTGATGGACTTTTACTTTAATTTATATGTGGTGCTGAGAATCAAACCCAGTGCCTCACACATGTTAGGCAAGTGCTCTATCCTACCACTGAGCCACAACCCCAACCCAAGATAAATTTCTTAAACGTGTTTTAAGGAGTTACTGGTTAATTTAGAATGGAACATAATCACAAGCCATGCAATGCATGTGGAGATGTGCAGAGTGGTGACAGATCCAGGTTCTTATTGTAGACCTGGTTATTAAACTTGCAAATTGTTTTTCAAATTTGGTTGCCCAATGAAAGTTTAAGTAGTCCATATTTTTATCTTTTTCCTTGAACTAATTTATAAAGTTGTCTTACTATGACAGTATGTTTTAGCCTTTTAAAACTCATACTTTCTTTATACTCTTACCATCTAAGAAGTTTACCAAGCTTTACTTTTCATATTAAATAGTAGCTACTGTGTATTTCTATGTTAGACTCATTTCTATGTTAGACTCTGTGCCAGGTACATTGTATACATTGTTTCATTTAGCCCTGGAAATTTGAATCAGTAAATTTTGTTAATACCTATATTAATACTCATTTCACACATAAAGACAGGTTCAGATTAAGTAACTTCCTACAACTGTAAAAGGCAGATATTAATAGGAATATCCAGAATTCTATCTCCCCCCCCCCCCCCCCTTTTTTAGTGGTACCGGCATTGAACCAGGCACTCTACCATTGAACTATATCCCCATTACCTCTATATTTTATTTCTTGTTTTGAAACAGGTTCTTGTTAAGTTGCCTAGGCTGGCCTCAAATTTGAAATCCTTCTGCCTCAGACTCCCAACCCAGCCTCCTGAGTAGTTGGGGTTACAGGTGTGTCCCATTGTGCCTGGCCTCATGTCTGACAAGTTTATCTGCAATTCCATAATCCACAAAGCTTTGAAAACTAAACTTTTTGATGCTTTTTTTTCTTTTGGTGCCAGGGATTGAACATAGAGGCATTTTTACCACTGAGCCACATCCCTAGCCCTTTTTATTTTTTATTTTGAGATAGGATCTTGCTAAATTGTTAATAGTCTCACTAAGCTGGCCTCAAACTTGTGATCTTCCTGCCTCAGCCTCCCAAGCTGCTGGGATTACAGGCGTGTAGCCTGGCCTTTTTTTACTTTTTTTTGTTTTTGGTACCGGGGATTGATCTCAGGCACTTGACCACTGAGCCACATCCCAGCCCTATTTTGTATTTTATTTAGAGGCAGGGTCTCACTGAGTTGCTTAGTGTTGCTTTTGCTGAGGCTGACTTTGAATTCGAAGTCCTTCTGCCTCAGCCTCCCAAGCTGTTGGGATTACCTTGTCCAGCTTTTTTGCTACTTTTTTATGGCAAAACCTAACCTGACCTAAGATGATGTGAGGGTTTTTTTTTTGTTTGTTTGTTTTTTAGCCCATTTAATCATCCCATTTAGTGTGAACGTGCTTTTATTTTATTTCACTGCTGAAACATTAATATATTTATGGTGGTGCTTTATTATCTTAAAACATGGCATAGTCTGAGTTCTGAAGCTTGTTTGTCTCCACAGCATTCAGAAAAGAGCATGCAGACCTGTTAGTGCCTCTGCTTCCTTAGTGGAAAAGTGGAGGTGGAGGAGAGAGGAGGCTAAATAACTTGATGAGATGAGAGGCAGTAGTAAAGAACCTGACTTTGGGCCTACTGCCGGAATTCATATCCCAGCTCTACTGTTCACCAGAGGTGTGATCTTGGGAAGATTGTTTACTCTCTCTGCTTTGGTTTTCTTGACTATAAAATGGGGGCAGAAAGCTGGGTATTGTGGGACACCCTGTAGTTCCAGCTATTCCGGAGGCTTAGGCAGGAGGGTTTCTTGAGTCTGGGAGTTTGGGGCCAGTGTGGGCAACATAGCAAGACCCCATCTGTTTAAAAAAAGGAAAAGGAAAAAAAAAAAAAAAAGCTGGGGCCTAACTCTGTATTAGGACTCCTGCTTAGTGTGCATGAGGCTCTGAGTTTAATCCCTAGCACTACACACACACATAAAGTGAGGATAGTAGTAATACTTTACTACTGTATACTTTATTACTGTAAAGTATTACTGGGTTGCTGTAATGATTTAAATCAATTAATGTAAACATTTATTTAGAATAGTGCCTGACATATAGTAACTGCCATATCGTTAACATTGTTACTTTATAAAGTTAGGTATTAAGTAGCAGAACTAGGGTGAATGACAAGTCACTTAATAAGGGTTGGCTTGAATGTCCATTCAGCCTAAATGCAGTGATACTGTGGCCTACAGAATAAATTTACATCTTTCAAATACTTTGAAAAGACTTGTAGAAGCTTTGGATAGTATTAGGGTAGCACAACTTTCCTCTTTTAATAAGGAAGGATGTCTCTCTGATATGCCAATGCAAACACACAATAAGGTGGGTAGGGAACAATAGGAGTTAGTTGGATTAGACAAAGAGAATGAAGGGAAGGAAGGGGTATGGGAATAAGAAAGAATAAATCAGATATCATTGTCTATGTCCATTATGAGTATATGACCAGTGTAACTCCACATTATGTACAACCACAGAATGGGATCCTAATAAGTTATACTACATGTGTGTGTAGTAGGCAAGATAAACTCTACTATCATGTATATTTTAAAAAAACAAGTAATAAATAAATTATCGTCACTATAAAAAAATAAGGAAAAATGACGTGTGTTTTATTAGGGATGAGATAACAGTGGACTTTACAATGGAGGGTGGAAGTGTTTCCCAATCTTTTCTTTCCACTAACACTTTGGGGCAGATGGTTTATGAGGAAATTATAGGCTTTGTCATGAAGAGAAGGTTACAGTCTCATTAGGGAAATTTAGTCCTTCCTATGTACTCTTTAAACTAATTGTAAAAGGGTCACCTTTGAGAAGGATCTATTTCAAAGTGAGGGAAAGCAAGATAGTTTTGAGCACTTTGTACTCAGTAAACGATAGGATCAGACTAGTGTAGATGAGTTTAAGGTTTTTAACAAAGTGAAATAGACGCTTATGGTCATATTACTATAGAATAGTCAGAAGCCTTCAGTGGCTTCATCTTTTTAAGGGACTAGTGATTTTAATTTTGGGTACTGGGTATTGAACCTAAGGGTGCTTTAACTACTGAGCTACTTACCTAGCCCTTTATCTTATTTTTTTTTGAGACAGTCTTGTCAAGTTGTTTAGGGCCCTACTGAATTGCTGAGGCTGGGCTATAACTTGTGATCCTCCTGCCTCAGCCTCCTAAGTTGCTGAGATTACAGGCAGAACCCACTGTGCATGGCAAGAGACTTGTTATTATTCTCAGTCAACCACACACCTAGCCCCCCTCCTAGAGACACATACTCTAACCAACATCCTTTCCCTCCAGGAGGATTCCCTTAATTGCTTTTTTATGCCTCTGAATCCTTAACAGCCTTAAAAAAAGGGTAAACAGACCACCATTTACCATTCCTTGTTTTCCTTTTTTTTTTGGTTGGGGGGGCATTTAACTCAGGGGGTGCTTAACCATTGAGCAATATCCCTAACTCTTTTGTTGTTTTATTTTGAGACAGGATCTCACTAAGTTTCTTAGGACTTCACCAAGTTGCTGAGGCTGGCCTTGAATTTTTGATCCTCTTGCTTTAGCTTCCTTGCTGGGATTACACCCATGTGCCACTATGCCCAGGATGTCTTAATCTGCTTGGGCTCTTCTAGGTCCTTTTGCCTGTTAAATCCATTTTCTAATCATCAATGCAGAGTGATTTCTTTCCCTCTGGTTTGTAACTTAATTTGACAATGACTTACTGCCTCTGGTTTCACCTATTATAAAGCTGGATCCTAGGTCTAGGACTGTTTTATACTATCAGACCAATTCACATATTTTGTTAATTTATTTTGCAGTGCGGGGAATTCAACCCAAGGCCTCATACATGCTAGGCAAGCTCTCTACCACTGAACTACAACTCCAGTCCCAGCATACTGGTTTTTGAGTATATATGTGATTAGTGGTCCATGAGATGAATTTCTGGGCATTTATACTTAAGTAGAAGAAAATTTTTTTTTATAGATTTTCTTTGCTTAAAAGTTGGTGGAACTGGCTGGGTGTGGGATTCTTAAAGTACTGTTTTTTATTTGTTTTGGATGGTGCTGGGGATTGAACTTAGGGCCTCACATATGCTATGAATATGTTCTTATCACTGAGCTACACACTTAAGCTCCTCTAATTAAATTAGGTCATTCTCACAAACATTTCAGTACCAATTTTGTATTTTACTATATAGCTGCCTCAAAATGGTTTCCAAAATCTTGGCAACTTGTTGCTTTAGAGTTATTTGCACATCCATAGTCATAGCATTATTCATGATAGCCAAAAGTAGAAGCAACTTGACTTCTAGATATTCATTAAGTATCTGTTTCACCTACACAAAAGATAAAATACTTAAAAAAATATTTTGTAGTTGTTGACCTTCATTTTATTTATTTATATGTGGTGCTGAGAATCGAACGCAGTGCCTCACATGTGCTAGGCAAGCACTCTACCACTGAGCCACAACCCCAGCCCCAAGATAAAATGCTTTTAATGGACGTAGGTTCAAGTCTACATATAACTGGCCTCTTATTTTTAATGGAGACCAAAGCTTTTAGGACCTGTTAATAACCCTCTTCTTTCTGCCACATTGAGAAAATTGGATCATGAAGAACAGGCATATAGAAACTATGAAATGGTAAAGTCATATATTTTCAAATCTATGAAATGCTTGTATATGTAGTTCACCTTGTTTATTTCCTCATTTTCTCTAGAAATGAAAGGTTATTTAGGGTTAAAATTAAAATCAACACATAATAAAGTTTAATTTAAAATTAGATACAATAAAGAGACTTCACTATAGTAAAAAATTATTCTGTGAGTTACTGAAATTGGAAAACAATGTGGTATGGGACATACTTCACATGTCACCTAAGTGGATTAATATGAGCACAGTGGCCTCAGGGCTTGTCCATTTTTGTAGCATGTGACATTTCCTTTTTTAACTTTCCTTTTTGAGGATGAAAATAGCACACTATATGTGTGTGTATACATATTCTTATGTGTGTATATATGCATGATACATATATATATGTACATATTTCACATTTTGTCTCTTCATTTGCTAGTGGACACTTGGGTTGCTTCTGCTTTTGGCTATTGTGAATAATGCTGCTATGACAATGGATGTGTAAGTATTTCTTAGAGATCTTCCTTTCAATTGTTATAGATACATATAGCCAGAAATGGGATTGCTGGATTATATAGCAGTTGTGTTTTTTATTTCTGAAGGAATAGGTGTGCATTTTGGTAAGATTTTATATTGCATTTAGCTGAATATTAATTTCATTTTTTCTGGATTAAGTTTTGACATAATAATTTGTCATCACAAAGACATGAAATATGAATCAAAGTAAGCTTACTTCATAGTTTTCCCTTTTTAATGATTTAACCTATTGCTAAATGTAAGGATAGGTAGTTTATAAAAGCATCTGCTTGAAATACATCTGCATATTATTTTTTAAGTGGTTAGTTGCATACAGTTTTTTCCTATAGCAGAAAGGATTTCATTTTGTCTCCTGCTAATCTTCTGGGAGGGAGGTCTCGTCTAGCCAGAGTACTAGGGCCTATCACAACTAACCCTCCTGAATTTTTTCCTGAGCCTTTAATTCCTTGGAATTTCTCTTTGCTTGCTTAAAGTTTGTAATACCTTTGCTTTTGTATTTCTTTATTTTTAGTGTGAAATATATTAAAAAGATCCCCTTTTACAGTTGCAGTTTGGCAAAAAGAATTGGAGGGAAGAAAATGAGAATCAGTTGTGCATTCTTAAACTGTTGTAAACAGGAAGGAAAAGAATATAATCCTAGGTCAGAGATGAGTTGATTGAGTTTGCTGTGAAGTTCATGCTGATGAACCCTGATCAGCATTAAAAAAAACAAAAACAAAAACAAAAAAACTTTCAAAATAAGAGGTAAGAATTATAAATATGTCTGACTAAAATGGGTAGTTTTTGGTAAACATTTTAGTTATGTTTTAAGTACTCTTTTGAAAAGGAAATTTGGGTAATGGTTATGAGTTTACCCCAAGAAGCCACACACATATTTAAGTATAAGATTGATTGCTAGGGCTGGGGTTGTGGCTCAGTGGTAGCGCGCTTGCCTAGCATGCGCGACGCACTGGGTTTGATTCTCAGCACCACATACAAATAAATAAAATAAAAATCCATCAACAACTCAAAAAAAAAAAGAAGATTGATTGGTAGTCCTAGAAATCTTGAGCAAATACAACTTATATAAAGCTTGTTAGTAGGAGAATAAGGACTGATTCTTTGGTCAAGGCTAAAATAATCACAAAATTCAGACATCTTAAATGGAATACAAATACTAGAAAATATTTTCATATTTCCTATAATAGTCACATTTTTGGATTTGACCTAAATCCTCTACATTTACATCTTCGGTTTTATCATTGCATTAGGCTGAGTTTTTTTTTTTTCTTTTTTTTTTTTTGTACTGAGGATTGAACCCAGAGGCAATTTACCACTGAGATCTGAGTCCTTTTTATATTTTATGTTAAGAGTCTCCCCAAGTTGCCCAGGCTGGCCTCTAACTTCTGATACTATTGCCACAGTTTCCCAGTTGCTGGGATTATAGGCGAGTGCCACCCACCACATCTAAGAATCTTTATATATATATATATATATATTTTTTTTTTTTTAGCTAAGTATTGAACCCAGGGGTGATTTACCACTGAGCTACATCTCTAGCCCTTGTTTATTTGTTGTTTTGAGACAGGGGGCCTCAGAATTTCGATCCTCCCAAGTTGCTGGAATTATAGACATGTGTCACTGTACTTGTCACAGCCGAGATTCAAGATGAGATTTAAGATTCCTTTCCTTTTTTTGGTACCTGGTATTAAATCTTTGGGGTGCTTAACCAGTAAGCCACATTCCTAGCCCTTTTTTATTTTTTGAGACAGGGCCTTGCTAAATTGCTTAAATTGCTCGCCTTGCTAATTTGCTAAGGCTGGCCTTGAATTTGCCAGCCTCCTGTCAGTGGTATTACAGGCCATGTGCCACTATGCCTAGCTCTGAAAATACTTTTTTTTTTTTATAGTGATATCTCTTGCCCTCACACAGAGTAATTATTAAACCCCAGGATTCTCTTCCCTCAAAATTTTGGCACTCATCACTCTTAATTTATTTGGAAGGTAACTATTTTTAAAAAAATTTTGTAGGGTGGAGTCTTACTTTGTTACTCAAGATGGTATTAACCTCCTGGGCTTGAGCAGTTCTCCTGCCTTAAGTCTCCTGAGCAGCTGGGACTACAGCACAGACCACAGTGGTTGGTAGACCTTTGTACTCATTGGCAAATGCACTATCTCTGAGCTATGCCCCCAGTCCTTTTTTGCTTTTCTTTTTGTTTTACTGGGGATTGAAACCAGGGCCCACACCTGTGATCCCAATGATTTGGAAGGCTGAGATTGGAGGATTGTAAGTTCTAGACTAGCCTCAGCAACTTTGTGAGACTCTGTCTCAAAATAAAAAATAAAAATGGTTGGGGATGGGCATGCAGCTTAGTGGTAAAGCAATCTCTGGTTAGATTCCAAGTAGCCAAAAACAAAATCAAAAAGAAAAACAAAACAACTTTATTTAAAAACAATTATAGATTCAAAGAAGTTGTGAAGATAGGGTAGAGAGGTCTCTTGCACCTTCACCTAGTTTTCCCCACAAGTCATTTTAATATTTTTACAGTGCCTGGGATTAAACCCAGGGCCTTACTCACATTATGCAAATGCTCTGTCACTGAGTGCATCCCCAGCCCTTTTTAAAATTTTGAGACAAGTTCTTGCTAAGTTGCCAGGCTGCTCTTGAACTTTCAATCCTCCCTACTGAAGCCCTGCCCCACAGAAGCTGGGATTACCAGCTAGAATTTTTTTGGTTTTGGTTCTGGGGATTCAGTGAACCCAGGAGCTTGTATGTGCTAAGTGCATGCCTTACCACTGATCTTTACCCCTGGCCCAGAATTTTGGGGTAGTACTTAAAAAAGACTGAAAATGGGTAAGGGATAGAATAAGTCACTAAAACATTAGTGTGCTGCACAATGGAGTAGGGAAGGAAAGTGACACACTTGGTGTCAGTTCTTAAGAAGTTCTTTTAGGAAAAGCTTAAGCAGGTTAAAGGTGGTAGCACACACCTAAAATCCCAGCTACTTGGTAGGCTGAAGCAGGAGGATCATAAGTTGAAGGCCAGCTTGAGCAATTTAGTGAGACCCTGTCTCAAAATAAAATGGACTGAGGATGTAGTAGCTCAGTGTGGAGCAATTGCCTATCATGTGTGAGGACCTGGGTTCATCCCCATACTGTAAAATTAAAAAAAATTAAAATAAAGGGCTAGGGAATGTAGCTCAGTGGTCAAGTGCCTCTGGGTTCAAACCCAGTACCACAGGGGAAAAAAAAGCCCAAGCAAGGGACACCATTCAGCCTTTCAGCTCTCCATTTGCTCAGTAAACATTGACATGGAAAACATTGACATGGGACGTAGATGTCTCTACCTTAGAAAGAGCTCTAAAGCAAGGTACTTGCTAAAAATTTAGATCTTGGGTTCATTGTAGGAGAGTCTTATGTTTCAGCTTAGGAGTCTCCGTTTTCAAATATTCCTGGGTGTTGTGATGAAGATTTTCACTGACTGTCCTTGAGAAGTTAGTATTTAGAATTTTAA
This sequence comes from Marmota monax, assembly GCF_021218885.2. Taxonomy (NCBI): domain Eukaryota; kingdom Metazoa; phylum Chordata; class Mammalia; order Rodentia; family Sciuridae; genus Marmota; species Marmota monax. The sequence continues at coordinate 315,288 of NW_026693806.1, forward strand.
AGAGACAAGTATTGTTGCTAATTTACATTTGTAGGTTAGTGGCTTTTAAACTTTGTGTACAGTAGCCCACATTGAATCCAGGGCCTCATGTATGCTTGGCAAATATTCTATCACTGAGCTTCAGCCCCAGCCTTTTCCATTTCATTTTTATTTTTGAGACAAGTTGTTCAGGCTGGCCTCAAACTTTCTCTTGCCTCGGTCTCCAGAGTAGCTGGGATTATAGGCATGAGCCACTGTGCCCTCTGACTTTCAAACTTTGGAGCATAGTGACATAGTGACGTCTAGATTCTTACACACACACACACACACACACACACACACACACACACGAAAATATTCCCTGCAGTTGTGGACATGTACTCTTGCTGTTCTTAAATGCTGGCTTTATTTTTATCATAGCATGACCCTGAATTGATATCACAGCCAATGTCTCTATCCTCAGTTTGATAGTTAAGTGATGTCCGTGTAAGGTTGGTGGCACAATTACTCATGATTACTGAGACGGAAAGATGATGTGTGATTCTACCTTTTCCCTTTGTTTTTTTTTTTTTTTTTTTTTTTTTTGGGGGGGACCTTTTATTATTATTTAAAAATATTTTTCTGCTTTGCTAGTCATTCACTATTCTGAGTTACCAGTTTGGGTCCTTTTTCTTTTTTTCATTTTAGTAGCCTCTAATTTCCATTCATCATTACGTAATTAAGTGCGTCCTCTGTTATTAGAAACACTTTGAGGGCTAAGGGTGTAGCTCAGTGATACAATGCTTATGTGTGAACACCTGGGTTCGATCTCTAGCATGGCATACAAAACCAAACAGAAAACACTTCATGTTTGAGTAGTTTATATGCTTATGGGGGAAAGGCAAAGAGAAAACCAATCCAGGTGAGAACTATTAATGTTCTCATTGAATTCCACAGGATAAATAAATCAAGATTCCACAGCATTTTTTTTTTTTTTTTTTTTGTACCTGGGATTTAACCTAGGGGTGCTTAACCACTGAGCTCTTTTTTATTTTTTATTTTGAGACAGGCTCCCACTAAGTTGGTTAGAACTTGCTAAGTTGCTGAGGCTGACTTTGAATTTGTGATCTTCCTGCATCAGCCTCCTGGGTTGTTGGGATTATAGGTGTGCATAACCACGTTCAGCTCACAGCTTTCTTGATATAACCAGCTTTAAAGTAATTAGCTGGGGTCGTGCTCACGTTGAGAGTATGTATATATTTCTTTACATATTTTTACTTATTTTTTTGTAGTGCTGGGGATCAGTCCCAGGGCCTTGTGCATGCTAGGCAAGAACTCTACCACTAAGCTTCACCTTCAGCCCCGACATGAGGAATATAAATTCAAGATAGGAGGAGGGGGCTGAAAGCAGTGGCATATACTTGTAATCCTGCTAGAGAGACCAAGGCAGAAAGATCCGAATCTTGACGCCAGCCTGGGCAACATGAAACTGTGACTCACAATTAACTAAATAAATAAATTAATTTAAAATAGTACTGGGGGTAAATCTCAGTGGTATAGTGCCCTGGGTTTAATCCTCAATATGAATGGGTGGAGGGGCATGTGAGGAGATTCCTAAACTCCACTGTTATAAAAATAATATAAAATTAATTTTGGCTAAGAAAAGTGGCTAATGTTTATTGACCTTGAACCCATTTTTTTGGGGGGGGGAGGGTACTGGGAATTGAACCAAGAGGTACTAATACCACTGAGCTACATCCCCACTTTTTCTATATTTTTAATTTTGAAATAGGGTCTTGCTAAGTTGTCCAGGCTGGCTTTGAACTTTCATTCTTCCTGCTTCAGCCTCCTGAGTCCCCGGGATTACAGGTTTGCCCAGCATACCTGTATCTATATTGTCATTTTAAAAAAATATGTAAGAACATCTGTATGTAGAAAAGGCTAAATGCTCAATCAATGAGTCAGGAAGCAAGCAGTTATCAGATGCTATGCTAGATTAAAAAGCAACTTTCTACAAAGTCAAATACAGTTGAGGAGAGTGTCTTTCCATTTTGAACTAGCCCAGACCCACACTTGTAATACTGTAGGTGAAAAAAATGCTTTTCTTTTATTTCTTTCTTTTTTTTTTTTTTTATGGTTTGTAAGTATTTGCTGTTAATTTGTTGGTTTGAGGTAGCCAAGACTCTTCTAAAGACTTTTAAGAAGAAAAATATTAAAATTGATACCTGCTCTGTGTTGGCTCTGTTTAAATCCCTGCCCTAGTTGTGTTACTCAGTTTCATGAATTTGTTTTCAACAAAGGAATTCTGAACCTTTTTGGGAGCATGAGAACATATTTTTAAGACTCTGAGTGCCAGACTTCAAAAAAAAAAAACAGACATATATAACATTTGCATCTAATTGGAGGGATTCTGCCTCACTCACTACCTGAAGCCAGTCTAAGAACTGTTGCCTTATAGGACTGGCATTAGAATCATATTATTAGGTACTGTTTGATTCAGTCAGTGCTTAAAATTAACATGTTTATATATATGCTAAAATTTTTGGTAGTGTGATTTAAATTTTATGAGAAGGCAACTGAGTATGGCCAGTTTAAAGGTCAGGTTCTTGATAATTGAGCCCAGTCAAATTAAACCACAGTTATTTCTAGGTCTACGTGAGAAGGAAATTTATTGACTCCAGTTTATTTGAGGCTGATAATTGTGAAGATTTTGTATTCTGGACCACTGCTTTGAAAATTGAGTGTCTAGGGGTTGGGGTTGTAGCTCGGTGTTAGAGCGCTTGGCTAGCATGTGTGAGGCTCTGGGTTTGATCCTTAGCACCCCATAAAAATGAATACATAAAGGTATTGTTCATCTACAGCTAAACAAAAATAAAAATAAAGGGTCTGGATTAACTAGTATTAATACAAATGAAATAGACAAGAGTAGAAAAAAAGAATAAAGCAAACATTGTGTATCACATAAGGTTCAGTATTTGCTGAAACTTTTACTTAAGTGTGTATATTTATGTATGTATACAATGTACACATGTATGCATGTGTAAATAATTTCTATATTGGGTTACAATCTGAAAATATCTGCTGATGGAGTAAGTATATGATTTTAAAAAAGCTTGAAAGCCACAAGTTGTGTACCTGTCTGCTTTGAAATTCCTTTGAGTATTTGAGTTCTTGGTAGTTTTGTGTTTGGGAGGTTGGAATTGTAGGCTTAAAAGAGTTAGGAGATAAGAATAAAGGAGCAACTTTTTTGTTTTTTGACCCTTTAATGATTCACCAATAAAGGTGAAACTAGATTTTACTTTTTTAGTATTTTTGAGTAGTTAAGAATGGATTTACTTTGTAAATCTTTTGAAAAAAACTGTTAGCCAGAGGAAGATATATATTTATGTTACAAAGTCCTATTTGTAAGTATTTGAAGATGTTGTATGTAGTTCAGTGAATATAACACATGACATTGGATATCAGGTTGTTTGATAGTACATCCTTTTTAATTCAACACTGGAAAGGTCCATTTTAAGTGAAGTCAGCTATTCTATTGTCGCTTAGGGCAATCATTTGGAGTATTTCTGTTTATACCTAAAATGTAGGACCAAAGAAATGGAGGTTTTTTCTGGGTGTGGTGGCGCATGCCTGTAATCCCAGTGGATTGGGAGGCTGAGTCAGGAGGATCTCGGGTTCAAAACCAGCCTTAGCAAAAGTGAGGTGCTGAGCAACTCCGTGAGACCCTGTCTCTAAATAAAGTACAAAATAGGGCCGAGGACGTGGCTCAGTGGTCAGGTACCCCTGAGTTTAATCCCCGGTACCCAAAAAAGCAGAATTGGAGGGTGGAAGGGGGTAGTCAGTAGATTTTTGTTTTGTTTTATTTAAATATGAAATAGTTATAAGGAATAGTCATAAATAAACATGAAAGCTGTTTACATTTAAGCATTAAATTATAAATGTCAACTTACTGGATTCTTTCTTTCTTTCTTTTCTTTCAAAGGTTTGGGCCCCATGGGATCCCTGTGACAGTATTTCCTAAAAGGGAATATAAGGATAAACCGGAAGCCAGGCAGCTCCAAAGTAATACATTCCAAGAAGGGACAGAAGTCAAGGGTGAAGTGAATGGTGCTGTTCCCAACGATCCTTCTGTCCCACCTCCTGAGCTGAGTTTGGCTGAAAGCCTGTGGACTTCCAAACCACCACCTCTCTTCCATGAAGGAGCACCTTATCCTCCCCCTTTGTTTATCAGGGACACATATAACCAATCAATACCTCAGCCTCCTCCTCGGAAAATTAAGCGACCCAAACGAAAAATGTACCGGGAAGAACCCACTTCAATAATGAATGCTATTAAACTACGACCCAGACAAGTCCTCTGCGATAAGTGTAAAAACAGTGTTGTTGCTGAAAAAAAGGAAATTAGAAAAGGTAGTAGTGCAAGTGACTCTTCTAAATATGAAGATAAAAAACGGAGAAATGAAAGTGTAGCTACTGTGAACAAAAAACTGAAAACTGACCATAAAGTGGATGGGAAAAACCAAAATGAAAGCCAGAGAAGAAATGCTGTGGTTAAGGTTTCAAATATTGCTCACAGCAGAGGCAGAGTAGTCAAAGTTTCTGCTCAGGCAAATACGTCAAAAGCTCAGTTAAGTACTAAAAAAGTGCTCCAGAGTAAGAACATGGATCATGCAAAAGCTCGGGAAGTATTGAAAATTGCCAAAGAAAAGGCACAAAAGAAGCAAAGTGAAACCTCTACTTCCAAAAATACACATTCAAAAGTCCATTTCACTCGTCGATACCAGAATCCTAGCTCAGGTTCCCTTCCACCCCGGGTTCGTTTAAAACCACAGAGGTACAGGAATGAAGAAAATGACTCTTCTTTGAAGACAGGACTCGAGAAAATGCGGAGTGGCAAGATGGCACCCAAGCCCCAGTCTCGCTGCACCTCCACCCGCTCAGCAGGTGAGGCCCCTTCAGAAAATCAGAGTCCCTCAAAAGGCCCTGAAGAGGCCAGCAGTGGGGTTCAGGACACAAGTGAAGTGCCTGTACCTGGTGAGCAGGATGAACCACAGACACTGGGCAAAAAGGGCAGCAAAAGCAATATCTCTGTTTACATGACCCTAAATCACAAGAAATCTGACTCTTCCAGTGCTTCAGTATGTAGCATTGATAGCACAGATGATTTGAAATCCTCCAACTCTGAGTGTAGCTCTTCTGAAAGCTTTGATTTTCCTCCAGGCAGTATGCATGTACCTTCCACCTCCTCCACTTCCTCCTCTTCAAAGGAAGAGAAAAAGCTCAGTAATTCCTTGAAAATGAAAATCTTTTCCAAAAACGTCTCTAAATGCGTCACACCAGATGGCAGGACCATATGTGTAGGGGACATTGTTTGGGCCAAGATATATGGCTTCCCTTGGTGGCCAGCCCGTATTCTTACTATAACTGTGAGCCGGAAAGATAACGGCCTTTTAGTCCGACAGGAGGCCCGTATTTCGTGGTTTGGGTCTCCAACAACATCTTTCCTTGCTCTTTCGCAACTCTCCCCCTTTTTAGAAAACTTCCAGTCACGCTTTAATAAGAAGAGAAAGGGCCTGTATCGCAAGGCTATCACAGAGGCGGCTAAGGCTGCCAAGCAGCTGACCCCTGAAGTGCGGGCTCTGTTGACACAGTTTGAAACGTGAACATGGACAGTAAGGTAGGCAAGAACCCTTGGAAGGCACCACAGATTTTCTAGTCTAGGAATAATTTCTACAAAATAGCTTGGCCAAATTGGAGAGAAAAATTGCACTCAGTTGGCTGACTTTTTATACTTACCTTATAGCCATTTTTAGACTGAGAAGCTTAAACTGAACATGCAATCAAATTTTGTCTTCAGGAAGTGAGATTTTAGCAGTATTTTCCAATTTTGAAATCTAAAAACATCCCAAGGCATAGAAGCCATAGCCTCAACTGAAACTGAATTTTTTCAGGGACTGTTAATTGCTATTTGTACTATCACTGTATATATATCTTCACATATATATAACATTGCCTGTCACTATGTGACATAGGTTGCGTATTTGGGATTTAGTAAGGGCTGGTGACCTGGGGGCACATTGTGGATATTTAATGACTACTTTTTTTTTTTTTTTTAAACTAAAGAAAATTAGTCTTTCTATGCTCATAATGGTATAAAAGTTTTGATATTTGGGTGTTTGACAAACTGAGATGCTTGCTTTGACAAACTGAATGCTTGCTATTCAGTGACATGCTGGGGAAATAGCCCAGTATTTGGGATTAAAACTGTCAAGACTGGACAGGTTTGAGTCATTGTTCTCCTTTGTGCAGTGGGGATATAACAGACTTTCAAGCTTCTGGTTTGGGAGCTTAGATAGGTTTGGTTTTGGATATGTAAATAGTTGATTGCGAAATTTGGTCAGATTTCTCCTGACTGGCTGTTCCTAAATTCTTAGGATACGTCCCAGTAAATTACACTTTGTGAATTAATTGTCAAATGTGTAATTGTTGCATTTTGGATGTACCTAATTTGATAATTAAAAAAAATTTCCATTTAAGGTATCTGTTTGCAGGTCAGAAAATGAGAAAATGTAATTGTGTAATGCTCTGAAATGTAAAAAAAAAAAAAATACAAACAAGAAAACAAAACCAAAAAAATCTGTAAATAAAATCGACTAAATCCAAATTATTTGTGTGTGTTTCTCAAAAAGCTTTGAAATATTTCAAGATGGTTTGCCCTATCAGGGAATACACTATCTGAGAATAGGTGAAATTCAGATAAGAGATCAATCCAGTACACTCTTAATGTGAGGTTTTATAGTCTGGAGGTCTGATGTGCTTCTAGATTTGATACTCCCCTCCCACCAAGTTCTCAAATGTATAGGTTTTAATATTTTCCTTTTTAGCCGTAATATTTCACTACATGGTTAGTTTCTAAGGAATTAGAACCAGTCTCATTTGGGGATTAGAACCAGTCTCTTTTCTGTTTGATCTTCTGCCTCAGGTGCCACTGCTTTTTGCTGGTAACTTACTTAGCTTGCTATTTTTCTAAATGTTCTATCTGTCCCTGAGATTTGATCTCTTATTTTGCAGTTTTAGCTTTGTACTGTTAGTGAAAATATATATCTGATTGCCTGTGAAGGCAAGTTTATCCCAACATTTTAAAAGTTGCTTATAAGAGTTGCGTATAAATTTTAAGTGTGATATAATTTCAATTCAACACTTTTAGATACTTGAACCTTTAAAAGGGCAATTTTTCATGTATTTCTAAATAATCCAGTTTGAAATGTGTCAATTCAACACTTTTGGAAACTTGAACCTTTGAAGGGCAATTTTTCATGTATTTCTAAATAATCCAGTTTTGAAATGTGTTAGTTACTATGAAATTAATAATGATTAATAGAGATTGGAGATCTATAGTCTCCTGTCAGCTTCCTTAAGGTCATGAACTTCTTTGATTAAGTACCAATTTCTGCAAAAGCAAGTAGAATTTCTTCTGGGGAATTTTAGTCAATGCTTTTTGATTCTAATAAACACACAATTAAAAAAAAAAGATTTCACTTTAAAAGCATATTCTTTCCTGCAAACAGAAACAACTACTATAGAATTTTTTTATTATAACAGGTTGAAGGAAGTTCACAGTGTTGGAGAGGTTATAAAAATTATCTTTAAATATTTTTTGAGTATCTTTCAGATTATTGAACTTTTTCATTCAGGTATTTTTAAACGTTTGAATATAAAGACAAATTTAAACAAAAGTCACTTAAAGTATGTTATCTTAAGGCTTTGTAATGAACTGGGTTTTATCAGAATAGTGATTTTGAAAGTGGATATTGCTAATACAGTCAGGTACTTTGACAAATATGCTTTTGTGGCTTAAACCATATTTGGTTTGTTTCAGAAGCCATGGGGAAAAAGAAAAAACTCATGATTGTAGAGTACAAAACTAACATTCACTTTTGTAGTTTATACTATTGAGGAAAAGGTTGAGGCATAATAACAAATGTACATGATTTAGTTATGTCAAATAATCCCTCGATTTAAATTTACAGTCTGGTGTGTTTCACTATACCTCTCAGTAGGGAGGGACAAGTTTTAGAGAATTCCTGTAATCTTAAAATATATATTCTAAACACTAATAATCCAATAGCTGATTATTAAAGTGTTGTATTCAAATAGAAATGTCTTAGATGAATCCAACCAGTATCTACTGCAGATAGAGGTAGAGTTGAATTGGATAATTATAGCCATTTTTGCATTTCTGTTAGAAGTGCTAAAGGTGCTTTTTTAATGGAGATAATCCAACTGGATATTTTTTCCCTTTAAATAGAGAAAAAGTAGGGTTACATCAAGTTTCTAGTGGTCTAAGAGAAGTGGCCAAAACAAAGGATAAGCAAGGGGAGAAACACAGTGAAATCAGATCTTTGAAAACTCAAAAATCATCAAAAATTGAAAGCATCAGATTTTTCCCCCCTTTTTTTCCTGAAACTTATAGACCAGAAAGCTTCTTGGTAATTTTGAAGGGACATCTGCTCAACTCTCATTTACAGATGTGGAACCAGAAATGTAAAAGATGGGGAAACTAGGATTCACTAGTCTGTATGTCCTTAAGTGACTTTGATGGGAAAAATTTCTAAGTAGATAGTAATTGTAGCTCAGTACTAAGTATATGAATAGATAGGAATTTAGAGATGATACTTACTGTAGGCAAAGAACATGGAACCATATTAAAATCAACCATATTACATATCTTCATTTGTGGGTTTGGGCTTCTAAATTACAAACTATTAAATTGAATTTCAGCTGAGTGTCATGGTATGTGCTTATTATCCCAGCTACTTGGAAGGGTGAAGCAGGAGAATTGCAAGTTTTGAGGCCATCCTAGGCACTTTAGTGAGACCCTATTGTGAAAAGGGCTAGAGATGTAGCCCATTGGTAGATCACTTATATAGCATACGAAAAAAGGTTCTGGATTCAGTCCCTAGTACTGCAAGAAAAAAGAAAGAGAAACTGAATTTCACCTCTATATAGAGAGGCTGTACCTTCCTGAAATTAATTATGTTGAAAGGAACATAGATATTTAAAAGATTGCAAGGTGGCCAGTTTGCCTTTTTACTGAATAACTGAATAGGGAATTGCAAATAAAAAATCTGTAATTTGGATTTAAAATTAAGTTTTTCTATTTTAAGTTGTGAATGTTCTATGGTTTGTGATGCATTGGTTCCATTTGTTATTACTTTTAGCAGACTAGCAAATTTCTAGAGAAGTCAATAATATTTTAACTCAAGGATTTATGTCCAGTGATGGCCCCCAATAGGGAATTTGACTGAACGAAGACCCATTTTCTAAGTCAGGGGAAATCAGGTTTTGCTTTGGGACTGTACTAATTATACCTGTTAAGACAATATCTATTAGAAATGCCTAATACAGGAACTCAGAATTAGGTGGGGCCATCCAACTGCCAGGAGAAGGTAAACAGCTAAGCTGTATTGATCTTACCTGATCTAAGTAATGAGGCTCTTCATATTCTGCTTTTGTGTACACTTAATTGTGTTCCTTCTTCAAGCTTGCATTGAATTGAAAAGTGGAAGCATTTGCAGTTTGCATTTCTGTTGTTATTCTGAATAAGAAATAGGAAGTTTAAAGTTATAGTGATATAGATGATTTATATTTTAGTTTTGTAAGGTATCTTTATACCATGGATAACTGACACTAAGATTGAAATGACTCTTTGTTTGATCTTCACTCAAGTAAAAAACAATATTTTATCATTTTACTTTTTGCAGTTATAGGTATGGAACCCGGGTTCTTACCCTGAGCTTATTCTCCCAGCCAAGACTTAACATTTATATAGATCCAAACAGATTTTCCTTGTTGGATCAAGTCGAAATAGTGTTTTAATAAAGCATTGCAGTTTTTTGGTATTTAAAAAATTGTGCTTAAATAGGCATAATGTAAAATTTACCATTGAACTCAGGAGCACTCAACCACTGAGCCATCCCCAACCCTGTTTTGTATTTTATTTACAGTCAGGGTCTAACTGAGTTGCTTCGTGTCTCCCTTTTTGCTGAGGCTGGCTTTGAACTCGGGATCCTCCTGCCTCAGCCTCCTGAGCAGCTGGGATTACAGGCATACGTCACCATGCCTGACTCTAAATTTACCAACTTAAAATCAATTTTCTTTGTACAGTTTTATGGTATGATATATATTCACATTGTTGTGCAACCATCACAACTGTCCATCAGTAATTTTTTTTTTTTTTTTGTACTGGAAATTGAACCCTGGGGACTTTACAACTGAGCAACATCCTTAGCCCTTTTTATTTTTTAATTTTGTGACAGGGTTTTTCTGTTCCCCAGGCTGGCCTTGAACTTAATGATCCTTCTGCTTCATCCTCCCAAGTAGCTGGGATCACACACCTGGCTTTTGATAGAATCTTTAAATTTGCAGTAATATTGTTCTAGAGGGTATTGGAAATTAAGTCATAGGACTCACCCGTTTTCTGGGGAGGTCAGCGCTGTAATTGGATTAAGCTACTGGTAGTGCCAGCCTTCCAGGATTCATTCCTGGTCCACTTGTAGCCCTGTGCAAGGAAATGTTGCCCCAAGTGCTAATGGTGCCCCACTTTCAAAACTACATCTTGGTAGAATTTCTAGGTGAATAAATGTGATTGCATCTACCTATCAGGAGTAGGTTTTAATTAAAACGGTCCCCTTCCAGTAATAAGGACAATTATTGGACAATTTTTATGAATGTGGAAATAAGTTATTAGTAATTAAATTAGATTACTAGCCCATCATACTTTTGTCATATTCATTATTCATATACTGCTTTCTTTAATTTATTCACTTCCCCCTTTGTATGTGAGTAGTTAATAGAAAACAAATAATGCCTTGCCATACATAATGTTTAACTTTAATAAAGTTCTGTGATCATCTTTTGTACCACAATTTCATAGGAGATACTGAATTAATTTTTATATTGAAATCCAGCTTGGGATGGACTGAGTCAAATTTCAGTGATTTTTTTTTTTTTTTTTTAATCCCTGAAATATCTAATTGCTGAACCTTAATTTTTTCATATAGATTTCAGCATTATTCTGTGAGGAGGGGTAAAGATGAGATATTGTAAACTCAAAAGTCAATCATCAAATACTGAATTTCTGAGTCAGTTTCATTTTTCAATTGAAAAACATAGGTGGCTATAATGGATGTTGTCTGACTTAGTGGGCCTTCTTTTATTGAGTTCACCTTTTCTTTTTTTTTCTTTTTTTAAATTTTTATTGTTGGTTGTTCAAAACCTTACATAGTTCTTGATATATCATATTTCACACTTTGATTCAAGTCGGTTATGAACTCCCATTTTTACCCCGTATACAGATTGCAGAATCACATCAGTTACACAACCATTGATGTACATATTGCCATACTAGTGTCTGTTGTATTCTGCTGCCTTTCCTATTCTCTACTATCCCCCCTCCCCTCCCCTCCCCTCCCCTCTTCTCTCTCTACCCCCTCTACTGTCATTCATTTCTCCCCCTTGTATTTTTTTTCCCTTTCCCCTCACTTCCTCTTGTATGTAATTTTGTATAACCCTGAGGGTCTCCTTCCGTTTCCATGCAATTTCCCTTCTCTCTCCCTTTCCCTCCCACCTCTCGTCCCTGTTTAATGTTAATCTTCTTCTCATGCTCTTCGTCCCTACTCTGTTCTTAGTTACTCTCCTTATATCAAAGAAGACATTTGGCATTTGTTTTTTAGGGATTGGCTAGCTTCACTTAGCATAATCTGCTCTAATGCCATCCATTTCCCTGTAAATTCTATGATTTTGTCATTTTTTAATGCAGAGTAATACTCCATTGTGTATAAATGCCACATTTTTTTTTATCCATTTGTCTATTGAAGGGCATCTAGGTTGGTTCCACAGTCTTGCTATTGGAGTTCACCTTTTCTTTGTAAAACAATTTCATAAAGCTTTGATGTTGAAAACAGGCCATTCTTAAAACTTAGTTTAAACATGAATTAAATATTTTTCTTCAAATTCCCAATTATTTGGTAAGGTCTCTTAAATAAATTGAAAACAATTGTCATTTAAATATAGAGCTTTTCCTTATAGAATGTGACAGTTGCCACTTTATGTTGCTTAGAAATCTGACTCTTAATCAGAAACCACGATTAAAACTCATGGTCATTCTGTACTGGTGTCGGTATCAAGAAGCAAAAACAAGTACTCCTTAGCTGAAGTGTTAGGTTTTTATGATCACACACCACCTCCCCGCCTTTTTTTTGAAAATTAAAAACCTTGTCTTTATAATAATTCATAGCAAGTTTTAGCAAGAGTGTCTTTTCCTTTTTTTAAAAAAACTATTTAACATAGTTTTGTTACACTCAGTGCATCCTGCTCAGTTCTTTCAGCCCAGAGATTCACTTAAAAGCTGTTGAAAACCCTAGGAGTATAGTTTTTCCCCACAGGTAAAATATATTAGAAGTTTTTGGTTGCCTGAGGAGAGTGTTTTTGTAGAAATATGGGAGTGTCATCCAGCTGATTGTAAGATATACAAGCGGGTCCTTATGAGTATACAATTTGCCAGTGATGCAGGTAAGCTGGAGCATTATCAGTTTTGCATCAGTAGCGTGTGGTAGCAGGCTTTTATTGAGCAAAGAATCATCTCTTTCACTTTTTAGATATGTGGTCGAAAGTACAAGCTTCTGAGCCTGATAGCATAGATTCACAACTTGACAAGTCAGGCAAGTTACCTCAGTATCATCATCTGTGAAATGGCAGAATAATAGTAACTCTTCTTAAGGTAATGGTGAGAATTTAGATATTTAAAGCACTAGAGAAGTGCCTGGCACAAGACCTACATAAGTACTTCCTATCATTAACACCATCTTTGTGTAAATGGCAGAGAAATTTCATTCTGATGGTTTTTGATAACTATTTTTTGTGACATACATTCATTTTAAATGAAAAAATGTTATTTAGGTTTCAATAATCAGTGTGATTATTCCAGTCATCACGGTATGATTATTCACAGATTTCTAGAAGTAGCATGAACTCACTGATTTTAACTGGCATTTGAGGAGGGTAGGTAGGTTGGAGGTCACAGGACACCATGATGAAAACTCCTATTTAACTCACATTAGCATGTTTTTACTCTTCATGTAACATACTTCACTCACGTATGTAACTCCCATTTCCACTCTGTGGCAAGCACAGGGCGTGGCGTGATTAGAAATGATCATCTACTTATGTATGGATAGGATATGTACTAACAACTGATCACCACCTCCCATGGCCTGTACCTCCCAAATCCTTCCCCTGGCTCTGAGAAGACTGAGCTCCTTGCATGAAGCTCCTGTCAGAGCTTGACAATGACAAAGGTGTTAGAACCACAAAGCTATACCTGTCAGATTTTAAGTAACTGTGGATTTGCACAGATGTTGTGTTCCCTTGGGACCTTGGCATTTTGTTATTTTAATGTTTTGGTGAGCAGTAAGCAGTGGATATTAATTTGAAAAAATTGCGTGGCTACTGGTTTGATTGAGAAGGAAGCTGTTTCCCTTCCCAGGAGGGATATACTTAACATTTCAAGGCCAAGATTTATGTTTCATGGCCCTATTTTCCAAAGGATAGTCATTTTTACCCATGGTTCATTTTTGAGATGTTGTTGATTACAAACCTATGATTTCTCCCAGTTTAGATTTTAACAAGGAATTTTGCAGGGAGTGGCGCATCTAGGTGTGAGTCCTGGTGTGCTGGGAAGAACTATGTGCAGTTTGTCCAAAACTAGAAAAATAACTGGTTAGAAAAAGAGCACTAAGGCTAGAAAACCAGAATGTCTTGTAAAATGAGGTACTATTTATTCATTTCCGGTTCTTCTGTGTTGCATCCCCTTGTATTAAAATCTATATTGAGTGTTTAGTGAACTAATAGGTACATGTGTATAATCTTAATCGTTGAGTTTTCAATGCTGGACTTTGCACTGAGAGCATGACCTCTTCTACTTCCTTCTTTCACTCCAAAAGGGGGATTGACTGTTGACACCCTGTTCTGATTTGTGCCTTTAGATCTCTGCTGCCTCCCAGGAATAGGGCCTTCGCAGCAGCTTTCTCTTAAAGGACCAAATGAGGAACTTCCAGGGAAATCGTGCCTTCCAGGGGGGTATCCCTCCTTTCACTGCGTCACAGCCAGGCTCCCTGGCTCTTCCTAACGCAGCTCCTGCATGGTGATGAATTTCTAAAGAGAACATGGAGACCCTGGAAGCATTGAAGGGAAACTCACGTTAAATATTAGCACCAGACTCACAAGCCAGGCGCTGTGGAGGGGACTGGCATATTGATATTTTATATAGCATTCCAGGAGCTTGCCAAAGAGGAAATATATAGGAGAAGATGAGATAGATCATTCTTTGATGTATCTTAGCTCCCTGCTTTAGAATCAAAAAACAGATTCTTTAGAATGATTGTTGGAACCTAACAGAAGTTTTACTTAGGGACAGTTTCCAAAGAGAAGTCCTCTAGTGCATTCAGATTCCTTTTTCTTACATGATTACTGGGTCATAGTTATAGTATATTTAATTTTTCCCTTGCAAAATAACCTCATTATTAAACCTCATTTAAAAATCGTTTTCATCTAGATTAAAACTCAGAGATAATTATATTTAAACCTTAGGTATATACAGGATTTTTCCTTTTCAATGTCAGAAAGCCCTTTTAAAAAACTTTTTATCATATGTGACTGCTTCTGATTAGAATCTTAAAACTATCTAAATCAGTGACCCTTGAGTTGAGTACACTGAAATGACAGGTGAATTGATTCTTATTTGTACTTAATCTAGGGAAGAGGAGGTAAGCAAACAAGCAAATATGTTAAATGAAAGCTTAAAAGACCAGTCCTTCATTGGAATTATGCTTAGTATTTGGAGTCTCTGTTGTGAAAGCTGAGGTTTAACTCATCATAACTGCTATTTTTCAACCAGTTATCACCTCATAAATGTTAGGTCCTGAATAGTATGCAAGGTGGTCATCCCTGTGGAAGGAAAAGGGGCTTAAGATGATGGAAGGTCTTCTGGAAACAGGTCTTCAGAGTTTGTGAATGATGTGATACGAGGGAGGATACTGCAGACCTTGTTGAAGATCAGAATTGCCCCAACCCTAGGCTAGGGTTAGCAGTTACTTTTTTGGGGTCAGGAACATTAAATGTGAGTCCCCTTTTGCTTCTAAGTTTTCTTGGAGGGCAGCATAGTTATGTACCCCTGGCATTTTGCTGCTGCTTGGACTTGAGCTGGAGTGTGCCCCCTCCTGGCCGAGGCTAGTGTGTCTGCTCGGCTCTCAAGTCTTGTAGTATCAAAGCTTCGCATTCTGTGAAGCCAGCAGTTTATCCAGAATACATTCATTATGAAAATTCAACTGAATTTTGGTCTTATTTTTAAATTATTTTTTTTTGTAAAATAGATGAAAAAGAACTCAAATGACTGCTCTATTTTTGTTAACTTGGTTTTTTCTACCATAGGTCTCAACAAATGGCAGCTATTACATCAGACAGTGACGAGTCCTGCTGCTCCCTTACAGTGTCTGACAGACCACTGTGGATTCAGACTGGGAGCATTGAAGTTAACAGTGAAACGGGCAGGTCTGTCTGTTTGAAGCCCTGCCACGAAGTGAAGAGGGCATCATGTCATCACTTAATCATTCCTGAAGTAGACTAGGCTAGATTTCAAAGAATTCATTAGTCCTTTTTCTTTAGTTTTCATTGACCTTGATAGCTGGATGTACTTCATGTAGGTGATAGCTTTAATGAGTGAAAATAACTTTTAATTGATTCTACCTGCTGTGATGAAGAAGTAGAGCTTCCTGTGAGTTTCCATAAACTGAGCACAGTTTCTTGTAGGATGGTAGCAGTTGGGAGTTTCTTTGAAGAATTATATCAAATAGCTGCTTATCCATGAAAATCAAGTACTGGGTTTCTTCATTTTTTTCCCTATTTCAATCTTTGTCACTTTTATATTCATGTCTTTAATTTCCTATGAGTGATTGCTTCTTCCTGTATACATAAGTATGAATACACACACACACACACAATGTTGAATTCATCTCAGAACCATTGTCATTTACATAAGGTAAGAATTCCAGGGGTGGTAAAAGATAATACTGAAATGTAGTTATAATCTATTTCCATAAGCTTTTATTGATTTCCTGGATGATGCCTGAATGGCTTATTTTGGATTCTTATTTGGTAGGAAAAGTTCAGGGATTTTTGTGTTGTTGCTGTGCTCCTTTTGAATTTATGATCTTTCATTACTTTCTTAATGTAAGTAGTAAGTATTTAGCCTTCCTTTTGGGGTAGGGGCAGCGCTGTTAACCTGGTATTTTTGCAGCTACTGAAGAGCTAAGTAGTTGCAAATGAGTTATAATTTGCAAGCTGTGTCAGAAGGGCATGTTTTAGATCAGAGACTGGTTGAATTTGGGACTCATCTGTAATGGTGGTAGCTACCTTACAGTGATCTCTTGAGGGAACAGTGGTTTCGGTTTTCTGCCCCTCTCATAGGAATCCTTGGCTTTCCTGCTCTGATCTTAACTGAACTTGAGGAGGCCTCAGGAAGATCAGTCAGGTTTTGAGACTCAAAAATAGAAGGAAATGGAATCATATGTGGCATTGACCCTTTTTTCTCTCAAAAAAGTTTTATGTGAGTCTAAATCTGTGAGGATTGTGATCATATTAGCTGGATCTCTTACTTTTAGAAAGTAAAAACTTTTCTTAACGTGGAATTATAAAACTTAATCATTCTTTTTCTTCAGAAGCGAGGACTGCCTCCGCCTTTCATATTGATGTGTGCATTATTTATGGCTACAAGTCATTTTTCATTGTTTGTAAAGAAATGTGATAGGATGTCCTGTGGAATTTATCTTATAGGCCTTGATCCACTAAGCAGATGAAGCACGACAACACTGGGAAGTTAACATAAAGTCAAGTGTTTGTTAAATAATACCACAGGAAAGTCGCCTACTTTGTTTGGAAGTTAAACATTGAGAAGGATGGGGTGGTTTCATTTTTCCTTTTTTGCATTGTTTGTGTGTTATTATTTCACCAAAATACCATATCTCTGGTTTAAAAATGCATTTGACAAAAAACAAACAAGTAAACAAACTCATGTTTCTTTCCATGGATCGCTTCTTCTGGAGTTCAAACTTTCATTGGCACTTAAGCTCCCACATTGAGAGAAGCTCCCATTGATTATAGAGGGTTTCAGTGGGATTCTTACTACTTTGTGATATTAGGAGGTTGGTAATGTTGGGCATTGGTCATGCTACTTGGCAGTAATTTTTATAAGCCTTGCTCTCTGTAAGCACATGCTTGAGTCCTGTTTTTTGTTGGAGCTGTGGTGAAGTAAAGTAAGCTTTGTCAGTAATCAAGTTTGCTGGTGTAATAAGGGACACTGTGGTCTAACCAGTGTACCTCAGTTGTCTTCCAGTATCAAAATGGTACTCTTGATGCCTTCTGATGTGCTGTGTCTACCTCTGGGGAGGCACCCTCCACTCCCCTCTTATTTACTGTGTGCACATGTGCAAACAGGGTGATCTTCAGTTGATTTTTCAGTAGACTGGTTCTATTATATAAATTTTGCTTCCTAAGACTGTAGGCTCTCTTGTGCTAGAGAAGGCTCGTGTTTCCCAGTAGTCCATACCAGCTATGCTGACTTCTTATTACCTTGGTATGTCAACATAAAGAACAAAGTTAAAATTTCCCTGTCAGCAGGCAAATATTCATGAACATGTATATATATATATAAAAAAGACTCAAGTGCAGAATGATTATGTGAAGATGGCAGCATTTAACTTGTGTTGGAATTTGGCCACATAAACTTCAGAAATAACAAATGCTTCTGTTTTAGAATGGCAGTAAGTTTTTTCCTCAAAAAAATGGTCAAGTTTAACTGATTTAAAAGAAAAAGTCCCATAAATCTATATAGGGCTTAATTTAAACAAGGACTTCTTTATTTCTTATATAATTACCTGTGCTTAACTACATTTTCTTCCTTTTCTTTACTATATTTCAGCACAAAGACATTAGCAGGCTGCTGGTTTCATGGACCTGTACCACAATGACAGAGAACATCAGAGCATCAGGACTGAATGAAATTGGAGATTTTTAAAGCTGCACTAAGAAGTAAATGTTAAGGCAGTGGTTAAACCCAAAAGTCTATAAAGGGGCACTTGCATTATAATAAACTGAAGAAAAGGTATTAGGGAATATTTTCTAAAACTACTGCAATAAATTATGCATGAGATGAGGAGAAAGTGATGTGAATACACGTAAGAACTCACTTGAATCTTACATATGGAGAATCACTGACAATAACTTCCTTAGAATGTGAAGTTCTTATCAGTACAGTCTGGACAGGCCTAAAGGGCACGGGATGATGCAGAAATGCTGAATTATTTTTCATACCTAAAGTTCGTGCTTGCTCCAAGGCTTATGTTAATCAGTTCAGATATGAGCAATGGTATTTCTAGAATGGTTCTTATGAAACAGCAATAGTCTCGTGCTAAGGCCAATGTCTCCTTCAGGGTGCCAGTGGAAACAAGAGGAAAGATTATCTAACATCCCTCTGGAGGGATGGCAAAGTGCCCCACTCAACAAACAAATTTGGATCATTTCTTTCTTTAACTAAAGCAGGGCTGTATTATCTTGAATACATGTTTGCTTGTTAGAACATATTAAGGTGTATTTATTTGCCACTAGTATTTAACATTTTGTGCACATTTTCATAACTACATGCTTATCTTTTCATATTTTGACTCCAAGTGGATAGTCTAGTGTTGACCTTGGAGTGAAAATGTATACTCCAAGAGCTAGTTCTTAATTTACTGAGCTGGAAAAAGTTTTATTCTTGTCTCTGTCCTTATTGATTTTATCTTGTTCAGAAGAGGTAACAACATCTGAATTTTGATGTGGACCTCTTTACAGAGAGCCCCTCCATCTAATTGCAAGAAATTCTCACAGGTGTCAGGTAGGACTTGGCCCTGGGGGATGAGTGGCCAGAAGAGATCCATAAAGATAGCTTGAACTTTCTGTGCATGGAACACGAATTCTTAGTAGAGACCATAATTTCTTTCTTTGATAAGTACATATTATGAAAAACTTTAATTTCTCTTTTTTAATGAATGGAGAAAACATGAGAAAATCAGATGGACCTGTTAGTACTACATTTTTAAGGCATTTTATATTTGATGGTGCCGTACTTTTAATAAAAAAACTGAAGTTTTTTAGTGGCAATACTGATTTATTTTTTAAATCAGAAAGATTATTCCATATTGGTTACTTGTTAAAAAAAAAAAAAAGAAAGAAAAAAAATGCCAAAAAAACCCCCACAAATTCATTTGAAGCAACATAATAGATAGCTGAGCACTTGGCTCAGGTGTTCTTTCCGTGATCTTACTGTATAGGTTTGGAATTACCTAATGACCACATGCTCAGGATTGATAAAATGTTCTAGGTGAAAGATTTAGAATATTTAATTTATCTGACTGATTGTTTTTTACAACTCAAGAAAACAGGCAGTCTTGAGCCTTGTGAGCTTAATACAAATCCTAATTACATTGCAAGTAATTAAAAGTGTTGACTGCATCCTACAGTTGTCTTTTTGGAAGATTCAGTATTATGAAGTCATTATATATCTTATCAAATTGGAAAAAGTCAGCTCAGGAACTATAGCAGCAGGAAATTCTAAAGATGACAGGTACTATCAGGTGCCCTACTCTAGATGGCCCAAGGGTGATGGCATGGGTCATCTTGGCCTTTCAGATACCTAACACCAGCAGTACCTTTTAGGCTCATTTCAAGAACCAGATGACTCCCAAGCCTTGGTGGGATTACACGTGGATTGTATAATGAGGATTTTAAACTAAGCTTTAGGATTCTTTGTGTAGAGTAATGGGAATGACCAAGAAGTAATAATATTAAGGCAAAATAAATGGGAGAGATCGAGTTTTAAGTATCTAAATATTTTTTCTCATAATAAATTCTCAAAGATGTTTTGTTACAAACTAGATTTTCATTTTTTAAAAAATGAAACTTGGTGGTATTTAAAATCTAGACCATGTTGTGACATCACTTATATTGCTTTAGTTGCTTAATATTTAAGCTTTGCTTCATGCTACCTTTTGTCTGTATTTCAAATCTTCACAAGCCTATTTCATTTTGTAGACTTGAATGACAAAAATTGTTTCTCATCTTAAGTATGCTCAGAGTTAAATGTTGAAGAATGTTGTGTAACACTTATCCAATAAAGTCTTTGATTTTTTTTAAAATTTAGTTATTTAAAAACTTTTACTTTGTAGGGGTTAGTTTTTTTTTTTTTTTTTAAGAGTTTTACAGGATTATCATTTTTAACTATTGAAATCCAGTCATTCTTTGTACTTCAGGAAGCTGTTCAGCAATATTTCTTTTTTTGTTCTTTTTTTTTTTTTTGATATTGGGGATTGAACCTAACAGTGCTTTACCAACTAAGCTACATTCCCAGCCCTTTTTATTTTGAGACAGGCCTCATTAAATTGCTGAGGGCCTTGCTTGCTAAGTTGCTGAGGCTGGTCTTGAACTTTTGATCCCCCTGCCTCTTCCTCCAAGCCACTGGGAGTTCAGATAAGTGCCACAGTGCCCAGCATATAGGGTAGCAACATACTTAAGAACAGTCTGAGGCTTCTGATCACTAGGAGACTTCATGGAGTTTTTTATAACTAAGGATAAGGAAGGTGAAATAGTTTAGTTAGGACCCTGTGTACAATTCAACTACTTTTTTGATGGAAATAACATATCCTTCTGAGTTGGATATAATTAAACAGCCACTGAGGTTTGTCTGGTTTTGTTGTAACATTAAGGCATCCTAACCTCATGATAAATGGCTGCTTTTTTAAAAGCCCACCATATCCGACAGGAGGTCAAACATTTGATTTGAGAACCTGAAACACTTAGTTGTTAGGGGAAAAAGTAGCCTTTTCAAATCCACCAGACAAGTGAGATTTTTCAGGACTGACCCAGAATCTTAGGTCAGTATGTCCTGCCCACCCTTTTTCCATTTCTGTAAAACAATCCTTTAGAAGGCTGTTATTCCAGAGTACACATAGTAATCTTTCCTCTCATTCTCCCATTTCAGTTTATCTAAAGGAGTATAAAAAGGAGGCCACTGGAATCTGCTCTGTTAATACCCTTTTTCTCAAGTTTCTCACTAACAAAAATGGAACTAGAGACAAGAGAAGTTAAGCCACATGCTTGCTTACCAGGGAAGGCCTACCTGAGACCATTCCTGAGCAGGTACATGTGTGTAGGGATAGACACCTCCTACAAGGTACAGGGAACAAGCGAGGAAACACATGGTACAACCTGAAATATTGATGTTGGTCTTTAGATAAAGAAGTGTAACTTCTGAGCCATACCTTGGAATCATGTATAGGTCACACAAGTTCCTTCCTGTCATGGCAAATATTTTAGATAAAAATAAGCTGTTTTCTTATTTTTATATCCAATACCTCATTTTTTCCTGTTTCATTTAGTGTTTATTAAGCATACTTTTATTTAATGATGAGTGTTCTGCCAAATCTCTGCTTATTCAGAATGACAGTTTATGGCCTTAACATTAATGACTCCTCCTTTGCTTTGGTGTTCAGAAGGTAATGAATTGGGTGAAAGAGATGATGATTCAGGAATACTGTGCCAGAGGAAGAACTGGCCAGGTCAGTGACTGGGTCATTAAGAGTTGAGAGTACTTCTAGGATTAGCCCATCCATTATTTCCTTGTGAGGCAAGTTTGTAGAAACAATTTTCTGAAGTAAAGGAGGGACGGCAAATTTGTGATATGAAAGGGTCCTTTTATCAGTGACTTTCCTGGCCACAAAGTCACACGGAACTTACTGGCCAGAATTGGGTGTGGAAGTTCAGTCTCACCAACCAAGCTCTTCAGTTCCTATTCAGTCAAGGCTCAAGATGCTGGGGAGACATCAGGGAATTTTGTAGTTATGTGAACTACGTTCAGTATTTTAACTGCTGCAGATCCTGAGAAGACAGCTCAAATTTTCCAAGTAAGGTACACTATAACATCAGTGTGAAGTGTCACAAGGAAAAAGGGTAGTGTTATTACCCCAGAAAAAGCATGCTCAGGCCTTCAGTGAGACAGCAATGGCTGTGATCTTTCACATGCTTGAATGTTAGACCTGCAGAAAATAAGGCAGGCAGAAAAGCTTTGCAGGAACTGTTTTCTCTGCTGCCAACTTCACCAATGGCAGAATCCAGCTTAAGTGTCACACTGCCCTAGAAAACTGTCAGGCCTTTTCTCCCAATCAAGTGCATGAGGCAAAGCTGTAAATGGCGTACTATTTTGGAGCAGTCAGAACACCCCTACAAAACAGCTTGATGTGCCACATCATGGCCTCCCCAAACCTCCCCCGTTCTGCTTTCCTTACCTCGCTCTGTTCCCTCACTTGTCACCCTGGGGGCTCCGGTAGCTCCCTGAACAGTTTTGGGCTTAGAATTTCTGACTGACTGGAAGCTGCATGCTTGTGTGCTGGGGTGGCATGTGGCAGCTGCTGTGTGAACCAGATGGACATCTGGTGGCCAGCAGTCTGGCACTCCACCCCACGCAAGACAGTAAGACTCTAGGATCTCTGGGTCCAGCTCTTCATTTGGAACCCAAAAGAGATGTTCCCTTCACCTCCATCATACTGACAGGCCGCTAAGCCCCAGTGCCTGGTGACAGTTCCCATTTTGTCAGGTCATACTCTAGTGAGAACTAGCACAGGGACTAATAGGAACAAAGACTAGCTGACACTGACTGAGTCACTGCCACAAATTAGTACCATGGGCTGCCATGGCAGTGAGGCAGCAGGTCCTGCTGTCCCATAAGCAGGAAATATGAGCTGCTTATTTCCCCTGGAGTGAAGGGAAAAAGAAAGGAAGCCTTGGTCTGGCGGGTGGAACTTTGTATGACGGAGATTTACTTCCAGCTTGCAGATCTCAGGGGGGTTGGAAAATAGAACATTTTATTTTTTAATTATAGAAAATCTAAATGTATTAAACAAAACAAAACAAAAACTAACCCATCCCTAGCTTTGACAAGTACCAACTTGTGGTGAGGAAGATGGAATTTTTGTTGTGGCACTGGGGATTGAACCCAGGGCACTATACCACTGAGCTACACCCCCAGCCCTTTTGTAAGCAGGGTCTTGTTAAATTGCCCAGGCTGGCCTCAAACTTGCTGTCCTGCCTGCCTTGAAGATTGAAATTTTTGATGCTTTGAAATATAAAAACTGGGACATACTCACTAGTTTTCATACAATAGCTTTCTCTTTCTTTGCCCCTTGAATGGTTTTAAGCAGTCTTTCGGATGCACTAAGCTTTGTTTAGCCCTGCCTCTTGGGCTGGCTGATCCCAAGTAATCAATTTTTCATTACCAGGAGCATTAACAGACTCAGTCTGGTGTGGGCTCAAGACAGCTCTATACTCTGCAGAAGGAAGTGATGGGAAATGCTCACCTCTTTTCCCTCTACACCTCGCAACTGTATAGTTCACTGAAGGCACAGATCTTCCAGCCACTTCTGGTGGAATGTGCACAAACCTCCCTTTTCAAGGAAAGCCAAGTGATAGGATTCAGCTTGTCAGGCCTCATACAGAGGCTGAAAAGGACTGCAAACATTGGTCAAGTACAGATAGGAGTTAATACAGAAAGAGTTCAAGGCCTTAAGAAATAAGGGAGGAGAGAGAGTAGGCAGGGAAGAGGGGAAGTGATCAGAGAGCAGAAGGAAGGGACATAGAGCCAGGGCTGGTAGTTGCCACTGGGCTGCAGACTCACAGGACGCATCTGAACTGGGACAGCTCCACTGAGCTTCAGCAGCTCCTTGGGCAGGCTTAGAAGAAAGCACTGTTAACAGGAAATGGGAAGGGCTTGTCACCGATCTGTGGATTCTCAGACTGCAGTCTGGGATTCTCAGACTGCAGTCTGCAGTTTTGGACTCTTCCCTTTATCTTCCTCAAGGAAATTAAAGTCACCATTGACCTGCAAAGCTGCCTCAGCAGCCCTCTTCTTTAGTCTCCTATCATGGTCTTCCCCTTTAACATTCCAAGTCCTGCTAAGCTGGTTGCAGGGACAGGATTTGCAGGCCTGATTAGCTCTTAGGACCATACACCTGCAAAAATATATCTTTATTTTTTAATACCTATTGCCAGCTCTCTATGCCACTGTCTATTGGGACAGTAAGATGCCCCTAAAACAACCATGTCTGGTCTTCCTTAAATCCCCTATGTTCTAGCTTGCAGCTGTGTGGCATGCTGCTCACCAGTGGTCTTGGAGGCCAGTTCAGACTCAAGGAGCAGCAGAAACAACCACAGGCCAGACAACATTTCCTAAAGCAGTTCCCCTACCTTTATCGACACCAGATGTAGTAAGGACAGCTTTGCATTGTGCCTATTGACTATCCGAGCAATTCTGCAGGGACAGCATGTGAAATCTGGCATTTTGCAGAATCTCAGATACAGGCCCAGTGGTTATGTGGCTAAGGTCATTAGCCAAGGAGGCTCAGCCACTCCCTAGCCTCTGCATCCGGACATGGTGTAGAGTTCTTCACTTAAAACTACAGTTACCTGTTAAGTGAGAAGATGTGGCATTGTAGGGGGAGAGGGATAAGGAGCAAAAGGTTAAAAACAAATACAACTGATCAAGCCAGCTGTGCTTGTGAGAGAAGGGAAGCACATGTGGCACGTTACAGAAGAGACTGGAATTTTTGTTTGTTCTGGGGATGAACCTAGGGGCACTTTACCACTGAGGCTGGGCTTGAACTTGAGATCCTCCTGCCTCAGCTTTCTCAATTCTGGGATTACAGGTTTGTGCCACTGTATCTGGCGCAAAAAAACATTTTTCAAAACAGACACTGAATAAAGCACAAGAATCTGAAGAATTCTGCATATTGATGGTTGTCACATTGAGACCATGTCTTGTTCCAGTTCCAATAGACCAAGTTTCCAGTGGAATGTAGGTGCTGGTGCTGAGTATGGCCATTCCCTTTTAGGAACTCACTGTCTACTTAGCATGGCAGTAGACAGGGAAACAACAGATCATAGTATTTATTTTATTTATTTTTTTTAAAGAGAGAGAGAGAGAGAATTTTTTAATATTTTATTTTTTAGTTTTCGGTGGACACAACATCTTTGTTTGTATGTGGTGCTGAGGATTGAACCCAGGCCGCACGCATGCCAGGTGAGCGTGCTACTGCTCGAGCCACATCCCCAGCCCCAGATCATAGTATTTTAAAGAATGTTTTATAGAGTCCTCAAAGCAATTCTAAAAGGAGATCCAAAGTTATTTTGATTTATTGCAATAAGAATATATACCATGCTACAGTGTGATGACCTTAGGAGTAAACTCTGGAGGCTGAGGGTACAGCTCTGCGATAGAGCATGTGCTTAGCACGTGTGAGGCCCTGGGTTCAGTCCCCAGCACCAGAAAAAGTGAACTCTGCTCTACCTTTTTTGGTTGGGCATCACAGAATGTTAAAATCATACATTTTAGCAGAATAGGCAAATATAGGCACCTTCTTCCCTATTTTTGCATTCTTTCACAACTTTTTTATGGTCAAGCATTTTCTTCTAGATTTTGGAAGCAGGTAGGTGCTGGACAAAAACCGCCTTGGCTTGAGCAAACTCACACCAATTGAGATCCCTTCCTTTTCTTTCCAGATGCACTGCCTGGCCCACTCCCTGGAAGCCTGCAAGGTTGGCTTGGCCTGGCACTCTGTTGAGATTTCAGTGTGGTGGTAGAGGGAGCTTGCCTAAGAGCAAGGCCTCCACACCCTGAGGCAATGGCAGGCCCTGGCATCTCTTAACTAAGCAAACTGTCCATTTCCTGCTCATTGGAGGTAGGGATGGTCTTTCAGTAGTCTCCACCATCTAGCTCCAAAGTCCTAGTAATCACAAAGCAATTCTCAAAATGCAGTTCAAGGTTCCCGAGGCATTCCTGAGACCCTCTCAGGTGCCCGTGGGGTCAAAACTATCTTTGTAATGTTGGGGGTTATGTGCTCTCTTCACTGTCAATCTGTCATGAGCATGAGGTAGACTTTTCCCACGACATGTGATAGTATGACACACTGAGCACAGAAGCAGACGAGAGAATCCTGCTGGCTGTCAGTCAAGAGGCTTGCACAAGTGCAAGATGTCATTACTTCTCACTAAAACATGCTTCGGAAGATATTTTTAATATTTTTCATGTTAACACAAAATGTTATTTTTCAAGGAATTAACTAAATATTTTAAAATTATTTTAATTTGTAGTTGTAGAATTCAGAACACATTAAAATAGATAGAATTCACAAAATGGAAAGTACTGTTTAAATGTTTTCCCTTTCTTTTGCTGTCCTGGGAACTGAATCCAGGACCTAGTGCATGCTAGAAACACACTCTACCACTGAACTACCACCTTAGCCCTTCAATTTTTCAAGATTGTGAAGGAGTCTACACCCGCTCCCGCCCTGTCTACAGCATCCTGTACTGGGGCTTCTGCAGCCAGCAGGACCCACCTGCACAGTCCTTGGTGCATGCCACTTACAGAGTCCCCACATGAACCTATATGTCCCGCCTGTGCACTCAAATAAGAGTGTGAAAACTTTTCCCCAGCACCAACAGATGACTAGGAAAATCATCTCTCCTGCAAACCTTTGGTGTCACATGTCTGAAAGAATATGGTTTAGTTCTGGGATCTGCACACCACCATTCCTGAATGAAGCTATTTTAAATTGAAATTACAATGAAGGCTTGGTCAAAACCACTGATTTCATAATCATCTGCACAAACCTGAAGGGGCCCAAGACAGCTCCTGAGGTGGAACTTCTGAATTCTAGTTCATAGGATGGTCATCTCTTCAAGATAAATCTTCAAGGCAGCAACTATAACTTTGGCAGATTTGTGGAATTTGGAATCAGCCATGCTGCCTCAAACCAACACTACTGCCCAAAGCCAGTGGACTTTAGCTGTTGAGAAGGGGACAAAATCACAACCCAGTCCAGACCACCAAAGAAAGCTTTTATTATTACAGAGGAAACCAGGGAATCCTGGAGACCCTGCACAGCAGCCAGGAGCTGTGTGATCAGGGAGGGGCAGCAGACTCCAGGGACCCCGAGGAGGCTGTCAATCACATCCAGGCAGTCTCCCAGACCACAGGTCTGCTAGGCTAGTGGGTTTGTGTGGCTCAGGGAAGTCAGCCTTGCCAAGCAGACTTCCTCCTGGACAAAGGACAGTCAGAACCAGGGACAACAGCTGCACAGACACCACCTTAAAATGAAATTAAATGAGGCTCATTGCATTAGAAGTACCTTCCACTCTGACCATGAAACAAGAGTGAAGAGGTGGCTCTAGGCTCTACTGGTAGCCTTTTGGACTAGCTTAGATTAAGATGCTTTTGAAAATTAAATATTGGCAGGGCCTTGCCCCTTGCGAACAGCAAGCAGCACACAATTTCCAAGTCAGGTTTTAAAGCTATTGTTATCTTTGTTATCTATTATTATTTGGATTCTGAACAAAATTGATGGAGTAGGAGCCAGTAGAGGAATCTTGTTTGATCTGGAAATTTTCTGTGGAGAGCCCAAAAGGTCGGAGAACCAAGTTCCCAAGATCTTTTAGTTTACCTGCAATGGAAAAGCAAAAACACAAATAAATACAGGAGCCAAGAGAAGTGGGACGATACCAACAGATCTTGCCTTCCTGACTGATCATAAAATACATAGTACCTCTGTGCAGTTAAAGAAATGCCTGCTTTTAAATAATATGAGAACTTCTAGGCCAGTTCTACTTTGAAGGCTGTGGTGCCCATCTGAGTGAGGCAGTCTTGCTGGTTTCCTCCTGGGAGATCAGAGGTTTGTGTCACACTGGCCAGAACTACCCAAGGACACAGGCTTCCAGGATGCATGCTGGGAAATCAGCTGCTGCTCCCAGTGCAGTGGGGTGAAGGCACCCCAAGCCTTGCCTGCTGGTGGTGTGCCCAGAGGTCCCTCCACATGTGGCCTCTCCAAGCAGAAGCAGACAGTAAATTTCATTTAACTCAACAGATTTCTACTGAGCCTGCATTTGAACTCAAAACCCCCATTTTTCTAAGCACATCTTTAGCTTCTGCACAAGTACGGCATTTCTTGGGAAATGAGACCTTGTTCATCTGCCCAGTGCTCCAGGGTCTTCTTCCCACCTGGGTGATCTTGGGTCATGAAACCAAAACCGAGACACGTGATTCAACCAAGGATTCTTATGCTGTCTTATGATATAAAAAAAGGACCATGAGAAAAAGAAGAAAGGGGGCTATGTAGTTTGTATATCAGGACATTCCAGAGATGGATGGGGATCTGTGGGGCAGTGGGAGGATTATTTAAAATTAGGAGTGTTCTTAGAAAGTCCTGGTTGGGATGGTGAATAAAAAGTTGCAATTCTTCCTAAACTGTTGTAAATTTTTTTGCAGATCTGTTTTCAAAGGAGGTTAGAATAGGGGTAGATGAGGAGAGACGCCTCTAACCTTTAGAGGCACAGGCTCCTTGCCACTCTCCGGTTAGCAGCTTTTGTCACTCTTAGCAACACCCCCCCATCCTTAGAGTAAAGCCCAGGAAAATATTTAAAGACGCAGGACCTTTATTTTTATTCTCACTCCCCGGCCCCCGCACTGGGGGCTGAACCTCATGTGCATACTAGGCAACACTCTACCACTGAGCTAAATCTCATTTCTGGTCTTTAAATCTGAAAAGTCTTCCTAGTAACTCATCACAGAAGCGAACTGAGTTCAGAGAAAGATCAGCCATTATTGTAGAAAACTTCTGGAGCCTAGGAAGGCCATTTTCTACCAGGCAGGCTTCCCAAACTTAATCCTGTGGCACACATGGGCTGCTGGTTTAAGAGAATCCTCAGCAAAAGCCTGGGGTGGCCTATAGACAGGAGCAGCACAGAGGCCAGGAGCACAGCCTCAGGTAACGGGCAAGGGATCACAACAAGCAAAGACAAGCCTGGCATCCTGAAGGAAACCTATTAGCAATGCAATCCCAGAATTTGCCAGTTTGGCTGGGCCTGGTGGTGCACATCGGTAATCCCAGTGGTTCAGGAGGCTGAGGCAGGAGGACTGCAAGTTCAAAGCCAGCCTCAGCAACTTAGTGAGGTTCTAAGCAACTTAGCAAGAGGCTGGGGATGTGGCTCTATGGTTAAGCACCACTGGGTTCAATGCTTAGTTTAAAAACAAAAAAAAAAGTCCACCCCAAAACCATTTAAAGAAACCCAGTAAACTGGGTGTGATGGCACACACTTTATTTCCAGCTACTCAGTAGACAGAGGCAGGAGGATCAAAAATTTAAGGCCAGGTTGGGCAATGTGGTGAGACTCTGTCTGAAAGTGCTTGGGTACAGCACTTGCTTAACATGTGTGAGGCCCTGGGTTCAATTCCTAGTGCCACGAAAAACAAAAAACCCAACAACAGTAAAATATCCCCTCTGCAACAGCAACCACCCTTGGCTCTGTGACATGGAGTAAATGACGTGAGAGTAAGTGTCAAGAGTTACAATAGACTTCCCAGGAGGGGAAGCTCCATCTTGGAGAAGCCTGTTCAAAGTCCACCTTGGACTGTCTGGACATGGGCCATTCCCTCGATGGAGGGACCACTGCAAGCTCATCTCCCATTCCAGAAAAACAATTTACATTATAAGCTGTGTATCCTTTTTGGTGTCTACTGTGTAAGGCACAAGTGTCTAAAGAAAAAAAGTAATTCCTGGCTTCTGAGATGCCCAAAGTCTAGTGGGGAGAGACACAAAAAACTGAGGGGTGCCCAAAGGAGGCACTCACACAACCTGCTGCAAAGTGAGGAAGCCCTGCCAGGAGAGGCCACGAGCCACCGGGCTCTGAAGGCTGGCGACCAAGTCCAGGATAAAGGCTTGCTTCTAGGTCCACAGTGCAGTGTCCCTTGGAAGCAGTGGCTTGGCTCAGGCTGGTCTACATTAAAGAAATGTTCCCTTTGAGTACACAGAGACTGTTCCTAGCTAAGAGTCCACGTGTTCAAACAGCAGGTGGAGGGCAAATCTTCTTTCCTAGTTCCTCACTTTGCCCGCTAGCTGAAGGGCCTGTCTGCACAAGGAACCTTTCAACTTTCAGTATGGTTGATTCTATAGCCATGAAAACATGCTCCTCCAAATGCAGGGGACACAGCGGCTACTCTAAAATCCATCAGCACCTCATGCTAAGGTTGTCCTCCCACAGGCTGCCCAGGCCTGGTAGGGACCAGGGACTCCTCCGACGGACACAACGCTGGCTCCCTGATGGCCTTGCTGAAACTGAGGTGCAGACTCTGCCCTTCCCCCTCCACGGGGTCTGGGGGCTCTCCCAGCCTCCTCCCACTGCAGCCCCATCTCCCTCACAGGTGTGTCACCAACAAGCTCCTGTCCTTCTGATTTTATCTTGACTTCTGTTTTTTCGGAGGAGCTAGCCTAACACACAGCATCAGTCTTTCCCTTCTAGTCCAGTATGGCCGCCTGTTCACATCCCACAATTAGTCTCACCTACTCTCACTCCCAGAACAGAACGTGAAATGGGACATTCCGCTTGCTAAATGACACAAGGTATGCAAAGTGCCTGGCAGACAGAGACACCTAAGAGACACAGGATGACACAGTCTCCACAGGAGAAAAGACCTGAGTTCACCTGACTTGAATTAATCCATCCAATGACACCATGTGTGCATGTGGCTCTGTGCTGCGTGTCGTGGGGAGGTAAAGATGCCTGAGATGGCCTGCGCAGCCCAGCTTGGTGGGGAGAAGACACAGACATACACATAACGCAAGTTCGTCCATGGTTCAGCTATTAAGTGCTAGGAGACTTGAGAAGAGGAAGATGCCTTCCAGCTTAGGCAGGGAAAGAATGAGACAATGGAAGTCTTATCCCATCTTTGTGTGAGAGTTTGATGGTAACCAGGCGCCAAAGGGCAGGCGAGATGCAACCACCTGAGATGGGCAGGCAGGAGGGAGGCCCATCCTGCCGGGCTCTCCTGAGCCAGGCCAGGTGGCCTAGGGTTCTCACACCCCAGGAGGCCAATGACAGCTTGAAAATGGAGTTTTCAAAGTTAATAATCCTATGGTGAAATGAAGAATGGCCCAGAAAGGGAGGGCCTGGGGTGGTTCTAGCCGTCACAAAGTTAGGGCAGCATCATGGAAAAGGCGGCATTTATTTACAGACAAACATTTCTAGCATGCTGGATGGAAAGATTCTGAAACCAGAGTGTGGCCAGTGGAACAAATGGACAGAGCAAAACTGTACAGCAGAATCAACAAAGTGCTGATGTCTGAAAAACTCACGGATGCCTTGATGAAAGAAGGGAAGCAGCAGCCGTGAAAGCCACGCTCATACCATCATGCACAAAATTTCCTGCCTGCTGTTCAGAAACAGGCTAAGTGCTCAGAGACAAGAGCAGTTGCCATGTACCCCCAATAGGATAATTTATGACAGCAGCCTGTCTGCATAAGTCTCACTGGCTATCAAATTCTGTGCCTCCCCTCTGGACAGCAATGAGTTAGGTGTCTTTGTTACGAGTTGTAGCAATTCTGACACCTTTACTCAGCCACAGTATGTCAGCATGTGTCTATTAGGGTCAGACTTCTGCTCACGGCAAAGTGAAGAGTCCATAACTGTTTGTGCTCACAAGATTGTTTAGGACCAGAGACCACTGCTTGCCACTGGTTCTGATCAGTACGAAATTTCTCTCCCTCCAAACACCATTATATGATAACTGATTCATTATGTGTCATTTCTGACTGTGCAAGAGGCAGTTTATCCTGAGGATATGCCATTTATTTTCATCTCCTTAAGACTACTGGGTTTGGGTATAATGGAATAGTTCCTGTGCAACTTTCTCCTTTTCTGAAGAACATACCTGCATACAAATGAATGCTCACACTGCACTTCCTTTGATAAGGCAGGAAACCATGGCATGCAGCTAACTCCTGCTTTCCTCGAGCCAAAGGCAAATCAGGAGAACACAGCACAAAGATAGAACTCCCACCCAATTCAAATTCTTTTATTAGCTTGGCTCTAGGGTATAAGTGGAGGCTGACATCAGCCTTACCAAGAACTGTCAAGGAAGCAGGAGCTTCTCTCTTGAGAAGAGAAACCCACAGCAACTAGGAAATGGAAAAAAACAAAAAACAAAAAAACAAAAAAAAAACCAGGGCACTGAAAATCGACTGATTATTTCCTACTGGGGGAACAAAGACAGCAAATACAAGAAACTGGGAGAGATTCACGTGGCCACAGTGCAAAATACTTACAGTAGATATAGAGTCTGTAACGAAGAACACTAAGCAGAGTACCCTGAGGAGAAACAGCAAAGGGGAAAAAAAGCCCAGCCTTCCATCCCCACACCTACGGCTCTAGCAGCTTTAAGATAGACGTAACAATTTAGTTTGCTTTGTGATCCTTAGGGAGCTGACTCTAGGACCTTCTACTACTTGAGGAGAGACATGTAAAGCACTAGGATACCCAGAAAAAGGTCTTGTATCCTTGCAATGATAATGAACAATTATTTCAATCTCTATATGTAGTTCTCAAGTGTGGCACTCATACAAGATGGTATTTTTCCCAGTGCTGGGGACTGAATTCAGGTACTCGCACATGCCGGGCAAGAGCTCAACTAAGGGTTAGGGTTGATCCCCAGATCAAGAGGGTATTCTCAATTCAGTTTGTACATATGCTCTCATTAGGTTGCTAGTGGCCAGGACCCAACAACTGGACAAGTTCAGCAATCAGGACACCAGAAATATGATCCAAGAAGGTGGAAGGAGGTGATGGCATGAGTGGAAAACGTGGGCTGGAATATGAACTAGGCCCAAGAGTGTGCCAGACTGGACAGGGCTTGGAAGCAGTAACATGTGTTAGTGAAAGGAAAGTGG
Organism: Marmota monax; assembly: GCF_021218885.2. Classification (NCBI taxonomy): domain Eukaryota; kingdom Metazoa; phylum Chordata; class Mammalia; order Rodentia; family Sciuridae; genus Marmota; species Marmota monax. The sequence goes on from NW_026693806.1 coordinate 348,158, forward strand.
GCTTACCAGCAATGCCCTCCCTGCCTTTGTGTCTTTGAGGGTGTAAATGAGTTTCATGTAGCTGCTCCAAGTGTTCAAGCTGGGGAGAGGTACCTGATAGCCCTTGGTTAAGGAAGGAGGGGCAGCATCATGAAATGGCTAAATACAAGCTGTCCATGCTATTGGGAAATATCCCAATGTCAGGCCCAGCATCAAAGGAAGCTTCGTATCCCCTGCACGCTCAGCAAATGGCAATGACCTTCAGCGAGCTGGCTCTTTTCCTTCAATGGTAACTGGTCCAAACAGACACCAAAACTGACACCTGGCAAGCAATGGCTTGCAGAGAAAGTTGTCTGAGTTCTTAAGTCTAGTGAACAGAAGAGCACACTTTCTAAAATGTCTGCTTTCTATTTTTTCTCTTCTGCTGCTGCAGCACGAGGAAGGGAAGATAAAAAGCAGTGACTGACCTGTTTCTGCTCAGGGGGTGACTCTGAGCTGAGCTGGACCACCTCCTGACCTCAACACTGTGTGGCCATGCCCTACTCTGGCCTTCATCCCTCAACGGAACTGCCTCTACACCATCCTCCCTTACCCTTAAACTTGAGTGTGCATCAGAACATGTGAAGGGTTGCCAAAACAGACTGCTGGGCCCCGTCCCTCATTTCTGATTTAACAGGTCTATGGTAGGCCCCAAATTGTGCTGATCATTATTATTTATATCTCCAATACTGGGGATTGGAACTAGTCCTCTACCACTGAGCCATACACTAGCCTTTTTTTCTTGAGACAGAGTCTTGCTAATTTGCAGAAGTTGGCTTTAAAATTTTGATTTTTCTGCCATTACAGGTATGCCCTCTGCCCCTGACAAAATTGTGCATTTGGTGGGGCGGGGTGTAGTACTGGGGATTGAATTCAGGGGCACTTGACCACTGAGCCACATCCCCAGCCCTATTTTGTATTTTATTTTGGGACAGGGCCTCACTGAGTTGCTTAGAGCCTCGTTTTTGCTGAGGTGGTGAACTCACGATCCTCTTGCCTTAACCTTCCGAGCTGCTGGAATTACAGGTGTACACCACCGCACCTGGCAAAAACTGTGCATTTTTGACCACTTGAGTGATAATGATCTGGGTACATTTTGGGAACCAGCTCCAAAAGATAACCTGCTTTTATAGTTAGTGACTAGAATATTGATGAGAAGCCTGATTGAAAGACTGACCTATCCATCTCCAACTGTAACACCTATTTTTAGTGATTAGAGAGAAAATCACTTTAGCAGAGATTTCCTCTTACACTGTGTAAAAAGCTAAGCCCATGGATCCTATGTGACTTTTGCGAGAAGGTAGACGACTTGATGACTCAGAATACAGGAAATCAAGAAGAACCACAAACATATACATATAGTACTTCACAATTCCACTTGCTTGACAGATTTCTAGGCTGGGTTGGCATACAGGACAAACAAATCTGCAATGTCAATGACAATGTCTCTGCCCCACACTCTTTTCTACTTGTGATCAAAGCTAACCACAGACCCATGTTAGCATCGTCATTTGGTCTCCAAGCACACACCACTTACACTCCCAGTATAACTGCCAACAAGGCTGCTGTCCCTGCGTGTGGAAGTGGCCCTGAGGCGCTCCCCCTGCGGGTCACCCAGGTATGTGTGAAGTACTCCCAAATGCCGAGTAGCAGTGCTAGGAGCTCGGCCTTCGTGTCCTACAGTTGAGCCTCAAGGACCGTGAAAGTATCTGGTCACTCACTTACATTTTAATTTTATTTTTATTTATTAATTTTTTTTTTTAGTTATAGATGGGCACAATACCTTTATGTGGTGCTGAGGATTGATCCCAGTGCTTCATGTGTGTGAGGTGAGTGCTCTACCACTGAGCTCCAGCCCCTCACTTACATTTTTAAGTGTTTACTATTTATATATATATGTGAGCAATTTTTTTAACATTGTAAAGTTAAAACAAAAAAATGAAGACATAGATACTCATAAAGGCTCTGCCTTCAAATCCTTTTGTTTTTCAAATTCACCTAATTATAAATGCTACACAGGATCCCCCCTTATCTGCAGGGGATACTTTTAAGACCCTCAGTGGATGCCTGAAATCTCAGATTCCTACATGTATTTCTTGTACATATATACCTGCGATAAAGTTTAATTTACAAATTACACATGGTAAGAAATTAAAAGCATAAAACAATCCTAATAATACACTGTAATAAACGTTATATGAAAGTAGTCTCTATTTCTGAAATTATCAATTAATATTTTTAGACCAGGGAAACAAAAACTGAGGAAAGCAAAACCTTGGATAAGACAGGACTACTGCACATTTGGATCTAAACATTCATGCAAATAAAATGCCATCTTTCTATATTTTACTTTCACATAAGCTTTTCTTTCTCTCTCTTTTTTTATTTTTATTTTTTGGTGCTGTGACTGAACCCAGGGGCACTTTACAACTGAGCCACTTCCCCAGGTCTTGCTAAATTGCCCAGCACAACTTTGAACTGGGGATCTTCCTGCCTTATCCTCCTTAGCAGCTGAGATTACATGTGTGCACCTATGGGCCCAGCCTTGCTCACAATGTCTCAGAATGTCTAAGCAAGTGATATTAATCTGTGCTCAGACAGTCTAACCTCCAGGGATTTCACAGCACATGATTCAGTCATCTCTTCTATCACAAGGAGAAAGAACACCAAAAAGATTCTGTGGGTTGAAATTCCACAATGAAATAATTTCTCTCTTCCAGGTTATCTTTGGTGGGTTAACAAAGTGGAAGCAACACTTTATCCACAATCCTTACATTTACTAACAAGAGAGTCTAGTCATTCAAACTACTGATGTGTAACACATTATTTATCAACCAAGTTATGCTGCTTAAGTCTTCATTATAGAAGAAACGAGTACAGAATTAAATTTGAGCACCTGTTTTATTTGCAGAACTGGGGATTGAACCCAGGGCTACACATGCTAGGCAAGCAGTTTATCACTGAAGAACACCTCCTAACCCAATTAGAGTACTTCACAGAGGTAATGATACAAGAAAAAGCCAAAGTCATGAGGATAGGAAACTTTTGCTAATTAGAATTTATAGTGACAATGACAGATGGGAGTTTTGATTCCATCTGGGACTAACAATGGGCAGGAAGATTCAGTTTGTATAGTCCCTTTATGGTTTTGGATTGGCTCAGAAAAATGGACCTAAGGCATTTCTGTTTTGCTTAACAGAAATGTCTATTCCAAGTCCACTACTGCCATTTAAAAAGTCATCTTTCAGCCCAAGATTCAGTTCAGCTAAACACATTTTTTTCTGATTAAAATAGAGCATCATTGTTAAGTAGACTAGGCGAGAAAATATTTTTTTCCTCCTTTGAAAAAAGTACCTCTAAAGTAATTTTTTATGCTCAAAGACGGTGTCAAGTTTAATAAAATATGTAAATTAGGTAAATAGCCTTTTTTGGAAAACCTGGGGATGGTTCCAGAAATACCCTAAATCTGAAGGAGCTTTCCTTGGAGTCTTGAATCTACCTGGCAGGGGCCAGAAGGCTCTGGGTGGACTCGGTTAAAAGCTTTCTCTAAATCAATTCTGCTGTTAGAGTGATCCTTTGGGAAATCTGTGCTCATTCTCTGGATATTGATGCCAAGTCATTAATGGCCAGGCTCAGTGTATTTTAAATTATTTTTCCTCTAGCCCATGTGACTGCAATATATTAAATGCAATTCATGAAAGAGATTTAGAACATATTTATATAAGAACATACAGCAGATCTTGCACAGGGAAATATCAGATAGGTTTAACAAATGTAAGGTCTTGGTTTAGGAAGCCCCAATCCTCTTAGTCAAGCCGGAGAGGTTCTCTGATTCCAACTGTAAATGCTTTGACAAATAAGGGAAGTAACTAAATAACGGGTCAAATGTGTCCATTTATCCGACTCTCAACACCACTCTTTTTTCCTTTACTATTTACGCACAATTCCTGCCCTCTCATGTCTTCTCAAACATTAAAGCTGTCTTTTTTTTTTTGGCACTGCTGGGGATTGAACTCATGGCCTCACACATGTTAAGCAAGCCACTTCCCCAGCCCCTTCACTGCTGTTTTTGAAACAAAAATTCCCTTGATTCTGACATTATTGACTGTATTTCAATGAAGGGGTGATTACTCAATGAAGAAACTTAATTGTTTTTATGAAATTAATATGGGAAACAGAGGCTGGTGGTGTTCCATGTTGGGAACTAGATTATGTTTGCATTCTTGAGGGAAGAAAATTTTTCAAGAAAAACAAAATGGAAATTTGGTTTCTGAAAATGCTGGTATCCTTTCTAAACCATGATGCTCTTTTTGGAGTCAAAAATGGCTAAGAAGTCAAGAGAGAGTAAGAGTAAGAAAGCAAACTTACCTAACATCTCTTCTTTTAGTCTTTCATTACGTTCTTCAATTTGCTTAGGTAATCTCTGAGGAAAAAAAAGAAACAAGAGTTGGTGAAAAATCCTTTGGCTTCAATGCAATTCCTATCAAAATCCCAATGACATTCCTTGCAGAAATAGAAAAAGCAATCATGAAATTCATCTGGAAAAATAAGAGACCCAGAATAGCTAAAGTAATTCTAAGCAGGAAGAGTGAAATTGGTGGTATCGTGATTCCAGATTTTAAACTATACTATAGAGCAATAGTAACAAAAACAGCATGGTACTGGCACCAAAATAGGCTGGTAGACCAATGGTACAAAATAGAGGACACAGAGACAAATCCACAAAATTACAACTATCTTATATTAGACAAAGGTGCTAAAACCATGCAATGGAGAAAGGATAGCATCTTCAACAAGTGGTGCTGGGAGAACTGGAAATCCATATGCAACAAAATGAAATTGAATCCCTTTCTCTCACCATGCACAAAAGTCAACTCAAAATGGATCAAGGAGCTAGGAATCAGACCAGAGACTCTGCGTCTAATAGAAGATAAAGTTGGCCCTAATCTTCATCACGTGGGGGCAGGCCCCAAATTTCTTAATAAGACACCTATTGCACAAGAGTTAAAACCAAGAATCAACAAATGGGACGAATTCAAACTAAAAAGTTTTTTCTCAGCAAGAGAAATAATATATGAGGTGAATAGGGAGCCTACATCCTGGGAACAAATTTTTACCCCCCAAACATCAGATAGAGCTCTAATCTCTAGAGTATACAAAGAACTCAAAAAGTTAAACAACAAAAAAGCAAATAACCCAATCAACAAATGGGCCAAGGACTTGAACAGAAACTTCTCAGAAGAGGATATACAATCAATCAACAAATACATGAAAAAATGCTCACCATCTCTGGCAATCAGAGAAATGCAAATTAAAACTATTCTAAGATACCATCTCACTCCAATAAGAATGGCAGCCATTATGAAGTCAAATAACAATAAGTGCTGGCGAGGATGCGGGGGAAAAAGGTACACTCATACATTGCTGGTGGGACTGCAAATTGGTGCAGCCAATTTGGAAAGCAGTATGGAGATTCCTTGGAAAGCTGGGAATGGAACCTCCATTTGACCCAGCTATTCCCCTTCTTGGACTATACCCAAAGACCTAAAAAGAGCATACTACAGGGACACAGCCACATCAATGTTTATAGCAGCACAATTCCCAATAGCTAGAGTGTGGAACCAACCTAGATGCCCTTCAATAGATGAATGGATTAAAAAATGTGGCATTTATACACAATGGAATATTACTCAGCACTAAAAGATAACAAGATCATGGCATTTGCAGGCAAATGGATGGCGTTGGAGCAGATTATGCTGAGTGAAGTTAGCCAATCCCTAAAAAACAAATGCTGAATGTCTTCTCTGATATAAGGGGGGTGACTCAAAATGGGATAGGGAAGAAGAGCATGAGAAGAAGACTACCTCTAAATAGGGAAGAGAGGTGGGAGGGAAAAAGAGGGAGAAGGGGAGTTACATGGAAGATGGAAGGAGAACCTCATTATTATACAGAATACATATATGATGTTGTAATGACAAAAAGAAAAAAAAGTGTGTCACATTAGATTGGATAGAGAGAAAGGATGGGAGAGGAGGGGAGGAGTAAGGAGAATAGGAAGGGCAGCAGAATAGAATTGACAATTTGATTGATGTATGTTCATTCCATATATGTATTATATGTCAAAATTCATTCTGCTGCATTGTATGACTAAAAATAAATAAATAAATAAATAAATTAAAAAAACAGAAAAATCCTTTGGCTTTATTTTGAATTTGGAAACACTTAAAATCCTAATATGAAAATGAGATCAGGTTAAATACATATATATGATCCTATTAAGTAAAGGAAAAAAAAAACACAAAACCTAAATGTTTGTTTGTGGGTGAGCTATACACAGTTTTATCTGTTTCACTGTTATATTCCTTAACAGAGTGCCTAGACCAAAGAAGGACTGCAATTACAATTTGGTGATTAAATATATATAGCAAATAACTTACTGAAACACATTAGATGTCTATGGTGGTATAATCAGTGATGGGATTATGGTTGATAGCTATATCCTCTTTACCCAGTATTGGGGACTGCTTGATCATTCCCTAATCCCTTTTTATTTTGAGACAGAGTCTTGCTAAGTTGCCCAGCACAGCTTGAAACCTGTGATCCTCCTGCCTTAGTCTCCCAAATAGCTAGGATTATAGGTGTGTACTACACTTGGTTTGTAACTTTCAAATTTTATTTTTTTTCTGATTTGTATCTTCTAATTTGGAGTTCCTTTTTTATACAATCACAACCTAATTTCTTAAAAAAGGATTAAATCAATCTTAAATGTCCTTAAATCATCACTTAGCTCAGGGTTTCTCAATCCTGGCACTATTAATATTTTAGATTGAACAATTCTTCATTATGGAGGAACATTCTGATAATTGTGGGATGTTTAACAGCATCTGGGTCTCTTCCCACTAGATGCCTCCAAGTCATGAAATCAGAATGTCTCCAGAGTAGTCAAATATCCTCTGAAACCAAAACTGCCCTAGCTGAGGACCACAGATCTGGATTAGAATTTTTTTTTTTTTTTTTGGTGGAGGTACTGGGACTGAACCCAGGGTACTTTACCACTAAGCCACATCCTTATCCCTTTATGTTTTTTATTTTGAGACAGAGTCTCCCTCCCTAAGTTGTTTAGGGCATTGCTAAGTTGCTGAAGTTGGCCTTGAATTTGAAATCCTCCTGCCACCCTGATCAGCTAGATTAGAATCTTTCATTGCTACATTTAGTCCTGTAATTGGTCACAAGTATTTTGCGGGCTATAACTCATTTACAAAAAATTCAGAATAAATTCTTTCCACATATAAAACTACCATAAGACTTAAAACTAACTTGACAAATAAAAAGGCTACCAAGAACTTAGCTAAGATTTTAAGAACTTTTTTCCTTTTCATTTCACATTTAAATTAATCCTGTTGTCATTCAGAGATTTATTAACAAGTCTGAGAAAGTTAGATTAAAATTAGTTCCAAACTGCTTATGTATCCAAACCAGTCTATCTCCTGACAGCCACCTTTACACAAATATTTGTTATTATAGAAATAATTCACCTCAAATTTTAAAAAACGAAAAATCACCTAACAGATCAATGCAGGGTTATTAGTGAACATTTCTCAGGTTTGCTCTGTGGAAGAAAGTGGGAAATACTGTGCAGCAAGGGTTCAAATGCCCTTGAGGGAGAGGGGCAGAGAGAAAATGCAAATGCAAATGAGAGGCAGTTCACAGCAAGAGGGAGGTGGGAGGCCAGCAGGGGAACCGGAAAGCTCCAGTGGAGCGTCAGTGTGTGGGAGTTCAGGAGTCCAGATATCCACATCTTCCAATTTTTAAGGAGTCAGACCTAGATTTTTATATAGTAAAATCTGTCCAAGTTTACATGTTGGCAAGTGGCTTCAATTGAAAAAGTTTTGTGAGTTGTTTTAAATAAAACACACCTTGGGGGCTGGGACTGTAGCTCAGTGATAGAGAGCTTGCCTAGCATGCGTGAGATACTGGGTTTGATACTCAGCACCACATAAAAATAAATAAATAAAACAAAGATACTGCATCCATCTACAACTAAAAAAAATTAAACAAACAAACAACCCCCCCACCCCCGTCCACTATCTTCAATTTCTACTGCATAGTGTCGACTCAGGATTCATCCAAATGGTTCTCTGAAAAGCCTGGCACTGATGATATTGTTTAATTTCTTAAAGTCAGTGTTTCTCAAACTTATTTGAACATCCATTATTTCTTGAGTAATGACACAAACATCTAACTCTGTGGCACATACTCTGAAATTTAAGAATTAGAAGCAGAAGGATGGTCAGTGCCAAGGACAGAAATAACAGCCATTTCAAGAAAGATTAGGAGGTTTGTTTAGAATATATTCACCTGGGCGTATGATGACAGAACAGAAACTTGGTGACTGAATTAAGAAAAGTACTTAAGAATCACTTTGGCCTACTCTGTATAAATACAGTGGACAAGACGAGTTCCCTAGTGCAACAATGAAATGCATTTCTTGTCAACCCTAGAGATTAAAGGTTTACACGTGCCACTGTTATAATGGAGATTAAATGGCACAGGGTCACAGTGGGTAAATGGCCATTACTTCACAGATCTATGTCTCATATATTTTAATAAGCACAGAAATGGAATTTAGTCATGTCAGAAAGGATTAAGACTCGCTGAGTGCCAAACAAAAGGACTAGAAGAAAAAGCATATTTAAAAATTTAGGTTTTACCATACAAGCTTCTCTTGCTTGATGTATTGATGGATCTTTTTCCAATATAGATTTATAGTCTTCCAGGGCTTCATCTAGCTTGTCTGTCTTCTCATACAACTCCGCTCTCCTCAAAATTGCCCTGATGTAGCTGGGGTTCAGCTTAATTGCTATAAAACAAGACAAAACAAAAAACTTAGTTGTTATCACAAAGAAAAAAGGGCTACATGAAATTCATTTACCAGGCATCCTCCAAGTAATTAAAGTCATTTGTTAAAGTCCATACATACTTAAGGTTTGTAAATTTGTTCTATAAAGGACAAAATAGTAAAAATTTTAGGTTCTGTGGACCAGACAATTGTAGTTGCAACTACTTAACTGTGCTAGTGTAACACAAAAGTATAGGCAATACGTAAACAGATAAAGGTGGCTGTGTTCCAATAAAACTTTACTTACAGACACTGAAATCTGAGTTTCATATATAAAATAATATTTTTTTATTTAATTAGCAATTATTTTAAAATGTAGAAATCTTTCTTAACTTGTGGGCTGTACAGGCTGGACTGACTTATGGCTTTAGTTTGCCAAACCTAGGTCTATAATCCAAGTCCTCTTATGTGCCTACGTCTTCCACGCAGCCCAGAAGAGGCCAGAACACAGAGCTTAAGTACACAGTGGATGAGTACAAGAGATCCAAAGGGGAGCCGAAGGAAAGCAGTCTGGTGGCAGACTATCCTTTTATTTTTTCTAGTCCTTGACTATTAAATCCTCACTGTTCTTTCATACTACTTTTCCAGTACCTTTGGGTCATGAGTGCACAATCTTGTCCTCTATGCAGGAACAACTGCCCTAATAACCCTTTGCTGTTTTGGTTCAAGTACACTGCATTTCTCCTATTCCCTTCTGAGTTGTTTCTTCTTTCAGAAAGCAATGTCTTATCTCTAAAACTTTTCCTCTTCATAAAATGTGGACTTCATTTTCATTCATTTGTGCTTTTAGCAAATATTTATACAGTACCTAAATCTTTGTGTCTAATTTAGTAAAACTTGGGCTACCACAGTAAACAAGACAAAGGCCTTGTTCTTATGAGGCTTTATGCTGTCCTTGTACAGCAAGAGCAGGCCGTCACACACGGGAATGACTTCATGCAGTCATAGTGCTTTAATGAAGGAAAAACAAGGTAACAGAGACACAAGTGAAGAGGTAACTTCAGAGAGTGGTCAGAGAATGCAAAGAGGGACTTTCTGAGGAAGGCCAACTATCTGAAAGAAGAGGAGGAATGTACCATAGAGGAAGTAACATGAATGAAATTCCTTAAACAAGAATAATACTGGCATGTCAGTGAACAGTGTGGAGGTTGGAGGAGAGATAAGAGTGAACACACAGGCCAGGTCCATACCTTGGAGGGCCTCTGGGCCAGGGAAGAGTTTGGACTTTTTTCTCTAGGTGTGATAAGAAGTCACTAGAAGGGTTTCTAATAAGTGTAAGCCATAATCTAATTAATATATATATATTATTTTATTTCATTTTTTGGTGACACAGGGAATTGAACCCAGGGAGCACTTTACCAATGAGCCATGCCTCCAGCCATTTTTAATTAATTTATTTTTGAGACAGTGTCTCAGTAAATTGCCTGGCCTCAAACTTGTGATCCCATTGCCTCAGCCTCCTGAGTGGCCTGAATTTCAGGTGTGCACCCCCATGCCTAGGCTGATATACATTTTTTTCAAGGACTGCTTCAGCTGTAGACTGGGGGACAGGGGTGAAAGCAGTGTAACTAGATGGGAGGCTACTATAGTGACCCAGATGAGACACGTTGTTGGCTTGGTCTAAGGCGGAACAGTGGAGCTTGAAAGAGGTGGCCAGATTAAGTATATGCTTTTGAATTTTAGCCCACAGGACTCATGGAATGGAATGAAAGAGAACATTCAGGGATGACTCCACAAAAGTTTCAGCTTAAGTAAATAAATGTATGGCAATGTCATTTATTAGAATAGAAAACAACTAACTGAAAATCTTGAAGAGTAAGGGTGAATGGGCATCTTCAATCTGAAATGCCTACCAGACATCCAGGAAGAAACAATAACTTTGCAATGGGACACAGGTCTCCAGATCACAGAGAAGAGTCAGAGCTAAAGGTGTAAACTTTAGCATACAGAGAGTAGGTATTCATTAGTTTCATAGTTTTAATTTATTAATTCTGCTTTTATCTTTATTAAGACATTCCTTTTGGTTCCCTTAATTCTACTTTTTTGCTCTAATTTCTTGAGTTGAATAATTTATATATTTTAACTTTATTTTTAAGTTGACAAAATTACATACATTTAGGTGTGCATGATGTTTTGAAGTACGTATACATTATGGAATGGAATCATTGAGTTAATTTACACAGACCATCTAAAGCTTCAGAATTAGATAAGTTCAAATAGGGAAAAAATATATGCAGAAAAAGCTAAATAAGGCTTCCAAAATGTTGAGGTAACAGAGAAGGCAGCACGCAGAGAAGAGTAAGAATGAAGAACCAAAGAAGCAGAAGAAAAAAAAAAAGGACAGAGAATGAATACAGTGTGTGTGGTATCATTGGATTTAGGGGGAAATTTCCTAAAAAAAGACAGGAAGGTATGAAAAATGGTACTAAATGCTTCTGGGATGGAGTAATACTGGAGAGGATAGAGAAGTGATCACTGGAGTGAGCGAGATGCAACTGTTGCTGACCTTCACAGGAGCCATGTCTTCAGGGGCATGGACAAAGAAGAAGCCCTGTGGAAGTGAGAGGAGGGGAGAACAAACAGGAGGAGACATGTGGAGCCAGGGAGTACAGACGGTTCTTTTAATGAGGAAGATCAGAGAAATATACAGAAGCTAGAGAGGGAGATGGGATCAGCAAAAGGTTTTCAGGAAGAACCCAAATCTCTTAACATTTCAACTCTACAGGCTGTTCTGCCAGCCTCCTCTTAGTCTGGTACACTATACCCTTTTATAATATTCCTAGTCACGATTATCACACTATCCACAGGAAAAACACTCCAATGGTCCTCTACTCCACCTTTCATAGAATGGAATTCCTCAATTTACACATTAGGTCAGATACCTCAACCTATGCAACTGCTAGACTGCTTCTGATTATGTATACGTGCAATGAAGAGAAGGAATTTTTCCTATTGCCACTGTATATCTCTAAAACTAGTATCAGTATAATGTGATTTTCCTTGTTAATCTATACAGAGAATAACCTTAAACCTCATTTATGCCAACACTGAAAACCTTAGGGTGACTAGCACTAGAAACTGTTCCTTATGTAGTACAGAGCTCTAAGACGACCTCAGAAATAAGCTGTTAATGGGCTGGAGATGTGGCTCGAGCGGTAGCACGCTCGCCTGGCCTGCGCAGGGCACTGGGTTCGATCCTCAGCACCACATACAAATAAAATAAAGATGTTGTGTCTACTGAAACTACAAAATAAATATTAAAAAAAAAAAAAAAGAAATAAGCTGTTAAATTCTTACCAAGGTGTATGAATGAGAGCAAGGGTGTATATGTGTTGAAGGTGTGGAAGGGACTTGAACCCAGCTACCATTAACCCACTTTGCCTATGAATGCATTCATAATGGCTGTCTAGGCACAGGAATAAGAATGTACATAGATCTGAAAGGAAATCTGGAAAACACTTTCCTCCCTTTTCCAAAATGTTGAGGTTAACAGAGAAGGGGGCCTACACAGAGGAATATAGCTGGAAATTAACTGTTTTCTATGGTATACCTACTGGTCAAGCTTACAAAGGATTTTTTTTTTTTTTTTTTGGACTACCTGGTTTCAGAGAAAGGAGCTCTGAAGATCAACAGCTTGTTCCTGAACTTTTCAAATTCAAACACCTCATACAGAGGAAATACATTAAATACCGTTTTTTCCCCAACAAAATAGTACATTCAGAGTTAGTTCCAGTTCAAGACAGTAATAGATCACAAGTAGCTTGCTAGATTTTACTGTAGTAATAATTTCATTTAGATACTACAAAACAATCGAAAAGTTAAGAAGTTAATAGAGATTGCTTAATTAAAAACAAACAAACAAAAAGCAGATAAGGGAATTCATGCTTTGTGTGGAAGGGGAACCAGATAACATAAAAGCTTCTTTTCAACTGTAATTCTCTCAGAAAATATTTTTTTAAAAATTAGTAGAAAAGCTGAAAAATATACTATTTGGAAAAAAATAAAAAAACCAACCAAACAAACCCCATATACACAAACAAAACACCCCCCAAAATAGCAGTGATCCTATATCTAAAGGTTTCTTTATAAAAGTTGGTGGGAAGTAAAGACCTTAATGGAACTCAGATATATAGCAAAGGCTTGATTCATTTTACAGACTCTAAAAGAACAATTGGCAAATTCTCCTGATCTGTGATCCCTGTGGGGTTTTTAAGGACCCCACACATACTAGATAAGTGCTCTAAGATTGAGTTCCATCCACAGCCCTGGAGAAGTCGGTTTGGAAGGATGATTATATCAAAAGTCACTGTCTGCTACAATCAGAAAATGCCCCTCATGGGGTTGCACACCTGTAATCCCAGTGGCTCAGGAGGTTGAGACAGATTTCAAGTTCAAGGCTAGCTTCAACAACTTACTGAGGCTCTAAGCAACTTAGTGAGACCCATCTCAGTTCTCAAACTAAAAAATAAAAAGGACTGGGGCTGGGGGCTGGGGTTGTGGCTCAGAGGTAGAGTGTTTGCCTAGCAGCGCGAGGCCCTGGGTTCGATCCTCAGCACCACATAAAAATAAATAAAATAAAGGTATTGTGTCCAACTACAACTTAAAAAAAAAAGGACTGGGGATGTAGCTCAATGGTTAATCCTTGGTATTAGGGTTGAAGGGGGTAGTGGGGAGAAAGCACCCTCACTTTGCTCCCTCCATAAACACACAGATCCAAATGCCCTAAAAACAGCTAAGACCTTCAGTTTGAACTTCTAAGGAAAACAATTCAGAGATCACACAAAGTAAATTGTTTCACAAATGAGTTCCATTGCCAAGGTAGCTTTTAATTTTTCATCATATAGTTTCTAACACAGAAGAAATGGACTAAATTATCTACTTGAAAGTGTGCTTACTCTATGATGACTACTATTATGTAAACTATAAAGCTGCTTCTTTAAAAGCCCCAGCAGCAGAGTACATAAGGTACAAGTGTACAACTGCCCCAAAGCCCCTGTATTTGTGGGTCTAGCTGAGGTAACACTCTTGTGTACTAGTAGGTAGTAAGACAAAAGATGTACCTTTGCTGCAGTCATTGATGGCCATGTCCTTCTTGTCCTAAAAGGAAACACAACATTAATATGTATTACTCTAGTTTTATCTTAACGGTTCAAAGTCCTTTGGTATGATCCGATCATAATAACTGCTATGGAGAAACGGAATGTTTTTCAAAGCAATCACGTGAAAACAGCTATGCTACCTTCACTGGGATTACAGGGGTCTGCCACTGTGCCCAGGTTCCAGCTATGTTTAAAAACTGTTAGATGTAGGTTTTGACACATGGCAGTATATGTTAATGAACACTGTTTTAAACTTTAAATAATTTTTTTGGCTGGGGATGTAGTTCTGTAGTAGAGCACTTCCCTAATATTTGTGAGGCCCTGGTTTAATCCCCAATACTGCACCCCCCCAAAAAAGTCTTATTTTTTGTTTTCTTAATACAAATTGTTGGTGTATATTCTATAAAATGTCTTCTCCCATGCCACTTAAGCCACATGAAACACTTCAAAAGTACTTCACCTTGGAGATGGAATTCATCTATATACATGTGCAGGCTTAAAAAACAAACAACTTTCTGCAGGTCTAAGCATTTAAGTGTACTCTCTTCCCTACCCCAAGGCCTTTCAAAACAAAATACCAAAAAAACCTGGTTAATCAAATTGACTTTGGTGGAGACACTAGAAAATTTCAGGCCATATCAAAGAGAAAGTGACAGTAAATACCTGATCTAAAGGAAGAAACAAACAAAAAGCCACTTTACCCAATCCTGAGCCAGCTTCATGAGTTGTATAAAGTATGTTAAATAGCCTATCCAATCCACTGTGGATATAAGTAGCCACAGTTAAACAAGCAGAATTTTTTAAAAATTCTCACCATTTTCAACCTAGCCATACTAATTATGTTGACTAAATAGGAAAACTAGACAAAATCAGCAATAAATCTCATTATTTGTACCAACACAATATAAAACAAATATATTTTCACTCTCATTTATTCCACACTCACCCTATTATACCAGGTTCTCAATTCTTTTGAAATAAAAAAACTTTATGAAACTTTCTCTGACACATACTTTGGATTTTTTAAAAATATTTTTTAGTTATAGATGGACACAATATCTTTATTTTGTTTATTTATTTTTATGTGGTGCTGAGGATCGAACTCAGTGCCTCACATGTACGAGGCAGGCGTTCTGCCACTGAGCCACAACCCTAGCCCCATACTTTGGATTTAAGGGTAACTTTCATCCCAACTGTTGGACACTTCTCCCAGTGTCCATTATTTGAATAGAAAAATCAGTCTCGGGAATAAGCATCTTTATATCTAGAGGTTTAACCAGTGTTCCCCTGTGCCTTTAAATCTTTATCTGGAATTCCAGAGGCCTAAAATAAGTAGCTGTAGCTATTCTGAGAAATGCACTACTTGGCTCCTTGCTTCATTAACCTGCCCTAGTTTAGTGGAAACTTCGTCAGCCTTTCTTCCATGAAAGTATTCACTCAGCTACTTTAATATGGAATGTTAATGGTAGTGTGACTCAAGTTCTCCCAAAATATTTTTCTATCTTCCCCGTGCCCTTTACATAAGGGAAATACATGGGCAGGATGGGCAGGAAAAGAGAAATAGCAACTTTAAGCCCTTATGTTTTTTTTGTTTTTTTTTTTAAGATAAACTGCCTTTCAAAATACTGTAAGACCATGTGCTTCTTTAAAAGAAAAGGTCAAAGATCCATACCTGCTTCATCCTTGCAGCAGCTCTATTTGAAAACAGAATTGATCTGTCTTTCTGGAAGCAGGATGGGCACATCTGAAGGGCTCGACTATAAGAACTTTCAGCTTCTATATAATCTGAGAATAATAAGAGAGGTCATTATGATTTTATTCATGATACTATTGCATTCTGTAGGACCTCAAAATGTATAGCTTCCCATTTATAAGACAAAGGTTTTAAATAAAAAGATAGTCTCAGTCTATTAAGTTTTGGGCAGTAAATTTCATTCCCCCCTTTCTTCTCTCTGTAAAGAAACAGTGCTTCTTTGTGCCAATCTCACAAGGCATGAGCTTGGTGAACTGACAGCTGAACATGCTGTCAGTGAAGAGCACTCAATGCTCAAGAGTAGTAGCATGCCTTAGATGTTCACTTTCATTTGGTTCAGCAATTTAGAAAGGAATGTTCAAAGGCGGTTAAGGAACTGGACAGATCAAAGAGATTAAAGTCTGGGATCCATGATTTGGGATGAAAAAAAAGTTTTACAGCTAGGGAACAGCTCAGTGGTAGAATGCTTGTCTGGCATGTGCAAGGGCCTGAGTTTCATCCCCAGCCCAGCACCACACCCCTACCCCTCCACAACCAAAAGTATATAATTTTTTCAAGAAAGCTATTGTGCTTTCATGAAGATAATTTGGCTAAAACTATATGCATGAAATGTTGGGGTTTTTTTTGTTGTTGTTTGTTTGTTTTGATACTGGGGATTGAACCTGGAGTGCTTAATCACTGAGCCACTTCCCCAGACTTTTTTTTTTTATTTTGAGCCTCAGTCTCTCTAAGTTGCTTAGGGCCTTGCTAAGTTGCTGAGGCTGGCTTTAAACTTGCTATCCTCCTGCCACAGCCTCCTGAGTTTCTGCTCTATGACACTCTGCTGCATAAAATGTTTGGAGAGCTTTTTTTTTTTTTTTTTTGCAGTGCTGGGGACCCAACTCAGCCTTGCACATGCGAGATAAGCACTCTCCCACTGAATTACATCCTCAGCCTGTGAAGAGACATTTTATAAAGACCTAAAACTGTAAAAAAACATTATTTAACTTTAAAAGAGAAATTTTAATTAAATGTATGTGTTCATTGTTACATGCAGAATTATGGTAAAGATACTAAGAACAAGTTGTCTATTCATTCCTGTCCCAGGTTTGAAATATTTAATACTAACATACAACCCAGGAGTGATGGTACACGCCTGTAATTGCGGCTACTTGGCAAGGTGAGGCAGGAGGATCATGGATTTGAGGCCAGTCTCTATAAGGTAGCAAGATCCTGTCTCAAAATAAAATAAAAAGGGCTGGGGATATAGCTCAGTGGTAGAGAACTTGTCTGGTATGCACTAGGGCCTCTTTTCAAGCCCCAGGACTGCTTCCCCACCAAAAGAAACCACACAAAAAGCTATGTTTTCAAAATTAGAACCATTACTTCTATTAGAAAAAAAAAAAAAGTCATGACTGCTAAAACCAAGATATAAGAAAATAATTAAACCTAAAAATAACTAGGGGAAAATTATGTTAACACTCCTAGACTTCTAAAGTATACATACTTTGACATGGTACAGAAAGTTATTATAAGATTGAATTCACCAAATTATCAGAATGAACCCTAACTTTATTCCTAAGCAAATGGAGAAAATGCATAAGGACATGAAGAACCTCTCTCTACTTAAGGCATCTATTAAGGTTTGAATATAGTTTGTTCCTTAACAGTTTCATGTGTTGGGAGCTCAGTTTTCAATGTGGTGAAGTTGGGGACCTTTAAGAGGCAGGGTTTACTGCAAGGTCCTCAGATCACTGGAGGCACTGCCCTGGGAGGGGAATACTGGTCATCTGGATAGTGTGCTCAAGACAGCCAGTTGTTACAACAGTCTGAGATTTTCCTCAGTCTCTCTCTGGCTTCCTTTTGAGATGTAATCCTTTCCTCTTGCATGTGTTCCTACCATTTGCAATAGGGCCTTTAACTAAGCAGGCAATACATTTGTTGGGCTTTGTAGTGAGTGAGAATTGGGGACTCTGATTTTACACAATGTATTAAGGTAGTGAGGTAGTGTTCTCTAAAGCAGTAGCTGAGCTTCACCCTTGACTTTAGAATTAATAGATTATATTAGACTACAGAAAAGAAAAACTGCTCATGCCAAAAGATACACAGTAACTGATCACTGCCAAATGAGAATGACTTGGAGCTGGTTAAAAAAAAAAAAAAAAATCTAGGTGCTGGGAAATGACACCACATCGTGAGCAACTAAGACTTGCTAGTTGTTTCCAAATGTTCTTTGGTTTATCTTCATGAACTCTGAAACAGGATGAGTCAAGATGGCCAGACATCAGTGTTAGAACAGTTATCTTACCTCCTTTCTTAAACTGCTCATTTCCCTCCTCCTTTAGTCTAGTGCTCTCCTCTCTCCTTTTCTGGAAAAGATCATAGAATTATTACACAATTTCTTAACAATATTATAATGAATAAAAAGGGTTTCTATATACACAAGTATATTTAATGGGTAGCAAGTTGACTTTTGAGAACTGGGTCAGTTTTACCCAAATCCCAAACAGTGACAAGAGAAAAACACATGACTAATCATCAACTGCATTTTCATGTGTGAAATAAAAGGTAGGTGTTGTTGGCCTGTCCTTTGCTTTCTATGCTTCTGTCTTTTGCATGGAATGGCAGTTCAAGTATCAGCTAATTTTTATTCACTCAAAAATGAAACTAAACAACCTGCACCCTGATTTGCATACTAGTATAAATTCAAATTCTGGCTCTATACTTAAATTGCACAACCAGTTTCAGAATCTTTCTGAGCTTTAGTTTCTTCATTTAAAACAATAAAACTTTAATAGTGTTGACTTAATGTTTAGTGGGTTTAAGTGATTATGTATGGAAAGCTTCCAACACAGTGGCAATAAGTATAAATTACTATTTTTCTGTAAAATAAGCAATTTATTACTCATTTAGCAAGAATTGTGGGTTATGTCATGAAGGAAACAGAGTATCCTGAAAGAGTACATTACAGAGGACAAGTCATACCCACAGGGTTGGGCATTATGCTGTTAGCAGCTGATACAGGAAAATTTAAAGAAACCTAGATAAGTAACTCTCTCTTTTCTTAGCTTGTTTTAACAACTCAGAAACTCATACAGACGGCCAACCACACATCAAACATAAAGCAGAGCCAATGTCACCCTGTGGAGCAAAGTAACACATCTGAGCTGGTATGTACTTCTTCCAGGATCACCTTAATGTGGCTGGCACAAGCCAAACTGGCAGAAGCACCTGTAGGCCTGCTGCCCACCTTGGACAATGCTTTTTCTTTTTCTATATATATATATATATATATTAGTTGTAGGTGAACACAATACCTTTATTTTATTTTTATGCAGTGCCGAGAACCAAACCTAGTAACTCATGCATGCTAGGCAAGCACTCTACCACTGAGCCACAACCCCAGCCCCTTTTCTTTCATTTTAAAGAGAAAGTCCCGTAAAATCTCTTCCTTCATTCCTAAAGCTTCTGATTAAATAAAAACTCCAAAGGGAAGAAATATAGTTAGCAGGCTACTTAACACCCAGAAGCCTAAAACCTAATAATGGTACTCAAGATTAGAAACCAAATGAAAAATATTTCTTCTCTGGAGACCTTGTTAATGCTTTTGTGTGTGTGTGTTTTGGAATTGGAGATTAAGCCCAAGGGCACATTACCACTGAGCTACATTGCTCATCCTGTTTTATGTTGAGACAGGGTATTGCTAAATTGCTGAGACTGGCCTTGACCTTGTGATTCTCCTGCCTCAGTCTCCCGAGTCACAGGAATATAGACCTGTGTCACCATGCCTGGTTTGTTAATAGATTATTGATGAGACCAGGGTGCTTCTCAAATTTCTTATTATAACCTGGGTAAAACAGAAGACTTCATGAATCTAGTAAAGAAACTAAAACGTAGGTATAACTGAATCTACTTCTTTTGGTATCTACCATATGTCTCACACAGCAAATATAATGATAATCTATTTTAAGAAATATATAAAGGGCTATTCTAAGGGAATATAGAAAAAATAAAATGGGTGGTAGTAGTGATAAAAAATACAACAGTATGGCCATATTTACCTAGTACTAACTATAAGAGAGGTACCTGGACTAAAATGTTCTCTATTGCATTGGTTAGGGGTTTTGCATGCACGTAAAAGATAATTTTAAACAAAAAAATTTAGAGGCAATTTTACTGGAAAGTTATGTGGGGCTCACAGAATCAATGGGAAGCTTAAAGAATAGGCTTAAGAAGGCAGGGAGAACTCAAGGAAGCTCTGCTCAGACAAGAAAAAGAAAGCATGTCCTTTTGTGAGTCTGGACAGGTCAGTGCTGTCATAGTAGCAAATAAATTATGACTATTCCCTTTACTTTGCCTCATTTGATCCAGATTTAAGATTTCAGTCAGAAGCATCCAATAAACCTCACTCAGGTACATGGCTTGGCTGTCAGAAGATGGAGCAACTGCCCTGGGCTACGCCACCCCACAAGATTACACAGAAGTATTCCTCCAAATTGGAAGTAGGGGGTTGAATGCTAAAGAACCAAGAAAACCCCATAAGAAATGAATTAAAAGTTATTTTAAAGCTGAAATTCTTTAGAGAAGGGCAATTCACCAAGTTACTATAGCTTAATGTACATTGTTAAAAATTTTCAATTTCCTATGCTTTAATTCTAATCTCAAACTCTTCTCTGTTCTACTATGTTCTTCAAAGCTATGTTCTTCAAAGCTCATCAAGATCCTGTCTCTCAATAAAAATGGGCTAGGGAAGTAGCTCAGTGGTAGAGTAGTTGCCTAGCATATGTGAGCCGATGGGTTTATCCCCAGCACCACACAAACACGGAGAGACAGACCGATCATTTGGTAAATTTATAACATTAGGTTTCTAATTGACAAAGATGAAATGAAGGTATACCCAGAAAGGGCCGGCCTGAGCAAAGCTCACATTTCCTTATAATTTTAGGAGAACTAAAAGTTGGAAAACCAAAGAGAAGGGTTTTAGAACATAATTTTGAGGTCAATTATTCTAAGGAAGGCATCTTATTGTTTTGGCTGATAAATCACAACCCAAAGGCCTAGTAAGCAGTACACAAAGGAAAAGAGTTTCTGCTTCCCCCTCCACAGACTGTGTAAACTGAGGATTAATGCAATTATCAATAACATGCTGAGTATCTCCTTGGAAACAGCTAAAAATAGCACTTTGGAGGAGAAGGAACTATCTCCCAGCTGTGCCAAGAGACTGACTTGATCCCAATACAAAGACGGAGGTTTACTCTGCTGCCTGAACACACATTCTCCAACGGATAGCACGTACATTGTGTAATGTTACTGAAATCCAATGACAGATTTTATAGTGTACACAGGTCTTAGCAGGCTAAGTGCCAGAATCTTCACTCACATGTTAGCTGGTAGTGCTGATATTCTGCAGCCCTAGGAGGTACAAATCTTTCTAGATTCTGTTCAATGAACAGAAGCTTCTAATGTGGTTAGGAGTCCTCTCACACGCCTCCATAATGCCTTTTAACGTGCTTCAAAGAGGCCTCATGGGAAACATCTGCTCTTGAATTATATTTCCATAGAAATGGGAACCAAAGAAAATGTACAAGGCTCTTTACTCAGTATTCCTCCCCTTCCCTGAAAACTTGGTGGGAAACAGTGACATTATTCTATATTGTAATATCATCACAAGAACTGCCAAGGAAAACCAGACACATAAAGTGTCCTCAATGAAGGAAGTTTATTTCAACAGTTCAAACTACAAACTTTCCACCTTGGTAGTAGAAATTCAGCACAATCTACACCACTAGATACTTAACCACTTATAATCTGCTGTCACATACTTTAGCTCATTTGCTTTTTCAAGACAATTCTGAGAGGTAAACACTGAGATCCTTTTATAATGAGAAAAATAAAGATTCAAAAATCTCTTGTTCTTCATACATCAAACTTCTATTTTCTCCTTCCACATCTCCAAACCAAATTTTACTAGTTTTAAAAGTCTAGCACAAATCATATCTGCTCCTCAGGGTTACTTTCCCCACATGATCTTTCTTTAAATGAAGAATGCACATATGATCTCTGAATCTGGAATTTAATTCTGCTTAATAGGTTATTTAAAATGCTTTCCCCCCAAAAAGTCTCAAATGTTAACTTGAATGCATAAATTATTTCATAAAGTATAGGATGTTGTACAGGACTTTGATGGGGGTGAAGGAGGCTTTTGTGATGGCCCTCTTTCTACCCCACCCATTTCCTATGGGCCCTTTTAGATAACACTCCAAGTACTCAATCCCCCATGGTTTCCTGTCCAAGCTTCTCCCAATCCACTTTTAGGCCCTCCATGGGCCTTTTACTTGGTCTGTCCCACTAAAAGTGAATTTTGCTGCAGGTGAATGTACTATTCCAGGTGTCATGTTCTCTTACGACACCTGCCTTAGAGAGTAGGAATTGGCCATCACTCCAAGGAATCCTGGATTCTTTTAGTGTGAAATGGTATTTAGAAACTGAGATGTGGGTACAAGGGTGCTGTTACTAGCACTTACTGTTACTACTTTTAGGCCTTAACAGTAAAGAAACCTGGCGGTGTGTGTGTGTGTGTGTGTGGGGGGGGTGTAATAGAGCCACACACACACACACACACACACACACAAATTTTACTAGTACAACATCCTATACTTTATGAAAATACACACACACACACATTTTAAATTTTTTAAGTTGTAGATGGACACAATACCTTTATTTTATTTATTTTTTTATGTGGTGCTAAGGATTAAACCCAGTGCGTCACACATGCTAGGTAAGCACTCTACCACTGAGTCACTTCCCCAGCCCCGGAAACACATCTTAAAAAAAGAAAAAGAAGAAGAAAAAAACAAAAACAAAAACCATGACTCCAAATAATATATATATATAAAAGTGAAATCCAATAATAAAGGATTTTTCTTCATCTTCCCAACAGAGAAAATTCTGTTCTCCAGACTAACAATACACATGCTCTCCAACTTATAAAGAGGTTGTGTTTGGATAAATCCATTGTAAACTGAAAATACCCTAACTGAAAATGCATTTAATACACCTAACCTACCAGATATAACAGCCTAGCAGCACAGTGTTCTGTACTGTTGGTTTACTACAGTAATGGAGGTGCTCACTGGGAGCTGCAATTGGCTGCCACTGTCCAGCATCAAACTGCATATTTCTAGCCCAAGAAAAGGTCAAAATTCAAAATCTGAACTACTATACTATATGGTTTCTACTGAATGTATATCACTTTTACATCATTGTCAACTACAAAAACAGTAGCTGGAACATAAGTTGGAGACTGTACATTTACTCATCTGCTCTGTCCTAAATTACTATACAAATACCAGTACCAACAATAAACCTACAATGAAGAGTGCAAGATTTCTCTACATTTTTCTACTACTAAGGGTGCATGGTCAAAAGGGTATACTATGTCCCCTTACTGAGTTTGTTATCGTTGTGCTAATTTGTTTTGACTGATTTTGTATGTGTGTGGGGGTACTAGGGTTTGAATCCAGGGACTTGCACATGCCAGGTAAGTGCTCTAACAGCTGAGCTACAACCTAAGCCCTGGAATTGATCTTTTTTTTTTAATATTTATTTTTTTAGTTGTAGTTGGACACAATATCTTTAATTAGTTAACTTATTTTTATGTGGTGCTAAGGATCAAACTCAGGCCCTTGCCCATGTTAGGTGAGCACTCTACTGCTAAGCCACAACCCCAGCCCCCTGGAATTGATCTTAAGCTTCATTTTTTTCTCATCCTTTCTAATTTTTTGAATATGTAAAATATTTACAAATTTCAAAATTCAATGTGAGGGGAACTTCAGATGTGGTAAACTGAGGAGTTTGCCAAATCCTCTTCCCTAAAAGTAACTAAAAAGGTGGCCAAAAAAAAAAAAAAAAAAATCAACCATTTTAGTCCCCCAGATATTGACAAAAGGCTTATAGCAAAGTTTATTCATGAAAAACTAGTAATTTCCAGGAAAGAACTGTGGAAATTTGTGGTATACTTGCCTCATCATTCAACATGGTATCTCTAACAGAGTAAGGTTGGCTATAAATAACTATCAATTTCCCTGCTGGAGGAAGATGACTTGATCCAGAGCAGGAGAAATAATCCATTTCCGATAGTGATGTCTGTCTTAAAGAGCAACCTTAGTGGCAAGCAAATGGGGAGCTTTACAACTTTGATTAGTGTGAGGTTGCAGTCCTGGCTGAAGCAAGCAATGGATCCCCAGGCCCTAGCTAGCAATTTAAGAGGGAGATACAGAAGAGATATTCAAGAGGCGCTTGACAGGTTCTCTAAATACACCTGACTGACTGGAGATGGAGTGTGTATTTGGGAAGACTAGAGAGTGTCAATGCTACTCACATATTCTTAGGAGCCTGTGTATGTACAATAAAATGACACAAGAGGGTCCAGCTAGGACAGCCAAGTAGAAGCTAGGGCACACTTGAAGACTGCCTGAACCTTGAGTGAGCTTCTGATTCCATACACAGATTTGCTAACAGTGGGTGGAAGCCTTATTGGTTTAGGGCGTTGAACATGATCTCTGGCCAGAAATTGGCTGACCACTGGAAGAACCCCAAGGAAGTCAGACGTAAAATCAAACTAACAAAAACAAAAACAAAATCCAACTGAGCAAAGTCTTCAGTGGGGCCACATAACACAGGGGAAATTATTAAACAAATAAAACAGCAATAAAAATAACTGGGGGCAAGAGAAGAAAGTCAATCCAGACTTGCTGTAATATTACCTAAAATGTTTCGTTGCAACAAAGAATTATAAAAGATGCCAAGAGACAGGAAAGCTTACACCCAAATTAGAAAAAAAAAAAAAAGTCACTAAAAACTGTCCCATTATGGGGATATAGTTCAGTGGTAGAGAGTTTAAGGTGTGTGTGTGTGTGTGTGTGTGTGACTGTGGGTTTGATTCCCACTACTGAGGGGAAGAAAAAAAGCCAAACCAACCTATTCCTCAGGGGCAGCCAGAGTAGCTCTGTCTGTGGCCAGAGTGCATGCTTATCATGCACAATGCCCCAGGTTTCACTCTCAGTATTAACCAACACAAAAAAGGACTTAGTACCCTCAGATATTAGATATAGCAAAGACTTGAAGATAGCTGTAAATGAAAATACTTAAAGGATTAAAGAAAACTGTTTAAAGACTTACAGTCCTGAAGACTTAGTTAACATAATAATGATTAATAAAGAAATAAATTATTATCTTTAATTTTTATGGTGCTGGGGATCAAACCCAAGGCCTCGCACATGCTAAGCATGCACTCTACTACTGAGCTTTGGCTCCAGGGTGGCAATTATTTAAAAAGAAAAAGAAAACAAAAAGTTAAAAAAAAATTCAATAACTGAAATGGAAAATTCACAGAGGGACTCAATAGAGATCTGGACTTGTAAATGGAAGAATAAGTAAATCTGAATTTAGATCAATAGAAATTTTATAAGCTGAAGAACAGAAAAAAAAGATCGAGGAAAAATGAACAGAGCCCTCACAATATGTGATGGAAGTCCTGAAGGACAGAAACTCTGAAATACTTAAAGAAATAAAGCCTGAAAACTTCAAAATTCTAATGAAACACTCTAAAGATCCAAGAAGCTTAGCAAACCTCAAGGAGGATAAAGAGCCAAATCTAGAAACACCAGAGCCGAACTACTGAAAGGTAAAAGAGAAAACGTGAAAGCAGCAAGAAAAAAATGGTATAAGGAAACAATGAAATTGCTAATTTCTAATTTACCATCCGAAACAACAGTGGCTAAGGCAGTGCAACAACCTATTTAAAATGGTAAAAGAAAAAACTTACCAAACCCAAATTGTATTTTAGCAAAACTATACCTCAAAATGAAGGCAAAAATAAATGTATTCACATGTAAATCAATTTTGAAACAATTACTGCTACCAAGCCTGCCTCCCAAGACATACTAAATGATGTCCTTCAGGCTGAATGGAAATGACACCACATGGTAACTCAAAAACCACAGGAAGAGTACCAGAAATAGTTAAGGTTTTTCTTTTCTCTTAATTGTTTAAAAGACAAAAGATATATGCAAATAGTAATTGGGTTCATAACATACATTACTATAATGCATATGAGAATGGTAGTGTAAGGCAGGGAGAAGGAAATAAAGCTATAATAAAGCAAAGTTTCTATATTTTACTGTAATCAGGTAGCATTAAACTAAATTACACTGTAAAAAGACACACTGGGGGGATACTAGGGATTGAAAAGAGGGTGCTATACCACTGAGTTACATCCCCAGCCCCTTTTATTTTTTGACAGAGTCTCACTAAGTTGCTGAGATTGGCCTTGAACTTGTGATCCTCCTGCTTCAGCCTCCAGAGTTGCTGGCTTTATAGGCCTGCAACACTTTGTTCTGCTGTAAGATACACATCATAATTACTACTGTAAGATACATATTATAATTTCTACCCTTGCAAAAATAGCTAAGAAGTAAACAAAGTTAGGGCTGGGGGTTGTAGCTATGTGGTGAAGCACTTGCCTCCCATGTGAAAGAACTTAGGTTCAATCCATGGCACAAAAACAAAAACAGATCAAGGCCCTAAGCCTAAGATCTGTAAATAGATCTGTAAGAAATACTTTAATATAGGCTTTTGGCACCTTTGTTAGGATTAGATGACTGTATCTGTATAGGTTTGTCTCTATCTTCTATTCCATTAGTCTTCATGTCTGCTTTTATGCCAATATCATGCATTTTTGTTACTATAGCTCTGTAGTAAAATTTGAGATTTGGTATTGAAATATCATCTCACCTAAGAGTAGCAAGTAAGAGAAATGTAAGTAACAATAAATGCCAGGAAGGTATGGGAGAAAGAAATACTTAAATGTTGTTGGTGAGACTACAATGCAAATTACTACAACCACTGTGGAAATTGGCATGGAGATTCTGTAAAAGACTAGAAATGGAACCATCCTACAATCCAACTATTTCACTTACATGTATAAATAAAGCACAGTGAATCCCACTTTTATGTATAATGTACCAATTAAAAAACAGAAAGGAGACCAGCAGAGTAAAAACAGGTGGTTTGGGGAGGGAAGGCGGAAAGAAAGGGGAAGTACTGGGGAATTAAATAGAGTTATTTATGTGCATGTGTGAATGTCACAATGAACCCCAACATTATGTACAATTTCAATATACTATTAAAAAACAAAAATAAATACACTTCAGACTCAAAAATAAATATATTGAAAGCAAAAGGATGGAAAAAAATATATTCCTTAAAAGTAGAGACAAAAAGAAAAAAAAAGACATTATATAAAGGTAAAAAGTCAATTCAGGAAAATATGAGTTAAAAATGTAAGCCAGGCATGGCAATGCATGCCTACAATCCCAGTGGCTTGTTAGGCTGAGGCAGGAGAATCACAAGTTCAAAGCTAGCCTCAGCAACTCAGCAAGGCCCTAAGCAACTTAGTGAGACACTATCTCAAAATATAAAAAAAATTAAAAAGGGCTGTGCAACTGGCTCAGTGGTCAAGCGCCCCTCGGTTCAATTTCTGATATTAAAAAAAAGTCATAAATGTATACATAGAGTCTCAAAATATATAAAGGAAAAACTAACGATTTAAAGAAGAAACAGACAATTCAACATTAATTGCTAGAGATTTCATACCCTATGCATAGCGTAACATATTGTTTGAAAACGTACAACCACATAAATAATATTCAGATTAAATGAGAAAGAGAACAGTGCCAGGATATCAGAAGCTTCCCTCATGCCCCTTTCACATCATCCTGTCCCAGCAGCCCTGCCAACCACAGAATTTTTTCTCATAAATTAACTTGAAGGATAGTGACTGAGGTTGTCATACTTCTTAAAAAACTGCAGAATTCACATACACTTGCAACCTTGAGGGAAACATGCATTTAACGATGACTTTTAAGATTTTAGAAGTCCCAAATCCTACTGTATTTTATGGCCCATGCTCACATTTAATTTTGATTTAATACCGATAGTTAACATTTTTGTGTGTAGTCACTTTATACTTATAACTTTTTAGACAGGAACTATTATCATCCTGCTTAACACCAAGTTAAATGGTGGAGCTAGGACAGACCTAACATTTTAAAGTTCATGTTCTTAAGCATAAGACCATAACTGTCTTTCACAGGTGTGGAAATATAGAATTATTTGCAGGAAGTAGAAACTGAAAAACTGCTTGCAGAAATTGACATGGAACTTACATGTTTCATGGTCCTAAAGAAAAAGTCACTTCTAATCTTTCTATGAAGAATTAAGTTACTTCTCTCTTCTATTAAATTAGTAAAATGGATTCCCTTTTTACACTTTGCAGATGGACCAATTCATTTTGAAAGTGTTTAAAATCTATTCTTTGCCTCACAAATTTAGGGATGTTCAGTATTTATTTAATGCTATATTCCAGGGAATGATTTTCTTGGGTCAGCCAAAGGGTAAGAGGATTTTATGTAATGTAGGAAGCCATACTTTCCTCCTTCCCACCCTCACTGGAGAAAGAACCAGAGTTGGGGCTGGGTTCTATCACTGAGCTACATCCTCAGTCCTTTTGATTTTGAGACAGGGTCTGGCTAAGTTGCCCAAATTGCCTCAAACTTACAACTCTCCTGCCTCAGGCCCCCAAATAGCTGGGATTACAGGTGTATAAGCCACCCAGCCTGTTGCAAATAACATTTTTTTTTTTCCTTTTGGTATTCAGGGTTAAATCCAGAGGTACATTCCTACTGAGCCACATCCCTACCCCTTTTTATTTTTTATTTCGAGACAGAATCTCACTGAGTTACTGAAGGCCTTGCTAGATTGCTGAGGCTGGCCTCGAGTCTGCGATCTTCCTGTCAGCCTCCCAAGATGTTGAGATTACAGATGTGTGCCACCACCCAACTGCAAAAAACATTTTTTAAAAAAAATTTTAAATTTTTTATTTGTTTAAAAAACATCTTAACAGTATGTTTCTACACTGTTTAAACTAAGCAAATTCTTCGGTTATTTAAAAAGTCCATCACCACTCAAATCTCTGAATGGTATCATAATCTATATGAAGTTCTTTGTTTTGATAATTGATGTCATTTTAAACTAAATTCTAAATAAAAGTCTAACAAACATTAGAAGGTAAACATTTGGAAAAGGATACAAATTTCATCTTAGCTGCTATTAAAATTTACCTACATCACTGAGGCAAAGATAGACTTTTAAAAATGGTTCTAAAACAATGGTAGCCATTTGGAAAAAGATAAAATGAGACCAACGGGCCATAGCACATATAAGAATAAACTCCAAATGGATTGGAGATATAAATGTAAAGAGTGAAACCATAAAAGAAGAAATGGATGATTCCTCTTTAACTTCAGCATGAGGATGGCTTTCTAACAAAATTCAAAGGCAACACAAGAAAAGATTAATAAATCTGACTACAGAAAAACTAAAACAATGTATTTGACTAACAAAGCAAAACGAGGCAATACATTGACTATAATTAAAGCCCAAGACAAATGACACTAAACAAGTATTTGTATATCAGTACTTATGGCAGTATTAATCACAATGGACAAAAGGCAGAAGCAACTCAGTGTCCATGGATAAACAAAATGGAATATTATTCAACCTTAAAAAGTAATGAAACTTATACTGCTATAACACAAACAAATCTTGAAAACATCACACTTAGTGCAACAGGACAGACACAAAAGGTCAGTGGATGATTCCACTTAAATGAGGGACTTAGAGCAGTCAAAGTCATAGAAATAACATAGGAAAGTGGTTACAGGAAGGGTGTACAGAAAGGGTGCAACTGGGAGTTATTGTTTAATTGACATGGGATTTTGCTTCAGAAAAATGAAACAGTTCTGGAGCTGGAGAGTGGTGATGGTTATATGATGATGAGAATGTACTTAACACCATTGAACCGTACACTTATAAAAAAATGCTTTACCTCACTATAATTAAAAAACACAAATTAATACTAATATAATTTCTTTATCAGAATGACAAAAATTAAAGGTGTGACAAGGACTGGGGCTGTAGCTCAGTGGTAGAGCAGTCGCCTAGCAAGTGTAAGGTACTGGGTTCGATCCTCAGCACCACATAAAAATAAATAAAATATACGTAATGTGTCCATCTACAACTAAAAATTAAAAAAAAAAGGTATGACTACACATACCATTGGAGAGGCTGTGAAGCTGCGGGGAAGCAGGTTGCCTCACACACTACTAGTAGGGATATAAACTGGCACAACCCTTCTGGATGGGGATGTGACACTTCCTAAAAAAAAAAAAAAAAAAAAAAAAATCACACATGCACTTATCTTTTGACCCCGCAATCTCATTTCTTTAGGAATCTGCCCTGATGATATATTGCCAACAATATGAACCTATATATGCAAGGCTATTTGCTGCAGCAATCTTTATAATTGTAAAATACTAGAAATAATCTAAATTCTCATGCACAGGAGTGGTGGAATTCCTGATGCTATGGCCATAGAATGAAATATTATTCAGCTGGAAAAAAGAATGCATATTTCTATGAACTGATATGATCATTTCTAGAATATATTCCTAAGTAAAAAAATGTGAAACACAATATCTAAAATATGCTAACCTTTAAATATGAAAGGAAATATAAGAAAATATACATGTATTTGCCCATTTTCATAGAAGAATTAAAGGAATGATAGATCAAAAATTAACAAGACTGCTACCTAAAGGAAGTGAATGAAAAAGGGTGGGGAATAGGCATAAGCCAGCAGTGATGAAGGACAGAAGCTTCTTTGAGGATATTTTTTTGTAAATTCTGATTAGAAGAATCACAGTTGTTTCATATACTCAAAAATTAATAATTAAATCAGTAAGGGTACTAAAATAGAACATAAACAGTAACAAATGAATCTAACTATATTATACTGATGTGCGTGTGGACTGCAGACGTGCACTACCCTGCCAAGCAATGTTAGATTTGCACATCATTACCTTATATAACAGCCAGCATGTACAGAGTACTTGCTATATGTCACACATTGTGTTAAAAGCTCTATATGGATTAATTCATTAAAACATTAGAAGCAACATGAAGTTTAGTTAATAGGAAATACACACACACACAGAGATAGATAGAGAGAGAGAGAGAGAGAGAGAAACTCAAGGTAGAGAACTTCAACTTCAACTGATTTTAAATCTTGGTGTAACCTGGCAAAAATCTGAGAGAGTACTTTCCTATCTGCTTCTCAAGGAACAACCACTCCCCAACAGGGACTCTCCATAATGCAGTATTGGCTCCACGCGATTTAATTTAGGTCAGCATTCACAAGATTAACTTGTATTAGGGAGACCTGGAGCTTACAAACATATAAGCCATTTATCATTATTACATAAAAAGTTGCATTAAATGCATTTAAAATAATTTCTGAATTAAGTAATCCCATAGTGAGCACATGTTTAACAGACAAATGGAGGGCCTCATATCACCATGTATGAGGTGGTAGGCCTGCCTCATACCACCAAGTTCATTTCTGTACTATACATTTATTGGTAGCTCTCTGCTTCCCCCTGCAGCTTTCTAAAGTAATTGCTACAAAATAAAACAAGCATCTACCCAGAGATCAATCACATCTGGGTAAAAGGAAGAGTAAAAAAAGTTACATACTTGCTCAAGTGCTGGAAAGTGGAAGCAAATGCAACAGAACTTTCTGCTAGGCCCATCCAGGTGAAATGACAAAGCCACCATGTGGAATGCAAGCACTGAAAGGGCTTAGGGGCACTGGTGCTACAAATTATTCTGAAGGGAATTCTTTACCATAAAAAAGCAAGAGCTACCATTTTTGTTTTCTTCGAAAGTGGACATTATGTGCTTTACAAATAGAGATCCATTTGTCTTTCCGCAAGTCAATTTTACAGGTCCTCTAGGGAGTCACAAGGAGGATCTTTGACTCTAAGCTATGGATAGAACCTTACACTTATTAAGTCTTATCCTTCTGGGAAAGCAAAACAAAACAAAAAATAAATGACTGCTCTATGAGGAATTAATCTTGGAAATATTTCTGTTTCTTCACACACAATATTGTATTTTCCAAAACTCAGTTTAATAGAAATAAATTACCTACTTCAGTACTCCTTAAATTCTGCCCAACAAATCATTTTTAGACCACGAGAGGGTAAAAGGAAAACCAATTTGGAAAGTCATTCTTCTGATGTTGAGTGCAGTCAATGTGCTGGTTAAGTAGCTCACTCATCTGGCTCTATGTGGCTCTCTGCTTTCTGAAGAACTTGGACATAGTCCTCCCAATATCAAAATTACCTGGGATACTTGCTAACAAAGCATATGTCTGGCTGCTACCTCAGAGGTCTGCAGTGTCAAATACTTCTCAGGGCTTTGCAGAGTTATAAGTTTCCTGTGATTCTTCAGCACCATAAACTTTGAGAACCACTGACCTACACAAAGTAATCTTTTTTTCTCTCCATTTTTTTTTGTTTTAATTAGTTACACATGACAGTACAATGGTTTTGACATATCATACATTTGAATCAGATGGGATATAATCTTTCTTAGTAAACAAAGCAAATACTGACTGCCACTCAACATTTATTTATTTTTGCACAGTTTAGGGATTGAACCTAGGGGTGCTCCACCATGAGCTATATCCCCAACCCTTTTTATTCTTCACTGTGGGTTAGGGTCTCACTAAGTTGCTTGCAATCCTCCTGCTCCTGAGTTGCTGACATTACAGGTAAGCTTCACTTTAACCTTTCTACCAGCAAATGATGTAAATATATCCTATTAACTTCCAAATAGTTTAGAACAAGCACCTCTTGTGTTTTAAATTCAGGTCCAAAATCTAAAGTTTCTTATAGTTCTTAAGTTCTAGATCTTTGTGGTTGATGTTGTTTGGGAGTGGTACTAGATATTGAACCCAGAGGTTTTCTACCACTGAACCACATCCCCAGCCCTTTTTAATTCTATATTTTGAGACAGGGCTTCAAACTGTTGATCCTCCTCCCTCAGTTTCCCGAGGGGCTGGGATTATAGACGTGTACTACCACACCTGGCTAAATTTTAGGATTTGATTCAATCACTTGCTGAGGGCACTTATCAAACCCAATAGTGGTTATTTTAAGAAATGGATTAAAATGAAAACTTTAGTTCAAAAGGAAGCCCATTGGAAATGAAAGAGAAGAGAAACATCAAAATCATAAAGGGCTTGCTCATGAAGTTATTACCAGGAATATGCAGGCCACTGTGGAAAAAGTTAATGGAAAATATTCTGGAAGCAAGAGTATTTAACTGAAGACATGTCCCACAGTTCCAACAATATTGGTAAGATTATGAAAATGATATAATAAGGTGATAAAAACATGGGTATCAAATGATTAAGTAAAGCTGTGCGTGCCTATAATCCCCGTTGCTTCAGAGGCTGATGTTGGGAGGATCTTCAGTTTGAAGCCCAGCCTTGCAAGACCCTGTCTTAAAAAAAAAAAAAAAAGGATTAAGTAATGTGGAATCTAAGAAAAATGAGTGGAATGGGAGAAAAGATTGAAATGTAATGGTTCTGAGTTAAAGACAAAGAATAATCCTTTACCACTGTAACCCTACAGTTACCGAAGCCAAGGAATCATCCATATTTTTCACTTCATTCAACTGAATCCCATAATACGTCAACTCTACATCCAAAATACATGCTGAAATTATTAACTTCTTTTCAGATCCACAGTTCAAGCTACTATCATCTTGGCCTGGGGTACTGCATTAGGCCTAATTGGTTCCAAATGCTCACTCATAACCTTCTTCAATCCCTCCATTCTCTGAAGCAGAACCACAATGTTCTTAAGTTGGGCACGCTGGTGGGGGCCTGTAGTCCCAGCTACTTGAGCAGCTGCCTTTTCTCTGGCTTTAAAATCACCCACGTTTCCTACTGCCCTTGAAATAAACTTCATATTTCTTACCATGACATAAGCATGAAGTGCTCCACAGTCAGACCCTTGCTCACTTCATTACCCCACTCTCTTCCTTAAATCACTATAATCTAGCCATTGGTCCTTTCTTTCCTTGAACATGCCAAGAGCATACCTAGCTGGTTGCTACTTTACAGCCTTTATACTAACTGCTACATTTGTCTAGAAGATCCCTCAGATTATCACACACTTGACTCCCTGCCACGCCCCCCCCCCAAGTCTCTGCTGAAATGCCACCTTCCCAGAGGATAACCTGACCAGCCAATGTAAAGCAGTCTTATTCCATTCAAGCTGCTACAACAAAATAACACAGACTAGGTAATTGATAAATAATAGAAGTTTATTTTTCACATTTTTAAAGGCTGTGAATTCCAAGATCCAGGCACAAGAAGATGCCTTCTTGACAAGTTCTCACATGGATAAAGGGATGAACCACAATACCCTCACATGGCAAAAGGAGACAGGAAAGGTCAAATGAGCTCCTTAAAGCCCTTCTATAAGGATACTAATCCCATTTATGTATGCAGCCCTCATGACCTAATCATGATCTAACAGGCCCATCTCTTTTTTTCTTTTCCTTTTTTGAGGTACTAGGGATTCAACCCAGGGGTGTTATACCACTGAGTTACATCTTCAGCCCTTTTTATCATTTTTATTTTGAGGCAGGGTCTTGCTAATCACTCAGGCTGGCCTAGAACTTGTGGTCCTCCTGCTTGAGTCTCCCAAGTAGCTGGGATTACAGACATGTCCACCACATCTAGCCGAGGCCGCCAAACTCAATATTAGGATCAAGGGTCAACAGAATTTTGGAAGGGCAGAAACATTCAGACCACAGTACCATCCTTTCAATTCCCACCCCTGTATCACTTCATCTTAACCTCACTCCCGGCTTTGGTAATTCCCAGCTGGAATAAACCTAAGAAAGAACTGAAACTACTGCATCCCTAGGACCTAAAACAATGCCTGGCATGTGGAAGAAATGCACGTCTTTCTTGAATAAATGAGTGAAATAAAAATCTCTACCTTATAAGGCCAATTATCAGTCCTCACAGGGAAGAAAATGATAGTATTCATTCAATAGCCATTTAATGAAGGCTCCAATGACAGTGGTCCTCAAACTTCATGTGAATTACCCAGGAAATTTATACAAGAAGCCTAAGAAACTATATTATGACAAATACCCCATAAAAGGTGATTTCTTTGATCAATACCACAACACTGTAGTATGCTACAGGCCTTTCTTAATACTGTAAGTATCTGTTATGGTCTGACTGCATCCCTCCAAAAGTCATGTTGAAACCTAATCCCCACTGCAGTGATATTCAAAGATGGGGCCATTGAGAAGTATGGATAAGTGATAGTTCTACCTTCATGAGTGGGATTGGTGCCCTTAAAAGAGCTGCCTTGTCCCTTTTGTCATGGGAAAACAAAGAAGGCACCATCTATGAGAAACAGATCTCACCAGACACAGAATCTGTGTCTTGAACTTGGACCTCCCAGCTGCCAACTGTTTGCAGTAAATTTCTATGGTTTATAAAGTAGTTGGTCTGAAGACTTTGTTATGGCAGTCCAAACAGACTAAGACAGCATCTTTATGTCATATTATAATTATTATAGCAATAGTTTTCATCTGCTGCCTAATCTGTTCTTCACCTCAGCCAATCCTTTCACTATCACTACTTTGCTTATCTAGTACATTTAAAAATGTTAGCTAAAATCCCATTTCGGTGGGCAGTCATGCCTACATTTAGGTTTTCACAAACATTTAATATTTGCTGCAGTACTGTGTGTACTGTTCTCTCTCAATAAAAAATTTTGCCTGTTTCTTTTTTTTTTTTTTTAAACCAAATCTTAACTGCCTTCCTCTTCCATTACTCTTTGATTTATAAATTCTGCTAAGAAGTCACACTCCACTGAAGCAGAAATTATCTTCTTAACCACAGGACAAGTTAGCTTGATTAACAGACCATGTTTACTGATACTTGACTATGCCCAAAGAGAAACTTTGTATGACGAGTATCACTTATCAAAAATGTTTTAATCACTTTCTCAGATTTTGGAATATTTGCATAGACTTTACTGGTTGAACATTCCTAATCTGAAAATGCAGAATTTTTTGAGCATTGACATGACACTCAGTTTCAGATTTAAGTCTGACCCTCAGGGTGTATGCCTATAATCCTATCGTTTGAGGTCTTAAGGCTGAGGCATGAGGATTGCCAAGTTTGAGGCCGGTCTCTGCCTCAAAAATAAAAAATTTAAAAAATGAGCTTAGGATATAGCTCATGGTAAAATACTCCAGGTTCAATCCTCAGTACTGCAAATAAATACCTAAATTAATTAAATAACCTAAAATAAATAAAAAGGGCTAGGGATGTAACTCAGTGGTAGAGCCTCCTTAGGTTAGCCCCCCCACCAAAAAAAAGAAAAAAAAGAAAGCTTCAGAGTGTGGATTTTCAGATCAAGGATATACAACCTGCAGAGAGAGAGAGAGAGAGAGAGAGAGAGAGTGTGTGTGTGTGTGTGTGTGTGTGTGTGTATTCCATACAGGGCAGCATTTATTTCCTAAAGGACCAAAGAGGTTATTTCACATGGTTTTGGTAGAACATACACTTTGGTTGTAAAGAATCAATTATTATTTCTTTATATTCTCAAAATAAAATAGCATTTTTGTTGTTAATGATTATATGTGTAATTTGTACTTACTGTAAAAAAGCAAATATTACAAAAATACGTTAAATACAAGTGAAAATTTGCTAATCATCAAATCTCTCAAAGCTACTTCCTCCTTATACTTTAGTGTATATCCTTTAATACTTTCATATATAAACATATTTTCATATAGGTTTTTAACTTAGGATGTATCAGCACTGTTGTATGACCTGCTCAATGCATTTAGCATTACAAGTATCCTTCCGTGTCAATACCTATTATTTAGTTTTCTCCCTC
The DNA here is from genome assembly GCF_021218885.2 of Marmota monax. Classification (NCBI taxonomy): domain Eukaryota; kingdom Metazoa; phylum Chordata; class Mammalia; order Rodentia; family Sciuridae; genus Marmota; species Marmota monax. The sequence goes on from NW_026693806.1 coordinate 384,815, forward strand.
CACCACCTTTTTTTCCAGTGCAAAGATCAAACCCAGTGCCTCAGGCACAATAGGCAAATGCACTACTGTGAGCTACATCTCCTATTCCTTATCTTTTTTAACAACCGAATTCTATAAACATGAAAAAAATTTTTTAAATGATACTCTGGGAAAAACAGTTTCTCTCCTACTATATATTCTCATGATACTTCTGACGCCAAATGTGAGGATTCTTCCACACCAAGCAGTTTTCTAGCAGACCACAAGGGGGTGTCCTATAATTTCTATAATTTAATTCAGAGTCCACAGGCTAAAAACTTGGTTTACTAGACTGTCTTAGTTCAGACACCAAACAGAAGTTTTAAGTTGTATCCTGTGCTTCTAATGACCAGTTCATACTACCCACCACCTAGTGTTTGATTATTTACTAAGATGGTTCACAAAACTCAGAAACACTTTACTTCCATTTACCAGTTTTTTATAAAAAAATATTATAAAGGATACATATGAACAGTCAGGTGCACATGGTATGTCTGAAATGCATGTGGTAAAGTCTGGGAGGAGAGGGGCTCAACGTCTATGTCCTCTGTAAGCACCACCTTCGTAGTACCTATGGGGTCAGCAACCTGGACGCTTATCAAATCTCATTCAAAAATTTTTATAGAGCTTAATCTCCAGCCTCTTCTCCTTTTCTGAAGTTTGGTTGGTGGGGCTAAAAAGGTCCATTCCTCTAATCCCTCTGTCTTTTGGGTGACTAACCCCATCTTGAGCCAATCGTCTAGATATTCATCCTAAATTACCTAATTAGCATAAAATCATGTGTTATCAAAAGGCACTCATCATAAACAACCATTAGGAAATTCCAAGGGTTTTAGGGGTCAGTGATGGGAACCAGAGACAAAGACCAAATACAACTACAAATACCCTCTATTCAACATTTTCTAGCTTTCCAAGTTATATATGATGCTGCAATACATCTTTATATCTGTACATACATTTCTACACATTTCTAATGATTTCCTTAAAATAAATGTCTAGAAGAGAATCAGGGGTTTAAAGGTGTGCTGTCCAAAATGGTATATACGAGCCACATGACTATGTAAATAAATGTAAAATAAAGTTAAATTTAATGTCTCATCTGAATCAGTGACACTGTAAGTGATAAGCAGCCAGATGTAGCCAGTGGCTACCATATTGGAGAGTACAGTTATAAAACACTGCTATCATTTCATAACGTTCTATTAACAGCCCTGGTCTAAAGAAGTGTTCATATTAATAAATATATGTACTTTTTCGGTACTAGGAATTGAACTTGATTGCTTTTAACCACTGAGCTACATCCCCAGCCCTTTTTAATTTTGACAGAGGGTCTCACTAGGTTGCCTTGGCTGGCATTAAACTTATGATCCTCTTGCCTCAGAACCACTGTGCCTATGTTTATATTAAAAATTTGATATCTGTATCTCATAGAATTTATGTTGCAACTTAAATTCCCAATATTAGTACATGAATTTGTGTCATCTTCTCAACATCAGATCAATGTTTGATATGAGAGATGAGACACAGTGTTTTAATTTGCATTCTTAAATTATTAGTGAGGCTGAAAGTCCACATTTTTTTGGCCATTTGTGTTTCATTTGCTGTTGCTGTTGAACTACATGAGCTCTGTAAAATCAAGTGTAATATACTCCTATTACAATGGGAGTAAATAAATGTAAAAACCAAACCGTATATGAAATGAAGATATTTCTTCATCTGTTTTGCTGATTGATGATGACATTTCACAGAGATATTTAACAAACTAGTATAAAAATAGCACACGGAATATACCACAATTAGTTAAAGGCAGACTTCTGTCTCATAGGTTGTTTCCTTAGAGTTAATGGATTAAATTTCTAAAAATAACAGGACTCTCATTGCAGTATGTTATTGCTAAGATCTTCTTACAAATAGGTTATAAAAGCATTTAAGTTTATATAAAAAATGTAAAACACAAAATGTTCAAATTAAAAAAATGAATACATACATACATATTTCACACACCCAAATGAAAGTATAGAATAGGAAAAAAAATCACTTACGGGATAAGAATCAGAACAATGGTTCCTGAGTTGGTAGGAGAGGATTGACTAAAAAGTATACATAGGGAGCTTCAGATACGATGGAACTATTCTACATCTTGACAGAGCTATGAACTACAGAAGTGTACACATTTGTCAAAATTCATTAAATTTTACATATCAGAACTAATATACTTTCCCACTCCATTTAAATTAAATGCTAATTTTTAATGAGAAGAAAAACAGTTACAACTACTATGGAAATCAGCATGGAGGTTCTTCAAAAGCCTAGGAATGAAACCACCATATGACCCAGCTATACCACTCCTTGGTATTCATCCTAAAGAATTATTAAAGTCACAATACTATAATGATACAAACATATTCATGTTTATAGCAGCACAATAGCCAAACTATGGAACCAGCCTAGGTGTCCATCAACGGATGAATGGATAAAGAAAATGTGTTATAAATACACAATGGAGTTGTAGTCAGTCATAAAGAAAATGAAATTTTGCAGGAAAATGTCATTTGCAGAAAATGGATGGAACTTGAGAGCATTAGGTTAAGCAAAATATACAAATTTAGAAGGTCAAGGGTCACATTTTCTCGCATATGGAAGCTAGAGAGGAAAAAGGAAAAAGAGAGATGGGGAGGGGACTCATGAAAATTGAAAGGTGATCCATCAAGTAAAGGAACTGGGGGGAGGGAGGAGGGAAAGGAAAGGGAAAATACTGGAGAATGATACTGGCCAAATTATACTGCTATATATTGTGGGCATGTATGAATATGTGACAACAGATCCCATCATTATGTACAAATACAAGGTACCAATTTTAAAAAGTGGGGGGAAAAAGCAACAAAAAAGAGGAAACAAAGTGAAAAGCTGTATACTATTTAAAATATTAAGTTTATAAATAATTTATAAACAATTATCTTAAAAATATGTATAAAGCTCGGTTTGGGGGTCTGTGGCTATGGCTCAACAGTAGTGCACTTGCCTGGCAAGTGTGAGGCACTGGATTCAATTCTCAGCACCACATATACATAAATAAAATAAAGGTCTATCAACAACTTAAAAAAAAAAAAACACTACAAAACGAGTAAAACTTTCCATTTGGAAGAATTCATTAAAAAAAAAAAAAAGCTGGGTGGGGTGGCTTACACCTGCAATCCCAAATAAGAAGGCTAAGACAGGAGGATCACAAGTTAAAAGCTAGCCTCAGCAACTTAGCAAAACACTGTCTCAAAACAAAAAACAAAAAGGGCTGGAGATGGTAGTGCAGTAGTAAAGAGCCCCTGTGTTAAATCTCTAGTACCAGTAAACAAACAAACAAACAAATAAATAAAATTGTAGAACCTTAAGAGTATGAGATGATGGGAGCCAAATCACTCAACTGTCAAATCTAGATGGCACTAGAAAATTCACTATCATGCCAGGGCAACATATATTAAAGTGTCAAAATAGCATTGCTAACTTCAGAAGAAAAAAAAATTTAATCAATGCTTCTACAAAGCCTATATCAATGCTTTCTGGAAAATCTACTTTCTGGGAAAGCATTTCTCTAATGCTGGGCTTAATTTTATTTTCTGAGACATATTTGTTGAGGTAGTTGTTGAACTTGGTTCATTTTTGCCTGATAAGCCTCCTCTTTTGGTTGTACACATTTGCTCAAAAGCTAACACTTTCACGTTAAAACCAACTGATTTGATAATGGAAAGTGTCTAAGGAAAGAAACAGAGAAGAATGCTTCTCCCCATCCGGCGCTGCCTACCCACCACCTATGTTACAATGCACATTTATTATCTCTACCCATTTCCAACCTATCATTTTACTCGAACCTGTTCAGTGAGCAAGCTCTGGAGCAGCATAAACTATAATCTCATTCAAGTTCTTTGTAGACATGCTCAGATATTATGGTAACTTTTCAGACAAGTTTGCCTGTGAGATCAGAGAGGAGGATATGTGGAGGACACCAAGACTTTTGTTCCCAAAAGATCAAGTTTACTCAGTAAAGAATATGGCCCAGGGAAGGAAAGAAGCAGAACCATGTACATTTAGCTAATGTATCTACTTTAAAGGAAGATCATTATTTTTGTTATTAAATTTATAATATACTTTGGAATTTGAATCAAACAGATTTGGGTTTGAGAATCAGTTCTGCCACTTATTAAGTGTATGATCCTGGGGAAGTTATTTTACCACTGTAAATTTTGTTTCCTGTTGGGGAATAGTAATATTTCAAAGGTATGTGGTACAGATTAAATTAAAACACAAGTGGCCAGGCATGGGAATGCAAACCTGTAATCCAAGGGACTGAGAAAGCTGAGGTAGGAGGATCACAAGTTTGAGGTCAGCCTCAGGAACTTAGCGAGACACTGCCTCAAAATAAAAAAATAAAAAGGAGTAGGGATAGAGCTCAGTGGTAAAGCAGCACTGGGCTCAATCCCCAGTACCAAAAACAAACAAACAAACAAACAAAAAACCCTGAGAAACATTTTCAGTACAATGGCTGGCACACTGAAGGTGTTCAACAAATGATAGCTACTATCATAACAATGCTGTTCCCTGAGATCTAGTCACTGTCCTCTAGTATCAAAATACAACCAAGATTTTCAGGCAGTCGTATTTTCCTAGAGAGGAGGAGAATGATCAACAGAAGGATATCATAAACAAAAAATATTCACTATAGAAATGTCAGCAGCCAACCTTAGAAAAGAGCATAAAAAAGCTAAAATATGTGCATACATGGTAGAAAATAATACTAGAAAACAGAATCCTGAAGTAAGAAATAAGGAACTGCAAGTTTGCAGGGGGAAAAAAAAGGAATTTTCTTTGCTAAGTAAACACATACGATGCATCTTTACTATGCTACTGATTTATTTCATATCTATTACTACTGAAGTAATAAGGACACAAAAGGGCAAGACATCCTTTACACACATGGAGTGGTCTATTTTACAGTAACAACCTCATTTACTCTTTTTATTCTGGTACTGGGATTGAATCCAGGGATACTCTACTGCTGAGCTATATCCTCAGATCTTTAATTTATTTTGAGACAGAGTTTTGCTATGTTGCTGAGGCTGGCCTTGGACTTACTATCCTCTTGCTTCAGACTCCCAAGTTGCTAGGATGAAAGGTTGTTACTATCATGCCCGGCTACATTTACTCATTTTTAAAAAGCAGTTTGAGCCAAGTATGTAAAGTCAACAGATATTTACCTGTTTCTCTTCATCTGGCATGTTTTTTTCCAGTTCTATTAGGTATTCTTCATCTAGTTCAGAGGAATTCACACCATCATCAGCTTTGCTCTCAGCCTTATCCATTCCTGGTTCCTCCTCCTCGAATGAGGCACTGCAGTCATGAAAATACTCCTCTTCTCCCTGGTCATCCTGGGGATGGGCCTTGTCATCCTTCGGCAGCTTGCTCTGGGAATGCTCATCTTTGGGATCAGGAACTGCAGGGCTTGCACTCTCTGCTTCTTGGGGATCTGTAACCTTCAAACCATTGAACAGATCCTCTGGAACCTTACAGTTCTCTGACTTCTCCTCCATGCTGAATTCAGAGAGGGAGGGAGGCTGAAACTCTGGGAAAGAAAATGCTTCTGTTATGTAATGATGTTTATATTCTAAAATATAATAATTCTGCCTTTCACACTTAAACAAACCTTTGCAACAAACCCCAAAACACATCCAAACTTCCTTTCATTGTTCCTTTCACATTATTCAAAAGTAGATTATGGTGGCCTATCTGTAATCCCACCAATTTGGGAGGCTGAGGCAGGTGGATGGAAAGTTCAAGACCAGCCTCAGCAATTTAGTGAGACCCTCTGCAACTTAGCAAGACCTTATCTCAAAATAAAAAAAAAAAAAAAAAATAGAAAGAACTGGGGCTAGAGCTCAGTGGTAACTCTCCCCCCTACAAAAAAGTCAACATGAACTTAAATAATGCCAAATATTATTTTAACTGAATTACTTTTCCTTGTCAAATTTGGTATCAGAACTACTTATAAGCACCAAGAGACCAAACTCCCCACTCCCACCCTGGCAACACCCCTGCAAGTTGGGGATCCAACCCTAAGGCCTCACTGCTAATGAGGACATGCTCAGCTCCTAACAAGAGATGGATATTAAGGTGACTCTCCCACGTTCCCCGCTGGCATTTTGCAGGCATAGTTTAAAAAAAAAAAAAGAAGTAGCTATAACATTGGCAAGAAAAACGAAGGCCCAGGACCTGGCTTGCTACCAGTGAACTACATTCCCATCCCTTTTTATTGAGACAGGGTTTCATTAAGTTGCTGAGGCTAGCCTAGAACTTAACGATCTTCTGCCTCAGCATCCCAAGTGTAAGGCCTTCATTTTTATTCAGCGAATGAGAAAGACACGAATAAGAAACCACGGTCTGTCTTTGCCAGCAACACTACCAGAATCCCAAGAATAAGCGTCTGGTGGAGCTAAAATGGAATCCGTGCCCAAACCACTATCAGTAACCAAAATGCACGTGATAAGCACACCTAGCTAATACTAGGAAGCGAGACTAGGAGCAGCGGGTCCTTAAGAGGATCCTCGTAGGCATCAAAATCAGGCTCTTAGAGGGGTAGTTCTCAACCCTCACTGCGTAATGACACTCGGAATGATTTAGAAGTCTTTTCTCCAGACCCTGCTTAGATTCTGATTTCTTGGTATGGAGTCGCGCCGGGGTGTCTGAGTTTAAAAAATGTTAAAAGTATACTAGGTGCAGCCACTGAAGAACCACTGCTCTAGAAGCTGAGTCAGACCGTCAGGAGTCCCGCCCTCTGGTCGCAGCAAAATCACGCCAATGACCCTTGTGTCACGACAAAGAGTCCGAATCCACCCCAGCTCGTTCCACGAAAACTTAATTAAAACACCAAGATAAGTAATAGGCAGATTTCGCCTCCAGAGCCAAGTCCTGTTTCTCCCCGCTCCCAGGTCAAGCAGAAGAACGCAGATTTCAGGGTTATGAAAGTGCCACCCTGCCCTGCCCACCAGATTATCCCCTAGCCCCGTTTCTCACCGTCACGCCGCCAGACCCACCGGCTACTCACAGCCTCACAGATCCTCCGCACTCTACCTAGCCAGTCTCCGAGACCTTCTACTTCCGCTCAGTCAGGTGCACTTCCGTTGGCGCCGACCAATGGCGTCGCCGTTAGCAAAGTATTCTGGGAAATGTAGTGGCAGCTTCTTGGGGGAAAGGTGTTAAGTCACTGCGTGACTTCATTTTACGGACCAAAAGTATGAAAGGCGGCTGCCATCTTGGGTTACGGAAAAACTCCAAGTTATTCTTAGCAGGAAAGAGGAAAAAATTTTAAAAAGAAAAAATCTGACCAGGCGTGGTGGCTAACGCTTGTACTTATAGCTGCTTGGGAGGCTGAAGCAGTTCAAAGCCAGCCTCAGCAAAAAGCCAGGCGCTAAGCAACTCAGTGAGACCCTGTCTCTAAATAAAATACAAAATAAGGCTGGGGGTGTGGCTCAGTGGTACAGTGCTCCTGAGTTCAATCCCCGGTACTTGCCTCCACCCAAGAAAAAAATCTGTCCCCCATTCAAACCAGCCTCAGCAATTTAGAAAGGCCCTATGCAATGTGGGAGACCTTGTCTCAAAACAGATCTTAAAAAAGGGCTGGGGATTCTATCCCTAGTACCAAAAAAAAAAAAAAAAGTCCTTTGTTTATTTTACTCTTTCAATGTATAGAAGAATCTGGAAACAAACCTTATAGGAAGTTTTCTCCCCAATGCCTTTCAAAGGGTCCATTGCGAGGTAACAGTTTTCATGATGATGCTAGGTTGTAATTTTCGTTTTTCACATTAATTTTCTTTTGAATGTACAGTGTAGCTTTCCAGAGGCTGTGTGTCATGTGATAGTACAACAGATCAAATGCAAAGGAGACATGAGATTCTAGTTGTCCTCTATTAGCCAAAGATTTCTCAGAATTTAAAACAATGCCACTCTTCTCACTGGATTTTTTTTTTAAGTCATTATTTAAAAATATAAACATTACCTATAAAATATTATTTATGTTAGCATATAATGGGTGTATTCTTACCATAAATGACTAAATAAATAAATATTTAAATTTTTCAAATATAATTTTAATATGGTAAATATTAATAGGTATAACCGGCCTGGCGAGGTGGTGCATACCTGTAATTCTAGGGACTCAGGAGTCTGAGGCCGGAGGATGGCGAGTTTATAGCCAGCCCCAGCAAAAGCCAGGTGCCAGCAACTCAGTATTTTAAAGAAAACACAGAAAAGGGCTGAGGATGTGGTGCAGTGGTCAAGTGAGCCTGGATTTGATCCCCAGTACCACCCACCCGCCCCCCCCCCCACCACCAAAAAAAAAAACAAAACCCAAAACAGAAGAAGATACCCAAGAAAGGTCAAAAAAAGAAAGTCTTTCATGTCCACTATTATGGGTGGACATGTTTTAAGTACTTTTTGTCATCCTAGTATACTTAAAATTTCATTGTATGTAGGTCCCCCCCCCCCTTGGAATTCATTAATTGTTTGCTTTGGACATTTGGAAAGATCTTTAATAAAATTGATTTTACTTTTGAAAAAAAAATACTATTGCTTTTAATTTTTCCCAGTTCCGATCTTCGAATTGAGATTTGAGATAGGAGACACAATCAAGAGTTAACATTCTACAAATTTAAATTTCTAATTTTCTGTTTTCCCTTAGATTAGCATGACCAATAGAAAATAACACGAGCCACACATGTAATTTAAAAACTTCTAGTAGCAGCATTAAAAATAAGTAAAAGAAGTTAAATTAATTTAATAACATTATTAAATAAAATTTGTAACACTCTATTTAAACACGTGTAAATAATATAAAATTATTACTATTATCATTATTTTTTAGTATTAGGGATTCAACCCAGGGCTACTTTACCGCTGAGCTATAGCCTTTCTTATGTTCTATCTTAAGACAGTGTCTCTCTAAATTGCTGAGGCTGGCCTTGAACTTGCAATCCTCTTGCTTCAGTCACACATGTAGCTGGGATTACAGGCATATGTCACCATGCCTGGGATTATTACAAAAATTATTAACAAGTTATTTTATGTTTTTTTTTTTATTTATACTAAGTCCTTGAGATAATGTATTTTATTGTTATGGTATATCTCAATTTGAACATAAAATTTTCATAAAAATACTTGAGTTTGTATTTGTATTTAATGAAATTTGCAGTTAAAAAAGTAGATTCATGGAAACAAAATTTTTTTAACTATACTTCCCAATAACTTAAACTTTAGATTTTAAATTTAATGAATAAAAATTACATAAAATGAGAAACTCAACACCTTGGTTGAATTAAGTAAATTTCGAATGTGCAGTTGTCCCAAATGGCTATTGGCTGCTCCTGACTCATTCACGAGAGGTTTAGATTTTCCAGAACAACAAATATTCATAGACAATTTGTGTGTGTGTTGGGGGGCGGTACTGGAGACTGGACCCAGGAGTTTTTTTTTTTAACTCTATTTTATTTTGACACAAGTTCTTGATAAATTGCCAAGGTTGGCCAAGAACTTCTGATCCTCTTTATAATGCCTCCTGGGTGGCTGGAATTATAGGCATGCACCACCATGATTGGCTCATAGAGAACCTACAGGTGGCAGGGGCTGTGCTCATTATTTTACATTAAAATTTTTTTCTTTTGGTTGGACAGCATGACTTTATTTTATTTGTTTATTTTTATGTGGTGCTGAGGATCAAACAGGTGCAAGGCAAGTGCTCTGCCACTTAGCTATACCCCCTACCCTATTTTACATTTTTATTTATTTTTATTTTTATTTTTTTTTTAGAGAGAGAATTTTAATATTTATTTTTTAGTTTTCGGCGGACACAACATCTTTGTTTGTATGTGGTGCTGAGGATCGAACCCGGGCCGCACGCATGCCAGGTGAGCGCGCTACCACTTGAGCCACATCCCCAGCCCTATTTTACATTTTTAATTGTAGGTAATCCTTAAAATAACTTTAGTCTCCTTATTTATTTATGAATGTATTTATTTAGTACTGGGGATTGAACCTAGGGGTGCTTTACCACTGAGCTATAGCCATAGTTGTTTTTCCTTTTCTTTTTAAATTTTGAGACAGGGTTTAAGTTGCTGAAGGCCTTGCTAAATAGCTGAGGCTGGCCTTGAACTTGTGAACCTCCTGCCTCAGTGTTGAGGGCCACAGCCAAGTCGGGATGACGCATGGCATTTTTGCCAGAAGTAGTGGTTGAGAGATGATGCCAGCGAGCCATTAAGATGATGACTTTTGAGTTCTTTCGGAGTTCCAGTTGAGTTCCCGTTGAGCTCTTGCGGGGATTCCTGAAGAGTTCGAATTGGTTGGGGAAGTGCCGGAGGAGGGATTTCTGGTTGTGGTTCCTGGAGGAGCCGCGTGGCGTTCGGGAGAGTTCCCGGGGAGCGTGTGTGGAGTGTGCTTGTGGAGTTCAGAAATAAAGTTTGTTCCTGCTTGAGTGGCTCGTGATTTGTGCCCAGCCAGACTGCGGCACCTCAGCCTCCTGAGTTGCTGAGATTACAGGGACACCCCACTGCACCTGGCATGATTCATGTTTTTGAAGTTTGGTTATGGTGTGGTGAATGGATTATAAAAAAAACAAGGGTGAGGCCTGGGGCTGTAGCTCAGTGGTAGAGCACTTGGCTAGCATGTGTGAGGCACTGGGTTGGAGTCTCAGCACCACATAAAAATAAATAAATAAAATAAAGTCATTATGTCCATCTACAACTAAAAATTTTTTAAAAATTAACATTAAAATAAAAAGAGAAGGGTGAAAGTAAAGAAGCTAAAACTGGGCACGGTGGTTCATGTCTGAGAGCCCAGCTACTCAGGAGGCTTAACAGGAAAAGCCCAGGTCAAGGCCAGCCTGAGCAATTTATGGAGACTATGTCTCAAATAAAAATAAAAAGGGCTGGGGCTGTAGCTCAGCAGTAAAGTATCTTTGTATCACAATTTCCAGTATCACAAAAAGGAAAATAAACCCTTGAATCATGTATAATTCTTAATCTTTTTTTGTGTGTGGTGCTGGGGATTGAACTCAGGACCTTGTGCATATGGGGCAAGCACTCTACCTACTGAGCTATATCTCCAGCCCATAATTCTTAATCATTTTTATTGACACCCCGCCCCCATGAAAATGAAACCTGGAATTCCTTACCAAGGCCATAGGGCCCATGTATCTGGTCCTACCTCATTCTCTGACATCAACAGGTACCACTTTCTAATTTTTACACTGTGCTGCTCTCTCATCCTAAAACACAACAATTCTTTTCCCATCTCCAAGCCTTTGTGCTCCATGTTCCCTCTGTGGGATGCCATTAACAACCCTCCACTGCTTGCTCATTCTCATTCTTCAGGCCTTCCCTCAAGGCCACTGCAGGAGCTGACTCTATTATGTTACCTCCTGTATTGCCTTCCTGTCATTCATCACCATCTGGAATAGTCTTGACTAACTATTTACTTGATTATTATAACTCCCTCTACCAGACTAGCATTTCACAAGGATAGAGAGATCTTGTCTGTCTTATTTGCTGTGAAATCTCTCAATTTCTTTATTTTTACCTGCCTGGCATAATCTAGGCACTTACATATTTGTTTTATAAATGGATGAGACAGATGAGAAGACTGAGGCTCAGGAAGGTTAAAAACTTTCTCCAAGGGTCAAACAGCTAGAACAGAGCAGGGAATGAATGCCTGATCTACCCACAGAATGTATATTCTAAAGGATGAAGAGGCTGGTCAGATATATTATTTCAGAGAGAAGTGGCTTTGAAGATGATTTATATCTATAAAATGTAAATGTGGATGTATATCTGGCAGGAAAACGCTGCAGTTTTTAGCATCAGGAAAATGACTCAGCCTGGTTAATAAAGTCTTTATTGCTCGGGATGGATGGATGAAGGAAACATATGTAATGGAGACTGACAGTCTTGCAGGAAGTCATCCAGAAGGAGGCCAAAACAAGCATCCTGCTCCCATTTGCCCAATTGCCTGATCCCCTTTTGCCCTCAACCTTTTGCATTTGGTCAAGGGAGGATTCAGTGCCTCAGTCACAAATGGGATGCCTTCCCCGGGACACATCCACTGGACCAAACAATTTATTCTAAGTTATATTTCCAACCCTCTCTTCATTATATTAAACACTGATGCTCATTTCAAAGCACAAAGCATTGTGCTCATGATGTACAAACCACTGCAAGTCCAGGCAGGAGGCCAATTTGTGCCCAGTGGGTGACAAGGTCAGGAGTCTGAAGAAGGGGACATTTTCTTAGCACCAACTGGATGCCAAGCACAGCGCTGAATACTTTCAATTGTCCTTGTCCTTGCTGAATCCTCCCAGCTCCCCTCCAAGGGGGAGGAAACCATTTCAGCCCAGAAAGGAGACTCATCATCCTCTGTTTAGGTCAGAGCAGAGGTAGTGGACATCCGGGGAGGTGAGCGGTCTACAGATTTCTCAGCAGGAAGCTGAGTCCAGGATTGAGATTTCAGATTGCTTATATACTCAGCCTTACTTTTTTTTTTTTTAAGTTTTTTTAAAACTTAATTTTATTAGTTCACTTTTTTTTTTTTTTAAATATGGTCCTAAGGATTGAACCCAGTGCCTCATATGTGCTAGGCAAGCGCTCTACCACTGAGTTACAACCCCAGCTCTCAGGCTTACATTTTAAAGAGGATGCCTGTGATTATCTCTGTCCCCAACTCCCATTATTCTATTTTACGGACCTCTGACATGGATCATGGCTTTTTTTTTTTTCAGTTGTAGATGGGTACAATACTTTTTTATTTTGTTTATTTATGAAGTGCTGAGGATCAATCAAACCCCACACATGTGAGACAAGTGCTCTATCACTGAGCCACAACCCTCACCCATGAATCATGGCACTTTTAAGTATTTTCAATTATTTCTTTCTTCCTCCTCCTCCTCCTCCCCCTCCTTCTCTCCCTTTTCCTCCTCCTCCTCCTCCTCCTCCTCCTCCTCCTCCTCCTCCTCTTCCTCCTCTTTCAGTGCTGGGGATGAAACCCAGGGCCTTGAGCATGCTAGGCAAGTGCTCTAACACCAAGCTGCACCCCCTGCTCTCTTTTACTAATTTCTTGTATGACTTTTCTGGTAAAGAGAAAGTATAACAAAGTTTTAGAGGAAGTGTTGGAAAACTTTTTGTGAAGGGCCAGAAACAGACTGTTGTAGGCTTTGTGGGCCCTATGGTTTCTGATGCAGCTGCTCATCTGCTGTTGGTTATGAGAAAGTAGCCTAGGTATCACAATAATAAATGAGAACAACTGTGTGCCAATAAAACTTTATATACAAAACACAGGCACCAGGCTGGACTTGGGCTGTGGGCTATAGTTTGTTGACCCCTGTTTTAGAGCACAATTATGGCATCAGACTGGCCAAGATTGTGTCTCAGATCAACCCTGACTAGTCCTATTACTTTGACAAGTTCTTTAGCTTCAATGTTTTAGATCCTATAGCTATGTACAGAGACTATAACTGTATTTTCCTCCTAGGGCTACACAGAACCTGTCTTAAAAATTGTAATCTTTGCAACCTTATCCTTTACATGTCTTGAGCTAGGGGCCACATCAGCTGTCTACTTGGTGCCTGGCACAGTGCCTTGGAAAAGGCAGGCAGTCAGGGCTGGGTGTGGTGGCACAACTGTAATATTATCTACTAAAGAGGCTGAGGCAGGACAGTGTATTAAACCCAGGAGTTTGAGGCCAGCCTGGGTAACACAGCAAGACCTTGTCTCCAAAAAAAGTAAGTAGTCAAGAAATATTGTTAACAAATCAGTACATAGATGCATCATTTCTTTTTAGCCCCCAAATAAGAAAACCAGGGTTTGTTTTATGTTGATTAAAAAAAATGTATATACAGGTTTTTCTTTTTTAGATGCATAGAAATTTCTCCAAGCCTAACTTTTAGCTGGATTATTTATATGACTCAGAATTCAACTGTGTTAGCTAGCTGTCAATTAATGTAACAAAATTCCTTAGATAATCAACTTAAAAAGAAGAAAAGTTTATTTTGGCTTATAGTGAAGGAGGTTGGTTGGTCTCATGGCTTTTGGACCTATGGCGAGGCAGAACTTTATGATAGGATTGCATGATGGAGAAAGCTGCTCACCTTTCGGTATTTGGGAAACAAAGAGACAAGAAGGGCCTGAGATTCAATATCCCCTTCAAGGGCACCCCCCGTGACCCAACTTCCTCCCACTAGGCCCAACCTCTTAAAGATTCTAACATCTCCTAATAGCACCACGTGCTCTGGACCAAGCCTATAATAGATGAGCCTCTGGGGACATTTCAGACCCAACATCGACATTGACATTGCATCTACATCAGACTAAAATTTTTTTGAAGCCAGAAAAAAGGTCAGCTTTCATTGTGCAAACCAAACATATCATTGGGGAAGCTGATCAAAACGCCACCTTCTTTAAGAACCATCTGTTTGACTTCACAGTACCCTGTGACTTTGAGTACAAGAGCATGAAAGCACTCAATAGCACTTCTAAGATGATTTGAGGCCATGCCTTAAATATAATTGAACATATAAAATATTTGTGGAGCTTTCTTTTGTATTTTAAAACATTATTTACGTCCATTTTAATAGACTTCATGGATGAGTGAATATTTAATAAGTAGTTACAGATATTTTAAAGGCACAGGTTAGGAAGGAGACAATCCAACTTTTTCGATTTTACTGTCCTGTGTGCAATTATCCCTATGTTTAGAGATTGTAGACAAAATGACCATGATTAATCTGTGGTTTTTCTTTTTCTTTTTTTTAAACCATGTTTGAAACATCAAGTGTTTCAAAGAAGCTAAGATCTTTGAAGCTCTGGGACCCATTGGTGAAATCTCTGTCTATCCTCTCGTGTTCTTTAGTATTTCAATCTAAGTGTTCTGCTATAGTTTGGATGTCAATCATTCCCCAAAGGTCCATGTGGTAGAAGTTTGCTCCCCAGGTAGTGCTATTGGGAGGTGGTGGAGCCTTTAAGAGGTGGAACCTAGTGTACCAGGGTCTCCAGGTTAGAGGGGCATTCCTTGAAGGGGATAGTGGGACCTCAACCCCTCCCTCTTTCTTTCACTTCCTTTCTACCAGGTGAGTGGTTTATTCCACTGTGCACTCCCCATCTTGTGCTGCCCTGCCACAAGCCCCAAAGAAATGGCCATGTGATCAAAGACTGAGACCCCTAAAGTGATGATCCAAAATAAACCTTTCCTCTTTATAAGTTGATTATCTCAGATAGTCTTTACAGCAATGGGAAACTGACTACACATGTACTTATGGTACATTTTGCTTTTTATTCATTCATTCTTTCTTTCTTTCTTTATTTGTGGTGCTGGGGATTGAACCCAGGGCCTTGTGCTCGCGAGGCAAACACTCTACCAACTGAGCTATATCCCCAGCCTCCATTTTGACCTTTACTATTGAATTTTACACTAGTTTGATTCCAATGTGGCACTAGAAAACATATGGTTGGAGCAGGACCACTTATGTGGAAATGATAGAAAATCCTCAGCATCTCTGGGAAACACATCTAGAGTTGAATCAGTTAATAAGACTCAGTCCTGTCTTAGTGCTGCTGGGGCTGACCCTGTGTAATGAATATGCATCAGCTCTGCACCTGCATGTCCTTTACATTGGATGACTTTGGTGCCTCTTTTAGATCTGTGCCAGAAAAAGCAAGTATTATTGCCATAATACCTAGGAAAAGACTGAGGAACTCAAGAGCTGAAGGGACTTGTTCCGGATGATAGCTAGTGGGAGAGTTTCATTAACATCGAGAGGGACAAAGAGACATCAATCCAAGAATTCTTCCTCTCATTTGCTCCATGCCATGGACTCCTTTGGTGGAATGCTGAAATATATGGACCCCCCTCTCAGAAAAATGCTTTTAAATGCATTCAACACAATACATAGGGTTATGAAGGAGATAAGTTATATTGAGGTACAATTACTGAAATCTTAACAAAATTTGGAACATACACATTTTTTATTAATACATTAAATATAACCTTGTCCAAAGACTGCAATACTTTTGAAGTTGTGATACATGTAAATGATGTCTGATTCAACTACAATATGCTGTAAAATGCCTATGATTCTTTTGCTGAAGAAGTCACAGGTTCTGCTAAAAGTACTGTGGTCTGCTCCCTACAGTCAGAGTACAAAGAAATGCTAAATTTCAATTAGAGGTGATTGAACATAAGCAAAATGTTTTCCTATCCAAATTCATGACCATCCTTCCTGAATTTTATCTGTGGTCCCTATGGGTCTGGAGAACTCAAGTAAAGAACACTTTATTGAGTCCAGTCCCTTGTAAAACAGACGGGAAGATGAGGGCTAGAGAGGAATAGGATGGGCTTAGACCCCTCAGCTGTGTAATAGTGGGATTGAGCTAGAACCCAGGGGCTGGCAATACCTTCCCTGCAGCAGGGATAGATGAAGAATGAATATGATCCTATGTGTAGATGCAGTGACACAGTAGCCATGACAGAAAACAGGACCACGTGACATGGCAGAAACAAAGAGATGAGATGTGCTAGAGTCTCCATGGAAGGGGCAACCCCAGCTGAAAGTGCCTTCTGCCGGGACCCTTTCCTCTTCCTTCCTGGAGGAGGACATCATGGCCACATTCTGAAGAAAGTACAGGCAAATACTAGAAGGGACATAGGCCCCTCCTGACGAGATGGATTAACCACTGCTATGGTTTGAATGTGGTGAAAACTGTTTCCAAACTCATATGTTAATAGCATTTGGGGGATGAAGCCTTGGGGAGGTAATTAGGATTAGATGAAGTCATGAAGTCAGGTAGGGGGTGGGGTGGGGACCTATGATGGCATTAATTGAACTAGCACACTTAACTAGCACTCTTGCCCGGTCCTGCCATGTGATGCCCTCTGCCATGTTATATGCAGCATGAAGGCCTCACCAGATGTTGAACAGGTGCTGCTGTCAGTTCTTAGGCTTCTCAGCCTCCAGAGCCATAAGCCAAGTAAACTTCTATTCATAAATTACCCAATCTCAGGTATTTTATTCTAGTAACACAGAACAAACCAACACAGTCTATCTTGGACTGCCCGCCTTTAGAATTCCCAAGTGAGTGAGAGGGAAAAAGTCTCCTGACTTATTCTCTGCATGGTGACTTGTGTTCTGTTCTGTGCAGCCAAACTCACTCCCTGATAGACAGCTCTTCCTAGCTGGGTGACCTCCCTTCTCTGAGCCATGGGTTCCTCATCTGTAAGAGCTCTGTTTATGATTTTCTTGTGAAGATTAGAGGATACTGAAGACTTTTACTGCTTGGAACAGTAAAAGGCAGACGTTATTAATAAATAATATTATTTATTACTATTTTGCTGAATTGTAGTTCAGTGCTTTCCCTACCATACTGACTATAGCTTGAAACTCCATAGACAGACTCACAGTCCCATCAGCACCCGCCCCGACCCCAAGCTCAGCTCCTCTCTCTTCAGCTCTGCCTTGCAGGCCTCAGATTCAGCCTTGACAAAGTGCTTGTCACGTCCCACAGAAAGGAACAGTTTATGAAATGCTGACAGAGGCCAAACACCTAATAATTAGTGGCTAGCAACCACAGACATGGAGGCAATTAGGAGGTTTGTAAAAATTCAGGGGACTAACGCAACTCCTCATTTATTCCTCAAATTTCTTGCATAAGCTCCAAAGATATTATTTGTGTCAGGAGTGCAGACTTTACAGGAAGAATGTGGGATAAGAAGTGACAAAGAGGCTGTGGGGGGCTGTGAGGAACCTTCGAACACCAAACCCCTTCCTGTTCCAGTGGCCACTCTGCTGGGCCTTCTACCATCAGAGCAGGATTCATATGGGTCATGTAGGGCGTCCAGAAGGCCATAGGCCTTAGTAGGGGGTCAAAGGAGGTGCTGGTCAGCTTTTTGTTACTTCAACAAAATACTGGATATGATTAACTTAAAAAGAGGAAAGGTGTATTATGGCTCATAGTTTTGGAGTTTCAGTCAGTGGTTTGTTGGCCTCCTTGCTTTGGGCCTGTGGCAAGGCAAGACAACATGGCATCAACTCATAGTGAAGGCAAGTGCTCACTGTATGGCACTGGGAAGGAAAGAGAGAGAGAGAGAGAGAGAGAGAGAGAGAGAGAGAGAGAGAGAGAGAGAACCAATATGGGGCAGGGGTCCTAATGTCCCCTTCAAGAGTATGCCCCAGTAACCTAACTTCCTTCCACAAGGCCCCACCTACTAAAGGTTCCAGGAGCTGTGAACAGTCCTTTAGCATATGGGGGACACTTATCTAATCCAGAGTGAAGGGTAAAGATGGCATGAGTTTTCCAAAGACACACCTGGCCTACAGTCATGTTCAAGGCTGATGCTGTTTCTCTACCTGGTCCTTTTCTTTCCTCGACACCACATCCTTTAGCACTGACGGTTTGGGGACCATGTTAGGATACTAATGTTGCCAAAGGAGGCTTTCGTGGACAGGGACCCTAGAAAAGTGGCACACAGCTCTCTATACTCAGGCCTGCTTGGGTCCCTGGTGACAATTTGACATCCCTTTAATTAAAATCCTTTTATCATCATCCTTTTTTATTAAAATAATACCATTTTTAAAATTCAAGAACAGAATTATCTTGGACCCCTAGTAGCATGTCAACAGGCATGGAACTGTTAACAGGAACGGACTCGATGGAAATGAGACCAATAGACTTTTCCACTAATTGAGGCCAGTGATGTCTTAGCTTCTCTTACAGATCCTCTGTCTACCCGCACCCTACCCCAGGTATCTTAATCCAATTGTTGACATTAAGATTGGGGGCTCTCAAGGACATCTGGTACATTTGAAAGACACTTGGAACATCCTCAAATATTTATTTTCTTATCTGAGGCTTTTCCAAGGGCTAAAGCTCTGTGAATTGCTTTTGTCATTTCAGCCCTTTAGATCTTTAGACCTCAGATTTGGAAATGGACTTCTCAGTAATCAGGGCTTCTGGAATATGATGAGAAGAAACCTGAGTACTTCAGGTCATCTCTTTTTGGGAGGATAACTAGCACCAGCAGTGTGAGCAGAACTCATGAAGGCTAATTTCTAGACGTTTCCTTCATCCTGGAAGGTGAGGTGAGATTTGGGAGGCTATGGAATTGACTGGGCATGCTCATTCCTGTCTGTCCCTTCCCCTCTTAGGCCTTCTGTGATGGAGGCACCTCTGAGTCCCCAGTTACTCTCAGGGTCAGCACAAAAGGTCTTGGACCAGAAGCTTCTCCTGTCTCCTCAGTTTTAATATCCACACCGCAGGCCTCCCTGACTATGCCTGTTGCTCCACTACAGTAACAAAGTGTCAGGGCTGGGGGTGGATGGGGACAGGACAATCTGAGCCTTAGCCAAAACTTTGCCCACAGTCTATAATTTCTAAAGATTTGATGGCTGAATCTCCTTCCAGTTCTCCAAAAGTAACATCATGTACTATTTTCCAAACAGTAATTAGTGTATCTACATCATGCCTGTTGCCATTTCTGCAGTCGTCTATTATTTCAATTTTAAAATAATCTCATCACTTTTTCACTCAATAAAATTTTAAGAGGAAAATTTTATGTCATCTGCACCGTTGAAATACTGGTGCCACTCGCTCTAAAGCGACGTTCTTCAGCAAAAGTAAATAAAAAGGAAACAGAACCATTTTTAAATTTGAACTCGGAGACCTTGAACTCTGAGGTCACCTGTCTAAATTTTTGAGACGGAGATTGGGTTATCTATTTACCTAAAAGAAAAAGAAAGAAAGCTAGAAGGAGAGAAGAGCAAGAGTTGGAGGGGTGTTTAGGTGTCAATGAGCTGCAGGCTGCGTGTCCTTGGGCCCTCCTGGTTCTTCTTCTTTTCTCACTTGTAGTTCTCAAGAACAACTTCAGAGTGTGCTGGTAACACAGCATCCCGAGATAAGGAGGAACTGGCTAGAACATCCTGAACTCTGTTCCAGTCTTTCCTAGAAACAGGATGTTCTTCAACACTGTAGCCCAGTTTGTCATGTGCCCCCCCCCCCGCCCCCAGGTATAGCACTCAGGGTGGGCTGCTTTGGAAGGATCTCTTTGCTGCGTGCAAGTGGAGCATGCAGTTGGGTCTCCTGAACCGGAGCTCTTTGTGAATCCTAGACTTCTGTGTCCTTTGTTGCCTACTTGTAAGTAGCAAATCCACTTTCTGTAACTCGGTGCATATGTGAGTGTTCTGTTGGAGCAAGGAATCAGTATAGGGTGACCCTGCATGAATGTGGGAAGTAGGGTGCTCTTATAGCTTGGTTATGAGGTATCCCCTGAAAACTCATGTGTGAGACAATGCAAAAATGATCAGAGTTGAAACGATTAGATTAAAAGAGATGTAAACTAATAAGTACTAGTCCAGTGATAAGGACTGTGTGGTACTGGAAGCAGGTAGGGTGTGGCTGGAGGAAGTGGGTCACTGGGGGTATGTCTTTGGGGTTTATATTTTGTCCCTGGGGAGCAGAGCTCTCTCTCTCTCTCTTCTAAGGCCATGTCCTGAACTGCTTTCCTCTGCCATGATGTCCTGCCTCACCTTGGGCCCAGATGGAGCCAGCCATCTATAGATTGAGACCTCTGAAATAATGAGCCCCAAATAAATTTTTCTTCCTCTATAATTGTTCCTGTCAAGTCTTTTGGTCATAGCAATGAAAAAAAAAACAACTGACTAAAACAGGTTCTGAGGGGGAAGTGAGGACAGATTAACTTGAAAATTGTGTGTAATAGTAAAATACACAACATCATATTTGTCATTAGTTATATCTAGCACATTTATGATATTGTGCAATCATCACCATTTTCAAATTCCAGAACATTCCATCACCTCCAAAGGAAACCCTGTACTTTTAAACAGTCACTTTCCATTTCTCCCTAGCTTTGGCAACCATGAATCTTTCTGTCTCTATGAATTTGCTCTGGACATGTCACATAAATGAGATCTTTCACAGTTTATGTTTGCCTTTGTTCAAGATTCAACTATGTTGTGGCATGTATCAGTATTTTATTATGCTTTATGACTGAACAATATTCCATTTATGGATGTACTGGATTTTGTTTAACTGTTTGTAGACTGACAGTCATTTTGAGTTGTTTCTACCTTTTAGGTCTTGGGAACACTGTGGCTATGAACCTTTGCATGCCAATTATTATTATCCAAGCCATAACAGGCCCCTAGTTTCCACATTCATGCCCCTGTACTGATTCCTAGATTGGACAGAACACTCTCATATGCACTGAGTTATAGGAAGTGGGTTTATTACATACAGATAGGCAATAAAGGACACAGAAATCCAGGATTCACAAGGAGCTAAGGCTCAGGAAACTGCCAGGGCAGGAGACCCAATTATTGTCTGAGTACATGTTTTCAGTTCTTTTCTGTATATACCTAGGACTGGGATTGTTGGGTCCAATGGTTATTATGTGTTTATATTATCAAGGAACTGCCAAAATTTTCCACAGTGGCCGCACCATTTTACATACCCACTAGCAGTGCATAAGGGTTTCAATTTCTTTGTATCATTGCCACACTTGATTTTATTTTTAAAAGTTATAACTATCCCCATGAGGAGGACAAACTAACTTCTAACTCCTCTGATCTGCTCTCCACCTAGAAAACAGATGGATGTCCCTAAATTGTCCATATGTTCACATTTCCCACCTTTTTAACCCCAAGTTTTTAGGATAAAGACAAAAATACATCTATCTGCTTTTGCTGTGTATACAGGGCAGAAAGTGAGTGAGGGCTCAGAAGTTGTTTCCACCTAGAATTGTCATCTCCTTTCTCTGTTGAGTCCTCCCAATGAAAAACCATTACAATTTCTCCCTTCTCTGTTTCTTAGCTCAAAAACTTAGCTCACTGTGTTTCTTAGCCTCAAATACAGGATTATCTCCTGATTTGTGTGTGTGTGTGTGTGTGTGTGTCTGCTGGGGATTAAACCCAGGGCCTTATGCATGCTAAGCACACTCTGTACCAATGAGTTACATCTCTAGTCTCCGGGTTTGCATTCTTTTTAAATTAAAAAGTTATTTATAGGGAAATAATAAAGCAGAACCATAAAATAATAATAATTATAATAATGTTATACTTTATCAAAATTAAATATGCCTACATTTCAAAAACACTATTAAGGAAATAAAAAAAAACTAGGCAAAACTGGGAGAAAGTATTTTCAGAACACATATGTGTTAAAAGAATTGCACTTAATATAAAAAGCTCTTATAGCTAAATAAGAAGGTAGAAATATCCAATAAAAATGAGCAAAAGACTTGCCAGGTATGGGAGAATGTGACTGTAATCCCAGTAACTCAAGAGGCTGAGGCAGGAGGATTGCAAGTTTGAGGCCATCCTCAGCAACTCAGGGAAGGCCTGAACAACTTAGCAAGACCCTGTCTCAAAATAAAAAAAATTAAAAAGGGCTAGGAATGTAGTTCAGTGGTTAAGTGCCCCTGGGTTCAATCCCCAATATCAAAAGAAACAAACAAGCAAAAAGACTTCAACAGATACATCACCAAAAATGTACAGAGGACAAATAAGCACATAAAAAGTCGTTTGACATTATTAGTCACCTGAAAAATACAAATTCAAGCCTCAGGAGGGCACCACCAGCCCATTAGAATGATTAAAATTAAAACAGATTAAAGCACCAGGGGTTGGTGAGGGTGCCAAGTGACTAGAAATCTCATGCCTTGGTAGGAATGCAAAATGATACAGCAACATTGGAAAACTGGCAGTTTTGTAAAAGTTGAACATAGACTAACCATACAACCCAGCAAGTCCTATTCCTAGGTATGAACTCAAGAGACCTTTATGCAAATGACTACAGCAGCTTGCAACCAATGCCTGCAACCAGCTGAATTAGTAAACAAATTGTAGTATATCCACACAATGGAATACTACTCATCAGCAAAAAGAAATGAATTACTAATATACACAACCACATAGATGAATCTCAAAAATATTATGTTAGATGGAAGAAGGCAGACACAGAGGCTTCATACTTACGAGTTCATTTATAAGATATTCGTGAGAGGTAAAACTATACAAAGGATCAGTGGTTGCCAGGCTCAGGGTGAGGGGGGCATTTGATGGCCTAGGAGCATGAGAGAAATTCTGGGAGTGAAGAACATGTTCTATATCTAGACTATAATATTGTTTATGTGGCCGAATACACTTGTCAAAACTTAAAGCAAACACTTAAAAAATGTGAATTATATTTTACATAGATTTTGTGCTGACATAACTGACTTGAAAACTTATTTGAAACTCAACAATAACAAAAAACAAATAATTTGATTGAAAGATGGACAAAGAAGCTGAGTGTGGTGGTGCATGCCTGTAATTCCAGCAGCTTGGGAGGCTGAGGCAGGAGAATCACAAGTTCAAATCCAGCCTCAGCAAATTAGTGAGGCCCTGTCTCAAAACAAAAGTTATATATATATATATATATATATATATATATATATATATATATATATATATACACACACACACACACACACACATACATATATACATGTGTATGTATATGCATATATGTGCATATATATACATGTATATATATAATGAGCTGGGCTGGGGATATGGCTCAGTAGTTAAATGTCCCAGGGTTCAATCCCTGGTACAAACAAACAAAGAAATCAATAGCAAATCACAAATCCAATGAGATATCACCTCGCACCCATTAGAATGGTTTCTACTAAAAACAACAGAAAATGACTGGTGTTGTCAGCATGTGGAGAAATGGAGAGCTGCACTCTTGGCTGGAACGTGAAATGGTGCAGCTGAAGTAGGATGACGAGGCTGGAAACCAGGGAATTGTCAGGAAGCAGGTTTATTAGCTGCAGCGATGGGCTGGTGGGGTGGGGCCGCAATCAATTGCTTTTGCTGAAATCAATCAGTCCCTCTGAACCTCTGCAGCTAATAAACCTGCCAATTCCTCAATGTCCAGCCTGGTCTGTCCTACTTCATTTTGGTGATCCAAATGGGACCAAGGAGGTAAAGACAGCTTTTCTGCCTCTCTTGTCTCTGGGGTGTGGCTTCCCCTTAGCCCACATAGGTGACTCTTTGACTGAAGGACGAAGGAAGGACTCACCCAGTGCCCTGGAGCACCATGGAACCCAGGAGAGGCAGGCACCAGGATTAGGGAATTTGGAGCACCGCCCAACTGAACAGACAGGACCCGGATCCATTAGTGGTAGCCCTCCCGACTTCCCCATAGAGGCCTGAGCAGGTGGAAGAGAGGCTTGATCAGCCTCTGTGGGTCCTGAGTACCCTCAAAAGGGGTTGGAGTGGGAAAGAACCTAGGGGGTTCCCCAGTAGTCTCTGTTCTGGTCAGCCAGCAGAGGGGAAACGTTGACTCCCTTTTTTGGCTTGGAGCCTGTGGAATTTGGGGGATTTGGGTGGTGTAGAGATTTTACTCTATGTTGGTGTGAAAGTGTGTCCTGACCCATGATTCCGTGGTACCTCATACAGTCAATGGCGGATTCCACCATCCAGGCAGAAAGCTCCAGGTCTGGGGTTGATACTGACCTGCAAGGCTAAGAGGACCCTAAATCCCGCCAAGGGGAACAGCCAGAGATGGCAGAAGGGAGTCTTGTCCTAAATGTGTGACGCCGATGTAGGATAAGGACATGGGAGGCACACAAAGTAAACTGAATTCCTTGAACCTCTTGGAATGTATGTTGAAAAATTTTAAGAAGGGTTTTAAGGGAGACTATGTGGTGAAACTCATCCCACAAAGGTTGCGTACTGTCTGTGAATTAGAATGGCCCACCCTAGGTGTGGGCTGGCCATCAGAAGGATCTTTAGATGACAGAGTCATTGCTGAGGTCCTTTCAATAGTTGTTGGAATCCCTGGACACCCAGGCCAGTTTTCTTATATTGATTGTGTCAAGAGATAGTACAGAAACAGCCCCCTTGGTTGAAAGCCTGTCTAGATGGACAGTCCAAGCTGCTGTTAGATTGGAGCATAGCAGCCTCTAAGACCCAACAGAAGGCCGCTAAAAAGAGAAAACCTGACAAAGAAAAGACAGAAAAGGACCAGTTTTGCCCAGTGAGCCAGAAGAGAACTGACCAGTTTACGTGGCGCTCTACCCAACCTTACGGAGACTGCCCCTCAGACCCCTCGTCCCCAGAGGCAACAGATGATGGTCCTTCAATACCAGCCACTCCTTCCTCCATGGTGTCCTCAGAGCCAGAGGTTTCCCCAGAACAAAAAAACTCCTCTTCCACCCCTCGAGACCAAGATGAAAACCCGTCCTAAGACCAGAGCCAACCCAGATGAGAGCTCTCCAGATGCCCCTACAAGACGCTAGAGGGCCTGCCTGTGTTGACCAGGAAATAAATGTTCCAGGGGGACAATGCATTTATATGTATCAGGCTTTCGTCTCCACTGATCTTTTATATTGCAAAAATCCCATTCCCCCTACATGGAGAAGCCCCAGCCATGACTGATTTGATGCAATCCATTATGCAGACTCACCAGCCTACCTGGGTGGATTGCCGCCAGCTCCTTCTAACTTTATTCAATACAAAGGAGCACAGACAAATGACCTTAATAGCTTAAAATGTCTAGAGGAACATGCTCCAGATGCACAAGGCAACATCCAAGCCTATGTCCAGGCCCAGGTCCCTGATACTGACCCAGAGTGGGGCCCCAACAAAGAGCAAGACCTCTAAAAGATAAAGAGATATCAAGTAGCCCTCATAAGAGGCCTAAAGAAGGAGGAAGGAAAACCCTAAACATGAACAGGATATCAGAAGTGCTCTGCTTCTGTGAACGACTGTGTGAGGCCTTGTGATTCTTCACTCCCTTTGATCCTGAGGCACCAGACAGCCAGTGAATGATCAATGCAGCCTTTGTGGGACAGCCCCAGAGTGACATTTGCAGAAAGCTACAAAAACTAGGGGGCTTTGCTGGGAAGAATGCCAGTGAGCTGATTGAAGTGGCCACCAGTGGTTCATCAGTCAAGACCAAGAGGCTAAGCAAGAAGCAGATCAGAAGATGAAGAAGATGAATTTCCTTGCAGGTGCTCTTACTGCAAGCCTAGGAGTCACCCAAATTGGGGGTTCCACCAGAGCAGAGCCAAAGCAAATATCAAAATTGGGGCCAAATGCAAGGCCAGAGGAGGATCTGGTTGGAAGAACCACTTCACCCCAGGAATAAACTGAGACCAAACCAGTGCACCTACTGCCATCTAGAGGGCCATTGGAAAGGTGAATGTCCCCAACTGAAGGAGGACAATTGGGCTGCTGCTACTCCTTCCCAGGATAAGAGAGGTGAAGTCATTCAAGGGCCATACCAACCCTACAAATGGGTCCCCCGTGATACTCAACACCACAAACACCTATCTGATACCCCTGAGAAATCTGTGGGACTGGCAGCCATGGAAAATTATGATGAGGACTGGGACCAACTGGGCTCCATTCCTTTGGGCCCCCAGGAGCCTATGTTCTGAACAGGACCATAGGGAAGCCAACCTATGGACTTTATGGTGGACACTGGAGCTCACCATTAGGTGGTGACCCAACCTGTGGGCCCACTTTCAATGAAACAGACCACAATTGTAGAGGCCACAGGCAACAAAGCTCGTCATCCTTTCCTGTTGCCCCAGCATTGCAACTTAGCAGGCCACGACGAAGTGACCCATGAGTTCCTGTACATGCCAGATTGCCCAGTGCCATTGATGGGTTGGGACCTGCTGGGAAAACTCTGGGCCCAGATAACTTTTGATGCAAGAGGCCAGGCAGCCTTATCATTGGGAAAACCTGAAGCAAGAATTTTAATCCTCACACTTCCCCAGAAAGAGGAGTGGCATCTCTTCAGTCTAGTAAAGGCACCACAACAGGGACCAGAGCTTCTTTTCCAAGTACCAGAAGTTCGGGCAAAGGACAATCCACTTGGCCTAGCCCAAAACATCCCCCCAGTGATGGTGGAATTAAAACTGGGAGCCATACTGGTACACCTGACACAATGTCATAGTCCTCATAAGGCACAACTTGGAATTCAAAAACTTTTGGACAGACTTTTGCAACATGGGATTCTCAGGCCTTGCCAATCACCATGGGATGCACCTCTTTTGCCTGTCCAGAAACCAAGAACTGGTGATTACTGGCCAGTCCAAGATTTACGTGCAGTGACTCAAGCCACAGTCACCTTACATCCTATGGTCCCCAATCCGTTTACTTTCCTAAGTCTGCTCCCGGTGGAGGCAGCACATTTCACATGCCTGGATGTGAAATAAGCCTTCTTTTGCATTCAACTAGCACCACACAGTCAGCCACTCTTTGCCTTCTGATGGGAAGATTCTAATGGGAACAAAGGCCAATTGACCTTAACTGGGCTACCACAGGGTTTCAAAAACTCACCAACCATCTCTGGGACAGCACTGGCTGTGGAGGGCCATCAGTGGGCTGTGTGTGTGTGTGTGTGAACTTTGAGCATGAGCACATGAGTGGACTGGATTGAAGTTGCCTCTCTGTTTGGGCTGGTGACATATGTGTCCTTTTTGCTTGCTGTGATCCCCACACAGCACCTGAGATGGGTGTGGCCTCCCAAGATGTCAGTCAATCTGCTGACCACAAGACAAGCTAGACTCAACCCCCTGAAACCTAAGCCCGCCTCATTTGGGGTGGAACTTTCTCAAGTGTCTTCCTCTCAATAAAAAGGGGCTTCAGAATGTCCTCCTCATCTTTTTTCTGCCTCCCTGTGAAAGCAGGAGCAGAGGAGCCCTCACTGAAGAAACCCAAGACAAAGGTATTTTCTCTGTCTCGGTGTGGTTATTTGGTGCCAACCCAAATTCACCTGGAATGACCCTGAATGATTTAGTCACATGTTGCGGCAGTTGGACTTAAACGCCTTTCCTGCAAAACAATGTGGGTGCACATTGCTCTAATATGATCTGTGCTGGCCAGAACAAACAGAGAGGGCAGCTTCTCACTCGCCTGTGTAAGGCTGGTTACAAAGTTTCAAAGAAGAAAACCCAGATATGTCAAGAAAAAGTCAAGTACCTTGGTTTCTATCTGACTCAGAGACAACAGCCATTGGGCCCCGAGAGGAAACTAGTGATCTGCTCAATTCCAGTCCCTTCAACCCATTGTCAGATTAAAGAGTTTTTTTGGAGGGACTGCTGGATTCTGCCATATATGGATCTCCAACTTTTCAGTTATGGCAAAACCCCTCTAGGAAGCCACAGAGTGGGGAGAACAGGATTCTCTAACATGGGGGCCAACACAGCAAAAAGCCTTTGATGATATTAAACAAGCACTCACCAGTGCACCTGGACTAGGACTCCCTGACCTCACGAAGCCTTTCTTTCTGTATGTCCATGAGTGGTCTGGAATAGCTATAGGAGTCTTAACTCAAATGCTGGCACATGGCACCTTCCAGAGGCCTACCTGTCCAAACAGCTGGACTCTGTAGCCCAGGGCTGGCTACCTTGTTTATGGGCCTTTGCAGCCATAGCCCTTCTGGTGTTGAAAGCTGATAAACTGGCTGTGGGACAAGAATTGGTTGTCAGGGTTCCTCAATGAATTTTGACATTATTAGGCCACAAAAGACAGTACTGGTTGAGTAATGAGAGGATGGTCAAATACCAGGTCATGTTAAGTGAAAATCCACGTATCCATGTTGAAGTCATCCGGACTTTAAACCCAACAACTTTGCTGCCCATTGGACCTGGATGCCCTGATCACACTGTGTTGAGGTCATGGACGAAGTGTTCTCCAGCAGATCAGACCTGACAGACCAGCCCCTCAGGGACCCTCATGCACAGTACTTCACAGATGGAAGCAGTTTCATAAAAGATGGGGTTCGTTTTGCTGGATATGCAGTGGTCACTCTGGACTCCATTGTTGAGGCAGAACCTCTGTCTCAGGAACTTCAGCCTTTTGTGCTGAAGGTTTTTTTTTTTGGGGGGGGGGTGCTCTGACCCAAGAACTTCAATTGGCAGTAGGAATATGGGTAAATATATACACAGACTCAAAATATGCTTTGCCACCCTTCATAGTTCATGGAGATTTGTATAAAGAAAAGGAGCTAATTAACTCAGGAAGAAAAGACATAAAATATGAACAGTAAAATCTTAATCTTTTAGATGCAGCATGGGCTCCCAGGAAAGTTGTGGTTATACATTGCCAAGGCCACCAAAGTGGAAACACTGTGGTTACTCAGGGCAACCGGAGAGCTGACAGAGAGGCCAGATTCGCTGCAGGCAAGAAACAGGGAGGAAATCCAGTCCCAGGTTTAAAAGCTGTCCTTCTGCCTGACCCTCTAACAGAATGGGGGCTAAAATATTCCCAATATGAAAGTAATTGGTTTAAGAGTAAGAAAGGAAGGCATCTCCTGAAAGGATGGTGGAGATTTTCTGATGGCTGTGTAGCCATTCCTGAAGGACTAGCCCTTGCTTTTACCAGACAGTTCCACGGGGGAACATATATTGGTACTTCGGACTGTTCTGAATTGGCATTTCTATGTCCCCTAGATCACAAGCACCTCTTGGGTGATCAGTGAACAATGTGAGGTTTGTGCCTACAACAATTCTCACCAAGGGAAAAGGTTTCCACTAGGAATCCAAACTATAGGAGAAGCACCCTTTGAGGACTTGGAAGTAGACTTCACTGAACTACCATGCTCACAGGGCTATAAATATCGTTTGGTTTTTGTATGCTCTTACTCTGGCTGGGTAGAAGTTTTTCCAACCTGCATTGAAAAGTCTAGGGAGGGAGCCAGGATGCTCCTCTGAGAAATGATTTGATATCCCAATAACTATTGACTCAGATAATGAATGGGCCAGCTTTTGTGGCAGAGGTGATAGAATTATTGGCCAAGAGTTTAAATATCAGATGGAAATTACATACTGACTATAGGCCATAGAGTTCTGGTAAAGTTGAAAGGATGAACAGGACTTTAAAGGCTCAATGGGGTAAGCTGTGTCAGGAGACTCATTACATTGGGGTGAACTTCTCCCTATTACACTGTTGAGGATTAGATCCACTCCCACTAGGAAGACTGGATTCTCTCCTTATGGGATAATGTCTGGAAGGCCTCCCCCACTTATCATGGGATTACAGGGAGACTTAAGAGAAATAGGAGAATTAACCCTGAGATGACAACTTCAGGCCTTAGGGAAGACTTTAGAGGTTTTCAACCAACGGTTAGAGAAAGATTGCCAGTAAGTTTGACCTCAGATGCACACTCCTTCACGCCTGGAGATTCAGTCTGGGTCAAAGAATGGAATATTCAGCCCTGAAACCTATTTTGAAGGGTCCTCTCACTGTTATTTTATCTACCCCAACTGCAGCAGCAATTTCAGAGATATGTCCCTGGGTTCATTACACCAGACTCAAGCCTGCAGCTGTGGACTGGGAGTGCTCTCCAGACCCTGCTACGCCCATGAAGCTGACCATCCAAATAAGGAAGCACTGGAGAAGCTTGAGGATCAGAAGGACAACAGCCCTGCTCTAGTCACTCCCGAAGCTTACTAGCCTCTAGCCTGTGCATGTCTGAAGCTTCAGGAAACTACAGCCCTGCTTCAGCCACTCAGGGGCTGGCTGATCAATGCACAGCATGCACAGTGGAAGATAGACTTACCACCAGGATACATGGCTCTTTCAGCCTCTAAGATAGTTCTTATACTGTAATGCATTGATGCCTCTTACTTCTAGCTGTATATATATAGTTCTCTGTTCCTTTTTTGCTATTGTTTTGATAACAGTAATTCCTACTGACTGGGCTCTTGGTAACAAAACTTCATTTATACTTTTTTATCTTGCTTGTATAGGTTTTCTAGGTTCATTTGGTATTATTAATTTGGCTTTGTTAACTTACACTGTTTAACCTACGCTAATCAAAATGTTGGTCTATCATTTAGTTTGGTTTCCTTTGATAATCTTAGGGGGCTCTGCCCTACTCGTGCCCCAACAGTGGAGATCATGATTATATCTATTATAATCAAGAGGTGATAGAAAACATACATTTAGGACCTGTCCCACCAGAGAGATGCTCTAGGTGGATGACTGTCTCTGGAAAGGACAAAGAGTCTACATGGCTTGGATTGAATCCCAATATAAGGGGGGATATAACTTGCCAGGGAATTTCACTCTTACCAGTGGAATTTGGTATTGCTGGCCACTGGACTTTCAGCCTCTGACATGGGAAAATTTTATAAAAAGTGATCCAAAACCAACTGCCCCAAAACCTACTATAAACCCTTGCCCTGATGCTAAAGTTTATGAGGGGTTGAGTTCAAATCTCAACCTTTCTTTCTTGGGGAAAAAAAAAAAATCTCTTTCTGGACCTAGCAGAGAGAATTGCTAAAAACCTTGGAGTTCAAAACTATTGGGTCTGTGGAGGGGCCCTCATGAGGGAAGAATGACCCTGGACTTGAATTTGTCTAGATGCTTATTCCCTACTAATGTGAAATAAGACCCACATGGAACTAAAAATTGAAAGGCCCCCAAGGCTGGGTCCTCACCTCAGAAGTATTTGGTAAAGAGGTCTTGGCAGATTTGGACCCCACAATACCCAATGGGTAGGTGAAACCCCAAGTAATAGAATATTGTTTGGGAACGCTACCTGGTGGCCAGAGAAACCTACGTGGTTTTGGGCAGATAACCCAGGCTGGCTGGGGATTTATGATTTTATATGCAGAAAGCCCTCTAAGAAAAAAAAATTATTTTTAACCATACCAGTTACCAAGAGATCTCCTTGTATGAGGATCTAGGGCCAAGGAAAGAGAGGTCCATTGAGAAAGGACTTGATCTAGGAGGTCACCAATTTTGGGGTGAAGATGACTGGCCACCCCAGAGGATTATTGCCACTTATGGTCCCACTACCTGGGCACGAGATGGCAGTTGGGGATATAGAAGTCTTATTTACATGCCAAACAGAATTATTGACTTACAAGTTGTACTAGAAATTATTATTAATCAGACTACCACAGCCTTTGACCTCCTAGCCACACCGCAGACCCAGATGCAAGCAGCTATATCTATCAAAACCACTTGGCATTAGGTTACCTACTGGCTGAGAAGGGAAGAATATGTGGAAAGTTCAACAGCTCAGACTGTTGCGTCCAAATAGATGACTATGGACAAGCGTTAAAGACAGCCAAAAACATAAGAAAATCTGCCCATGTGCCAGTTCAAAGCTAGCAGGGCATTAAAGCTTGGGATCCAAACTCCCTATTTGGAGGATGGTGTTTAACTCTTGGTGGATTTAAAAGCTTAAGTGGTATAGTGGGTATTCTGCTGTTAACCTGTTGATTGCTCCCATGTTTGGCTCCACTGTGTTATTAAAACCCTTAGATCTACTGTACAAGCAGTTGTTGAAAGAAAGACAACAACTAAGCTTTTGGCATTATATAATGCTTTAAGCCAAGAAGATGGTTAATTTAAAAGATTAAATTTTAGGAAGCATCCTTAAAGGGAAGAATTGCTGTGGTACACCCCTTTCTAAAGAAAATCACAATTAAGCTTCTCCAGAGACTCTCAGCATAATTGTTCTTAGACCATCAGCAAGGATCTTTGCAAAAGAGTTTTCAGGCAGGGGGTCTGTTTGCAGAAACAGAGTGCTTAAGGGATACTAACTCAAGGTCTTCACAGAGGTGAAAAGGCCTTTACAATCCAATAGATAAGAGTAAATGTCGAATTAGGGCCTTGGAAACCAGATGCCGGGTGGGGAAGGGGAGGAGAACTCTCCCTTTCCCAGGCACGGATTTTCACAGAGTGTCCTTGGGGTTATTTTTGTAAAACCTGGCCTGAGTTTATTGCCCAGAATGGTAGGGAAAAAAAGCTCTACTTTTATGCGGACTTCTGCAGATTGTGAGCCTCTGAGCCCCTCCCTCTACACACTGGCTATAAAGTTCTAAAATTTTCTGAACTCGGGGTTCAGAGGGATTGATTGTTTGTGGTGAAAGCCCCCCCACCCACTGGACTGTTGCAGTTAATAAACCTGCTTCCTGCCAATTCCCTGAAGTCCAGCCTGTCTCCTACTTCACAGCCCCTAGTGAAACCGCTGTGGAGGATCCTCCAAAACTTAAAATAGAATTACCACATGATCCAGCAATTTCATTCCTAGGTGTGTATCAGAAAGAATTGACAGCAGGATCTCAAAGAGAGATTTAAATACCTGTTAGAGTCTGTAAACAAGTCAAAATAACACCTGGCATTTAGCCAGGGGAATGTTAAAGTTCGTAAACAAGTCTGGATGGTGCCTGGCAAAATGCCAGAGGGAGTGGTTTGAGAAGTAACAAAAACAAGCCATTAAGTGTGGAGATTCCTTATTGGTTGACTGATGTATCTAGTTTATGCTAATTAGATAAGCTGTGTGGAATGTATAAATACTGCTCCTGTCCTGCAATAAAAGGCTCCTACTCCTGCTGTATCAAGTACATAAGTTATTCGTCACCCCCCCGGTTATTCTGCTGCAGCCGGACTGCGGCAAATACCCATGCTTATGGCAGAATTATTCATAGTAGCCAAAAAGTGAAAGTAACCCAACTGTCTATCAACAGAAGAATGGGGAAATAAAATGTGATATATATACACACAATGGAATATTATTCAGCCTTAAAAAGGAAGAGAAAAGTGTTTTTTTTTTAAAAACCATCTTCACAGAGGCATTTGCATTTCAAAGGACAGTAGTTAGATCCTTGGGAAAATCCTTTACAATCCAATAGATAAGAGTCAACATTGAATTAGGTCTTTGGAAACCAGCTGGGGGGTGGAGAGGGGAACTCTCCTTTTCCCAGGCACTGGGATGGGTATAAAGGCAAATTTTTATGTTAGGAGTATCTTATCACAATTAAAAACATATTTGAGTAACCTGGAAAATATTATCTGAGGAAAAAAAACCAAGATTGAGAAAATGTATGGAATCAAAATAGAAAACTTTCTCTGCCCCTCCCTTTCCTGGAGTGTCATTCTTGATTCTGTTGGGAATCATATATACAAATATGCAGCTTTAAAATATATGATACGTAGGACTAGGTAATCTGCCTTTTCAACAGTGTCCGCCACCTTTGGGAGACTTTCCCATGTCAGTATGTATGGAGTGACGTCATTTTTAAAAACCATTGCGTAGTATTTCAAAACATCCATGGCATAATTTAAGCATTATTCTATTGATTGACAGTTACATCATTTCTGATCTCCCCTGCTACAGACAATACTGCAATAAACATTCTTTTACTTCCTTATGTTCTTTTAGGAGCACTTATTTAAATATTTTAAAAAGATTTCCTCTTGACCTTCCAGGACCCAGGCTACCCTGCCCGTGTTTTTCCTTGCACTCAGTGGCCAGCCAGCTAGACTGGGCTCTTAAACTCTCTCCTTTCCTTGCCCTCTGCTTTCTTTCTAATCTCTTCCATGTGAAGTGGGCTGCCTTGCTTCTACCAGCAGCTGACGCTGCTGCTGTCTCCCCTCTGCCTAGAAACCCCCAATTAGTCAAGCCTTGTCTCATTGCTTACAAAACGTGTCCCATTTCTTAATCTGGAGCTATTTGGATGTTCCCACCAAAATATCCCTAATGGCAATGAAGAGTGAATGTACAAACTGGGATATTTGGGAAGCACATTGCAAATGGTTACAGGGAGAGGGAAATTTCTTTGAAGTCTCTTGTTTGATCTAGAAATTCTTGTATTAAAAAAAAATGTTTTCAATCCTGTCTTGTTTGGTTAAGCTTGGGTTCCAGGCGATGTTCCAGGTTTGACCTATGGCTTGCAGGGTGTCCCTGGTATCCCAGGTAGACAAATACAATTTGAGTTTTATGTTCCCAACTGGGCCTGAAACTCAGGAAAGGGAATCAGAGGGGGGCTTGCCTTTCTGGCTCAGGGGAGTTGGGTAAATGCAGTGCCTTAGTGGTGGCTGCATTTTCTGTCACTGAGTTGTTCAGCAGAGGGGAAGGGCTAGCGATAGAGAGAATCAAAGCCTTGAATGGCACTATGTATGTGTGGGGCTCATGCCACGCTGATACCTGCTAAAATGTACATTAGTTCCCTAAAGATGTTCTAACAAATCACTACCAACTTCTTGGCCTAAAGCAACACACATTTGTGTGCCAGAAGCCTGCAATCTGTTTCAATGGGCTAAAGTCAGGATGGCCCCAGCTGTCTTTGGAGCCTTTAGTGGGGAGTTTCCTTGCCCCTGAAGGGCACCCGAGGCTGCTTTCATCCTTTAGCTCTCGACCTTTCCCCACCTTCAAAGCCAGCAGCTTGGCATCTTCAAAAGTCTCTTTTTGTCCTTCTTGATTCTGTTTTCATCCTGCCATTTCACTCCTTTTGTTCCCTTTTTATAAGGACACTTGTGATATCATACCTGCTGGGACAATCCAGGATAATCTCCCCATCTCAAGATGTTGAACTTGATCAAGTCTGCCAAGCCTCTTTTGTCTTACAAGGTAACACCCATAGGTTCTGGGGAATAGAATGTGGACTAATGGGCGGGGGGGGGGGGGGTGTGTTTCTTCAGCCCATCACACACTGCAAAGTCCGAGAAGTGACAGCTCGCCTTGGTTGCTACTTATCAGCAATGACTTACACATTGCTGGGCACATGGTTCAGAGTCCCTAACAGTCAGTCATGAAATATGCAACTTTTTTTCTAGAAAAATCCCATATAACATTTTAAAGGAGTCCCGGATTCCTTGAAGTCAACACACAGACTCCTGGTTAAGCATCCTTACTGTAAAAAATTCCAGAATATTCAGCTGCCGCTGAAATTCCAGCGAGGGACCAGGGAAAACCCGGCTGAGTCGCCCAGGCTGAATTGCAAAGCAACTTCACTTCTTTACATTCACGTCGCTTAGTCTCTTTGGACAGCAGGTGGCGCCCGCGTCCGCCTCAGCGCCAAGCTGGTCGGATTCCCAGCACCTGCTTTTGGGAAAGCGGCGTGGAGCGGTCTCGGTCACTGCAGTGTCTACAGAACTGTTTCTCAGTCTCTGCACGTATGGAAAAAGGATGCCCTGTTCAGGGGGCGAGAAGCAGCCCAGGAGGCTTCGCCTTCTTTGCGGCACGCAGCTGGAGACGCCGCGGAGCCTGGTGCTGAGCCCGCAGCAGAAACCCCGCGCACCTGGGCGCGCCCTGCGGCCTCGCCCGGGGCCTGGGAGCAGGGCTCTGGGCAATAGCAGAAAACTCAAAAACCCTTAGGAAATATTTATGAGTTTCCAAAGAGGGAAGAT
Source organism: Marmota monax (assembly GCF_021218885.2). Classification (NCBI taxonomy): domain Eukaryota; kingdom Metazoa; phylum Chordata; class Mammalia; order Rodentia; family Sciuridae; genus Marmota; species Marmota monax. The sequence goes on from NW_026693806.1 coordinate 421,068, forward strand.
GAAACCTTTCCGATGACTTACAAGCTATGAAAGCAATTGCTGTTTGGTTTCTGGAAACAGTTCCCCAGGGCCATCTCTTTAGTCCTCAGGCCAGGCTGTGGCTCTTTTCTGGCCCTGGGCACGGGTGTGGATGTCCATCGACTTGGCCAGAGGAGAGGCTGAATTTCTCTGAAGCCATTTTAGGCTCTCTGAAGCTTTAAGGCAGAGGTTAGGTAAAAGTTAAAACCTGGAGACAACATATGGGCTTGGGGAGAGAGGAGCACCCTTCCAATTTAGTGTTCGGCAAAGTCAGTCCCAGAAGACAGTAGGTGTTGTAAGCCACCCAGGGATGGGCGATAGGGGGTCGTGAAAACTAGCCCTTTCCCATTGGCATGTGTGTTGGAGTACCTTGCTTCTCAAAGTCTGGTTCATGGACCAATTGCAACATTTCCTAAAAATTCAGATTACTGGGTCTTCTACCTGCTAAAACAGATGGAAGGGGCTGAGGGTGGTGACAACCTCAATATTTTTAATAAGCTCCCTGAATGATCCTCCTATTCTCTGGGTTTGAGAACCACAGCCCCAGCTCTCAGTACCCCAAAGTGGCAGTTCAGATAAAATTCCTTCCACGCAGCTGCTTGGGAGGCTGAGGCAGGAGGATCGAAAGGTCAAAGTCAGCCTCAGCAACTTAGTGAGGCCCTAAGCAACTTAGACCCTATCTCTAAATAAAAAATAAAAAGTTCTGGGGATGTGGCTCCGTGGTTGACCGCCCTTGAGTTCAATTCCTGACAAAAAGAAAAAAGTTCATTTCCCAATTGACTCTAATTCTAGCAGCCAGGGGTGCAAATTAGGTCACCTAAACTGACTAATCCTTATTTCCTGTCTAGTAGTCCTCATCTGTGAAACCTCAGGTTCTCTTTAAAAGTCTTCCCCAATTGTTCTGTGAGCCCCTGCGGGTTCCTTTTCTCCCACTACCTCCCTAATAACTGCTTCCTGCAAGTTTCATTAGAAGTAACCATAAGAGTGACTTCTGCCGTTCTTGTTCCTGGTGCATCTGTGAGCTCTCTCCTTCCTTCAGGGTTAGCCCCAGCCCTCCCAAAGCCTCAGAGACTCAAGGGCTAGATGGAATTATCTTCCCTTTGGGTCTCACTGTGTTCAAGTCCTGCTTTGTTCCAAGCAGAATCCTCCTGTTTCCAATGCAGGATTAGACTTTGTCACTAAGGCCCAGAAGCAGCACTGTATCTACTTCAGTGATTCAAAGTCCTTTGAGGAGGGAGCCTTTCCCAAGATTGTATCCAGTACTTTCTTTGACCCACCAGTTAGCTGGAAACATCTCTCAAAACCGAAAACCAAAAACAATCACAAAAAGCCCTAGGACTCTTGATTTTTCCTGTCTCCGCCAAGTAGATCATGCTGAGCTATTTCCAATACCATTGACCATTGGCCGATCATTTCTTATATTTCCAGCCTTTCTGTGCCCACATTGGCTCATATATTCCTCACAGTGATTGTGTGAAGAAGATTCTACTATTGTGCCTGTTTTATCAATGAGGAAACTGAGGCACAGGGAGGCTAGAACTCTTTTCTGGGACCACACAGCTGGTGAGTAGCAGAACAGGAATTTGAACTGAGCTCTGTCTGACCCCAAGTCCCACTCCTTAGTGACCAGGCTGTCCTGCTACTTTCCCCTGATATCTTCTGGACATTGGAATCTATCAGTCACATAACAATCTAGTAAGAGGGAAAAAATTCAGGGTTGGGGCCAGGCAGTGTAGAGTCTTGTTCAAGCCCTTCACTAGCTTGGTGACCTGGGAAAGAAACTTTCTACAGCCTCAGAGATTCTTGTACCTGCTCAGCCTATCATAAGAAAATGGTGATGAGGCAGCACCGTGGACATGGAACTGCTTGGTTAAGTCCTCTGGACACCTACGCTGTTACCTCTCACTTTCTCTAGATCCTCCTTGTTCAGATCTTCATTTCTAGCCTGTCATCATGGCCTCGGACAAGCACCCCCCACACACACTCCAGCCTGGAGTCCCTTCTCCTGTCACTCTCTTCTGCTGCCCAGCAATCCTTGTGAAACACAATTTGGTTGTCTTCCCTTTTCTATTTGCAGATCTTAGGCAGCTCCATGTACATTGGTGTGGCTCCTAGGGAGGCCTTGACCTCCTCTGGCTTCCTTCCGCAGCCCCATTTCCCCCTGTTTCCTCTGCTTCTGTCTCTTGCCCACGTCTGCTCTGCCAAATCCTTCAGACCCTGCTGAGATGCCATCTCCTCCACAAGTCTTTTCTGATTCTGTGCAGATGGATACGAAACCTTGAATTCCCAAAGCCCTACTCCAGTGGCACCTAGTAATAGCAATAGCTGTTCACTGACCAATTACCATGTGCCCGGCACTATGCTACGTATGTCACATGCCCTACCATAACTGATCTTCCTAACAACCCTCTAAGATGGTATAACTACTCCTACTTCAGAGAGCAGGAAACTGACCCTCAGTTAGTCACTTGCCCCAAAAGACACAATTAGTAAATGGAAGAATCATGACTCTCACCCAGTTCTGACTCTGTGGTTCTAATGTTTAACCCGTGTTACATAAACTTTTTTTTCTACTTTGTGCACAGTTTTTAAAAAGATGTTTTTTTGAGTGACAGTCCTATCTCTCCTTTCAGACTGAAACTGTCATGAGAGCAAAGACTAGCTTTTATTCTCTTTTGAGACAGTGGGATCACAAAGGAGATCAAGGTGATTGAAGATAGTTGTTGAGTGAATGAAAGAACAAATGAGTGAGTGAGGCACTATACATGTGTCAGTGGCTGCTGGGTTTCAGGCGGCAGGTAACACTATAGGAGAGGACAGTCCCTAGGTTTCAGCACTTTTCTTTGGTCGCTGGCAGATTTGGATGCCTCTCTTGAAGACGCAGTCTGAATGAGGCCATCAGCAGGGCCAATGCCGTTTGTCTTTGCTAATCCCAAAGAGGTTTTCTTCCTCAAATAGCTTGTCTCTGAGGATTGTGCATTGAGGAGAGAACAGGAAGTCAAGACCTGCAGAGTTTCAAGGTTGTGTCTGGCCCAGGACAGACAGTAGCCTGGAGAGGGGCAGGGACTTAGAGGCCAAACCAGGACCAGAGGCTTGGCCTCAAACTCCTACCTTTGCCAAGGGACAAGGGAGAGAGCACTGATCTGGAAACAGCAGCGTGGTTCAGCAGCAAAGGCCCAGATGAAATTCTTCAGATGTCTTTCCTCTTCATCAGAACTGTCTCCCACCTCCACTAAGTTAGAGGGAAGACCCCCTGCATGTGTTCCTATAGCACTCTGTGTAATCGCTGTTTCCACACTCAGGGCAGGAAACTACATGCGCATTCATTTGAAAATATTTATTGAGCACCTACTATGTGTCAGGGACTGCTTTAAGTGCTGAGAATAGAACTGAGCAGAACAGGCAGAAATCCCTACCCTCAGGGAATGCACATTTCCAACATGTGTGGGGAGATAGACCACACACATGTAAATACCTTCAAAAGGGTAGACTAGGTGGTGATTAGTTCTATGGAGAAAAGGAAAGTGGAGAGGGCGGTAGGGAGTGCTGGGTGGCAACGGTAATGGGGAAGTCAAGCCAGGTGACCTCTGAGAAGGTGACACTTGAGGAGAGAGGTGAAAGATGTGAGGGAGAAAGGGGCTCTAGGCAGATGGAACAGCAAGCCCAAAGGCCCCGAGGGGGGAGCCAGGCTATCCCCCATTTGAAGAAAAGCAAACAGGCCAGTGTGTCTGGTGAGGTCAGAGAGGGACTGGGAACCAATTGCACCTGTGTCCCCTTCCACCCACACTTTAGTGAACTAACTGGTGGTGGTGGTGGGCCTCAGACTCCAGCCAAATCAGCTGGAAGTAAGTGCCCACTGGGAAGCCAGACAAAAAGTGTCAAATTCTTGGCTTTTAAATTTCAAAGGGTAGGTCCACAGTATAGGATGGGAAACTGGGAAGATGCAAATTCTTCCAAATCCAACCCACATATGGGGCAAGTCCCCTTCCAAGAGCCCAGAGCACTCCACCATCCTCTCCCATCCTCCCCAAAGGGAGGTGGAGCTTGATGGTCTGGACAAGGGAAGGGTGGCAGACCACCCTAGACCTTGTCCCTCTTGAATAGGATCACTCGACTTTCTTACCTCTCAGTGAGACTGGGTCTGGTCTCCGTTGAAGTTGTATTTGCAGAGCTAACAGGGGTCCAGATTCATGGCCTTTGTGTGTTCTCTCTGGATGGGACCACTATATATTGCTGGAAGGCAGTTGTGCCAAAACAGGAATTGGGACCAAGGGGATCTAGCAAAACTATTGTCCACAGACCCATGGGAGGGCCCTGCGTGCAGCTTCACTGTATGATCGTCCAAAACCCAGAATCCATTCTGACCTGAAGGGGAAGGAAAGAAACAGAAACCCCAAAGCCCCGCTTGTCACAAAGTACTCAAAGGCGCACAGGAGAAATGATCTTTAATGTCTGACTTTGTTTCCAATCCCATCAAAGTGCCATCATTCATTGAAGAACAAGGAGGGGCTTAAGAGGTACGAAGTCACGAGACAAACAGCACCCTGGCTGGCTGTCTCCGGGGCGCACACCCGCTCTGCCCGCGAGGGCGGCCCCCAACACACGCACACATGCAGACCACACGTACACCGCACAGACACACGCACGTGTACCCACAGTTAAATACATGAAGAGAGAGACTCGTTTATATATATACAGAGAGAAGAGAGAGAGAGAGAGAGAGAGAGAGAGAGAGAGAGAGAGAGAGAGAGGTAAATCCCGGCCGGCGTCGGGTCCCCCAGGCTCTCAGCATGCTCGGCCCAGCTCGCGGCGCTGTACCTGGCACCCATGCCCCTGCCAGAAAAGCAGCTGCCCCTCTCCCGCCCCCCTCCCCCGCTCCCTCGGGCCCTGTCCCCCGGCGCTGACACTCCCCTCCCGCCCTCCGCCCGCCCTCCCCCCACGGTGGCTCCTCCCGGGGAAAGGAAGCTGTGCCGGGGCCTAGAACTGCCCGGGCGCCAGGGGCATGTTGCTCTTGAAGCCCGGCTGCCCGTTGGCCACGTCGGCCTCGGCCTCGCAGGCCCCGATGGCGTCCCCGTCGGTCCCGGGGCTCTCGGGCTCCGCCAGCAGCTTGAAGGTGAAGAGCGGGCCCGAGTCTTGGCGGCCGCGGCGGCCGGGCGGCTCGGGCAGGCTCAGGAGGGCTCCGGGCGCCTTCCACTCGGGGAAGGCGTACAGCTCGACGGCCGGTGGCGCGCCGCGGCCCAGGTAGCCCGGGCTCGGCGACGCCGAGGGTAGGGTCCGCTGGCTGCCGCTCAGGCAGCTGCCGCTGTCGTCCAGCGAGTCCTTGCGCGACTGCGAGCGCTCCAGCGAGCCGCCGCGCGTCCACGGCCGGTAGGTGTAGGCGCAGCCGCCCAGGCGGCGGCGGCGACGGCGGCGGCGGCGGCCGCGGCACTGGCACCCGAGGATGCGCACGAAGGCGCGCTTGAACTCCTTGCTGGAGCACGGGTAGATGATGGGGTTGAGGCAGCTGTTGAAGTAGCCCAGCCAGAACACCACCTTGAACACGGCGTCGGGGGGCTTCAGGGTGGAGAACAGGGAGCCTGCAGCGGGAAGGGGTGGGGAGGGCGCGGGCAGAAACAGACAGCAGCTGGTGAGTATTCGGCTCTCTCCTCCTACCTCCCCCTAAGCAGTGCCAGCCCGCGCCTTTCCTGATCCCTGCACTTTCCCCAAGCCACTGTCTGCCTGGAAGGACAGCCTTTCTTTTCAAAATGAAAGAATCCCACGTTCCCTCATAGGGACAACCTCAGTCATTTCCCTTCTGTCCTGAAACCTTTCCCGATTGAGTGAAACAGCTTCTGAGCTCCGTTATATGTAGGTTTACACATAGGATGTCTATGTATCATCTAACATATAGATGGCAGTACCCCACTCTACCCATGTGACAACAATCCCCATCATTGCACATGTCTTTGGGGGACAGGCTTTGTGGCAGGCACTCTACCTATAAATATATGCTGATTTGTTTCCATGGCAGATAAGAGATGTGCGAAAGACCTAAATCCAAAAGGCAGACTTTTAAAGGTAAAAAATAAAGGCAACCTAAACGACTATCTTTTTGATCTTGGGGGTGAAGAAAAATGACTTAGCACTTCAAAAGGATAAACCACGAGGCAAGAATGGGAAGAAGTTATTTACAATATCCCAAAGAGTTAAGGGATTGATATTTAGAAGACAAGGAACTCCTTATATAAACAAGAAAGAACATTCCCAGGAGAAACAGGAGAAACATGGGCAAAGAAAATTTATGTAATAGGAAGCCCAAAGGCTAATGAGCATATGACAAGATGCACAAAATATTAGGCAGTCAAATAAATTACAATGAAAACCACAAAGAGATGTAACATATCTGTTAGGCTGGCACACATTAGGAAACTGGATAGGCAGAGGTGCAGGGACATGGATAGCTTTCTGCATGGCTGAGGCTCAGACATTTTGGAGAAGACCTTGGCACCACTTGGTCCAGTTAAGTGTACACGTTGTGACCCAGCTCTTCTGCTCTAGGCTACAGATGTCAATGTATTTTCACAAAGTCTATAAGGGCACATGTACAAGGATGCTCAAGGTAGTGTAGTTTGTGGTGACAGGGAGTTGGAGAAAACCTGGGTGTCCCTCCATGGGAACGATAGAATGAGGTAGATGCACTCATGGAGATTAAGTAGTGCTTAGAGACCCAGGATGACATGTCCACAGAGTGATATTGAAGGATCTTAAGTACATCATTCCTTATGAAAAAAAAAAAGGAGGAAATAGAATGAGATTTATGACAAAATATCACTTAAGTAATTCACCACACAACCACAAGCATTTTGTAGAAATACTCTCAAATTAAAATGACATGTTAAACACAGAATGTTTGCCCAAGGGTAAAGGCAGATGGACATGGGAATGGAGAATGGGAATAAAAGGAAATAAATCATTAAAATAAGAGAGAGAGAGTCTGCCATAGACTGATGAAGATGAGATGTTATGAATCCCGAAACATGATTAACTCATTCCTCTGAATTTGAGATCCAAAAACATTTTATGACAATATCAAATTAAAAACCATTTCCATTTTAAGTATAAGGCAAACAAGACTCGGAGAGGGTAAGTGTCTTGCCCCAGGTCACACAGAATATTTGCAATATAGCTAAGATTTAAGCTATTTGAATACAAAATATGTTTTTGAAATAAAAAGATGATATCAGTAATACTTTTTTTGGAAAAGATGGGAAAATGCAAAAAAGCCAAAAGGAAGAAAAATATTTTTAAAAAGTAAGCATAACCCTGCAATGCAGAAAAATCACATTTTGGCACATAAACTTTCAGATTTTTTTTCTGTTGTATATATACATTTGCATATTAAAAATGGGATTGCACTTTACAGAATATTTTGTATTTCTAAGCCACATCTGAACCCTGTCACCCAGACTGTGGTGTAAAAACTTTTATTTTCCTCTGTCAGACTGTGAGTTTCCCAAGGACCTGATCTGTGGGATCATCTTTGAGTTTATTTATTGAATGAAGATTGAGGATGCCTAGATATCTGAATGGGGGGTGGTTAGCACTTGTCAAGACCAGCCATTTTGCATATGGAGACAATGAAGATCTGAGAGTAGCTGAAAATTCCACAGGTGATGGCACGAAAGAATTCCTATTTTGATTTTGGGTTATGCTTGCATTTCCCCCTTGGAGCACTTCACCTTCTTGATTGTATGAGGTTTGGCTATTTTACAGGGAACCCAAGTCTTCTCTGCTTAGCAACCCAGTGGTGGTAGCTGGTGGGAGATGACTGGGCTTCTGGTGCAGGACCGAGGTAGTCAGGGATTTAATCTGGGAACAGGGTCATCCATACCTGGAATAGAAATGCTAACTCCCAAGTTCTGGCCTCTTTTCTAAACTCAGAGAGGAGATATGAGAGACGGCTACATTCTAGGTTTGCTGTGGTGAGGCAGATGGCAATGTCACCTCATAGTCTGATTTGTGACAAGGGCCAGGTCATTAGGTTTGCATCCTACCACTGAAGACAGTCCTTTGAATTAAGGCACCACACAGAAGGCCCTACCCGAGATGCAGCTATGACGTGTGAACACCTAGAATCCCAAGATGGAGTGGGCTGTCTTTGTCCATGGTGATGGGCTTGTTTGCATCACTGCATCTGAAGGGCCTAAGAAACTAGTCTTGACAAAGTGGGAAGCAGGAGAGACTGAGGTAAGGCTAGGGAGCCTTGTGCATTACCCCAGGAGGGTAAATGTTGATGAGCCTGTGTACAGGTGGCACGTCCTCTTGTGTGAGGACATGAGGGATGGCAGCTGAGAATGAAAAGACAGTTGTGGCCAAAGGTTGGGAGGGCCTAGAGCAGGGAAGCCATGTTTACTGAGAGCAATAACTTTCCTTGGTGCTAACTCTGTTGAAGATGGTGGTGAAACAGGGAACAAATGAAATAGTGGGGACGCATCCCGGGGGGTCAACTCTTATGAAGAATGTATAAATAGCAGTAATGCTAATAGCCGCCATTCACATAGCGTGTGTGCTCTACAGGAAATGTGCTAAACTTTTTGCACCGTTAGCCCGTTTAATAATCTTAGGAGTGGGAAGTCAGTCTTGAGGAAGGTGCTATTGGGTCCCATTTTTTGACACCAGGACACCAGCATATGATGGTGGTAGCTATTTAAATTTTTAAACACTCATCCATTTTTTTCATTCATTAATTCTTTCCAGAATTACTGAGCTCCTGACACGTGCCAGGCACTGACAAGCTGTGAATATACAGAGCTGAGTTTGGGATGTGGCATGTGCCCTGCAGTAGCTAAGGGGCCATTGCAACAGAGTACACGTGGCCTTAGGATATGGGCATAAATGTCACTGTGTCCCCCTGGGCAGCATAGCATATCTTTTCAGATTCTTCTTTACCTTCTTTATTACTGGAGGCACTTTGCCACGAGCAAAGGCAGGTTGGATCTTTGCCTTTATTTCTTATCAAGTATCCTTCCAGGACCATAACCCTGAAAAGTATTGAGCCTAAGTAAGGGAGTGCAGATGACCTTTCTCATGAGCATTTATAGCACATTTTGAGTTTGGGCACTTTGAGCTGTTACTCCTCTTAGAAGAAAGCCGTTTTTTTGGGTCCTCAATTGAGGCAGTGTGGGCAAGTGGTTGGAGCACAGGGTTTTGGTTGACATGAACCTACTTGTTATTGAATGTCCTCTTTAGGAATTTGCTGTTTGGTTTTAGAAATGTTAATTAGTTAATTAGCTTTCTCAACCTCAGGTTTCTTATGTGCAAAATGGGAAACATATCTGTGTTAAAAAATGCTTATGAATACATGAAAATATCCATGTAAAATACTTTTTCTGATACCGGGGATTGAACTCAGGGGTACTTAACCATTGAGCCACATTCCCCAGCCCTATTTTGTATTTCATTTAGAGACAGGATCTCACTTAGTTGCTTAGCGCCTCACAGTTGCTGAAGTTGGCTTTGAAGTCATGATTCTCCTGTCTCAGTCTCCCAAACCATTGGGATTATAGGCATGTGCCACTGCGCCTGGCCATGTAAAATACTTTGACACGTGGCCTGACAACTTGAAAATAATAATAAATGGTGACCACTTTGAAGTATGTAGTTTTCTGTCTACATGTTCAGGAGATTGGTTCTAGGACCTCCTGTAGATATCAAAATCTGCAGATGCTCAAATTCCTCATATGAAATGGCATAATATTTGCATATAAACTATATACATCCTCCTTTATACTTTGAATAACCTCCAGATTACTTATAATATCCCAAAGGATGCCAACACTATTTAAATAGCTACTACACTGTACTCTCTTTCTCTCTCTTTTTTCTTTTCTTTCCTCCCTGCCATCCTTGCTTCCTTCCTTCCTTGCAGTGATTGAACCCAGGGGTTTTTAACAACTGAGCCACATCTCTAGCTCTTTTTATATTTTATTTTGAGACAAGGCCTTGCTTAGTTGCTAAGGCTGGTGTAGAACTTGCCATCCTCCTGCTTCAGTCTCCGGAGTCACTGGGATTACATGTCTGCCACCATGCCTGCCTATACTGTAGTCTTTAGAGAATAATGATAAGTAAAAAAAAAAAAAAAATCTGGACTTGTTCAGTATAGATGCAATTTTCCCCCTGAATATTTTCAATCCAGGGTTAGCTGACTTGGATTCAGATCCCTCAGATACAGAGGCTGCACTGTGCTTCACAGCTAGCTCAGTCAACTTCCACAGGAACTCTGTCCCATCAGCCCCATCGACATCAGATGGAGTTCTTTCTTCTGCACCCCATATAAAATGTACAAGCAGATCACCCTGTTCTCTTGTTTGCTTGTTGCTATGTTAAGCCATTCCCGGGCTGGCTGAGTCCTTGTTCACCACCCAGGTTGTAAATTCCTTCTGGTCAGGAGACATATTTTCATTTATTTTCTTTTCCCCTCCAGATCTGTATATTTTTATTACAAAAATGATACATGCTGTGTTAAAAAATTACATGTTACAAAAAAAAATCTATATTGAGTGAAAATTCTTTCTCCATTCAAGCACCAGGGACCAGAGTTAACAGCTTTGTTTTTATTCTTTCTAGATTAAAAAAAAAATGGAGTCATATTTGCAATACCTTTCCCTAAATTGCTTTCTTTGCTTAGAGTGTTTGTATTTTCCCAGGTCAGGATATATTATGCTATTTCACCCCCCCCCCCCGCCCTTGTCCCTGCAATACTGTGTATTTAGTAGTTTATTTAACACCTTCTCCAATGCTAGTCAAATAGGTGATTGATTTCCAATTTTTGACTGTTACAAACTGCAGCAATAGAAAGCCTTAAGCAATTCACATTCTGCATGTTTGAACATTTCTGTAGAGTAAATTCCCACATGAGGAATCACTGGGTCAGCCCCCCATTTATACACTGACAGCTAACTAAATTGCCTTCCGAACTGGTAGTACCAATTCACCCTCATGCCAAGCAGCCTGACATTCTCCCTACCTCCCCACCTCCCCAGTTTCCTTTAGCCTTTTTTTTTAACCCTGGAATGTCTGTAGGTGAACAAGGGCTTTCCCTCTTGTCTCATTTGCATTCAATTATTTTCTTCTCCTGCAGACCCCCAGCATGGCACCTCCCGACCCTTGAACAAGCCCTCAGTGACTTCTGACAAGGAGTCCCCTTTCTTGTTGGAATGGCACTTTTTGGGATGGAATCTTGGCTCTTTCACCATATGACTGGCAATTTTCGTATTGTCCTTGATCCTCGGGTTCTCATTAGAAAAATGGGGCTTATAATGTTAGTGACCTTTTGGAGTTGTTTCCCCCTCCCTCTTTCGAGTCTCGGTTTGCTAAGCACCCATCACTCCACCACCTGGACTAATTATTTTTTTAATTAAAAAATTTTTTTTAGTTGTCAATAGACCTTTATTTTATTTATTTATATGTGGTGCTGAGAATCGAACTCTCCTGAAGTTGTTTCAAAGTATGTCAAGTCCTTTGGGGCACCCTGAACACTACTAAGTGCCTGCCACCCAATCAACTCCACATCCACAGTAACTCACCACATAATAATGATGAAACCTCTGTATCACTAACTGGGCTGGAAATTTCACTTTAGAAAACCTATGTTTGGTAACTTGCTTTCCTGTTCTGGACCTCAGATTTCCTCCTTCAATTTCCTTCTTTAATTTAGTGGTTTGAACGGGGTCCTTTCCAGTCTTGAAATTCAGAGTCTGCATGAACCAGCGGCGCCCAGAGCCCTTCCTGTTCCTGCCAGGATACTCCTGTTTCCCCAGACCCACCGCAGAGGGGCAGTGTGGGTCAGGGACTGGATGACCAGGCCACCAGCGTTTCCCCCTCCCTCTTCCCTCTACCCCCAGCAACTCACTAGCTACTAGGATTAGAGGACTTGTTTGCTGCGCCAGCCTCTCCTGGTGGGAGCCAAAAGCTGAAGTTAATTAGGAAAGGTGCTAAGCCTCTTTGGCATGAAAGAGGATGGGTGACAGGGATCTCTTTCCCTGGGCGCCCAAACAGACTTTTTACTGGGCATGAAGCTGCCAGGAGAGGGGAGTCAATACAACAGGAAATATAGGTTTCTGGAAGGCTGGCTCTCCGTGCTGGAAGTCAGGCTGAGCTGGGTTCTTTGACAATGTCACCAGCTTGCTTGGCATGTCCCTGAACCTGGCTCTACTTTTCTCACTCATGACATAATCCTGATGATTGACCTGCCGGGCTGGGCGGGCCTCCTTCTTTTACTGGGGCTTGGTGAAGGTGAGTGACTCGCACAGTCACTCCACGGTTACACAGCAGAGTCACTAGGACATGTTCAGGTGGCCACTCATCTCATCAACCAATGTTTATGGATCGAGGCAGCAGGTTTAAAGTGTTCAGATGCCACAGGTCGGTAGATCTGGGTTCAAGTTCTAGCCCTGGCATTTCCTGCAGTGTGACCTTGGAGATGAACCTGGTGATAGCTCTCCTCTGGGTGGATGAGGTGAGCATAGGCTTGGCAAAGGCCTGGCACACTGAAAACACTCAGTAAATGGATCTGTTAGGACTGATTCAAATGTGCTGCTTCAGGTCTGCCCACCGGCTGTTAATCCCAGAGTGACTGCCGCAGAGGGGAGGAAGGCAGAGAAGAGGATGATGAGGTTTTCTGTGCTCACCAGGCATTGGGGCTCTCGCCCTCGGGCTCTTTCCCACACAGGTCCTGAGCCTGCTAAAATTGAGTGTAACATTCATGCATTTTTCTAGCAGGAGGGCCCATAGGGTCATTATGGTCTTAAAGGGGTCAGTAACCATTATGGTCTTAAAGGGATCAATAACTCCCCTGGGAGGGCTATGATTCACTCACCTCAAGTCTAGGTTTGCTAAGCATCTATCACTCTGCCACGTGGACTTCCGTTTTTTTTTTTTAATTAAAAGAAATTTTTTTAAGTTGTCGGTGGACTTTTATTTTATTTATTTATATGTGGTGCTCAGAATCAAACCTAGTGCCTCACATGCTAGGCAAGTGCTCTGCCACTGAGCCATGACCCCAGCCCTGGACTACCATTTATTTATGTTTTTCTTTCTTCTTTCTTTTTAAAAATACTTTTTATTGGTACCTTACAGTTGTGCATAATGGTGGGATTTGTGGTTACGAATTTGTACATGTACACCACATAACAATGTAATTTCCCTGGTGCATTCTCGCTTTTCTCTAAACCAATTCACTTTTGGTATCTACACTAAATTCTTTTGAAGGAGGCTTTCTATCACTGTTTTAAAACCTGCATCATTTGTCACAAATGAAAAGTCATGGTAGAGAAAAATAAGATGAAAACAAAATCAATTTCAGTACTTTCTGAATTGCTCCAGGAGGAATTGAGAGGAGTTGAAGACATTTTGGGCCCTAGAGCGGGAAGTTTTCCTCTTTGTGGATTCTAAAGGATGGAAACAGACGTGAACAGATAATCACTTTCTCACTGGAGAGCCGACAGCACATAGTAGGTGCTAAATAAATATCTGCTCATGACTGAATGATGGAAGATGGGACTCAGAGTTTCTTGTACCATCTCTAGCTGTCATTTCAAGCTATCTTGTACACCATCCAAATCCATTGTGAACTTGACCTGCAGGTGAGGTGCATCCCTGGGAAACCATATGCTGGTCGTGGTCCCAAGTCCCCACTCTGGCACCCCCTGCCTGGCAACCTCTAATTTAGGCTTATTAAGCAGATCTAAAAAGAAGACACTTCTGGAAGGGCTTAGAGAGAGTGAAAGCTCTCTACCTACGTGAGGCATTTGCATTATTTTACCCTATTTATGATGGGTGGGGGGAGTAGGAGACGGAGGTTGGGGAGAAGGGACTTTTGAGTGGCTAAGGGTGATTTAGAGGGATTATGAAGTGTGAGATTCAAAGGCTAATGCTGGGCAGCACCTGCACAGGGAGAAGCAGTTATTGGCAGGACATGGTTCTAGCAGGTCACCCTTAAGGGGCCATCTCACAAATCTGAAGAGTAAACAGTGAGCAGTGAAGGTCACAACCCTGTTGAACCTCTGCTCTTTAGAAACATGGGGGCGTGTTTGTAGAATAGTAGGTCCCATTTATCAAACGCTTCCTCTGTGCCTGGCCCTGGGCTAAATGCTCAGCTTTTCTTGGCCTTCCTTTGACCCCTTCAGCAGGCCGAGATCCTGGGACAGCTCCATGTGACTGTGCCCTGCTCAGCTCTATGGTTGCCATCCACACCAACCTCTCCATGCTCCAACCTCCATGCTTGGGCCTGGACACCATGATTATTACACCCAGGAGAACAGAAACTCAGGTTACCGAGTCACAGAGCTAGTGGGTGACACAGAATTAGAATTGGAATCTCAGCAGCATCTAACAAAGGCTTTTAATCACCCTCAGTACAGTTCATAGGCAAACAATGTATATGTTTATGGATAGAAAGGTCTGGAAGGATATATGCTGGAACATCAGCACTGATTATCCTCAAGTGGGAGAATTATGGATGGATTTTCCTTTTCTGTGCTTTTTGGTGTTTTCCAAAATTGTCTCTGTAAACACAAACTACTTCTGTCATTGGGAAAATCCAGTGAATATTATTGAAAAGTTAAAAAAAAAAAAAAACCAACCAAAAGATTCTGTGGTTAACATCTTGTTAGGTGTCAGCCAACTTTCTTTGCCCTATTTCATTTTTTTTTAATTATTTTTTTAAATGACACAATCATAGAATTTGCAGGGAAATGGATGGCACTAGAGCAGATTATGCTAAGTGAAGCTAGCCAATTCCTAAAAAACAAATGCCAAATGTCTTCTTTGATATAAGGAGAGTAACTAAGAACAGAGTAGGGACGAAGAGCATGAGAAGAAGATTAACATTAAACAGAGATGAGAGGTGGGAGGGAAAGGGAGAGAAAAGGGAGAGAAAAGGGAAATTGCATGGAAATGGAAGGAGACCCTCAGGGTTATACAAAAGAACATACAAGAGGAAATGAGGGGAAAGGGAAAAATAATACAAGGGGGAGAAATGAAGGTCAGTAGAGGGGGTAGAGAGAGAAGAGGGGAGGGGAGGGGAGGGGAGGGGGGATAGTAGAGGATAGGAAAGGCAGCAGAACACGACAGTCACTAGTATGGCAATATGTAAATCAATGGATGGGTAATTGATGTGATTCTGCAATCTGTATATGGGCTAAAAATGGAAGTTCATAACCCACTTGAATCAAAGTGTGAAAGATGATATATCAAGAACTATGTAATGTTTTGAACAACCAACAATAAAAAAAATAAATAAATTATTCTTTTAATTTATATATGACAGTGGAATGCATTACAATTCATTTTACACATATAGAGCACAATTTTTCATACCTCTGGTTGTATAAAAGGCATATTCATACCAATTTGTGTCTTCATACTTGCATTTTGGATATTAATGTCCATCACATTCCACCATCATTTCTAACCCTATGCCCCCTCCCTTCCCCTCCCACCCTGCCCTTTCATTTAATCCCCACGGCTCTATGAGGAAGAAGGGATTTACCCTACCTTATAAATCAAGAGATGAACTCAGATGGACAGCAGCACGTGACCAAGGGCCCCACAGGTAAGAGAAAGAATGCTTTGAAATGAAACTTCTTATTGTTAAGCCCAGCAGACTTCCCTATTGGTTCCCAATGTGTGCCCTCTTCCCCTTTCTGCAGGAAGTAAGTGAGCTGATCTTTTTATTTTTTGCATATTCCGTTATTTACATATGCATCCATAGGCCTTCACTGAGTATGGGTTGAAAGAGTGAGCCAATGAACAGGTGTGGAGACTGCAGCGAGGCCTGGGGACCTGCAGCATCATTTATCTGGTCCAAGGAATGTCAATATTGGGCCGAGTGGTTTCTAAGATCCCTCCGGGTGCTGACATTCTGTGAATCCAGGATTATCAATTTTGAATTGACTTATTTCACAAGTTAGTGTCAGACAAGCCCATGCCCTCAGGGGAGCAGTGGGTGGTGAAACCATTCTGATCAACTTGTAAATGGAGAGGAACTTTTTTTTCCAAAGTGGTTCTTACTAGGAACATTTGGTTACACCTTCGGCCAAGCCATGAATCTTGAGCTGACAGAATTCGGCCCAATAAAAACTAGAAAATTTTTAAAGAGTTTCTAATTCTTTCAGCACTAGCTTTGTGAGAGGAAGTTCCTTTGGATTTGGAAATTCCCTTCGAGGGTTTTACATTTTCATTTATCATTTAACCCTGGAACATAAACTTGTCCAACAAATATAGTATCTTTGGGGTCAAGAAACCCATGTTGAATTTTAAAGTAAATGCTGAAAACAATGATAATCACCAAAGGCACCCTTTACAATAACTGGTTCCTAAACCAGTCATTAGGTAGTGTTTGTAAACATTCTCTAAAGCAACCCTTCCAGCAGTCCTGCTATTATGAATTTCATTTTAAGATAAGGAAACTGAGGCTTAAGAGGTCAATGAGATCACGTGCTCAGAAAAGGGTGGGCTGGGATTAAAGTCCAACCCTGAAGCCCAGGTTTCCTAATCATAAGAAAAAGATGCTTCCATTCATTTCAATAAATTCTAGGCAATTTCTCCCTGAACTGGGAACAATTTCTCTGCTGACTTGTCCAAGTGCTTTTTCTGAACCTAAAATGTGGCATTTATCATTTCCTACCTTGAATTATAGTTGCTGGGGTTTATGTCTCATCTTCTCTGATAAGACGGTGAAAGAGATAAGAGGAAAGAGAGGTTCTTCTCTCTGCTCAGGGCCTAGCATAGTTCCTGAACTAAGACAAGCACTCAACCAACAGGTGTTGTGTGAATAACAATAGTAATAAAAATAGTAAAATGGATATGAGCCCCGGGTTACCTGGGTCGAGGTTCTCAGATAAACAGCACCTAGGTGCGGATGCAGACCCTCTCAGCCAGTGCATCAGAATCTGCTTTTTAAAAAGACCTGGAGGTGAGAAGTATTGCCTTAGCCCACATTGCAACTTTATTTTTTAAAAATTGTTTTCCTGAATATCTTGGGATCCAGTGACCAGCAAAGACTGGGCTGAGAGCCACCTCCCCATGGGATGGACTCCCTTGCCCCCAGTCCTCCAGCAGCTCTTATAGTTAGTAGGATAAAGTTCAAACTGCTTAGGCTGGAATTTAAAACCCGTTCAACTTGGCTGCAATTAAGGGACTCTTGTGACACGTGCTCACTCTTCTGGCCCCTTTCGCTTGATTCATGCAGTCGCTGGTCAGAGCGGATGCCCTTTCCCTGTCCCTCCCCCCTTCCCCCTCTCCCTCTGTTCTGGGCCCTGCTGGAATCCTGCTTCTCATAACCACTTTCCTCTGGAGTGTGACAGCAGAAGGACGTAATGAACGTGCTGAGAAGGACTGCCACAGCGTGGGTGACACCTGAGCTCCCTGATTTCGTCCTCACAGTGGGCAGGAAGTCGGGGGTGGATTTTGTATTTCTCCATTTACAGATGTAGAAGTCGAGGTGCTGCCTGTTGGGCCCTCACCCAACATCACACAGCGATGACGAAGGGGTGGAATTAGGATTCAAACCTAGATCTGCCTGGCTCCAATCTGGGCAGTTCCCTTAATACGCAGGAATTTCCCCTGAACTCTGAGTGTATTTCTGGGGTAGCGGAAGAATCACTTTGTTTACTTATGTCTTTTGTGGTTGTGTCTTTATATATTTTTTATTTGGCCATCAAACCTCAAATGTGCATCTAGAAGATAGGAACTCTGTGTCTCTCTGCCCTTCTGGTTCTTTTAAGCTGGCAATTTTTACTGGTCAACCCATTAAGTTCCAAGTTTTCAATTCTGTGACCATAACAACCATCACTTGCAAATTACTGTAAATGATGCATTTATTGCTCAATTTAAGTTTTGATAGGTGTTCCACATCTGGGATAATGGAACAAAAGGTGCTAGCCAGATAAATTTAGCTCCATACATTTCCAGGGATCCACAGGCCCACTGAATGCCATCCATGTATACTCAAGAAGCACTCGTTCCCCTGAGTGAGAACCTCAGCTACTGTCCCCCCAGAGTTCTATTGTAATAGCTACTGAACTTTATTTATTTATGGGAGTATCATTTTCCTTGCTTGTACACTCACGGAAGCCAAGTCAGTCTTTCTTATTTTGTTTTTCCTAGCACTCAACACAAAGTCTGATTTTTGCAAATGTGTAAAAATATTTGCTGAGCCTGTAACTCCTCTTCACAGGTGCCTAGCTCAGCAGCAGGTTCATGGAAGGTGCAGACTCAATGGTTGTTGATTGGTTTCCCTGCTTGTATTTTGCTTTCTTTCTTTTCTTTACTTATCCAAATGGTAACCACATGCCACCATCCAGCTCAGTTCTGATCTCTTTGAAAAACTTCCCTGACTGCTCTTAGCCTCTTGTTTTGTAATTTACCACCAGCATCCATAGTACATGGGTTAATATAGAACTTCATTGTTAGAGGATGTGCCTCTTTTCTCTTTAGACAGTGTGAATGCTCCTTAAAGACAGATCTAGGTTTTATACTTCCAGCATAGGGCTGGGCATACAGTCAGTGACCATTGATTACCCGCTGATTAATAGATGGGTCCATTCCAACTTCCTGTGGGGGAGCTACCTCCTGGCAGAGGCCCATAGCGGGGAGCAGATGGGATAGAATGGTTTCTGCAGCACCCATGGGGCCATCTTTGGTGCCAAATGAAGGTTCCATATTTTGATCTCATGGGAAATAGCAATTTCCCCATAAAATGCTTTTAGAAACTGAACATTGGTGAGACTTATGGGAAGGAAGCCATAAAATTTTATAAGGAGCATAAAAAGAAGACATGCATAAACGGAGAGACATAGTTTGCTTCTGTAAAGGAAGTCTGTATCCAAGATAACTTCAGTTCTCTCCTCATTCCACTGGAAGTTCAAAATGATCTCCTTGAAACCCCAACAAGAAGGGAGAGAAGATAAATGATCCAGAATCAAACATATAGAAATATGGAATATAGCAGAATAGACATGAGAAAAATATCTGGGTAAATGGAAATGAAGAGGAATAGTGGGGAAGGATGTGGGAGAAATGGGTAATTTCACCCTTTCCATAAAATCATAGCAATTAAAAATACTTTGGGCAGAAAGTGGAGGAAAAGACAGAACTATCAATAAAATTTTATAGTTTAGAAAGAGACTGAAATAACCACAAGAACTTTATATGCCATTTCAATGCTTGTGGGAAAAAATAGGTTATTCTATAAATGATGTTGAGGCAACAGGATAGCCATTTATAAAGAAATAAGGCTGGATCTTTACTTTATTTCTTACACAAAAATAAACTTGGACTGACCCAAGATTTTAAATATAGAAAAACCATTAAACTATCAGAAGAGGGTATAGGAATATATTTTTATAATTTTGAAACAGGAAAGACCTTTTAAGGTATAAATTTGTCTGGGACTTTTTTTTTTATAAGGCTTCAGACTTCAAAAACAATGTTAAAAGAAGAATTGAAAGAAGTATTTGTATCTCAAATAACAAAAAAAGCTCTCTTTGCAATCAGTGAGAGAAAAACAACTCTATAAAACTAAATGAATCACATGGATAAGCAAATAACAAGGTAAGTATAGTGCATAATGAATTAATGCAAAAAATAAAATTCCTTTACAAAGTAAATAATGCAAATAAGAAGCAGCTACATGTTTTAGATCTATTAGTGTAGAAGATACTTTAAAAAGTGCTAGGCTCAATTAGGCAAGGGTAGGGAAAAAACCAACATTTTCATACATTCTCAGTGGGGGTAAAAATTGGGGATAGGAAATCTGCATTATCTGATAAAATTATCTCTTTTTTTTCATCATCTGATAAAATTTAACTGAATATTTTTAAACATTCAGTACTAGGGATCAAACCTAGGGCCTTGCGCATGCTAGGTAAGCATTCTAAAACTGAGCTGCATACCCAGCCTTTGATCATGGATTTTGATCTAAGTCCAACATTCAGGAATTTACCCTCCAGAAGTACTCCCCAGAGGGAGCCAAAGTGAAAGTATAAGGAAATGCAGCAGACAGTTCCCCCAAACTGGGAAATAACCTAAATTTCCAACAATAGGGGATTGTAAAGGAAATCATGTAGCAGTCACATAAAAAAACCACACATCTACTAAAACGGTAAACTAAGTCTATGATGTAATGTTGTACATAACAGAAACTTCAGGGAGTTATGTCTAATACAATCTAATTTTTTATATAAAAAACTGTGTGTGTGTATATGTGTGTATTCACAGAAAAAAAATCTGGGTGAATATGTACTAAATCATAATTGGGGCTACCTCTAAAAGATGGATCATGTGAAGATTTTCACTTTGTATTTAGAATTTTTTTTTTTTTTTTTTTTTTTTGCAATAAACAACAATTGAAAATATAGGAAGAAGAGGAGTCAATGCAGGGCTGGAATCTGGCATTTAGGCCTGGTCTTGTCCTCCCTCTGGGCCCCAGTCTATGTACACAAAAGGGGGCTTGCATTGCTATCAGGGCCTCCTCCCTCCTGCTCTCACCCTGTGGCGGTGGAATAGAAGTTGGGGGAGAAGGTTCAAGTACACTTCCAGACAGCTCCTTTGAGCCCAGAACACACAGGCCACACTGTGCTGGATCCTTCCTTCCAATGTGGCAGGTGAACCTGCCAGTGGGCTGAGGGACCCAGGAGACTGGGATGAAAGGTTCCATGAGAGAACAGGGACAATGACTGGCCTTGGGGAGCCAGAAGGTAAGACGGTGCGCTTGGGCCACTGGGACCATCAGCCTCCACACTTGCCTTTCATCCCTTCTCCCAGAAGCTGCTTGCTGCTTTCATGATGTCCTCTTTCTGACTCATCTCTTTGTTCTGGCCTTGGCTGGTGGAGATCAAAACTTTTCCTGTATCCAAATTGGTCTGCCAAGAGTAGGTTGGCCTGGGACCCGTGTATGGCTCTGCATCTCCTTTCTACCTGCCTGGCCCTCTCTTTCCTGACAAATACCCTTAGGGGACCATGCTGTCCTTCTCATATGCAGCCCTCAGTTCTTCTGAACCACAGTGAGTAAAGCCAGTCCACCATCTCCACGGGTGGGGCTTGTCTCTAGAGCTTTCTCTTGCCTTGCTGTATCCCAAGAGCCAAGTACGTTGCCTGTCATCATGACTGTCGTCTAATAAGCAGATTAATTTTTGCTGCCGAATGGGTGTTGTGGTACAAATTCTAGCAAAATGGGTTTTGCGGTACAAATTCTAGCAAAATGGGTTTTGCATCCTGCTCCTCAGTCTAGATCTACAGGCGTGTCATGAAATGACTCTGGGTACCAAGTTACAGTTCAGGAAGCTGTGGTGTGCTATTGCACAGCATGATGATGCACTGTGCATTTCAAAAAGCTAGAAGAAAGGATTTTGAAGATTTTCACCATAAAGAAATGATAGATGTGTGAGGAGATAGATGTGTTCACCCTGATTTCAACATTACACAATATATACACATATTAAAAGATCACATGTGTAATTTTTATGATTTTGTGACTCAATTAAAAAATAAAGTTAAAATTTAAAAAACAAAATGACCCTGAAATTCTTGCCCTCTCTCAGAGCTTGAAGGCTGTGCACAGCCAGGAAACTTTCCAGATAGAGACACCTGGAAAATATTTCATTGCTCAACTCACAGATGTCCTATAGGACACAGAGCTGAGGTGGGCTTGCTGTGGCCGCAGAATGTTTTCCGAGAATTCCAATGAAAGAAGGTCTGAATACGTTCAATATTACTGCCTGTGTTGTTTACATGTGTCACCCAGATATCAGGCCTTTGCACCCCTTGCAAATTAGGTGATGTGATCTCCTGTGTTCCTTTTCCATAACCTGGAAGTTTGAAGCTCTCCCTGGGAGGGACTAGATTCCTGGAGTGGATGAGGGTGTCCCACTTCAATCTGGCCCCTCCTGCTTCTGGGACTCCATACCCCTTGATGATCTCTCTGCTCACATCATGGCAAGGGAATGATTTCATAGGAGAAAAATCACACACACCATGGCAAAGGTGTGCGTCCCCCTAAAATCCACATGTTGAGGCCTCAACTCTCAATGCAGTAATATGAAGAGGTGAGGCCTTTGGGGGTATTTGGGTCATGACGGTGGAGCCCTCAAGAATGAGAGAGAGTAGTGGCCTTTTAAAAGGGACCCCAGAGTGATCTCTAAACTCTCTTTCCTCCGTGTGAGTTTACAACCAGAAGTCAGTATCATGCAGTCAGGAGGAGACCCTCACCAGAACCCAACCATACTGGCATCCTGACCTTGAACTTCCAGCCTCCAGAACTGTGAAGGAAAAGTGTCTGTTGTTCATAGACAGCTGGTCTACAGGGCTTTGCTACAGCAGCCTGAGCCAAGACACCAGACACATGGGAGAAACACTTGATGTTGGGCTTTCTGACCCTGGCCTTGTCTTCGTCCACCTCTGCTCCTCTTCACCTTTCTCCCAGATTGCTCCAGGAGACTCAAAGTTTTGTTTCTGTTTTAAATTCTCTTAGATTCCTCTTTTAAGAGCATCTCTGCTCTCATTTGTGGCGGCTTGGGCACAGGCCTCGCAGGGGAGGAGGTGATGGTGGGAGGTGGGTTTCTTCTTCTAGCTCTACCTCTAAATAGGACATTTTCCAGAAGTCACTTCCTTTTCTCCAAGAAAATCTAGATTTTTTTTGGAAAATATGATTTTATCTGCCTTCTTTCATGTAAGCAAAGTCTCCATTCTCAATCTGACATAGGCTTTTGGATTGTAACTCTCAGTGGGAAGTCGCCGAGCTTTGCTCCACTTTGTGGTAAGCCTTTATTGAGTGTCTCCTAGATGTCGGCAGCTGGGTTGAGCATCCAGTCACGGAGATTAACATTGATTTGGGGAGCAAGGAGATTTCACTGATTATCTGATTCAGTCCTTTTAAGCTTATGAGGTTGGTACAATTATTATGTCCAGTATATATATGAAAAAAAGAAAAAGGTAGCTAAGAGCGATAAAGTAAGCTGCTCAAGATTATACAGTGGCCGAGACGAGATTCAATTCCAGGCCTGATCCAGAGCTTCTCTGGGTCTGCTACCCGAGTCTGACTCCCACAGACTTATATGTCTAGAGGAGCAATAAATGTGGAGGTGTCTGGAAGAAAATTGGGAGTGCTGGTGATGTAAAGGGAAGGAGAGATATGTGGGGGACAGTTAGGGAAGGAGGTGCTATTTGACATTTTACTTTCCAAGAATGTTCCTGAAAAAATGATTCCATCTTCACATACTTTAAGGAGACAGGAGCTGGAAGGGCAGGGAAAAGCACCCCCTACGTGGGTGGGGGTGTCAAGGCAACAGGGCAAGTATTTTAAGTGACTGGAGAAGGTCCTTAGCTCTTGAGAGAAGTCTGACTTCCTACACAGTGTCCTGATTCCAGAGAAGGTTGGGAAATGTGTGCAGACTTTCACTATAGCTAGAAAATGGTCTCAAGCTTTACAATGTTTTCAGAGAAAATATAGAAGATGGTGATCTGAATTTAATAACAATAACGGAAATAATGAAAGAGGTTTAAGAGCCTACAGGTGGCAAGTGTTATAACTCACCCCTAAAGTTCGTTACCCCACATTTCTATGTGGGAGCTAACATGAACTGTCCCCATTTTACAGATGTTGAAATTGAGGGTCAGAAGAGAAGTAATTTTTTCAGACTCACAGAATTATTTCGGAACAACCCCTGAGTTCCTCCTCTCCCATCTACTGCCACTCATGAGATAAGATCACCAAGGAATCAGGTACTGACAGGAAATTAAAGTAGAGCAGATTCCACAGGGGAGTGGAACTTGTAGGAGGCTAAAGAAGAGCCGTGTTTGGATGTGAATCTACTCGTTTTCAGATGACTCATCTTCTCTGCCAAATTCGAGAGAAACTGTAATTATTTAGAATTAAAAGGTCATCCTCTGCCATGCCCAGTCTTTGTGAATTAAAGTCCCAGGCTCCTGGGAAGGTGGGAAGATAAGGGATAATTAACTCACAAATTCTCCCATGATCTGTAGATGGGCAATGCAGAGAATGAAAATGAGAGGACAGGGCGAAGAAGAAGTCTTGGCTGGATGGAAAAAACAATAGACGAAGAGGAAGGACTAAACCAGTCCGTAAAAGAGCAAAATGGCCCACGCTCCCATTCCTACTCCTTTTTTATTTCTGAGCAGGATGAGATGGTCCTGTGTGCAGTGAGACCCCAGACATGGATGTGGCCAGGCAGCCAGGCCAGGGCAGCTCAGATTCCAGTCCCAGCCCGCTGCCTGAATTCTTGATGTGTGTCATGGTGGCCTGGTGTGCCCACTCAGATGGAACTCAGTTCTCCACTGGGTCACCCATAAGAGCAGTTCACTCAAGCTCACCAATTCCTCTGTCTACCTCCTTCCTTACAGGCTGGAAGCAGATGTTCCACCCCTAATTCTGAAAAGGTCACTGAGTGTTGATGGATCATTATGAAAAATGGTCCCATTCCTCCCAGAGGCACGTGCTCAGGCCAAGGAGAGAGCACAGAAAACATCTGCCTGGCACAGCAGCATTCAAAGCAGCTGGGTGGGCAGGCCCTGGACTTCTGTCTCCCGATCCCTATGCCCTAATCCACGGCTCATCATGGAAGGAGGTGGGTGGAGTTGCTGGAGGTCTGACTGATCCAAGCCGAGGCTTTGCAAACCATAAAGGAGCAGGATACAGGGGAGATCATGAAAATCATTAGCGAGTGAAGAAGTGAATTTGGCAAGAGGTTCACAGGTGTGTTCTGAGGTTGCTCAAGTCCATCATAGGGTCAGGCTGGTGCTGGCTGGTCCAGCTGGTCTGCCATCTTAGTGAATTGGTGGAGGACAACATGACCTCAAGAGTCTCTTGACCTGCCTCCCTCCAGTGCCTGCACATTTTATTCCAGTCTCTCCTGATCTGCTTCCTTCCCCTGCAGGATTGTTAAAAGGAATCATGTGGTAAAATCAGCATTTGAAGACTGGGTTTGTTAGTTCTTCTTTAAGTTTGAATTTCAGTGTTACTGAGGCATCTAAGCCTCTCGCCAGCCTAGGAGTTCTCAATGGTGTTTGTCAGCCACTGAAAAATCAGGGGCTATTTGATGTAGTTAGGTATGCCTTCTCTGTAGCTGGCTTCTGTAAGATTTTTCTAAAGGGCTCATATAACAACAAAGAATAAGAACCATTGATTCAAAGAAAATGACTGTCCCAATCAGTACAGGTTTGCACGTGTGCTCCAGGAGCAGGAAGGAGCTCTCAGAAGATTGGGCTTCATTTCTCTAATGAACAATACAAATTTGATAGCACCCTGTGTTCATGCTGATGCAAATACAGGAACATTCATGCCCTGATAGTAGGAGTATAAACTGGTGCAAGCTTTCTGGAGGGCAACTGGGTAATATGACTCAGAGGCCTTAAAGTTTTATGTATTTAGTTTCCATGAAATGAAAATTCTAAGAACTTATCTTAGTGGCTAATAAGTGGCTAGCTTTTAACACTGTCACTTATTGTCTATGTCACCATGGGTAAATTACTTAACCTTTAGGCCTCAGTTTTCTCACCTTTAAAATGGAGATGATATTATGTATTCATAGGATTCTTAGGAGGATTAAATGGAATAGTACATATAAAACACTTGGTACAATATTGGAGATGGGGGCTGGGGTTGTGGCTCAGAGGTAGAGGGCTTGCCTCGCACATGTGAGGCCCTGGGTTCGAACCTCAGCACCACGTAAAAATAAACAATAAAGGTATTGTGTCCATCTATAACTAAAAAAAATTTTAAAAAATTAAAAAAAACAATATTGGATGTGTAATTAATGCAAAATAAATGTTAATTATATTTGCATGCAAATATTTCATTGCCATTTTATTTATCATAACTAAAAATTGGAATCAACATGAAATAGCCAACAAAGGTGGGTGGCTTAATGATACATACCACACAACCCAGTAGGGAATGAACCAAGGAACTGATTAGAAAGGTGTTCACAGTGATGGCTGAATAAATATGTATCAGTCATTTCAGCAATCATGTTTGAGGGATGGCTTTTTGTTATCTCCTATGTGCATTTTCCTCTAGCATCTAAATTTCCTATAATGAACTTTTTGCAATAAGAAAAAAATAACCCAATAAAGTTCCTTTTTGGAAGGAAAAATGATGAGTAGTCTCTGTTGAGAAACACCTTAAGGCTTTGAGAGGCCTTTCTGTGAAGGCTCCTTTCTTCATAATGAGAATGAGAGTGGTTTCTTTTCCTTGTTGAGATCCTGGGAAACTTAAGTGGGAGGGGGAGAGCAAAAGTGTTCTGCCACTTGGGAAAATCAGGGCTTCTTCACTGGAAGGACTCTCAGGAAATTACCTGCATTGAGGACTCCAGAGGCCCAGCTATCTGGACTTTGAGAATGTGTTCCAGTCCTGGGATAAAGGCAGTTGGGCTCAACACAGGGGAGCTTGGTATGGATTGAGGATGAAAGGTACCATGACTCTCAGCTATGAAAATTGGTCTGCAGGCAGAATCCCAAGTTTAATCTCTGGAAAACCGATGGCCAAGTGTGGCCATGCTTACTAATTAGGCAGCAGAGATGTAATTGATCAAATCAATTCCCTTCATGACGCAAAGCCAAAGAACCCAGGAACAGCTTAAGCTTGCAGGAGCTTCCAGAAAGCCGCAAAATGTGAACCCCTCTCCTGGAGATGTGAACGTGATTAGTCTAGATTGCTTTGCTAATTGCTGGCTTCTTTCTCTATCACCAGTAATACAGGGATGCACCGTAGCTTCCAAGTCCCTCAGGTGGCCAGGCCCCGGGTTAGGGGCGATTTAAATTGTGCTCATTCATTTCTTTCCTGGATTTACGGCAAGCATTACTCTTCATCAGGCTTAAAGCGCCACTGCTTTCTGAAAAGCAGCAGAGTCATGGCCCCTTCTCCCATTGCATTTATGAATAGCTTTGCTGTTAATTTGAAAGCCTGTGGTATTAAAAAAGAGTGAAAAGGGAAATCACTGGAAGAAACAGCTTAATGCAGCAACCAAGTGTTGAGACCAATGTTTTCAATCTATTTAGTGCAGATCAAAGGAAGAAAAGCACAAGAGGAGCTGTTTGGGTAGAGTGAAATGGGATTTGGCGGGGCCGACAGAGCTGGTCGTAAGCCACTTGTGAGCCCTGAGAACTCGGGCCAATTATTTTACCTTTCTTATCCTTGGTTTTCTTATTTGTACAATGGAGAGAATTACTCCATCCTTGAAGGTTTGTGAAGGTTAAATAAGTTAACACACTGAAACACCTAATTCAGGGCTGGGGACATAATAAGTGCTCAGTAAATATTAGTTTTCTACCAGTGTCCTGTCCCCTGAAGACAGCCCTGAAATTGCATCTTCAGTCTCTATTACAGGCCCACGGATCTCAGTCCTACTGTCCATGCCATTGGATTTCCAGCCTGTTCTTTTGGACAATGCAACCTGCAGGCTCTCCAGAATTTGTGTCACATTTATTTGTGCGAGCTCTGATTCTTAAGAGGATTCAGAATGGAGGAGTAGGAAGTTACACCAAGTTTTAAAAAAAGCATATTCAATATTACAGCTAATTTTAAATGTGAAAACCCTGTTTTCATGATACATACCATGGAATGTAAACTTCAAGTATTTTTGTCTGATGGTATAAGAAAATCCCTAGTAGAAGGGGAAGCAGCTTTCAGTTTGGAAAAGGGGGGTGTGGGTTAAGCAAGACTGAGAAAATGAGCATTTATTTACATAATGTCATTCTGGCAAAACATGTCACATACATTTGGAATGCTAGAGATTGACGGGAAGAAGGCAGGAGGGGCTGCAGGAATATTGATTATTTTTTCTTTCTTGTTTTGAGTGCAGCTTACAGGAATGTATTTACTTTGTGAAAACTGATAGGACCATGCCCTATGATCGGTGCATTTTTCTGCAGGTAGGCCCCCCTTCAATCAAGTGTTTATTTAAAGAAAAACAGTGGCACACACTTTGCACACATTTATTCTGAGGTGGGATGTCTCACGTGAATTACCAAAGAAGGTGGAGGCATCCTGTGTAAATCTGGATCCCGCTATTTCCTGGGTAGTCTCGGTTTTTATATACAGGAACAGATGGCCATCCCAACCTGCCATTACCTCCCTTTTGGACCTCATAATTGGCCTCTCTACCTCCACCGGTGAGTCTCTATAATTTATTCTTCTATCCAATGAGGTCTTTAAAAATGGAGATCAGATTATGCTAAAACCCTCCAGTTTCCAAAACCTTCCAGTGATTTTCCATTGCACTTAGAGAAAACTCAGACCTCTTTACCACAGCCTACAAGGCCTTACAAGATGTCCATGATACCTTCCTGTCTGACCTCATCTGTCACCTCCCTCCTTCCTCTCTCCAGGGCAGTGCCCTGGCCGCCATTTTCCATGTTAGCCACGTCCAACACAAATCTACCTTCAGGCTTTTGCATTCGCAGCCCCTGATGCCTGGAGTGCTTTCCCCCAGCCTGCAGGACTGGCTCCTTATAGTCTTCAGTTCATGCCACAAAGCGTCATTCTCTCCTGCTTCTCTTTATTCTGACTACCTTGCCTCTCTCTAGCATCCCAACTCACTTAATTTCTTCTCTAATATTTACAATTACTTAAGATCTATTTGTCCAAGACTTAAACTTCATTAAGGTGGAGGCTTGGCTAATCTCCTTTACTTTGTAACTACTGTGCCTAGAAGAGTGTCGGGTACATAGAAGGTGCCTGTGATACCTTTATAAACCTCTCACTTCTGAACTGCAACTTTCACATCTGTAAAATTAGGCTAATAAAACCCTTTCCTGCAGGGTTGTGGTAAAGATGGAGGGAGATGATACAGGTGAGGAAATTAGCACAGTCCTGGCACATGGTACAAATGGTGGCTGTGTTCCCTGGGTGCCAACTATAAGACTCAGTTCAACCCACCAGAGACCTCTCCGATTCATTTATCATGAACAAGCTATCATCTTCTATTAAGGGCACTTTGACAAAATGGTCTAACGCTGCCTGCCCGAGACCAGGTTTCTCTCAGCACAATTCTGATGTTTCCTTGGCTAAGTGTTAACCACTCTCTGTGTGATGTACAATAATTAATTAACAAAGACCTTGTGCTACTTTAGATCATTCTTCAAAAGACAGGGTGGATGGAATTTGTATCTAGAAGGATGAGCAGCTTGCAGGACACTGCACTGTGGGCATGCACCCAATAAATGCAGAGTAGGAGGCAGCAGCCGGCAGGAACAGTGGAGATCGTCAAAGCTTTCCACAGTAATAAATGGAGCCAGTTGTTCCTGGGGCAGCCTGAGTAAATGGGTATCTGTAAAAGTATTCTGTTGAAAAAAAAATTGTTCCAAAATTCAGAAGAGAACAGGGCTGGTTGGCTTCAATAGTCCAAGTTTGGCAAGGTGGAAGTGCACATTGTGAGGTGGTGGGGCAGATAAATGGAGAATTCTTGGGTAAAGAGCATTGAAGGAAGAGAGAAGCTAGAAGAATAAAATTGTGGGGGTGGAGAGGGGAGAGGAAGAGAAAAGGCAGAGGGTAGAGGTCGGGGCTGGGGGAGGAACGAGTGCCAATTGTGATTGTTAGTCACCCGGGTAACAATATACTGATTGGGAGAAAATCACCACAGAATTGTAACTACCAGGTGAGTTAAGTGTTCTATTGTATTCTCTTAAAATTTTATCCTTTTCCCCACTTTGTGATCTGAAAAAGGAAAAGATTGGGAAAAATTGGTGAAAAATCAAATGAAAAGCAAATCTCTTTCATTCCTCAACTCCTAAAAAAATAAAAAAAATCTCCTAAGTAGGACACAGGCCACATCCTTGATTGTGTCAGCAGAAGCTCAGGCTATCTGAAGCAGAAAAGAATTTCCAGGTGATTTCTAGGTAGATCTGGTTAGGGGGAGGTGATGTCACCCAATTGATGAAAGTCATCCAACTAACTACCTCTAATCAGATTGGAAATGGGAATTAGGAACATGGGGCTAAAACCAGAGGATGAGCCTCCAGGTGTATTTTCAGCCCTAGAGAGCTCGGGGCTAAGCAAAGTTTAAGTTAAGTTTGTTTCTCTGGGAGAATAAGAGAACTTGATTAACAAACAGAAGAACCAAGAGATGATACTTCGGTGGTTTATTTCTTTGAAATTTGTTCTTTATTCTATTTCTCTTTATTCCCCCAAAGAGATAGTTCCATTCATGTTTTCATTTTAATAAAGAGTGAATTTAGAATGATTAATTACAGCCAGGTGTGGTGGCGCCTGCCTGTAATCCCAGGGGCTCTGGAGGTTGAGGCAGGAGGATCACAAGTTCAAAGCCAGCCTCAGGAACTCAGTGAGGCTCTGAGCAACTTAGTGACACCCTGTCTCAAAATAAAAAATAAAACAGGCTGGGGATGTGGCTCAGTAGTTAAACCCTCTGGGCTCAATTCCTGGTACTCCTCCCCCCCCAAAAAAAGTTAATGTACATTTAATAAATGAATATTTTTTTCTTTTAAAAATTAAGAACATACTCATTGGCACTGTACCAACCTAATCCCAGGACCTTCCTTCAGTGTTAACTCTTGTGATCTTTTTGGTGCACACCCTTCTAGTTTTGGGTTTTGATGTATTTCCATATGCATACTTATAAAAATTAAATTATTTTGGAGTTTTGGTTTTTCAATGTAACATTTCATACTACACTCTGAAAATTGATTTTTTACCCTTAAAGTTTTGTCTCAAATATTTTTCTTAATAAGTACAGATCTAATTCATTGTCTCCCCTGCATCATGGTTCAAGGCATGGATGGATTAGAATCTATTTTTTTCACTTGCCTATGGATGGATATTTAGGTTTTTTTCCCCTCCCAATTTGAATAGTATTTTTTAAATAAATGAAACAGCTTCATTGAACTATAAAATGCACATAGCATAAAATCCACCCTTTGAAAGTCTACAAATCAGTGGATTTGAGTATATTCGTGGAGTTGTACATCAGCATGGCTGTCTAATTCTGGAACACAGTTATCACCCCAGTTTAGCAGCCGTGCTCACTTCCCCTCCCCAGCCTCAGTAAACACCCTTCTCCTTCCTCTTCCATGGTTTGACTGTTCTGGACATTTCATGTTAGTGGAATTATATACCAGGAGACCTTGGCGTTTGGCTTATTTCTCTGAGCATGCTGTTTTCAAGGTTCACCTGTGTTGTAGCATACATCTGTACAGGCCACCCTCTGTCCTGCAGGGTCAACTGCATCCTCAATCCACGTCAAAAGAATTTGGAAGAAATATTGTATCTGTGCCGAACATACATGGGCATTTTTTCTTGTTATTATTCTCTAAACAATACAGTAGAGTGACTACTATATAGCATTTACATGGTAATCTAGAGATGACTTAAAGTATGCAAGAAGTTGGCACAGGTTATATGCAAATACTATGCTGTTTTCTATAAGAGACTTGTGCATCCGAAGATGTGGTACCTCAGCTGGCAGTGGTGGTGGTGGGCTTGAACCAGTCTCCTGTAGATACCATGGGACAACTGAACTTCATTTTTTGGGGGCCCAAATAATATTCCTCTGTGTAGATATGCCATATTTTGTTTATCCTTTATTTAGATGATGGGTGTTTGGGTTACTCCATGTTTGGGCCCTTTTATGCTGCTATGAACATTTGTATACAAGTTTTTGTGTGAACATATGCTTTTAATTTTCCTGCATGCATTTTTTTTTTCTAAAAGTGGGAATGCTGGGTCATAAGGCAACACTAAGCTTGACTTTTTAAAAAATATTTTTATAGTTGATGATGGACCTTTATTATTTATTTATTTATATGTGGTGCTGAGAATCAAACCCAGTGCCTCACACATGCTAGGCAGGCCCTCTACCACTGAGCTACAACCCCAGCTCTATGCTTGACTTTTTAAGGAACTTCCAACCTATTTTCCAAAGTGGCTGTACCATTTTACATTGCCATGGCTATATTTTTGTATTTTTTCCCCATGGTACTGGTTATTAAACCCAGGGTCTCTCACAAGCTTAGGCAAGCACTGAGCTACATCCCCTTTTTAAAAATTTTACTTTGAGACTTGAACTTGGTATACTCCTTCCTCAGCCTCCAGAATAGGTGGGTTTATAGGTGTACATCACTGCACCCAGAACAAATATATATTTTTAAACAAGAAACAATATTTCATGGAGAAGTGGATGTGATTATTGCTCCTCGGACATCATCAACACGTTTTGAGGGAGCTGCCTCCACGCCGTCCTGTGGAACTCTTTGTGATGATGAAAATGTTTGAAGTTGTGCTGTCCAGTTCGGAAGCCACTAACTGTGCATGGCTATCAAACACTTAAAATGTGATCACTCTGACCAAGGGACTGAATTAAAAAATTTTTTTTTTGTAGTTGTAAATGGACAGAATGTCTTTATTTTGTTTATTTTTATGTACTGAGGATCAAACCCAGGGCCATTAGGCAAGTGCTCTGCCACTGAGCTACAGCCCCAGCCCAAGGGACTAAATTTTTAATTTCAGCTAATTTAGATTTGATTGGCCTCATGTTGCCAGTAGCTACTGTCATAGACAGTACACATCTTCTCCTGTCTGCAAAAACTCATAGCATCCAAAAAGGCCACCATAAAAATATGGGGGGAAGTATCCACCTTCCCATGTGCCTTTTGCTTTTGTCATAGGTGTCACACAGAAGAAATTCAGAGATAACCAGACCCTTAAATGCACTGAATTGAGATACAGGTAACTCCTGAATTTGCAGGAATGTGTTTAGAAAATTGGCATCTCACATATCTCCTTTCAGTTCATGAGCTTAAAGAACTGTCTTTATTGTTTTGCAACACACATTCACCACAGAGAAACATGAGAGAAAGAAAAAAAATTATTATAGATGGTTACTGCTAATATCTTGTGTGTGTATATGTGTATGTGTGTATACCATTAAAGAAAAAAAATTCAATAGTATTTGTTAAACCATGATAGGAAGAGTTTATTCACTCTAGGAAGCCTGTTGAGCTCTTCAACTCTGTGTTCTAGGAAGGTCATTGTAGAAGCAATGCCAAGGTACTTTTTGTTTTCCTTTTCTGTTTTTTTTTTCCCTCCCTTTCCTTTGGCAGTAATGGGGGTTGAACCCAGGGCCTCACACATGCTAGGCAAACACAGAGGTACATCCCCAAACCCTTTATAAATTTTTTATTTTGAGACAGGATCTTGTTAAATTGCTCAGGCTGACCTTAAACTTGCAATCCTCCCTCCTCAGCCTCCCGAGTGGCTGGGGTTACAGGCATGAACCACTGTGCTTAGCTACTAAGGTTTTTTTGGAGCAGTTCAGCAATTCACTTTGGGCTGAACTGCCTTTGATTCATGACACACACACACACACACACACATATCATGTTTTAAAAAACAGCCTCTGAGAATCCATTTCTTTTCGTTTCCCTCTTCTTTCCCAAATGAAAATCTATACCAGCAGCCCCAAAGTTCTATGTTGATTCCAGATTGTGGTGGAAAAGACTGGGGGCAGTGGAGAGTCCTTCCTCTTGCTAAGAGACTAGGGTTAATCTTGTCTCACATGACCTCAGTTTCCTCATATGTAAAATGAAACTCTTGGTATTTCCATTTTTTAAATGCCCTTTCCTTCTTTGAAGTTGTCTGGCTCCTAAGAGCAGTGAGACATAGTAATGAATTTCCTTGTGGCTGCACACCATGATTTTGGGACAGCCAGGACAGATATGGATGGCTGGCCCCCAGAGCAGAGCCTTTGAGTGTTTCCTGCTCAAGGCCGGAGACCCAGCTTTCCAGGCACCACCGTACAGTGTCTTCTTTGGTTTTCCGGCTAGGCCAATGGCAGCAAATAACCCAATTAGGACCTCACAAGCAGCTTGCCCAGTGAAAGCTAATTTAATTAGGGTCTTATTAGTTGTTATAACTACTTTTTAATGAAGCCTTATTACATTCATCTGTGCAGATCCCAAGCAATTGTATTAAATGTTGGCAAACGACTCATTAGTCTTTGATTCCACTTCTCTTTTGCATCCTCCGCACCTATTCTGAGCTTCAGATGCCTTTAGTTCATTCCTTTCTTTTCAAAGTCAGTTGCAGCCTTAAAGGCCTATTTATCCTTCCTTATCTCATTACCCATTCTCGAAGAATCCCTGGACACGGGCTCCAGTGACATGATATTGGAGTGATATGAGGGGTGGGAAAGGCTCCCCGTTGGCCTGCCACATCCCCTAACATTTCCATCATTAATGACAAGATGGCTGCAAAATTTCGAAGACTAAAGTCTCCAGGTTAAAAGGCAAATGCTATTTTGGAGGCAAACGCAGAAACCATTATTATGAATTAACACCTCCACGAGGATTAGCTCATCATATTAGCTAATTGGTCAATAAATGAGACTTCCAGAGCATCACTCCTGGATAGAGGAGTTTTGGTAGCTGTTGATTTGCAGAGGACAATGCAAGAAAACCAGGAGTTAATTAGTCTGTATTGTGCACTGGGGACTGGGCTAGAGACGTTCACATTCGTTATCTCATTTAATTCTCATAACAATTTTGATATGAAAGTCATATTAAAATGGATTTATAGATGAGACCTGGGAGCTCAGAGAAGTTATGTCAGCTTCCCAGTCACACAGCTAGTAGGAATGCAAGATTGTGGTGCAGGCAGCCTTGGCCACTAGAGGGCAGTATCAGGCCCTGGGGGTTAATAACCAGGTGAACCTCAAGGACACTTGACTCCAGAGCACTGAATCTTGACAGGGCTCACAGTTTGGCCCAGGTTGATCTGTTTGTGTTATGTCTTTTTTTTATCAATAAAGGTCAGCGCGATGTTACTGTGTGATGTCATTGTTAAGAGGGTAGGATTTAGCATTAGGCTGTGACCTGGATCCAGCCCTGGTGACAGCCCTTTGCTGTAGGTATGACCCAGGGCACATTGCTTAAGTTCTGTAAGCTGTGTTTTTCTCATCTGGAAAAGGACATAATAGTCATTTTCTTTTATTCTTGTTGTGAAAGTTAAAAGAATATGTGTCAAGCATTCTGACACCAGGAACGTGCCCGTCAGCAGTGGCTGCTCCACTTCTGAACTGTCTTGGGGAGCTGTGTGCCTGCAGTGGGGAGGCTGCAGCATTTGGGGAAGTAGGACCTGGCCTTGAACCTGAATGTGCATCAGTGTTACCTGGAGGGCTTGAGAAAACCCAGATACCTTGGGCTGCACCCCCAGTTGCTTTTAAAATATTTTTTTCTCTTTTTCTTCCCTTCCTCCCTCCCTCTTTTCCTTCTTTCTTCCATTCATTCATTCATTCTTTTTTTTTGTGGTCCTAGAGATTGGACCCCATGGGTGCTCAACCATTGAGCTATATCTCCAGTCCTTATTTATTTACTTTTATTTTGAGACAGATTCTTGCAAAATTGCTGAGGCTGTCCTTGAACTTGGATCATCCTGTGCCAGTCTCCCAAGCCTCTGGGATTACAAGTGTGTGCCACTGCACCTGGCACTGTACCCCCAGTTTCTGATTCAGGTGTTCTGGAATAGAGCCCAAGAATTGTCAGTGTTGATGCTACTGGACTGGAAGGAAATTCACAGAGGAGACCACCCACAGTGGCTGCTCTCTGTCCTGCACACACAATAGCTCTGATTCCTGGGACAGCCACCGGCAGAGTATTCGAAGTCCCCCTCAGCCTGGGGCGAATCAGAAGCACAGCGCTGGCTTCTCCCCTCTTGTCCATCTTCTGTGCTGCCTCTGTGGTTTCTTGAGCCCTGGAGAGCCAGTCCTCTTGAACAGGGGCCAAAAAGCATTCTTTTAATTAAAACGCCTTATTTATTTACTTATTTCCATGCCAGTCCCTGGGCTTACTTAAGTTGAAGAAATATTTGTGGTTTAAATGAACCAATTTTTGTGGCTGAAAGTGCTGATCCGATTCATTTTGCCGGACAGTAAGGAGGAGTCAGGCTCCAAGGAAAAACGTGCAATGAATGGATTCTCCTAAAATTTTACTTTTTCAGTATGTTTACCAATTTGATTTAGCAAATGGGACAGACTTTTGTAGAAGCAGCAATGTTTGCCTCCTACCATTCTTTTTATCCAAGAAGGGACAACCTCACTAGGTACCAGTGAGATACGCAAGTCAAAGTGTGTAACACTGTCTTCCTAGTGACAATCGTACTAATTTACGCTTTTGTGTTTGTTGAGCAAAGGTTTATCAAGCTCTTGTGAAGTGATGGCACATTTCGTTGCAGGGTTTCCCCACTTGAACAATATTGAGTGGGGTAATTCTTCACTGGGGGGACTGTCCTGTGTGCTATAAGAAGTTCAGCAGCACCCCCTCACCCACCGGGCCTCTCCCACTATATGCCAGTTGCCCCCCTCAATGTGACAATAAAAAAGTCTTTTGCTATGACCAAATGTCTCCTGCGGAGCAAAATCACCCTAGACAGATAACAACTGCTCTGCCCAAATAATCCTATCTCATCCCTAGCACAGCAGTTGATGTCATTTGTCCAATTTTAGAGAGTTTTAAAGAAGGAAAGGCAAAGCAGAGACTGGACACTTCCACAAGCCACACAGCTAGCGAGGGAGTGGTAGTGGAATCGGACGGAGGACTAGCAATCCAGACCCTCACTCTTGATCACCATCCTTGCTTATTTATTTATTTATTTATGGTATTGGGAATTGAACCCGGGATTTTGCCACTAAGCTACATCCCCAATTCTTTTAATTAATTAATCAATTTTTTTCGTTTTGAGACAGGGTCTTGCTAAATGGCCAGGCTGAGTCCTTTCCCCTCATTTCTCATTCATTCCTTGCCTCAGTTCCAAAAAGTTTGTTGCTTTTAGTTGCATTTTGCAGATGAGTTAACTGAGGCTTAGCCAGATAAGTGGCAGAGCCAGGACCTCAGACCTGGCTTGTCTGATATCAATTTCCCCGTTCTTTCCAGTCCTGGAAGCTGCCACTCCAACCGCGGCCATGAAGGGCTGACAGGGACGTTCCAGAGGAGAGAGGCGCCAGTCCCCTTGGTCAAGATGAACGACAGGATTTCAATTTCAGAGACTGGTGGCAGGAAGGGCTTTCCCCGTCAGATTCTGAGAATCACTGGCTAAGACCAGGCCCCTGGCTTAAGAACATCTCTCTGGATCCCCTGACCCTTGACAGTGGGTCCAAGTTCACCTTCTCCCTCACTGTCCTAGCCGCTGGTTCTAACACCTCTAGATTTAGTCCAGTCTGAAAATAACCCAGTCTCTTCTTCCAGATCAGCAGTTCAAGGTCAGGATTAAATGACATCCTTGACGGAGCAGGGCCCATTGAGTTCCTGTCCCAAAGCCTCTCCCCCTGGCAGAATACGCTCAGCGGGCCAATCCTTTGCTTTCTGAGAGGTGCTCAAGTGGATTTGCACTTGGTGAGGCTGGCATTTTCCAGGGCTTCTTGGAATCTTACAACTAAAATGTGGTGCACGTGTCTTGCCCCTGTCTAAATATAGGCTGCCACTGCCTTCTCGGGATCCACACAGGCCCCCATGTGGGGTGGGGCCAGTTCACAGGCCCAGAGGAATCCCGACTTAGGAACTCACCCTCAGGGTGCTGCAAACGTGATTGTTTTCCTGGAGGGTGGTAACATTAGTTTTGGAGCCTGGAACCACTGTTGTGGGATGCGTGGGCCTGGCTGCTTGGAGAAAGATCAGATCCGTTTACACACTGTGGGTGACTGCTTTTTGTTCTCCCATCCTGGGGAAAATAGCCAGAATCCGAGGCGGCTGCGTCCTCTGGCTCCCTGGTGGATCGGGTGCTGCAGGCCAAGAGGACAGCCAGCCAGGCCTGAGCTCTGGAAGCTGACACGAATGAACTGGAAGGATTTGAAGATTTCCAGCTGTCTCATCACCTAAGAGGGGCAGCTGACTGCTGGCGTAGACACTGAAGATCCCCGAGTCCCAGGCAGAGAGGAACTAGCAGTGTGAAAAGGCAGCTTCTCCACATGCTTATGGAAGTACAAATGCCACACCCCTTCCTGAGGGTGATGTGACAATATATGCCAGAGGATCCCCGCCCCATCCTCACCCCCAGGTCACCTTTTGATCTGAAAATTTTTTTCTAGGTGAATTTTATCCTAAGGAAATTCTGAAGCACAGGCAGGTTTACAAGCTATTAAGGAAAAATATCTCTATCCAAATATTAATCACATAAATGGCAAACAAATGTACATCAGGAGGGGAGGGATTATAGTGACACTTAACCTCATTCACAAAATTTCCACCTATGAGAATTACAAAGATGGATAAGTTTGATAACGCTTTTGGGTGAATATGTGGGTACCCTCAAATGTCAGTTATGGGAACATACATTGGTCTAATCTCTATGGAGGAAAATTTGGCGATATTTATAAAAATCAAGACATTTACTTAAAATAGTCCACCTCCAGGATTTTATCTGACAGATAGATTTACTCATGTGGAGAACGGTGAAATACATATTAAAATATTATTTTGTAGTCACAAAAATTTAAAACAACACAAAGATGCTTCCATTTCAAAAAAGAAATACCTGGCAGCTATAAAAAATAAGACTGCCCTATTTGTACTGAAATGGAAAGATCTTCCAACACTTGTACAGTGAAAAAAGCTAGTGTAAAATAATGTTTACAGCATGCTATTTTCATTGAGAAGAAATACAAACACATTTACGTATGCATTCAGTAAGTCTGAAAGGATATATTAGCAACTCGTAACAGTAGTTGCCTCCAGGAAGGGGAAATTAAATAG
The DNA here is from genome assembly GCF_021218885.2 of Marmota monax. NCBI lineage: Eukaryota > Metazoa > Chordata > Mammalia > Rodentia > Sciuridae > Marmota > Marmota monax. Next base: position 459,834 of record NW_026693806.1, read on the forward strand.
CTAGGTCAGGGATACGAGAGGGACTACTTGTTAGGATGTACTTTCACCTTGTGAATTGAACACCTTGAGTGTGCCTCACCTGCTTTTTTTTTTTCTGTTGTTGTTGTTTAAAATTTATTTATTTATTCTAATTTATTATCTCATTTGCTTTTGTTAAGTGAGTTGCTTACACACCTGATGTGAGTGTGTACTTTATGGTGACATCTATTATGGAATTCCGTGCAGCATTGAACAGATGAGAAAAACAATGATGGAAAAGACTCTAGTTTATTGATACGGAAGAAGTCCATGATTGATGACTAGCCAAAAAAGCAATAGGGATCCAAGTTGTGCGCGTGCGCGCGCGCACACACACACGCACGCACACGCACACACATACACACACACACACACTTCTGGAAAGTTCCACAGGGAAACATCAAACATGGCAATGAGGTGGTGCTGTGGTAAGAATGTTTGAGCCTCCTACGCCCTTAAATTCACATTTTGAACCTAATCCCGAGTGCAGTGGTGTTGGAAGATGGGTCATCTGGAAGGTGAGCAGGTCATAGGGTAGAGCCACCTTCAGAGGAATTAGCGCCCTTAGAGAAGAGGCCTGAGCAGCCTATTCTCCCTTTATACAGCAGGAGGACACCCGGAAGGAGCCATCTATGAGCAATGGGTCCTTAACACATGCTGAATTGTGAACTCTCCAGCTTACAGGCTTGTGAGCAATAAATTCCTGCTGTTTCTAAATTACCTGGTTTGAGGCATTTTGTGATAGCAGCCCAATGGAACTGAGGAAGGTGATACGATTGTGCATGACTTTTCTTTTTTATACCCTATGGTCATGTATGAAATATTTTTTTATTACTGAAAGAAAAATTCTTGGTTTGAAAAGAATATTTTAAAAATCCACAAATAATCTGACAACATGTTTTTGATCTGGGGGAGTGAGCAGGGTTATAAACCACCAAAAGAAGAGGGCAAAGGAATTTCTAAGTGTCAGGGCCAGTAATTAGAACACTGTAAAATTAGATTAAAAAAAAAACACCTAAATACAACCATCTTTTCTTCTTTTGGCCACTGATAGTTTTTCTTCTAAAATCATAAAATGGTGTAATAGTCCCCACTCTAACTCTATTGAAACCCATTTTGCCTTCTATTAAATTTTCTTAATTCAATGTTCTTAATCACAAATAGAGTGAAATAAGAGAGGATATAAAAAAGTTAATAGTCAACTTCTACCCCTCAAAGTGGCTAAGCTAATAGCTTTTGAAAATGGGATTGCACATTATTTGATGACTTCTCTTTTCTTTTGTTGATATCATGACCATTCTTCCTCAGTGATTGATTAGTAGGAACAGGGGTAACCTATTGGTTTTAAATATCACTTTGTGCTTTATTTAATAAAACTAAACCTAATGAGGCTAAAAAACTCAAATACCAAATATTCTTTGCCCCAACTATTCCATTTCTAGGAATTTTTATCTTGACCATGTGGGGATAGGCATAGCATTCATTGCAACATTTTTGTAGTATCAAAAGATAAAAAATAACTTAAATATCAATCAATTTGGAAATTGGTAAGTCAAATATGACAGTATATAAAATGGATTACTATGCAGCCATGAAAAAGACAGCAGTAACCATACATTCTAAGTTAGGACTATGTCCAAAAGGCTGTTGGGTAAAAAATGTAACCTTCACTGAAGTGCTTATGAAGTGACACCATCAGTAAAAATAAAGAATATAAATATACACACATTCCACAGGCATACACACTCTAATACATTCACATTCATGCATATGTATATGTATGCTTATAAATAAATAGAATATTTCTGGAAGCATGCACAAATAATGTGGTAATGGCTTAAACTGCTGTAGAAGGAGTATCAAATGCAAACCTGGGGTCTGGACAGCAATCTTTTTCATTGTTCTCTTTTTCTTCTTTCTAATTTAATAAAAGTCTAGGTATAATTTTTAAATAAAGAAACTAGTTGATTAAAACAGTCGATACAAGAAATCAAGCAAAATATTTCCTTGTGTTCCTAAGACAGTATTTTTTTTTATTTGATAAAGAAGAGTACCTCACATCCTAAAGTATACCCTTGCAGGGGTCCTAAGGCTAGGTTCTTGTTCTGGAGTTGGGGGTCCATGAACTTGGATGGGAAAAATACTTTGTAAAACAAAACAAAATAAGCCTTTGGCTCCAAGTTTACATTTCGTTCCATAGGAATGTAGGCAACTAGCCACGGTAGAATCGGCAGGGTTTGTCACCAAAGAAATCAGATTTATAATATCTCATTACATTCGTTGCAGATATCTTGAAATATTTCCACTTGTCACTACTTCAAAATTATAGTAGTTATTTATTTGACTTGCCACTAGATCTTGTTTATTTAATATGCTAAGAAGGACTTTTTTTTTTACTCTACAATAAATTTGCTTTTCAACGTAATAACAACAACTGTATTTCAAAATAATTGAATTGCTTTGAAATCCTATGTCTTTTCTTTCACATGTCGACTCTGAGAAGGGGCTTTATCGGATTGCCGAGGTGATCAGAGGAACAAAGAAATCCAAGAACTCTAGTGGAAGTCCTGAGGGCTGTGGCCAAGGAGCCACAAGTGGACACTGGGTGGGGGGGGACGTTCATGGAGGTGAGGAAGGGACCCTACCACAGTCTCTGGATGCCAGGGGGCAGTGAATGGCCTGAACAGAGGAACCGAAGATGTAAATTTTTGTTGTTGTTCCTGTTGGTGGATTCTCCTCTTCCCTGACCAGCTGCCTTCCTGGATCTCTGCCCAGCCCTGAGCTGGTGGTGTGAGCCCCGGGGCCAGGGCCTGCGAATGACAGTGAGCCCTGCTTGCCCTTGGTTCCATTTTAACCTCCTTCTGGGGCCCAGCCAGGGCACTGAGATCAGCCTGTAAGCCATGCCTGTTAGCCCGGCAGCAAACACTATCTTAAAGAAGAATTCCAAAATGTGTGCAAAGCCAAGCCCCAAATTCATCCCAGCAGGCGAGAGAGAAAGCACAGAGGGAGCAAGACTCCATGGGCAGACACCCCAGAAAAAAGTTAAAGGGCTCTGTGCGGAATGGTGGGCTTGCATGTGCTAGAACATTCTGTTTCTGAACATTTCAGCCTGAACTGCTCGTTGGTGGAACTTCTATAGCACAGTGTGCGACGTGTCTGCGCCAAAAGGGGCTCAGATGTGCCACCAGTGGGTGTGGCCAAGAGTGTGGGCAGAGTACAAAGGACACAGGCTGCTGGGATGGATTCCACCACATGGGGGGCTGACTCATGCTGTCATGCAGGAGGGGACGATGGATGGGACAAAACTCACAGCTCACCTTCCTTCTCCTCTGCCCAGTCTTACAGCTGCCAACCCTTCTTTCTCTCTCATCTACATTTTGCGGACACCTGTCATTCAGTGACACCATTCGTCTTGTGCCCAAATTGACCATTCCATCCATCCATCCATCCATCCATTCATTCATTCAGTATTTAGGGGTCAGCCAGATGTAGATTCCAATCCTGGCTGGGTCACTTGCTCGTGTCACCAGGGCAACAGGGTAAATGAAGAATACTTTATTTAAAAACTTTAGACCGATATTTACAACAACCCTCGCTTCTCATTAAGGGCACTGTGCTGAGTTGTACCCTTCTCACTCAGGCCTCTCCTGAGGGACCTTCCTCTGGCCTGCTGAGCCTGTGGCTGCTGGCTCCTGTCTCCTCCCTACCATAGGGTCTGACACGAAACTGGGGTACTACTGGATGTCCCCAAGGTAAAGACACTCAGCTTAAAAATAAGGAGACACTTCTCTTGTTCCAACTGTGATTTTTAGAGAATAGACAGAGATTATATATGTTACATGATAATAATCACACTTTTACGCCAGGCATGAAGAGGACTGGCTAGGGCAAACTGGGGCATGTGGTCATTGCATTAGTGGCAGAGCTTCGCCAACCAGCACACTGACCCAGGGTGTCTTTAGAGTGTTAGCAGAGCTGGGGCACCTCCACTTTTTCTGGGAGATAATTTGATAGAAAAGAAATCGGAGGCTGGCGTGTGGCTCACATACAGCATATGCATAACATAAGTGAGGCCCTGGGTTCAACCCCTAGCACCAAAATAAATAAATAAAGAAATTGAATAAAATAAAATTTGCCTTTGATTGTATTATTTTTTTTTTCTGGGTACTAGGGATTGAACCCAGGAGTGTTTAACCACTGATCCACGTCCTCAGCCCCTTTTTGTATTTTATTTAGAGACAGGTCTCACTGAGTTGATTGGGGCCTTGCTAAGATGCTGAGGCTGACTTTGAACTTGTAATCTTCTTGCCTCAGCCCCCCACTGTCACTGGGATCATAGGCTTTTGCTCCCACGTCTAGCTGAATTCAGAATGTTGTTGGCCTGGTTTACATCTATTTCAAGGCTCCATGTGTATGTGTGTGCGCGTGCGCGTTTCCATTTAGAATGACATTCCTGTCTCTATAACTTGAGTCTCTAAAGGTCTTAATCTGGCCCAGCTACAAAATCACTGGGATGCTTTCTTCCTTTCCTCCTTCTGTGGGCATCAACTCTGATTATATTCATGGCACAGGTGAGAGGGAGGTGACGGGGGTACTTAGAATGAGTGGAAATGGGGGCCAACTGGCAATAGGGGGATCTCCCCCAGAGGAGGGTGGAGTGAGAGTCCTAAAAGAGTGAAGGCACTGCCCAGTTTTCAAGCTCATTCCCGGAGTCTAAGATCTTTAACCATCCAATCTTTCTTACTGTTCCCTGACCATACTGATTGGCATTTTTTGTTTTTTTTTAAGAAGATAGCCCATGGCAGTCTTCTTTTAATGTGTTTGGAGGTTCAAGGAGCATGATAAGGCATTGAACCCCTCTAAGCCCATCTCTTTGTTTATAAAATGGCAAAACAACACTAATACCTGCCTGATGGGTTATGGGAGGTTCGGGTGTAGAGGATGTCTGGAACACGTTGCACGAGTCACAGCGTCTACTGTGTGCATTTCTCTGGGCACAGAGGACGAGAGGAGGACACACACCTGGGCCTGTCCTCTTCCAGGGATTTGCAGCCTGGTAGCACTGCTACCTATGTGCACCTCAGCCCTTGTCCCCAGGGACAAATATGACAAGCACTGTAAACCAGGTATAAATGGAGGGACTGCTGCCAGGAGAAGGCGCAAGAACCAGGGATCCATCATGGGAAAGATGTCATCAGAACTGGGTGCTTATGGAGGGGTGGGATCTGGATATTCTGAGGGTGTGGGAAGAGCACAGTGGTGGCGATGGGGAGGGAACGATCTGAACAAAGGCACAAGGGAAGGAAAAGGTAAAAAGGGTATTTGGAAAATGGCAAATAATTCTACTAGACCCCACCCTAATTCTTGTGCTGAACTAGCCATGCTGCTCATTCATCCATCTATCCATTCAGCTGTGTGAACACCCGGGTCAGGCAGAGATGAAAGATTGATCACTGCTTTCAAGACGTTTGCAGCTTGCAGAGGAGAAAGGTAAGTAGGTCTTGAGGTCGCTAGAGCGAGCATCCTGCAGTGTTTGGGTGCAGATGAAGAATGTCCACTCAGCCTCCCTCTTCATGGGCCCTCCAAGGCTCGGGAGGCCCAAGGACATTACAGAAGTTTCAAAGTAAGGGTCAATGAACGATGATCAGTGAAGACCACAGGCTGCTCACATGAGCGTCCCTCTGCTGCTGCCATCACCATTGCTAACCTCATTGGGTGGTGGCAAGCCTCAAAGGGCTGTGAGCATTTAGGGGAAATAGCTAGGAGTTAAGGTACACTTCATCTGGGCTCTGTTGGATTTTTGCATGTGGTTTGCCGTCACATGTAGCTAGGTCATCATCAGCCTCGGTTACTGCAAAGTGGAAGAATGGTGTCCAGAAATACTCTGGTCCATGGTGCCCTCTTGCCAGGCCTCATGACATCCAGCAGAAGGACTAGAGGCTGATCTGTGATAGGGGAGTGTCTTGGGGTTCTGGTACCAAAGATAGGTGGGTGGAGGTGGAGATGAATGCAGTCTGAAATGTATGTGGCTGGAAACTATGAAAAAGTCTTCTAAAGTTTATGTGGTTTACCAAATTTGATAAAAATCTTTAAAAAAAAAACACGTGTGACTTTACCAATAATAAGTTATGAAGCTGAAAAAACTCTTCTAAAGTAATCAGCAATAAGAGCAATTTTGACGTCTCTTACTTCTTTTCTGCTGTGTTCTCCGGGATCTGCTGCCCCTTGGTTGCTGAATGATTGGCAGCTGTCTGCCTTTCCCTTTTGCCCTTCTCAGAACAGACTCTGATTTCCCCAGTTCCTTCTTGCACCTCCTCAAACTGGGGCTCAGAGCCCCACCCCTCGGCATCCTCCAGTGACAAGCCCATCGGGCTGTCTGAATTTGAACCCAGGTCTTGCCATTGATGAGCTGGGGGCCTGAGGTCAATTACTCAATCTCCCCGAGCTTCCATTTCCCCACCTGTAAAATGGGGACAATAACAGCACCTACTGACAAGCCTGTGGAGAGGAGTAAGGGACAGGCCGCCTAGGCAACACCCCAGCAGGGAGCAGCACTGGTCAGCTGGCCGCTGGCGAGACCTAATAAATGGTAGTTCTCAGTATTATTATGATCAGACGTGGTCAGAGAGCAGGAGGACTGCAGAAGCGTCCTCCAGGTATGGGAGAAAGCAATTTCCCAGTGCAGGCCGGCGGCCATCAGTTATTTTTATGAGCCACACATGTATTCAGGTAAAGCCGTGCCCTGCATTACAGATCTTAATAGGCCCATCTCTGATGCAGCTACACATGCATCTGCGGGCACCTCTGTGGCCAGTTTGCCCCCGCAGGCCTGGGTACCTCCACAACTGGCTCCCATCCTGTGGAACCTGATAGGCATAATTGTCACATGTCACCTTTCCATTCCTGCCCCCTCTGTCCCAGCCCATTGAATCTCATGGCTGGGAGGAGGATGACTCCTTTGTCCCTCCCTTCTTTTCCTCACAGATATTTATTATCTAGTCACTGTGGTGTCTCCTGTGATTCTAAGACTTAGGAAATTTGCAGGAAAATTAAAAAAAAAAAAAAAGGCGGGGGATGGGTAGAGAAGGGGAAGATTCCTAGGTACAGGGAGGTCTGTCATGCTGGCTACATAAGAATTCACTGAGGAAACTTGTTAAAAATTGAGATTCTTGCTTGTCCCAGCTACTCAGGAGGCTGAGGAAGGAGGATCAAAAGGCCAGTTTGGAGTTCAGGGCCAGTCCAGTCAACTTAGTGAGACTCTGTCTCAAAATGAGATCAAAAGTGCTGGGGGTGTAGCTCAGTGGTAGAGCACCCCTGGGCTCAATCCTCAGTACTGCCATCAATCAATCAATAAAACAAACTCCTAAAATCTGAGATTCTTGACCCTACAACAAGAGAATGTGGTACAGTAGGTTTATGTTGGGGTCCAAGAAGCAATGTTTTAAAAATCAATCCCCCTGCCAGATGTCTCTTAGGAATAGTGAGGGTTGAGGCCCATGACTTTGGGTTTGACATTCTGTCGGTTTGACTCATGGGTATCTGGTGGGTTAATCCCAGCATGGCATCTTCTGAGCCCTGAATAATGGTCTGAGGAAGAGCCTGTGAGGAATCCTCTGGCTCTACTTGCTCACCCTCTGCCCTGCACCCCCCATCTCAACACACAGTACCTAGGCAGCTCCATCCCCAAACCTCAGAGTGATTATGGACACATTTCTTTCACTCACTAACCTTCCTAGGCCGTCCCCAATCCACCCCCAAATCCTTGAATCCATCTGCTTCTTACCACCTCCACCGTCACCAGCCTGGTCTAAGTCACCATCACCTCTCCCTGGACTTGCTGGGCCTCCGCGTGTCTAGTCTGTCATCTGCTCTCCACATGGTTGCCTGAGTCATCTTTCAAAGACACTATTCAGAGAGGATCTTTTGTCTGCTTCAGATCACCCCATAGTGGCCAATGCACTTAAGATAAAAATCTCAAATCCTTAATGTGGCTTGAAAGTCCCTGCATGGTCTGGCCTCTACCTGTGCCTGCAGCCTTGATTTGTACCCACCTCCCTTTTATCCTCCAGACCCGGTTAGTTCCCCACCATCTCCTACCTCTAGTCTTTTAGGTGTGATCTTCCTTTTGCATGGATTCTTTTCCTACCTGCCCCCTTCACTGAATTAGCTCCTCCAAACTATTTGGGGTTCCTTCTGCCTAACTCTCGATCCCCCAAGAACCCCGTGTTAGACAGATCCCTGTTATGTCTTTCCAGTAGCATCTCTTCCCTTCAAATCACTTATCACAATTTGCATTCATGTTCATTTGTGGGTTGTTCCTGGTTCCCTACTAGAACTAAATTCTATGGAACAGAACTAATATGTTACCGAGGTTTCTCCAGTAAAATGCCTGGACACAGTAGCCACTCAATAAATCCATATATATTCAGCAACTGAATGAACATATGATTTAAGATCTGGACTCACATCCCTAGATGGGTAAGGTCCCTCCAGCTTTTCCCCTTTTGTTGGGTGACTGACCAAGTGCCCAGTCCTAAGAGACCTTAGCAAGAAACAATGCAGGGAGCATGGAGAAAATCTAGCTCTGGACTTGAACATAGATGGACTGCCATGACACTTCATGGGTTGGTGTTTTCTCAGGAGTGGGCAGGTTTTTTGCAACAGAAGCATCATAACCCCGCCCTTGACAGGGTGGCTCTGGGCTTCCTGGAGAACATGTGATGTGACAGCAGGTTGCTACCAGAAAGCAGAAAAGGCCAGACATCTCCTCGGTGCAGAGAAACAGGTACGGCCTGTTCTGACAGACCAAGACTCAACTCTTGGCCTTATTGCTTACTTGTCTGGTGACCTTGGGCAAGGATCTAACCTCATGGAGCTTCAGTGTGTCCATCTGTACATGGGGAGCAGTTACTCTCTCCAGTCAGGTAGCTCTGGGAGGATTAATAGGGCAAAGTCTCTGGGAGGCCCAGCAGGATGTCTGTCATGAAGTAAGTGCTCAATAATCACAGATTGATCATGCACATGGGGCCCAGGTTGGCCTTTGGTTTTATGACCCAGTGCCTAGTACAGAGTCTAGCACACAGTAGATCTTTAGGAAATTTTTCCTTAGGAATAAATAAATAGTCAAATGTATTTGAAGGATTCCTGTGTGTAAAAACTCCTCCATTACCACACACTCCAACCAAATGCTTTCCTTTGGGCAACCCTAACCCCTGTGCTTGGGAATCTCAGGGCTGAGGAATAACGTATTTGTGGGGGTGCATCTGTCCCAAGTCATGAGTCATCTCGGAGACCCTCCTTCTGCCTTGTGCTTGTGGGGGCTGGACATCCTTCAGCCCCCATTTGAATGAGAGGGCCAGAGAGTCAGATCCATGGAGAGAAGGGATCCTCTTTGGTTCCAGTGCGGTAGTGAGCACAACTGTTTCTTTGAAATTGACCTTCATTTATTTGGAGGGGAAAGCAGTTAGTTCAAGAATGGTTTCCTGATGCCTTTCATTCAGCATTTTAAAAGGCGGAAGAAAGATCTGGAGTGAGGCAAGGCTCCAGTGTTTTCTAAACAACTCACTAAGCCTGGCCACTAGTTGGCTGCCCAGCACTTCCTGCTTCCCCCCTTCCTGCACCCCCCACACTGCAAAGCGTATCCCTCAATAGCCTGGCCACTTCTGGGGACCCTGAGCAGGTCTGCCCCAGGCAGGGGAAGTTGGTCTGCACTGCAGTGCCACTGGATGTCTTCCTCACAGTGGATGGAGTAGAAATACTGCTATATTCTATTGCAATTATTTCCTGCCCCTCCCTGGCTTGATTCCAGGGGCGATATAAAGAGGCCTTGTTTGGTGTAGTCCATCCCTGATCCTGAGTGAGTGAGCACTGGTCCCTGGTCCAACTGGTCTGAGGCCACAGGGAAAGGGTAGGGAGGAGGTGAGGAGAGTGTCATGGGTGGGAAGGGCACAGACAGAGACAAGACGCCCTGCTCTGTGGGCAGCCCAACCCTGCTCCCCAAAATAAAAAGAAGGGAAGAAGGAAAACAAATGGGGCACCCCGAGTAGAATCCTGTAGGGGGCCTGGTTATTTTACCTCCTTCCCAGAAGGAATCCCAACCCTTCTCTCCCATGGAGAAGACAAACACAACTATGGAAATCTCATGCCAACCAGGCACCTGAAAGTCTAGCACCAACAGGAGGTCACTCCTACCTGCACTGCTCTGTTTGCCCAGCACGGTCACCCCCGGATCTGCTTTCACCCCTGTGAGTGAAAAGTCCTTCATGGAAAATTTAGCATTTGGAACTTTCTTCAGATTCCAAAGGACCTATTTGTTCTACCTCATGTTACTTTTATTTGGGTGTTGTTTTAACTGACATGAAGTAGGAAAACTACCTCTCCATTTTTTTAGGGGGGATGTTCTCCCTAAATTATTAAGAAAACATTAATTATGCACCTTCCTTGTTGGAGACGTCGAGAACCTTTTGGAGTCCATCCCAAACCCAAGGCCAGGTGACCATGTTCCTCACCTCACCTGTCTGATTTCCAAAGAAGAAGGATGGAGATGGGGTCATCAGCTCAAGTACCATGTCTCAGAAGGTCCCAAGGAGATCATGGCATGAATAATCAGAAAGTTTCCCTTTCTAGGAGAGGAGAAGCAAGCTCAGAGAGCGTCAAGGAGGGCAAGAAGCCCTCACTTCTTATGCATGGAAACCAAGAACCTGAGATGAAAGGAAGGGGCAGAAAGGATCGCAGGATAATGGGAATGAGAACAGTGGACTTGCTTAAGCACAGGACCCAGAGAGGAGCCACATCTTCCCACACCACTGTTTTGCTGGGGAAGATCTAATCTTGGCATCTAAGATATTGATTCTGAAGGACAGTGACAGATCCTCTGATCAGTAATTCTCAAAGCCTGTTCTATGGAGCACCTCTCCAGAATCCCCTGGGTACTGATGAAACATGCAGATTCCAGGGATCCATCTGCTTTATTGAGTTAGATTCTCTGTGACTTGGGCACAGGTGGCCACATGAATATCAAGTTTCACAGGTGATTCTGATATTTATTAAAATTTAACTTCCCTTGATCTCCATAGGATGTTCTCCAGACACGAGATCTGGAGCCCAGAGAGGTAGAGCAACAAGTCTAGGACCATAGAGCTAATGGATGGCAAAGTTCAAATGAGAACTCTGCTGATATTGACCACCAGAGCAGAGCAGAGCAGAGCAGGGTTCTTTCCATTTCAACGTGCTGTAAGCCTCTTGTCTGCTTGTAGCCATTTTCCCTGCCAAAGCCTGCAACTCTGATCATCTCTGCAACCCATGAAAGCCTTTTCCTTCTTGAGCATCACAGAGGTCACAGCCTCTGTAGGCTGGTAGGCAAGGACAGAAGGAAGGAAAGAGAAAGACCCAGTTCTCTTCTGAGCCATTAGTAACAATTGTGAGTTAGTAACACAAGTGAGTAAAGGAGGAGATACATTATTATACCCGAGGGAACGATTGGGTTTGGTTTGTAGTACCAATAGCTAACTTTCACTGAGTGTCTGTGATGTGCTACATTTTGGACTGTCTTTTCCATGCATTAGTGCAAACTCCATGGAGTAAATACTAAGTAGCCCCATTTCATAGATGAAGAAGCTGAGGCTCATACAGGAGTGATCCTTTGCCTGAGGTCATGTGACTAATAAAAGACCAAATAAACTCTATACAACCATGATCTTTGCCATGGCCCCAGGCAGTGTGAACTGTCATCCACCTGCAAAAGGACCCTGAGACTATGGGAAAGAGAAGCAAGCTTGCTTGCAGTGGGATATGACCATTCCTGGCATAGAACTTCAAGCCCTTTCCACTTAACCCTCGTCATTGAAAATATTTCTCAAAGGCATTAGCCTGCAAGCCGGCCTTAAGGAAAGATAATATGGAGAGTAGCTTAAATGGCTTTTTTCTTTCTTTCTTTTTTTTAACAATGAAAACTCTTGATATCAGTGTGCTTTCTTTCCATTCACCTTTTTCTCTAAAGGAGCGTGACTTCACAATTTTGGTTGCTTGAGGGGTTTGGTTATATTCATTTCTGAGACTGGGTGGGATTGCAGGTGTATGTGGTCTATGGCATGTGGCACTGACACCTCTCCCAATATCATGACAAGTCATGTGCCATGATCACCTCCTTTCATTTAGTTGCTGCTCCCCAGGGATAGAAAAAATCAAAGCAGATCAGTGCCCCAGAAAGGGGACAAGGTTTTCCCAGGCCATGGGAACCACAGGTCACAATATCCTTCTCTAGGTTTACCCCCAGCCAGACCTTAGAAGAAATCAGGTAGCCTTTTGAACAATTCAGTTAGTAGGACCACAATATAAAATAAGATGGACACATTGTTGTCAAAGGGGAAGGACACACTGCATTCTGTCTTTCCAGGACCTGGAATCTTGCAGTTGAAGGGGAGGGTCTATTATAATTTAATTCTGGGCATTCCGTAAATCACCAGAGTTGGGAACATTTTGGGGTGAAATGAAAACCGAGAACATGTGACCCTCTAGTCATTTTCTCTTTTAAACCTCAAGCTTCAGATAACTTAAAGGCCCTATGGGGCTGTGTGGCTGTAAAATGTTCCTACTAACTGATAATGAAGGCAGCGCATTGAGATGAAAGACAGCAGTGAGGGAGGAGGGGGAGACTGCAGCCTCTGCAACGCTCTGGAGAAACGTGGTCTCTGCAAGAGCCCTGGAAATGCTGAATGAACACTGCCTTTCTGTGTGTGAGCTGCCTCCCTGCTTCCCAAACGACGCGTCTGCAGTAACTACAAACTATTTGGTATGCTGCATTAGTGACGCCGCCTAAGCCAGCACATCATTACTACCGAAATAACGCTGGTGTGATGCTCAAGCCAATGTCCTTTTTAATTATTAAACCGAGGCTGTTGAGTGAGTCATTCCTTATCCCAGATTTTCCTCCTGAGGTTCTATTTCAAGTGCCTAGTACCTTAGCATGTGCCACTGACACCTGAGTTGGTTTGTAGCCAGCTCCCCAATCTGCAAAGCCTTTGCAGAACAAACAACATTATCCAATCTCCAAATACACAGAGACTGCATAAAAAACAAAAGCCACATAAAAACTTTAGAGTTAGCTCCTCAGGAAACCCTCGAGCTCAAAATGGTCAGTTCCCCTCTGCCAGTCCCCAACTTACCAAGAGGGAGAGCGATGAAGAAGGGAAGCCAACACAAGATGAACATGCCGACCACAATGCCCAAGGTCTTGGCTGCTTTCTTTTCCCTGGAGAACTTAAAAAGTTTGACAGCTATGGAACTCCTGGGGTTGTGGCCCTTGGCCTTGGTACTGCTGAGGGTGTCCTCGTGAAAGTTCTTGGAGTGGATCCTCAGGGTCAGCTCCTTGGAGTTGGACATCTCCTTCATGACTCCCGCCTCCAGGTTCTTGGTGGTCCTTTTGGCCACGATGTAGACTCGGCAGTACATGACCAGGATGACCGCCAGAGGGATGTAGAAGGAGCCCAGGGAGGAGAAGAGGGCATAGAAGGGTTCTTCGGTGACCCCGCATTCCTTGTCGTCGTTGGGCGCCGGCTCCTTCCAGCCAAGAAGAGGCCCAATGGAGATGACCGTGGACAACACCCAGACACTGAGGAGCGCCAAGATGGCCTTCCTCCGGGTGACCAGAGTGGGGTACTGTAGAGAGTAGCGTACCCCAATGTAGCGATCGATGGAGATGGCGCACAGACTGAGAATGGAGGCCGTGCAGCACAGGACGTCCACGGCCGCCCAGATGTCACAGAAGATGCGCCCCAGCACCCAGTAGCCGAGCACCTCCAAGGTAGCCGAGAAGGGCAGGACAGTGAAGCTCAACAGCAGGTCGGCAATGGCCAGGTTGACGATGAAGTAGTTGGTGGGCGTCCGCAGGTGCCGGTTGCAGGCCACAGACAAGATGACTAGGATGTTGCCCACGATGGCAAAGAGGATGAAGGCGCCCAGCACCAGGCCCACAGAGATGGCCCTGGTGATGTCCAGCTGGGGCAGTGTGGAGTTGCTCGAGGTCTGGTTGGGGCCACTGAAGTTGGCATTTTTCAACTCTCCCCAGCGGGCAGGTGCTGATGTGTTGTGGCCGGTGTCCAGATCGGGATTCATTTTAGAGTCCGCCCTCCATAGCCAGGGAGGTGATTGGGCTCGGAAGGGCTGCGGCGAAGGCTCCTCAGCTGCCCTGAAACTTTGCTTCCCCGGCGGTGGTCTTCCCAGAGGCGTCCTCCTGGCGAGAAGGCATGTCCCCCGGGCAGTCCAGCCCGGCAGCGCGTCTCCTGCCTGCACCGAGCTGCTCGCTAGCCTGTCAGAGGGAGGAGGAGAAGAGAGGGGACGAGGCGGCAGCTCCAAGTTTAATGGTCCACGTCAGGCGCGCCGGGCCGGGCTGGCGGGGAGCGGCGGCGGAGGGGGCGGCAGGCGCGGCGCCCGGCTGTGCCCGGCCCGCGGCGGGTCTGCGGTGCGCGGCGCCTCCTCCGCCCAGCGAGAGCCGAGGAGGGTCTGCTTTCAATGAGCCGCCTCTGGGCTGACTGCACGGCGGTGACATCAGGCGGGGGAGCCCGGCGTCCTGACTCCGCGCGGCACTAGGGGGCAATGCGGGTCCAGCCAAGGCGCCCGCAGCCCCGACGCCGCCACCCGGGTCAGCCTGGCGGCCGGCCGCGCCCCCGCCGCTCCCGGCCGGGCCAGCCCTGGCAGGGGCGGGGGCTGAGAGCCGGGACCTGGGCGTGGGATTCCCCACCCCGCCATCCCCAGGGGGGCCCTCGGGGATTATTTTCCCTTCTATTCACTCTTGGGTTCCCAAAGTGGGGTGGGGTGGGGTGCTTACTTCTAACTGGGGGCTCCTGGAGTCAGACCCTGATTTAACAGGAGGTGCCACCCGTCCGGTCCCTAAAGGAGGAAGAATCCAGGGTGAGGCAGGCGGTGGGGTCTTGAATCAGATCCGAGACCAGACCCCACCCTTGATCTCCCCGTGGCAACCTCTTTGGTGTCAATAAAGCCTGGAGGCTTCTCTTCATTCATTCGTTCATTCGCTCCCGCACTTACTCACCCAGTGAGCTTTACCAAGCACCCACTGTCGCCCCGCTCACTTCTAGGCTCCGAGGGTGTGGCAACTGAACAGGCACACACAGACTCCTGTCCTCCAGGAGCTTCCATGCCAGTGATATATCACTTGATGACGCGTTAGGGATAATAAATAAGCAAATTATGTGGTTTATCATCTAATGACAGGGAGAAAATAGAGCAAGGAGAGGGAAATTCAGTGTGTGTGTGGGGGGGCGGGAGGGGCGCAGATTTTAAATTTTTAAATGGGTGCTGGGGATGTCACCCAAGTGATTCTTGAGGCAGGAAGGAGGAAAGAAGCTAGTTGTTTATCTAGCGGGTGAAGGGGAAGAGACAGCCCAACATCTGGGGACAGGTTTTCTTTCCTTTCTGCCTTATATCTATGTTGGACCTGCAGCTGCAGGGACATATTTCCAGAGGTGGGTGAATGGTACTTAGGAGAGAAAGTGCAAGCTGAGAAAAGCCCAGGAAGAGTTCTGTGCTAGTTAACAGTTAACCAACACTTATGTCCTGGACAGCATGTTAATTTCTCTTTACATTTTTTTTTTCCCCACAGCCCTATGAGGGAAGAATTATTCTCCTCCTTATTTATATCTTGAGGATGGGACACCAAGTTATGGAGAAGCTGAATTCTTTGTCCACGCCCATCCAGCCATCAAGGAGAGGAGCCGGGAATGAAACCCAGTTGTGAGATCTGCTCCAAAGTTGAGTGCTTAGTCACCTTGCCCCTTAGAGGAAATGTAGGGGATAGAGGGATTATGGTAGATGGAGCCGTCTTGTAAGTGGTACATTTTGGGGTCTGAGCTACTGTATTGCATGGAATTGCATTTGTTGAACTCTTATTGATAGCCAATATTCAATTTTTTTTCTCTTCACAACAATTCTTTGAGAGGGGCACACTGTTTTCCATGGACAGATGAGAAAATGGTGATTTATAGAGAGTTAGCAAATTCCTAAGTTCACATGGCTAGTGACATGTAGCAGAGCAATGGGCAGTGGCAGCTAGAGATTAAAAAGTCAAGCCCAACATCTCCTTTTACTTCAGTCCACAGTCAACTTCTCCCGCCTTTGAGAAGCCCTGTAGCTTGATATTAAGGGGAAAGCCATAGTCTCTAGGTGTAATTTACATCTAAGCTCTTCAATTTAAAGGTGGATTCTTAATCTCTTTTTATTTTTATTTTCCAGAGAGGAGTGCAGGTGGTCATTATGCATCTATCTAAGGGTTTATCTTCTCCTACTAAAATATAGCTTCCATAAATGCACAAAATACCCAATTTCAAAGATTTTTCCCTGAGGTTAAAAAAAACAAAAACCTGTGCTAGAGATAGCTCTAAAAACAGATTTTTTTTCCCATTTCAATTAAATTGGCCTAACTTGTACCTGAAGATTTTACAATGAGAGATTCACACGTGTATAGTAATGGAAACCTGTAGGAATTCTCAGAGCCTTTGTCCATCTTCCCATTGTGGAAGTGGTACAGGGGGCAGAGGAAACTGACCAGCTTCGGGGGCTGGTCGGGGCAGAGCTGATTATGAAATTATGTTTCCCCAGTTCCTTCCCCTGCTGCAGAAGCAAGCCACCCAGGACAGCCTCTTGTAACTCACACAGTGGGGTGTGAGACTGGTACAGCTCGGGCATGTCTCTGCCAAGGATCTTAATGGGAAGGTGAGGTGGTCCTTGGTCTTGAGGCACATGTGCTAATTTGTCTGGAGAGAGGGTCTGGTGCAGGTGATCTTTTGAAATGCCCTAGCTCCAGGTTGTTAGCTTTCTATGCTGGATAAAATGGACCTGGAAGGCATCCCTGCTGTCCTTTCTCCCATGCATCTTCCACAGTGGGGTGGGGGTGTGTGCCAGCCACTCACTCCCACCATCCCCATGGATTTTCAAGTCTGGGATGATGGAGCTTCTCTTGAAGTGTTTTACTCCCAAGAGAAAGTCAGGGGAGGGAGAGAATGCCAGTGAACTGGCACAAAGCTGGTGATTAGCACAGAGGCAGAGGGATGCAGGGTGAGGAAGGGTGGGACAGAAAGAAGAGCAAGTTCCAAGTCCACATTTTGATTGTGGTGGCCCATTTCCCACTTCCCTGGGCATTAATTTCACCAGCTATTGAGCAGCCAGCAACACACCACTGAATTTACAGAGGCCGTGTCTACATAATCACAGTTACCAGCTGCAATGTGAGAACTCAGCCTAGCAGACATTTTTTTTTTATGGTGGCAAAAGGCCAGGAGAACAAAAAAGAAAAAGGGCAAATCTGAGATTCAGACCTGGTTTATCTTTATTATGAAAGAGGATAATTTGTTGCTTGGTGAGAACTTGTGTCCTGCTTCAGGTGTCAGGATGTGGAAGAGACTATTGAGGCAGATACAGAAATGCAGGATCCTTGCGGGTTTCAGACATGTTGTCATTGACCAGCATCTTTTGCAAAGGCAAAACAAACATCCCGCCAGAAAGCAAACAGGTATTAGCTTTAATAGTGGCCACTAGCGGGACCCCACCAAGCAGCCTTTGCGGATAGTCATTTTCTTGCTTTCTTCCCTTCCCCTCACTTAACCCTTCTGGCTGATTTTTTGACCCATGCAACTGACCGTTTGTTTAGGTGTCATGAGGATGCAGACGATATTTCATTTTCTCGGTACTCCCTGGGGCAAAGCCAAGCACAGAGCTCTGACTCACTCGAGGCTTGGGAAAGAAGAATCTTTTCATTATCCATCTTATTACATTAGAAATCTCTGAAGTTGCAAACTTTCATTTCTGTGAGCCCTCTGGGAGAAGCTGTCACAGAACTTGACTGGTGGGGAAACTGAGGCTGGCAGATTCAGGGATCTGTTTAGGGCCTCTAGGAGAGGAGATCTCTCACCTGTGATCATGCGGTTTTGTACGATCCTCTCCCTAGTTTTCAATTCCACTAGAGATTTACAGGAGCATCTCTTCTGCAAGTTACCACGCTGGGTGTCGTGGCTCCAACAGAGGTAAATTGACTAAGCGAATGAAAACCTAGCCCCGGGGCAAGGTGAGGAATGATACTAACAGTACTTCACCTTTCAGAGAGTACCTACTATGTGTCAAGTGCTGTACTAGAACTGTGGGCAGGGAATTATCCTCATTTTACAAATGAGGAAACTGAGGTTCAGGGAGGTTCTGTGACATGGCCAAGGCCATTCAGTGAGTAAGCAACATTGGTATGCAAAGCTTCATTGTCTGGCTCCAAAGCTTGTATCCTTCTCTTTGCACCAGACTGAGATTAAAAAAAAAAAATGCAGCAGAAGGCTTCACGTTAGCCTGAAGGAAATTACAGCAGGAAACAGAATGTGATCGGGGTCATGAGTGAGGCAGAGGTCAGGGAGGAGAGGCAGAACCATCCCAGAGAGAAGGTTCTGCAGAGGTGCTCCTTGGGCCAGCCTCCCCTGCCTCCCACGCAGGATTTGGTCTGCCAAGGAGTTGAGAACTGACTTGGATTCTAATCTTACTTCCATCCTTAATAGTTGCTAATGTGACCTTGGGTAGAAGAGTAAAGTGAAGAGCCAAAACTCTGGCATCCCATAGACCTGGGTTTATGTCCCAGTTCCACTAATTCATTATCTGTGTGCTCTTAGGCAAGTCATGTAACTATTTTGGGCACCCAGTTTCTTTACATGGGAGATGAAGATCATCATAGTCCCTACCTGTGTATAAACTACCTAGTGCAGAGCAACAGTCATTCTTTAAGTCAGGAGTTACTGGACACACAGTGGGTGCTAGGCATTGGTCCAAAGTGTCTTGTGCCTATTGGCTCATTTAATTCTAATAATATTTCCAGGAAAATGCTGTTTTTATGGACATTTTATAGATGAGGAAACTGAGGTTCAGAGTGGTTAAATGACTTGCGTGAAGTCCCAGGGCTAATAGCACAGTTAGTATGCAAAGACCTTAGTAAATGAGACTGAAAAAGCAAAAAGAATTAGAGGTATGAGGCATTGGTCCATGAAGCATACTGGGCTCTGTGGGGACTCAAAGCATAATTTTTGTTCCCCTCTGCTCCCAGATAAGACAGATGAGAAGTGTCCTTTCTTCTGGTCAGGGGACACTGACTGCAGCAGAAGCATTTCTACTACCTCCAAGGGCGGCCAGTCAGAGGCTCCCAAGAGTGAGGAATTTCAGCTCCCTCTGGGCAGAACTGCTTTTGTCTGTGGTAATTACAACTTGTCACTCTTTGGTGAGCGTGGATTCCCCTAACCCAGCACTTCCGGCCACACAGCTTTCCCTGTAAAGTAGAGAGAGCTCAGTAGCAGCTATTTGTAGCAGACTGGTGAAGATTAATTGCCAAGTCATGCAGGGACTTAACGTACATCCCTTAGTCAGGGAGAGCCCAGGAGCCCTGCACTGGAGGCTGGGGTATGAGCCCATAGGGTGCTGAGCGTGGAGTCTGAAAGGCCTGTCTCTGGAACTGGAGAACAAGTCCACTCTCTCCTGCTACTCTGCCAAGGAGCACTGCCAGGATTGACTCTCTAGCCACATGTGCTGAAATCACCAAAGGTTATAACAACAGGCTCCCTACAGCTGGCTTTTCAATGCCCTGCCCCACTGGTCTCCAATGCCACCAGTCAGGATCATGAACTTCTGAAAGGTCAGAACCAAAAAGCTTTAGACACCATCTAGTCCAGGGTCTGCAAACTACAGGCTGGATCTAACCCAGCCTTGCATGTGTTTTTGTAAATAAAGTTTTATTGGCACACAGCCATGTCCATTTATTCGCATATTGTCTGTGACTGCTTTCATGCAGTAATGGCAGGGTTGAGTAGTCGTTAACTGACATCTCTCCAGCAGAACCAGTGGTTCTTAGACATTTTGGGTCCTAGAGCTTTCTGACAATCTGTTGAAGGCTATGTATTTTTGTGGCTTTATCTGTCACTTTTTTTCTGAATTGCTTATCAGGGCGACCTCAGTGCAAGTTGTTGGCAGGGCCCCTTGATCAATTAATCTCTAGCCTGTTACTTCTTATTTTTCTCTCTCCTGCTAACTCTATCTTGGTGTAACCTCTTTCACTTTGGGGCAACAGAACTAATCCAGTGTTTTACCATTTATCACGGAGCAGGACTTGAACTGAATAAACTGAATGGATGCTGGCCTCCCTTGTCCTCCGGGAGTTTGCAGTTTAAGGTGAAGAATGGAAATGTGCAACCGAGGATGCATAGAGAATCGAGTCTGACATTGAACAGGGATGTGGGTTAAAGAAGGAAAGAAATAACTACATGACACTGGTCTCAAATGTCTCCATCCTTCCTCTTCTTCCTCTTTGTGTGCTCTCAGAACCACACCATGCATCCCCTTTGGGAAATTTTCACTTGCGGTGGCCACCAAGTTCAAAAAGGTCTGAAGGAAGCGGTGGGAATCTTTTCCTTGGGGGCATCTGAAAACTGTATTTGGATAAAGTGTTAGAGCCCAGCTTGGGAGGGAACAGACCAGGCCCCAGGGGAGCAAGGCAGGGGAGTGATGTCACGGGGTGTTTTCTGCCTTCTCATCTCTTTTCTCTGGCAGAAGGGCCAGTGTGGGAGCCTGGGAAGAGCATGGGCATGTTTGGGGAGTGCTGGGCGGCCTCACTTTGGGCACCAGGGGATGGCCAGGAGAGAAGGGTGAGAAAGAGGCAGTTCCCTTTGCCCGTCTCAATGGTGCACTGAGGAATGTTGGACAGGAAATGCCAGCAATTATTTACTGGACACCAAATCAAAAGATTTGGAAGGTTGCCTTGGGAGTCCTGAGAAGACGAGGGGAGAAAGAGGGAGAAAGAGGAGGTATCTTGATTTTTCTGCTCTAGGGAAGATTTTGTGGAAACTCCTAGACAGGAGCAATCTGGTATAACAGCAGTTAGCTACATGATGTGAAGTGCAAGTTCCTGGGAGGGCCCCCAGATATCTCCCCTGCCCCTTAGGTGCTATGCCCTTAGATAGAACTCTTGCTTGTCTCCCTGGACCACGTTTGAATTAACCATGGCTTTCTGAGTGCACTTATGCACCGGCATTTTGTCAAAATGAGCCACATGTATCATCTCAGTTAATCCTCCACCATCCTCGTGGTAGATACCCTTGCCTCCTCTTTATAGATGAGGAAACTGAGAATAGGAGAGTCAATTACTTGCTCAAGGTTATGAAGACATGGGACAAGAGCAGAGGTGATGTGACTAGAAAGCTGATTCTTTTCACCTTTGTGATACCTTAAATTTTGCTGCAGGCTGACTTTTCTGTTAAACAAAAATCAAGCAAACAAAAATCTATAGAAACTTCTGGGCAAGACTCAGCAGACAGGGGACATAGATTTGGAGAGGCAGAAATGTTTGGGGCTGTGCTAGTGCACAATGAAAACACGGGCCCTTCTGTGAGGTCAGATTTGAGGATTAAGTCTCTTACCCTATAAAGAAATGTGTCATATGCACACGATGTAATATTTTCAGCCATTAAAAAAATGAAATCCTATCATTTGGGGGAAAGATGGATGGAACTGGAGGAAAGTGAAAAGAGCCAGGTGCAGAATGGTGAATACCACAAGATCCCATTGATTTTTTTTCCCCCATTGATTTTTAGAGGCTAAAAAAGTAGGTATCAAGGAATAAGAGAGTTAGCATAGTGGGTCACTAGGGACTAAAAGGGTAGCTGGGAGGGAAGATCAGGACTGTTTGACAACAGGTGCCAAATAGTTAGGAAGAATTGGAAGAATCGCTATGGAACAGCACAGCAGGGTAAATGGCATCTATGATAATTTATGAAAAATTTCAAAATGACTAGATGACTGAAGCTTTTCAACACATAGAAATGATAAATGTTTTAAAAAATGGAAATGCTAATTATCCTGATTTGATCATTATGCATTTTATATATGCATCAAGTTATCACACTTACTCCATAAATATATACATACAAATATTATGTGTCTATTAAAAAAAAATCTCTCTTCTTAATCCCTCCTTGGGAACCTCAACTGAGCTTATATCAGGCTCCTGACACACTTCTTCCAAGAAGAGGATGGGAGGCTTGACCAGAGTCTTGTCTTTAAGGATTACAAAGGTTACTGCTCCCATGATGGTAACCAGCTGTCGTTTACCTCAGAGAGAGTCAGCAAATATAGACTCTGATGACAGCATGAGAGATGCCACTTAGCTCTACTGAAGTAGCTCGTTAAACACCAGACTAGTTTCATCTGGATGGATCAAATTTTAGCTCCTGCCACTTCTTGACTTTGACCTTGAGCAAGGTACTTCTTTATTTAAGCTTCCGTCTGTTTATCTGTAAAATGGGGATTTTAATAGCATATACCACATCAAGTTGTTGAGAGGATTAAATGGAACTGTGCCTGGAAAGTAGAGCGCTCAACAAATGTTAGTTATTGTTGATATTTTTGTATAATCTAAAAGATACACAACAGATTTCCCAGGATCTGGAATATGTAGGAACTGATTTTCCTAGTTGATCTCTCAACTATCCTTCCAACCTTGGACTTGCCAAGAGATGTAACTGATACATTCCTTTTCCTGACACAAATTGCCCTGAACAATTGTGGCTGGAAAAACGATGATAAAATAACAGCCAGTATTTACCGAGCACTTACTGTGACTTAGGCACATGTCATGTGCTTTACACGCATTATCTCATTTTAACGCAAGAGTCCTATCAGGCAGGAAGAAATCATATGTCTGGCCTTTGAGATGCAACTTAGGAAATTGCCATATTCGGAGAGCCCAGCGTTTTCTGGAAATAGTTTATACGCAGAGAGGACTCCTAGGTTGGAGGCGAAGTCAGTGTGTGTGTGTTGGTGATCTTGGGCAGTTGGCCCAGTGAGCTTGCTATGCAGAAGGAAAGAGAAGCACAGTTCCAGTCCGTGGGCAGGATCGCAGGCCCTTGGACTATAATTCCTGATCACTGGTACAATTAGGGTCCATGGAAATTTTCCCTGGGCACCAGACAAAAGAGGCCCACACACCATAGACTTCCCATCAGAAGCAGACCACTCATATCCTAGAAGGGCAGGGGAGGAAGGGGAGGCTTGTGTGAACCTCTGTTGTTCCCAGATATGGCAGAGAGGACCAGGTCCCTGAGAAAGGGACAAAGAGGAGGGGATAAAAAAAGCAAGAAACCAGTGCCAGTCCCTATGTATTTAAGATTAAATTCCAGTGGTTGAGTGGAAAAGAAAACATGAAACAAAAAAAATCCAAAATTCAGTCTGAGGAGCTTGCGGGAGAACTCACCCTAAAACAGAGGGATGATCTCTAGCTTTGAAAGCTTGGTTCTTTGGTGTCACCTGAAAACTCGAGACTGTTCCTTTTGTTCAATCTGGGGGCTGATCACTTCTCTTCTTGATGCTGCTCCATCCAGACAGAGCCTAGGGATTTAGAAAGGGAGAAACATACAGCCTGTGAGCAGGTCAAGGCTTTCCTGTGTAGCTCGTGGTGCTCAAACTTCCCCCGGTATAAAGGCCACCTAGAGTGGGCTTTAAAATTCAGATCCCTGGACCCGGATATCCTCATTCTGCAATTCTGATGTGGGGTCCAAGAATTTACATTTTGTAGAAGTAACCCAAGAGATTCTACTGCAGAAGAGGAACAGGGACACGTTCTGAGAAAAATCATTTTGGTCCAACATCTCCATCTTATTGATGTTCGAACGGAGGCCCAGAAAGCTCAAATGACTTGACCGAACGTCTCCCTAGCGAGGATTCCTGTAGGATCTGGGTCTTGAAACCACGTTTCTGATTGCCCCTGCTACCAGTCTTGCCTCCACTGAGCCCATGAAAGATGGCTTTGGTCTCCGCTTTCTGCTGCTTACCTCTGGCCCCGGGGCCTGCCCATTCATCACACTTCCTCAGGTGCGGGGAAGGCTCCTTTGTTCTCTGCTCTCACATGACCACATCCCTCTCCATCATAATGGCATGTACCTTGGTTTGTGGCTACACGCCCCTCCCGTGATGCTGTGATTACAATCTTTCTCTCTCCCTAGACTACAGATGTCATGGGATGAGGGGTGGCCTTTTTTTTTTTTAATGCTTGTCCAAGGGCCTAGTGACAGTGTCAGAGGGGCAGTCAGGGCTGAACAAATATTGACTACGTGAGAGAGTGAGTGAATGAATGAATTAAAGAGTAAGTTGATCTCAGCCTTCCCTGAAACTCAAAATAAAGCAAAATGTGTGAAACTTTTGTTTTTCTATGGTTCTCTCTTTGTAGATGTTTTCTTAGTTATTGTTCTTGTTTCTGGCCCAGCTTTTGCCATTCCGGCTGTTCATCCCATCCCTGAAACCAGGGCCTCCTGAGTTTGAACTGTGTAGGAGGAGGCTGGCTGTGTGTGTGTGTGTGTGTGTGTGTGTGTGTGTCTGTTCACCTCTATTCTCTTTCTATTTCTGTAGTGGAATTTTACGTTGCAAATCCATTCTCTTCTCTGCAACTTTCCTTTCTTTTCAACCTTAACCCCTTTCCAAGATTCCAACACTTTCATGTTGCCTCCAGCAACTCCTAAAAATTGTGACCTTACCAACCTTCTGTTCCCTGTCAAAGTCTACCAACCCAACATGCCATTTCCCAAAAGCCCCGTGAGTGGTAGGAATCCCTTGTAGGCTGGATTCTTGCCAGTGATGGAGAACAACCTCATCAGTTGGCTCTTCTTCTTCCCCTTTTAATAGGACCCAGATCATTTTTTTCTTAATTAAAGATGTGTGATCCAATGAGCTGGTCATACTCAGATTTTATGGAACCCAAGCCTCACTGATGGTAGGAGAAGGGTCCCAAGGAGTGGCAGATATTTATTGAGACCACGTTATGGTTTGAGGGGCATATGAGAATGAATAAGATCATTTCTCCCCCTTGAGGGTTTTATAGAGAGGTGAGTCACGGATTCATATTCATTAATGGAGTGCCAGTTAAATAGCACTTTTGGAGATTTAGTATTTTGTTACTGGACAAACAATGATGGTGGCAGTGCTATAAATTTAGATGAGACTGGTGTTTAACGCATCCTGTATTGGGCCTGAACATAAGTCCAATAATGCTAATTCTTCTCCCACTGAAAAAGAGATAGATGTTTTTCTGGGCTGGAGTGGGTTAGTTGTTCTCCACTGAGGAGAAATCTCTCTTTGAGGTTCTGGGAAGCACATTTGACTTGCAATGAAACTTTTTCGACTTGGCAAATGTACCCATTTATGTTCAGGATTGATTTCTACTTAGAAACAATTATTTTCTTTGAGTTCAAGCAGTTCTCCTAGGATCCTGCGCATGCACACATTTTTACTCGCTCTGTGTAGATAGGGAAGAGTCGTTCAGAATCACAGCTGGAAGGGACTGTAGAGATCACGTGGCCCTTCCTTTGTTTCACAGGCAGGGAAACTGAGGCCAGAAGAGGAACTTGGCCACTCAGAGCCAGATTGATGCCCAGCCTGATAGTCTTGAAACTAAATGGACGTAAAATAACTATATATTATTTTTATTATTTAAGAACAAATGAAAGTAGCTTTAAGAAGATTATTAAGGTGGATTACATGCCTAGCAAAATTATGGAAACAAAAGAGAAATAATTCTTCATTCCTCTACCCAAAGAGACCAGTGCTGTTAACATTTTGGCCCAATGTTTTCTAGATTTTACACGCGCGCGCATGCGCACGCACACACACACACACACACAGACACATGCATCAGTATATTTTGTTTGTGCCTCTGTTTAGAATCTTTGTAAGTGCTGCTGTCCCCAGAGTCCCCTGCCTCTGAGGCCCAGGTTGATCTTCCCCTCCAGCTCCAGCGTTGGGCATGACCCAATCAGAGCCAATGAGTGCCTAGGGACCCCTCTGATGTAGGATTTGAGGATGAGGGGATGTAAAGTGGGAAGCGAGGTTTGGGAGTAGACCACAGGTCATGTGACCATAGTGAGGGGAGCCTGTCTGGGCACAGGAAGCTGAAGGAGCCTGGAGATATGGGTTATTCTTCCCACACACTCCCCTGGGGGTTACCAGAATAATCTTCCTTTAAAGTAGCTAGATGAACACTACAGAGGACCCAATTCTTAGTTGAAGGACTTTGAGCAAGTCAGTTACTTCTCTGAGTCCAGTTTCCTCACCTATAATATGGGATGCCCTTTGGGGCATTACGGTGAGGGTGATACATGTCTACTACTATCACTGCTACTAATAACAAAAATAAGAATCAAACCTACAGCTATATCTATTAGCCACTTGTTGTCTGTCAGGACTTATGCCAAGCAGTTTAATGTACGTTTCATTTTATCTTCACACCCACGGAGAGTGGAAGGAAGGGGAATCTGCTCACGATTGCCTGTGTAATGATTAAATTCTGAAACGCAGAACCAGATCCTGAGTCCTGGTGCCATGCTTTGCCTCTTTGAACGTTTGGTCTGGGGACCTTGGAGCTTTTCAGATCCTCTTGGCTGGGGGCCTCCTTTGCCCCTTGCAGGAGACAGGACACTGGCTCCATACTAGAGAGGGGGACCCTCCTGCCAGGCTGTCATGGGAGAGGGCTGGGACACTGGCCAGAGCCCTCTCTGTCTGCAGAGCCCCCCTTCCTCGCTGTGCCCCAGTGTTCCCTAGGTAACCGCGGGGGATGTGGCACAGATTTATAGGCCCGCTGCTCCCAGCAGCTACCTGACATGTTGTGTCCGAGAGCGATGGTGTCTGGCTCCTGGATGACTCAGGCTGGCGGCATGGGAGGAAGGAAATCCCCCACATTCTCACCTCCCACCAGCAAAGGGACCAGGAGACGCTGCTCCAAAACACAGGCTGTTAAAACAGCAGGTGCTCACGACTCCTCTTTTGCAAATGGGGAAACTGAGGTTCTTTTCCATCAGCTCTGTTATTTATTTCAGGAACATTGACTGAGAAATGGCTTTGTTAACAGGCACCGTGTTAGATTGTGTGGGGGACCCAAACCCAAGAGAAACATCCACGGTGCTCTTGACTAAGTGAGGAGGTGTATAGGATATGGCAACTGGGAAATGTCACCCAAGGGGACCTTGAAGTGTGGGAGGCCTCAGGAGTTAACCTGTCTGGTTTGCTTGAATGGATTCAATTTGAACTCACTTCAAGCATTCCTTTATTTTAAAAAACAAGTTGTGTTAAAAAACACATAAATTTACCCCTTTAACTCTTTTTAGGGTGCATGTTAAAGTATTGATAACTACTTGGATTGTGAGGGCTTAACTTAATCAGCTCATCCTGGTTTGAACAGACTGGCTGAGTGGTGACTGTGGGCGGGTGGGTCTAGAGGAGGTGGGTCACTGGGGGTGTGCCCTGGGAGGGTGCATCTTCTCTGCACCCCTCCCCCTTCCCCTCTCTGCTTCCTAACTCCACCATGGGCTGAGCAGCTGTCCTCCACTGGGCCCTTCCCCCATGACGTGCTGCCTCACCTTGGGTCCTGTGAACCCCAAATAAACTTTCCCTCCTCTAAGTTGTTCTTGTCAGGTGTTAGGGCCACAGTGACGCAAAGCTGACAAGGGCGGTGTTGGTCTTTTCTTGCGATTGACTTATTTTATTTATCATAATGTCCTCAGGGTTCATCCATGTTGTATCATGTGACAGGATTCCCTTATTTTTAAAAGATGAATAATACGCTATCGAATGTACCTGTGGAGTTTTCTTTATTCATTCATCCATCAATAGACAGTCAGGTTGCTTCTACAGCTTGGCTGCTGTGAGCAGTGCTGCAATGAATGTCTTTGAGATCCTGTTTTGAATTCTTCTGGACATGTACCCAGAGAGGGATTGCTGGATCATATAGTAGCTCATTAAAAAAAATTTTTTTTGAAGAAGCCACACAGTGTTTTTCATAATAGCAGTACCACTTGCCCATCCTACCAACAGTCCACAGGTGCCCCAGTTTCTCCACATTCTCACCAACACTTGCTATTTTCTGCCTTTTTAAAAAAATAGTGACCACCCTAACAGGTATGAGGTGCTATCTTATGGTTTTGATTTGCATTTCTCTGATGATTGGTGATATCCAGCATCTTTTGATATGCTTGTTGGCTAACTGTGTATCTTCTCTGGAGCTAGGTTTACTATTTAGCCCATTTTAAAGTTGAGTTATTTGTCACCACAAATATTCTTTTAGCATTTACTTCAAGGGCTGAGAAAAAAATCAGATGAACAAGAAATCCTCAAGACGATTGTAGGAAGGTATTTGGGATTTTTCTCAAGGTGATGTGTCTGGTTGAAATCCTACAACAGGTGCCATCAGTTTGAGCTGGTATTCAGGAAGAGGGTTTTTTTTTTTTTTTTTAAAGTTTTGATCCTACTGAGATTCTATTTGGCTTATGTGGCCAGTGTTGGATAAATCAGTGGGGACACATCTTCTGAGAAGATCTTCCACTTATCACTCCCACTTTGTCCTTTGAGGAAGGTGACCAGTTGCTCTAAAGCAGAAAGAAGGGAAATAGGTTTTGCAGGACTGTTCCAGAGACTGAACTCTCTTTGGTTTCCATTTCTCGGGAGTTTGTTGGAGTAACACACATTGTACCTAGTGAATAATTCTATGTTAATGTGCATACTGAAAAATAGTACCAATTCACCCGTAGGCAGGTTTCCTTCTTCAGTGTGCCTGTTATAGGAGTTGTTGAGCTTATTTCAATTTACTTAAAAAGTAATTGAATCAAAATTACTTTTTCCTCCTCTTTTTGATACTGTTCTCAAACCAGGGCACGTTCTGTGACTATCATGGTCAAGTCAAACTCATTCTTTGAGAGCAGATGTAATTTTAGAGGCAATTTTTAGTTCTAATGAAGAGATCATGAGTTGGTCTATGGACTCCCTGTGCTGCTCTGTATGCCTGGGGGTCACCTCCAACCCTCCAGTGCCTCCTGTCATCAGCTTCCAGGTGGGTTTGGTCATTGAGGGTGTGATAGGAGGAAAAGGTGAGAGAATAGACCTCTCTCTCTGGTTTGGGAACTATTATGGTCTGGGCTCATCAGTTCCCTGGCTCCTGTTCCAACAGAATGGTTCAGTTTTGCGTGTGTGTGTGTGTGTGTGTGTGTGTGTGTATCAGTGGCTTGATATTTACCAATGTTAACTTGCTAGAAAATATAATAGCAACCAAATGTGTAGCACCCAGAAATCATTTTAACCAGAAACATATAGGACCTATATGAAAAAATGATAAAACCTTACTAAGATACATAAAAGAGAACTTGAATAAACGAAAAGACATATGGTCCTAGAAATAGTGTACCAATGTCAGTGCCCTACAATTCAATTTATTAGTTTAATGCAATTCCATAGGAAATACCAGTAGGATTTGGAAGGAACTTAACACAATTATTCTAAAGCACTTCTGGAAGAATGAATGCTAAAACTGGTCATAAAATTTAGAAAAGAGAAGGTTAGGTAGAGGGAATTGCCCTGCTGGATTAAAATGCTTAATTTACTGGAGGTAAAACAGAGTTTTTGGCAGAGGGTCAGGTTGGCAAACTGTTGGAACAGAAAAGACCATCTAAATAGGACCTGCTGTGCATGATAATTAATATATTGATAAAGTAGATATATCCATTCTTCACAAATGGCATAGATTTTGAATATTTGTAAAAGATGAAGTTAGAGCTTGACTTCCAACCTTACACAAAATAAGAATTCCAGATTAACTGAAAATTAAATTAAAATCATTCAAGTAGGAATTTATAGGAAGATAATTTTAGGTTTTTAGGCTTGGAGAAATTCTTTTAAACTATGGCACTAACCACAAGAAATCATTTAAAAAGAGTATGAATATAAATAAAAATGTAAAACTTATGTTGAAAACCCCCCACATCACCAAGTTGAAACACAAAGGCTGGGGCTGCAATTGTAGCTCAGTGGTAGAGTGCTTGCCTAGCCTAGCGTGTATGAGCCACTAGGTTCGATCCTCAGCACCACATAAAAATAAATAAAATAAAGGCATTGTGTTCATCTACAACTGAACCAATTTTTAAAAACTAAAAAAAAAATAAAGAAAAAAAACAACACACAAAGGCTATAATTAAAAATATATTTTCAACATAAACAATGAATAGAAAATCAATATTATAGGTATTGAGAATTTAAATACATATCACATATGAAAGATGAGTAACATTCAAATAAAATGTGAAAAATAACTAATAATTCTTAAAGTATACAGATGTTCCATTATCACATAAAATAGGATAGTAATAAAATAAATGCAAATTACTCAACAAAGCTATCTGGTTTTTAACCTGTTATGCAGATAAAGTAATAAAACTAAGACTGAAAAGAGGGGAAATTGTTTGTCTCATGTTGTATTTTTAGGAGGTAAATAAGCCCATTTCTAATGAGTTTTTCAGAAAATGCATCAAAAGACTTGAAAATATGCATCCCTTTTACATAGCAATCCCCCTTCTTGGAATTTATCGTAAAATCCTGTAAGTCTGAAGTGTTCAATTCTGTGAATATTTTAATGACACAGGTGCACTGAAACAGGTTAATATTTGTAGCTTAACTGAAGTTTTTATAGGGACCATGGAACCAAAATTGCTAAGAAAACATGTAAACAAGTGTACAAGATTTGTTTTTTACAGTTTTAATACAAAAGTCAATGTACAACCCCTCCCCACCCCACTACCACACACACACACACACACACACACACACACACATATAAATTGGTAGCAGCCTGAATGTCCACCAATGAGGAACTGGCTAAAACATCCAGTCTAGTCCATTCATTCAGAGAATACTATGCAGCCGTTTAAATGCCAAAGACATAAAATCATACTGTTAACACATATTTAATGACATTCTGTCCATAACATATTGTAAAGCGAAAAAGAAGTCAGAATGCCAAAACATATAAATAATTAAGTACACTTTTATAATATGTAAATATTTAAAAACTTAAAAAGACGTAGCAAGAATATATACATAAATACTGTCGTGTGCCTCATAATGCTGTCTAAGTCGATGATGGACTGAAGATTAGATGGTAGTCTCAAAGATTATGATGGAGCTGAAACACTGCCTAGATACTTTTGCTCTATCTTTTGTATGTTTAGATATGTTTGGATCACAAATGCTTACCATTTTTTTACAACTGCCCATAGAATTCAGTGCATAAAAATGCTGCGCAGGTTTGTAGCTTGGGAGAAATAGGCAAAACCACATAGACCAGCTATGTAGTAGGCTTTACCATCCAGAGTAGTCTTTATAAACACACTCTATGATGTTCACACAATAACCCAATTGTCTACCACTGCATTTCTCACAATGTATCCCTATTGATAAGTGATGCGTGACTATTAGCTGAGACCATGTCTGAGCAGGTGGAAGGGTGATAGGCAATTTGTACTTTCTCATATTTTCTAGGTATGTGATCTTTTGAAAACACTAGGCAGGTAAATAACTATCCCTCACTCCCCAAAATATTTGTTTTGAAAGGGCAAATCAACAAGGATGGCTCACATACATTCCTGGGGGGACTGCAAATTGGTTCAACCAATCTGGAAAGCAGTACGGAGATTCCTTAGAAAACTTGAAATGGAACCACCATTTGACCCAGCTATCCCACACCTCAGTCTATACCCAAAGGACTTAAAATTAGCATACTATAGTAACACAGCCACATCAATGTTTATAACAGCTCAATTCACAACAGCTAAACTGTGGAAGCAACCCAGATGCCCCTTAATAGATGAATGAGTAAAGAAACTGTGGTATATATATTACTCAGCATTAAAAGAGAAAAAAATCATGGCACTTGCAGGTAAATGGATGGAGTTGGAGAATATCATGTTAAGCAAAGTAAGCCAGTCCCCCAAATCCAAAGGCCAAATGTTCTCTCTTTTAAGTGGATGCTGATTCATTTGGGGGGGGGGCATGGGTAAAAATAAAGGAGCTTTAATGGAGCAAAGGAGAGGGAGAAGTGGGGAGGGGGTCTGGGGGCAGGAAAGATGGTGGAATGATATGGACAGCATTACCCTAGATACACAGATGACTGCAAATGTGGTGTGATGCTACATCATGTACCACCAGAGAAATAAAAAGTTGTGCTGCAGTTGTGTACAATGAATCAAAATGCATTCTACTGTCATACCTAATTAAAATAAATAAATTTTAAAAAGTTAAAAAAAAGAAAGGGCAAATCAATGGATCCAAGTCTATTAAATAATGTAGGAACAAGATGGAAGCCATTTTAAATTTTGTAGAGGTCCACTCAAGTGTGCTTACCCATTTTTCCAAAATCTTTTTGCCCTTTTTTGTTCCTTCTGCTAGACGTGCTCCTTCCAATTTACTTTCCTAATAATCCCAGTCCTCTCCATCCATTAAAATCCTACCCAGCTCTCAATGTTTTGTCAAGTCCCTATGGACCACTTCCTGTTCTTTATGGACCACTTCCTGTTCTTTTGGCATGATTTGATTGCTCCTTCCTCAACACTCCCATGCACTGTGGACACAGTTCTACCACAGCTCCATGTCTGCAGTAGAGTGTCATGGTTTCTTATCTGATTCTATTCACTTCACAGGAATACGAAGGTGGAGTTTTCCAGGCTAGTATGAGGATGGGGAAGGCTGATCTGAGAAAATGGAAGGCATCAAGTTGCAGAGAGCTCAAGGCTAACAACCAACAATGAAGTCCTGACTGCAGGAATTAGGGAGAGAGTTAAATCTGTATGGGTAGATTTAAACTGGAACCAGAGGTGAAAGAACTAACAAGGCTCGTCCTCAGAGAAATCGGAGAAAATGCCCGTTTATTGAGGAACAGCTCTGCATATTTATAGAGCGGGGGTGGTTTGACAGTTATGAAAGTTTAATGGTTGAACGGTTTGATAGTTGGCATGGGGTGCTTTCTGATTGGTGGGTAAGGATCATGTGAGTTAGCAGGGCTAGTCTGATTGGTGGGTAAGGATCAAGTGAGTCAGCAGGGCTAGTCTGATTGGTGGGTAAGGATCATGTGAGCCAGCAGGGCTCACCATTGGACAGCTCTTCTCTGGGGGGATGGGGAAGTTAGTCTTTGGAGCCTGGGCGACTCCCAACAAGAGGCACAAGACCTCTCAGGACCATACCTTTGTGTAAGAATTCTTGGTTCTACATGATAGAACACAGCTTCAGTGGGCTTAAGCTAAAATAGGAATTTATTGTAAGCTGAGTATAGCAGACAGTTCAAAACCCGTTATATATCTGGGCTTCAGTAGCAACTGGAACCAGGGGCTCCAGGCTCTCTGGAAAACTCCTCACATACCACATCTGTGTCTGTCTTCTTTTCATTCTACAGGATGAAACCCTCTCTTACTCTGGTTTATATGTTGAAAAACAAGAGCAGAGAAAGTTGCAGTGTTTGCGCTTTAGAATGCAGGGAGTCATAAAAGCCCAGCTTCCTTTCACCAGCCCTCTCCTCAAACTCCCATGGAAGTTTGTGTAAATTCAAACCTGGAAGGGCTCACATATACACTGATCAACTGTGTCTGGGCAATGGGTTCTATGATTGGTTTGTCTTGGGTAGGCGACTATCCCTGGACAAGCACCCTTGCCAAGGTGAGGTGGTCACATCCCTCTGGGATGGCTTCCATGGTGACTATAGATGATGGGAGGGCCAGTCCTTATGAAGAGGGGCCTCATAGGTATTCACTTCGGGGCCCATGAGGATCCAAAGTGGGTTAAAGGAGTGATAAGCCTGAAAGTTTGTCTAGAAAACCACTTAGCATTTGAAGATTATTTTTATAACCCAGCAGGAGTGGAATGAGGGATCGATTGGACACCTGTCTTATTCTTTTTCCTTCTAAATTATACATGTTTTGAGGTCCTGAACTTTCTTTGATCTGGCTCATTCCCCAGCATTTGTAGTAATGCCTTACACTTAATAAGTTTTGTTGTAATTCTGACTTAGAATATGCTCATGAGGTGGGGGTGGGGGTTTGCAAACTGGATCTGAAGGTCTTCAAAAACAGAGTACCAGAAACCATTCTGATGGAAAGAAATAAATTCACAGCCTGCCTCCCTGGGTGACGACCATGCTGACATTTGGAAGGGAAATTCTGATGGCATGTCAACACCAGCCTCATTGTGTGTAGTTACACGTGCAGGAGAAGCAGGTGGAATCTGGGGTCTTGCATATTGAGCATCTTACAGACCTGCTATTTCTGTTGGGCTCTTTTCAGTGATACCAAGAACAGTTTTGGTCATAGGTAGAAATTCACTCTTTGGACTCAGGAATTCATAAAATTTCAGTTAGGATTATTTGAGCAGAAACCATGTCCCAAACTGCTTAAGTCGAAGGAATGCATTGGCCCTTGGCTGGAGAATGTCTGGCTTCAGGTGAAGCCTGATGCAGAGCTCAAGTAGTGGTCCAGAAAATAGCGGTCTTATTGTGGATTGTGTTCTTTGGGAAGAACACAACTTTCAAATAGGAGTTCCCTTCATAGTCCCCCAAATTACTGCCAAAACTTCTTGAAGCTCCATTCTTCTATACACATATCTAATGGGAAAAGTGAAACCCACTTCTAGACTTTAAAAGAAATCCTAGACTCAAGTCTCCTTGGGCCTGGTTGGGTTGCAGGTCCAGCTCTGATTGAGGCCCTGTGGCCAGGGACAGAGTGTGGGTGAGATGCACTGCTTGGCTTAACTCAGACATGCCTCTCCATGACAGCAAACCTTCAAGACCAAGGGCAGGAGGGCATCTCCTCAGAACTACTCTGAATATCATGCCACACAAGGGGAGGACAAGTTGGGTGGCAAAATCAGGAACAAAGCACACCACATACATTTTTGGCAGAAATTTCAAATACACTATGGTCTAAACAGCTCATGCAGGAGAAGCAGGTGGAATCAAGAGCAAGAGCTCTCCAGTTTCCATTTGAAGCTCTTTGTATGAATGCATCTACCCTTTAAGGACTCATCACTCTTGTTCAGTTCATCATCTCCTGCCTCAGTTTTCATTTCCAGGTGGGATCACAGGAGCAGGGTGGCCAGGTATGGTTGTGCAAGTTAGGACTGCATAATTTCAGGAAGCTCCATTTGCATCAAAAAATACATATAAATGGTACCCTTTGAAGTCTATATGGATATATCAAAGTGTCCCCCTCAGAAAAATGGATTTGGATGGATCCAGAAGATTGATTTGTTCTTCAGCACGAATGGTAAATGCTTGTTACATATAGTGACGTTTCCTTCTTTGATACCCGTGACTGGCATTGCCTGTCAATCATATCACTTCTTCCCACTGAGCCAGACATAATCTGAGAATCTTTCTCATTCAGCTTTCTAGTTTCCCACTGAGTTTTAATTGTAGCTGGCACTTGAGCTAAAATCTATTTGCTTTACTGCTATAAGTGAGTAGCTCCAATCTGTCCTCAGAATTGTCCTTTCCAGGTCTACACCCTGGATTCTAAGCATTTTATTATCTATAAAACCCCCAAACAAGATATTGTCAGTACTGCCAAGGTAACTTCATAGGGTGTTTTAAGGATTGAATGAGATAATCCAAGTAAAGACCTTGGATAGCAACCAGTGTCTGGTCAATAGACAATAATTTATATTTTAAAATAGAAGTAAACTATTTATAAATCCCCTAGTTAGAATCCATAAACATGTGTTTGATGCATTCACAACCCCTAATCTCTGTATCCTCAATCCAATCTCCAGGTTACACACATATATCAGAGGTATACATTACTGTTGTTGAAAATCACATTTATCAGAGTTCACACACACACACACTCACACACACACACACACACACACACCTCCTGGGAATCAGTCTCCATGATCCAGTAGTTTTTAAAATCCAGGAGGAAGAGTTGTCTCTGCTCATATGTCGATGGCTAGCTTGTCTCTGTCTCTCTCTTTTCCTGCCTTCTGTGTTCATAGGAAACCAGGGGACAGTAGGCTGGCAGCACTGGCCGGCATCAGGAGTAGCCGTCTGTCCTCCAGTGGTTCCTGAGCAGCTAAACACATCTGGAAGAATAGCCACCTGTACTACCCTTTTCTCTAAGTGGAACCATCCGTGGAGCCAGGGAGACCCCACAGACTAGCCTGGCGTGGGCTTCTCTCCCTGTGGTCAGTCTCCCTGGCCAGGCAGGCAGGAGGGAAGGAGCCAGCGTATGGTGGGGACACTATTAGCTTTGTGTCAATAGCCTGAGAGTTGTGCTGGCCCCCGAGCTCTCTGGCATAATGGCCTCTGGCAGGAACATTTCTGTTCAGGTGCGGCTACCCCTCCTCCTTGCTCTGCCATTGGTCTTTTCTAAGTGGACAAGGAAGAGTCAGCCAGACTCCTTAGATCAGGACAGTGAATGTCCTAGCGGGAGGGACTTTTAGGATCACAGTGACTCAGACTCTTTGTTGTATAGATGAAAGTGCTGAGAGTCTGGAAGCAAAATTTTGACTCAAATGTTTACCAACAAGGACAAGCTTAGGCTCTTTAGACCTCTCATACTGGACAGTTGTGTTTGTGTGTGTGTGTGTGTGTGTGTGTTGGGGGCGGGGGGAGTAGTTGACTCTTGGCCTTGCAGAGAGGCAGGCAAAGATTTCAGGAACTTTGGAAGGACATTGAAAGAAGGAAGAAAATTAAAAAAAAATCATTCCACTTCAATAGCCACCTGTTTAATGCCCATGGGAAGGGTTGGTTCTCAAAATGGAGGCATGGGCTAGTGGGACAGGAGGAACCAGGAAGACGAATCTCGGAGTCCAGAAGCCTGCAGGTAAAGTACCTCCAAATTTTCCCTCCTAGCTTGGTCACTTCCTTGTTGTGTGATTTTGGGTCAGTTACTTGGTTGTCTGAGCCTTGATTTCCTCCTCTGTAGCATAGAGACAATAAAGCCACTGCCAACTGTTGTCAGAGTTACTGGAGAGAAAATATTTGCAGGTACTTTACCAATTGTCCCATATTACATGCATAATTATTTGGGACCTGGGGAGAACTTGGTTATATGAAGTTATGTTATGTACTCTAACATGCAGGGTTAGGTATTTTCCCACCTGAACTCATGAGAAACGCACACTGACCCCTCATCTTCTCCTCTTGGTGACATAGGGAGATGTGTTTCTTCCTCTTGGTGGGCAGTACTCTCTGTCCTTGAGAATTTTGTCAATGGGGTTTTTATATTTGAGAGTCCAGGGGAGGGTTCTGATGAGTATGTGACCCTGATGTGATCACACCATAAAACAAGACTGAATTCACCAGGTAACTTGATGTGCTTTTCAACATGCTATTGGCTCCACATCTTATTTGGTCTCCAGATCTGAGAAATGAGAGACCCCTGAATCTTACCCCCATCCAAACTCACATTCTCCAAACACTAGCAATTCAAATGTGTCCTTTCTTGCTTGAGGTGTGCACCTTCTGTCTGAATCAGGGGGAACAATTGCAAGTTCCAGGAACACATTTAATGACTTAAAATTATTGGACATCATCAGTCTTTGGGGAATTGATAAAAAAAAGAAGTTGCTAAAAATGTAATTTCTTTTGGGCTCAGATTGGGTTTGAAATCCAAGGTTTGGGAAATTTTACATCTGTCCACATGATCTTGTACCTGAGTTGGAAAGTGTTCTGTCTTTTTTCCTTGACTACTAATAGCTTGTTTGCTGTTTTACACAGAAGAATGTTCCACTTAAAATCCACACTCTTTAGGATTCTACAAAACAGAATGACAAAATCTTAGTGTCATTTAATTTTCAAGTAACAGGAGTATTATTTATTGATTCAACAGATATTCAACCAGATCCTTCTATGTGGCAAGCACCAAGTTATGTATTGGGAATACTATATTCATGGATGGACACCCATCCAGCCTTCATCCATCTGTTCACTTAATAATTATCTATCTGGTCAGGAACCATACCTTGTGAAAAGGACACAGAATTGAACAAGATAGAAACAATTTCTGCTTCCATAGCCCTTAGAGTCTGCAGGGAGCATTAAAACATGGGTTGAGTCTTCCAAGTCCAGTGGGTGGGTGAAACAGATCGTCACAATTGTAGATTAGTGTGCAGCACTAATATAGTTGTGTATAGAATGCCTAAGGCAGAAAAGGATCATAAAGATTGTAAGATTGAGCACTAGTTTGAAGACCTGGTTTGGATTCTAGGTCTGTCTCTTGTAGCTATGTGACCTTTGCCTTCCTTGTTTTTGTAAATTGAGGGTGGCAGTGGCTTCTGGTGTCTGGGTTGTGAAGTTTCAGCGAGGCACTGTTTGTCAGGTACTCAGCATGTTGCCTGAGGTTGCTCTTCTGTCCTCAGATTTAATTCTGATGACAAGTCCCTTGAAAGGTAGAGATTCCACTGGACCTGAGATAGGATCTGAGACAGGGTGAGCTGATGTCATGGGTCCAGTGGGTCTTGCTGTCATCTTGGTGCTCCAGCCAGCTTCAGCTGTTGGCTTAGCCCAGCAGTTCTTAAAGTGTGGTTGCATAGATGACATTACGGTGGTGCATAGGCAAGTGACAAACAATATTAAGACCTGGGTATTTCAGTGTGTATTGCAGATGCCATCTTTTCACTTATGCTTTCTTTAAAAATAGACATAGGTAAGTTTAAAAAAAAAGATTTGATTTAAAGGAGAATCTTAAAGGCTAGCAGAGTGGTCTGTGAACATGGTAAAATCATGAATGATACTTGTTTGATGGGAGTTTGGGAATGCTGGCCTAGAATGGGGCTCACAATGGTATCGGTTCAACATTTCTTTCTGAAATGACAGTAACAATATTGCCTCCTGGAGAGTTGGAGGGAAGGCATGAGGGGATGGGTGAGAAGGACCCTGCACATGGCTTTGGATGAATGGTCTCATTCCTACCTCGTGAGTGGTGATATCACCCTGTTTAATTGTCTTCATTTCTTAGGTCGTTAGCTAAAATTATCTTGTGTATAATTTGTCTCCATAATTTTGAAATTCCAAATACCTTGAAAACTAAATGCTAAAAAAATGTTTGGCACCCATCAGTTTATTTTTGATATACATTTGCAGTTTTTGTAGCCAAGTCTGACCCGAATCATTGTGAGACCATTTGCCTTCTTAATTTATCCCTCTTGGTGTAAATATTTACATGTGCAACTACAGAATTGTTGTGTCTGACTACGCAGAGCTGGTCCAGATGCTGTGTACTAGAGGTGTGTATTCAGCGTATTGGATAGTACCTCTCTGAAATGTGAAAAGTTCTCAATCCCCCAAACATCTGGCGACAAGTGCTTCAGATAAGGGATTGCTGACTCTTAGTTGCTGTTTCTCCAGCCAGCACAGAAATCCCCAGGGATTTCATTTGTTTTTCTTATTTACTACTGGGACTCCAGGCCTGCACCAGAGCTGGCAGGTGGTAGACACTTGGTACTGGTGAGTGGAGCTGCTGGACAGATGTTTCTCTGTGGACCATGATGGCCTGACTGTGGTTAGGGGCTTGCTAACAGCTCAGCACAGTGTGACTTTTGGTTAGCTGGCCCCTTTTGGTGGCAGGTGGCCGTCTACTTTGGCCATGAGAGGAGCTAGCCTGAGTCTCCTGAAATCAGATTTACTTGGAATGGTTCAGACTAGAAATGGTCATCCAGAGAGGCCTTTCCAACGAAGTACATTATGGCCTCTTAAAATTCCAGAACTTTTGCAGCTCCCGTGTCTGGAGTTGAGGGGGAAAACTGCAAGCCCCCACTTTGCTTCCCAACCCATAGTGCTGTCCCCAAATCTCTACACAGTTACTTTCAAAGTTTTTGGATGACAGCTCTGTGTCTGACTGCTACCCTTCCTACCTTCCTCACACAGCACCAGCCCCTACTCCTTTCAGTATAACAGGGCACACTGAATGTAGCAGGGATTTGGGAAATATTCATTGAATGAGTGGATGGATGAGTGAAGAACAAATTGCAAAAGAAAAAAAAAAAGAATAAATTGCATCCTTTTTGACATTTGACCTCCCTTCTTCCTGGTCTAGTGCAACCCTTTAACTCTGAGATACTGGCTTGTGTTCCTCACTTAGTTTTGCAATATGCAGACACCCCTCTACTTAATGGGGTCCTGTCTTGATAAACCCATTGTAAGCTGAAAACATCCTAAGTTGAAAATGCATTTAATACACCCATTGATCATCTATACCTAGCCACATGACCCTCTGTTGAGGACTCTGTATTTGTCCTGGTGATTGTGTGGCTGATGGAGTACTAGTTCACTGCCATTGCCCAGCTTTGAGAGAGTATCAGACCACTTATTGCTAGCCCAGGCAATGACAAAAATTCAACACTCGACGCATGATTTCTACTGAATTAATTCTGCATTACCATCATAAAGTTGAAAGCTCACAAGTCAGACCCTTGGAAGCCAGGGATTCAACTGTCCTTGACTCCCCTGGCTCTGGTTGCCACCAAGTCCTTCCTTCCAAGCTGCATCCTCATCCTCACCTTTGTCCCCTCTAGGCATTGCATGATCACTTCCTAGATGCCCGACACTGTGCCTAAACTTGTTATCTCATAATTATTTTAATCTGTCTTTACTGAGAGGTGAAGTAACTCCCCTAAGGCTACACAGTAGTAAGTGGCAGTATGAACTCCAAGAGACTATGGTAGGTACTCAGCAACATGTGTTTAATTAATTAATTCTATCCAAATAATCCATTCCAGCAAAGCCCTTAGCTTAGTGACTGGCACAAACCAAGCTTCTTCAAGGGGTAGCTGACATTTTCATTTGCCACAAAGGACCCCTTTCACATTTCAGCATCAATAAGTCAAGCTTTTTGACAAGTGAAAATTATGCCTGTTCTCTAATCATGGTTGAAACCTAAAGTGATTTTTTTCCCTCCACAATGATGGGGTCCTAGATTCTCTATATTGGTTGAGCAGTCTAGAGCTGGGACTCCATTCTGGCTGCCCTGAGCACACTGGTCTCCTCTTGTCTCACACAGAGTTCTATAACCAGAGAACCGAGGGTGCAAGGCTGCAGGAGGGTGTTATGAAAATTCTCAGCAATGAATCACTGATGCTTTGCCTGAGGGTTAAAAGCACAGTCAATTTATTTGGTGCTTTTCCGCCTTCAAATTATCCAGCTCCTGTAGGAGCTTTAGCTTGGGAACATTAACTCAAGTTTGCCGGAACCTCCCCTTTCTGATTGTGTAAGCCACCTTCTTACCTGGCTTCCTCTCCCACCTCAGCAAGGTTGTTGATGTGGAACTGAATTTTTATGCGGAGGTGCCAGCCCCTGAGGGGATGGGTCTTAATGAACATAATTCAAGGAGGCAGAAGCCGAGCGGAGGATGTAGAGTGTGAGGGTTTATTGAACCAGGTTTGTACTTGACTCTGTGTGCTTTTATATTTATTTACTTTTTTCATCAGAAAAGTCATCTTGGAATCTATTGATTGGAGGGGCTTATGCAAGCAAAAGTGCGGTATGAACTATAAACCAGCGTATAGCTCTAAGGAGTTATTGAAATTAGTATTGTTGAGTTAATGTTTGTAGCAGGGAGCCCTTTTGTGATGACATTTGCTTTATGACATTTCTTTGTTTTTCTTTGGAAGGAGCCAGAAGACCATCTGGAACTCACTCAGTATAGCTCTCCGCCCCGCCCCTGCCCCTTAGAAGGTGGGTAGGTGTAAGGTGTTCAGGACTCAGGAACAGCTTGCATTTACAAGGGAAAGTGCAGAGTGAGTGTCCACATGTCCACTGAGTCCAAAGAGGTTTCTTTTAACCTGGGAATTATTGGAGTTTACTATGGCAGAGAGTGTTTCCCAAGAAAACTGCTTCCAAGTGTCTGCTATCTTACAATGAGGCATTGGCACTCCTTCTTTGAGAGGTAGGGGTATCTCTTCCCTTCCCTTGAATTGGGGCAGATCTTTGTAACTGCGTTGACTAATGGAATGTGGTCAAAGGGGTGCCACATGGCTTCCGAGGTTAGACTGCAAAAGACAATTTGGTTTCTGTCAGGTCTCGGAACCCAGCTGTCATATTGCAAGAAAGCCTGGGCACATGTGTGCATGTTTCAGAGGATGGCTCAGCTAGGCCCGGTCCACCAGCCACAATCACCTGCCAGGCATATGAATGTATGAATCTGTAGATGAGTGCAGCTTCCAGGCATCGAGTTTTCTACTTGAGGACTCCAAATATTATAGAGTAGAGACAAGCCATCCCTACTGTGTCTTGGCTAATTACTTGGTCCCCATAAACCACGACAGGCAATAAACTATTGTAACAGACTACTGTTGTTTTAAGTCAGTAAGTTTTTGGGTGATTTGTTGTGTAGTAATAGACGACTAATTTAACAGATGATGATTTAGAATAGGAGCAGGGCGAGTATCTTACTCTTTGGAGGATTCTTGGCTGATACTGGAAGAAGGTTAGGGTTCTGAATTTGCAAGGGAGTAGAAGCCAATCATTTTTGACAGTGTTTCCTATTGTTTGGGAGAGGTAGGAGACATCAGTGCCAGGGCTTCCTGGATGGAACTCACTCAGTATAGCTATTCCAGGTGTCTGCTATCTTACAATGAGGCATTGGCACTCATTCTGTAAGGGGTCAGTCCTTACAGAAGAGGCAGGAAGACAACTCTATCTGCCATTGGGTTTCGAGATGATCCTTGAGACAATCACCCCTTTCCTACAGTCGTGGCTAGAGATAGCATGCTGTAACCCCCCTGGATGCTTGAGGCTAGCTGCCTATCCTTGTACCTCAGGAGTTCTGGAAGCATCTATGCCAGTGCCTGTATATCTTCAGTTGTTGATTGATTGAATATTGTAGGAGATTAAGCTCTCTAAGACCCTTAGATGATCATCAGTGCTAGGTTCAAGATGTAAGATCTCTGGTGACAAACAAGAAGAGGTTTATGGTAGTGGCGATTCTTGGTTGTAACAATTATCCTTTATGATTTAAGTAGAAAATGAAGTCATTGAAAAGATTTGAGTAATCCTCAAAATCACTGGGAAATCTAGAAAATAAGAGCAAAATCAAATTATACAGCCAGCTTAGAAAAGGCACGGTTGTCACAGCCATTGGTACTTGGATGTCATTGAATCCCAAAGAGGGCCTCTGGCATGGCTACCATTTTGGTTCTGGGAACCTGGGTATGGCTACTTCTCCATCAGGATGGAACCTCCCTACTTCTATTTATTTTGGTCGCTAGATCCTGGTTCCAAGTTCAGGAGCAGAAGTATCCGATTGGTGGATCCTAGGTCATGTACCACTTCCTAGCTGCATGGAGAGCTGAGAAATGAAGGGTCTAGAGTTTCATTTTTGTACAATGGGAGATTCTCCAGATAGGAAGAGGATTCAGGCACTGGACAGATAAAAAATTACAAATGCCTACTACTGGGTTGTTTGGGATTTATAATTGGGGCCACATCAGCGTGGTGATACATATTTATGGGAGAGAGATGGGCAGCAGAATTTGAGAACTGTGGGGAAATTGCCAGGAGGAGCATTTCATTAGAAAACATGGGCAGGTTGGTCACCTGCCTGTTTATTCTCAGCATCATTCTTGCCCTCCCATGCTCTGCTCTGCATCATAGGTTGTGGAGATCCAGGGCCCTTGGTAGGTTCAGGAAGCAGGAAGCCATGGTAGAAGGCTGGGAGGTGCAAGAAGGTGGAGAGTGTTCTCTCTCTTCTGTTGTGCATGTGGTCTCTGGGAGAATCTTTGGAAACTTCTCCTTTAGCCACAGTATCTCAGTACCTCCTGTGTAAGCCCTCCTTGTTGGTCTTGCCACTGCTCTGATGGCCTCTCCTTAGTGGTCCTGTCACCTTCCTGACATTCCCAGGTACAGTGGTGAATCCCTGGGCTCAGAGAATGACATGTTTTCATCTTTGTTTCCTGCCCTAGGAGGAGTAACTGCTCCCTGCTATTTCTGGACTCTGGGTTTTCTCACTCACCCCTCTCTACCATTTCCTACACTTTGTAACTAGTTACCTGGGGGAAAAATTCCCTTTATTTGAAAGACCTAATACGCTTCCCATTTCCTGACTGAACTCTGACTCATATGCATAGTAACTCAGCAAAAGTGGCACACTTTCCATCTGCAACATAACTCTCAATTTCAGAGCTTTAAAGTCTAGAAGGCTCTATTTCTTCCCCTTTCTATCTGGTGAATCCATTGCCCTATTCAAACTGTGTTCAGGCATTAGTCCTTCCGTGAAGTCTTCCCTTCCCCCACTCTGTGACCCTAAGCTACAAAGTGCCAAATACAGTTCCACACACCCATCGCAAATGGGTAACAGAAGTGTTTGCTGATGTTTACCATGACAGTATTAAGATTAAAAGTGTCTGTTCACAAGAAAATGCTTCCAATAGCTTTCCTTAGGTAAGTGTGTTGATCTCCAAGTCTGAAAATTTAGTCCAGATTCCGTTTGTATCTAGTTGTGCAACCTTGGACAAGTGAGTAGACTTCCCTGGGCTGCAGTTTCCTCTCCTGAGAAATGAGTGCAGGGTGGGGATTTCAGTTGGGGGGGATTTCCAAGCTGTGAGTGGTATTGTATGAACACCACTATGGTATGTTGAAAGAGAAATAGATATACCGGTTGACATAAGAAGAGGGCAACC
Organism: Marmota monax; assembly: GCF_021218885.2. NCBI lineage: Eukaryota > Metazoa > Chordata > Mammalia > Rodentia > Sciuridae > Marmota > Marmota monax. The sequence goes on from NW_026693806.1 coordinate 504,339, forward strand.
CAGAATCCTGTGCTTTCAATGCTGCTTTGACCCCAAATCCTTGTTGGTAGCTCCAGCGAAACTCTAGGGGCCTGTGGAGCATGGTCATAACTTCACTAGATGATTTCTTCTATATGTTCCAATGCTCCACGGAGAATCAGTATTAGGTGACCCAAAGCCAATTGAGTATGATGCCTATGCATTATTCAAATCAGTCTGCACATGACCTTATTCCTACCACTAGATTTGGAAATATGGGTACAAATTTTCCTCAAAATCATGTTAAGACATGCATATTTTGTCAATTAGATAAGCACATCACACTCAAGGATGTGTAAATGGAATCATGGGGGATTTTTTTTTGTGTGTGATAGTGTAATTTTTTTCTTTCCATATCTTTTATTGGTACATTATAGTTGTACATAATGATGGAATTTGTTATTACATATTTGTACAGGCACACAATATAACAATACAATTTTGCTAATATTAGTCCCCAGAACTGGGGGAATATTTAAATAAGGACAGTCCAAGTCTTTTTACCATGAACTTGTTAAGATCATCATAAAAGCTTTGAATGCCGAGGATTAATTTTTCTGTACCCAACATTGTCTCTTGAGATGAACCATATTTGTGTTGGTTCACCTTGTCCAACTTGATTTGTAGCCTGAGTAATTGGCTCTCCTGAGCTGAGGTAGGTGTTCACCATTAACACAGCTTGATAAATTGGGAAATCATCTTCGTGGCTAGCCACAGAAGTCACTTGATTCTTTGGGATAAATTTCAAGTGTACTGAATTGTGTTTTTATTAAGAAGGAAAGAAGTATAGGGCAGGTGGGAAATTAGAGGCAGAGAGTCTCTTCTAATGAGGCTTGGACTTGTCCTGAGTTGTTATTAAACAGGAAACACTTTGACCATGAGAATTATCATATGTTCTCTATCCACTTAATTTTTTGTCATCATCATCATTATAATCACCATCATCATAATCATCATCATAATCTTTGCAGCCAATATAATTGTCTTTGAAGGTGTTGAGCTTTACTAATGTGCCAGGAATTATGCTTATCATATCCAAAATTCATGACCACCCTACTCTTATTTTTTTACACAGGAAGAAACTAGGTTCAAGGAAGTTCCATTGCTACTATTTCTGTATTTAACATCTAGCAAGTATCTTAACTGGGAGTTAAACCCATATTTGCTTAAGTATAAAACCACGCCCTTCACCATGAGACCCTACTGCTGTCCCATGCTGACAACTTCACAATGCAAAGGTGGGTTCCCCATTCCTGCTCATCATATTAGCATGATGATGTTGCCATCCCCAGCCTCTCCTCTCTCTCATGGACGATGCAAGGCCTATGAGGTTCCCATGGTGAAGCTCACTGTGACTCATCCTCAGATTGAGGCAGCTTCAAGTGTTTGCCTACTTTCCATGTCTGAGACTGCTGGCCACTGTTGAGCTGTCAGCTGGCTTGGGAGACCACTGAATCAAGACGGAAACCAATTAGCATGGGAAGCCTGCCAACTCATCCTCCACAGCCCCAGCAGACAGCCTAATTTCCTTGTTGGTGAGAACTCCTAACTGGCAATGATCTTGCCCCTGCCATGGGGGTTTTTCCAGAAGAGTCACATGACTCTCTTCAGTGGCTGCAAAGAGTCAATTAATGAGCTAAAGAGTCAGAATTGAAGGAGGTGGAAGATGAGCATAGAGAGTCTAAGAGGGTAGTTAATGTTTGGAGAGAAAGACCATGCATTTTAAGCAGACTATGGGTTCCATGAAAAGGGATGCCTTGGTTAAGGGAGTAGTGGGCTGAATTCACTGAAATCATCACCATCAGATGAGCATTGAAGAACCGGAGTTTTAATCCCTGGATGACACTGACTTATGGTGCTTTTTGAAGCAAGTCTTTCCCTTTTCTGGGTTGCATAGCATGGAGGATAAAAGAGACCCTGGTGTTAGACTGCTAATATTTTGAATCTAGTCTCTACCGCTTACCAACGGATTCTGGGAAAATTAACACATCTCTCCAAGACTTAGCTGTGTTTTCAAATGTAGAATGGGGATAATAATGGTAGTCATCTCACAGAGATACCCTATAATGCATGTAGGGTACCAAGCACAGTGACAGGCACATGGTAAGCACTGTCAGCCTTGGGCCGTTTTTGATTACAACTAATTGAATCTTCAACTCAAAGTGGCTCTAAAGTGGATTACAAAAACTTCACATAAGCAATTCAGGAAGAGGCCATCTTCAGGGCTGGTTGAATTAGTGGCTCAGTAATATCATCAAGAACTTGGGTCTTTTCATATTTCTATTTTGTGATCCTGAGTGTTGGTTCCAATCTTAGGTTAATAGCAGGATATGTCTACATCACTCTTGAGCATGACTTCTAGATATGTCCACGTCCACAGGATGTCTCCTTTGGGTCTTTCTATTGGAGGCAAAGGAACTTTTTTTTTTTTTAAATAGAATTGTATCAACAAAGGTCTTCTTCTTATGCCTCATTGCCCAGAATTGGGTCACATGCCTATTCCAACAGATCATAGGTACTAATGGCACTCACCCTGGAGCTGGGGGATGCAGTGGGCTTCCTGTGAGGCTACATGGAATATGTGTGTGGGGTGTCTAAACCAAACTGAGGTTTTATTAGGCAAGAAAGCAAATGTGAGTGCTGGCTAGGCATTTGACTATGATCTCTACAGTCAGTACATTTTGTTATTATTATTTATATTATTACTGCTATTAGCATCCATTTCTCCCTTAGACTGCTTGCTCTCCCAGTCTCCTTCCTGTTCTGAGAGTCTGTGGCTCTGATTTTACTCAGCATCTCAGTGTGGCGTGGGCTAAGTTTGGTTTCTGCCTCATCTGATGAGAGGATAACTGAAATGTACCACTTCGACTTCCAAGTTTCTTTTCCCTCTTAAAAACACAGCAAGTGTAATAGTCAAATACTCCAGAATGAGCCAAAGGAAATTAATTTAAGATTGCAGCATCTGTCACTCACAGCACTGAGTTGTGTAACTGAGCTGATGACACAGCTGGTTATGTGCCAAAGCAACTGCCCTTTTCTACTTCAGTCCTATACCTGGAAATCCTTGCTCTATCCAAGATGGCAAGCCCACCTCAAATCGTTTGCAATGAAGGATGGTAGATTTGAACATTTGAAGTTCATTGAGCTAGCTCCTCCAGTTTAATGGTTACAGATTGGGTGGTTAACACACTTTTCTTCTTCTTCTTTTTTTATTTGGAAGAGAGATCAATGTGAATGACCTGATGAAAAACAATTCCCATTTTTGGAGAAAAATCTTCTGAACATAATAGCAAGCCATTTGGAGGTTGGGTCAGTATTTCCCAGTTACATGGTACTACAGATTTATTTTTGCTATCATGCCCTAAAACAGCTTAGTTCCACAGCCATAATTGAATTGATTTTTTTTCTTTTTAATTTCTTTTTGGCTTTTGGCCACAATGAAGCTGTGTGTTGAGCAGATGGCATAGGGCCACTCTCTTTGGTGCAGGCAGCCGGTTCAGTCAACCACCAGTAGTAACCCCTCGTCCTCTGGTCAGTTAGCTCAAGGCAACCAGAAAGTGATGTTTGGTTTTGGGGATAGATATGAGGTATTGACTCATGGTTTAGATAACATTTTTTCTCCAAGGGTCAGGTCAGATCCTGCTGTCTGATGTCATTACTCCTAGGCAAGTGGCAGAAATTCAGCACCCTGGGATACGCTTAAGAATCAGCCAGAAAGTCTTCGGAATCCGGTGAAGTGAATTCCAGTTCATTGAGTAAGACGTCCATCACCCACTTTTTAGAAATAGATTTCTTTTGCTTAATCAGAGAATCATGGACTTTTAGAACTACAAGTGACTTTGGAAGTTATGTGTTTCAATGTTTTTATAGCCAAGTCCTGGAGTGGGCCTAATTTGTGTTCCACTGCAGGGTCTCTGACACAAAGGTTCTGTTTGTATGAAGTCCCCAAAGGCCTTCTAGGAGAACTGGTGAGGAAGTATTTGGAACTGACTGCTTGCTCTAGGCTAAAATTTTTGAACCAAGATGAGGGGCCTGGGTTGCTTCGTACTCTTGCTGTGAACTGACTCTTAAGTTTGGGTCCAGCTCTGGGAAGGCCTATCAGAGAAGGGATAATTTTGTATGCAATACTTTTTGCTCTTTTTTTTTTCCCATTCTAATCACAAAGGCTCCCCTCCCCAATCCTGGTTCTCAGAAAAGAAGACGTGGTAAGAAATTACATGTGCAAATCAAATAGAATAATTACAACACCAGGCTACAAGTCAGCGTGAGCCTGAAGATACTTTGCTTAGGTAAGTGTTGGGTCTTATGATTCGAGGAGTGGAGTCGGGCATGGCCCAGGTTGGACTGGGATTGGACGGAAGAGCAAGTGCCACTCTTGAGCTAGAGAGGCTGTGACTGAGTCATACCACCCAGGACTTGGTGGAGGGTAAACAGGGTGGCCTGAAAAACCTAAACTCAGCATTGGTTCCAGGGGTGGTGGCTGTGGCTGCCAAGTGTGTGATCAAGGGAACTGAGCTTGTCCAATCTGTTTCTCTCTCTCAGGACCTTGAATCTTGGGAGGGTAGATGGGATTTCATTTATTCCAGCCACAGCGCCTTGACATTGTCGGTTTGGAGAGCTCCTTAACATTCTGTCACAGTGTCTCTCTCTCTCTCTCAAGTTAGAATTGAGGTCTGCTGGTTGCGATTTAATTACCCTGGTATAGGGTCCCTTTAAAAATTAGCTGGTAATTGCAAGATAAACAGATAACTAAGGAGCCAGTTTGACAGTTTAGGGATTTGAGCCCCGAAGCCACCAGTTTATCACTGTTCTGCAGCTTGGTCACTGCCAGACACAGCTGTGTGCTCGGGCTATTGGGAGGTAGAAGCACGTCAGCAGCAAATGCCTGATGGTTCCTGCAGGTGGAAGCCACAGATGGTTAGCTGTCACGACACTTATCCTTGTCAAAAATCACTGTTCCCTTTCTTGTATCAATATGACCTGTGGCAGCAGAAGGAGGGTTTGGGGAGTCAGCACAGCTGGGAACCAGTGCAGCTTAGGCCCTCGCTGTGTGACTGTGAGCAAATCACTGCCCTCTGCAGTTTCCTTGCCCAGAAAAGAGCAAAACAACACATAGCAACCAAATAAAACCAAGAACAGTAGAACTGCACTGTTGCTGGGAGGGTGCTGGTGGTGAGGGCTGCCTACGTAGCCCTTCCTCTTACCTGCTCTCTGGTGCTAGAGGGACTTCTGGGAAACCCTTCAATCTGGGTTGGATGGCTATGTGGTAGCAATTTTTAAGAAATCTTCCAGCTTACAATTCAATGAACGTCCTCTTACAAAACAGTCATATTCCCCCATTGTCCTTCTCTGTCTCCTCTTTCTACCCACAGCCCTTACCATGGCATGTACACACACACACACACACACACACACACTGCACACCACACACACACTTCCTTTATGTATCTAAGAACATGTGGGCTGTTTCTGGGTTTAGCACTTGTCGATGGCATCTTTTGCCTTTCTGAAGATTTCCAAAGTCATCAACAAGATGCTCAAGAGCCACAAATAAGTCCTGTAAAGTATCATCTTGCAAGAGGAAAGCTGAGGCCTGCTCTAAGTCACCTGTGGCTGTTAGGATTTCTAGGGTTTATGGCCCTGAATATGAATTTCAGAAGAACAAGAAGTTCTGAAAGTCCCTAGTCCCCACAGCCTGTGTCTGTACATCCTGAGGATAAAAGTCTTCTCTGGGCTCACCCTGAGTATCTGGTATTTAAAAGTGTACCAGACATGCCACCATTTCTTTTCACCACAACCTTTCCAAAGAATCTTCCCTCCCCTCTAATATAACCTTAGAATCCTTGATAAAGAACTACCTAATGCAGCTCTGTTTGTACCAGGAGAGCCCCTCCCTGCCTGCTGGCCATCACTCATTGGTCTAGGAGTGATCACCTGACCCTACTCTGACCAATCAATTAATGACCAATACTGGGTCATAGAACCTCTGTCATCTAGATGCTGATGAACCTGGAGCTGTATGTGGGTATGGCTTTTGGACAGCTGCCATTTTGAGCAATGAGCTGCAGAGAAAACCAGCATGTCAAGGGGCAGACACACTAAGGGAAGGCAGAGAGCAAACACAAGGGGGAGAGAGAGAGAGAGAGAGAGAGAGAGAGAGAGAGAGAGAGAGAGAGAGAGAGAGAGAGAGAAACTAGCTTTCTGATATCAATTCATTCCATGAGGTCCTATAACATTTTCACATCTGGCTGTCTCTAGAGTTCCTTACATCCTTCTATCAAACCTGAATTTTACTTAAACTAGCCAGAATGGGCTCTGTGTCTGGTAACCATCCAATCCCTAATTAAGATAAAGGCTTAATGAGATATGTCCTGACATCATCCACCCTGAAAGGGCTCACACATGACTTCATTCACACAGCTGGTACATACCTAACCTACATGTGGCAGCAACGTGGGTACTAGCAGGAAGGATTTTTGTGATGAACAAATATCTCAGGATTTAAAATTATTTCCAGTATGGAATGGTTGAAGGGTGGGTCTGGCTTGGGGAGGAAATAGCACATTGATTGTCATTGGTTATTTCAAAGGCCATCACTTGCTCTCTGTCTTCCCAGAGGGCGTATGAGAGACAGATTGAGCCTCAACACTGGGGAGAACTTTCTAGCAGTTTGGCACTGTCTAAAGATGGCACAGGGCTGTATGTTGATATCATTTGGGTGTTCTCCACAGTGTCTTGTGTTAAAATCTGAGTTGCCCACATAGCAGGCCCTTGAAGAGTTGGGCCATCTAGGACAGCCTTGGCCAAAGGGGTGCTTTCTCAGAAAGGAATACAAATCATATGGAGTGAGATCTTACATGAGCCAGTTATTATAAAAGCCTGAGCCTGGTCCCACTCAGCTCCTTTCCTATTTGGGCAGCTATGTGACTCCTTGCTCCTACCCATGCTCTGTCCATTGCCATCTGACATGATGTGTTGCTGCTGAGAATGTCCTCACCAGAACAAAGCCAGCACAGATACCATGCCCTTGAACCTCCAAAACTGTGAAGTTAAATAACCTTCTGCTTTTCCTAAGCAGCCTACCTCAGGTATTTTATCACAGCAACAAGAAGCTGGAGAATACAAACAGCTTCTTTTGAGAGCTGAATTTTGTCTACCCAGAGTCTGAATGACCGGCTTTCAGGGATTTTAGGAGTAGATGCAAGCACTAGATGAAGGTTTAGATGAGATAATCTCTAAGATTCTGCCCCAAATTCTTCAACTCAAATCTCAAATTAGACCTTCATGGTCTGTGTGATTTTCTTAGGCAAGTTATCTATCTTCCCTGGGGATATTTTCTCATGAGTGAAAAACTTGAATAAGAGACAGTCTTGCTGTGCTGTTGTGAGGAATATATTATGCAGCACTTAGTAAGTGCCAAGCACAAAGAAGAAGGGATTCAATAAATGAATGTCTTTCTCTTCTCTGTTTCAGGTAAGGCTTTTTCTTGCATGAAATGCTGCTTTCTCAACTGCTGCTGGGACTCAGGGATTTTATTTGCTTTAAGCAACTGCAGGCCATGAAGATGGTAGAACTCGTATCTTATCCCCTTTGCTTAGCATAGGACAGTGCACGGGGAAGGGTCTGAATTAGCGTGACTTAAGGTGGACTCATGGCCAACAGCTGTCATGCTGGAACCTGAGTGACAGATGCAGTTCCAATCTACCCTTTAAGATGGAGCAGCGAGTCACTAGCTGACACGTGCACACGCAGACATGCATGCATGTGGACTGCACCTAAGTAAATGTCCACGGTGCGCCACAAGAACGGCCACACACAAGTAGGACTTGCACTCTCCCCTTCCTGTAATCAAGAAGATGGATAAAGAATCAGCTTGTGGAATGAGTCACAGAGGCGACCGGGATGAAGGGCAGGATTCAGCATCCCGGGGGACCTTTATTTATAGCTCTGGCTGCTACAGAGGGGGGCTGAAATCATTCCTAAGAAGTTTCAGTGATGGAGAGTGATCAGATAACCAAAAGATGTCATTCCCACCATAGTGCTCTTTTAGAGGTGACACTCAGGCGCCTGTTGCTGCCCGAGTTGGAGCCGGGAGACGCGCTGTGTCACTCTAGGGCTGCAGTCCACAGGGAGGAGTTGTGCTGACTGCCTTCCAGCTGGTCTTTCAACAGCTGCTGGGCCCCTTTCCCCAGTGTACAGGCGATCTCGAGACTAACCCGAGCAAATTCACCCAGCCACAAACAAACAGAAGCCTCCTGGGGCCGACAGAGGCTACTGATCACAGAGGATGTCGTTTAGATTCAGAATGACACAGTCGAATCTACTGGCCCAGGGACCCTGCCTCTGACATGGTTTCTGGAATGACCAGAAAAAGTGGCATGGGGGCATGCAACAGTGGACCCAACCAGCTTACCCAGGGCCAGAAGTGGGGTTGGAGGAGGCAGGGGCATCCTTCCTGGTTTTCTAAGATGACCTGAAAAATTAGGTCAGTTGTGGTTTGGATATGAGATGTCCCCCAGCGGCTCCTGTGTTAACGTAGGAATGTTCCAAGGTGAAATGATTGGATTGTGAGATCTGTAACCTAATCAGTCCATCTGAGTTTGAATGGTCCGATGGGCATATCTGGGGGAGGTGAGCCGTGTGTGTGTGTGTGTGTGTGTGTGTGTGTGAGAGAGAGAGAGAGAGAGAGAGAGAGAGAGAGAGAGAGAGAGAGAGCGAGCCCTGGAAGGGGCCTCTTTCCTTAGGCCTTTCCTTTTCCCCTCTTCTTTCCAGCCACCATGAGTGGAACAGCTCTCCTCTGCCATTCCCTTCCACCATGACGGTCTGTTTCCATCTTGGGCAATGGAGTTGACCAACCATGGACAGAACCTCTGAACCACAGGCCAAAATAAACTTATCCTTTTCTAAGTGGTTCTTGTCAGGTATTTTGGTCACAGTGATGAAACACTGACTAACAGAGTCGGGCAGTGAGTTCCTTGGGTATGGGCTGTGGGTGCCATTTGCTGTGGCCTCCTCGCCCAGCACACTGCTTGACATGGAGGCTGTGCCAGAAGATGTTAGTAGCTGGGTTGACACATGTGTGATCTTTGCAATTTTTCAGCTCTGTGGTCTCCACAGTTCTAGTTCTGAGGTAAGATATATGCTGGAGAGGAAAGGAGTCAGGCTCTAATCCTACCTGATCCTCTAGGGGACTTTGGCAGGTCACCTCATCTCTCCAAGTCCTAGTTTGCTCATTTGTTTAATGGAGACTCTCTGACACCGATTATGCTGTGAGGGTCATGGTGAGGATTAGAGATGGAGAGAGTATGGAAGCTCACTAGGACATGTGCTAGCTGGAAGGAAGGGGTATTATTACTATGAGCCGATAACATTTTAGTTGAATTAATTGGCCAGATTGCACCTGGTAGGAACTAGGGCACCCAAGACTGCCTGGGACTATTTGTTCTGCTGTTCTCTAATTTACCAGCCTCTCTCTTGGCCTGGAGTCCTGTTCTGAATGTGAGTTCTCCTCCGGGATCTCATTGCTTTCCGTTGGCTCATGAGTGTGTGCCAGAAACTGTTCCTAGTAGCGGTGGGAGACCCTTGGACTGGACACCAGTTGCCTAGTACAGACCCTGTGTCCTGCCTCTTGCATGTCTTTCCTTTTGGTACTTGACCATGACCTTGGCTCCTGGCCAGGGACATGGCTTAGGCAATTCCTGCCACTCATTTCTGGACTCTGCTGTTTCGAGGGGATCTCTCTGGCCTTGCTGATTCCAACTGCCCAGACTGTAAGTGTTGCCTGAGAGCACCCTCGCACTGGGAAATCCCGGTCAATGTCCTCTTCTGATTCTTGGGTCTAACTGAGCTCTGGCATCCTATTGATCTTTTGGAACGAAGCTAAAAAGACCTAAAGCTGCTCTTCTATGTAATAGAGCAGTAATCTAGCTCTTGAGCTTTAAAATGTTCTCATGAAGGTGAGAGGGCAAGAGAGAACAGGAAGTGAGGCTGGGGGGCAAGAAAGAATCAGGGGGTGGAGGCCAGTTACCTTAATATCTAATGCTCATCCTTTATTCTCAGGATCTTAACAGCACCCTGGTCACCATCATTCCCCAGACTGTGCTAAGGTGGCAATGGTCAGTACAAGTCCTGTTTTTGTACTGGACAGATATGAGTTTAAAAACCTGGCTCTGTCACTTGTTACCTGGGCAGTCGCACCATTTTCTAACGCTTTGGGTTCTTTGCTGATAAAATAGGATTTATAACAGGACCTACCTTATGGTGCTGTTGAAAGCATTAAATGAGATGATGGATAGAAAGTGCTTATCACAGTGCCTGGCACACAGTAGGGAGTAAATAAAATAGAGGTTATAATGATGGTGATTGATGGAGTCTGCTCGGAGTTGTCACAAGGAGCTGCTGAGACAAGAGATCTGAATGTGTTAAAAGCTGGTAAGCGTGATGTTGTCACAGAGTAGTCAAACAATTATTTTCTTAGTTTTTGAAAATCTGTCAGTGGATGTGCCGTGGGACATGTCTTGGATGTATGACAGTCAGAGAGCTAGAGGGCTCCCCAGACTTGCTCCAGAAATGACAGTTCAGTCTGGTGCAGTGGGAGGGACAGTCCTCTGATGGTCCCAGAGCTCTCTGAAGCCATCAGCTTTGCGCATGCCTGCCAGCTGATCAGAGAGGTTTAATAAGGGGTGTGTGGCTCATAGGACCAGGAGCTGAACATTTATTTGATAACTGTTTCCCAGGGTTGGTGGCTCTGAGGCTGCCCGGGGTGCAGTGAACAGAAGTGGAGACAGGGGGCCAAGCAACAAGCCCAAATTTATGATTTGAGGCATCCGTTCCAGAAACTTCATCATCAGCTCCTTAGGAAAGAGAGATGAGTCGCTCTTCTGACTGTAGGACCGAGGCCCAGGCCTGCTCCCTAGGGCAATGTCTTTTTATATACCCCCGAGGGGAAGAGAGTCTGGTGAGAAAATTCAGAGCTGGGGTCAGGAGGGAAACCTGCTCTCTGCTGGCCAGGAAAATGCCTGAAGCAAAATGCTGGTCCCTAAGGTTGAACTGGAGGGGTGGCGGCGTTCACAGCCAAATGCTCTCACTGTGAGTCTGTCACACACAGAGTGCAGTAGAAGGGACAAGCAGTCCTCTACTTTGTATTCACACCATATCTTACAGTCCCTGCAGACTCCAGAAGAGTGAACTCCTCAGCACGAGCTCCTTCCCAGCATCCTAGGTGATGCGTAGCCAGGATAGAAGCAGAGTAGAGAGGCCCTGCCTTACATACATGATATGTGTTGTGGTCACCTACCGTCCTCCCCGTTTTCCTTTTTATTAGAATCATGATGTGCTAAGGAGGACCCAGGAGATGAACCACGTTGGGTCTCACTCCAACATGACAATTTCATTCTCATCTGCCAGTGTCTTAGGGGATGGTCATGGGATCCAAAATTCTGGCCAATAAGACCAGGGTCAAAGTCTCTGGAAACTTCTGGAAAGATTTTGCTCCCTGATAAGAAAGATATAAGAGACATTCTGGACTCTCTCTTTGGTATGTCATTGTATGAGCATGTAGGGCTTCGAGCTGTGGCAGCTTTAGTGCCACCATGAGAAGAAAGTCAGAAACACTGCAGAGAAAATGATTTAGAACTCGACATTCCAACACAGGAACTGCCAACTTGTAGACTTTTGTTAAATAAAGTAACAAAATTTCTTTTTGTTTAAGTAACTTTTAGTCAGGTATTCAGTCAGTCACCTCCATCCCAAATTGTCTGAACTAATGTCCCCAGGGATACTTTCTCTCATGGACCCTCTTTCTTTCCTCTCCCTCCCCAGATTAACCCAAAGGACTCAAGACTGTATGCCTCCAAAGGTCTGGAAAATAATACGGAAACGTGCATCTAGTGTAAGAAGTGAATTCTGTTTTCTCTGTAAAGGGGCTGGGGCCGGGCCACTCATCTCCAGCTGCTGGGGGTGCAGAATTCTAGCAAAATGTGGCCAGACATTATTATTTTTTTTGAAAGAAACTGGAAAACTGGATTGTTGTGTTGCGTCTCTCCATTGAAGATGCTCACTTAAATGTCAAAGACATTTACGTAGGGACCCAGCCAACATGTGTGTGCTGTGTTAGTCTGAGGGTTCCACATTCGTTCTTGGCTTTGGCTCAGAGTTCTGTGTCCTCTTGGATTTGATTCTCAAGGGTGAATAGTCAGAGACGGTTCAGATTTTGCTCTTGGCTAAGACTGTAGGTATAGGTTTAAGTAATTTGGGGGTTGGGGAGAGAGGATGGGAGGAAGGAGAAAAGAGTCCATGACTAGGGACTGTCATTAAGGTGCCTCTGCAAGACAACAGGCCTTTGACCTGTAGGACAAACCTCTTAGCATAGGTCCTGTGTGTGACTTTACTGAAGAGGTCACTGCTGCTTTCTCCACCATGAGCCATGTTACCAGAGCCCCCTCCTCTGATCCAACCATTAAGGGACTTCAGAAATGGTGCTAGAGTTTAGATCTCGAATGCACCCCAAAGGTTCCTGTTTAAAAGCTTGGTCACCAGCCTGTGGTGGTATTGGGATGTGGTGGAAGTTTAGGAGGTAGGGCCTAGCAGAAGGAAGTTAGGCCACTGGGAACATGACCTTGAAGGGGATATTGGACTCTGATCCCTTCCTCTCTCTGTGCTTCCTAGCAACCATGAGATGAACAGGCCTCCTCTGCCACATGCTCCCTCCATGATGTATGGTGTCACCACAGGCTCAAAGCAACAAGGCCAAGCAACTTCTGAAACCATGAAACAAAATAAACCTTCCCTCATTTAAAGTTGATTATCTCAGGTATTTTGTCACAGCAATGGAAAGCTGATTAACATAAAAGGGTTGGAGAGGACCTATCCCATCAAACAGATATGAAGCTACTAAGTTGGATGCAAATTCCTAGGAAATTGCCATCCTACATGGTATAATCAGTGCAATGGAGACACATTTTTTTTTGTTTGTTTTTTTCTCGGAACTGTACTCTCAGTTCCCATTCAACCCAGTAAGTATTTTTTTTTTTTTAAACAGAATAAAAATATCCCATGGAAAATCCAAGGACACTGTCTACTAAAAGAGGCTTGTGTTGAAGTATCATTCTCCTTCCATGTTAGTAGCACTTTGGCAGATGGTAAGTTCAAACAGGCCCCTCTGTGGGCACCCAGACCTTTGCTAAATTAGCTTTCCATGACCTAGGATCCTATCTCCCGGGGGGCAAGATCAGAGTTCCTGTCCCTGCGTGACCCAGGCTTAATTTCCTTTTGCAAGCTATAAAACTGGAGATCTTCATGTTTGGCCCTAGGTCATCAAATTAAAAGTTTTCAGAGTGCTTTTGATGAAAGGCCTCAGAGAACTTCATGCAGTGCACTGGGGACAGATCAGCGATGCCCCTCGATGACAAGAGAGGATGAGTCACCACCAGCTTCAGGGATTTGGAAGAAATGTCAATGAAGCCATGAATAATCGGTGCTGTACTGACACCTAAGAAGGTTAAGGGCAGGGATTAGTTGGCAGGAAAGAAAACCGTGTGTGGGGGAGGCCAGCCACAGCTCCAGAGAGCTTCTGTAGCTTGTTGCCATTTGATGGGATGGCAGAGAGAACAGGTGCCAAGAGTGAAGAATCTCTTTCATTTTAAAGGAAGAAGACACATGGGAGATGGTCGTGGTGGTGGACCCTTCCTGAGCACAGAGAGGGGATGTGAGGCTTCTGGAAGCTCTGCCAAGCTCTGGGTCTTATTATGGGTGTGGGGGCCAGCAATTAGAGATCAGTGAATCTGAGCACTTGGGCAAGCATCCTGGTATCTTTGTATGAAACATTCCACAGAAAGACAGGGGCCAACCTTTGCCTACGTCTAGAGGGAAGGCTCCAATGTCCCTGAAGCGCTAAGGAATGGAAGGACATGTTTCAATCCCAATGGGAAAATGCCCTCAGAGCAGTCGTGGTCCTGAGCCATGTCCTACCTTCCACATAACGGACCAGAGGTGAGGCTGAACACCAAGGAGTGTGCCTCCACACATCTTCCAATCAACACCTTCCTGGTGATTTGTGGGTGGACAAACAAAGCATGTTCCTCCAGAAAACAGCAAGTGTCTCACCATCCGATAGTGTCCCCACTTGCTTGCCAGTCTAAATTAACCAGAAAATCTCTGTGCGAGCAGCCCTGTATTCTATCTAGAGAGGACAGGAGGTGATACCACCTCTGTGATGGTCAGCGCCATTGCTTCCAACACAGCTGCCGCCATTTTCAACTATGTAGAGTGAGCGGTTGTGTGTAAAAGAGCAAGAACAACATAAAAGCCCACCATGAACAGGGGTTGGCATTAGGACTGACACCCGGGGAAGGGAGAAGAAGCAGGATTTTTGGCCAGGTGAAATTGAACTGCAGTGTTCATTGGGGTTGTCCCTCAGTGGACCCCAAAGGCTGAGCCATTATCAGTTACTGGATATGGGCTGCTGGGGAAGGGTACCATCCACGGGCAAGGAAGCTCTCCATATCTGTGAAGGCCATGCTCAAGATGATAGCTGGAATATCCCCTCAGAGCACTTCAGCTGCAGGGTCATGGCTTCTTCCTGAAAGGGGTTTTGTGTGGAGCATATTCACGCTATTCACAAAGATCCACAGAAATTCCTCCTGCTAACATGATAAGCCACAAAGCAGCCTCTTGGGACCCCAAGTTATATCTCCTGACCTCAGCAGTCGGACCAAGCAATTGCTATTTTCTATGACAGTAATGAGAGCAATGTGCAGCAAGACCTCCAACATCAGATTCAGAGAGACCTGGTTGCAAAATCCACACTTATTCTGTCCATGTGCAATTATGTCATCTGCTCTGGGCTCCGTGTCTCATCAATGATAGCATGCTGGTCCTGGCCCCACTTGTCCTCAGATCCATGCCTCTCCCTTCCCTCCTTTGGTTTGCATCAGAGGGGGCTGAGTTCTGCAAGTGGTAGCTCCCTGGGTCAGCTGGGTTTGGCCAGTGATCTTCCAAGGACAAGAAGAAGGGCAGTTCTTGCCTCCCCATCTGCCTTAGGTAGTGTCCCCAACTGTTTCATTAACCTCTAAGTTTGGGGTACTTTGTTATGGCCACCCTAAGGAACTAAGATTATGACTTCCAGCTAGACTGTCTCCAGATGTAGCTGCATCTCCACAAATGAGCTTGTACAAACATGATCACTCTGGAAGGGTCACATGTACAGGTTTTACTAATGTTGACAAGCCAGTGGCTTGGTAAAGGTGATTATAGTTGATTAACTATCTTTCACATGGAGCATGAGCTATGGGAAGGGAATATTGATTAGGACATGCCAAAGCAGTGAAGTGTGTCAGGGCTCGTTAGGTACCAGAAGGGTACGTGAAGTAGGAGAGGAGAGCTTTGGGGTGTCAGATGGGGATAGTAAGGTAGAAGAAGGAATTCTACAGAGAGGTGTTTAAACAGCTGTGGAGATAAAAAATAAGAGTTGCCATTATCACAACTCTGCAGAGAAGTAGACCCTCTAAGTAATGTGATGCTGGTACTTGAAACCTGTCAAAATAGGGTTTCAGTACACCTCTCTTTCTTAGACCTTGTAGTGGGTTAAATAAAAGATATATCCAAGTCCTAATCCCAGGTATTTATGAATGTGACCTTATTGGAAATCTTCGAAGATGTTAATTAAATTAAAGATCTTGAGATGAAAGCCGGCTTGATTTAGCATGGGTCCTAAATTCAATTAAGACTGGTGTCCCCGTAAGAAAAATGAGGGGGGATTTGAGAGACAGAGACACAGAGAAGGAGTCAGATGAAGGTGGAGGCAGAGATTAGAGCTACAGTGCCACAAACAAAGGAGCCCTGGAGTCATCAGAAACTTGAAGAGGTAAAGAATGGAATTTCTCTTAGAGACTCCAGAAACTGTGGCCATGTTGACCTTCATTTTAGGCTTCTGTTCTCCAGAAATGTTAGGGAATAAATTTCTGCTGCATCACCCATCACATTTGGGGTATTTTGTTATGGCATCCCCAGGGAACTAATATAGACCCCAATTTCCAGGTAGATCGTGTCAGTGAGCTGTTTCCTGAATCGCCCAGCTCTTTGCTGACCTCAGGCCTTTGGCTGTGCTGTTTGGATACATATCATATTTATATTTAATGCATGAAAATTTAGCTATTTAGTTGGCAAAAAATTTTAAAAAGGGGATAGATCGATGGGTAGAAGCAGAGAGCCAGAGAAAGCTGAAAGCTGAGGAGCAGAGCGATCTGGCCACATTTGCACACCAAATAGAGTACTGCCCAACAGGAGGCAGGAGGCAGGCGTGGCCACAATCGTCCCTTCTGCCACTCCCATGAATTTTCTTTGCTTAGAATTTCCTGGCGAGGCCCAGCATGCCACCTCTTCCTTAAAGTTCTCCCTGAATGCCCCCATCTGTGTTAATTTATAACTTCTTCATCCTTCCATACCATTCCCTTCCATCTCCCGCATGCATCTTGGCTTATAGGAACTTTCCCCCAGATCAGCCTCCCTTGAAGGATTCCTGGAGAGGTTGACAGGCTGGCTGGGTGGATGAACGGAGAGATGAATGGGGCGATGGGTGGGTGGACTGATGAGTTTCTAGATTTCAGAGATAAATCAAATGGGATCTAACAGCCAAGTCCAAGAGAGCCTATCTACCCTTATAGTGCCCAATGTAGAGCCTTGATGCATAAATGGGGAAACAGATTGTCATGGAATTCAATTCAATTCAATCCAGCCTTCGTCGAGGGCTGGATTCTTTCTTTGTGGATTTAAAGTAAAGCCAGATATGGATATATCCCTTTAAGCCACTGGTGATGGGATATATCTATATTGCAAGTCTTGCCTAAATGTCACTCTACCTAGCATCTCCCAGTCTACATGTTATATGCTATCATAGTGTCCTCTGCTTTTCCTCATAGCAATTGTCAGCTTGAAACTACGTTCTTATTTTTGTGACTTTTTGTCCAATATCTTTTATGTCATCTCACCTCCTGACCGAGCATGTCTGCGTTCTCAGTTCTGCTAATCCAGTGTCTAGCCCAGGGCCTGACACATTGCTGTTGTCTATCGCAGGAGTAACATATTAGTACTGCTATTAGTATTTTGTGCTACTCTTCAAAAGTGCTTTTTCATAAATCATCTCCTTTCAACTTCAATACTACTCTGAATTAGAAACTATTATTATTCCCATTGTATGGATAAGGAAACTGAGATACGGAGCAGCTAACTTATCCAATAAATCTTACAGCTAGGAAGTAGATGAGTTGAGATTTAAACCCAAGCATGCTGGTTCCAAAGTCGGGATGCATGCACTAAATATGTGCTCTGTAAATGACGGATGCGATTAAATATTACTGTGCACTGATTGACTTAAGGAAGTTAGAAGTGCGGACCCTAACATGCATCTGAGCTAACTTCCTGGTCAGTGCAGAAGGGTCGTCTAGAGCCCTTCTGAGAGTTTCTGAAGTCTTTCTGGCTTTGGGGATTCTCCAGATTTTCCAACTGGGGTGATCTTCATTATATGAAGTTCAAGTCCACCTTCATGGTGCTCCCTGCCGTGGACACTTGTTCTTACCTCAGAAGTTTAAAAGAATTGCCCTCCCTTTCCAATCAGTTGCCAGCCTCTGTCCCACCAGTATCTCTTGCTTCTGGCCAAGCCAGAGTGTATTGGTTTCTCTGTTGAACCATGGCGTTCACACCTGGATATGTGGCTTTTCAGGCACGATTGTCCCAGGCAGAGAACAGTGAGATTATTCCTCTCTGTATCCCTGGGGACTAAGGTGCTTCCTGCTTGTTGAATTGAAATGGAGTGATTTCGTGGTGGTGACAATCTCTTTCTTTCGTAGTTGAAAAGTCATGATACTTTTGCATGCTCAATTTTTGGTTGATTTCTTTACAGCGTCATTTAATCTGTGCTATTCTTCTGACCTGAGGCTTTGGGACATCAGGGCTGCAAGCACAAGAGATGCTTTGAACACCAGAGAGGCTAAGTGGCTTGCTTAGGGTCTAGCTAGGTTTCTTTCTAAAACTGATATTTTCTAGAAACTTTGTCCTTATCACGATTTCCCATAAATTTAGTGGCTTTGCAACTCCTGGTTCTTTTTAATGTATCAATTGTGGTCAAAATTGTATTGGCAATGAACATCTGATAATTAGATGACTTTTGGACTAGGATGTTGAAACTACAATAACAATTGGGACATCTAGTGACTGATAGTCTAAATGATCTTTCGGGTAATAAAACATCCAGTCATATTATTCTATGTCATCTGTGGACTGCATGGGGTCAGGGAGAGTTCTAGCCATAAGGTATTGAAGACTCCTTTCCTGTGCATTTTAATGGTGCATTATAATTGTAGGTAATGCTGGGATTTGTTGTTACATTTTTGTACATGCAGCATTGAAGTCTTCTATCAACCCAGCTATTTCTGAATGTAGCAACATTGCTCCTTACATTACCTGGTAGGAGTTAATGTCATCCTTCAAGACTTAACCACAACCAGCAGTGCACAGCTTTTCAACACTGACAATAAACCATTTGGAAGTTCCCAAGATCCTTTTTCCAAAGCTACCTATTTTCCACAGCCAGCTCAACTTCTGTCTGCTCTGGGAAGCCTTTCTTAATCTTTTCAATCAAAATGAATCTCTTGGGGCTGGGGCTGGGGCTCAATGGTAGAGCACTTGCCTGGCATGGGTGAGGTACTGGGTTCAATTCTCAGCACTGCATATAAATAAATAAAAGGTCTATCAACAATTAAAAAAAAAACCTAAAAAAAAAAGAATCTCTTCTTCCTACACTCTACCATGGTACTCTACCTACCCCATAAAACACACCAAAGTCAGCCTCATACACTGTTTATTTATTTATTTGCATACCATTTATTATTGTTAGTCATGTGCCAACCAAGCACTTTACATGCCTACCCTTTGTATTTTGGTTTTGTTTCACCTTATTTATTCTTTACAATGACCCCATCAGCTAAGGGTTTACAACATCATCATTTTATAGAATGAGGTTGTCATTTTCCCAGGATGATACTGTAAATTGGTGCCAGAGCTGGTTCTTGAACAGAGGCCATGCTTATTTCATTTCTAATTTTTCTTTTTAAAAAATCTACATCTATATGTATATTTTTCCTAAGATATAATCTGACATTTTAATTCATGGATACACTGGGTAGTGATCAAGTCAGGGTATCTATCATTCATAACTCCTGAAATTTTATCATTTCCTATGGTGAGTGCATTTAAGTTCCTCTCTTCTATCTATTTAGTGGTCTACAATAAATTATTATTGAATATATTCACCAAAAGGTGCCATCCAACTTCTTATTTCTATCTAACTGTAATTCAGTGCCCACCGATCAGCTTCTCTGCTCCCTTCCCCTGCCACTCTCCTGTCCCTGACAACCTGGTAACTCTCCGGTGGTCTCTCTTTTCTACTCTCAATGTCTCTGAGATGAAAGTTTCAGATTTCATGTGTGAGGGAGGTCATTTAATGTTCGTCTTTCTGTGCCTGACTTATTCCAATTAACATGATGTCCTCCAGGTCTCTCCGTATTGTCACGAGTGACAGGATTTTATGTGCTTTTCGAAGCCACGACAACTCTCTTTTCTCCCCAGTCCTAGCCTAGCACTTTGTACCCAGCAGGTATCTAACAATTTTCTTTTCTGTGGCTGATAGCCACAGATTCAGAGCACATGAGACCCCATTCAGCACACAGAGGGCCTGTGGTGCCTGAGAATCAAAGCTGGGTGGCTGCGCTGGGCACCGGATGGAGGTGACAGCAACCTGAAGGGCTGCAAAAGAGAACAAATGAGCAAAGAGAACCCCGAGGAGCTCCGCGATGACAGGGACCGTCTGTCATCTCTCACTGTGTGGCCAAAGGAAGTACTGGAAAAGATAAGTGATGGTCTGCATCTTTGATCTCGGTCTTAGGTAGAATATTTCTTTTGTCTTAACAGCTGGTCTGAGAGTGCCATCCGAGGAGAGACCTACCGCAGTGGGAAGGGACACTTTGACAAGCGCACTTACAATACACGTTGAAGCTGGGGGCAAGTCTAGAATTAAAAAGCACTGTGACTTGGGACTTGGTGGTGGAATGGGATTAGTGAATGAAAGAGGTTACCAGGGAAAAGCAAAGATCTTGAGGACAATTTAAGTCTTTCTCACACTGTGGAGCCAGGGATCAAGGCAATGTGGTTGAGATGTCAAGGCTTCTTTTGGGATTGACCATCTGCCAGTTGGTAACATACCGACAAGAGGTCAAATGACTGAGTCCCCCTGAACAAAGAGGATGTAGGTGTTTCTTGAACACCAAATCCGTGCCAGATGCTGGGCCGGGTTGGACATCATCTCAGGACCGCTGGAGAAATCATGCAGCTGAGCTATGGGATTGCTACCCATTTGTTCTGAGGGGAGATCTCTTGATGCTGCTGGCGATCACTAGTTTCTGCAGTAATTAGCAGATCATCCGTCCAACAACAGAACCTTGGTGTGGGAGCTTTCTTTCCTTACTTTCCCCCATCTAAACTGGTCCATGTGCAGGAAGCTCTAGGAGGTCTTGAAGAGTGTTCTGAAGTTAATCACGAGACACCTGGCAGGAAATCCTGCTGCAGAATCTTCTACCTGTTTGACTTAGGGCAAAACACTTAACATTTCTGAGCTGTTCTCCTTTGGGTGTGTGTGTCTGTGATGGTTTTTATGTGTCTGTTGCCCCATATGCTGGGAGTGGCACACATAAGAAGCATCCTTATCTTGTCATTATCTCTATCGCCCTGCTGTGCTTTTGCCAGTCCATAACATTTGGTATAGGAATGAATGAACGAACGAACACAAACCAGTCTGCTATTTCCGTGAAGCTCAGATGAGTCAATGAATACTAAAGTCGATTTAGAAAACACAATTTGCCTTTTGTTGGAAACTCCATCACCACAGCTAGCTGTCACATTAGAAGTAATTTAGATAGACCAAATTTATTAAGGAGTTAATGTTTGACAGTTAGCTTTATGGATTACCTCTGCTAGAGGCTGCTTGTGTTTTCGTGTGTGGATTTTGGGGAAAGTATTTGTATTTTATAAAGGAGTTAATTAACCCATAGGAATCATAGGCAGCAGAGAAAAGCACATCAAAAAAGGAGTTTAGGGACACAATGGAGGGATTTTTGGGTTTCTTTAAGGAAGAAATAAAAACCTTCCAGCTTCAGTTGTTCCTTGAAGACGCCAGGCCCACATCATCTTTTCTAAGAGTCCTAGGGACATGCTGGGCCCGCACGATTTTTTCTGAGTCCTGGGGAAATTCTGGGCAGTAGTGACAGGCTGGATCTTATTTTTTGTTGGGGGGAGGTACTGGGGATTGAACTCAAGGGCATTCGACCACTGAGCCACATCCCCAGCCCTATTTTATATTTTATGTAGAGACAGGGTCTCACTGAGTTGCTTAACACCTCGCTTTTGCAGAGGCTGGCTTTGAACTCACCATCCTCCTGCCTCAGCCTCCCGAGCTGCTGGGATTACAAGCATGCACCACCGAGCTCAGCTGACAGGCTGTATCTTTAACCCAGTCTCCAGTCAAAACCAAGCACAAGAAACCAGAAACAAATGACCATCTCACAGCCACTGTGGGATGAGCCGCCCACGTGGGCCATGAACCACGTGAATTGCGGTTTTCTTTTGGCCTTCATGCAGAAACTGCATCTGCTTTGCACAGTGACTTTTTTCCAGAGCACCGTGAATGAGTTATGACTCTCGGACGCCGCATCCCACCAGATGACACAAGGAACAGAGGAAAAACAAGCCATCGAGCCAAACTTGGAAACAAAACAACAAGAGTAAGCATGGGCCAAAAGTGGATTTCAACGTGGCCTCTGCAATCTTAACGGTTTTCTACTCACCAAAAGTACCCCTTCTTCCAAAGGGCACCCCGTCCCTGTGAAGATCCTCAGACTTCCTTCCGCTGTTGCCAGCAAACTAAGTCCAGGTTAGTGTTAGGTCCCCGGAGATGTCCAGGAGCGTCCAGCTGCCCGGAACCCTCCCCTTTTCCCTAAAAGTGAACTTTGTAGTCGGATTGCAGAAAGTTTCATGAGTCTGGTTAATGATTAGATCAAAGCATCGATGGGAATAATATCTATGCGGCTTCTCATTTCACAATCACAGAGTAATAGAATCTTAGGGTTTGTGGGGGCCTGGGATCACCTAGTCCTACCCATTATTTGATAGATAAAGAAGATGGTGATCAGAAAGGTGGAATGACTCACCCAAAGCCACACAGCTAGATGGCCTCTAGTAGAGTGCAGCCTCAGAACAGTGTTGCTCATGTGTATTTATCAATGAGCTCCCACCTCCTTACTTAAGTGACAACACTGAATAGTATCTGTCACCTCCAGGATTTTGGAGCTGACTGCTGACTTGTTTATTAAACCTGGATCAGTCCAGGGAGGTCAAGGAGGCAGGTAATGGCTTGCAAGGTCAGGGCTGGGTTGAAGGTTAAGTCTTGGGTTGCAGGCTGAGCAGGCTGAGATGCTTTCCCAAGGTCTTGGTCACAAGTGGCCAATCATGGGATGCGTGTGTCTTTGAAACCTGAGGTCTGGCTCGATGGCTGTGTAAGCGCCAGGTTTGAGGGGTGCATTGACGAACTGGGGGTGAGGCCAAGTTGAGGTTGAGGATTCGCAGAGGGCAGGTGGCAGAGGCCCATGGCAGGTTGTGGGCTGTGAGCAGGCAGGGAGACACCACATGGAGGGGGACGATTTGCTGGCTTCAGGGAGCAGGACTGTGCTATTGGTTTCCAGTTTAAAGTAAGCATGGAAAAGCTCCCGCCCTTGGTTGTGATAAATGCGTGTGATCCCATGTCCCACACCAGCCTGTGGCTGCCGGGCCATGTAGCTTCTAGTTAGGAGTGCAGCTGAGGAGTCAGGGACCTGGAGTTTGTGTCTTGGCTCTGTCTTCTATCAGCTGTGTAAGTCCAGTCACTTAACCCTTCCATGCCTTAGGTTTCTCAACCCATAATAAAGGTCTGTGAGAATGGAAGCAGGTCCCTGAGCCCAGCACCTGCTACGTAGTGAAGGTAGCTTTTGTTCTTGTCAAGTCTTCATCTTTGGAAATAAAGTAAATCTGGCTTCGAAACTCAGGACTGTCATATGTTTGCTGAGTGCCCTTAGACAGGTCACAACGTCTCTGAGCCTCAGTTTCCAATCTGTAAATTGGGGATGATAATCACCACATTGTGGGATGTAGTAAGGATTCGATGAACTGACATCAAAGACTCAGACCAAAGTACTCCAGGAAAGGTAGGTAGTTACAGGGGCTGGGGGTGCCGTGATGAGGCTGAAATTTTGGACAAGAAAGTCATAGAAGACAAAGAAGTGATGCTCATAAAAATACTGATGGCAACTCCTATTTCCTTCATCGTTAGTTGTCTGTTGTTTGAAAAAAAGCATTAGTAACGAGGCTGTTCTATTGAAAAGGAAAAGAATGGTTAATCTCAATAAACAAAGATAACACCTACTGCTTGTTTCACAATCCTCCAGTGATAAGAATCAGTAGGCAAAGCCCCAGGATGACAAGCTCCTCCGACTGTGATCAGGACATTCTGATGTCTGGAGACTTCTCTCTTAGCCAGAAATCACCATGGCTGTTTTGGACCAGGGTAACCAGTTTTCACAAATCACTTTATCCGGCCGAGTGTTTTGAGGGTACGGATGCCATCGTAGTGAGCACAGGGATGACCTGGTGGACCATGCTGAATCACAGAGTTTCAGATCTGGATATTATTCCAGCCAGGCAAGCTTGAGGGACTCCTCTCTGGGGAGGGATCTAGGAACCCTGCCGCACCATGTCGCACCTGCTCTCAGACGCGGCTCCCGCTACATCACCCTCTTATTCTGATCTGGGAGCTCCATCCCCGTCTCTGTGATGGCCTGAAAACTTTCCCTCAGGGGTGCAACTGTCCAACACGGTGATGTGGGGACCCTTTGGAAGATCTCTAAACAATGGGCTTCCCCAGAAAAGCCCCAAACTTCCCATCACAAGAAGGATCAGCCATATATCCATACAGTCCTCCACTCAGCCAAAATTTAAAGCAAGTCTTAGAGCCAGGCATGGAGCTAAAACAAAAAGGCAAAGAAAGAAAGAAAGAGAGTGTGGGGATGTAGAGCTAAAACAAAACACAGGGGGAAAAAGTAGATTTTATTTAAAATTAGTGTAGAAGAAAGGCACTGTATGTCAGGAGTGGGGAAAACTGGCACTTTGGCCCCAGATCTTCTACAATAACTGAGCAGCTGTATGTAGGCAGCTCTCCTTCCCCTTCTTTGGACCTCAAGTTTGCATTTGTAAAGTGAGGAGGCTGGGCAGCTGAGATATTTGGAAAACAGCCTTCCGTTTTCCATTTTGGAGAATAGAGGGAGACAGAGTGCTCATTTCCACGGGGGTTCACACCAAATCATTCTGGGTATTTATTTACTTTTTTCTTTAAAAAATTCATAACTGAGACCTAATGTGTGTACATCTTCTGGGAGATTCATTACGATCACTCAATGCATCCTTCTTGTGAGCGGAGGGAATTCCCTGCTGTTCCAGAGAGTCCACGGAGGACGAATCTCTCCCACCCCTGGTGTCTGTGAAACCAGTCGGTGGACTTGGCTGCCTCACCTAATGTCCAGGTTGGTGGGGAGGCAGCTGGCCTGGGAGTTCTCAGTGTTGGCAGCAGGAGATCTGGAATCAGAGGAGTGGACGGAGTGTACGTGGTCCAGACAGTGCCACAGCCCATCTGAAAGCTCTGGGAAGTCACCACTGAAATGCTTCCTTCTGCATCACCCCCCACCCTCCTCTCCATCCAGATGAATTAGGAGTTCATTCCAAGCTTAGTGAGGCCACGCTCGGCTTCCTAGCACAAGCTTGTATTTTGGAGATCTTCAGGGGTTTTGCTCCTGGCCACCCCTCAGGATGTACTGCTCAGCTTGCCTTCCCGGGGATGAGGGGACCCAGGTGAACATGGATGTGCTGAACCTGTCCCAGATGGATTTGGCAGCCATGGAAAGAAGACTCTGCAGTGGTGACATCTCCCTTGGTGGCTAGCTTGGGTCTGGAGCCATGGGACAGGAGTGGATGTAGGCTTGATCCCTCGTGCTCTTGGAGACATGGAGGGGTCAGGACTTTGCAATCATGTTCTGCTCTTCCTGCCACCATGGAGAGGAGGATCCCACTCCTTAACTAGGACTCCCCGGTGCTTCCAGCACTAACTCATGGAGTCACCAGATATGGCACTCAGTTGTCCTGTTGGTAAAATGAGCAGGATGATAGGTGCCCTTTAACAGATAAATGGATAAATAAAATGTGGTACATATACATACCATGGAATATTACTCAGCCACAAAGAAGAATGAAATAATGGTATTTGGTGGTAAATGGATGGAATTGGAGAAATCATGCTAAGTGAAATAAACTAATCCCCTCAAATCCAAAGGTCGAATGTTCTCTCTGATATGTGGATGCTAACACACAATAAGGGGGTGGGGAGGGAAGAATAGATGTTCATTGGATTAGACAAAGGGGAATGAAGGGAGGGGGAGGGGGAACAGGAAAGACAGTAGAATGAACTGGACATCACTTTCCTTGTTCATTTGTGAATACACGACCAGTGGAACTCCACCTCCTGTACAACCACAAGAATGGGATTCTAATTAGATAAGTTACACTCCACGTATGTGTAATATGTCACAGCACACTCTGCTGTCCTGCATATCTAAAAATAAATCCAAAAAATGAGGAGGATGAATGAGACCAGGGCTTGGGCCCTGCACTCTGAGGCCCTGAGTGGTCCTCCCAGGTGTCTGTGGGCCCCTAGGGCAGGTGAGGGGCTTTGGTGTGTAGATCAGAATGGATAAATGGGGGACAGCTCCTCCCTAATCTCCATTACTTGTGAACTTTAAAGATTTCCTTTGAAGAAAGTTACCTTTTACAAAATGAAGACATTACAGGAAACCAACAGAGTAAATGCCGTCATTTATGTACCAATGTGTCTGGTGCCAGCTGTGGGCCAGACCCTGCTCCAGGCACAGGGGATTCCAGACGCCATTGCTGCCTTGCTCTGACCCCCTGGACTCTTGGTTCCTTTGCTCACCTGCCTCTTTCTGCAGCAGGGACTCTGCTCAGGGTGTCCTTGGGCTGCAGCAGCATGCTTGGCCAATGTGCAAGCCGGCCTGGAAGCGCTGGGGACCGGCAGCTGCAGGAGTAGCCTTCAGCTACTAGCAGGTGGGAGTTGGTAGAAACCCCCGCTTGGTGGGGCAGCCCTGAGGCACGAGCTCTAGGGCCTCCCAGGAGTCCCGCTGGGAACACAACTCGGTTGCACATTTACCCATCATATTTGGGTGCCTTTCCTCCTCCTCCTCCTCCTCCTCCTCCTCCTCCTCCTTTTTTTCCCCATCTTCCTTTCCAAATGCCCCATTGGTGCTTTCTGGGATCACCTCCCAAATGAACCGCTTGCACGTGAATCCTTGGCTCAGGGGCTGCCCTGGAAGGGACTGGGGAGGGGGCATCTTACTCTGTCCAGTGGAGTTTTAGTTTTATTTATGTGTGTGGTTGTTAGACAGTGGCTGAGGTCCCCTCTGGCTCCAGCCTCACCGAGGAAGCCGAGCTAGGGGCTTGAAGCTGCCTCTGATGGTGGCAAGCTCCAGGCGGCCTGTTAAGCCACCTCCTCCCCAGTTGCCAAATGTTTACTGAGTGCCCGCAGCGAGCCGTCCTGGCCTGGGCCAGGGAGCCAAGCTTCCGAATGGAAAATGGACCTTTCAGTCGTTCCTTTAAGGTCCACTGGTGTTTGCTCCACTCGGGGATAGAGCACAGCCCCCGCCCAGGGAGGCAGAACCTGGCAAGAGCAGGAAAGAGCGACCCACCAAGCAATTTGAGAATGAAGGCAACAGGAGGTGGAAATTCTTGGTTTGTATTACAACTTACAGGTGCCATGTATACAGACAGAGATTAACTGTTAATTCTGTATGAATGTGAGCGCGCGTGCACGCACACACACACACACACACACACACACACTCTGCTTACTTTCTAAAACTGGAGAATCAGTGTATCCGTAGGAAATGGGCACTTGCCTGAGCCTTCAGAGGTGGGGCGAGGGTTGGTTCTGAGCCCTAGCTGAGCAGGCTGGTCTGTAGAGGACCCCCTGCCAAGGGCAGAGGGACCCTCTCCAAGGCACAGACCACAGTCACAGGATATCCCACCGCAGAGTGCCGGGTCCAGAACAGTCTGATGCGAGGTCCTTCCAGTTTTTACAATGGATGATGGCCCTGGTGGGGGGGGGATCTAATCGCTGTAATGGAGGACTGTTCTCCTCCACAGGCCTGGGACCTTCATTTCACATGGTATTTTGACCTCCTCCTCCAGCGGGCACGTTGGCTCACGGCCCTAGATGGTGAATTTGCACGTTTTGTGCGTGCGCCTGGGCAGGCGTGCTAAGCCATTAGGTGAGCAACTCTGCTAAGTTGCATCCGAATTCGGAGGTTGATGTTGCCTGGCACTGGAACAATGGTCTATGTGTTCTAATAAAACAGGTCGATTCATTTAAAGGAAGCAAAGGCCGTGTGGACGGCTGTTCAGCATGATGAAGACAGAGATGACCGGCTGCGGCAGGAAGTCCCCCTGCGGCAGGAAGGCCGCCTCACGCTGTGCAGATTGAGCTCTTTTAGAGATACCCTTTGTCGACCTTTTCCCTTTCCTTTTTTACAAAATAAACTTCTGGATTCCGCAGCCCAGACTGCAGTTGGCCAGAAGGGATGGCTTTCCTCTTCCTGGCTCTGTCTTCTGTCGTTGAGATATGAATTATCAAGGGGCTGGTCTCTGGGACTGGGGGTGGTGATTCAGATGGACAGGGGCTGCAGTCTCTCTTTGTTTCTTTAAGTCTGTGTCCGAGCCCAGCCCAGCTGTGCAGAGCCCCAGCCCAGCTGTGCATGTGCCTTCAGGCCAAGAAGCTGTCCCTTTTTACTCCCCCATAGGACCAGGAAGAGGCTTCAGTGTGGCACTAAATAACATGGGGTTCCTGGAAAGGGGGGCTGGTGGGTGTGCCCCGTGTGACTGGAGTCTCCTGGGGGTCTGGACAGTCCCCTGGTAGAGTTTGACTTGGTTTAACCCAGTTCCTGCAGTCCCTGAGGACTAGACCAAAACACCAAGCAAGGGCTTAAACATCCGGCTCCTTATGATCGGCCGAGTTCAACTTTCTCTCAGCGGACAGCGAGGAGGCGTCTCCCTTGAGGCTGGTGCACAGTAAGGGCCAGGGGCTGGCTGTCCTGGCTCCCCTTTGGTCTGCAGACAGAAGGCACTGCTTTGGGGGGAGCTGGGTTCTAGAATGAGCAGCAAAGGAGAAAAATCAGCTGTGGTCCAAGTTTCCGCCGCACTCCCTGGGGAAGGGCTTGGTGCCCTTGCTGGACCCGACAGAGCGCACACACAGCCATTTTTCTTCCAGTGTGGGACTAGACTGCTGCGGCTTCTTGGAGCCTCTGATGACAAAGGCTAGTTCACATTTAGGTGCAATAAAAATGTGCATCTTCAAAGTCTGGAGTCACCGAACTCATGCAGTGGAGACAATGCTACATAAGGTGCATGACCAGGGATAGACCCTGCGAGCACACCTTCCCTCTGACACGTCTCAGGTGAAAGGAAGGTGGGATGCATACTCCCAGCCTGTTTCCCTCTCTCTCTGCTTTGTTTGCATATCTAACTGAATCTGTGCAAGTTGCATGTGGCTGTTGGGTGAGTCCACTGTATACTGTACACTACAGTTTGGACCTTAAATGTCCCCCAAAGGCACATGTATTAAAGGCTTGGTCCCCAACATGGCTCTTTTGGGAGGTGGTGGGACTCTTAAGAGGTGGGGTCTAGTAAGAGGTCTTAGGTCATTGGCTGTACCCTCGAAAGGGATTGTGAAACCCTGGTCTTTTCCTTTTTCTCATATGCACCCTATCATAAAAGGAATGGCTCACCTCTGCTTCATGTTCCCACCATGATGTACTTCTCTGTTACTATAGACCAACGCTATGGGGACAATTAGTCATGAACTGAAACCTTCAAAACTGTAAGCCCCAATAAACCTTTCCTCTTATTTTTTTTTTTAGAGAGAGAATTTTTTAATATTTATTTTTTTTTTTAGTTTTCGGCATACACAACATCTTTGTTTGTATGTGGTGCTGAGGATCGAACCTGGGCCGCACACATGCCAGGCGAGCGCGCTACCGCTTGAGCCACATCCCCAGCCCCCTTTTCCTCTTTTTAAGTTGATGAATCTCAGGTATTTGTTATAGTACTGGAAAATGGACTAACACACTATGGCGAAGAGCAAGAGGTCTGGAGTCACCCTGGTGCAATTTCAAATTCTGGCTCTGCCCCTGTCTTGTAATTTTGTGCCACTTACTTCTCTCTGAATTCTTTCTGTATTTGTAAAATGGGAACGACAATACTTGCCTGGTAGGGTTCTTGAGAGATGTGAGAAAACATGTGCTAAGTACTAGGCATGGGGTCTGGCTCAGATGAACACTTGCTAGTTGCCAGCTCTGGGGATGCATGCGAGGATGTGATGATAAGATTTAATGGCTTTCCTGGGAGCAGAGAGTGTACAAATATAGAACCCTTCTCACCTGGAATATCATGGATTTTTCTGCTCCTAATCTCCTCCCTATCTCTTTTTAAAATTTTATTTGTTCTAATTAGTTCTACATGACACTAGAATGCATTTTGACCAATCATACATAAATGGAGTATAACTTCTTATTCTTCTGGTTGTACTTGATGTAGGATTATACAGGTCGTATAATCATATATACACATAGGGGTAATAATGTCTGATTCTTTCTGCTATCCTTCCTACCCACATACCCTCTCCCCTCCCTTCACTCTACTCTATCTAATCCAAAGTACCTCTATTCTTCCCTAGCCTCCCTCCCTTGTTGTGAATTAGCATCCACGTGTCAGAGAAAACATTTGGCCTTTAGTTCTTTGGGATTGGCTTGTTTTGCTTAGCGTGATATTCTCCAGTTCCATCCATTTACTGGCAGATGTCATTATTCCATTCTTCTTTAAGGCTGAATAATATTATTTTTTTTAGTTGTACATAACACAATACTTTTATTTGTTTATCTATCTATCTATCTATTTATTTATTTATTTATGTGGTGCTGAGGATAGAACCCAGTGCCTCACACATGCAAGGCAAGCGCTCTACCATTGAGCCACAACCCCAGCCCAAGGCTGAGTAATATTCTATTGTGTATATATACCACGATTTCTTTATCCAGTCATCTGTTGTTGGGCTTCTAGCCTGGTTCCATAGTTTAGCTATTGTGAATTGAGCTGCTATAAATATTGATTGGGCTACACCAATGTATAATTAAGTCCTTTGGTATAAACCGAGGAGTGGGATAACTGGGTCAAATGATGGTTCTATTCCAAGTTTTCTGAGGAATCTCCGTACTGTTTTCTATATTGGCTGCACCAATTTGCAGTCCCACCAGCAATGGATGAGTGTGCCTTTTCCCCACATCCTCTCCAACACTTATTGCTTGCACTCTTGATAATTGCCCTTCTGATTGGAGTGACATAAAATCTTAGAGTAGTTTTGATTTGCATTTTTCTAATTGGTAAAGATGTTGAACATTTTTTCATTTATTTGATGATCAATTGTATTTCTTCTGGGAAGTACCTGTTCAGTTTCTTTGCCCATTTATTGATTGGGTTATTTGGTATTTTTTGGTGGTAAGTGTTTTGAGTTCTTTGTATATCCTGGAGATTAATGCCCTATCTGAGGTGCAGGTGGCAAAGATTCTCTCCCATTCTGTTCCTCTGTATCTCTTTTAATTTGTCGGTTTGCTTTTTTATAATTAGTTGAAAATTTTAAGCAAAAGCCAAACAATGAGTGTGATGGTTGTTGGGTTGCCTTGCAGGTCCCAGGCATGGGAACGTCTGTGCCCATGTGACTTTCCATCTTTCTGATGTGAGATAGGTGTGTCCTCAAGGAGAGGGAACGTATTGACTGAGCGTAGCATCAACCGACTAAGGACAGAGAGTTGCATTGTGGTTATCAATGATCTCAAGATTAATAATTTAGACTCATTGTTATTTATGTTGAACAAATGTTCAGGGACATAAAAGCAGGGTTTTGTGCCTGGAACATATTCACAATGTATCCTTGAGCTACTCGCTTTGTACAATGAAGAGGTTGAATTGTTTTTTTACTAGTGCAAACTTTTCATCAAGCAAAATTCTATTTATATAAGAAAAAAATGCTACTAAATATCAGAAAAACAATAGCAGCAACAACAATTTAAGGAAAAAAAATAGAACAAAATGGAGACATTTGTCTGAAGAGTTCATGGGTGGCCTAGAGAGTTCCTAATTTGTGATCCTCTTTGCGTCGCCAAAGAGTTTATTAGGGACCTTCAAGATGCCCTCTGCTTCCCAGAAAACTAACCCTCTGTCGTAAATAGTCTTAATCAAGTGACACTTTCACCTTCTACAGCCTGGATTTCTCCAGAAAAAAGCCATCAAGAAAGGGACTCCATCTGAAAGAGAGTTTGACCTGACTGCGGAAGTGGGTGTCATCTGTTTGGGGGCTGTTTTGAAAGAAGCATTGCTTAGCCTCTTGCAGAGGTCATTCCATTTAGTCTAAAAAAAAAAACACCTTTCTTGAAACTAGTTACCACTGTGATCGCCTCTTTATTGCTGAGGAAGTGGAGACTCAGAGAGGGCAAGTAAGCGGCCCAAGGTGACCCAGCAGCCGGCATTCCTTACCGTTCATCTAGCTTCCAGTGGCTGAGGTCAAGGAGAGAGAGAGTCCATTCCTGTGGCGGGATGGCTCTATTTTATTGCCTCGCACTCTACTTAAAACCACAGTTGCTGTAATTGTTTAGAAGTGGTTGCCAGATGCAATTTTTGTTAATGGCTCTGTGTAAACTAGCCTGCTATGAACATAAATAATTCACACCCTGAATGAGCTTGCTCGTTGGTGTGCCCTCTTCATCAACACGGGGGCCACCCAGGCCCCAGGAGAACTGCTAGGCCTGTACCCCTGGAGACAGGCAGGCGGACGAGCTTCATAGAAGATCCTGCTGTCCTTGGGCCTGTTTTGGCTCCTGTCTCAGCTTTCTCCGGTCCCTGGCCAAGTTCAGGAGCCCCTCCCCGCTCAGCTGTCCAATCAGTGTAGTCAGAGTCAACTTCCCACGAGCCAGGCACCTGTTAATGGGGTGACTCAAGCCAGAGGCTAAGCCAGCAGCTGTCTTGACACGGTAAATGATGCAGATGGCCCAGAAGACCCGCTGGCCTGCTCGGTCCCTCTGACTCACCATCCTGTGTGTGACTTGACTGTGTTGTCCCCTTCTCCCACTTCTGGGCTTTATTTGTTTTGCAAAACAAATTTAAAAAAATCCAGTGTCTTATTGAGTCCCCCAATCCCCCCTAGGAGCTAGGCCACTCCAGTCCCCATTTCCAGAAGTAGAAACCAAGGTCCGGGACCTGTCCCATGTCTCAGGGCTGCTCATCAGCAGAGCCGTCATTCAAATCCAGGCTTTTCTGTCTCCAAATGATGCACCCCAGCTCTGACTCAGGCTGAGGGTCTGAAAATTCCCTGCCTTTCTTTTCCCTCCTGTTGATGCGTGGTTTCCTAAGTGCTGGTCTCTCCATCCCTGGTTCTATCTCCCTGGCTGATGGCTTGTTTCATATCCTGATAATGATTCCTTTTGCACACCATCCACCACGTCTCTCCTTGGACCCTTTCTCCTTCGCTGGGACTTTCAACGTGGGTGCAAAATCAATAAATAAGTGAATTGGTAAATAATTTATAAAATGCTCAAAGAAACAACAACGAAAACCAACATTAAAACAACCATCCTCCCCGCAAACTTGGGGGAGGGCTTGAGAGTGAATTGCAAACCCACAGCTCTGCTGAGAGTCAGGGTGGGCGAGACCTGCATGGGGAGTCACATCAGGCTTTGTATTCAGAGCCCAGGCCAGAGACAGGGTAGGGAAGGGGCGAGGAGCGGAGATGCCTGCAGGCTGAACCTGGCCCGGCCCACAGGTGCTCCTGTTGAGCCTACAGAGAAGTCCGGAAAAGAGCGAGTCACTGACATCTAAAAATCAGTCCAATTTACATACAAACCTGCGCTTCTGGCTTCTTCCAAGATGGAACTAGCTGGCAATTCCCAGCCTTCCTCATAAGGCAACAGGTGGATAGGAGCTGAGTCGCGGCTGCCCCACCTGCCTGGCCACTGGAGACAGCAGCCCTTTCGACCCCCACGTAGAGTCTTGGTTGGGAAAAAGCCGTGGGCCCTCCTGTTCCTTGGATAATGTACTTTTAGGTGGATCTTTATTTATTTTTTTCTTTTCTTGTTTTATCTCAAATTCTTCAGGTTTGCTCCTGGTCCCATTCATAAGATGCAAATCTGATCTTCCTAAGCAGAGGGTTGGTGGCCCCAGAGGAGGAGTGCTTTGCTAAGTCCCTCCCTGTAGCAGGTGCAGGGTGGACATGGTTATTCACCCTCTAGAGTCCGTGCAAGCCATCATGCCCAAGGAAAGTTGGGATTAAAAGGCCTCAAGCTCTGCCCACTAAAGAGAAAGGACGGAGAGTGTTGGGAACCTGACATTGATCTTGGAGCAAGTAACCATCCAGATTAAGGCTGGGGAGCAATTTGTGATTTACTCTCCAATTGCCCTTGGTCTGATTTTGCCCCGTGTAATCTCTCTCCTGTGATGGTGAGGCTAAGCGGGACCCCACAAATCCATCCTTTGTTCTCCAAGGGCTTCCTGCTGCCCCTTTGCTTTTATGAGAAAGTCAATACAATGTTTTCTCCTTTAGCCTGTTTTTGTGAAAAAAAAAAGAAAAGAAAAATAGGAACCCAAAGGCACACCTTCCCCATGCTCCAAAGAAAACAGTATCCTGAGTTCTCACTTGTTTTTGTGCCCTGCCTGAATTCTTTGAAAACCCTGAAAATGATATTGTTTTCTTATTTATTTACTCACTTATTGAGCAAAGTGGCTTATTGTAGCTGAGGACTTCATAGTAATAGTCCTGGTTCTAGTCTCTGAAGGGGTGGCCAGTGACTTCAAGGGGTGCCTTTTAATTTGTCCTTTCGTAAGACATTATCAACTTAGTGCGTTGAACACAGTGTGTCGGGTAAAAAACTGAACAGGTGGATTCCTAGACCCATATTACTGCTAGCTGACTGTGTGACCTTGGGTAAACCACTTACCCTCTCTGAACTTTAGGTCGTCATTTATAAAATGAATGGATCGTTCTGGATCAGGCTTCTTGAAATGCAATCTTTTAAGACCCACTTTCATGATTTTTGCCACGAACTTCTATTATCTGTTCTAAACGTACACCATGATCAACAGACTTTGAAGGGCATTTCTTCTACCAATGTATTTCATTTTGTATTAAAAACAGAAAACCGGAATCACATCCCCCAGTGAGAGAGTAACCTTAAAAATAAGTACAACGGGGGCAGAGTTGTTAGCTGAGCCAGGCAGTTGCTCATTGAACCCTTGTGGCAACCCGGAAGGAGGACTGTTACCAATGTCATTCTCCAGATGAGGAAACTGAGACCCAGAGAGGGTTATCAACTTGCCTCCGTCACAGGTCACAGGTCCTGGGTGCCTTGGCGGGGGTTCTCACCCTATTGACGTGTCCTGTTCTCTGTCAGTAAAGGGAGATTATCTTGTGGCGGAGGTGTTGGGCACAGAGAACACCCACAGGGAGCCATCTGCTCACCAGGTGACTGGGGGTCCTCTGGCCCTTCCCTCCTCTTGGGTGTCCGACAATGGATGACGGACTGAATACATTTTTATTTTGCCACCCACCTGCTCTGTACTTAAAGCCTTATCTTTCTTCTTTTCAATGGTTGAATATCACATTTTGCCCCTAGTTATTTTGCTTAAACTAAATTTTAGGGGAAAAAAAAAGACACAAAATAGGATTTTTCACAGGAGGTGGCTCCCTGCATTAGGAACACAAAGGGAGCCGGAGATTAGCGGCAATCAGCTAAGTCCGCATAATGTCGCGGTAATGACTTGGGATATCTTTTAATAGCAGCCAACAAACCCTGGCCAGCCAGCAGGGGCAGCTGTCACCGCAGCCCTCAGAGATTCTCTCTTTCATCCTGGGTTCCACCACCAGGGCCGTGGCTGGTGACTGCAGGTAGGACTAGGGGGAGACCCAGGGAGGGAGGCCGGAGCCTCAGGACTATCTCTGGCGCTGACCCTAATCCTAACCCTAACTCTGACTGCAAGTCTGACTCATGGTGGGACCGGGCACAGGGCCAGAGTCATGAAAATTTGATTCAAACATTTGTGCAAAGCACTTTCCTGATGTGCAGTAAAAGGCCCCCCCTAAATGTGACACGTTCCCCCATTTTCTGAGAGAAGCGGTGTGAGCCGCGCTGGCAGGTGCGAAGGCCGGGAACTTCCCGCCATGAGTGGGGTCCACCCCGCTGCCCAGCCCCGCAGCCTGAGTGCCTTCTCAGGGCTCGGGTGGGTCAGGGCTGGAGGGGTGGTGGCCCAGTGCACATCACAGGGGCTGCTGGTCTGTTTTTGCCTCAGTAATCACCCCGGCAGGGGCCACGGAGCCTGCTCTGTCCACCAGGCCTGGAGCTCAGTACTCCCCGGGCAGCATCCTGCGGGATCCAGCAAGGCTGGTCCCATCCCTCCATCACGCAGTGGGACACCGAACCCGCGGCAGTTTGGTAACTGGTAAGTGGTGTAGCCGGGGTTTGAAGCCAGGCAGTCTGGCTTGAGAGCCCAAGAGCCCTCCCGTGAGCTTGTGCAGAAGGAAGGGGCTTCTTGGGCAGATCCTCCACCGCTCACTGAATAGGAGAAAAGAGGAAGGTGAGGCTGACCCTGGGGCACCAACCGCTTCTTTAAGTTACTGTTGTTGAATGACAGCTCCCGCCAGTCTTCAGAATGGCTGATATACTGAGGCTGTCTTTAGGCTTTGCAGTTTGGAGGGGCAGCTGATCACAGAATGAGCTGTATTTTATTATCCTTCGCTCTGGGTTCAAATCTGACTTGGAGGTATGAAGATATTGCCGTGTGGCCTCGGGCAAATAAGTTAACCTCTCTGGGCCTTAGTCTCCTCATCTATGAAATGGGGATAATAATAGAAGCTATCAGATGGGACTGTTTCAGGGATAATGTGAATAAATATTTGCCAAAAATTTAGAATAGTGCCTGCCATTCTGCAAGCATAGTGGAGGGTCAGTGAACAAAGAAGGGGGTGCTGCGTAAGCCCAGCAGCTGTGGGTCCTGAACCGTCTCGCAGGGTCCCATGTCTCCCCTTGGTCGTCTCTGTCAGTCAGCTCTGAGGAATGTGACTGTTTATCCTGCAGTGGCTTGTAGGCACAGTCACGCTTCAGAAGCTCAGCCGAGGACCTTTGAAAGCAAGTAAAGGAAGAAAGAAAATGTCTAGAGTCTCTCCCGCCATTGGAGATTCAGGCCAAACATGTGCTTCTGGTTTCCCAACCAGAAGATGTAGGATAGGAACCGCGGACAGCGCTTTACGATGTGACGGACTCGGCCTCACACCCTCTCCTGTGCTTGCTTTGCAGTACCACCCACGGGGGTTTCAGAATCCCCTGTGCTACCTCCATTTTACAGATGTGGAAACTGAGGCTCGGGCCCTCACGTGAGCAGAGACCTGCTACCAGACGTCAGAGCCAGGAGTCGAGCCCAGGTCTCCAGATGTCCTGACTCAGGGCTGGCTGTGCTTTCCATCCTGTTCATGAACGACAAGAGAATCATGGCTGATTCTCTCTCCCATCAGTTACCTGGCATGGCCTGTCCCCAAGTCCCATGACGAGGGTGACTTGAACTCAGGCTTTTGGTCTGATTTCCCTGGTTCCAGCCTCAGCTAAGCTCTTGTGATAGTAAGAGTGATGATAGGTATTGCTTACTGAGGAATTAAGCAAGGGCTTCTCTTATATTAGTTAACTCATCTGATCCTCCCGGCCACCCGTGAGCTCAGGGCTATGAACAATGCCATCTTAGCACAGAGGACACCACTGAGGCTCCAGGGGAGGGAGCCGTTCAAGGTCAAACAGGACAAGGAGCCAGGCTGGGATTCGAGGGCCAGGAATGGGGCACACTCATCTCTGCACTGGCTTCGGAGCAGGTCCGTCTCCCCACGGTCTGCTCTCCCAGTCCCTGCGATGTGGGCCTGGGGCTCCCTGCTCCTGGCTTCTGTCTTGCTTGGGACACCTTTTCTTGAGCTAGAGAGATGCCTCTCACTCGAGATTCTCCTCTTTTTGCATTTCTCAGTACTCACCGACACCCATTATGCCTTCTCCCAAGTTACTTGTTCATTTCTTTTCTTTTCTTTTCTTTTGGTACCAGGGATTGAACCCAAGGGTACTTTACCAGTAAGCCATATCTCCAGCCCTTTAAAAATTTTTTTTAATTAGAGACAGGGTCTCGATAACTTGCTTACACCTTGCTAAGTTGCTGAGGCTGGCTTCAAACTCATGATCCTCCTGCCTCAGCCTCCTGAATCACTGGGATTACAGGCAAGCGCCACTATGTATGGCACTTGTTTGCTTCTTGTGCTCATGAAAGTGCCACCTCCCAATTCACACTAGCTAACTGTGGAACCAACAGAGATGCCCTTCAGTAGAGGAATGGATAAACAAATGTGCCATATATACACAATGGAATATTACTCAGCAATAAAAGAGAATAAAATCATGGCATTTGCAGGTAAATGGATGGAGTTGGAGAAGATAATGTTAAGTGAAGTTAGCCAATCCCCAAAATCCAAATGCCTAGTTTTCTCTGATGTAAGGAGTCTGATTCATAGTGGGGTAGGGAGAGGGAGCATGGGAGGAATGGATGAACTCTAGATAGGACAGAGGGCTGGGAGGGGAAGGGAGAGGGCAGGGGGTAATTAATGGTGGAATGTGATGGACATTATTATCCAAAGTACAGGTATGAAGACATGAATTGGTGTGAATGTACTTTGTGTACAACCAGAGTTGAAAAATTGAGCTCTATATGTGTAATAAGAATTGTAATGCATTCTACTGATACATATATATATATATATATATATATATATATATATATGCCACTTCCATAAAGGCAGGGACTTCCTGGTCCCAGAAAAGTGACTAGCACAGAGTAGGTGTTCAGTAAGAGGCTTTTGAATAATCATAGCTCATTGCATTAATTTTGATTTCTTCACCTGGGATGTAATCGCATAGGAGAGGAACCAAAATGGCTTTTGTATTCCCTAGGGCATCTCAATAGTTCCAGAATGCCATACAGTTAATATTTTTTGACATGAAGCCATGTGTTCTACTCAGTGACAGCCACCACAGCCATTGGCATCGATTCCAGAACAAGGAGAGGTGAGTCCCCTCCAATCACTCTGCTGACCCCCAGCAGGATCCAGATGGCCATCTCTAGCCCAGGGTCTGTGGGGAGGAGATCCTAACCCCAGAGGACACCGTGGACTGAGCTCCAGGTCTAAATCACAGTTGTTCTTTGGAGGACACCTGGTGCTGGCTCAGGTGCCCTGACCACGGGAGGCCAAAGCCTGTCTCCTCCTGGCCCCTTGGCACAAACCAGTGCAGATAAACTAGAAGAGGAATTTCTGCCTTTGAGGCACAAGCCAGCTGGGCTGTTGCTACAGATCAGCTAAGAAAATAAGTCATCCCAGCCTCCTGCAGTTCACCCAAGGGCAGGCGCAGGAGTGGGAGCTAGGGAAGCTCTTCTTGGGAGGGCTGCGAGCTTCCAGAGGCAACTCTGGGCTCAGGTTAACCCTGCGCTGCCAGAGATAACCCTGAGCTCCTGTCTCTGTACAGGAAGCCCGACCTTCAGGGCGACTGGCCAATGCTTTTATTGTCAGGCCACGGTCTCACAGTCCACCCCTTGGCTGATCTTCTAAGTGCGAGGAGGCCATGGTTCACTTGAAAATTCTTTTCATGGGGTGCATTTATGTAGTTGGGGTGGGCAGGGGACCTCCCTCCTGTTCCACGGGTGAGAAGATCCTTCTGGTTGATTTGTTGTGAAGGGGTGGCCTGCGGTCTTCACCCTCGTAGTCCAATCCCGGGAGGGCTACTTCCACTCACTATGCCCCCTGCCCCCCTGAGTCCTGTCCTTGAGTCTTGCCATTCTCATGGCTGTGGCTTGGATAGGATATCGTCCTCCGAGGTTCTTGTGTTGAAAGCTTGGACCCCAGTGTGGTGGGGTTGACATGATAGAGTCTTTAAGAGGTGAGGTCCAGTGGGAGCTGATAGGTTATGGGGGCTCCATCCTCTTGAGTGGATTAATGCTGTCTTGCAAGAGTAGGTCAGGTTTCCTGGGATGATATTGGTTCCCATCAGGGTGGATTTTTGGAGAAGTGTGAACTGGACTCTTCAGTCTTTTGCTTCCTCTCACTATGTGAGTGTCTTGCATGTGCTCCTGCCATGTCATGCCATCTGCCATGCTGTAACAGCCAGAAATCCCTCACCGGAGGCGGGACACATGGGGCTGCCCAATCTTGGGCTTTCGTCTATAGAACTGTGAGCTAAATAAACCTCTTTTCTTTATCAAGTATCTAGCCTCAGGTATTTTATTGTAGCAAAGAAAATGGGCTGAGATACTCATCATCACCCAATTAAACTCAACTGAATTTCCAGGAAGTATAAATAGGTAGGCAGGTGGTCATGACTGTAAGGAGAAGTGTCCCCCAGATGCCCCACCTCCTGCCTTTCAATGTTTTCCATTTCTCCAGCTTCCTCTTCAAGTTTCTTTCCTCCCTCAGATCCTCATCCACCCCCATTCTCCTGAGAACTTTCTTGCAAATGTCATTTGAATCAGGCTCCGACAGGAAGTGAGGGCACAGGAGGCATTGCGATGACTTGATGATTTATTGGGATGTTAATTTGTTCTTGAGCGCCCTCCCTTCTCTCTTCCTGCACACACTAAGCAGGTGGCTGGGTCCTCGGGGCTTCTTGTTCCAGGGATACCGGACAGCAGGAGCAGTCTGCAGCCCACAGTTCATCTGCATCACTTAAAGAGACACCACTAAGTGTTTGGGGGTGAGGAGAAGAAGGGAGGCAGCCAGGGCGTCTCCCCTGGAATGGAAAGGGAAGAGAAGTCTGGGGCAAGGTCAGACGGGAGAGACCAGGCACGCATGTCCTGGGCACCTTCCCAGAGAGGCACTTTCTGCTCCGTACGGAGGTCTCCTGGGCCCTCTGCTCGGCGCACCTTTCTATGGCAGCCCCATGGGGATGGCAACTGTGGGCCCCAGGGAAGGCAGGACCTGGGATGGGGGTTCTGTGCCCATACAGGGCATGGAAAGGGAGTGGACCTGTCATGCTTCCAGGGCCCCTGTGGGCATAGGTCTGGAAGATATCAGTGCCCTGCACAATAGACTGGAGTTTCCAGACCCTGTTCTGTGTCCAGAGCATCACAAGATTGTGCTGTGTGATTCGTTATTCGTGCCTGAGAAGGGGAGGAGACAGGGTGCTCCAATAAGAACAGGAAACCTCTGTCTCCGGCCTGGCAGATTGAAGTTCAGAGTGGGAAATCAAACTTTTTTTTTTTTAAATTAAGAAAATTACATTTCTTTTCAACTTGCCCTCTTGGGAGAGGCAAACTCATCCTGAGGGAATGGGGTCTTTTTCTTTGGCAATATTTCCTTTACCACTGTACACTTTCTCTATTCCTTAGGCATTTGCTACGTATTCTCTAAATCCATGAGTGTTCATGGGAGGTACACGATTTGTTGGGTGCTGTGTTCAGCAGAGAGGATACATGGTTTTCAAAGTGGGCCTTGCAGCCAGCCTCATTTGGGAAGACGTCCAGGCACCAGGTAAGTCTACAGATATTCACATACATGTAGGTGATGAGATAACCACCCACCTAGAGAAGGAGAGCTGCTGCTGTCGGCGTGGGTAGTAACAGAGCCCACACAGTCTGGAGTGGGGCTGGAAGTGGAAAGGGTCGGGAAACAGGAAGTGCTCTCTGAGCTGAGCTTTCAGGACAAACGAGGTGTGTACATAGGTGTGCGTGCATGCTTGTGCAAATGTGAGCTGCACGAGTGTAGGTATGGGTGCCTGTGTGCACACGGGTATGGAAATAGGTGCATAGAGAGGATTTGGGGGAGAAGGAAGAACAATCTAGAAGGTGCCGAGGTTGGGGAAGGAGCGGGTGGTGAGGCCAAGGAGAGAGTGAGGAAGAAGCTTACCTTGGACAGAGGTTGGGCAGCGTGACCTCTGCTATAAGAGAAATGAGAGGTCATTGAAGGATTTGAAGCCGGAGTTTACAGGATCTGATTTGCATTTTGAAACATTTCTGTGCCTGTTGTGCTCAGCCTAGATAATGAGCAGATGAGGCCAAAGCAGGGAACCCAGGACTTTCTAAGGAGGTAGAATCATCTGTAACCGGGGGAAGGTGTTCAAATCTGATTGAGTGAAAACAAACAAACAAAAAACAAAACAAGCTGCAGAAACAAAGTGCAGTGATATTTATATTTTTAAAAAGAATATGCATCTGCATGGTATGCGCTCCCTCCAGAGGAGTGCAGGCACGCATAACATCTTCCCAGCCCTTTGCTATTGCCCATACTTCATCTTGGATGTGGGGGGCCACAGGTTGACCTATTGTTCTATTTGCTCACTTTGGGCAGGTCTTGTGGCTTCTTGGTGCCTCTGTTCTTTCATCTACAAAACGAAGGCCTTGGATCAGATGAGCTCCACACACGAATTCTTCCAACCTTTGGATTCTTGTAACTTTGAGAGGAAGAGCGGTGTGACTTAGGGAGGCAGTGCACATCATGCAGGCAAGTCACATCACCCAGCTCGGTTTCAGCACCGCCGAGCGAGGGTGACATTCTAGAAGAGCAGCAGCAGCAGGACCGCGCAGAGTGAGAACATCTCACGGGCAGCCTGACAGTGGGAGGAGTGGGCAGCTGTCTCTGGTTGTGATTTGCCACCTGCTTGGACCAAAATAGCCCCATCTCCTGGCCTGCTCCAGGGAACGCGGAATCAGCTCACCCAGGACTGGCGCTAGAGCTGCAGCAAGCCTCTCCCCTCCAGGACCCCATGAGCCCGGGGAGGCTGTGACGCTGGCAGAAATGAAAGAAGGGAACCAGAGGAAGGAAGGGCTCATGATGTAGACAATTTTGAAAGCCCCTGTGACTGGCCTGATTGGGATGGATGCTAGAAATAGGGGAGGGCTGTTGTTTTTCTTAGGCTGTACCTGGGAGCCCAAGTTCTTCAGGAGGCAACAGGTATCGTTCAAAACGGGGATTCCCTGTTCAAATGAGTTTAAGGTTGAGCTTCTTGTTTAAATTAAATTAAATTTCCAAGCTAATTTGATCATGAATCCTTGACAGCGGTAAAATAACATACAGTGTTTCCATTTTTTTTTTTTAAAAAAAACATTTTCTTGGATAAATCCCTCAGACCACACTATAGGAACAACACACTAGGCTCTAAGCTCATTTGTGAGGAAGGGGACTGGGGACTGGGTGCTACCTCACCTGAGCACCCAGAACCTACCACATTGATCTGTCTGTGGTGGGGTTAAGGTAATTACTGAGCAGAAAACTTCCACGTTAACTTTGCTAATTTTAAGATGTGGCTGGGGTGACTCTGATGTCTACATTCCCAGGTAACTCTTTTTAGTTCTTATCACATGGGTCTGTTAATATCAGTAGAGTGACCATAGTAACCTCACTAGAATGGTTTCCTTGTGAAACATTAAGAGCCTCCTCCCTAATTCCTTGGTCAAATATCAATGCGCATCTATTGAAAGGAAAGGAGACCTGAATTCAAGATGTCCTGGTGACTATTAAATAGCTACACTAGCTAACTAATCACCTGAAGTGTCAGGGCCATGATTTCCTTGTGTTTGAAAGTTGAGTATGAACTAGTATTAGTTTTGCAGCAATAACAAATGATCCCTAACCCTCAGTGGCTGGCAGTAAAGAAGATCCATTTCTTGCTTGTGTTCCATGTTGGCAGTGAGTCACCTTCCTCTGTGTAGATGACTGGGTGTGTTCATTTTGGGTCCCATATGGAGGCATGCTAGTCACCAATGGCTCTTAAAGCCTCTGCTTAAACAGGGCCTGCCTCATGTTTACTCACATCCCATTGTCCAAAGCAAGCCACATGGCCAGGCCTAACACCAATAGGGCTGGGAAGGTACCTCTCCCACAGGAGGACACTGAAAGTCACACAAGGTGGTGAAGCTGTCTAGTCCTTTTACTGAGAGTCACTGGGAATTGACACAATCTACCCCAGACCAGATGATATTTAGGCTGCGGCAGCTTTAGTGTTGGTATTTCTGGTTTCCTGTTAGCATGAATCTCAGTGTGATGGAAAACTTGTTTTCAACAAAACTTGAAGAAAGAGAGATAATAGATTTCTACTTGTCAACCAGCAGCAAAATTCTACACTGAGTATTTGTACAGCGTGCTGAGCAGTGGTTTAGAAGGGGTCTGGGTGTTTCTGCCTGGTTCCCCAGAAATCATTCCAGGTACAACTCTTTGGTTTTAGAGGGGTTCTGAGGCCACTGGCTTTGGTGAATGATGTGTGTAGTGAGTCTGGCTTTATGGAGAACATTGGTAGCATCATTTTTTGCTTGAGAGGAGATATACATCTTGGAGGGCTCATTGTTTCCCTGGGTAACCAACTGAATCGGGTAAGTGAGAATGAAGAGGCTAAGTCACCCGAGGCTTTGTGCTGGGAGGTCCCCACTGGGCCCATACTTTTTGCAACATTTGTATTGAACCATAGTTCACCAGATCTGTCCCTGACACTCAACTGGGAAGAGAAATAAAAGCAGGGTGTGATGGAATTGGGATCCTCTATAACAATCATGGTAGGATAGAATCAGCAAGACGAAATTGAAAGGGATTAGATTTTAAGGTTC
The DNA here is from genome assembly GCF_021218885.2 of Marmota monax. NCBI lineage: Eukaryota > Metazoa > Chordata > Mammalia > Rodentia > Sciuridae > Marmota > Marmota monax. Next base: position 548,250 of record NW_026693806.1, read on the forward strand.
AGTGTTTGATGACAAAGGTATGTTTAACTGGAAAACTGTCCTTCTGCTAGTGGATGATAAACTATAGAAGTTTGGTCGAGAGTAAGTTGACTATGAAACAAAATGAAATGACTACAAGAAATATGGTGTAGCTAATGATTTTAGATTTTATTGGTAGAAGTATAGTGAGGTCTTATTTCTAGTCTGTGGACTTGGTTGGAGCAGCTGGATTGGGAAGGGATGGAGAGAGGGAGAGAGAGATCCATTGATTCAGAGGGTGAATCACTGACCACTCAGCCAGCGTGTGCCTCCGGTTGACCAGGAGCTGAGAATTGTTAATCTGCTATTCCCTTTGCCACTTTCATTTCGTTTTTATCTGCGTATGAGTACTTCCCTGTGTTGCATCTAATTCTGCTGCGTATAATTGGAAATAACCAATAATCTATTAAGTGCATCAAGTTATGTATAACGTCCATGAACTACCAGTGACTATTCTCAGAATAACATAGAAGGAGAATATCCCAGCACAAGACAGCACTTCAGATAATCCAAGACAGTTCTCACCGTCCTCTCCAGCTTCTACAAGCAGAACATCCCCGCTCCTTGACCCGTTCCACGGACATCCCACCCTCCTCCTGGCCAGCTCTGATGGGTCAACATCCCTATCTCATTTGAGCAGAAACACTTCAGCTCATGGATGGCTACATATTTTAATGCCAAGTTGAAAGTGCAAATAGCTTCCTAAAGACAGGCAACTGCTGGTGTGAGCCATCCAAGAGCAGCATCTGTTCCAGCCCTTCGGGAAACCTGTACGTGTTGGATTTCTTAAGAGGCATGATGCTGTTCCCCAGAGAAGCACCTCTGTACAAGGGGAACTTAGGCAATGTTCAGATTTTGAGTGTGGGCTGATTTTTAAGTCCACTTTTTACCTGACATATGACTCAGGGATGGATCCATGGATAAGCTGAGGTGTTTCTGCTCTAATGTGATAGGGAAGTTGACCAGTCAGGGCTGACCAGGAGGAGGGTGAGATGTCAGTGGAAAGGGTGAAGGAGCGGGGATGTTCTGCTTGCAGAAGCTGGAGAGGATGGTGAGAACTGTCTTGGATTATCTGAAGTGCTGTCATATGCTGGGATATTCTCCCTCTGTGTTGCTCTCAGAATAGTCACAGGTAGTTCGTGAACATTATACATGATGTGATTATCATGTTATTGGTTATATCTTTATGTCTAATTATTAGAATGATTTTTCTAATAATTTAGCACAAAAAATGGAGCAAAGAGCCTTCACAAGATAATAAGTTCCCAGTCCCTTGAAGTGATCCAGCAGAAGATGAATGACCACGTGTCTGGAAGTTCATGGGGGCTTTTGTTTTGCCACTGAATATTCATTCTCTTTCTCTTGGTGGTTGTGCCTGATTTTTGTCTCACAAAACTCCTGCTTGGAATGCCATTTGCAACCCACGTGTCTCCAGTGAAGTCATTGATTCCGTCCTTAGCTTCAGGGATGAGCCTGTGAGATTCAGATCTGGCCTCTGATCCTTCAGGCTGCAGTGATTGGTCAGAAATGAGCATGTGACCTAGTTCTAGCCAAAGAAAACTAGAGCAAGCAGCCTGGATCTCTTTTCCATTGGGTTGGAAGCAGGAAGGGATGTTAATCTGGAGAAGAACCAGGACCTGAGGGAATTAAATGGGGGCCTGAAGTTAGCACCCTGCAGGGCTGATCAGTCATGTGGGCCAGCACATTCCAGTTTGTGGTGAGAGGTTTGCGGAAGGCTTTCCATAACTTGCAAACAAGAGTCCTTGATAGCTACAATGTGTGCCATGAGGTTTGTGTCTGTGATTTTCCACGTGATGAGTGACAGTCTTATTCTCCCATTTATCTCTTAGATGTGTCAGTGGAGGAGCTAAATGCCATCAGGGGCCTCGTGAGCAAGAACACATTGCAAGTGACAGAAAACTTCTGAGCACAGAGCTGAAGCTTTTCTTCTTAAATGCTTCTAGAAGAATCCTCTCTTATACGAGAGGTGGAAACAGTAGTAAGAAGGAGAAAAGGAGAGCATTTAATTCGAACACCCTTGGGTGTTCTTAAAGTCTCTTAAAATTCTTGGTTGATACTCATTTAACCAGAAGTGACCTTTGGAAGTGGGATGGTGTCTTGGTGTTTGTGGAGTCAGCTGTGTTGTGGGAAGTTGCAATTGCATCAGAGGAATTTAATGAGCTCAGCTGTGGCAAAAGCAGGGGCCAAAAAATCACGGAGTCATCTATACCCAGAGATTAAAAAGATAAAACAAAACACCTCAATGGATTCCAGCCCTTCTTGACCAACAGTGTGGTCTCAAGCACAGTGGGAGATGTGGGAAGCCTTCAGTGGCTTCCAGTTTCACACTCCAATTCCTTCCTTCTCCTTTCATCACTGAAAAAAAAGACCTATTCAGAGAGGTTGTATATTCAATCAATACACATTATAGATGCTGTCTGAGAGGGTTTTAGGTGTTGGAAATACTTCAAGGGACCAGTTAGGTCCTTCCCTCATGGACAGTTCTTTGAGGAAAGACAGATACTAATGGGCAAAGACAAATAATATGTAATATAACTTTAGTTTGTGTGTTAGTTACTTGTTGTCTCTGTAATAAACTCCAACAAACTTAGTGGTTCAAAACAACATAAACGTATATCTTATATTCTGGAAGTCAACAGTCTGGTGTGGGTTACAATCAAGGTGTTGGCAGAGCTAGGAAACTCCAGGGAGACCCTGATTCATTGCTTTTTCCTGCTTCTGGAAAATTCTCATCTTCTTAGCTCTTCCCTTTCTCGTTACTGACCTCTGTTTCCAGTGTCACATGTCCTTCTCTGACTTTGACCCCTCTTCCTTCCTCTTACAAAGAACCTTTGGTCCCATTGAATAGTGAGGATAATGACCCTGACTTGAGAGCCTTCATTTAACCACACCTGCAGAGACCTTTTCTGGGTAAGGTGGCTGTGTCAGTCAGCCTTTCATCATGGTGACCACACTACCTGACAAGAACAACTTAGAGAAGGAAAGTTCATTTTGGTTCATGGTATCAGAGATTTGGTCCATGATAGGTCAACTCCATTGCTCTGGGCCCAAGGCCAGGCAGAACATCATGGCTGAGGGTGTGGTAGAGAGGAAAGCAGCTCACCTTCTGGCAGCCAGGAAGCAGAGCGAGGGTAGGAAGGGAACCCCCAAAGGGAAGGGGAACCCACCTCCAAAGACCCACTTCTTCCAGCTATACCCCACCTGCCCACCGCTACCACCCAGTTAGTCCATTCAAACCAGGAGGGACTGCTTAGGTGGCGGCTCTCCCAATGCAATCATTTCCCTGTGCATATTCCTGCACGAACACAGGAGACTTTGCAGGATAGTGCATATCTAAACCATAACTGTAGCAGAGTCACAGATCCAGAGTTTGGGATGTGGCAGCCATTTGCTGCCTGCTGTAGGTAGCTGTAAGTGTTATGAAGAAAAATAAAGCAAAGTGAAGGAAGAGAGAATGCAAGGGGAAGAAGAGGCCTGGGTGGTGGGAATGCTGGTGTCGGAGCATGAAGTGTGGGCAGGAGAAATGGCAAAGCCCAAGGAAGGACTTGTAGGTAGAGGGGACCGGGGAGGCACAGGCCCTTGTAGGGAGTCAGCCTGGGCCATTGGAGAGACAGAGAGAAGGGTGGGTGCTGAGCAGAGTGGGCAAGAAGAAGAGTGGGAGACAACCAGGAAGGCGGGGCCTCAGGTGGGGCTTCACCATTCATGCTGAGGGCTTCTGATCTTATTCCAAGAGTAACGAGGACGTGTTGGTCAAGGAAATGACGGGGTCTGTTGTAGTGACGGAGAGGACCCATCTGGCTGCTGTGTGAACAGATCACAGGCGCTGGGGCGAGGAGAGAGACCAAGAGACAAGTTAAGAAGCTCCTGGAATGGTCCAGGGGAGAGATGCAGGCATGGGCTATGGTGTGGGGTGATGGAAAGTGTTGAGATTTGGGATCTGCTTTGATGTTAGAGCTGGCAGGAATCACTGATAGACTGGATATGGAGCGAGAGGGAGAGAGGTGGGTCAAGATGACCATTTTAACCTGAGATTCTGGATGCCATGAGCTACAATGGAAAGCACTGGGCAAGGAGCAGGTTTTCTTGTAACAGGACTCAGGGAAGGCAAGAATTCTGCTTCGTCTATGTTAAGTCCGAGAGAGGTAAAAGATGTCCAAGAGGCAATGTCCAATGAAAAGTTAGATAATCTAAGCTGAGAGTTCTGAGGACACGTGGGGCAGAGGGTATAAATATTTCAACTCAGGTATGGCCTTCAAGCCATGGGGCTGGATGAGATCACCAAAGGAGTGACAATAAAAGGTAGTGAGGAGGGGACCCTGGGAGAAGAGAAGAGCCCAGGGACCCTCCAACATCCAGAGGTCAGGGTGAAATTGAGATGGAGGTCCAAAGACTTGATAGAAAATGCAGAAAAGGGGGGAAGGTCCCAGATGCCTAGGGTCTTCTTGAAGTGTGTGTGCCAGGTGTTGCTAGTGGTGCCGGTAAGAAGGCTAAACATTGGCCACTATTGGGTGTGGGACCTGGAACGGGTAAGGACCCTAGGAGGAGTTGTTTCTGTTCAGTGAAGGTTTGGAAGCCCGGCCACAGAGTATGACAAAGACAATGCCTCATGTTGGACTGAAGGTGGCAAATAAGGACAGTTTTGTCGAGGAGGTTTGTGCTGGGGGAGTGAGAGGTGAGGGACATCTTTGGAGGGGGGTGTGAGTGCTGAGGTGGTGGGAGGTATTACACCCAGTCTGTAGGCTTCAGGAAGGATCTTGTTCAGAAGAAAATGATGTTCACGAGGAAGAGAGTGGGGAGAACTGTGTCAGCAAAATCCCTGAGCAGGAAGGAAGCATGGGATCCATGAGTATAGACAGAGGTGTTGTCTCCAGTCCAATGATCAGGGGAATTTGAGATGTGTGGCCTGAAAGTCACAGTGAGACTAATCATCCTTGCCTGTGTCTTCCTTCCTGGCCTCCGGGAGCTGAGTTTTCCAAGAAACTGGAACAACTGAGTGGGAGTGGAGCAAGCATTTGAGAGTGTCTTCAGGGAGCTCAATGGGAATGCAGCTCAGGGTTGTGCAGACTTCCTGCTGAGTCTCAGCCCCTCTGACCTCCTGATCCTGGTCCTCACTCCCACTCACCCAAGTCAAAATGGGCAGTGCTTATTAGAGACAGAAGGAATGTCTGGCTTGCTAAAAGGGGGGGATCCCTGGGTCCCATCCCCAGTTTGCTGACCAAGGTATACATTTGAAGTCAGGGTCCCCATGCTCTTAGACCCTGATGGGGTTGTCAATCAATGCTTTCAGGGCATCAACGTGATTTTTAAAGGACCATGTACTTAATTCTCTGCTCTCAGTCATATTAGCTCTTTGTTTGGAGAAACTGCCAGGAAATTCTGATTCTTTGGTTAGTCTTCCTTCTCCTTAGCACTACAACTTTGCCCTCTTCTTCTCTCTTGATTTTTTACTTCCCTTTCATCCTGACAAGCTATGGCTGAGTGCTGCCCGTCCAGCAGAAATTCCTGAAAAATGGTAACATTTGACATCTAGAGGTTCTCAGGGTGTGGTGTGTTTGGCTAAGCAAGCAGAGCTTTGTGGACTCAGGAATAAACTCAGGACATATTCTTCTCTCCTTGAAGTTTATTTCCCAACAGGAATACTATCCCCACTCTTACCCTCAGCTCCGCAATGTGAGAAAACTTGTTTGCCCCTTTCTTGTAGCCATGAGCATATGCTCTTTAGCTTCATAGAGGCACTCATTATCCTCAGAAAGCTATTTCATTTAAGAGGTGAATATTTAAGATGAAAGCTAGCAGGGTACATGTCAAACGAATTTGTTTTTGTCAGAGGGCCAATGCCAGGGAGAATCATAGCTTTTCCTTCACTGACATCCCAGGTATGCTGGGCAGCTTTCAGTTTATTTTTCACACCAGACTGTTTCCTGACTCAGGACCTTTACATATTCCATTCCTTCTGTCTGCAAAACTGCACCCTCATTTTGTATGGCTGAGTCCTTTCCTTCTTCAGGCCTGTGTTTAATTCCACATCCTTTGGGAGGTTTCTCTACTTCCAGGCCACTGTAGGTATTCTGTTCACCTTCTCTATTGCTTATATAGGCACCATATTTGTTTCTTTTATTGATCTTGTTACAGTTTATCATTTTTTAATTTACTTAATAATAATCTATATCTTCCAATAGATTATAAGCAGTACGAAGGCAGAACCTCATCTGTTTTGTCCTTTATTTTGTCCCTAGTACCTGGCATTATGGCTTCTAATTTGTTGATTGAATATGTCCAACACAGGAAGTGGTGTGATTATAATACACATAGGTTTCTACTCCTTCTGAACCAGTCAGGATTGGGTTCAGCAGCAAGTGATCCCAACCTAGAAATAGCAGAGGCCTGAAAAAGATGGAATTTTACCTCTTTCTCTGGTGTGGAATGGTTCATTGTCAATCAGGGAATTAGATTTCTTCCAGTTCATGCTCTGTAGAGCTAAGGGTATAGCCATCGTACTCAAGGTCCAAGATGATAGCTGGAGCTTAGCCATCAATCACCTCCCTCTACATTTTGGGCAGGAGTTTGGTGGAAGAGGTAAAACATGATGGAGAAGCCCATGCCAACTGCCTTTCACAAAAATTCCCCAGAAGTTACCACTACACTTTTACTTTGTTCTCATTGGCTAGTACTTAGTCGCATGTCATATCTAGCTGCAAGGGCACCTGGGAAATGTAGTTCTTTGGGGAGGACACCTGATTGTTCTAATATTAAAGGTTTTGTTAATAAGAATGTGGAGAATCTCTGCCATTCCTTTCCTACTATGAAACATCCTGTAATTCCCTGGTACTTCTTAGATCAAGAGGTTTTTTGTTTGTTTCCTTGTTTTATTTTTATTTGGTATGGGGGATTGAACACATAGCACTATACCACTGAGCTACATCCCTAGCTCTTTTTATTTTTTATTTTAAGACAGGGATTCAGTTGCTGAGGCTGGCCTTGAACTTATGATCCTCCTATCTCAGCCTCTTGAGCCACTGGGATTACAGGCATGCACCACCTGTGGTACCTGGCATGTCAAGAGTTCTTAATACAATTGTATAACGGGGGATAGTAGAGGATAGGAAAGGTAGCAGAATACAACAGTTACTAATACGGCATTATGTAAAAATGTGGATGTGTAACCGATGTGATTCTGCAATCTGTATTTGGGGTAAAAATGGGAGTTCATAACCCACTTGAATCTAATGTATGAAATATGATATGTCAAGAGCTTTGTAATGTTTTGAACAACCAATTAAAAAATAAATAAATAAATAAATAAATAAATAAAATTATATCTTTAAAGTCACAACAAAATGATTTCTAAAAAATCTTTATCTCATACATTTTTAAAATTAAAGTTCCCGGAATTCTTATACCTGTTAGGTGAATTATGAGGCTCTATTTTCCTCCAAGATTTTATAAAAACTTATGGCATAGCTGCCAATAATTTCCAAATCTTGGGAGATTAACATAAAAGTATGTGTCTGAACCCAGAGATTAAGTATAATGTGTGAAACAAGACCCTCTTAAAATTTAATTTCAATTCTAATATAATAACCACTTTATTGAATAATTACATTGAACCCGGGTTGTACTTTATGCAGCTGTGGATTCTATGTCCATCATCAGTTGTGATTATCTCTGTATTAACCATACAAAGTAAAAAAATAAAATAAAATAAAATATTTTAGAAACTTTTTCAAAAGGGATATACTTCAACATCCGAGATTGAGAAGATCTGTGGAGAGTTTGTTGTTGGCACGTTGGGGGGATCAACCACAACCTTCTCCTCCACTGCAGGCCTGAGTTCTGGACCATTTGAGGAAACTCAAAGAGTCAGGCAAACAGGCAACAAAAACCCACCTCTATTCCTCATCTGACTGTTTGGAGAAGGCAGCTTTCAGGTGTATCAGGCAAGAAGGGTTCTCAGTACTTCTGCTCCTGGATTAGACAGACTTGCCAGGCTGTGGGCAGGGCCAGAGCATAGTATGCTCTCTGGTGGGGAGAGTCTTTGGTTTTGATGGCATGGCAGAAAGTGGTCCAGAACACACATGCTCTGTCAGCACCAGGTCTGCAGGAGCTGAGCCGCCTGTGCCCATTTCCTCCTCTTAAACTCATGAATCAGATGAGTTGTACCTGTTTCCCATCCACTTCCCAGAAGAGGTATGAGTCAGGAGTGGGCAAGAGGCCAAGCGGATTATTCTGGGAAAGCTGAGGAGTGGGGAACAGTGTGTTCCCCTAATCGGCACCTTAACGCTCGCCTTCCTTTGCAAAGCCTCTAGCACCTTTGTGATCTTTCTGAGACCTGTGCTTGCAGCTTTCTTTCTTCCTTCTTTGTATTCCTTCTGCTCTAGTATTTTCCTACCCTAATGCCTTTGCTCATGTTAGTTTCCCACAGGGAGAGCCCATCCTTTTAAACTCTGCACATTAAACTTCAGCCGTCAGTCAGAGTCCAAAGTCAAGGACATACTCTTCAGAAAATCTCCATCAATCCCACCCTACCAAACCCATCTCCTTTTGCTCTGCGATCCCTTGACACCCTGTTTCTGCCACTTATACCAGTTTCTCATTATTCACACATGCTTTCATGAAGGCAGACACTGCTTGTTGCTTATCAGGAAAGCAATAGAAGAGACACTTGCATGAAAGGAGATGGGGCAGTTGGAAGATCAGGAAGGAAGGGAAGAGAGAACTTCAGGGCTACGTGCTGTGGAGCTGCGTGATGGTCCCGGTCATCACAGGTCTCAGCCTACCTGGCATTTCTTGCTGGGTCTACCACACAAAGCCACATTACTTGCCTGGCTCTTGTAAATGGGTCAAGACAAAAAAATACCCTCTAGACAAGCTGATTGCCTCACAAGCATCACCATGAGTCTTCCTGCAACTTGTGTTGGTGACCCCAGACCTGTCCCTTGGGTAACTCAGATTATACTGTTTCTTGCACATGACAGTCCTTCCAACATCTCAAGTCAGACAATTTGCCCTTATTTCAATCTCCTAGACATTAAGCATTCAATAACGGTTGTTTTTGTAAATGATGTTAATAATGCGATGATTGATTGTTAAATGCCAGGTAGGAGCATTTAGCAAACGAAGAAAGCCTGGGTCAGCAATGAGAAATCAGAATGTCAGAATTTTATGGGCATTTTAAAAATCTTTAGCCTAGAATAAGAAACAGCCTCTTGTGCTCATCTTGATAAATGGAGTGTGGCTGCTTGCAGGATGGTGTGGGGTCTCCAGCCACATCTGGGCTCACTGGGAAAGGATTCTGGGATGGTTAGTGATGGCTTCCAGGAGTGGGGAGGAGAGGACAGTGGGGAGATGTCAGTCACTTGTTGTCCCTGATGTTACCCAATTTTAAAGGCCAACAGGCAGGCCAGTTCTCGTCTGGAGCAGGTGCAGTTCCTGATGTTCATTCTTAAGTGTTTATGCTTTTGACCAAAATGTCTCATTGCTGTTGAAATCCAGAGGCCGAGGACATGCTTATCAACTTCAGTGGGTTTTTGTTGCTGTTATTGTTCTCTCTCTTTCTGATCTCTTGGCTGTCCCAGCTACCACCTCCAAAGGCCGGCTTTTACATTAATCTGCCTATGCATCTCTTTTTTGAGTTAAATAAAAAAGAATCACCTCACTTCTTCCACTGCCATTCTGTATGGAAAGCACAATAATCAGTCTTTAATGAGCTTGTGACTCTGAACCGAGGTATAATAATTTCGGTGACTCTGCAGCTTCCGCTGATGGAAAGACATTTATTTTAGGAGTTGATGACCTGTGGGAAAAGACTATTATTCTAAATATCACGATGAGGTCATGGGAGCTGATGGAGGGCTTGAGGGGGTGGGGGGAGATAGGAGGGAAGAGAACCAGGGAAAATTAGAATTGCATATGAATGAAAACATAGACTGTTTTCTAATCTGAGCAAGAAATTCTGGTTTTTGTAATGTTTTAGGGGTGTCAAAGCAAAATGGGTACAGATGGGAGAAGTTACTGCACTTGCCTCCGTCCTTTGCCTAGAGGACATCAGGTGACATGAAAGGTGGTGGGGGAGGTCAGCCGTAGGTCCCAGCATGGAAAACTAGAGGGCTAGGAGTGGGAAAGGTGATGGTGACTGGTCATGCTTCATGTCCTACCTTAGACTTGGTCCTGTTCTGAAATTTTACATGAAGCACCATGCTTTGGGTTATAAAAGGTCGAGAAGCCAAAAAAAAAAAAAAAAAAAGAATGAATAAACAAACAAAGTGCACAGTCATCCATAATCCCACCCCACTCCTGAGTCATCCCACTGTACAGGCACACACTGACATACGTGTTTACACACGTAGCTTTGTTGGCTGGGGATCTCAGTATGCATGCTCTTTTTAGTCTCATTTTTTACCGTGTAATGCACTGTAAAGCAGTGCAGTTTGTGATGCTGATTGGTGACCTTCCAAACAGCCCTTCCTACCTCCTTGCTTCATAGCAGGACTCAGGGTTTCCAAGCCAGGTGCTTTGAGTGTCATTCTACCCCTATCTTAGTGATAGACTCAGGGTGTACACATGGCCCAGTTTGGATTAAAGACATTGGCTGATAGTTTCTCTTTCATTCAAAATTCTGGGCCTGGCACAGTGGCTTATGCCTACAATCCCAGCAGCTTGGGAGGCTGAGGCAAGAGAATAACAAATTCAAAGCCAGCCTCAGCAACTCAGTGAGACACAGTCTTAAAATAAAAAATAAAAAGAGTTGGGGATGTGGCTCAGTGGTTAAAAGCCTCTAGGTTCAATTTTTGGTACCAAAAAAAAAAAAAAAATTCTTGAGTTGATGCTGTCTCTTACCTGGGCAGTGTGGCATAATAAGGTGGGATTGGAAGCTCTGTGACCATTATTGTCAGTGGTAGAGGGGAAAACTGAGACTAAAGCTATAGAGTTGAGAATATGGCAGAAAACAAGAATCTCCAGACTCTATCAGGAACCTCTCAATCATAGGTCTGAACTACCTCTGAACCTTTCAGTTAAATAAGCCAATAATTTTAATCCTGCTTGAGCTAGATTTTCAATTGCTAGCAACCCAAAGTATCCCAAGCAATACAGTCATTTGAAAGAATGGGATAATGGTTTATTATATGTATGTGCTATATGCATTTTCATCTCTCCTATCCAATTTGATCTTCAAATATTGTGTGCGATAAGTGCATATGTTTGCCAACCATAGGGCTAGGATCCCGAGGGGACAATGGACCTGTTCAAGGTACCCGATGTGTCTGTCTAAGGTCACATAGCCTACCAGGGACAAAACGAGGCTCTCTGAATTCTGGAACAAAACTTTTTCTAATCAGTTATGCTTCAACATAGAGAGACTGGGATCCAGTGGAAAAAAGAATTCTGAAGGACAGGGCCACATCATTAAGCTGACCGTAAAGATGTAAAAGTGACCTGTCCTGTGAATCAGTTGCATCCTGAATTTGAACTTTAATATATAAGGCATGAAACGGCGGGGAGATTAGAGCAGCTATTCTCAAAGTATAGACTGGGGAGATCTTTTCGGCAGGTTTGTGAGGTCAAAGCTATTTTTATATAACAATAAAATGATATTTGCCCTTTATCCTCATTCTCCACCAGTGGATGGCGGAGTGTTGTAGAGGCTTCGTGGTATGGGACACACAATAGGCTGAATGCAGAAGTCCTTCTGAGCATCTGCTGTCCTCTGTAGGTCAGACGGCCAAGAGGTTTGCAGAAATGTCACACAATGCCAACCCTCTAGTTAGGAACAAATAGAACCCACTCAGACAAAAGCAGTTTAAGTCCTCAATATTTGGAAGAGTGTAAGGCCATTCTGAGACCACTGATATTGAGAACCACTGGATTAAAGGGTAAGGATGATTTTTCAATTCAGCTTCTTTGAGAAGACTCAGATGAGAAGATCTAGTTTTCCTTTTGGCTTCTGATACCCGGACAAAATACAATGTTAAACTGGAAATTTGGCCATCGAGGGGTAATATGATCAGAATAGCTTAAACTGATTTGTACAACTGTGGTCACAAGTTTGCTTTGGGATCTTACTGCACTTGTGCATATTGGTGAAATTGATCAGAAATGGACTGGTTATTATTTGTGGTCTGTAGACACACAGAAGCCCTAGCTTTATATAGTGAGGGGTATCTCTACTGCACACACTAGCAGTCAGGGTTCTTGGGCGCTGACTCCAGTTGATTGGACAGAAAAAGAGTTCATCAAAAAGATACTGGAGCAGGGAGGGGGGAGGCTGGGGTTGTGGCTCAGCAGTAGAGCGCTCACCTAGCACATGCAGGGTGCTGAGTTCAATTCTCAGCACCACATAAAAAAAATAAAATGAAGGTATTGTGTCCACCTACAACTAAAACAAACAAAAAAGATACTGGAGCTGGGCGTGGTGGTGCACACCTGTAAGCCCAGCATCTGGAGAGGCAGGGGCAGGAGGATCACAAGTTAGAGGCCCAACTCAGCAACTTAGCGAGGCCCAAAGCAACTTGGTGAGATCCTGTTGCAAAATAAAAAAATGAAAAGAGCTGTGGATGTGGCTTAGTGCTTAAAGGCCCCTGCGTTCAATCGCTGGTACCAAAGAAAGAAAGAAAAAACAATACTGGAAGCTCTCAGCATTGGCAGGAGAAATGAAGACCTAGATCTGAAGCTAGGCTTCCAGAGCAATGAAAACATTACTCCAAAGAAGCGACTAATGGAAGGGGTCGTCACCCCTGCTGTTGTCTCACCAAGCCCTGGAAGGAACAGCTGCTGGGCTGAGATCTCACCCTTGCCAACACTGTCACCTGAGGTCAGACCTGTTGTCACCATCCTTGCCAGCAAAACGCACCCCTTGGAAAGCCTCTTTACTTCAGTGGCTGTCTTTGGAATCAAGTCTCTTTGGAGTGGTCTCATTGCCAGGACCCTGGACATTCACCTTCATTGAAGCTATAAGGGAGGCCGAGGTTTGATTAAAGTCTCTGGTCTTTTCCTTGGAGAGGTGAACACACAGGGCTGGAACTATTACACATATCACCAAGGAATGAACAGGAGCAGAGAATCCAGAAAACAGGTTTGACAACGTGTGGTGTCTGGAATCCCGGAGCCATGGTGGTACCAAGGGTCAGGCAGATCTGGGTTCAGATTCTGGCTTTGCTGTTGCTCCCAGCTGGGAGACCTGAGGGGAGTCACTTAAACTCTCAAAACCTCATGACATTCCCTGCCTCCTGGGGTAGATAAGAGGGTTAATTTAATTTCCTGGAAACAGTAGCTTCCAATATAATATTGTGTGTACCAGGTGTGCCTTCAGTATTACCAAATTTCAGGCTCTTTCATAGACACTTTCTCCTTAACAGAATAAGGAGGATCTGGGGTGCAAGGAGGCAAAAGGGATTGCCTAATAGTCGAGCAACAACCCTGAGTCTAGCTCCTATCCTAGTTCCTGAACCCCATCACCTCCTTGTGCAATCAAAAGGGGCAATCGACTTTCTGTCATGGAAGGCTCGAGCAAGAAGGCCCTCACCAGATATGGGTCCCTTGACCTGGGCCTTATGAGCTTCCAGAACTTTAGGAAATGAAACTCTGTCCTTTGTAAGTCACCACACAGGCTAAGATCCTTGCACTTTACAATTAAGACCAACTGATTGAGAGGAGAATCATGCAGATACTTGAAACAGACACAAGATCCCCAAATCAAGTAGACTATCCTCTCATCAAAGATACTTAATTGACAGAAATAGAAAAAGGGTATACGTAAGAAGGTTGGCAATCTATGGACACTTACTGCCCAGGGAAGAAAGAATTTATTTGTATCTTTTGATACTCTGTTTGAAGCTATCAGATTTTCTAAAAATTAAAATCCACTGACTCATTCCTCTTGCCTATGTTCAAATTACACACACACACGTACACACACACTTACATGCACACACACCAAGTGGAAGGCGTAATCAAGTAATAAAGAAGTACTCTTAAAAGTTAGCCGATTATATTAGCGTGAGAAAATTTAAGGTGCCTTTTACTCACGTATCATTCTTTTCTGTGTTGTTTAAAAATTTACCAGCCAGTACATCGTGTTAAAAATGATTTTTAAATATTTAAGAATAACAGTAAAGCTGTTTTCATCCTGGGGAACAAAGATCTGCCTCAATGTGGGTTCCCCAAGGAGCTGAGCCTGACGTGAGGATCTGGGAGCAGACAGTTCATGTGGGAGAAGATCTAAGTGCAGGTTTTCTAATGTGTGCTAAAGGGATAAATCTGAACATCTTCCAAGTGCGGCTTGCTGATCAGGAGAGCATTAGTGAGGGTCCTTCAAATAACAGGGCTCCATGGTAAAATGAGTTTGGGGGTGCGGGGCATTCCTTACTGAAGGACCTCTCGAGGTCTTCACCCCATGGATGTGCTCGGAGCCTTTCTGAGGGGGACTCCCAGAATCAGCCCTCCCTTTCATCCCAAAGTGACTGCATAGGATTCATGTTCCCGTGAGCACACTTTAGGAAACACGGGATGATCTCAGAGGCCACATCCAGCTATCAATTTGGTGAGTTCTATAATCTCCCTTAATCTTTTCCCCAAGTAAGCAAGATGAGGCAGAATGTTCAAAATCACTTGTCAAAACAAAAACCCAGTGGCTGGTTATTGGGACTCAAATGCAAATATTTCGAGTCTCCATTTTTTCCCCCACTACACAGTAGGAGGAGAGCAAGTGTTATAATTTGAATTGACTTTGCCCCACAAAGATATGTTGAAATTCTAAGCCCCCAGTACCCACAAATGTGACCTTACTTGGAAGTGGGACCTTCATGGAGGTAATCAAGTTAAAATGAGGTCATTAGTGTGGGCCCTAATCCAAAATGGTCTTAAAAGCAGGGAAATGTGGAGGCATAGACAGACAGGTGCAGAGGGAGACAGGAGGCAGATTGGAGTCACGCTGCCATCAGCCAATGACTGTCTGGGACCCCTCAGAAACTGGATGGGACAAGGAAGTATCTTGCCCCTACAGTCTTTAAGGGCAGCATGGCCCAGCCATCACCTTGGTCTGGACTTGGAGCCTCCAGAACGGTAAGATAATCAAGTCCCCTCCTTCTAGCCACCTGTTTGTGGTCCTTTGTCATGGCTGCCCCAGGGCAGCATAATACAGCTGTGTGGCACAAACCTTGTTGCTTCTTGCTCCGTCTGAGGCCTCGACAGAGCACCTGACAACCTGCCCAGTGGGAGAGCCACTGGCCTCACCCTGGGTTGACCATGCTTCTGCTTAACAGCTAGGAACAAGGAACTTCTCCACCCATTTCTTGGACCAATATCCCTCCTCCCTCCTCTCCTCTCCTCAGCAGCGAACAGGAGATCTGGGAGGCTCATGAGTCTTTTAAAAACAAACAGAGCCCCTTAATGTTCATGATCCCTTGTGTCTGGGCTGGGCTGTTTTCTTGTGCTGGACTTCTGGGATGTGGACTGTGACCCCTCTCTGTGGAAAGGGCCAGGAGTGAGCTTTGCCAACAGAGTTGGCCGGTATCCGTCTGCCCCCGGGTGCTGACACCTGTTGCTTGAGCCTATTTGTGGGGATCTCCTGGGTGCTCACTGTCCTCAAGGCAGGACTTGAGTTACCTGTGAATCCCTTCAACACAGACATGATGAGCTCTTTGGATTACACCCGTGCCAGGTTCCTGAGGCCCCAGAGACTCACAAGCTGCCTGAATCTCCACACTGACTCTAAAATAGGCAGAGAAGACCCATTTTTATTGGTGAGAAAACTGAGACCCAAAGGGTTGAAGGATCTTTTTCCAGGATCATGAAATTAATTCATGACAGACTGTGAGGTTGTCTTAATACTGTGGGATGAAAGGATATTGGTGCCAGTGAGTGGGAGTCACTTTGAGTCACAGGTACTGTGTGTGGGGGTGGTGGTTATCTGCAGCCTCTGGCCACCCTGCTCTTTGCCCAGAGGTACCTGGGGCAACAGGGGCCATCCTCTGTTGAGATGCAAATTTGGAAAGAAAGCAATTGCCCTGATGGGGGTGGGGGGTGCTGGTCAGGGAAATAGGCAGGAAAAGCTCTTGGCAGCCTGTGGGAGTGGAGAGTGACTGGAAACCAAGCCCTCCGAGGTGATTTCTGTAGCTTACTTTAAGGACCTGTGAACAAAACAAAACAAAATCTGGTATGAAGTTTCCAAAATACTCTCTCTCAAGTGCTGCCAAGTCAGGCTGTGTTTTCTGAGCCGCACTGAGGCAGGTTCATCTCCCACTCCCTTCAGAGGCCAGGGCTGCGGCCCTGTGGGGGCAGGAGTCCATCTTGAGCAATGGCTGGATAGGGCTTGTTTCCCCTGGCTCTCACTCATGTGCTCCTCATGCTGAGTTGCGCCAAATGGTGAAGAAATGGGCCAGGGATGAAATTCAGGTTCAGGAGGTCAGCCAGACGGAGGGTGGATCCTGGCCCCAAAGCCCCTGAGGTATTGAAGAAGATGGCGGAGCTCCCAGGCTCTTATACTTCTCCTGTGTCAGCATCGATTTCCTGTCTTTTCCCCAGCACAGATCTGACAGCGGTTCTTCCATGCTTGAAAGTCTTCAGTGGTGTCTTATTTTTGCCTGTAATTTATGGGATGAAGTTGAAATCTCTTAGCCTGACATTCAAGGATCTTGAAGATGTGGTCTTGGTCTACCTATATAGCCTGTCCCTTACTGGGTCCCACGTGAGCCCACCCTCTAGCCATACCCAGAACCTGAAGTTAGTTCCCCAGTGTGATTGTGCTTGTGCCAGGGGGAGACTGGCTCAGTGTGACACTGTAGATGCTCCATTCACATTCCTGATGATGCCGTGTCTGTTTTGAGTCAGGATTTCAGGGAGCTGGTCACAGCATTAAAAAAGAGCAAATTGGAGCTACCAGAATGGTGGCCCTTTGTCTGGGAATGACTATCTTTGGAATGAAATATCTACGACTGCACTGCACCCAGAGTGCAGTGAACAAGGGGCTCTGGAGCAGTCTGACCAGAGAAAATGTGATTAAACCATCTCCAAGAGGCTATTTGTGTTTTCTCCATTGGGAACCAATTCATGCTCCCCCTGACTTGGTGGCTAAAACCATTCTGGGATGTAGAATTCTTGGGTTAAGAAAGACCCACAGTAGCACCAGAAGCCTTGTGGTGCCGGCTGTAGTAGGGTCTACATCAGTGATTCTCAACTGAGGGCACTTTTGCTCCCTATGGACATTTGGCAAGGAACAATGTCTGGAGACAATTTTGACTGCAGAAATTTGGAGGGATCCCAACTGGCATCTGGCAGGTAGAGGACAGGGATGCTACTGAATGTCCTGCAATGCATGGGATAGTGCTTTACACCAAGAGGGATTCAACCCCAAATGCCAAAGGTGCTGGGGCTGATCCGTGGAAATGAGCACGGAGGTTCCTCAAAAGACTAGGCATGGAACCACTACGTGACCCAGCTAGACCACTCCAAATTTATCCTCAAGAATTAAAGTCAGTGTACTACAGTGATGCACGGATACCCATTCTGGTTATGCAGCACAATTCACAATAGCCAAACTATGGAGCCAATGTAGGTAGGTGTCTGTCAATGGATGGATGGATAGAGAAAATGTGCTATATATCCATGATGGAGTTATATTTAGCCATAAAGAAGAATGAAAGGTCATAATTTGCAGGAAAGTGGATGGAACTTGAGAACATTATGGTAAGTGAAATAAGCCCACACAGAATGTCAAGGGTCATATGTTTTCTCTCATAGGTGGAAGCTGGAGAGGAAAAAGGAGGAGTGAGGTGGGGGGAATCTCATGAGAATGGAAGGGATGTCAGTAGAGTAGAAAGGGATGGGGCAGGGAGGGAGGGAAGAATGGGAAGGGGATACACTGGGGAAAGGGTGTGCACGTAGGATTATGTAACAAGGAATCCCACCATAACTATAATGCACCAATAAAAAACGGGAAGAAAAAGCACCGAGGTTGAGAAATCCTGCTGTACATGAAACCAAACATCTGAGGATTTTCTAAAATCTTGATTACCAGCTGTGATAGTTTGTATTTCCAAAAATGGCCACAGTACAATATTGCCATCCTATGTGCTCTTCTGAAAGGTGATTTTTGACGCCTTCCTGTCAAGGGACAGAGTCTGATTCTACTTCCTTTGGCTCTGATCATTCAGATCTAGATTCTCCTCAAGTGAACCACACAGGCTTGAGATGCTGTTGGCTAATACAGACGATGGAAATGACTGTCTGGTTCCCAGGGCTGCAGCAGGTCCACACAGCATGCAGCTGCCACCTGGATCCTTTGGGAATTCTCATGCTAGGGAGCTCTTTTGGGAGAAACCTGACTTTCCTGAGACCGTACAGTGGAGACGCCATGTCTTAGGCTCCCCAATGGACAGTCTAGCTGAGCTCCCAGCTGTCAGCTGATCTAAAATGCCAGCCATGGGAGGAGCCACCATGGATGTCCAGCCCAGTCAAACCCTTCAGATGATCGTGGCTCCAGCCAACATCCGACTGTCACATAAGAAAGGCCCTGAGCAAGAACTGTCCTCTTGTGCCTTTTATCAGGTCCTGATGGACAAAAACTGTGATTAAGATAAAACGTCTGTCTTAAACCACTGTGTGAAGACAGTTTGTCATGCTATAATAGATAGATGGAATATCAAATTAATTTGGCATTTTTAAAATGATCTAGAGGGTTTCCATCTAATATTAAAGACAGGGATCCAGTCTTGGTTTTAAAAATAAGAAAAGCTTCCTCCTGAGCTTTGTGGTGGCAGACTGCTCAATTCGTAGGGAGAGAAGACTCAATACCAGTTTTAACAGGGAGAGGAAAGGGACGGCAGCTGACTTCAGCCAAGGTGGCACTTAACACGCAGGCCTGTGCCTTTTTCGGGTGTGCTGGGCTGGGACCCCTTATCTTTATGCTAGAGCTACTGGCCACTGCTATTTCCCTCAGGAGATGCCACAGTGAGATCAAGATCCTTAGAAAGAAATGCAGTGAATCAGCTCAGTGTGTCTTTCTGGCAAAGGTCCAAAACGTCTGTCTCCGGGTGGAGACTCACACTAATTATTCTAGAAACAAGGAATAAGTGGTTTTTCTCTTCCATTTCACCAGTGACGGGAGCATCCGAAGGGCAAAACAGGTTGTAAACATGGACATGTGAGTCAGAAATCCCACACCAGGGTGAAAGTCTGTTTTACCACCTCATTCCTTCAGATCCCTCATTAATCTCCTCATTGCTCTCTGCTAGGGACTGGATTACGTCCCTGTCCCCCACCCCCAATCCAGATCTCTTTCTCTCCTCTGCATGCACATAGTCAGGCCTTGTGAGGATATAGTGAGAAGGCTCCTTCTGCAAGCCAGGAAGAGAGCCCCCACAGGCCCCTGACTGACCAACACCTTGATCTTGGATTTCCAGCCTCTGGAAATGAAAGGGGTATTCTGTTGTTGAAGCTGCTCAGTCGATGGCATATTCTTATGGCAGTTTGAGCAGAGTGACAACCTCCCCTGTGTATTTTTTTTTATTTATTTTTTGCTACTTTGAGTCCTTATATAATAGCCAGAACGTCTTTTAAAAGTACAAACTGGCTTATGTCCATTGGCTTCCCGTGCCTAAGTGAGTTACATTCAAACTTCTTATTCTGACCTGAGACCCCAAATGATTTGTTCCCACCTCACCTTTCAACTTCCTCTTCATTCTCTGTCCTACAACATTACTGCATACTTTTGAAATTTCTGTCCCAGGCCCTTTGTTCTTGCTCTTTCCCCTTCCTGTAATGTTCTTCTTCATATCAACTCATGACTCAGCTCAAATGGAGTCTCCTCAGAGAGGTCTTCCTGGTCCATCTTATGATCATTACCTACGATAACCATCATTTTATATTCTTCATAGCACTTAATGTTATTCATGTACTTGGCTACATCCCTTAGTAAAAAGGACGTGCCTGGAGAGCAGGGCTCTGGCCTGTCTCCTTGACTCCTACATCCCAGGGCCCAGGGCAATGGCAGGAAGTAGAAGCTTTCCTCCTGGTGGTGGATGAATGGCTGAAGGCAGTCTCTTCCTGCTCCTTCTCACCTGTTGAACACCCCACCCATTCATCCCTCCCTGCCTAATCCCAACTCCCCATACCTGTGTACCACCTTCATTTGCTTTGTCCCGTGTTTGGCTCCTATGGGTGCTGTGTGAACCTCCCTGCTCTTGCACAACCTCCTTGAGGACACGAGCTGAACTTCCCTCACGATTGCATTTCCCTGTCCCCTCTCTCTTGTTACCTACATTGCACAGAGTGCTGTGGACATAGTAGTTGGGGACCTATGGCATTGCATTCCATTTTGATGGCTACCCCCTGCCTGGACAGGGGGCTCTCTCCTGCTCTGTTCTTGCAGCGTGGTGACGCAGTCTTTAGAAAACTAGAATTCACTCCTACTGGATTCTCAAGGAGATGAGCGGCTGCGAAGGCGAGAGAGACTGTTGAGTCAAGCTATTGTCTGGCTCCTCATTCTCAGCAGAACCAAAGAGATTATGACAGGATAAGCCGGAAGCCACAAAAATCGCAAAATTCCGTGCTATCAATGAAATGTAATTTCTGCTCTTGACTCAATTGCTCTTCTGAGCTAGGCCTGAACAATGTTCTGAGAATCTCTTTTAGTAGAATAGTTCCACCTAAGAATAGTAAGCATTAAATCCAAGACGGTTAGAGCTGGGAGGGAAGCAACCCACGCCGACTCTCTTTGCTGAGAAATGAGGACCTGAGACTTCTGGGGAGTTGTATTCAATGCCACGAGGCAGTCAGGGACCAATGTAGGACACTCGTGAGGCCTTCTGAACCTGGGCTGTGGGTGTTTTGTCCCAAGGTTACTTGTCCTGCCACCTGCAAACTGAATTTTTAAAATCCTTTATGCTCCCTGGCTATGGGGTGGGGATCTGCCTCTGTGGCTTGATTTCAAGGAGACTAGAAAAGCAACAGCTCTTCCTCCACCTACCCACTCTGGTCTCCCACCCTGACCTGTCGCTGGGACCAGACATTGCACCATTGGGACGGGTTATTTTGCCTTTGGACATAATCTGTCTGGAGACGGAAAGTTGCAATCTCAAGAGCCCGTAGAAGCCTAGCAGGGGATATAAATGATGCATTTTGTCACAAGTGAGGCAGTGGGGACTGGGGGACACAGGCCATGTCCCCAAGGGTCGGGGGGGGGGGCAGCCATTGCTCTTCTCCACCACAGAGAGGCCATATCTTCTGGGTTCAAGAGAAGTCAGACATGCAATCTTCTTTAAAATTCTTGTGACTTTTAAACACTGACAATCAATTTCAAAAAATTTAAGCATCCTCCAGACAAAACAAAAACAAACGAACGAAACCTCCAAATCTCTGCAAACTGAATTGGATCTTTGACACATGAGCATGGAAGCCTTCTGTAGATTCTTTCCAAGGGCTATTTGGGCCTGGGGATGGGACAGAAGAAATGAAAGGATTCCAATGAAAGGTAAGGCCAATGAGTTGGGTGCAAAACTGAAGGGGTGTAGACTCTGGGAAGACTCTGAACTTGCATGACCTGGAGAGTGAGCACCCCCTGAAGTTTTGCCACCTGGGTGCCTCACTAGCTTTCCCCTCACCTGGCCCAGAGTGTGGAGGTGGTCAGGGGAGGGAGCCGACCAGATGTGAGTCAGGGCGATCACAGCTGTAGATCAGGGTGGGTGGAGAAAACCTGGAAAGTGGATATGCAGTGGCAGGAAGACCACCAAGGACCAGTTTGGGAGATTGCATGACCCTGCACCAACTTCCCTGCCTTGGAGGGACAGGCACAGTGTGCCCCGGGCTCATGGCCCACTGTTTGTTTCCCTGATATTGCCACTCCTTCAGAAGCCTTGACTCAGTCCTGCCCCGAGTCACCTCATTTTCACAAGAAAGCGAGGAACAGCAGTTGCTTTTATCTCCCAACCAAGCAAGGCAAACCGTTGTTCACGCCATGCCTGGCCACAGGGCCTTGCCTCTCCTGACTGGGCAGGAGGCCCCAGAGCTGTGGGGGACCCTTTGGGATGGGCAGGGCAGGGGGCATCAGCTACCTCAGAGGTCCAGAAATGCAGCACGGGGATCTGCCTCCTGTGAGCCCCCTCAGGACGGCAGGCTTCTTGCCCTTGAGCTGCCATCCCAGTGGATTTTGACAAGGGGGAGGCTGGGCCTCAGAGGAACAAGGCCTCCTTGCCTCCCGAGTGGAGCTTAGCAGGAATCTGGAGGAACAAGATCTGAGCGGCTCCTCCTGCTGTCTCTCTGGCTCTCCAGCCAAACGCCTGTGGTTTAGGCTCAGCGTCAGGGACAGCTGGGTTTGTTTTGGTGTTCAAACTGGGGGGGGGGGGGAAGGGACATGGTTTTAACATCAAAAAAGATAAATTATTTTCAAGACAGAGAGGAGAGAAGGGTTCCAGCAGGAGCCCTTGACGGCTTCTAGCCCTGCCTGTTCCCTCCCAGTGTCAGAGAACAAATGCCTGACAGGAGCCAGCAGTTAGCAAGTGGCCCTGGGGAAATTAAAAAGCAATGCGGGGGGGGGGGGGGGGGAGTGGGATCAATTATCCCCAGGGCGTCAGCAGAGTCCACAAAGCCTCAGCCTGGGGGTCTCTGGTGCTCCTCCCCATTTGCCTGAGTCCTTGTCACAGGCCACTTGCCAGTGTCTGGGCCTTGAATTCTGGGGGGGCTGCTGCTTGAGGGAGCCAGGGAAGGGGGGCTCTGGGTGACAGAAGAGCCGTGGCCACTGTGTGGAAATGCTGGACTTTGGGGGAAGCTGTCATTGAGAAAGGGAGATAGTAGACTTTTCTGGGACCCTAGAATATGTCATTGGGACCAGGGAAGAGAGAGAAAGGAGACACATTTTCTTGCTAAATCTAAGCAAGCAAGTAAATGAACAAATCAGCAACCAGGGCTGTCGGCCGTGGGGTCTTGGGTATTGGTCACCTCTTCATAGCCAGCTCTGGTCCACTCTCCCCCTGCCCCTATCTGTGGCAGATCCTTCTCCCAGGTATTCTGTCTCATCCATCTGCTTCTTTCTTGCAAATTGCTTATCAAAGTCTGTAAATATCGTGCTTACTGCCTGCCTCCTTGTTTATTTTCTACTTGCAGGTCTGGGTGACGAGCTTCATGCTGGTAGAAGCTTTGGTGCCTTGGTTATTCTTATGTCCCCAGAGCCTAGCACAGTACCTGGTATGTAGTAGGGACTCAATAAATGCCTTCGATGGAACATAGGAAGCATGAATGAGCACTCCAAGAGGAAACAAGTTCCCACCACTGGGGATTTAAGCAACAGTTGGGTGGCCAGTAGTCAGAAGATACACACCCAGATTGCTTAAAGTTACATTGGCTGCACTGGCAAGTTACTTTTTCTTGTGTAAAGTCTTTTGTTGGATGTTTCTGAGGGGTAGGCAGCTGTGCTCTGGGAGGTGGGTTGGGAACTTGAGGCCCTTTCATCTTGAGGCTCCATCTTCTTCTATCTGTGGCTTTTTAGGTCACCAGGCTCAGTCACAATTTGGTGGGCGGACTACAGCCAGGCCTGGGAGATGAGCGCACACATCCTTTCCCCTCTCACTCCACTGGCTGGAGCTCTGTCCCATCTAATTGCAGGGCTTGGGTCATGGCCCAGGAGGAAGAGGAGACAAGTTTGGTTCATAAGCTGCCAGGCTTTGCCATGCCTTCCCCCAGGCAGGAGGTGGGATCTGATGGCTCCTGGGAGCCTCTCCAATTGCCAACATTAGCATGGGAAAGTCTCCTGTTTCCCTTTTACAACAACTTAAGGAGATGTCAGGTCCTTGTCACCTCTCTTTCTCTTTTAGCCTTGTGATTCTTTTTCCTTTTTGCTCAAGAATTCCCTTACGTGTTTCTGGTGTGTCATGATGGACAGTGAGAACGTTTACTTAGGCAACCGCAAAAATGCCCAAGGCAGACAGACCTGTCTAGGAAAATGGGCTCCGCCATGCCCAGTGGCCTTGGGCAAGGTATCTGACTTTTCTGGTCCTCAACTTTCTCCTCTAGAAATGAGGAGAATTGCAATCCCTGTTTTTGTAACATCATGAGGCTTAAAAGAGCAGAGGGGTATAGCACTTAGGGTGCATTTATTCTGAGTTGCTGTCCTAAGTGCTTTAGTTTCACCATCTTTTTAAAGTTTCAAGCAACTCCAGTAGATCTATTCTTAGCCCTAGTTTTACAGAAGAGAACACAGAGTCACCAAGAGATTGAGCAGCTTGCCTAAAGTCATGCAGCTAATAGGTTGGGAACTAGGACTTGATCATTCAACTCCAAAGCCCACAAAGCACATAATAGACGGTAGCAACCCTGAGTACCATCGGATGATTTCTTTTTTTTTTTTTTTTGGTTATTATTTGCTCTAGAGGGTGAGCCAGTCCTGGCTGTATTTCTGATACCACTAATGATTTGTAAAACATTTTACAGTCCATAAACTGTCTTTATGGTTCTTAGCTTGACAGTTCCTTACAATAATCATAAGGTGGTTTCACTACTGTGCCCCTTCTAGAGGGGATTAAAAATGAGCCCCACAAAGCATGAGTCACTGGCCAAGGTCACTTAGGCAGAAACTGGTGGAGCTGGCTCTCAAACTGGCTTTTGATAAAGGCAGAACTCTGGTGCAATTCTAGTTAATATTCATTAAGTACTTAAACGGTGTTTGGAACATAGTAAGCACGATATAAGTGTTTACTAAAAAGCTAAATTAAATAAATATTGCACCCCACAGCCCTCTTTCAACACATCTTTCTCGAGCACCTGCGCCCATCTGTGAGGGAGGGAATGTATAGTGAGGGCCCTGGGTCTCCTTTGGCTCCCACCTCCACCTTTGTCCCCAGAGCCCTCTTATGCCAGCTTCTTAAAATCTGGGGTCTTCCCATAATAAAACAAAACTGGCTACTATTGTTGCTGGTTTTCAGGCACCTGCCTAGGGCAGCCTGATAGAACCTGCTTCTAGAATGGTATTGTCAACTAGCGCCTTCTCAGACAGCATATGACAGGGGCTTCACTTAACCCAAAGGAATGACTGGAAGCAGAATTTGAGGCATTGCATAGGCCCAGGGCAGGGGTGGGTGGGTGGGGAACCAAGAACCTAAAATCAAATCACCGGGAACATGGAAGGAAGGACAGCCGGATCTTCTGGGGCAGGTTCTACCTGGAGTCCACCCTGACTGACTGAGAGAAAAATTGATGGTGTTTCTGTTTTACTCTGTTTCCTTCCATCCAATCTCCTCCTTGGAAAGTTGTCTAGAAGATTCCTAACATTCCTTGTCATGTCAGACCCCAAATTATTTCTAATTTGTGTTTTTAATGGAACAGATCCAGAAACTCCCAAACAAGGAGGACAGCAAATTGGAAAATATGTCTACACTTCAACAAGTTTCACTAAGTGTTTCAGGCACCGAGAAGGCAGAGCACGTGCGTCAGCCACGGCCTCCTGTCTCAGTCCATCCGTGCTGCTGTAACAACAAAACCACTTGGCTGGCACATAAACCCCTGACGATTGCTTCTCTTAGTTCCAGAGGAAGTCCAGGATCAAGGTGTCTGATGAGGTCCTGTTCCTCATAGATGGCCTCTGCCTGCATCCTCACATGGCAGAAGAGGCAAATAAGCTCCCTTATTTTATTAGTCACCAGTGTCACTTATGAGGGCCCTGGCTTCAAGATGTCATCTTCTCCCGAAAGGCTCCACTTCCTAACAGCATCACTTTGAGGGTCAGGTTTCATCATGGGAAGTTTGAGGTGTGAGGCGCACAAACATTCCGACCACAGCACTCCCCCCACCTTTTATGCCCTTCTTACAGAAAATTCTATTTATTCCATCCTGATAGTCCTGCTCTCCATTTAAAGGCTAAGCCCAAAGTTCATGTAAATGCCAGCTAAGTCAGAAGTGAGTGGGAACTCAAGGTATGATTCACCCAGAGGCAAATTGCCTGCTAGCCAGGAGCTTGTGGAATCAAACTTGTGCTTCTAAAATACAGTGGTGGGACAGGCATGGGCTAGACACTCCTGTAAGTCGAAACTGTAATGCTTGACAAGGCTCTTTGACTTAGCGTCTGCCCTCCAGGCCACGGCGGCGGAGGTCTTCCCTTGGTAGCATTGTCGGGCAGGGATTTGGCCCCCAAGACTCTTAGCAGACTAGTTCTCATGGCTTTGGAGGCCTTGTCCCCACCACAGCCCTTGTACCAAGCTTGGGCTCTCATGCTGGTGGCTCTGATGCTCTGGGATCTCAGAGGTGTTCCCATACCCCTGGCTGCATTGGGCATCACCCTAGGGGGGCTCTCTGCAGGGTCCCTGCTCCTGCAGTGGGGTATCCTTTGAACTGTAGTGGAGGCAGCCACATCCCAAACCTGGGGGGCCAGCAGAGATGGCATCCCACAGACAACAAGATTTAATGCCTGTACCTTGAGGGTGGCGAAGAGGGGCAGCCATTACTACTCACATAGCATCTGGGCTGCCAGAGCTGACCCTGTCCCAGGAGCACAGCCTCCTGGGAGAACAAAGCCTGGGGATTGTGTGCCCCTGGCCCTGGCACTGTTGGCATCTGATGGTAGCCATAGACCCATGATTCCCCAAATGCCTTTGGGGTCATTCTTCCATTATCCTCGTGAACAGCACCTGGCTTCCCGAGATGGCTTTCCACACCAACCTCATGACAAGGTCCTTGGCATACCCTGGTTCTCTCCCAAACAGGCCTTCTCATTTTTTTTTCCAATGTGGATTGGCTGAGAACCCACACTTTTATGTTCTGTTTCTCTTTCGATGAGCAATTCTGTCTTTTGTTTCTCTATTTTTGCATTTTACTAAAAGCACTTGAGAGAAGCCAAGTGACACCTTCAACACTTTTTCTTAGAAACAGCTTTGGATAGATCTCCAGCCACATCACTCACCAAGTTCCTCCTTCCATAAAACAGCAGGACAGAAGGCAATTCCGTTCATTGCCATTTCATAACTAGGATTATCTTTCCTCTTCTGTCCAATAACATGTCCTCTCTGTAGGAGATCTCACCAGAATGACCTTTACTGTACGCATTTCTATTTCCATTTCATTCACTGCCACTTATGTATTCTCTAAGAAAATTCAGGCTTTCTCTGCAGATTCTCTTTGTCTTCTTCCTGGGCCCATAATTGCCCTGAAAGGTCTATTGGCAGCAATGCAGGCTTTATATAATGTGCACCTCAAAACTCTTCCAGCCACTACCCATTAGCCACTTCTAACGCTGCTCCTACATTTTTAGGTATTTTTTTATACAGCAGCATCTCCACTTCTTGGCGCCAGTTTTCCATCTTGATCTGTTCAGGATGTCATAACAAAAATATAAGCTGGTGGTACAGCAAATGCTTCTTCCTCACAGTTCTGGAGGCAGGGAAATCCATGATTAAGGGGCTACCAGATTTAGTGTCTGTGAGGATCAGCTCCTTACGGATGGTGTCTTCTCACTTGTCCTGTGTGGTAGGAGGTCAAATGGGCTTCCTTGGGCCTGTGTTATAGGGCACATCCCTCTTCCTGAAGGCACTAGCCATGTGACCCTATTTGTGGTCCTATGATCATACCTCCTAATACCATCACTCTGGTGGTTAGTTTTCAACATGAATTTGCAGAGATGGGTGGAGCAAGGGACAAAAATCACTGACCCTCCCAGTGAGATAGCTGGTAAAATCTGATTCCATCTTTCATACGAAAGTAGGATCCACACTAAATGATCCCACAGGTCTATTTGTTTTGTTTGCCTTTTTTGGTTTTTGCAGTACTGGTAATTGAACCTTGGGGTGCTCTACCACAGAGCTACATCCTCAGCCCTTTTAATTTTTAGTTTGAGACAGGGTCTTTCTATGTTGCTGAGGCCAGCCTCAAACTTGAGATCCTTCTGCCTCAGCCTCCCAAGTTTCTGGGATTACAGATGTGTGCCATGGCACCTGTTGTCTCTTTGGTTTGTTTTAGGATCTATGATCACGACATAGCAATCCAAACTACAGAGAACTTATTTTGCTAGTTCAAAGAACTTCTTCCATAAGTAAAGAAATCTTAAAAATGGGTTGTGTCCAAATATATGAAAAAACACTCAACATGTTTAGTAATTAGGAAAATGCAAATCAAAACGATACTGAGATTTCCTCTCGTGCCAATTCGAATGGCAGCTATTGAGAATTCAAATATTAATAAATGCTGGAGAGGATGTGGAAAAAGGGGCACTCACACATTCTTGGTGGGAATGTGAATTAGTACAACTATTATGGAAATCAGTATGGAGGTTCCTCAAAAGGCATGAAATCACCTTGTGACCCAGCTATGCTGATCCTTGGAACTTATCCTAAAGAATCCATGTCATCGTACTATAGAGATATGTGCATATCTATCATGTGTATAGCAGCACAATTCACAGTAGGTGAGCTATGGAGACATCCTGCATGCACATCAGTGGATGAATGGATAAAGAAAGGTGGTATGAATACACAATGGAGCTTTATTCTGTTCTAAAAAAGAAAGTAATTGTGTCCTTTGCAGGTAAATGGATGAAAATTGAGTGCATCTTGTTAAGTGAAATAAGCCAAACTCAGAAAGTCAAGGGTTGTGTCTTCTCTCATAGGTGGAAGTTAGGGAAAATAAAGTCAGTCATGGGAGGAATCTCATGAAAATAGAAGGAAGACCAGTATAATAGAGGAAGGGGACCAGGAGGAGAGAGGAGGGGAAGGAAAGTGGGGACACTGGGGACTAAAAGTCACCAAATCATATTGCTGTATGTGTGCATGTACAGATACGAGACAATAACTTCCACTAATATGTGAAATTATAATGCACCAACAAGAGAGCTTAAAAAAGAAAGGAAACATGGGAGAATCCTTAAAATAAAGATGCCTGAAAATCAAGCTTTTTAGAAATAAGACCCCTGATTTATACTGGGCATCTGACTGCAGGGAAGAAAGATGGCATTTCCCATCCTTTTGTGCAGCTGAGAGTGGCCACATGTCGAGGTTCTAACCAGTGAAATGTGTGCACAATTTCTTGACATGATCTTAAAGGACTACTTAGTGAGGACATGGTGATGAGTCATTGTGGGCCTCGGGATAAGGACAACCCCCTGGGGAGAGTGGAGCAAGGGATAGGAGGGAAGAGGTGAACACCTACCTTTCTTCTTCTTCTTCTTTTTTTTTTAATCATATCTATTTTCATTAGACAATTTTGTGATAACAGAGACAAAGCATTATGCTTATTATTTCTACTTTAAGTATAATTAACCTAAGGCTAAGGAAGCTCATACCTTGTGACCCAGGTGGGCTGTTACCCACATACCGAATGGCAGAATGTAGAATATAATCCCTTGTAGGCATCTTCCTAGAACTTTGGTTATCTTCAGTATTCACGCATGTCCATGTATACTTAACTTCACATAAAGTCTTGCTTCAATTGGCTTGTGCTTATTTGATCAAATGTTCCATCTTTCCTCATTCAGTGGACCATATGTTTCTTCTTACCTATGGTAAGTTAATCCTCAGGGTTTTCCTGAACTTGAGGCTATCAGATAAAATAGTGGAGACTCAGTCACATTTGCATTTCAGATATGTGAATGAATACTTTTAGTAGAAATATGTCTTAAATGTTGCACAGGATATAGTTGCAATATGTGGGACTTATTTTTTAAAAATGTGTCTTTGCAACTCAAATTAATTAGCTGTCATGTATGTCTATTTGCTAAATCTTACCACCTTAATGGGCCACATCAAATTATGGTACCATCAATGTAAACCCACTTTTTATCCTCTCCTGGATCTTTGAGTTGGGCTGTGGTGCTAACTGCAGAATACTTCATGGCATAGGGTGACTGCTATAGGTACATTAGAAAATTATTATCTGTCATTGAATTTCCTAAATTGAAGCAGAATTCTATTTTTTTTTCCTTTTGAGAAAGAAGAAAATAAAAGTGACTGATGGGAAATACAGCAAAATAAAACAGCAATCTTCATGTTTTCTTTCAGCATTTTATGTTTTCATTATTTTTTTAATTGATTTTATTTTTTGAATACATGATAGCGGAATGCATTGCAATTCATATTACACATATAGAGCACAATTTTTCATATATCTGGTTGTATGTAAAGTATGTTCACACCAATTCATATCTTCATATATGTACTTTGGATGATGATATCTATCACATTCCACCATCATTCATAACCCCCTTCCCCCTCCCTTCCCCTCCCACCCCTCTGTCCTATCTAGAGTTCATCTATTCCTCCCATGCTCCCCCTCCCTACCCCATTATGAGTCAGCTTTCTTATATCAGAGAAAACATTTGGCATTTGTTTTTTGGGGGGGATTGGCTAACTTCATTTTAGCATTATCTTCTCTAACTCCATCCATTTACCTGCAAATGTCATAACTTTATTCTCTTTTATTGCGGAGTAATATTCCATTGTGTATATATGTCACATTTTTAAAATCCATTCATCCACTGAAGGGCATCTAGGTTGGTTCCACAGTTTAGCTATTGTGAATTGTGCTGCTATAAACATTTATTGTTATCCATCATTGAATTTCCTAAATTGAAGCAGAATTCTATTTTTTTTTCCTTTTGAGAAAGAAGAAAATAAAAGTGACTGATGGGGAATACTGTGGACTTTCTTCTTTTCTTTTCTTTCTTTTCTTTCCTTCCTTCCTTTGTTTCCTTCTTTATAGGACACAGTTTATTTCATCAGTTCAATGAGAAAGCACAGATAAAGTTTCTTACTATGATTATAGATATATTAATTCCTTTAATTCTATCAATATTTGCTTCATGTCTTTTGAAGTTTTTCATTAAGCATTTATATATTTATGACTATCACATCTTCTTAATGAGTTGATCTGTGTCATTTTGAAATGTTTCTATTTATGTCTAGTATTATTATTTTTATCTCCCAAATATGTTTACTTTTAATTTAATATAGCCATTCCAGTCTCACATTGACCCTGTTGGCATATCCACACACTCTATGGGTGTGTAGGGACATCGATTTTAGTTTTACCTATGCGTGTCATTAGGTTTAAAGTAGATCTTTTGCAGATAGCATATAATCTAGTCTTATTTTATGTCTGTTCTGTTAATGTCTTTCTTCTAGATGAAGTGTTTATTACCTTTATAAAATAAAATTTAAATGTTATAATAGTTCTAGATTTACAAAAAAATTTCAAACATAATCCAGAGTTTTCATTTTATAATTTAGGTTCTCTTATTAAAACTAAAATTACTAATATGTTATCTCTTAGTATGACTATTGACATGGTTGGGTTTAAATCTACCATTTCAATATTTCACTCCACTTTTTTTAATTCTTATTTTGATGTTTTTACTCTGTCTTAGAAATCTTATTGAATGTTTAGTCTACCTTCTTACATTGTATTATCAATGGTTACTCTAATGCAATATAAATGTCCCTGCTTTTAAGTTTACTTGGAAGCTAATATTGCATGGATTCACATAACACATAGAACTCTTGCATTGACCCCTGCCTCCCCCACTCAGAATGTTTTATGTTGTAGTCGTTATAAGTTGTCTATCTTCTTACATGATAAAACCAGAAGGATAATCATATAATTTTCCCTTAAAACTGCTATAGTATTTTAAAAAGAAGTCAAGAGCAAAATATAGTTTTTATAGTCATCCGTGCACTTAGTATTTCTGATGCTCATCACCTTTCCTTGTGATGACTAGAATTTTCCTCTGTGTCATTTCCCTTATGCTTGATGAACCTCATCGTTTCTTGTAGCACATGATGCTGGCCCCAGATTGTCTAAGTTCTCTTTTATCTGAAAATGTCATTTCTTGAAGCATTTTAAAAAACGATGCTCCACTGTCTTGTGACCACCATGGTTTCTGATAAGACTTTCATGATCATTTGAGTCATTAGTTTCCCCATAGGCAATACGTTATTTTTGGCTTCTTTCAAGGTTGTTCTTTTTAGGTTTATTTTCTAGAAATTTAACTACATTGTGTTAGGCATGTTTTCCTTGTTTTACCTTCTTTTTGGATTTTTCTGAGTATTTGAATTACACATTTATGTCTTTCAACTAAATTTGTAGAGTTTTCAGTCATTATTTCTTCGCATATTTTTTTCTAATTCACTCTTTCTTCCTTTTCCTCCTAAGAATCTTACTTGTTTTACTTTTGATGTTATTTCACAGTTCTCTGACGCAGTGTACTTTTCTTTCCTGTAATTTCCATTCTGCTATTAAACTCATCCAGTAATTTTTAGGAGAAAAAAAAAATCCGATACACTCTTTCAGTTCAATAGTTTCCATCAGATTTAAAAAACATTTCCTGTTTATCTTTTTAGATTTCCTGGTTTCAATTAATTTCAAGAGTATTTTCTTTCATGTTGTTCAGCATGGTTATACTCTCTGCTTTTAAGTTTTTGTTGGATAATTCTAACATCTGGGGCATCTTGGAGCTTGACCATCCCTAGAGAATGACTCACATTTTTCTGGTTCTTCGTTCTTTAAGTAACTTTGAGTTATATTCTGGATATTACAAGCGCTGTATTGTAAAGACTCTGAATTCTGTTGTATTCTCTAAATGAGTGTATATGTTTTTATGTTAGCTGGCAATTAAGTTGGCTGACTCAAAAGTATAAACTCTTGATTGTGATGCCTAGCATCTCAAATCTTTGTTCAATTTTAGCTGCAAGAAGCTATTCCTCTGCTTTGTACATGATTGGTGTAAAGGTTAGCCAGAGACTTTAGCAGAATTTTCACGTACAACTGGGAGCACATTTTTGTGACTCTCTTCTTTCTGGGATTTTTCTCTCACTGTTCAGTAGGTGTGCTTTCCCAGTCTCTGTCCTCTGGTTCTTCAGGCTGGAAAGGTGATGGTTTCCTTTGAACTTTTAGCTGCTTCCTGTTGTACCCCTGTGATCACACCTAAGGTTAAAGGTGAAAAACTGGAAACTCACTCTGTATTGGTCCCTTCTTTCATATTTTGACTTCCCTATGAAAAATATGGCTTCTTTTTGGTTCACTTTCTGGAGGCTCTCGATAGATTTTTTTAAAAACATTTCTTCTCCAGAGTTTATAGTCAATTACTGAATGGTCAATCTGTTACGAGTTTAATTTTTCTGTGCCAGAAATGAAACTCTGAATATTTTAAGTTTTTATACATACATCTCAAACTATTTGAAATACTCTAAAAATCCTAGACTTACGGGACCTGAACTTTATGGCTTAATATGTAGTCATTAAAAGCAATTAAGACCAAGTAGAAATATTTATGATTAAGTGAAATTGACATGATATAAAATCATGTCTACACTTTGATTGCAGCAGTGTAAAAATTTGTGAATACATACGAAGAAGAATTGGAAGGAAACTTTGAAAAACATACAAATCTTATTAACAGAGTTTCTTTATCTTTCTAAAAAGCAACTTTGTTATTCGTGCAATAAATTTTGGTACTGTGAGTAATAATTCAGGGAGAAATATTTTCTCTCAACCTTCAAGTTAATTTTTCATGTTGCTGATTGTTCTGCTTGCCAACCAGAAGCATTTTCATCTACTATATTCCCACCTATTTATTTTCGCTTTTGCTATCTGAGCTTTTGATGTCATGTCCAAAAAATAATTGCCAAGGTCAATGTCAAGTTTTCCTCTGGGATTTTTACGATCTCAAGTCTTGCATTTAAATTTTTAATTCATTTTGTATTGATTTTTGTATGGTGGATGTGGGGGACCTGGTTTTATTCCTTTTCATGTGGATGTGGTTCTCCCAACACCACATATTGAAGAGACCATCCTTTCCCCTTGTTACTGTTCTTCTCATTAAGTACTTGGCCTCAAGTGCTTGGGTGTTCTCTCTTCTATTCCATTGATCTCCGGGTCTCTTTTTATGTCCCTAAAATACTATATTTTTACTATTATAGTTTCATAATATAATTTGAAACCAGGAAGTGAGATGTCAGCACCTTTGTTCTTTTTCAAGATTACTTTGGTTACTTGGTGTCTTTTTTGGATCCACATAAATTTTGAAAATGTTTTTCCATTTCTGTGAAAAAAACATCCTTGGAATTTTGATAGGGATTGCATTGAGCCTGCATTATCACTTTGGGCAGTATGAACATTTTAACAATATGAATTCTTCCAATCCAAAAGCATGCAATATCTTCCTATGTATTTTTTTCCTTTTCACTTTCTTTTGTTGGTATCTTACAATTTCTAGTGTACCTCACGTCCTTTACCTATTTGGTTGTATTTATTCCCAAGTATTTTATTCCTTTTGATGCTACAGTGACAGGGATTATTTTCTTTTTTATGTAGTTCATTCTTGGTGTGAAGTCTCACTACTGATTTTTGTACGTTGATTTTCTATTATGCTGTTTTACTAAATTCTTTTATGAGTTTTTACAGTTTTTTTTGGGGGGGTGGAGTCTAGGGTTTTCTACTTGGGGGACCATGTTACCTACAAACAAGGAAATTTTCATATCTGCCTTTCCATCTTGATGTCTGCTGTCAATTTTTTTTTTTTTGCTTGATTGCTCTTGAAATTAGATTCAGATACTATACTGAGTTTGAACAGAAAAAGGAGATAAAACAGGGATTGATAAATGACAGTGCATTGAGGCTTCCAGGGGAGGGGTGGAGAAACAGCAGCCAGGTTTGGAATCCGCACGCACTGTGGCTTGGAACACATCCTCTCCTCTCTGAGAGCCTTCGCCTCTGCCCTTATGGGAAATGGAGCTTCCTGCTTTAAAGACTAGTAGCTCAGAGCAAATCCAAGAGTCATAGACTTCAAATGGCCCTGAGAAAACATGGTGATAAGTTTGGGGAAGTGAATCAGAAACATATGGATCAGATTTTGTGTGAAATTATGTACAGACTTTTATAGACAGAGAACATTCTCAAGAGAACAAGCACGTTTTGACATTCCTTACCCAAATCTCAAACATTTGAGAGATGCTTGTGAGTAATTTCTTTAAAAAGAAAAAAAGCAAAACAAATAAAAAGAAATTTTTGATTTTCAGAAACTTGGAAAGTATGCTGCCCCCAACCATTCTCTTTATATAGTAGGGCATGTTCCCGTTCCTGGTATAATACTCTCTCAGAAGAGGTCAAATGGAAAAAAGAAAAAAGGGAAGAAAGAAAGAAAGAAAGCAAGAAAAAATATGGCCTGCATTCAAGATATTTCTTCTGCCATTTACCACCTTTGAGAACTGGTTAATTGCCTCATGTTTAGTTTCTTCCTATTTTTAATGGGGATGTAATATCTTCTCTGCAGTGTTGCAGATGAGGGACAATACCTACAATGTCACTGTATAAAACTTATGGCCCATGGGCCATGATGGTTAGCCCTTGATAAAGCCCTGACAATTGTTACTATATTGTCACATAAATCTGTTTTGTCTTATTCCCTGAATACATAATACTTTTTAAATCAAATTACTATTTAACTATTGTTTGCATTAGACAAAGAGAGAAGCTCATAATTGAGGTAATTGGTAAGCTCATAATTGAGGTAATAGGTAATTGGTTAGTGTGCTGTTTTTAATAGTCATCAGAACTCAATTCAAATTCTGCTTCTACTTATTAGCTGTATAACTTTGCAAAGGGAATTAACTTCTTTAAGCTTCATTTTTTTCATTTGAAATGCGAATGATAGCGACACTCACTTCTTAGTGTTATGAAGATGAAATAAAACAATGAGTATGATCTGCTTGATATGGCGCCTGTATGTGATAATGCTAAAAAAATGGCAATTGCCATCATTATCTCCATCATCAACATCATCATCACCATCCTTATCTCCTTCACCATCATCACCAACAAATATTCTTTTGTTATGGTTTAGATGTGGAGTCCCCCAAAATCTCATGTGTGAGAAAATGCAAGAAGGTTTGGAGGAGAAATGATTGTCTTAGCCCAATCAGTGATTAATCCCTGATGGGATGAACTGAAATGGTACGGTGTGGCTGGAGGAGGTGGGAATTGGGGCTTGGCTTTGGGTATATATTTGTATCTGGTGAGTGCAGTCTGTCCCTCTGCTTTCTGATCATCATGAGAGCCCCTTCCCTCCAACACCCTCTCTCACCAGGATGTTCAGCATTACTTTGAGCCCTGAGGAATGGAACCACCCTTCTATGGACTCTGAAACCTTGAGCCCTCGAATAAAATTTTCCTCCTCTACAAGTTGTTCTGGTCAGATCCTTTAGTCACAGCAGCAAAATAGCTGACTAAAACATCTTTCTTCCTTCTTTTCCCAGTGTTAGCTATCCCAATCCACTTAGGTAACAAAAATCCCCATCTAAAATAAAATATTACTTACACAAATGCTGGGGGCTTTGCTGCTGCTTGTCTGCTCTTCTTAGGTTGGCTCGACTTAGTATTACTTTCCAAATTTACCTCCAGAAAGTATTTGAGACTTTTCCCATGTTTTTCCTGAAAAGATGGTGTCTAAGCATAGATGCATTACAATTGAATTCATTAGTGTCACGGAATGGCAAAACGTTGATGTCATAGCAAATGCCCAACGGATGAGCCGGTTTCATTGTGCTTAACTTGAAGCCTGGAATTCTGAGCCATGGTTCAACAAAAGGAGCAGGAGACTAAACTTACACAATGAAAATTGTTTTGTCTTTTTAAAGGAGCAGTTTTCAAAAGTGAGTGTTGAATGAACATGTGATAGAACAATTTACATATACGCTGAAAGTGTCTTTTTAATCTTATACTTTAAAAAGACTTATTTAGAATTATGACTTGACATCCTCTTAGTTCATGGGATGCAAATCTGCCACATATATTTTCAACACTCTTTTCTAAAATTTTTTAAGGTTGTGCTAACATTTTTGGTTGCGAAAATTTGTATTTTTCCGTTGCCTTCATTTCCATCTTGTGGTTTGTCTATTTTAATAAATGGCCTCACATTTAAAAATTGTAAAAAAAAACCTACCAATTTAGAAAAAAAGAAAAAGAAAGGAGCTAGGGATGGAGACTTCAGGGACTAATTTGCTTTCTGCATCTCCTTGAGAGAAGTTCGTTGCAAGCAGTCCCGGCAGATGAGCACTGGAAGTCACCTTGGAATCGAGTTTTCAGCATGTGTTTATGGCATATCTGCTTTGAGCCCAACATTGTGCTAAATGCAAGGAATAAAAATAAAATGTATAAAATACGATCCTTGATTTTAGGAAGCTCACAATCCAGGTAGAGTATTAAAGGCTACTAAAATGCAAAATTTACCAATAAAGGGGACATTAATTGACTTGGTCTAGGGAATAAAGGAGGGGAGGCACTAATGGTGCTTTACGTGAGCTATCTCATTTAATTCTTACAACATCCTGTGACACATGCACCTTATTGTCTCCATTTAACAGAATAAGAAACTGAGGCCCAGAGAGGTTAAATGATCTCTTCTATCAACAAAGAAAAATGGTGACCAACTCCATGATTGTGCTGTCAGAGTTGGACAGAAATGATTCTTCTGCTTTAGAGGGATCAAGTGAGAGGGGAAAACAAGAGGGCAAGTTTTTCCATCTGTACAATGGGTTGTAGTAACTATCGAGCAAGGTGCAAAGGGAGGCATTTTTTTTTTTCTACGGACAGAACATTATGAAGATGATACAATTCACACTCAGTTTTGATCTCTAAGTTCTTCCTCTTCTCTGATAACTCCCCTAAATCAAATCAGCCTCTGAAACAGTGCTCGGGATGTACTAAAACATCATTGCACTTCACATGATAAAACACCATCCAGTTTACGTGCAGATCATTTTTCCAATAACATTATAGTGACAAAAATCAACAAGTTTCTTGTCAGAACATCTTAGTCATTAAAAATGCATTAACAGCTCATTATTCAAGATGCTGTACTAATTTTACTCATTTCCTATTGAAGCTTATTAAATACTAAGAGCCTAATCAACCAGAAGTACTGTTCAGTGGCCACAAAGACTACGCTCCATTAAAGAAAAAAAAAAGCATCATGACAAAAGTGGTAATTATAATACATTGTATTTATTTGGCAGTGAGCTCTTCTAATGGGATGGCTTTGGGATTTGTGTAGAGTGGAGTTGAGGATGCAGTTTATTCAAAATTAAGGGGGTGTTTGAGAGAGAGAGTTTTTGTTAGCAAGCAGTGAAGTCTTAAGGGCTTCTCGGAATTCTCCAGAAAACCGAGACTGCTCAAATGCTAAAAGTACTTCTGCAGTGGATTTTTAAAAAACCAAATGAATATCTGAGTATCTAGATTATCAGAACCAACTCTGAGCCACCTCATAACCAGAATTCTCCTGTCTGCTACTCATTAGCTGTGTGACTTTGGACATTCTTAACATTTTATTTGACCCTGGCTTTGACTATCTTTTACATATCGTCATGTATCATATCTACATAACATACCACAGGCTGCCTGGGTTTTACTAAATCGTAGGAGTATTGTGTGTGGACCATAGATAGGCACATGGTAGTCCCTCAACCAATGGGGGGACCGTTTCTGCTCCATTAGGTGATGGACTTTGAAGGCAGGGATGGTATCTTATTCAATTTTGTACCCAAGGCACCAGCACC
Source organism: Marmota monax (assembly GCF_021218885.2). Taxonomy (NCBI): domain Eukaryota; kingdom Metazoa; phylum Chordata; class Mammalia; order Rodentia; family Sciuridae; genus Marmota; species Marmota monax. Next base: position 586,796 of record NW_026693806.1, read on the forward strand.
ATGCATATTGCAGATATTCAGGATATGCTTATTATCCTAAACTGTAGTCCCAAACCTGGAGCGAGGTCTGGTCTTTACGACCTTGCCGTGCATCATAGCATTGTATTTTCTGTGGGTATCAAATAAATATTTGCTTTTCACTAATCAATTAGACTGTATTGACTATTGACTTAATCCTCAGCTCTGTTTCACCCCTAAGGATCCTAAACTAAATCTGAGAGAAGCAAGGTTTATACATATGAAATAATGGGAGAACACAGCTTTGGATTGAATTCCATTTTTCTTCTCTGCTCAGCATTCTGTTTGCTTGTTTTCAGGCAACAGTTCCTAGTTTTCCTTGGTGGAATTGACACTCTACCCTCCATGTTCTAAGGAGCTGTTTGGCATTCTCTAGAAGAAAAAAAAAATGCCGTTAAAGTCATCCACTGTCATCCCCATGACTTGGGAAGCTGAGGCAGGAAGATTACAAGTTTGAGGCCACCTGCAGCAACTTAGGGAGGATCTAAGCAACTTGGCAAGATCCTGCTTCAAATAAAATAAAATAAAACAAAATAAATAAAGGAGGAATAAAGGAGGGGAGACATTTAATGGTGCTTTACATGAGCTATCTCATTTAATTCTTAAAACATCCTGTTACAACATCCTGGGGTGCATACTAAACCACAGCCTGGTTCAGTACACACCCCTGGGTTCAATTTCCAGTACCTCTGTCCCTGAGCAAAAAAAAAAAAAAAAAAATAAGTATTCATTACTGTAGTCATTTCTGCAGTGTCAACACATGGAGCTATTTGGTAGCCATGTGACCCAGACCTCATCAATTGGAGAATCACATTTCTGTGGCTAGAGTGATTAGTTCAGAGATGGGCATAATGTTATCAAAAGCTTGCCACAAAGGTGCTTTCTGAATTGAATACTTCCACAGGTTACTCTTTTAAGCTTGGAAGATATATTCCCTGCAGACTATACGAGGAGACAATGAATTGTGGGATATTCAGAGAACACAGCTTCTTAAGATGACTCAGCTCCCCACGGAAGAAGCTTTTGGGGTGATGGTGGTGGAATTGGCCCTGTCAGGCACGAGGTGTTACCAGGTCTCAGGAAGCTCACAGTAAGACATTCTACTCCACAATCCAGCATGATGGTGGGAAAAAACTGACTTGAGTGATTCTCGTCAGTGTTTTTGTTCACCATGAACACCATCCACACATTGTCCATAAGCCACATAATAAGAACCGAGTGTCCCTATGGTGGCACTGCAGCTGTCTGATGGTGACAGTTATCTCTGGGTCCAGGAGGAGGTGAGCAGCCCTGGTCTACAGCAGGCACGTGACCCAGTCAGAGCAAATGAGTCTTCCTACTGGGGGAATTCTGAGGAGCTGCCGGGAGGACTCTGTCTTCAGCTGATGCTAAGAGGTCAGCTTTCTGCCCCGAGCTACTCAAGCCTTTTTGCTCTCTAGAGGTAGAGACTGCCTGGGAGAGGAGCCCCAGAGAGAAATAGAGAAAACCATGACTTTATGCTGCCATTTCAGTCCTGGCACCCAAGTCATGGCCGAAGAGCGATATACTCCTGAACTTTTCTGATTTGCAGCTAACAAAATCCCCCTTATTCCTTTTGCTTGAGACAATTTAAATTGTAAATTGTCCCTTGCAAAATATAACACAAACAAATACGTGACTCAGATTACAAATGTGGTGATTTGAGTAAACCAAGCAGAAATCATCTCTCCAGTTACTGGGATGACTTCTTGAAGACCATGGAAGAGAGACTGGTCTTTAAAATTGGAGAATATTTGGATTAATACCAAAGAGAGGACTGCTGGAATCAATTAATGAAAACAACATGGGCAATGATAAGTGAAGAAAGGAAATGTAAAAATAGTCTGATGTGACAGAAGGGCCATCAGAGGGAGGGTCAGAGTCCATTCTTTGTTCCACCTCCAACCAACCATGTGACTAAAGATTGCTTTTTTCCTTTGGGGGACTTCCCCTCTGTCAATGCACACAAGTGAGCTCAAAGTTCTCTAAGATTCTCTCCTCTAAGAATCTGTGGAATCTTGAAAGAATGCTCCTTGTCCTATGGATCTAAACATCTCCATAGTTACTTATCTGCTCTCGGAATACAGATTCTCATCCATTTTTCATGTCCCTGCCCCGAATTTCTTATTCACTTGACAAAGAGCAATCGCTTTTCCTCCTGTTCTGAATGAAAGGGAAATGGACAGGCTACATTCACTTAAAACTTGTGACTTTGAAGCTTTGAAAGCCCTTGATTGTGCCCTGAAAAAGCTCATCTCTGAGTGAGGGCAGAGAGAAACAGCAGAGGGGGGCCGAGTGGTTAATCGCACTTCCATGGAGATTAAAAACAAGGGAGGAATATTGCAGGCATTTTGCTCTTTCTGAATCCTTTTCCTCTGCCCTCTTCCCTTTCAGTGGGAAAGGTGTGGGCACTCAGGTCTAAATTGAGATTCAAGATGTATTGTATGCAAATCCGATACTGAATTAGCCCTGTAAGGCAGCCCATAACATTTGCTGAAGTAGCATTACATATCCCCCAAAGAACTATTTTCCTATTCATAATCCAGTGAAAACTGAACTCTGAATCTCACCTGGGCTCATGTCCCCAGTTGGTATGTGTTTTGGAGTTACAACCATTGCAGAAGGACTTGGAAAACTAATTGGAAATGTGCACTTTGGGCTTAAATGAGAGACTTAGGAATATATTTCTGAATTCCAAGTCCCCAAGTCATCACTATCTGACATGACTATACAAATTTATTTGCTTATATACTGTCTGTCACCACCTTGGAGGGAGGGACTTCATCTTATTTATTGTTGAATACACAGCCTGGCATAGAGTAATTGATCAATAAATGTTAATGGAATGAGTAAATGATAATAAGGGATTTATTCGAACTCTTTTAATTAACCAGAAACATAAATTGATGTCTATCAGAGTGTTTGATGAGCATGAGAAAATCACAGATACATAGCTCAGAGCGGTTACCATTTTTAACCCCATACAAGCACATCCAATTCTGTAGATGCCTTCATTGTGGATAGACATGCAGTGTTTACTTGACTTTTGGAAATACTGGCAGTAGTTTATGATTCTATGGGTTTAAAAAGTCCACTTTGAGAACTTTTGATCTCTTAACCCCTTCGTTTTACATGTGAGATATAGAAAAAGATTTGTTTTCTTCACAAATGTCTGAGACTCCCATCTAGAAGGAACTCGGTGTTGTCTTGGATGAGAGGATTGGGCAGGTGAGTCCTGCAGTTCAATCTCAAGCCTCTTGAGAAGGCCCAAACCTGCTATTCTCAGGGCTCACTGGGGGTGTTGGGGGAAGAAGGGAGAACCAGGAAGGTTCCAGAGAGCCAGACAGGTGAGGTGGGGTGAGAGCGAGGCAGAACTGTGTCCTGTGACTCCTCCTGTGACCGCTTGGATTTTTAAAAAATCACTAAACGCTTAATCTTCTAGTTACACTTTTTATTTCTCTTGTTTGGGTCTGTAGGGCCTGAACTTCTCATCAGAGATTGCTGAGATGTACAGAGAAAATATTTGCAGATTCAAAGACATCCACGATAAATCACGCCCTTAAAGATCTGCAGAAATTATGGTCTGCTTCCTGATCCCGGGTTGTTCAGCTCTGTGAGGGTTGGAGCCGAAACTGGGTGGCAGCTAAGGCAACGGGACATTTGTAAAAACAAACAAAAACAAACACAAGACAACAAAACAAAAATGATTGTAGAACCAAATGCCTTGTGATTGAGTTTGAATCCCAGCTGTCATCCCAGTTCTGTGGCCCTAAGCCAACCCCACCTCCCTGAGCCTCCACTTCCTCAGTCCCCACAGCAGGAGGTCGTGATGGTGTTTCATAAGGAGACTGGAGAGTTCCCATCAGGGTGCTCCAACAGCAGCTGTCACTATTTCAAGGTGAAACTGTTCACTCAGAGCTCCTGGACCAGAAAGGGCCAAAGCAAGGACTGGAATCCAGCCCTCCTGCATCCCACAATTGGCCCTTTGCCCACGCTCAGAGGCGCCCATCTTTATTTTCAAGGTAACATACAGATGGAAGTGCCCACTTTGCATTTTGTGAGGGGCCAGCTGCTACTTGACAGAAAACATCCTGCCTGACCTGTCATTAGAAAAGCCAGGACTTCACGACTGTTTTAAATAATAACAGTGAATTATGACTTCCTTTGTATTTATTAGAACAACACTATAAATGGGAAATTGTTATGGCGTCCTTGGGGAGATGAAGAATTTAATTCCTCCCATTCAGGTTCTCTTTGCGGTGGAGGAATCACATTTGTCACCTGACATCTCACACGACATTTATGGTCCTGTTGGAGCTGTCAGCAGGGGTGAAGGGCTGCTCGCTAGAGCTGTCTGAGCTGGGAGCTTTGGTGAGGAGGTGAAGCAGGGAGCCAGCTGGACAAGGGGGCCTATTATCTGGGTTCAAGAACCAAAGGAATTTTTTAGACAGTCACAGTAGGATCATTTCCCATCTTGGGGCCTCAGTCAGTGAAAACAAAGATTTGCATTAGATGAATTTTAAAGGTTCTTACAGCTTTGGCATCTTACTATTCTAATAATTTGAATCCAGCTTCATAGTTGATCAGAGGAGGAGGCATCCCTCTGCTGACATATGCTCTGCACCCTCACTCTCTAGTCTCCCCGTCTCTGCGTGTGGGTGGCACAGTACTCCACTTTCCACTCCCAATGTGAAATCCTGGTCCTCTGAGCCCCCAGTGAACAACTTGGAATTGTCAGCTTTATCTGGTCACCAGGACTTTTCTTCTTACTCTGTCCTCTGCCCCTGGGATCTGCCTGGATTAGTCTTAGATAACATTTTCATTACATTTTCTTTGATGATGCCAGAATTTTTAGAGTCTCAATGAGAAAAATGTTGGATGTTGTGTATGAAGACTTGTAGAGGTTCTGGAGGTTGTCATCTTTCTCCTGAGGAGACTTTGTTCTATTTTGGCCAATAGAGTAGGAGCAGCTCATGCTTGTCCAATCACGTTGAAATCGCTCTGAGCTGGTGAGTGCTGTGGTTTGTCCTTACTCTTGGTCTTAACTGGAAACCTGGATGTTTGCCAGGACCCCACTTTCTGGGTGTGTGAACTACACTCTGTTTCTCCTGCTCCGTGAGAGTCGGTGTTTCACCAGCGGCTGCTGCCTGGTTTCTTGGCCTCTCATTCCCACCCAGTTTGAGATTTAGCAAATACCTTAAGGTACAAAGAGGGAGGTGGCAGGCTCACTTCTCTTGAAGTCCCTTTTCTCTGGCATCTCGTGCCCTCAAGTCCTGACTGCCTGGACTTTTCTCTGACACCATCAGATAGACTCTTTTTTTTTTTTGGCCTTCGATTTTAGCCCAGGTTTTCTAATTGCTTTCAGTAGGAAGGCTGGTCTCAACCAAGTTATTCCCTATAGTTAGAAGAAAAGGTACGAATGGCTTAATTCTATTTATTTTTTATTTTTATTATTTTTTAATTTTTTAACTACACGACAGCAGTGGAAAGCATTACAATTCTTATTACACATATAGGGCACAATTTTTCACATCTCTGTATATAAAGTATGTTCACGCCAATTTATGCCTTTATACGTGTACTTTGTTGTTTTTTTTTTTTTTGCATTACAATTCTTAATACACATATATACCACAATTTTTGTATCTCTGTATATAAAGTATGTTGACACCCAATTCAAGTCTGCATTCATGTACTTTGTATAATGATGTCGGAATGGCTTAATTTTAATCATGAACTTCAAAAGGCTATGGCCTATATGCTCTGGTGAAAGAATATTCGTTGAACAAATCTCAGCTTGCCTGCCACTGCTGACTTTTACTTATTCATTCAACAAATGTGTATTGCTTGCCAATATTCTAAGCAGTGTGTACTCAGAACTGGGAATGCAATGGTGAGCCAAACATGAGGTCCCCATCCTCATATTCTCTTTGGGAAGGTCTGTCTGTTAAATAGTACCTTGATAAAAAACGGTAATAAGGCCTTTGGAGCACAACAAAATTAGGATCCAGTCAGAGAATAACAAGGTGGGAATCATTCAGGGAGGGATGGTGGTCAGGGATGGCCTCCTTGAAGAGTCCTTCAGGTTGGGAGTGGAAGGCTGAATTGGAGTTAGCTGGAGAGAAAAGATAAGAGGTAAGTGGATGGGAATCAATCCTAGCAAAAGGACCAGCATGCATCATGACCACGAGAGAGTTATGAGCTTGATGAGCCTTGAATAACTGAAAGTAAGTGAGTTTGGATGAAGTCCAGAAATCGAAGGTGAAATGAGGTGGGATTGGGGCAAGGACAAGGATTTCTGGCTGAGCCAAAAGTTTGGATTTTATCCCAAGAGGACTTGGAAGTCATTGCAAGACTTTTAAGCATGACAATGCTGAGATCTTATATATTTGATAAAGATTACCATGGAAAATAGATTTGTGTGTTGAGACAGGTCAAGCTTTAGGGAAACCTGATTTGAAGTATTTACAGTGATCCAGTTGAGGGAGGTTGGTGGCTTGGACCATCACACTGGCAATAGAGATAGAAAGAGGTAATAAGTTTGAGAAATATTAAGAGGGAAAGATACCAATAGGACTTGGTCAGGCATGGATTGAATTGGAGAAGAAGAGCAAACAAGGAATCAGAAATGACCTCCAGGTTTCTGGCTTCAGTAGCCATCTGTGGGTCCACAGTGCTAGGGCTGCCATAACAAAGTACCACATGGTGACAGTTTAAATGACAGAAGTTCATTATTGCAAGGTTTGGAGGCTAGAACTCCAGAAATCAATGTGTTGGCAGGCTTGTTGACTTCTGAGAACTCTGAGAAAGAATCTGTTCCATGCCTCTCCCTGGCTTCCAGTGTCTTGAGGGAAATCTTTGGCATTCCTTGGCTTGTAGTAGTACCCCCATGTTCGTCCCATCCTCATGTGGCATCCTCCTAGGACATGCCTCTGTGTCCAAATTTCCTCTTTTTATAATGACACTGGTTGTATTAGATTAGGTTTCACCCTACTCATCTTGCCTAATTGTATCTGCAATGACTCTATTTATAAATGAATTCACATTCCATGGAACTTGGGGTTAAGACCTTAACAGATGAGTTCTCAGAGATATAAATTCAGTCTTCGATTGTCCCTTAACATATGACAATCTCTGTGCATCAGTTTTTTTCACCTGCAGATTGGGGATAGCAATACTCACCTCATAGAGGAGTTATAAAGAATGAACAGAAGATATATTTAACATACCAAGAACAGTATTTGGCCTTGGATGGGATTCAGGAATCATTACTGCTATTCTTTCCTGTTGTCTGACCCGAAAGGAATGGAGAACTTCAGATCAGGAGGGAGGAGACAGAATCCACGAGGGAATCATCTTAGGACACCTGGGGACTCACAGTGTCTCTGAGGTCCTTCAGCTGGTGGCTGGCTTGACTCCCCATGGACAGGTCAGCCCAAGAGCTGGAATGATTGAGACTGCTCTGGTCAGGGAACAGCATTGGCCTGGGTGTTGAGACCTTGAGTTCTGATAACTGCAAGAACCTGCTCCCCCTGGCCCTGAGATTTCTTTCTTTCCTTTTCCTGAATTGGCATATTTGTTTATTTCTCAGTTTATGAAAATGTCCTAAATTTGTTGAGGCAGCAAACATATTTCAACTCTGATTGCTATGCTGAAGAATAGAAGATAATCTGCTTTGCAATGAACTCTATAGTTAATTGCCTATAGACAACATGCTATATGAAAAAATTACTAAGTGAACATAGGTATTAAGTGCTAAAAATGTTAACAGCTTATTATAATTGATTTTATTCAGCAATCTAGGAAGCTTTCAGATATCAGTTGTTCTGGTGCAATTTCAAAGTTGCAATTGGGAATTGGGGACTCTCAGAGGAGCTTTGGTGCAGTGACCTTGTAGGTAAAATACATGCATGCTTTTGATAACACATGTGAAGGGATTGCTCTGAAGTTGATCTCACTGGTTTCATTCTCAGCAAACTGACCTGGCCACTCCACATGGCTGTTATTGTTCCTCATATTAGTACACGTTCTGTTTTTACAATAAAGTCACAGTCATGAGGAGAGAGCCCTGCACCTGGCCACTCCATCACCATCTTGCCCAGGAAGCCCATTCACATGAGAGGAGTAATTACAAGCTGCAATCAGAGGCATATGAATCAGAGATTCCTTCCCTTTAAATATTTTGATTTACTTGCTGCTCTAAACTATATTTATGTCTCTGTCTTTCTGAAATGGATTTCAAAAGGAATGGGAGAAGTGGGTGGGAACGAAGCTTCTCTTTTGGGGACAATTAGCTGGAATTGTTTACTGGAGGTTGATTTTACCCTTGGATAATTATGTGGTCCCCTTCTTCTCATTGCCCCTAATAACATTAATTATGCTTTTAGCTGCTGATAGTTGGGCTGCTCCCTGCAACAATGAGGAACAGCAGGACAATTCTGAGGTAGCGACCACGGCAGTGCCATCTGCATATTAGCACCTGAATGTTGTTTTAGATGAGATCCCTCATATGGGATGTAGCTTTCATGTCTGTGTGACTCTTGATGTGCCTCCTCTTAATATGGGATGGGACAAATGAAAAAATGTAGGAAAGGAAAAAAATATACAGACTGTGGTGGTGGGAAAGCGGTAGGACCTTGGGTCTGACCCAGGAGACTACATCCACAATCTCATAATTATCTTCTTAAAATTAACAATACTCACCATGTTTTCCAGAATTTTCCATGATATATGCACTGTGGTCATTCCCATTTTCTGTATTAGAAAAACGAGGCTCAGTGAAGTGACGTAATATGTCCCAACTCACTCCTTGATACATTCCTGACCTGGGGTTTAACCCCAAGCTGTCTACAACAAGAGCTTCCATGCACTTGGCCACTACAACTACAAGTTCAGATTTACAAAGGAGAGTCACCATAAGGTCATGGGGCAACTGGTTAGCATCTCAGAGAGATAGCTCTGGTCCTGCCTCAATCATCCAAATCACAACCTGGCCACTCATCTGGAGTTTGAGATGAACTACCTTTTACTAATAAAGATTTAAATATGTTATTTCATTTAATTCGCATGGCTTCCCTAATGAATGGTGTACTCTTTCGGGAAGAAATTTAGCTTCAGAAATAAGAAGTGCTGTACTAGGGCATGCCACTAAGCAAGTGGCTGAGCTGGGGTCCGAAGATGCGTTTTATTTCACTTTCATTATTCTACTCAACAGCATCAATGAGTTGGAAGCTTCTTTATCAGCTGGAGATTTGAGTTGAGCACATTTCCACGAGTCTTGAAACAGCTTTCTCACTACCAAGCCTTTGAGGTCTTCTCCTTTGTAGACATTTTATTTGAGGAGTGGGTTCCTCTTTAGCTCTTTAAATCCATGTGACCTCAGTAATCACATATTTCCATATGGACACAGAGCGTGGATCACTCTAATCCTCTTCCCTCTGGGTTCAGATCACACCATCCTGTCCTCAGATTCAATGTGGATGGTTAATCCAGTGTGGCCCGAATGGAGGCTGGGGCCAGACCCTCCTCTGCTCACCTGGAGAAACAGCTCTGGTCACCCGAACCCCAGGGATTTTCCTTTCTAGTCACCACTCCCCTCTGACTCTATTCCACCTTCATTCTCTGACTCCCACACTTTCCACACTGATAGCCCTACTCCCCGTCTTCTCCTTGAAAACAGACATAGTTCCTAAAAGCCACAGATGGATCATTTCACTCTTTTCCTGGAGAGAGTCTCTCATTCCCCTCCAAAGGAGATGAGTAATACGGAAAAGAAAAATGGCTGAACGATTCTGAGTGATCGTGAAATTCAGCACAATCATTTTCCAATCCACATAGTAAAACCTGGAGCAAAAGAAAGCAGCCGAGTGTGGGATTATGGGTAATGGAGTTTTCTGGATGCTTCAGGATTAATCTTTCTGTAGCGTCGAGTCTACTTTCTTGTATCTGTAAGAGTCGCACCTCAGTCACCAGGACTCTTTGTTAACTAAGAATTTTGTATAGACCAGAAGTCATTGTTTTGGGCAGCTGTGGGCTTCCACAGTGACTCAGGTGGACCCAATGTTGGATTTAATTTTCCTTGTGAAATGGAATGCATCCCAAAAGTTTGGTCTTCTTTCCTCAATCATGGCATCTGGAGGCTCTCTAGATTTTCAGTAAGTCCAATATTTATTTTTTAAAATGAAAATAGTGTTAGTCTGACATTTCTAATGTTGGAGGGCTGGGGCTTCTTGCCTGAGTTCACACTGTATCTTGACTGGAATTGACTCTGTGTCTCTAAAGTAAGCTAGTCCTCAGCCATCAGGCATTGATGAAGGTGAGGGCAATTTTATTTACAGGATTTGTCTAAAAGCCTATTTCACAAAAGTGAGCAAGAAGGAAAAGAAAAGTGATTACAAAGTTAATAAGCTACTATTTCCTTTAGTTCCTATGACACACCTGAAATACAGGCATTGATTATCCACATCTTGGAGCCTGAAAAGATCGAAGCTCAAAGAGTTTAAGTAAGTTTCCCAAGGTCAGCAAGGAAGTGGCTAGGAGAGGATTTGAATTGGGGGTTCTCTACTTTCAATATAGCTGCTTGATCCATTGGTCTACACTGGTTGGGTTTTAATCCACATTCGTCCCTATGGTGGTGGCCTTGACCAAGGTCTTCTTGTGAAGGTCTAATGGCATCACACTGTCATCTGCCCAAACACAGTGCATCCCTCTTGCATCTGCCCACCTCCCTCCTTAGCAAATAAACTATCTTGTCATAAAGTCAACTGCAAGCAGTGGCTCATCATCTCAGATGTGAGTTCATTCTCCAAACCAGCGATGTCTGGCTATGCAGCGTGGCCAAATCTGGTCACATTTCTGAATTTAATTTCCCTACTCATATGGGGAGATGAATAATTCCTCACATCAATATCCAGTGTTCAAGCACATTATCATTCCCACGGCTTTATTTTGCCTCCAGGCAGTTAATTAGTTATTAAAAATACAGCTCAGTTAGTGAGTACTTATTTTGGATCCAAAATCTTTTTGTTTTCATGGTGTAGTTCATTCTCACAGTGCCTCTATGGAGAAGAAGGTATATCCTTCCCATTTTAAAGACGAGGCAACTAAGATAGCCACATATCCAACTCATCCAAACTTGAGGCATAAAAAACAAACAACAACTAAAGAGAACCATCAACTCTTTGGAACGTGGCATTGTTTTTCCCAAGCTGCCCTCCCACTCTCCATTGACCTTCCAGGGTGATGAATGTCACCTGAAGAACATGTCACTGTATGGTTGTCCAGAAGAGCAGTTCAGGTAAGATATGAAGTCACAAAGTAAGGAGGCTTGTCTGAATTAGGAGCTCAAACACACAACTTCTACCTTCTACAGAGAGGGATAAAGGGTTCTTCCCATTTTTCAGAGAACAAGATGAAGGCCTGGGGGTCAAGTTCATGGCCAAGTCCACACACCAGCAGACTCACGATAAAAACCAAAGTGGGCTTTACTTTAAGGAGGGAGTTTTTCTGACACAGATTTAGTCTCTGGTCAAACTCACTAGGATGTGGGTGTGCAGTGCCGGTGTCATCATGGAGCGAATTCCGTTTGTATGAGACCTCTGGGTACAGCTCCCACTCCTTGCCATGGTCTGGAGGCTGCCCAGAGTCTTTCCTCGGGCGGTCCTCCCTCCTGTGATCCCTGCTCTCTAAAGTGAGTCTGCTGGCCCTGTGCCCCTGCCCAGGTCTGGGGTGATAGCCTGGGCCACCCTCTCAGCCATGGGGAAGCCCTCTCACAGCCTCCCCGCCCTGGACTATGCTTTTTCCAGAAGGTATTTTGTCTCTGCTGGCAAGGTGCCAGGTGTGATTGGGGTGGACTACGTCCAGACAAGTTGGAGAGGCGTGAATAAGGGACAGCTTGATTCTGTGCCCTGAGTTTGGCAAGGAGAAGCCCTCAGGGGACCTTGAGTCCCAGTGATGAGCTTTCAGGGAGTTGAGGTTTGGACTTGGCTCTGAGTAACCTCCTGCTGGATCTGCTATTTTCTCCCTCATCAAAAAGCCTAAGGATCACATGGAGCCCTGCCTCTTGGAGGCCTGTGGCCCCAGAGCCCTCTTGGATGTGCCCACTGCAGCTGTCCACACAGGGACATGTGCTTCAGGTGACATGTGTCACTCCAGAAAGTCACTAAGGCTGCAGGACAGCTTGGGGAAAACCACTCCCAAGAGGGACTCCTGTTTTATGCGTTACCTTCCCTCTTCTCTCCTTCCTTCAACTTCTCAACTTTTTTGTTTTCTCCCTTCACGGAGCCAGTAAATCCACGGTCCAAATACCAGCTCCTCTTATACTCTGCTGTGCGACTCTAGGAAGACTGCCTAATTTCTTCCTGCTTCAACTTTTTTTTTTTAACTGTGAAATAGAGATGATAAATCTTTATAGTTCCTATGAATCATAAATTGAGTATATTAAATGCCTGATATTTTAAAAAATGATAATACTTTAGTATTACTATTCTGTGTCATGGAAACCAGATGAAGGATTTTACTTTATCTCCAATAATACCAAGTGTCACTGCAAATCAAGACTTTTAGGAACAAACCCTTGACAAGGCCCAAATGGGTTTTAAGAATAAAAATTGTACTGATTAAAGCTATCGGAAAACATTGCCGACGGCGAGAGCATCAATGCCGCAGAATGTAAAGATCTCTCTATGCCTCTGTACAGATGTCCCCGTCTTCATTCATCTGTCACTGAACAACATACACACTCATGGGACATGCCCCTCTTAGGGTCCTTCAGCCCTAAAGAATGTGGAAAAGGATTACAAGTTCATTGCCTAAGTTTTTGAGGAGGCAAGAAATCTGCTGTGACGATGGATGGGCTCAGGGCCCCTGTCAAGTAGAATACTCTGTTAGCCAAGGAAGCTGGCCATGGGACACGTTGGAGGTGCCCTGGTTCAATAAGGGCAATTCCTAGAGTAAAGACTGGTGTTAGTGGTCCCCTGTGGGTATTTAACTGTCCCAGATTACAGTCTATCCACATGGTACCAAGCTCTCTGTTCTCCCACCAAGTGGCTGGCTGCGTCTCACATGTCAGCAGTAGATAACCAGATCCCACAACTGGGAGATCAGAAGCACAGATCTCCACACTGGGGGGCTTAACAAGAACAAGGAGGAGAGTACTAAAGCAAAAGGCAAGAGACAACAAATAGTTGCTTGTTCTGTGTGTTCAAGGTTAAATGTATGAGTGTGCTTCTAGATTGAGGATGGGGAGTTAAGGGCAGGAAAAAAAAAGGAAAAGAAAAAAAAAAGAAGGAAAAGAAAAAGAATGCAAGCCTTTTATCTGAAATTGAAATCCTTTCCCTGAAGAAGTGCACATCTGGAATTCATTCCCTGAAGCAGCCAGCCACAGACCAGCTCACCACCAGGACCCTGCCCTGCTGCAGTGCAATGGTGACTGAATGCAGCCTGTTCTTTGCAAGGGGCTGATAGAATTCTTCTCTGACAAATATTTTTTGCCAAAGTTAGTTTTCAAGTCATGGCTCATAAATATACAGTATTTCACTGCGAAGTACAGAATGTCCTCCTGGGGTTGACAAGCAAATAGTTTCATAAATAACCCTCTTGACACGTGCAAGATGTTAACATTTTTTGAGGTTTTGGGCAGGGGCAGATGCAGATTTAATTGCTTGATTCAGTCTGGAGCCACAACGGGGCTTGGATGTTACCTCTTGGGGGCCCCTGGAGACGTTTTTCTTGGCCTGAGAGTCCTTTTTGCTTGTCAGTGGTAAGGACAAAAGTGTCTCTTCAGAAGATTCTGGGCCAGGGCAGAGCTCTGCCCAGAGTCTGACCAGGTCAGCAATTGAAGGGACACACAGGGGACAGCCAATAAAATGCAATCCCTTATGCTAGAGGAGGGCTGGGATGAGCCACAGTATTGACTGCTGTGTGGAAGTATCAAGTGTCCAGCCTAGGGAACATTTACATAAAAGAAGGAGAAAGCTACAAAGAAACATATTTTGATAGCATTAAAAAAATACCAGCAAATTTTGGATAGATCTTGGAGTAGACCAAGTCTATCAGAAGCACAACGGATGTTCAAATGGTGGGTGGGACAGATTGAGATTTTTCAAAAATGTATTACACACTGGCCCTGCAGCGTTGCTAGAATTCTCACCTCTGAATTGCACTGAAGTCGGGTCTATCTGCGTGCCTGGGATCTGATGCATGCATTATATTCGTGAGCTCTTTGATATCATTTATGTGGTGCTTTAAGGTTTTCCAAGTCCACCTATATCCACAACTGCAATTGAACCCCAGAATAATCTTGTGAGATAAACATGGCAGGTGCCATCATTGCCATTTCACATGGGAAGGTAGAAGCCAGGTGAGAAGATAATTGGGAAGGGCTTCCCAGTATTACATGTCAGAGCAAGAATTGGAATTTGAGATTTGGTCTCTTGGAGCTATGTCAACAAATGGCTTGATTGATAGACATGCTAGGAAAGGAGAGAACAGGACCCAAAGGAAATGAGCCTTGAGATAGGAAGATTTTGATGTGGGAACAGGAGAGAAATCTCTGAGTGTATGGGGACTCTGTCCCCATGGAAGGCCAACAGCATGTGATTTTTATTATGCCTGAACGGGGAACTGGGAACTCACACAGTCACATGGGCCCTCACACACTCCCTCCTTGTGGCCGATGCTGGTGACAGACACATATCACCATGATGCTTGGAGGTGTTAGAAGGGCCCTTATTTCGATGTATTAGCAGACTTCATGGTAGTTTGATCCTAAAGATGGTTCTAACTTCACCTGTGAAGGTGGGAACTTTCAAAAAATTTTAAGAACAACCTAAGAAATCTCTCTATCTCCTCGTTTATTAGGTATATCTATTTTGGTACATTGACTGAAAAGGTCTCAATCAATTTGTAATGGAATTTATGATAACAGGATAGCAATAACCACTGTCATCTGACTGCTGAGCCATGCACCAGCCTGAGAGTCAAGCACTTGATCTATGGAACCAGTTTATTGAGTGGGCTGAAGTCAATAGGAGCACAAATAGAAAACGGATTTCTTTTTTGCTCTACAGGATGCATTCCAAATGCTCTGTGGATTCCCTCCAGCCTCTTGATGACATCCTGGGAAGATCCATACTCTGCTTTCTCATCAGTTTTGGTTAACAAGTTCTCTTTTGGTCACTTACACTTAGTTTCAGGTACTAAATGGTCCCTTCCAGGCTACAGCCAAACTTCAATCTCCCAATCCTAACTGCAATCCCCATCCCCAACTGCAATGAGTTTGGGGCAGGGGAAAAGTGCTCTCTCTCTCTCTCTCTCTCTCTCTCTCTCTCTCTCTCTCTCTCTCTCTCTCTCTCGGCTTGTCCTTAACTTTATTGTCTGTTTCTGTGGCTGGTCCTTTTCAGTCAGGGTAGGGTTAGGGTTAGGGTAAAGAGACTCTCTTCTAGGAATGTGGCAATTAGCCATTAGTGCTGTCTTTGGGACAGATACCCTCCTGCTGACAGGCAGGACGCCCTCTTGCATGCAGATTTCCAGAGCCTAAATGAACATCTATATGATCTTTATTGTGGGGGGCTTCCGGGGATTGAATTCAGGGAACTTGACCACTGAACCATATCCCTAGCCCTATTTTGTATTTTATTTAGAGACAGGGTCTCACTGAGTTGCTAAGTGCCTCGCTTTTGCCGAGGCTGGCTTTAAACTCGCAATCCTCCTGCCTCAGCCTCCCCAGCTGGGAGTGTGTACCACCGCACCCAGTCTCAAGCTGACCTTTTATGACACTACCCCGCACCTACCCTGGTACTCCACTCCAGAGCATCTTATTGCTGGGGCCCACCAGAAAGGCTTAGACTCTGCTGATTTCTTTGGTATCCCTTTGAACTGTGGGAAACTCTCACATGCTGCCTTGCCAAATGCTCAGCAAGCTCTTTTCTACCAAACCCCATCTCTGGACCCTACTACGGTATGTGGCTTCACTCCCCACTCCCTGCCTTTGGAACAAACAAGTTCTTAAGTCATGCATGCCACCAAATGCTTGCCATGCTATTCGAGGTGGCTTCTTTTGGCTCCTGTCCTATGATAGCATGGAATCTTTCCTTCCGCACCTTTGTAAAGATCTGGGCAGCAGCAAGATGCTAACCTTGGTTCATCTAGGCACCCCCAGTCTCTAGGAGTGTATTTCTTGGCTACTGTCCCTTCTTCTACCACACCAAGCTTACGCAAGGGCACTCCCCTTCTTGTTCCTGGGCTGGAGAAAGGTCATGTGGCAGAATCCTCTTCTAAATAGTTTCAGTCCTCTTTGAATATATTGTTGCTGGACTAGTTCTGCTATCCTACCTTTTATTAAGTGCATCCAAGGGAAATAGCACCTTTGTGTAGTATATAGGGTTTTTTATTTTCCATTATATGCAGTGTGGAAGATGTAATTGAATTTATACACAAAAAGGGTTTAAATTTTGCATCCTATTTATATACACACACCATAGAATAAGGTGCACCCATTTTAATGATGAGGACACTGAGGCTCAGAATGTTCAGTGACCTGCCAAAAGACACAGCAAGGATGGATTGGGTCTTGCTCTGGTCTGTTTGATCTCAAAGCCAGTGCTGCTAACATGGGACCTGAAGACAGTGAGAAAGTTATTGGCCAATAGCCTGCAAAAGTAAATAGAGATAAAAGTGGTGGGAGGGACAAATTCTCAAATCTGGGTCCTGTTCGTATTCATTTTCTTTTGAATAATTGTCCTTTTTTTAGACCAAAAAGCAGTACCCTGAAGCCTTGGTTTGGGTTGTCCATCTATGGCAGTGAGGCTGATGTGGCTCAGTTAATTCACTTCTTATGAAAACCAATGACGTCAGCCTTCACAGAGAAGTACAAATGGCCCCAGTGCAGGTCGGGGGAGCCCAGTGCAGACAACGATGCCTTTGGAGGGGACAACAGAAGTGTGGCAGCACACCCTGTGTGACAGCAGTTCCCTTGATGATTTCCTGCTTGTATTCAAATAAATAATTATGCTCTGCCTGGGAACATACATTTTCCCTTTCAAAATACATTCACATCTGTGATTGCTTTTATGTGTCCCCTGTGATAAAGCAGTGACAACAAAGACTTCATACTGGCTCGTTTCCACATAGAAAAACAAGATCATTGAAGATGAAGGGATTCCCAGGGTCTCCCAACAGATGAATGGCAGAGGAAGGAATGGAAATCCCATCTCCTCCCTCAGAGTCCTTCGTTCAAGTGAGACTCTTCAAAAAAACAAAAACAAAACCGTATATTCAAAAGGCGACAGAAAAGCAGCTGTCCTTGGCTGGCTATGAACCTGGAGCTCCAGCGGGTTGCTTTGTAGGTGGGAGTGGGGTGTGGTGGGGAGGGGCTCTTTCCACGTTCTGATTCTTCTTGCCTTGTTCTGAATCTCTGACTGCACTCCCATTCTATGCATTCATTTCTCTGTATTTCTTTCTTTTTATTTTGTAGTTGTCAATGGACTTTATTTATTTATATGTGGTTCTGAGACTCGAACCCAGTGCCTGACACATGCTAGGCAATCGCTCTTCTAGTGAGCCTCAATTCCAGCCCCCCCCACTTTTAATGGGGAAAATAGAAGACAAATCAAGAGGTTGAAAATTGGTAGAGACAGTTTTGATCCTGTCACCTATGTCTAGGGGCCCAAAGGTACCACTTCCCACATTGCCTTCCTCTCTGACTGGGAGAAAAAACAATTTTTGTAATAACACCTCTTTGTGGAGCATTTGCCATGTGCTGGGTATGGTGCAAAGTGTTTTAAGTATATTTGTCCTTAATTCCTTTCTACTCCTAGAGGAAGAAGTACTTCAGATCCAGAATTTCTTCTCCAATAACTCAAAGCCAGGTGTGTTTCAGAATTCATGTTTTTTTTTTTTAGTTTTTAGAAAGTTGCATACTATACATATTATACATTACCTAAAACCCTCGACAGAGTCTGCAACATCTTGTTAACAAACATTCATGTTCCTGTGGTACAACATTGAGATACTCAGAAAAGTGGGATAAATAAAAATGATTATAAATAGCTTCATGCCAAAACAGGTCAATTTTGGCACTCAAGTCGGTGGTGAAGACACTTGTGGTGGCTTTCAAAGCTCCAAAGACTGTGGATTGCTAATGAGGGATGGCAGATATGTATCATTATGCTTATTTCACAGATACAGATGAAGAAGGTTGGAGAGTTTCTCAACCAAGCCACATGGCTGCCAACTGACAGAGCTCAGATACAACCCAGGCCTCCTGAAGTTCGCACTTGTTCCCTAACCCCCAGAGCCCTCTGGAGCTTTTATCTCTGAAAGGATCTGACTTGGACATTGTGCCAACAAGCAGCTGTACCTTCCATTCCCTGGGGATAGGAGCAGTAGAACCTGCAGAGTCTTTCGATCCAGTTTTAAGAATACATACATTCTACACTGCGGGGGCACTGCCTGCTGCTCTAAATCCTTGTACTAAAGCATGGTCCATGGATCAGCAGTGTGGCGGCAGCTGGGAGATCTTTAAAAATGGAGGACCTCATGGCTCACCTAGGAGCAGCTGAATGAGAAATGCATGTGAGCAGGGTTCTTGGGGGTTCACTGGCAACAGCCCAGTTGCAGCATCTTTGGCCTAAAGCACCCATTTAATCTTCAGAACAACTCCACGAAGTAGGCACTATTGTCATCTACTTCATTAAAGCGGGGTCCTCAGAGATTAAATGAGTTGTTCAACGAAGGGTCCATGCAGCTCACACTACACTGCAGGAAGTGACACCAGGAACACCCTCAGGGGTGCTGAATGGGGCTGGTCCTTTGGATTGGTAGGAGAAGGTTGAAGCACTTGTTGCAAATTGATGGCTCCAAAGGAGCTTTCTCTCCATTGTCACCCACATGTACTCTCAGCTTCTTCTTATTATTTTTTAAAATATTTTTTAGTTGTAGATGGACACAATACCTTTATTTATTTGTTTTCATGTGGTGCTGAGGATCGAACCCAGGGCCTCCCTCACACATGCTAGGTGAGCGCTCTACTGCTGAGCCACAACCCCAGCTCTACTCTCAGCTTCTTTGACTATAGTTGCCATAGAGCTATTTATATCAGTTCCTATTCATCTCCTTATGGGCACATGGTATGGCTTCACTTCCTTATCCCACTTGGACACCAGCAGGGTCATGTGACTGCCATTGGCCAATGAGATGTGATTGTGCATCATTTTCAGGGAGATGAATTTAATTGCCAGTCTCCCTGACCCCTGGCAGAGGAATCTTGGAAATGCATGTAATGTAGCCTTCATCAACCTGGGTCCCTGGGCAATTAGGAGAAGAAGAGCATCCACCAAACCACACTGTATGTAGTGCAAGAGAGGGTGGAAAAATCTTTGTGCATTTAAGCTACTGAGATTTGGGGGTTGTTGGTTACCCTCGCATAACCCAGCCTGTCCTGGCTGATTCTGACTCATCTCCCTTTCCTCCAGGGAGACTGACTTACACTTCAGGCATGCCAGCCGGCAGCTCTGTGGGTGGGAAAAATGTACCTGCTTTTATGTGTCCAAACTAATAGCCTTTTTTCTCTACTGCCTGTGAGAGTTCTTCTCTTTCTCCTCCTTTCTTTCTCAGTGCCAAATTTATTTCTGATTTGTTTTCCTTGTTGAACCTCTACAACTCATTTTCCAAGGCTATTTTTAGTGGTTCCATTCTACCCTGAAGGAAATAGTTCACATCTTGGTGCCCAAGGCTTTTTTAGCTCCTTTTAATGGGAGAGGATAACACATATCAACATTCTTTTAGCCACCATGTCATTTCCCTAAGAGAGACTCCGAGAAGAACAAAATGTCTCCATAAAATGAGTGTTGGGTGTCAGTCTCCACCTGCCCCAGGGGGAGATTTTAACTTTGCTTCCTTCCTTTTATAGGTTAAACCTGTGCTCCGAACACCGGTGGTTTCTAAAGCCTATTGAATCCATTTTGGGGGGTGGAGGCTCAAAAATTTTTGTCTTTTACAAATTTCTTGAAGATTGATGTATAGACATTTGAGGACAGGTGTTTGGGAAATCTTGGGGTGGTTGGTTGTATACCTTACAGACTGAGCCAGCATGTTGTGGTAACTCATCCCTACTCATCATGAAGTCATAATTGATAACAAAATATATAATTAAAACTACATCCTGCAAGGATGTTTACAGCAACTTTATTCATGATTGTTAAAACTTGGAAGCAACAGAATGACCTTCGAGTAGGTGAATGAATAATTGACCATGGTGCATCTAGATTATAAAAGATCTTTTCAATGCAGAAAAGAAATTAGCTCTCAAGCCATGGAAAGGTACAGATAACATGAAGAGCACATTATTAAGTGAAGGAAGCCCATTTGAAAAAGGCTGTGTACTGTATAATTCCAACTATCTGACATTCTGGAAAAGGCAAAAATATGGAGATTGTGTCTAGGGGTTTTGGGAGAAAGAAGGATAAATAGATGGAGTAAAGGGAAATTTTAGGGCTGTATTCAGCATGATACTATAATGGTGGATACATGTCATTGTTCATTTATCAAAATCTGTAGAATGTGCAATATCAAAAGTGAACACTAATGTAAACTGTGGGCCTGGGGTGGTTATGATGTGTCAGTGTAGGTTTATCAATTTTTTAAAAAGTACAGCTCTGGGTGGGGGTGTGTGGACACAGAATCTCTCTGTGTGTGTGTGTGTGTGTGTGTGTGTGTGTGTAGGGAAGCAATCAGTTCTTTCTTCTTGATTTTGCTATAAGCTTAAAAGTGCTCTAAAAAATAAAGTTCATTTGGAAAAAAATACAACACACACAAATAATCAACAATCTCACCCATGCTTCTGGAGGAAATCAAGCCTCCTTTTGAGCAAGGTTAAGAGAAATCAAATATTCCAGTTCTCCCATGGAACTGTCCATTTGCCATTTAACATCTTCCATCTAACCAAGATGGCCAATCGGGGCAAAGGAAGGATCAGAGTATAGCGGTAGTCATTAGGTCAGGGGTGGGGATAACCAGGATGATCACGGTCTCATTTATAGCAGGTTGTGACCATTTCTCACCTGGCAACGGTCTACACTCCATCATCAGCAGGGCATGTCTGGGAAGTTGTAAGTTCGTATCCTCTGCACTGGTTCCGAGGGGCTGCAATCATGATAGCTTGCGGAGGTCATGAAGAAAGCCAGGCCTGAAGAAATCAAGCAGGAGGGGGCAGCATGGACCTCAGAAGCATCTGGAGGTGAGAAGTCCAAGCAGACGCTGGGAAGAGTCAAGAAATGAACGGAATTCAGAAGATGGGAGACCAGAACCCAAGTGGATCTGAGCAATAGACAGGAGGCAGGAACACCTGGAAAAGCTCCTTATCAGTTTCCTTCCACAAGGGCAGTTGGTGTGGAACCCAAGGCAGCATCCTGGGGTCGGGAGATCCGATGAAGACACAGTCGGGGAGCCTAGCTGTGGGAAGGAGGCACTCAGAGCTCAGGATGCCACTGGCTCATCACTTGAACACGTGAAAGAGTGTAAGTGAGTTGCCCAGTGTTTGGAGAAGGCTATTTTCACAATTTAGACCTGAAACTTCATCAACCCTCCAAGTCACTGCTGGCCTGAGGCACTCCCTCCCCGAGAAGGAGAAAACTGATTCAGAGACAGGGAAGAAAGTCAGTGTTCCACTAGCCACTATCCTGCACTTACTACCCCAAAGAAACCCTCTCCTCTTGCTTCCAGTTCTATTTAAACGTACTAGCCATTCAAACCTCTCCCTTTGGTACAGCTTTCGAATATTTTAAGAGAACATCTGTTGACACTTAGGATGAAGCAAAACAAAAGGATTGGCTTGGTTTGTGGACAACCATGAAAACATAATCACCGACAGTCAAGCTTGCATTTCATGAAAGAAACCGGAGTTTGTTGGATGGGTGTTCATAGAGTGGAAACAATACTGATGGTAATAGTAGTCGTGGTAATAATAATATAATTACCAAGATCCCAAGGTCAAGGATTTGCTGCTGTTCAGGCTGCTGGGGGCAACTTTTCTGGATTCTTCTGTGGTTTTCCAGTTTTTCTTCCTCTATTACAACCCACTTTCACACAGGATCTGGCATAACTTATACTCTAGTGTGAAAAACGTTAAATGTCAGTGTGATGCCTGTTTGGGGTAGTAAGTGCTCCCTGCGTCATATTTTAATGTGATTATGAAAGTTTAAATCTACTGATGTTGAACTTTAAAGTTGAGGGGACAAGTTGGGAAAGAGTCTGGCGTTAGAGAAGAAGTTGGGTGCATGCAGCCTGGGTGAGGTTGAGGCGTATTGGGGACTCTCCTGGGGTCCTTAAAAAAAAGTGAAAACTTTTGCAAGCTGTAAAGGAAAATTAGATGCCAAGACAAATTATTTTTCTTATTTCAGGGGACCAAGAGCAGATGCAGATGCCAGGGAAGACAAGAGGGGGCCAAAGGAGCCAAAGTCAAGAGGTGAACTATTAACAATTTCCAAGTATATGAAGAATTAGAATATAGAAATGGAAAAACAGCTGTTCTTTATAGCCTCCAAAGCTAGAAAAGTAAAAATCAGTGACAGTAAAAAGAAGTCAGAAGAGATCCAGAGTCCTGTAAACTACAGCAGAGGGGGGATTAGCCTCCATTCATGAAGCCACTCAGCAAACAGTTATTGAGCACCTGCCATAAGCAGGCACCAAGCGAGGTATTGGGCACATAAAAATAAAAGCCAAAGCTTCTGGTCCCAAGTGGCTCACAGAACATGGGCCTGTTGGACTGCATGTTCCTCAAGGACAGAGGCCTACCAGGCAGGCCATGATACCCCAAACAAGTCTTCCTTCTAGAAGAGGCCAAATAGGCACGTGTTGCAAGAGTGATTGAATTAAGATTGAACCCTAGAGGAAGACAGGTCCTCTGGGAACCTCAGATTCTTTTATCCAACCTGGAGCTGATTTATTTCTTCCTAGAGGGAGGAGAGTGGCTGACAGAAAGCTGTGTTTTGTCGGAGACTCCACTTATTGCTGGGCCTGATTCCTTGTGTGCTGTTTTTGGGGAAAGTTGCCCAGTCTTTAGAGAAGGCTAGTTTCACAACTCAAACCTGAAACTTCACCAACCCTCCAAGTCAAGTTCTTGTGCCCGAGCGTTTATATTTAATTGTACGTTGTCACCAAGTCATCTGCTCTTGCAAGAACAAGGAATGATGCTTCCAAAGCAGATACCTTTTTTGGAGCTCTGTTTTCCAAATCCTGTTGACTAGAGTCAAAACAGCGCCTGGCAGTGCGACTGACAGCTG
The DNA here is from genome assembly GCF_021218885.2 of Marmota monax. Classification (NCBI taxonomy): domain Eukaryota; kingdom Metazoa; phylum Chordata; class Mammalia; order Rodentia; family Sciuridae; genus Marmota; species Marmota monax. Next base: position 610,111 of record NW_026693806.1, read on the forward strand.
CACATCACCAAGAGGCACGAGTCACTCCAAGAAAGCACTGGAAGGCTTCCATGATCCTGTCTGCTTCGGTGGAAAGAGAAGCATGAGGCATGGAAACCAAAGAACTCCTCATAGACTATCTGCATGTGAGCTGCCTATGACTAGGTGTCCCTGGGTAAGGGAGGCAGCTTTGTGTGGATCTTTGCCTCCTTTCAGCTCATCCAGAGCTGTCCCCGATTTCCTTAAAGCTACTGGACGATGCCTGCACCAGGCCTTTCTAACCTTCCTGTTGGTTTTCTTCACATCTCAATAAATCTTTCTCATCTCATATTTATCAAATGCAATCACAAAGGGACCTCTTAATTAACAGGCTGCCATTGTGTACAGGGTGATTTGGAAGCTTGAAGCCATTTAAGAAACCTCATACTGTTTCAGATGACAAAATCTGTGGGACGCGCCATCTGGGAGGGAGCTTCCGCCGCAACAGATGCCAGTGTTTCCACGATTAAGAGCCTAATATTTTAACATCATGGTATGTTGTGCCATTTGGTTAGGAGACCCAGCCCTGGGAGCCAGTGTTCTCAGGTCTCATCAAATCATTCAGCATCAAAATATTTACTCTGGCAAGGGGCCCTGGTTTGTTCCCCTGGAGAGCCTCTACAGGACTGGACACATCGAAAGAGCTCAACTGAAACTCACTGAGGAATTTGCTGTCTTTGAGTCAGGGTGTGGTCACTACATGCTATGAAGCCAACAGCAGGCAAATTCTCAGTTCTAAGGGTTTGTTACACGACTAAATTGATTTCTGACACATGAGCCTAAACTTCATTTCAAAACAAAATGCCAGCTTTGGCCTTCTATCATCCTGCCTCACTTTAATCTGCGTCTCCAACTACTTCGTCCTTTAACATACGTTGATTGAGCACCTACTATGTGCCAGGCATTGTGTTGGGCTCTATAGGAGGATGAAAAAAAAATAAGATTTTGATCCTTCATGCAGGAACTTAAAAAGCTTACATGATTCCCTTAAAATATATACTTGTTATTGTTCCCCCATTTACGTAAGAAACATCACTCTGGACAAGCAAAATGAACAAAAGAATTACCCATAACAGATAAGCCTCCAAGAGCATCCTGTGATTCTTCTCCCTGGTACATTCTTTCCTCTCATCTCTGCTTTTCTGCCCTCTTTTCATCCTTTAGATCCTGCTCAACTGGTGCATCATTAAGGTTCTCCAGAAGAGAGCAATCCTCTCCTGTGCTCATAGCCTCCGGAGTACCTGTGCCTGGGGTATCTTCATGGTGGGAATTTTGTGTGTGTGTGTGTGTGTTTTCCATCCCAGAATTAATGTCCATGAGGATGTGTACCATATTATTTCTTGTTCTCTAATGGATTTCTAGTGCCTACCACAGCCTGGGATGTAGTGGGTGCTGAATAGATATCATTGAATAATTAAGTGAATTCTGTTTTCCAGTTGTTAGCACCAGTGGACAGAATGGACCAGTGGACAGCTGATGGACCACAGCTGTGTCTTCCCTCCCCACGGTACTCACTGTGGGCCGTTCATCCACCCCTAGGCCCTAAAAGAATAATACTGCATTAACCTGGGTCATATAAACACCCTGGCTTTTTAAAGAGTGTCCATATGATGCTTGAGTGAGTTCTGTACAATCCACATTACTGTATCTCCAGTTCCCTTTCCATATCTACAGGAGAGATATGAACGAGGTCAGCCGAAAGCCCCACCTCCTTCACCAGCAAGCCTTCTCTGGTCCTCTCGACCCTCTTGGGTTCAGATAGAACTGATGTTCCTCTCTCCCTGCAGATGCAGTGGGCTATGCTGTGAGTGTGCTTGCCCTGTGGCCAGCTCTAAGCCTTCAAGAGGTCCTCTGCATGGCCTGGCCTCCTCTTCCCTCTGCTCACCACTCCTCCTCCTTTGCCTCCTTGCAATGGCTGTACTGATGCTTTACTCCTCTTCAGATCACTCAGCATCTCTTGTACCTCTGGATGTAAGCCCATGCTGTTCTCCATCTCTGCCTCCTCTCCATCTGCCTAACTTCCATGATCTCTATGACCTTCCAGGTTCTGGCTTCAAAGTTTTTTCCACCAGCAAATCCTTCTTATTAATGGACCAGGTCAGCCAAGAGCTTCTCGTCCCTGTTAATGGCTCCTCCAGCACCCTTGTGTAACATTTCTGCTACATCCTGTCCCCATCTTCCTGCTGAAATATCTTCCACGTGGGGGAGTGGTGGTGTCAGGCTACTTTGCTCACAGGGCCCAACAGTAGATGTTGAATAACTATTTGGTAAATGAACAAGTGAACCAAGGCTGCCTTAGTCACCAGAGTGATCCTCTATCTGTTCCTCTGCCACTGTGCTTTCTGCACATAATGGGGCTCAGAAATGTTTGTAGGACAGGAAGGGATGGATCCAGTTCCCCCAGGTAAATACTTGTGGGAGTATCAAGGGAAAGAGCTTTGTGTCTGAGCTCCTCACTGGCAGGCAGGGAAGTCTCTGCCCACCTCTGTAGCTGTATCTGTCCACCTGGGCAGGCGGTGCTGGTGATAGAGTCTGTCAAGTAGGTGCTTTATTGAAATACTGAGAGATTTGGTTGGAATACCAGCAGTGTCACCCCTGGCAATCCCCTTCCACCTTTGGCTTTAATATTCCTGTCTGAAAAGCTGGGACAATCACGTTACCTGCCTTCAGGGCCGCTTGGAGGGATAAGAGAATTATGACCCGGAGAGTGCTTAGCACATGTAGGCTAGCTGCTAGTGTGAGCCATCGTCCACCGCTTTGCCCCCTGCCACAGCTTGGAAAGGAGCTGGCTCTGCGCTTCCCAGGGTGGAAGCAGACCCTGCAGCTGAGCAGAGAGTCCTGGGGACTCTGGCTCTCGCCCTTTTGCTTTCGAGACACACCTGGCCGCAGCCCCGCGCCTGGGCGCTGCAGCCCTTGGCCCTGCGCCCCCGCTCGCCCGCCCCTGCGCGGCGGGCTCTCGTGGAAGTTTCCGCGGCAGGACGGGCTGTGAGTCACTGCCCTTTTTATAGCATCCGCGCTGGATGTGCATCATAATTCACCGTGGCTCCCTAGAGCCGGGCCTCTGCGGCCACAGACGTCAATGCAGACGAGCCCAGTGTTTGGCAGGGTGCGCGGGAGGCGACCCAGGCCCCCGGCTCTGGCCGAGGTCGGGGCTGATCACTGCCCGATCCTCGGAGCCGCTTCTCCAACCCAACCCGGGAGCTCTCCCGGGAAGCTCCCTGCCTCTGGGATCCTTGGTACTGAGGGAGAGCACGTGGTGGGGACGCAGGAGGGGGAAAGCCAGGAAGCAGCCATCTGTGTTCATTATCTGTACATCCATTATTTGTCCATCGGGCCACCCAACCAGTCTATCATTTATCCACCTTTCCTTCCCCCCACCCCACCCTCTCTCTGCCTTCCAGTCCAGGCATCTGATATACTAAGTCATTTAAGATCCTCTTTCTCTCTGCCCATCCATCAATAACCCACCCAGTGATTTACTTCCCGTCTATCTGTCTCTGTTCATCCTTCTATCCATCTATCCTTCTATTCACTGATTCATTCGTTTAAATTAGCATCCACTGTGCTGGATGCTGAGACCACAGATGATTAGGGCAGCTCTCCACTCCATCCTGTCAGAATTAAAGAAATATGTGCAACAGAATCCTATTACAGCAGGATGATAATAGTAATAAAAGTAATTACCACCGGATAAAAATAGCAATTATAGTAATAATTAATAGCAGGATAATAACAGTAATAATAGCAATCCTATTACAGTAGAATAATAGGATAACAGTAGTAGCAGTAACTAGCACTTATTGAGCATGATAGGCCAAGTGGTGTTCCAAGCTTTCACAAGCAGGATCTCAGGGGAGAGGCACACCAACCCTGGGAAGCAGGTACAAGTTCAGTATCCTTTATCCAAAATGCTTAGGACCAGAAGTGTTTTGTGTTTTTCAGATTTTGGAATATTTGTATCAACTTTACTCAAAAGTTTTTTTAATTTGGGAATATTTGGGATTTTAGGTTTTCTGATTAAGGATGACTGACTTGTACTATTTTTATACCCATTTTCAGGGGAAAAAAACAGAGGTTCCCAGACATTAAGAAACTCCATTGCTTATTTACATAAATATTAAATAATAAACAGTATGAGAAACCAGACTGACTGTAAAACCAGTGCTTCCAGCTGCTTTACTGGCTGGCATCTGTAACCCAGGAGGTGATACATTAGAAAGAGTTAAATTGAGTGGGTCTCGGTGGTCCACACCTGTAATCTCAGTGGCTCAGGACCCTAAGAGTTCGAAACCAGCTTCAGCAACTAAGGAGGCCCTGTCTCAAAATAAAATGTAAAAAGGGCTGGGGATGTGGATTCATGGTTAAGCACCCTGGGTTCAATCTCCAGTACCAATAAATAAATTTTATTTTTTATATTTATATATATATAAATTTATAAATTTTATATTTTTATTATATACATATATTTAAAATAAAGAGTTAAGTTGAATCAGGTATGTCATCTCTCCTGTTTTTTTTTCTCTCTCTGTAAAAATGGGATATTTTCCAGAGATAATATGAATATTTAGCCTCAAAGTCATTTGCAAGGACTGATGTGTCTGATAAACTTATTACTAACCAAGATTAGGGAATAAGTCCAGAGGAAATGAAGCATAATTATTCTTCTTATTTTCGATGTGCATTATAGAGCAATTAAAAATAATCAAAAATAAAATCAGTTGTAATTCCACTATCTAGGAATAACAGCTGTTAACATAGTGATTTATGTTCTTTAACATGTTTGCTATCCATGTGTGTGTATATATGTATGTACACATTTTTTTCTTTGCAAACGTTGGATTAAAATGTACATAAATTATAAAATATATTGTTATGGTTTATATGTGAGCTGTCCCACCAAATATGTGAGCTGTACCCCCCTAAATTCACATGTGAGACAACCCAAGAGAGTTCAGAGGAGTTTAGAGTTGAGATGATGAGGGTAGGAGACCCTAATCAGTATGTTAATCCTCTACTAGGGATTAACTGGGTGGTAACCGTAGACAGATAGGGTGTGGCTGGAGGAGGTGGGTCATTGGGGGCATGCTTTTGGGGTTTGTATTTTGTCCCTGGTGAGTGAGAGCTCGCTCTGGTTCTGATTGTCATGTCCTGAATAGCTTTCCTCTTCCACACCCTTCTGCCCCGATGTCCTGCCTCACTTGGGGCCCAGAGCAATGGAGTTGGCCATCTGTGGATTGAGACCTGAAACTGTGAGTCCCAGATAAACAACCTCCTATAAAATTGGTTTTGTCAGGTCTTTTGGTCATAGCAACAAAAAAATTGGCTAAAATATGTATTATGCCAGGGACGTTTTCCCGTGGACTTAACATACTTTAAAGACACCTGGGAAGAGAAAATAAGTTGCCACCTTTGCAGCCCCTTGGTTACTCCTTCCCCGTGGTTTATTTTTCTCCTCTCCTCCTCCCTCTCTGTCTTTCCTCCTCCTCCACAAGGACTCCACGTCTTAATTGCAGACAACAACAATCCACTCTAGATACTCTGGACTTACTAATAGTAGATGACAAGTGTGTTTTGTTATATTTGTTGTTTTTGTTGAAGTATTATTACCAAACAGTTCATAAAATTGAGTGGGCTGAAGAAACAGTCTGCAGGGCAAGCATTCAGGAAGAAGGCTCTGCAAACCACAGCACAGAACTGGGCCACCAAAGGAGCAGCAAAATGATGAACTGCAGTCATGGCAAAGCAAAACAAAACAAAACAAAAACCCAAAGCCTACCTCTGTGTGAAACTGGAAAAAATCTCTTTGGCCAAAGTGCAAGTCATAGGGGAAAACCTAGAATCAAGGAGTGGGGAAATCGATTCTGCCTCTTAATGGAAGGAGTTGTGAAGTCACCTGCAAAGGGCAAAGATACAGGAATCAGTGAAGAACCCAGACTGGCTAGAATGTCAGGGGAGACTTTTTTGGAGGAAGTGATAGCAGCTCATTTTAAAGAATGACTTGAGGTTGTTTGGGTAAAAGAGTGACAGTTGTCTTGTGGGAAAGATAATGCAGGGCAGCAGATGTGCCAGATGTGCAAACATCCAAGATTTGTCTGGGAGTGGCTTATGGCCCCATGTGGCTACCATCTAAGAATACAAGAGAAGAGTGGCAGATGAGGATGAAAAGGTAAATAGGGAATCAGATCATGAAGGGCCTTGTAGTTACACTGATAAAGGTGTTAAAGATTCTCTGTATATAGCATTCAGACATGCTTCTGACACTGAATGTGTGGATTTTACCCTTTAATGTAATTCTCTAGCTCTCTGGACACCAACTGGATGTCCAATAATTCAATGCTGACAGTAACTACCTGGAGTTTTGCAGAATTCAGAGATTAGGGACACAATTCTACAAGATGACCCCCTGTCCCTTCAGATACCCATCTACAAGTTCTAGGTCATGCCCTTTATAAATCAGGGGTTTATAAATCTCCTCCTTGGGTTAATAATTTGCTAAAACAGCTCACGGAACTATTGCCAGTATATTATAGAGGATACAACTCAGGAATAGCCAAGGGAAAGACATATACAGGACCAGGTATGGGGGTGAGGGGTTCCATGGCCAGAGAGGAAGTGATAACTGAGCTAATGTTGAAGAATGCCTTGAGGTTGGTTGGGTGAAAGGGTGACAGGTGTAGTATGGAAAAGCACCTTCCCAGCACCTCCATGTACATACCAGTCTTATAAAATCTCCGGACCCTTCTCTGCCCCTAGTTTTATGGAAGCTTCATTGCATAAACATGGGTGTTGGAGATTGAACTCAATCTCTCTGAAAATTGGAAAAGGGGGCTGAAAATTCCAATCATCTAATCACATGTTGGTTCCTCTGGCAGCCAGACCCCATTCTTGGATTGGGGGTAAGGGTGGAGTCAACTATTAGCATAAACTCAGGTTTAGTTAAAAGGGGCTGACTGTGAATACCAAATGACACTCTTCTCTCTCTCCTAACACTCAGGAAATTCCAAGCATTTTAGGAGCTCTGGGTCAGGGATGAGGGATGAAAGCCAAATATATGTTCTTCTTATGTCACTTAATATCATAATTAAGCAGCCCGAATCTCATCCTGGCACTGATGGTGGTGTTGTGGGGGGGATTTCATGAGTTCTAAGAAGATTAACATCTGTGTTTTTGAAAGACAGCATTCAGGATGGCTGAGAGGAGCTGAGATCAGAGACAGCAGAGAAGAACAAATGGTAATAGTCCGGTTAGAAATAATGGTGGCCGGCTGGGGTTCTGGCTCAGTGGAAGAGGGCTTGCCTAGCACGAGTGATGCACTGGGTTCAGTCCTCAACACCACACACACACACACACACACACACACAAACCAAAAACCAAAAAAAAAAACAAAACCCAAAAACAAAACCATAAACAAATAAAATAAAGGTATTGTGTCCATCCTAAAAAAAAGAAAGAAAGAAATAATGATGGCTCAAATGAAGGTACCAGCAGTAGAGGTGGAGTTATGTGAATGTATTTGCTAGATAGTAAGAATTGATAGGATTCACTGATTGATTAGAGGTAGGAATGAGAGATGAGGAATTGAGGATGGTATCATGTTTCTGGCTGGCTCAGTGGGACGGAGGGTGGCCTGTCACCAAGATGAAAGCATCTCGGTGGCAAAGATGATTTCAAGGTAGGACACGATTTAAGTTTGAGGAGTGTGATAGGCAGAACGCTGGCCACTCCCAGATGCCCATATCTTAATTCTCCAAACCTGTGAACATGTCACCATACATGGCAAATGGGACTCTGCAGATGTTAATAGGTGTTTTGAGATGGGGAGACTATTCTGGATTATCTGGTTGGACTCAGTGAAATCACAAGGGTCCTTGTAAAAGGGAATCAGGAGAATCGGAGTCAGAGAAGGAGATGTGACAACAGAGGCTGAGGCTGGAGTGAGGCAGGGCCACCTGCCAGGGAACAGAGGCTCCTCCAGAAGCTGGGGAGGAAAATAAAAGAAACCAATGGATTTTCCTGTGAAACCTCCAGAAGGGACACAGCCCGCTGAGACCGATTTCAGGCTTTGTCCTCCAGAACTGGAGGATAGCAACCATATGTCGTTTTAAGCTAATGATTTTGTGGAGATTTGTTACAACGGCAATTAGAAACTCATGTAAGAGGCTTGTGAGAAATCCAGGCAGGCATGCCCAGAAGCCAGGGAGGAATCACCCTGCTGCAGGACGGGACCCTCAGGTGACCGGCACATGGGCAGGATGATGGCCTTGGATGCTCCAGGAAGATCATGTGGAAGGAGAGAAGACGAGGACCTAGAAAGGGCTCAATGCAGGGATACCCTTGAAGGAAAATAAGGAGGAGGACCTGGAGGAATGCAAGGAAATCAAGGAAGTCTGCTGTTGGGAGTCCAAGAGTAGATTGTCAGGATGGAGGTTCTCGCTGCCCGCCGTCACAGAGAGGTCCAATTAGGTGGCTCAGTATGTCTACTGGATTGTCTACCAAACCCAACAGTCTGGTAATGTATCGATGAGCTCAGGTTCCAGGGCTCAGCAGGAGCAGAAACAGCTGAAATTCAGGGAGGAAAGAGAGAAGTGAGGAAGTGGGGGCGCAGATGTTGATTCTCTTAGTCATCAGCTGTGATGGGGAGGAGGAGACAGGGCTGCAAGGATGGAAAAGGATGAGGGTTCACACGAGGGCTTTTTCTCTTTTTTCTCCCTCCCTCCTTCCTTCCTTCCTTCCTTCCTTCCTTCCTTCCTTCCTCCCTTCCCTCCCCTCCCCTCCCCTCCCCCCTCCTCCCTCCCTCCCTCCCTTCCTTCCTTCCCTTCTTCCCATGAAGAAGTCCGCCTGCTTCTATGAAGGACCCAGCTGGAGAGTTGTGGGCAGGTGGCTGAAGATGAAGGACAGGGGCAGGATGACACACGTGGTCAGTCACCTGGGAGGTATGTGTTGGGAACAGTGAAGTGACTGTGTCCGGATTAGTGTTAGACTGCAGGACAATGATCCTCCCATCAGGCCTGAAGGGAAGGAGGCAGAGGTGGGTGGGCATGAGGGGGGTCTTAAGGAACACATACAGGGGAGTGGGAGACGACTTTCCATGTGCTGGTTAAGATGCTCAGGTGTTTTGGACAATGCTTCTGTGACTTGCTTTAATAAATTATGACCACTTTTCACTACTTAGAACAAGAAAATAGAATTTAGAGAGAGTAAAGTTACTGGGATAATGGTCAGTGGATCAGCATAGAAACCAGTCACAGCTGGAAAAAAATGTTTTTCTCTTAAGAACCATAACAACATAAAATATAGGAACTTCCATAATGGGACTGACCCATGGTCCACACAGGCTGACACTCGGCTGCCAACAGAGGTCCCATGGGGTGGGTACCAGAGGCACAGACATGCCGTACTTGCCCTTGATCTCCGTTAGTAGAGAAACTGCTTCCCCCGTGACGTCAACCATAAAGGTTAGGTATATCCCAGCACCCATTTATGGCTCTGTCACCCATAAACATACTCGAACCCTTTTGGGTTGCCCACACCATCCCCTGGGATTGTGTGTGTTGTTAATTTATTTGTCACTGTGCGGCACAGAATATTAAAATCTCTGTTTCTAGCTTACTTTGAGGTTCAGAGTGGTCATTTATCCCAAGAGGTATCAGATTTAACAACACAAATGAAGTGCAACATCATAAAACCCAAGGCACAAGGCAAATAATTCATACGACCTAGTGCTGAGGGTGGTGGTGGATGCTGATGATGCTTCTATCCTCAGTAACCCTGCTTGCTCCACACTGTCTCTCCCATTTTACAGAAGGACACACTAAGGAGCTTCACTGGTGTTAAGTGATTTGACAAAGGAGGTCAGAGAAGGAAAAATGGGGGGTTTAAGTTCAGTTCTTTGAAAAGTTGAAGCTTGAGGCATGCGCTAAAAGATGGAGAAGAAGGGTCGCCACCGCCCCTGAGTGCTACCCTCACTCCTCAGCCCCAGGGCCACATTGATGGCTTTTGCTTAGTAGGACCTTCCTTTCTCAGTGAAGTCTCAACCCAACTCTGTGAGCTGGGGATAACCTGCCTGTCGGGAACCCTTCAGGTCTGGTGTGCAAAGTGATCCGTTTTATTTATCCTACTCTGGTGATGGAAATAGCCCCCCAAAATGTCCTTGTGCTTACTAAGCTATTTCCCAGCTAAAGCTAGCCAGAGAATGTTAATTATCTCCTCCTTCTTCCCCTCCTTCCACCATGAATTATTGACTTCCAGAGCACGCTATCTTTAATTGTGAGGTATTCCAGAATGAGCAGGTTATCAAAATTGTGCAAAAGGAGAGAATTTTGGTTTAGCTCTGGGAGGCCGAGGTGGGAAAATTTATCCTTATTTATTTACATGGAAATGGGATGAGCTTTTGCCAGCTTGCTAATGGGATCTTAAAGAGAAACAGGCTTCCCGTGGCCTAGTTAGAACGATTGGTTGCCCTGATGCCTCATAAAACACCAAACCAAGAAGGCAGAGGCTCCCTTTCCCTAATTCTTATTTTGGGGGGACCATCTGTATTATTCCCACGGGGGAGGCAAAGTGTAGGTGGACACCGTGCCTCTGTTTCCAAGACAGCTGCCCTGTCTCTGTCCTCCACTATCTATTTGGCTTTAGGTGGTGCATTTAATTTCACCTAAGCCTCAGTTTTTCTATCAACCAAATGGGGATGGTTATGCTTGTCCCTAGATCAACTTAGCCAGTTTGGAAGATTAAAAATTTGGTTTTAAGAGTGCAATGACTGTATTTTGTATCTCTGAAAAGCACATGTGATTTTCCAGAAACCAAGAGACAGGTCCTAATCATATTTAAAAATAAACCTTAGCATTTTCTAAGTGCTTGGCCAATTACTCCAAATAACATTCATTCCAGAGGCTGCTGGGGAGGGGGAGGGTGCAGTGGTGAGTCACATGACAAATGTATTAGATTGTGGAGCGGCCAGAGACAGGCTGGTGTCTTGTTTCAAAACTGAGCAGGAAACAGATAACCCCAAATCTGTTGTGCAGCAGCTCTTGGTTTCTTTTTCCCTGCAGATGCCTGGAAACCGCTTTGGGTTTTTTCTGCTTCGATTCCTTTATCCCTTTGGACTTCTCATTTATTTAATGCTTATTGAGTGCCTCGTATTATGCCAGGCACTGGGCTAGGTGCAGCCTAGGGATGCAGATAAGGGTGGACAGAAGCAAGAAGTTAAACTAACGTATAAACAAGTATGCAATTACCATGGGAAGTGGCACTGTGGCCTTGCAAGGGAAGGTACTTGAGAGTGAAGCCAAAACACATTAGAGGGTCAGGAGGGCTTCTCTGAGGTCTTTCCATTTGAACCAAGGCTCAATGTGTGGGCCCATCAATCAAGAGTAGGGGGAGGAGCATTCCCATCAGAGGGAACAGCACTTGTGAAGCCACTGAGCAGGGAAGAGCTTGGTGTATTGGAGGACTGACAGCAGGGAGGTCAAGTTATGTGAGTGTGCAGAGAGGAGAGAGTGGAGTCAGGTGAATAGAAGGGGCCAGGTAGGCTGGGTTTGAATGCCGGCTCTGCTACCTGTCATCTCTGTAGTCTGGGCCCAGCCATATCAACTCTCTGAGCTTCAGTCCCCAAGTCCAGGATAATGAATGACAGGTTGCTTGGAAGTCCACATGAGGCTCAAAGTTCACCACAGTAGTCTACAAGGTCACTCGGATCTTTGACCTTCTCTCTTACTGGTCTGTCTCTCTTGACCTCTGCTGTGCCAGCTGGCCTCTTTCCTGTTCCTCATGCCCACAAGGGATAATCCACCTTGGGGCCTTGGCATATGCTTTTTGCTCTGCTGTCAATATTTTCCACCTGCAAATCTTACTTTCTTGCTGCCTTTGGGGCTCACTTGAACGTTGTCTTCTCAGTGAGATCCTTCCTGACCACTTAATCTAACGTTAACCTCTTCCAGTCTATTCTAAATATCCACCCCTGCTCCTGGCTTTATTTATTTCCATTGCCTTTAGCACCCTCCATATTTTACTTATTGTGGGCATTATTTATACTGTCCACTAGGACAATGGATTTGTCCATTTTGTGTCTTTTTTTCTTCCTGTTCAGAAAGCTCTGTCCCATGGGAGCCCCTGGAATTTGATTTCTTCTGTTCCATTTGAATCACTTCCAGCGTTGACATTGGTGAGCCTGTCCCAACACTCCTTTTCTGTAGGGCCTCCTACCAGCCCTATCTCCTCCACAAATCCTTCCCCACCTTCCTTCCAAAGGCCTGCAAGTTCTCTTCTTCTCCTCAATACTTTCCATCTTTACCTCTAGAGTCCTTGATAGGGGACGGTTTGTGAAACTCCTGCTCTGTTTTTTAACCTTTGGAGACATACATCTTCTAACCACAGCTGAGAACCAAGGAGTCATAGACTTTCAGAGTGAAGAGAGAGCCTAGCAACTCTCCTTCTGAATGTTACCATGAGCCAGGATAGGGTGGAGTCACCGTGATGGGATGGTGAACTTGACAGAGTTTGATCTCTTTCCTTCTGACATGGTGCTTTTCAACAGCAGACAACAGATAAATCTGTGCTGAAGGAAGGAATGAAATTCACAGCCAATTTGAAGTTGATGGTGGTAAACTGAAATAATGATATTGCCTTTAAAAATGACAGGATATCAGTCTTTCTTAGAAAAGTAAATACTGAGGATGAACATTTGGGATGGATGCAGGTGTGGAGGGTACCTCTGAGCACCTGAGTGAAATGAAGTATGTACTTGAGTTAAGGTTCCCAAGAGGTCCAGAATTCACCTCCCTGGGGGAGACCCATCCAGGTGTGCAGGAGAGGCAGGGGTGGGTGGGGATTATTGGGGTAGAGGTGAGTCCCTTGGTGTCAGGAGTGAAGTTGTGTCACATCCTGGCATCTAAGATCTACTTGAAAAGACCCTGACATCCACCAGGAGGTTCTGACCCTCTCTTGAGGACCCTTTCTCTAGAGGACATGATTCTCTTACTTGCAAATGATTGCTCATGGGAAACAATTTTATGCTTGGCGAAGGCACATACTGTCGAGTTCATTTATTTCACTTCCAGTGTGTCCCCCGAGGGGGGTTTTGTACTGCCAAACAGTTCTTCCTGTGTGCCAGGCTTCAGTGCTTTCAGCACCTGGGGGCCCGATTCCCAGCAACGTTCTATGCCACCACTCAGCCTGAGAACATCTTAATTTAGCACAAGGTGTGACTGCCATGGGCCAAAGCTGCTAAGGGTGAGAGCTGTCAGTGGTGGTTACTGTTAGTTGCAAATATGGTCAATCTCTGTGTCTTGGCTCCTCTGAGTCTTCTGTACATTTGGAATGTTCTTTATCCTGATGCGATGTCATCGTCGTTGTCATCATCATCATCATCATCACCACCACCACCATCATCATCACTACTAGCACAATTAAATCCCATCCAATAGGTTTGTAATTATCCCTTAATAGGGATAATTTTCTGGGTGGAGAAGCTGGAATCAGCAAAATTTTCTTGGTTCTGTAGCCACTTCTAGAGAGTTTTTCTGGGATGCTTCCATTCTGGGAATGACGCTACGAAAACTGGTGGATCCAAAATGAAATGTAGGGGAAAACTGAAAGCAAGATTTAATAAAAGAATCCCAGCTAGGAATCAGAAGTCCTGGGCTGTTTCTCAGGGATTTAAGTTTTAGTTTGGGTGTACTCCTTGGGAGCATCAGTAAGTCAGCTTCCTTGGGTTAAAGTTGATGCTTCTATCCACCGGGACCAATAATACTTGCTCTATTTAACTTGAGAAAATTGTGGTTGAAACTGAGTGAATTAACCAATGGGCAAGCTTTGAAAGAATTCGTAGTGGGGGTAGGGTGAGATGTTATGTGTGAAGTGTTAGTCGTTATAGTCAAGATGTTATATTGAAACAAGGCTAAGGACTTTTAAAACTAAGGACCCTTATAAATGACAGAAACCATGTCATTTCATTAGAATTGACAGAAACTCAACCCACACAGGATTAAGCAAGACAAAGGACTTTATTGGTATCTATAATTGGAAATTCCAAAGTTGAATCTTCTTGCTTCCAGCACAGCTGGATTCAGCAAAAGATGCTCCCAGAACCCCATCTCTGCAGTCTGAAATTCTCTCCTCTCTTGGTCCTTCTCCTGAGGCTCCACATGCTGGCAAGGTAGCTGAATCAGGTACAAAATTTCAAGTTCAAGCCCGGTAGGAAAGTGTGAATGCCTCTTTCTTCCTACCCTTGCAAGCGAAGACACACAATTAACATGATTTGTTGGCTGTCAGTTGCATGTGTCTCCCAAACCAACCACTGTGACCAAAGATTGGAAAACTGGCTTACAACTGGGTGTTAGGATGCATTTTTATCCTTGGAGTAAGAAATGGTGCCAGGTGCAGTGGCACAAGCCTGTAATCCCAGCTACTCGGGAGGCTGAGGCAGGAGGATGGCAAGTTCAAAGCCAGCCTCAGCAAAAGTGAGGTGCTAAGCAACTCAGTGAGACCCTGTCTCTGAATAAAATACAAAATAGGGCTGGGGGTTTGATTCAGTGATCAAGTGCCCCTGAGTTCAATCCCCAGTACCAAAATAAATAAATAAATAAAAATGAGGAATATGGACCACTGTTTTAGTCAGTTTTTTTTTTTTTTTTTGTTGCTCTGACCTAAAAACCTGACAAGAACAATGTAATGGAGGAAAAGTTTATGTGGAGGCTCATAGTTTCAGAGGTCTCAGTCCATAGATGGCTGACTCCATAGCTCTGGGCTGGCGGGAAGGCAAGACATCATGGCTGGAGAGTATGACAGAGGAAAGCAGTTCAGGACATGGCAATCAGGAAGTAGAAAGAGAATTCTGCTCCTCAGGAACAAAATGTAAACCTCAAAGGCATGCCCCCCCCACCAGTGACCTATCTCCTCCAGCTACACCTTACCTGCCTAGAGTTAGCACCCAGTTTATTCCTTCAAGTGGATCCAGGCACTGACTAGGTTAAGTCTCTCATAACCCAATCATTTTACCTCTAAAGTTTCTGGCATTGTTTTACCCATGAGCTTTTGGGGAATGCCTCACTCCTAAACCATAACGATCACCATATAAAAACTAAGGGAAGTGTGCTTCTCTTAATCCACTAGGAAGGCTAACCAGTGAAAAACTCTTTAGCAAAAAAAAAAAAAGAAAGAAAGAAAAAAAAAAAAGAAATCAGTCATTATTAGCAGAAAACAGAAATCTGTTTTAAAAAAGTATCTTTATTGCCTTACTATTCCCCCAGAGATAATGTATTCACGTCTCACAGATGTGTGCATTTCACATTGAACATATTCTAGCAAGGACCCAAACTCACAATCATTTTCGTCTTCTGACAGGAATGATCAAGGCTGTAATGAATATCTTCATTCTCTCTCCATCACTCTAATTCAAAGTGCTCATTTGGCAATTAACCATGCAGTGATGGTGATGTAACTTGCATTTTTATTTGTATTGTTATTTTAACTTTCATAATTCAAAAAAAAAAGCCTTTTAATGAGTTTGTGGTTGTCTTAGATCCAGATTGTGATTTTGGGAAAGACAGAGACTGTGCTATGCTTCTTTGCTGATATTTGTATGTTCAAGAAATATTTGTTAGGTTTTTAAAAATCAAATATGCTAATTAAATATTCTTCATCAGAGCTACAAACTCTAATTTAAAAACACCGCTTAAGGGAAATGTAAATACTACTAAGACTTTGGGCAAGGAAACACATTTTCACACTGAATAGAACCATGGAAACTTATTTGTGATTACATAATGGGATTGTAGCTATTCAAATACTATTGGTGAGGTGGCTAAATTATGGCATGATTGTTACTCATTTCTCTGGGTTCATACCAAGGCACAACTTATGATTCTTTTCTATAAATCTGGATGTGGCTTTGGAATTTGTCTCAACAGCATTTTGGGAGGACATTACTAATTTATTAATGTATTGGCTCAAGAACGAAGCCATTTGTCATCCTGTAATACTGCTTTATGCTTTAGGTGACTGCCCTCTGTTATGGTGTAGGTATGAAATGTCCCCCAAAAGCTCCTGTGTGGAAGACTGGGTCTCCAGTGCAGTAATGACTCTCACCTCATTAATGGATTAATCCATTGATGGATTCACACTTTAATGGGCTATTGGGAGTTGGGAGAAATTTAGGAGGTGGGGCCTACTCAGAGGGAGTAGGTCCTGGGGAACATGCCTTTGAAGGCCTTCAATTGTCTCTGGCCCCTTTCTCACCCCCTCTCCTCTCTCTGCTTCTTAGCTGCCACGAGGTGAGCAGCTTCCTCCCACCATGCACTCTCCACCACAGGACCAGAAACATTGGAATCAAGTGATGATGGATTACAACCTCCAGCATCATGAGGCAAAATAAATCTTTCCATCATCTAGTTGATTTTCTCAGATATTTTGTCACCACAACGGAAAGACCAACACCCGCCTCTTTGACCAGGTTGAGAGCTTCAGGGGCTACACACATGGAGCTAGAAGGGATGAAAGGGACATTCAATGTCCGTCAATTTAGCTCATCAACTTGGGGAGTCAGAGCACAGAGAAAAACCACCTTCATAATTAACACTAAACTGTATACTTCATTTTTGAGCAAATTATCAGCATGCCGTCGGCTTAACTGTAGATTTCATGCTGTACGTTAGACCTCTAGACGTATTCATCCTAACTGCAAATGCATGATTTTTAACTTTACCAGCTAATCTTAAGTGCAAAGAGACATCTATATTAGCATGGCATTCTCTTTGATGTATATGAGTCAGATAAAAAGCATTAATTCGTGTGAACAAGCCTTAGAACTAACTCCTTTATTGATAAATCTCAAGTGGGAGCTACAACCTGCTCCACTATTCAGGCAAAATGAAGAATGGGAGGAGATTTTACAGAAAAGTGACATTTCAACTGGTCTCAGCAGGGAATATGAAACTTTTCCAGGGAAGCAAAGTAGGTATGTGGGAGGGTGTGAGATTGTTGAGGCAGAGAGGATAATAGTTTTTTAATATTTGTAATATTTGCAAAGGAAAGTATGAGTAAGGAAAGTGAAGTGTGGCTTGTAATTAGGGATGATATCATCCATTGTGGCTATAATAGAGGGTTTGTGAACAGATGTGTCAAAAAATACAGTTGAAAGAAAAAAAAATAACACCAGACTTTGAAGAGTCTTGACTATCACATTAAAGATTTTGGATTTATTTTATGAACAACAGGGAGCTAAACACACTTTTTTAACGTTCTTTTTAATTTTTTTATGCTTTTTTAAATTTATTTTTTATTCTAATTTGTTATATATGACAGCAGAATACATTACAATTCATATTACACATATAGAGCCCAATATTTCATATCTCTGGTTGTATATTCACACCATTCATGTCTTCATACATGTACTTAGGGTAAAAATTTCCATCTCATTCCGCCATCTTTTTTACCCCCATGTCCCCTCTCTTTCCCTCTCATCCCTTTGCCATATCTAGAGTTCATCTAATCCTCCCATGCTCCCCCTCCCAACCCCACTATGTATCAGCCTCCTTATTTCAGAGAAAATATTCAGCATTTGGGTTTTTGGGATTGGCTGACTTCACTTAGCATTATATTCTCCAACTTATCCATTTACCTGCAAATGCCATGATTTTATTCTCTTTTATTGCTGAGTAATATTCCATTGTGTATATATACCACATCTCCTAAAGCATAAGAATTAAAATCAAGAACCAATAAATGGCATGGATTCAAACTAAAAAGCTCTTCTTGGCAAAAGAAACAATCAGTGAGGCGAATAGAGAGCCTACAGAATGGGAGAAAATTTTATCACCTGCATGTCAGATAGAGCACTAATCTCTAAAATATATAAAAAACTCAAAAAGCTAAACACCAAAAAGAAAAAAAATCAAATAGCCCAATCAATAAATGGGCCAAGGAAATGAACAGACACCTCTCAGAAGATGATATACAATCAATCAACAAATATATGAAGCAATGTTCATCATCTCTAGCAATTAGAGAAATGCAAATCAAAATTACTCTAAGATTTCATCTCATTCCAGTCAGAATGGCAGCTATTATGAAGACAAACAACAATAAGTGTTGGTGAGGATGTGGGGAAAAAGGAACACTCATACGTTGCTGGCAGGACTGCAAATTGGTGCGGCCAATATGGAAAACAGTATGGCGATTCCTTGGAAAGCTGTGAATGGAACCACCATTTGGCCCAGCTATCCCACTCCTCAGTCTAAACACATTTTTAAGTAGGAGAAAGATGGGATTGAAACTTAGATCACCTTGGTGCAATGCAGAGTATGGCCAGGAGGGGTCACAAGACTAGAGGGCAGGGATACTCACTGGCAGGAAGAAGTCATAGAACTATCCAGACAAACAGAGGACCACCTCAATCAGGGCAGTGACCATAGCTTAGAGAGGTGGAATAGAACACAGACAGGCATTACATTCATGAGATACTTAAGGGACTGAATGGGCATCTGTGAAAAATTATGAGTTCTGGGCTTGCTTTTAATTGAGACAGAACACAGCAGGAAGAATGCATCTTCAGGAAGGAGTTAGGGTGACATGTTGAGGTTCAGATTGTTATAGGGCAACCAAGTGAAGATGTTCCATTAATTGCTAGGCATGTCAATTTAATGCTCCAAAGAAGAGATAAAATTGGCAGTAAATATTTGGGAGTCAGCATAAATGAGATGGAATCATGAGGTCGAATTAGTTCACACAGTGTGAGAAAAATGCTGAAAACATAACCCTGGGAATAGCAACATTTATGGCCCGGAAAGAAACAGAGATACAAAAAAGAGTGGTCACAGAGCTAGGAAGAAACATATAATTGCATCCTGGGATCACAGATTTCAAGAAGGGAAATACCATTGAAATAAAAATGTAGAAAAGTAAGCTGATAAGGCTGCCAGATTTAGTGATTAAAAATGCAGGATGTGAGGGAAAAGGCACACTCATACATAGCTGGTGGGACTGCAAATTGGTGCAGCCAATATGGAAAACAGTATGGAGATTCCTTGGAAATCTGGGAGCAGTTGTGCACACCTGTAATCCTAGCGGCGTGGGAGGCTGAGGCAGGAGGATCGTGAGTTCAAAGCCAGCCTCAGCAAAGACAAGGTGCTAAGCAACTCAGTGAGACCTGTCTGTAAATAAAATACAAAATAGGGCTGGGGATGTGGCTCAGTGGTTGAGCCTCCCAGAGTTCAATCCCTGGTATCAAAAAAAAAGAAAGAAAGAAAGAAAAAAAAAACAACCCCCCAAAATGCAGGACAATATTCAAATTCCAGATAAAAATAATCTGTATTTATATCCCACATATTTCATATAATTGCGAGTCTTATATTTTATCATTCAACCCAACAGGCTGACCAAAGTCTGATGGGAAATCATTGACTTTGAACACTAAGGGGTCTTCAACGTTGTACGCAGGCACAGGTTCACCAGAGCTGTACAGTTAGGATATGGAAGTTAGTGGGTGGACAGAGAAATGATGATGGAGACAAAATGAGTTCAGGGAAGGAATCGACTCAGTGGAGGATTTTGGTGTCGAAGGAAGGTAAAAAAATTTTTAAAAATGGCCTAAGAAGAATAGATCAGTAAAGATATTTTAAATTTTGTTTCAGAAAAAGAAGGAGACTTTTGTTTGTAGGTTGATGGAAAAAAAATATTAGAAAGGGAGATGAATGGAAGAAACAAGAAAGGTGGCAGAGTGGGATTCTGAAGGAGGCTTAAGAGAAGAGTGGAGAGGTTGTCTCTGCACAGAAGATAAAACGGCTTTTTCCTGGAGCTGAAAGGCCAGGCAAAGAAAAGGTGATGGGACAAATAAATCTAGAAATGCAGGGATGGGTTTATGCACGGTGGCCTGTCTGCCTTCAAGAGCCCAGGAGGCTCACCTCTGAGGAGAGCTGGGGAAAGGGCATCTGTGACGGCAGGAAATTGAGCCTGAGGAAGATGGTAGAAAGAAAATGTCTTGGATGCTGAGAAGAGTTTAAAGGTCTGGGTCTGAAAGAGCAATATTTGCTGACGGAGGCTAAAACCAATGTGTGGATAATCAGAAAAGTTTGGTAGAAATTTGGAGGCAGAAAGATCAGGGTGCAGAGCCTGGCTCTGTCCATCTATGTTCATCGCCTTTCACTAGGTCATGCTGTGTAGGAAACAGCTCCCAAATATCAGCAGCTTTCAAAACCAAACATCTTCCTCATGTTATGTGGTGCTGACTGCAGGTGAGTGGGAGATGCTCTTCAGGCATTGGGAGGGTTCGTTCGGTTCCATTGATCATTGCAGAACCCAGGTTAGTGGAGCAGCAGTGATTGGGGCATGGCCTGCCATGACAGAGAGGGAGGGAGAAACCACGTTACACCACATAAGCATATTTAAGGCCTTTGCTTAGATGTGGCCTCTGCTGTGTCTGCTCATGTTCCATTGGCCACAGCAAGTCGAATGGCCAAACCCAACATCTAGAGGATAGGAAGGAACACTACAATAGAGGGAGAAGAAAGTGAATGTTTACAAATAATAATAGGCTCTAGAACATCCAAAGATTCTAGAACTCTAGGAAAGGTTACTTCAAACTTTCAGGCTTTAGTTTACCCACGTATAATGTGGTGATATCAACATCTGTTCTAGAACTGTCAGAAGGAAGCAGTAAAACCAGCATGTATATAAAACCTGCTATGATGTCTAATGAATAATGATACTTCAAATAAAAAGTATCCACTTCTATCTGTGGTTTCACTCTCCAAAGTTTCAGTTACCTGGGGTCAACTGCAGTCTGAAAATATTATATGCAATATTACAGAAATAAATAATGCATAAGCTTTAAATCATATGCCATTCCAAGTAGCATGATGAAATCTTATTTTGTCCTGCTCCTACCACCTGTCTGTGAATAATCCTCCAGTGTATCCATGCCATATATGCTACTGGCCCGTTAGTCACTTAGTAGTGGTCTCTGTTATTGGACCAAATTGTCTGCAGGATCACAGTGCTTGTGTTCAAGTAACCCCTATTTTACTTAATGACCCCAGAGTGCAAGAGTAGTGATGCTGGCAATCCAGATAATGTCAAGAGAAGCCATAACGTTCTTTCTTCAAGTATCATCTCTCATTGTCACAAGAATCTAAACAGTGAGTGTCATATGATGGAACATTTTGAGAGAGAGAGGGATCAAATTTGATTACAGTGTGTTGCTATAGTTGTTCTATTTTACCATTTGTTATTGTTGTTAATATCTTTCTGTGCCTAATTTACAAATTAAATTTTATTTTAGATAAGTTCAAATAGGAAATACATAGCATTATAGGGTTTGGTATTCTTACAGATTCAAACATCCATTGGAGGTCTTGCAGCAAGTTGTCTGTCCCTAAGGGCGTACTATTTGGTGCAGAAAATACATAGCTCTGAGGTCATCAGAAGTTCAGTTAAACTTTCTGCTCCACATTTTCCTTCTGCCAAATGACTGGATGCTGTATAAGACCCTTATGGGTCTAAAATCCTGTTTTTAAAAATCTTACACTAAAGAGCCAAACAGTCCCTTACCCCAGAAAGACCTGTGGCTTAAGAGGAAGCAGCAAGATTTTTAGTGGTCTCACTTGGCTTGCATTGCTTTCGCCCAGCCAACTATCAAGGGCAGAGATAAGACTCATTCAAATAAACCTAGAATCTATAGGAACCAAAGTGCATGGCAGATAGTCTCATCCATTAGCAACACTGTTTAAGCTTACAGAAAGGGTGATGCTTCACAGAGAAGGGTCAAGCTATTCTCACATCTCCTGGAGGAGTTTAGCCACCTCGAATAATAAGCTCGGCTGGTGAGATGTGAGGTCTGACAGCGAGTGAGGAAATAGTTGAAGAGGAGGCATTGGAAATGCCGGGAGTCTTCCCAGGTGTTGCCTGCTGCCTTTTCAATGTGTGAAAGCCTCAGTGGTGTCTGGCAGAGCCCCAGAACCTGCCCACCATGTGTCCCTGTAAAGCAGTGGGAGAAGCCAGAGGCATGTCTGAACAATGTTCAAGTGACAAATTCTATTAGCTGGGGCTGTGAGCAGCTGCAAGGCACAGAGATCAGAGCAGCATGCTTGCACAAGGCAGAGGCTAATTTTCTTAGGAAAGCATCCTTCTGCAGGCCCTGCAGTCCACGGCTTCACAATGGGATCAGTGTCATGGACATTGCTGATGTCAACATGTTTAGGGGGTTGTTATGTGATGACTTACAGCTGCAGATTGAAATGTAAACTCAGACCTCACGGACTTCAAAGGTACATTCCAAGTTTAACTTATAGTTTAAGGGAGAGAGGGCTTACCAGATGCCCAATTTAAAAAACCTAGCCATAAAATCAGAGTTGATTGGGCAAATATCTAACTGCCTGCCACCGATTCTTGTTTGGTTTGGAATTATAAATAACAGAACAAAATACAAGCCCGGGTCCATATCTAAAAGTAGGCAGACTTAATATACATACGAAGGAGAAAGGCTGTTTAAAATAAATCATGACAGCTTTCTTCCATCTTTTTGTCCAAATCTCTATTATTAGTTCTGAGAATGATAGTCATCTCTGCATTTCCAGTCCATCCAGGCTCCAGAAAAGAGATTTTAATAAACACTCATCAGATATCACTCTCAGATTTAAACTCTCTATAAATCAGTTGCATTGAAGAGAGAAACCCAAACTCCTTCCTTGGCCAACCTTGGAAGGCTTTCCCTTCCTCTTCAGCCCTGTTCTGCACCGCGGTCTTCTCATCTGTGATTTGGCCACACTAGACTCCTTTCTGCACATGCCAGGATGGTTCCTGCCACAGGGCTTTTCACTGTCCATACCCTCCACTGGGCCACTCTTTCTCCAGAGGATTGACTGGCTGTCTTCTGGGAAAGCCCCACCTTCTCAGAGATCTTCGCCCTGTTCACCAGTCTGAGGTCACCCTCCCATTCTCTTGTTTATTCTGTCCACTGTCCTGATTTTAAAATATCACCACCCCCACCTCAATCCATCTTATTTGTGGGTGGTTTCATATCTATGGTAGACTGTAAGCTTTTGGAGGATACAGCCTAGCACAAGTGTACACCCAGTAAGTAAGTGCCTAAATAAACATGCGATCAAATATTTTAGGTTCTCTAAACATTCATAAAAGAGGGGTAGTATTGTGAGTCCAGAGTCAAGGAACCCTTCACAAAAGAGATGGAAGGGGGTAGGGCTCAGAGGAAGAAAGGGAGCTGGACTGGAGGAACCCAGGGGAAGTCGGGGTTGTGGCTAGGGGAGATCGAGGAAGGTATTTGTAGTGATTTCCTTCTTAGGTGATAGTGTCCACTTCTGTGCCCTGAAGATCACACACCAACCTTCCTTAGGGAAATATGGTCAAGGTTGTAGAAGGAAAATACTCAAGTAACTTCATGAAAAGAGAACACGTGACTATTGGGTAAACAAAAACTCCCCAGACAGAAAAGGTGGAGTTGAGGGACAGTTCTTGTGGTGAACAGAAAGTCCAGAACCTTCCAAGGCATTCTGTGAAAAATGCTTTTTGGACAAAATTGCAACTTAAAGATAACTCCTTTTTGGTATAGAGAAGAGGGTAACTTAAATATTGGGGCCAGAAATCCAGAATGCAAGGTGAGGGCCAAATCTGGGCTAATGAGATTCTTAAGATCTTTGGAAAGCATCTCCCCTCCCTCCATTTATTTACAGTCAATAAATGTGAAGAAACTGACACTTTGATTTTTGAGGAGTCAAACCAATGAGGCAATAAATATATCATCCTACAGTATGACAAGGGAAAATAAAATCCAGAAAGGTCTATGATCCAAGGTCAACAAATACGCTATCACTGGAGATCAAGATGACATCTAGCAAAAGGCCAACTTGGGTGATTCCAATCCTTGGAGCAATGGTGCAAGGCACTTAATCAAACAAGGTAGAGATTGAGAATGGATATGAGGAGCAGGTTCTCTGAGGGAAAATCCAGTTCTACTACTCTTGTTGTGTGTCTTTAGGCGATGTACTTCTAACTCTTAGTTTCTTCGCCTGTACCTAGCTCTCAGGGAGGGATATTGTGTAGATTAAATGAGGTGCTGTGTAAATACTATCTCATATACCCAAACATTAGAAAGTTTTCAAAAATCTTGTAACATTAATTCCCTTTAGAGGATTGGAGAAATTGGAGAGCATCACAATTTGCCACAAAAAAAAAAATGTGTAAAAAAAAAAAATCCACTAGAGAGCTCAGTGGGTTAAAAACAGGAGTGCTCGTTTGGCTCACAAATTGACATGTTGCCATTTTAGCCTGGGCTCAGCTGGGCAGTTTTCTGATTCAGGTTCACACATGTCTGGAGGTTGATTGGCTGATGGTTGACCAGGGGTGATGTGTCTTCATCCAACAGGCTAGTCCAGGCACCAAGGCAGAGGAGCAGGAGTGAACAAACCCCTGTTCAAGTGTTCCTTGGGCCTCTGTCTGTGCTCCTTGATCACACACCATTGGCCAAGGCAAGGCAATGGTTAAATGCACAGAGTCGAAGGGGAGTCTAAACTTGCCCAGTAAATGATGCTAATTCAGGGAGGGATAAAGAAATGGGCCATCAGTGCAGGTGATCCACTGTGGGGGGCTAATTAGATAAACAGAGATAACTGCTATGTAAACATAGGTATATAATTAACGTAGAATAAAAGGTAATACTTTGTAATCACTTAAGATTTTACTCATTTTAAAGAACTTTCCCTCAAAATGTTCTAGCCTCATTGCCCCTGTGATTAGGGAACGGGCCTCAATTTGCAGGTAAGGGAAGCCACATAGACATTAAGGAGCAAAGCTTGGACATGAACTTTGGGTGACAAGCTTCCCCTTTGCCTGAGTCTCTACACCACAAGCAGAACGAGTGACAAAAGGGACAGGGCTCTGAGCCCAGGTGGTCAAGGAGCTTTTGTGGGCTGTGCTCCCCAGGATGTGGGTGCACACACACCTTAACAACACAGCACACACCTTAACCACGCCTTCTTGACATCTCGTGGAGAGGTCCCAACTATTTAAGCTGGTAAAAAAGCTGTGTAGCAGCATGTATTCAATTCTTTAGGTTCAAGGGCATGATATTTACCTATCATTAGATGAGCCTGTGAAAATTGGGGATCTGATATCAGGAACTGATATCAAGTGGGGCTAGTGCAGCCTCGGGGTCCAGTATGCTTTTGTATTTTGCTTAGACTGCCTAGAAGAATGGACTCCTGCTGTTTTGCTGCCTAGGCTCTAGTTCCCCCTTTCCACTTATGACTCTGGAATAGCTGCTCCAGCTACAGAGGTGGGCCTGGAAGGCAGGGACCAGGGGAATTGGGAAGGGGGAGCCCTTCCTGCTGCCTTGAGCTGGAAGGGTGTCAGCCAAGAGTTACTGGGGGGTGGGATGTTGCACCACATGGACAGGGAAGCCCACCCAGGGGAAAGCGACCTGGACTGTAGGACACCACTGGAATGTCTGGATCTAGCTGGAACTTACACCACCTATTCTCCTGGGCTTTTCTGTTATGCAAATTGGAAATATCCCTTTTATCTTTCAGGCAAATTGGCTTGGAATTCTGTCTTTTGTATCCAAAACATATCTAATATGCTCAATATTAAGAAAATGTGACTCAAATAAGTAGGTAGTTACAAGCAATAATAGTTTTAAAAGCAGTTCAGCTTATCCTATCAGGGGATTCTTATCAACAAAAACAAAAACAGATAGTGGGAAATTTAATGTAGGATTTATAAACACAAACAAAAGTTTAGGACAAATAATAGTTGTGTTAGACTCAACAAATTAAAAATTGGTATATAGCACATGTCAAGGTATTATGGTTTGGATGTGAGGTGTCCCCCAAAGCTCATGTGTAAGAGAAAGCAAGGTGTAGAGGAGAAATGATTGGGTTATGAGAGCCAATTCAATTCAGTGAATGAACACTCTGATGGGATTGAGTGGTGACTGAGGGCCAACAGAGTGTGGCTGGAGGAGGTGGGCACTGGGAGTGGGCCTTTTGGGGGTTTAATTTGTATCTGGCGAGTGGAGTCTCTCTCTCTACTTGGTCACCATGTGAGCTGCTTCCCTCTGCCACACTCTTCCACCATGATGTTCAGCCTCACCTCAGGCCTGAGGAATGGAGCCTGTTGTCTGTGGGCTGAGACTTCTGAAACCAGGAGACTTCAAACAAACTCTTCCTTCTCTACAGTTGTTCTTGTTGGGTCTTTTAGTCACAGCAATAAAAAAGCTGACCAAAACACAAGGTCTAGTTTGTTCATTGGGGGTTTAAAATGGTTTGTATGTATTTAAAAATGAAATTTTAAAGAATATTTTTTAGGACCCATAAGATATCCTCTAGATCTCCTCAGTTCTTAGATTGAAAAACAATTGATGGAAATAGGAAGAGTTCTAGGAGAATATTTTAGGCCTTTGACATTTGTCTTTTGCCAACAGAACAAAACATTACATCCACAATGACCTTACCTGCTATCATTGAGATTCAATCAGAATCCTATAATGGTGTCTCTCAGATTAATCTCTCCTGGAAAAGGGTGGACAGGGAGCAACAGCTAAGACCCTCTCTTTCCAGCACAGTGTTCTAAGAAGGGTTTACTCTATATTTGCAAACTATAGGTGGTGAGTACCATTCATAAGAGCCACAATAAAATCTAAAACTTCTTTGTTATACAAGCTTTTCTTTTCTTTTTTTTCTTGTAAAGATATAAAGTTATTAAAATCCCTTAATGCAGACCTCCAAAAGTCAGAAATGTCCTCCCTGAGCCAAATGTTATCTTAAAATAATAAATTTTTTAAAATATAAAATAATGGACTTTTATGATACTGACTCAGACCCTGAGTTCATGAATAGCAAGAGCAATGTTGCTGCCATTTTCATGTTTATAAGGTTAAAACCTTTTGCATGTCTACAATGATAAAAATAGGAGTAGTCTAGTCTTATTCTAGTGAACTCTGGAAATCTCAAATTCCATGGCTTAGAGATCTAATATGCAGGGACTTCTACTGTTATCTCAAGATAAGATTAATTAAAGGAAGCTGAAGATGTTCAGGGGGCTTCTTCCTGCACAATTGGGGACCCCAAGACACTAGAGATGGAAGGAGTCTTAAATCTCTAGACCAACTTTCTCCTGCTACAAGGACCTTTGATCGATTCTCTACCTGGAAGCTCTTTTCATTGCTGTTTTAAATGATGTCTTACACAGAGGTGAAATCTATTGTGAAGGAACATAGACCCATCTTCCCAGGACAGATCAATTGTGTCCATTATCAGAGACAGAAAGCAGAGTTTGAGGTGGGTAGATCATGAGGCAGATTCTTGTAGGATAAATTTGTTGGTCTTCTATGGATTCAGGGAAAGTGGACAAGGTCTTGAGATCTAAGAAAGGTCAAGAGTTCTAGGGGATTTTAGAGAATAAGAATAGTGGCAACCTCATTTAGTTTACCCCCATATCCACATAAAGTAAAAGAAATACAAAACAAAATCCAAAGCAAAATTAGATGCCAAAGTATTCCTGTGAATCCTCAAATACAACTCATAGGGACAAGGCAGTAACTGTTCCAAGACTCACATGGTGTTAGTGTCTGTGCATGAAGATGAAAGGGAAGCAAAGGGGTATCTGGTAGACCTGAGACCAGGAGAAACTCAAAATTAGACAATAGACACATACTGAAGGACACACTTGAGCATGGCTTCTGAAAGTGAGAGATTTTTTTGCCCAAGCTAGCAGTGGGGGAGCATAAGTGATCTGAAGAAAGGGTATAGAGGTCAGAGCCATCTGACCCCCACTAACTCCTCAAATTGAACACCTGGGCACCTCTTCCAGGACAGAAGCCCACATGGAGAGAAACTGCTGGGACTGGGGATGGGGCGAGGTGGGAATGGAAGCTTATAGATTAACAAACATAAGAAACATGCCAAAGAGGGAATCCAGGGACACACACGGACAATGAAATGCAAAGGAAACCCACCCACGTTCTTCCCACATAAGTCAAGATCATGGTTATTTTTGGGGGTGCTATGATTTGATGGGGCCCATGGTGGGCTTTGGATGGGTTGAAACGTTCTATTTCTTGACCTGCTGGCAACTACCATGGCGTGTGCCTTATGAAAATCATTGTACTCTACATTAGTTTTGTAAGATATTTTATATATTTATTTTAGCATAAGTAACAACAGGAGTGTCATTAAAGGAACCCCAGGTCTCAATTAATATACAATGCTACTACTAAAGTCAATGTAAATTTAGCTAACATCTATTGGATAGGTACCTTATAGAAATTCTATGCAAAGTTCTTTTGTTTTGTTTTGTTTTAAATTTCTTTTTTAGTTGTAGATGGACACAATACTTTTATTTTGTTTGTTTATTTGTTTTATGTGGTGCTGAGGATCAAATCCAGTGCCTCACATATGCTAGGCAAGCGCTCTACCACTGAGCCCAAACCCCAACCCCTGAGGAAAGTTCCTTATCAGTGATTAGATATTCTCCGTCTGGAGTCAAATGGTTATCTTCCTTAGCAACTAATCAACTTAAGCCTCTATTTCCTCATCTGTAAAATGAAGCAATAGTAAGTCTCAAATAAGGCTGTCCAATGAAGTATGTGTGAAAAACCCTTAGACAGCACCCAGATCACAGTTTAGACTTAATAAATGGTAGCTATTATTACATCCTGTAAGATGCTATTTTTACTCTTATAGGATGAAAACAATTAAGGATCAGTTGTCAAATTACTCAATATTCAATTCAGGCTTTCAACAATCTGCTTCGCCATTTATTAACTTTCTTCTAAAGATGGTGAAATGGCAAATGAACGTGACCTGGCCTGTTTCCACAGCTCTGTTTTGAAGGGTAATTGGGGTCTCAGTCCCTCCCTTGTCCCTACATATGATGCAATTTCACTACAGAGAGGGAATGTAGCAGTGCTGTCCAAGGCACAGCCTGTTGACGCCTTCTTGGAAGAAGGTACAGGACAGGAAAGATGCATGCATGGCTGTGCAGCCCCCTCAGCAGAGGTATAAACAAGTTCCCACTCCCAGAGGGGTCCAGGAGTCCAGGGAGGCAGCTGGTGGCTGGATGCGTCACACACATCATGCTGGGAGGAAAAATAAGTGGCATTCCTCTGTGCTGAAGTTTAAGTGTAAACAAGAAGCAAGTCATTTTCATGATAATTACCAAATATTAGAAATGTATTGTTCCTTCTACACTCCCAAGACACTTCTCCATCTCCAGCTGTGCTAATAAGCTCCGCGCACCACTTCCAGGGCCAGAAGTATTGTTCCAAGACAAAGGCTGTTCATCTGTGTTTGTTCTTGTTTTCCATCAACACTTGAACCTTAGTTCACCTAGGTCTTATTGGTGCTCTGTGTTTTTTTAGAAGCATAGAGGAATAAAAAAAACCCAGCATTTGGAATTCAGATGTTAAATAAGATCTTAATTTTTCTGATCCTCATCTTTCAAAGGGGGAAGTCATATGTGAAAGGACAGGTGTGAAGGTGACAGAGGGAACATAGGAGTTTCACTAGACCTGGGTGCCACAGCACCTCTTGGAGGGGCTGTGTAGTGGTGAAGGTCTATTCCCCTCCTGGCAGACAGGAAGTAGAAAGGGCTGGAGTCCCAGTATACCCCGGTAAGGCCTGCCTCTTAAGACCTCACTTCCTCCACATAGGCCCCGCCTCCTGGCAATTGTACCAGAGTCTAGGGACCAAACCTACAGCACATAGGCCTTTGAGGGACATTCAGATTGAAACTACAGCATGCATGAAGTTCTGTTTTGTTTTCTATGCAGATATCAACTGTTAACAGCACTATTTGTTAAAAAGCCTATCCTTTCTTTATTGAATTGCCTTCGTACCCTTACCAAAAATCAATTGTTATATACCTGTTGGGTCTATTTCTGGACTATATATTCTGTTCTACTTATTTATTTGCCTCCCTTGCCCACTGGGGATTAAAAGATGCTTAACCATTGAGCCGCATCCCCAGTACTCTTTATTTTTTGAGACTCGGTCTTGCTAAGATGATTAGGGCCTTGCTAAGTTGTGAAGCTGGCTTCAAACTTGCCATCCTCCTTCCTCAGCCCCCCAAGTTGCTGGGATTACAGGTATGCATCACTGTGTCTGGCAATTTATCTGTCTTGATAGTAACATCACAGTGACTTGATCACTTTATTTTTATACGTTGTCTTGAAATCAGGTTGTGTTAGCTCTTCAAATTTGTTCTTTTAAAAATGGTTTTGGAAGCCTGAGTCTTTTGCATTTCTGTATCAATTTCAAAATTAGTTTGTTAATTAACACAGTAAACTTTATTAGGATTCTGATTGGAATTCGTGTTAGCTTTTCATTACTGTGACCAAATACTTGATAATAGCACCTGCAGAGAAGGAGAGATTTATTTTGGCTCAAGGTTTCAGAGATCCCTGTCCATGGTTGGCTGGCTCCATGGCTATGACCCTGAGAGCATCACGGTGCAGAGGCTGTGGGTAGGGGAGAGCTGCTTACTGCATGGTGGCTGGAAAATAGAGAGAGGAAGGGGCCAGGACAAGACAGAGTATCCCCAAAGATCCCCTCCCTTCAACTAGCTCCCACCTCCTGCAATTTCTACCACTGCCCAATAATCATTTAGTTCAAAATAGTATCTTAATTCCTTTTTTATTTCATCTGTCACCCAAGGATTATTAGGCAGTATCTTACATAGTTTCCAAGTGTTTTGGGGAGGGGTGGTTAGGGATATTTTTGTATTATTGATCTCTAATTTTAAGTCCATTTCAATCTGAAAATGTATGACTGGAATTGGTTTAAATATATTGACTTATTTTACATCCCAATATGTGGTCTATCTTGGCAAATGATCCACATAGAGCACTTGAAGTACATTTTTCATAAGAATGTTACTATTATTCCCACTTTACGAAGAGGAAACATGTAATATTATAATCCACATTTTGAAGAAAAAAGGCTGAATTGGTCCATTTAAATAACTTATTTAATGTCAGACAGCCATTAAATACCAGAACTGTAATGTAACTCCAGGTCTGACATCCAAGGTCAAGTGATTAACCACTTCTAGTGATTCCCCTACACCCATCTCTCATAGGAAGGGTAGGACCACCCATGCACAAGAGGCTGAGTTCAGGGGCTAGTTCTCTCTTTTAAAGTCCTGGGATCTATCTCATCAATTTCACCTTTCTAGCATAAAGACAATTGCTTTAATTGCTAATGCAGAGGGTGAGTTTTGTCTGCAGGTTAGAGATGTATAAACCCCCAACTGCTGATGTGAGTCAGAAACTTTCTGCTGAACCCTGAAGCTGACTGATAATCACTAAATCATTCTAATAACACCTAAGAAGAGAGCTAGGCAGGAGGTGTTTTTACCTCTTCCTAGCAGTTCTCAGGGAATGGCTGATTGCCCCCTCAGAGTCCAGCGATGCTCGGGAGCCTCTGGACTGCTAGGTTCTACTTATAAGTTTGTTGAATTTCCATGATAGCCTTCTGGTCAGTCTGGCTTGAAATGGCTATTTTCTTTCTGATCTCTTTAACTACTGGGTATTAACAGTATGGTCTATTGCTGGCAAATGTGGCTAAGTCCTTGTTCATTGGGACTGATGCCAATCTAGTCGCCTTTTAGTCCAATTCAACAAAAGAGTTTTTGATCATCTGCAGTTTCAGTTATCCAAGTGATCTAGCCCCTGGGCCTTTTTTTTTTAACTCCCATTACCTGAATAATTTGATTGGCTTCTTATGATCCTGCTGGCTACACTGATGGCCCAGCACCATGGGCTCATTTGGATAGATGTTATCCAGGCACCTGTTTCTTTTTGCATAGAAAGTCAGTTTAACTTCTACTGTTATTTGCAGGAGCCCAAATTGTCTATGACTGTTTCCTAATGCCAGTTAGACTAACCTCTAAAAGGAAGGGAGTTTGCTGCCTGAGTAGAGTTCATTCTGAGTTTCATTTCTCCACCACTTGAAATGATAAATGGCCAGTGCCAAAGGAGGGGAAAGAACCCCCAGGGATGTTCTTTCTGTACCTTAAACTCTAGTCTCATGCTTATAGACTGGCTTCTACATGCTAATGATTATCCTATTGAATACAAAGGAGGTAAAACCTATTGGTAAGAGTATATAGTCTCCATAAATTAATCTTTGGTGTCTGGCATCTGTTTTTTAATTTAATTTAATTTTTTTGAGAAATGGTGCTAAGGTTATAAAATGGAGAGTTTTGTATGAACAACAAAGCCCAAAGAAGTCACCATTCCAGATGACCAAAAACTGCTTGAGCCTCTGGTTTTTCTTAAATGGAAGCAACATGGGTTGAAAGAAAAAAAAATGTCTCTCCTTAAGACCTCATAGTTTTTGGACAAGCCACTAGTTCAGGAATGGCAAATCAGTTTTGTTTTTGTATGTGTGTGCCAATATTATATGGCTGGTATTAGATTATTAGGATCCTATGATGACAATGATTATGAGGCCTTACCTCTAATCCATGGGCAAGAGCATGATCAATTAGTGATGTCTGTCAGGAACACAGGATGTATGTTTTCACATGCAGAGTGTTAGACAGGCTGCTGGGTGCTGGGAGTAAAGTAGTGAATAAAACAATTTCAACTGATAAACTCAAATCTTGGAGTCGGAATGAATATTAAGGTCACTTCCCATTTGGTTATCCTAAAATTTTATTATTTTTGTGTTGCCTATGCTCAATAGTTATTATAGTCATGAGATTTTGGAATGTGACCTTCAAATTTCATGTATCAGAAACTTGGTCCCCCAGTGCAGCAGCGCAGAAAGGAAGGAGCTTTGGAAAGTGACTCGGTCATGCGAACTCTGCTCTCATTGATGGGTTAGTCCATTCCTGGGCTAATGGGCCTTTGTGGGGTGGCTTTGTTAGAGTGGGCTCTCTCTTATGCTTGCTTTGTCTCACCACGTGGTGTCCTCTGCCATGGGATGATGCAGTAAGAAGGTCCTAATCAGAAAATGAGACGACTCCAGCACCAAGAGCTAAGGAAACTTCTCTTCTTTAAAATCACCCATTCAATTATAGCAAGAGAAAACTGCCTCAGAAAAGCCTTCATGTCCTCTGAAGTCAGTTCTCTAGCAAGAAAACCCAATAAAGGAAAGATATCTTCATCGTCAGACTTGTCTTTCAATTGTGCTTATGTTTTTTTTTCTCTTCAAGAGCACAGGCCAAGAGAATAATCATACTGATGAAGGAGCTCTTTGCCCAGCTAGTGTATTTCTCTATGGTCTTACGCAGCAGCAACCCTGCCCAGGGTCAGCTCTTGTTTATAGGGAATGGGAAGTGATAGAAAAGAGAAGATTGAGAATGGAAATGGGGTGGGGTGTGGGTGGAGTTGTGGTCTTCTCCGGGGCCATGGGGGAAAGCCATTCCTGAGATAGAGCCATCAGACTGGGGACAGAAGGCTTTCACCTTCTTGCTAACTGGCTGACAGCTGTTTCCAGATGTTCCCCCATGCTGGTTATGTCAGCTGCACCCACTCCCTGCCAAGTTCTCCTCCATGTAGCTCAGTAGATGCCATCAACAGCTCTTCATTCTGGTAGGGACAGGCTCTGCCTGTGAGGGCCGCTGAACTAGGATTCTGCTCTGCAAAAGCCCCACCCCCATCTGTCCGAAGATGATGCAGTGGGTCAGTGTTCTCCTCACCATGGTGACAGCAGTTGACATGGAAACTCATTCTTGCTTCCACACATAACTGCTGTGCCTTCCCCAGGCTTACCAGATGGCAAAAATATGTGTCTGCCCAGAACCCATTTCTTCTATCTCTAGGAACACATCAAGAATCTGGGGTTATCGTCTTTCTGAACTCTCAAACTGGTTATTTTGCAGAGTATCTGTCTCACCCCAGCCCTACCCTGAACATGTGACCCATAGCTGGTCAAACCCAGTGACAGGCATGTGTTCAGGTGGAGCGATGGGACTAACCCTGCCTCTGAGGGTCAGCTCTGGGATTCTGACAAAATGGGAAAATGGCTGGATTTTGCCAGCTACTGTCAAGCTGATGAAACAGGATCCTGAAACTTCTGGTGGCAGACTTTGCCACAAGCAGTGTCAAACCAGCTAGAAAATAAAGACAGTTTAGAGGAAAAACAGAGTCCAGGGACTGTAAGACAAACTCATGATGATATAATTTGGGCATCTGGATCTCGTCTTAGCTGAACCTAACTTTATCTTCAGACTGTTCACTTGTATGGAAGTGAACAGTTGCTTAAGGAAGCATGAATTAGTTTCCTGTCACTTGTACCCCAAAGCATCCTGATGACTGTATAGAAAAGTCTGGATGAAATTTTCTCCCTTCACAGAGCGTTTTGCAGGAATTGGGCAGAACTGCAAACACCTCTGAAAGTTCTAGCTTTGAACAACCTGCACCTTTCTATAAGCATTGCTAGATAGCAGTTCTTCAGGACAGGGCTGTTTATCAAGAACGTATGTGCCCAGCACCGTGCTGGGTACCCTGGTGGAGGCAGGGAAGCCAGCCAGGGCCCCTCCCCTCACTGAGTTTGCAGTGTCTATCAGGGAAGGCAGAACAAACAGGGGAATACTTGCAACAGAAGTTCTTACCTTCAGGGACACAGTACATTGGTGAGTCATCACATATTATGAGGTGTGCCACAAGGAATTTGTGACTCATAAAGCTAAAGTACCAGTGTTGGCAGATGATTTAAAAAATAAACATGAATTACAGTAGGATTCAAGGTTATCTTAATAATAATGTCATATTCATTCATTTAGTTCTCTAGGATGTTTTCCTGAGTGGAAGAGAAAGGATTGGCACAACAGCTAATGCCATGCAACCCTGTCTCAAGGAGTGCATTGTTCCCAAGGACGCCATCTACCATCTGTGTCCAAGTGAGGATGATAATATCTGTGTGCAACAGGAGAAGCAGCAGGAGGGTAGCCATTACTTATCATGCACTGAGTAGGCACCAGGTACCGAGCTGCACATGTGATCAAGGCTGTTGCATTTAATCGACAGGAGACACCTCTATGTTGTTCTCCTGCTTTGAAGATGAATGGAAAACTAACCACTGAATAGAGAGAGTAGAGCTCCAGGTTTTCTGGTGTTCAGAGAAGGAAGAGAACAGCATGGAGTGGGGTCATTGCAAATGGTCCCAAAAGGCCATTAGACTTAAGCAGGAGCAGAGGAGATGGGGACCGCCTGCGGGCTCTGGTCAAAATGGGCTGCGTGCAGTATGGTGGGGTCCACTCGCCCGCAGGCACCTTGGCAGTTGGCAGCAGGACACTGCAAGAAAAGTGCAAGCTGAGCACGCACTTGGTTGTTCCACGAATTCTATTCCACCTTCAGGACTTTGTTCATGCTGCTACCTTTCCCCTGGCCCATTTGATTAACTAGCTCCTGAGAGATCATGTGGAAATTGAAGTCCACAGAGTACCCAGCGGTGGTGGGTACTCTGCCTTCCCCATCTCTGCACTGGGTTCTACTCTTCGTAGCTTCCATGTGGATGCTTAGTTCAGGGCACTGGATGTAGGAGAGGCTCAAGAAGTGTTAGTGGCGTTAAATGGAATGACCATGGGTCCTCTTTTTCTCCAAACACCTTCCAAAGTACCCATGAGTCCTTGAAATTGCCACTATTAAAGCACCCCATTGATTTAAAACCTTGCCCCCAGAAAGACTGAGCTGAAATGAAGATCTAATAGCCAGGAGGGTTAATTGGTTGACTGACTCATTAATACCTTAGGTTATTGCTACTCAACCACTGGAGATGAATCACTAAGTAGGTTGGAAAGAATGGATTCATTTCCCAAGCAGAGTGAGCCTTCATTTCTTGGTGGGGATACATGTAAGAAAACTAAAAAATCTACCTCCCTCACTAGCGAAATGGTTCCCTAGGGGTTGATAATCCAGCAAGTATTTATAGAGGCAACATGGTCTTTGTGGTGGAGCAGGGAAGACACGATGTTCCCCAGGTTCTGCCCCACAGAGCAAGGTAAGGCCAAAAGAGAAGTTTTTGCTCATAAACCTTGCAATGCAGGGTTAGAAAAGAGCTCTAACAAGGGGAAGGTGTCCCCCCGCCCCCAAAGTCATGTCTGCCTAAATCCTCACAATGGGACCTTATTTGGAATTAGGGTCTTTGCAGATACAATTAGGATGAGGTCATACTGGATTAGGAGGGGCCCTAAATCCAATGATGTGTATCCTTATAAAAACAGAGGAGGATGTGCAGAAATTCTACAGGTAGATCTCCAGAGGCAAAGATGGAGGCAGAGACTGGATTCACCTACTCGTCAAAGAATGCCAAGGACCAGCCACAACCACCAGAAGCTAGGAGTGAGGGACAGAACAGATCTTCCTAAAAGCCTCCAAGAGGGACAGTTCCTGGTGACACTTTGATTTCAGACTTGTAGCCTCCAGATCTGTGAGAGAATAAATCTCTGCTGTTTCAGCCTCCACTTGTGTTTTGGAAGCCCCAGGAAACTCGCATGGGAAGCCACATGCACAGATGCCTAACAGGTAACAAGTGCTTGGCACTCAGCCCTCAGGAAAGGAATTACTACTACTTTTTTTTTTTTTTTTTTTTTTTTTAAAGCTGGGAAAGACTGAGAACCAGAGAGGGTAAGAACTTATCTAAACTTATCTTATTCTAAAGCTGGAAATGGCAAAGCTGGGATCCAAGACTATATAGTTTTATTAGGCTATAGGTGCTATTTTTCCATCTCCAAACCTTTCAAGTTGCTTTCCCTGAAAAAGGCTGACTGAGTGCCAAGCTCGGCTCCAAAAGGCTTACATATTGGTTCATAGGATTAGGATATTCGTCTGTTTTGTTCACACAGGCATCCCAAGTTCACAAGGTAGTTCCTGCCACAAAATATTTGCTTAATAAATATTTGATGAATTAATGCATCCTCTTTCAAATCCCATAAACAGACAATTATTGCATTCATTTTAACAGAAGAGGAAAAATGAGTAACTTGCCCAGAGTCTAGAGCCTCCATGTGAGTCATTCCCTCACCAACACACCAAATGGAGATGGCGCTAACATTTGTGAACTCAGCTCCTTATAATTAGCTGCTTCTCATCCTTTTCTCTGTCACCAACATCACCATACCGTTTATTGAGCGCTGCTCAGTGTCAGCACCGGCATGTGTTTTGGAAACAGTGTTGTTCTGACCTGTGAGTCCCTGTTTAACATATTGGAAACCAAAGCAAAGAGAAATAAAGCCATGTTTTCCGTGTCACATAGCTGGTCAGCAAGAGGATTAGAATTCAAGGACATGTCTCTTGATTCCAAAGCCTATTCTCACAGCCACTAAAGGAGATGGCTTCTCTTAGCAGGAGCCCTACAATTGGGACAATGCCAGGAGAATAGAAGCTGGTCACAGTGCCTGGGCTCTCCTCCCTTGTCTTCTCTGCCTCTTCTGGGCACATGTCCTGGGCTTCTTTCTTTAAGAAGCAGCCATGGAATGAATGTCGGTGCTCGCTCAGCTCATGGTGGGTAAGTTGTGTTCCCCCTTACACCAGAAAGCAGGAGGCCCATCCTAGAACATCTTTCCACTTTGCTTCATCCAAAGCTGAGGCTTGTTCATCCACTTGTTTGTCAGAGAGGGCTGGCTTAAAGGAGAAGACTAGAAGCATACCAGGGATGTCACAGTGAAAAAGACAAATGCTTTCCCTCCCTCAGGAGACTTAATTGAATGTTTTCTCCTTGCTAGTTCCCAGAAGTCCTATTTTATTTATGACCCCTGGCAACTGCCAGCTTCACATCACGGTGAAAGTTTTCTCATGCAATCCCAAGGTGCATTCCCTCCTGATCTAAAGATCCTTAAATCTGAGGTTTCTGTAATGACATTGCATTTTAACACGAATTCAGTTTCCCCAAATGATGATAATGTGGGGGCATTTTTGGCATCAGACAATGGGGAAAGGGTAGAAATCGCGCCACAAAGACAGATGCTCACTCTGCTTGTGAGAGAGCCTGGATTTACCCAGAGCTTCCTACATTACCTTAGGTCTAGTTGAATGTCTAAGATCATTTAAACTTCATGGTGAGAACATTTTGCCCAGACTTTCCAGTTCAGCAATGGAGAACGTGAACTCTCCCCCCTCCCCTGCAAAAAAAAAAAAAAAAAAAAAATCACATTTCCAACTGACCAGCACCAGTTGGCCTGAGTCCCAGGGCCTTCCCATATATACTATCATACCACCCGTCACTTCCTGGATGCCCTTGAAATGACCCAGATGAGAAGAAAAGGTTGTCTTATGAAAAGAGAAGGGAAACAGCTTCACCTAGGGCTCCTCCCATGGAGCTTGCCATCTATAATCAATTCAAGGTGACTTATGTTCTTGGCTCTGGAGCCCATGAATAGGAATGAGAGGAGTAAGGGGAGGCAGAAGGGGGCTCTGATGCAGGCAATAAAGGCAGTGGGGGTGCTGTTGAGTAGAACAAGGGCCTACATATTTATCAGTCACTCAAGAAGTGGGAGCAGAGCTGGCAGAAAGCCTAACAGAGTCTTGCAAACAATGGAGTGAATTCTGCCTTCTCTGGAAGGTACAGTCCAGCATACAACAAAACCAAGTGGAGTGGTCAGTTTAGGACCCCTCAGTAGGAGGAGAGAGGCCCTCTTTGTCTTTCAGTCACCCTGCCACCTTGGACAGAATCATGGGATTCTAGAACCTCCTATGAACATTTGTACATCTAGGGTGCAATAGCAGATGCTCAATCAATATTTATTGAGTGAATGAGTCCCCTGGGAAGGGCAATATATTAACATATTATTTGCTGTTAATAGCTTTGTGCTAATTGGTTTAAAATTAAAATGCACATCTTATTAATGGAGCATTTGCAGAATCCCATTTTAGTCTCCAAAGTAATCTCCAGAAGGGTGCATTTATGACCTTCAAGCCAGCACTTAACGTTTCTGCACCTCTATTTTCCTATCTATGAAGTGGAGCTCCTTGTAATTCCTGCCTCACCGAGTCCTGGCAGAATTAAATGGCACCGGACGTGTCCTTCCATGAAGACTGTCACCTCTGCATTTTAGGGGGCCGGGGAACGTCCCTATTCCTAGAAGACAAGCCACCCACGGTGCCCTGAGGTGGAGACCTAGCAGTGCCTGTGGCCCCGGTTGCCAGCGTGGCCACTGAGTGGCCGACCGGATGTGGCTGGCAGAACTTCCGGTCTCCCCACCTTGGCCAGGAATTCGGCTTTGGAGAGCACTGGAGAGTTCCCCCTTCTTCTTCTTCCCTCCCCCACTTCCTCCCACACCCCCACTGGGCCTGGCAGGATCCTGAGGAACCAGTCCTTGTCCTTCAGGCCCCAGCTGTTTGCTTTCCACCCTGTCTGCGTCTGCGTGGGCCTTGCAGGGAGACCAATTCCAAAACCTCAGCAGTGGAGGGACAGGGAGGAGGCTGGACCCAGAGGAAAAGAGAGGGAGGAAGTGAACTTGAACACCACCGAACAGAAACCAGCCCAAAGGAACTGAGAAGCTGGAGGAGGTGGGGGCGGTGACAGTAGCAAGCAAAGATGAGCTCCCAGGAGGTGTGGTGGGCTCAGCCATGGACGAGGGCTCTTGATCCTGCCAGCCTGTGGGAATCCCATCCAACGCTAATTTGACGGTCTAAACTGGAGTTTTAAAAAATTTGGGCAATTTCCCACAAAATCCCCAGATTTCTTGTTTGAAAGATCCAATAATTTGGGGTTCCCCTCTTCTCTGCATGGAGCTGGGTCATAAAGAGGAGGGGCACTTGCCACCTCCAGTTTACCCAGTCCCCACTACAGTGTTGACACTGCCTAGGTCACTAACTCAAATTGTCTACACAGTCCCCATAGGTTTCCGAGCTTGGGAGCCTTGGTTTATATGGGCCATTTTTAGGACTAGAATCACCTTTTCCTTCTCCAGATACCCCTAAATTGTAGATCTGAGCAATAATAGAGAGACAATTTTTAAAGGGAAAATAGAGAAGGGTGGAGAGGGGAGTGGAGATAAAAAGGAAGAGAAAATTTAAAATATGGGAAGGGACTAATCCAGAGCAAAGAGACAGAGGATAGACAGGTGGAGACAGCAGGAGGAATTGGAATTCTCCTTTCCCATGTGGCCCAACGGCCCCCTTCATTTCCTTGACCAAGGCATGTAATCTTTGTGGGTCACTAAGTGTCCTCATCAGTACGAGGTGGCATCAACATGTTCATTATCAAATAATGAACTTTCCAAGAGGCTCTTCTGAGTATAAATCAGATGGAAAATCTTAAATAAATTAGTCAATAACAATGCACTGTTTATATTAGCTTTTCTGGATGATTGGTTTAATATTTATTGAGCCTGGAATTTTTGCTACCATATGAATGACATCATTAGTGCCTTCTTCCAGCTTGTATTAATTTCACAAAGCAAGGCATTTGGTCCCAAGTGCATCTAGGTTAAAGCTTTCAGAAATGGTGGTGCAACTGTGTGGGTTGGAATACAGAGAAAGGTAAGGCTTGTTGATGTTTCATTAAAACATTAATCAATTTGAACCATCCTTTAAACAGTTCTCATCTCCCCGACTAGCCAATGTTTGCCAATATTGCAGCTGATTTCCTGTAAAAATTCTGAAAATGTACACTATTTATGAAAGAAAGAGCTCTCCTGCTGAAGAGGTTTAGGACTTTCTGTTTATTTGTTTGGATCTCTCAGGATTAGCTCTCTAATCAGCTTTTCCTAACCCAATCAAATTGTTCTAGAAACTGCACACTTCATTCATTCAAGAAATAATTTCTGACCCTCTTATAATGTACCAGATGCTCAAAACAGGAGAACCCTGGCATCTCTGGAAGCCCCTGCCCTCGAGGGCAGAGACAGGCATTCAACATGCAGGCCCACAGGGGTAATCCCCACAGTGGTGAAACCTTGGAAGAATTCAAAACAAGCCAAGTGCTGTCCTGTGAGGGAGGGAGAGGGAGCTCTTTTAGAAGATTGCTTGCTGAGGAATGAACGTGCCTTGGGTCCCAGTTGGTGAGAAGGAGAGTACCTTCTGAAGACCTGGGGAGTTGCTTCTGGCAGAGGTTTGGAGGCATAGAGAAGCTTGATCCCTGCAAGACACCCAAGAAATGGCAGCCTTGGCTTTGGGAGAGATGGGCTTGCTGGAACCAGTAAGACCATCAGTAATAAAATATTTTAAGGGAAATGCAGTTTTGTTACATTTAAGCACCAATACTAATTGGAAGCAGGCTAATAAATAATCTGTACTGAGAAACCCTCAGGGAACCTCCTTTGATGAACAGAGAGGAACTATTTGTAATTATCATAACAGGGCTGTCTGTAAATAAATGCTTCTAAAAATGCCTAATTTGACATTTCTAAAACAATTTGTCCTCTTAGTCTGTTTACACCGTGAACCCTTCTATTTGCATTCTATAGTTTTCTTCTTTTCTGCCTCACCTCAAATAAGTTCTACACAGCTCTTAGGGGCTGAGGGCTCTTTGTAGATTTTGAAAAGGTCAACATCCGCCAAATTCTTATCTGAACTATTACAAATTCTTAATTACTAGAGTTTGGATTTTTGAGGCACTCCTAGAAGGATAGTAGTTGATCATTATTACTTTAGTTACATTTATGATGTGAGAGTGTTATTCATCCCATTTCACAGAAGAGGAGAATGAGGCTAAGAGAAGTTAGGTTAAGTTGGCCAAGTCATAAACCAAGCCCTCTGTCCACCTGCCTAACATCACGAGGACTCTGGATTAGAAGCTCCTTGGCCTAGTTTCTAGCCTCTGCTCCTCCTAACTCTTGCTTTGTGACCTTGGGTTTAACCTGCTCTTTGTGACCTGCTCTTCTCCTTGGTGAAAATGCTGCTCGTGATCCCCCCTCAGTGTGTCTCCCTAAGTGCTCTGAAGTGGGCCAGGTGCTGCAGCTACCATGGAAACCAGATGCAGGAGCGAGCTTCATGGAGACTCCTGTCACACAAAAGAGCAGATGTTATTCAAAATGATCCCACAAATGAATGTAACATTCCAAGGGCAGCGGTTGTGCTGAATCATTACACAGATGGGCCTGGTCCAGCTTGAAAGAGCAGGGAAGGCACCCCGAGAAAGAGGTCTTTGAATCAAATCTGAGTGTTGAGTGGGGTTAGCTAGATAATGGGGATAGTGGTGGGTTGGAGGAAGTTCCAGAAGGAAGGACAACCTGTGCAAAGGCCCTGTGGAGGGAGGAAGTATCACGCCGAAATGAAATCAGAGTGCTTGGGGTCACAGGGTGTTCAGAAATGTAACAGGAGAGGAAGGTGGGAAATGAGATGGATGTCAACCACGCAAGGGCTTTAAGGGCATCTCAAGGTCCTAAGGGACCTAATATTTTCCAGATTTTATGACTTCTTTTTATTGACTCTTGCCCCTTCTCTTTCTCTCACGAGAACCTCTTTCCCTAACCACAGTATCCTCTTTTCTTAAAAAAAAAAAAAAAAAAAAAAAGCAAGCAAGAAAGAAATAGAAAGACTTGCTTAAGAGGCACCCAGCCTAGGTCTTGGTATTACTTCTGGCCGGTTGTCATTGCCACCAGTCAACAGCTAGCACCAACAGGGCTGTGACCCGGTGTTTGGGTCCCCTGGAACTTGCTGGAGACCAGTGAAGTGGCACATTCCTTTCCAAGACAAGAGAGTCCCTGACATTCATTATTTGGCAGAAGAGCCAGAGCTGCCAGGAAGGCCCCGTGGTGAGGCCTTGAAAGCTAGAAAGGAAATTAGTTTTGGCAAAAGACAGAGCAGAATGTCAACTCCTTCCACTCCCAGGCCTGGCTGCTAATCGGGCGGCCACAGCAGATAAGAGGAAACAAAGGGTCAGGATGAAGGGATGTACCCACCCCTTTGTTTCATTTCTGATGTTGTGATGAAGGATTCCGGCTGCTGAGCTGTGCTGTTAATCTGATGGACTCACTCCCTGAGTGAAGACTGCTTTCTAGTGTCTCCAAGGTGCCGCAGCCTGGCTGGCTGGGCAAACTAACGGGGGGCGGGCGGGGTGATGAGCAATTTGTGAAGACTGATACAGCTGGAGTAGGAGCCGCTTATTGTAGGAAAGGAGGGGTATATATACATTCCACACAGCTTATCCTAATTAACATAAACTAGATACAGCAGTCAACCAATAAGGAATCTCTGCACTTAATGGCTCGCT
This sequence comes from Marmota monax, assembly GCF_021218885.2. Classification (NCBI taxonomy): domain Eukaryota; kingdom Metazoa; phylum Chordata; class Mammalia; order Rodentia; family Sciuridae; genus Marmota; species Marmota monax. Next base: position 653,241 of record NW_026693806.1, read on the forward strand.
GGCGTTACTTCACAAACCACTCCCTCTGGCAAAATGCCAGGCGCCATCTTGACTTGTTTACAGACCCTAACATTCAGCCGGGCTGCGGCACCAAGGAACTAAAGATGATAAATAGAAAGAAGGCTCACACTTTATTAGCATGGATAGGCACATAGATCCCAGGAGTAATTACTCCCAGAATGGTGACGATTTTTTTTTTTTCTGTTTTGTCAGTCCAGAGTCAGGCTCTGCTGTGGTTGTCATAAAGGAAGACCAAAAGGGTACCAGGGCTGTTCTCGTGGAGTTAGAAAGGAGGTGGTAAGATATGGCAAAATAGTCTCAGCAAGGCTCAGGAGTGCAGGACTCTTAGGAAAGCTCAGAAAGACCCTATTTTTGATGGGGGAAAAGGGGAACACATAAAATGTAAGGGCCCCCCAAAATAGAAATCAGCTGTAAATGCATAAGGAAATTGGGTTGTCTCAGAACTTTGATGGGTGATTAAGGGTTAGGCAGGCAATCTTTTTCAGTCCTAGGATTATTTGACATCTTTCCAGAGAGTCCAAGTTCTCTTTCTTGCTTGGTGAGGACTGGGGAATGGCTAGAGGTCAGTCATTCTGGGTGACAGGTATTACTGTGAGACCTTGGGGGACACTATTATGAGCCTAATTCCTTTTATGCTCTGACCCAAGAAGAGGAGATTTGAGTTTTTGTCCTGGGTCCATGAATTGTGAACAGTGTTACCTTGGGAAGTCATTTCACCTTACTTCTCTGAACCTCAGTTTATTCATCTGTGCAATCAAGGGACTGTGGTCCTGGGTAGCTTGAAATTTTTATGTAGCTGATTTTAAAAAGTCTGTAGTTCCAACAACTTTAGGATATTGGGCTAAGTATATAATAAATCCACTACACACCCCTTCTGCTCTCTGAAAACATTTTGAATATGAGGGATGTATTTATGGAGTGAAGGTGTTGGGAGGGGGCTTATGGATTTCATTTTAAATATTTTTAAGCAACTTTAAAAATAAACATCTTAGAATTATCTGTAATTTTCTTACTAGATTAAGAGATGTTCCTAGAGAGTTCTAGAGTGCTTGAATTAGTTTGTTCTGTGGATGTTTATACTCCTCAAAGTTGTTGCTTCTTTTTCTTGTACACATTCTCACTTTGTTTTCCAATACTTTATTTCTAAAACATGGCAAGGTCAGTGTCAGTGAACAGATTAGGATGTGCGTTGTTTGAATTCAGGAAAGCTGCTTGCGATTTCTGGACCTCTGAGCGTCTCATCTTAAATCTTCTGTATTCTGGGAAGCTCTAAATTCATGTGCTGAGTCAAGACAGGAAAAAGAAATTCTCAAAAGGGACCCAAGAGAGAATTACTTGCACTTCCAGTGATCTTCTGCTCAACCCTATGTGGCTTGACAAGGGTCATAGCCATCACACTCTGCTCATGAGAAAACGCCAAGAAACATCCGCAAGTTTTAGGCAAACAGACTCTACTAGACATGTGCTTTATTGCATTAGACCCCCAGACAAAGCTAATATTCCCAAACAATAAATAAATAAAGGGAAGCCAGATTAAAGATGCAAACTAGGAAAGAACTTCACTTTCTCTCTTGGGATTCCACCTATAATGTCATCAAAAACTGGAGTTCACCCAACAAATATTCTAACCCTATTGAAACAGACCCAAACCCTGTATCTAAATATCCTACTAGCTGAACCAGAAACAGGGCCAATATTTCATTTGGTTTAAATCCATATTCTCTCCTCTCTCTCTCTCTCTCTCTCTCTCTCTCTCTGCAGAATTACCTAAGTGATTTGATAGACTGCATTCCTCACTTAGAGAGCCTTTAGAAGTGGTGTGTGTGTATGTGTAGTAGAATAGTGGTAAAAGATCAGTGTAGTTTTCAAAATAAAATATCTTCTTGAAATTGTAGTTTAGGTTCCTTACATCTTTGATAGGTGATAAAAATAGAATTTTGTGAATTTGAGATTTTTTTTCTTTTTCCTCTACTTTTCTTTCTCTTTCTTTCCTCTTTTTTTTTTTTTTTTTTTTTTTTTTTTAGAAAAACCAACACAGCTGTGAGGACTTTCACATACAATCACTCGAGATAGTTCCTGTTTGACCAGTTCCCAGATAAAAGAAAAACAGAAACGAGTATGGAGCAGTTGATCATTTTTTTTGAAACAGGATACATTTTTCTCATGTTTTGATCTGAAAATACTCCGCTGTAATTTAATCTACCTTTATTAGATTACCCAGTTATGTCCAGAAAATCTTGGAAACCATCTTAAATAGTAAGGTCAAGGGAGAAGCAGGCTGGATGTGGGAATTCCTGCTGCTCTGGTCTGACGTGTCTTCCAAATAGAGAGAGAACTTGTGGGCAAATCCCTTGATGCACCAGGGATGGAAGAGCTCGGGCCCCCTCCCCAGTCTCCAGTGGGAAGTCTGCCTTCTATTTCTTTCAAGATGACTTTGGAGTAACTCCAGCCTCCAATTGTATGTTGTATAGCTAAAGAACAGCCCAGAAATGGCCAGGTGGTCAACAGTTATCCTTCACTGATCAAAAAAATGCTTTAAGCTTAAAAAGCTCTAATGAAGTTGCCAGATCATCTAGTTAAATGTGCATTTCAGAAAAATGGAGAATCTCTTTTTTATGTGTGTCCTCAGATACTAAAAAAATAAAAATAAATGGATTTGTGATTTATCTGGAATGCAAACCTAACTGGATGTCCTACATTTATGTTTGCTACATCTGGCAACTAATTTCATGTCACCCAAAAAGTCCATGACATCATTCATAGTAGAAAAAAATAATATAAAATAAAACTCCATGTAGCCGATATGAATATCAGCCATAGAGACTGGTGTGCAAGATTTGTCATCCTTATTGTTAGACAGGGACCTAATTGGTCTCAGAGTGCCAAAACAGCAGGAAGTTCAGCCTCAGTTGTTAAGGGGCACCAGGGCACCATCTCAACCCAGGAGTCATAGGTTAAGTGTCCAGAGAGTCATAGTAGGGCTCCAAACTCTAGGCTTCCAAGGTGGCCTGCCATGTGTCATGGCTTAGGGTACAGTGGCCCCTGTAGGTAGTGGGGATCTATTTTGAGTACCCTATGGGGCTAGGGTATATTTTTTTTCCCAACCATGTACCTCCACATTTAGAAGCTATGTTTTAACTGATGATCTCTCTTTCCCAAGGATGAGCTTTTTAAAAATTTTGCAAACTCTCCTCTTTTCTCTTCAGGTGAACTTCAAAGCCATCCTCTCACTCCTCGTTGACCTCAAAGGTAGTTCCTTCAGTAGTCTTGGGCTTTTCTGAAAAACTGGGAGAGCTGTTGTCAGTCAATTTCTGCTTCCTCCTGCCTCCCCACATGGAATGATCCTGGAGGGAGTCATTCCTCCTGAGTCTGATTACCTGCTTGAAATGGAAGAACAAACCCTAGCACAGAGACTAGAAGATGATTACCGAGGAGGAAAGATTCCCTCTCTTTCTACCCACTCTGTGTCCATGGAAGACTCTACTTCCCCCATCCATTAATGTGGGGTTTTGGTGTAGCTCAGTATTAGAGTGTTTGCCTGAGCCTGTGTGAGGCCCTGGGTTCAATCCCATCGCTGAAACAAAAGCCAAAAGAAACTGACTGGAAACAATAAAAACAAAAACAAAAAGATTGGAAGGAATAAAAACAACAACAACAAAATTTTGGCCTTTTCTGTGTGGCTTGTTTGGGCCAATGGGATAATAATGGACATGACCGAATTAGGGCTGGAAATGTGTTTATGTAGTTGAGTGTCTTCTTATATTTCTGTCATCATTGCCATGAGTCCAAGGAGAACTGACTTGGACCCATTCACAGCTTGGATTCAAACCCAGCCAAGTCTGGCCTCGACCAGCGGAATCTATCCATCCCTGGACAGAAGAAACAGGAAATAACTATTGATAAATAAATATGCTACTGAGTTTCAAGACAGTTCGTTATGCACAGTAACTAACAAAAAGAGGTGCAAGTGAACTTTTCTCTTTTGATGGATTAGAAAATTGTCTCAATATTCATCTTGATATCAAAATATTTATTGCATTCTGACATCACAAGACCTAAAGTTGTGTTCCTAAGGTGACCTCTCTTTCCCTCCATATATCTAACACCATTCTCTAAGTTACTTTTTTAGAATAGCTAACATTTGTTTAATGTCTTGAAGTTTACAGAGTGTCCTTACATCCTTTATCCTATTAGGTCTGTTTTGAATAGTACTATTCACCACTGAGCTCAATGGAAAGGTGAGTTTGATGTTAATAGCCCTGTATGATGAGGAGATCCAGTCTGAAAGAGAGCAAGGTTTCCCCAAGATAGTAAGTCAGTTTTAAGTTCTGGATCAGAACTGGGACTCCAATCAGGTCTTTTCATTCTTCCGACTCTACCATGGTAGCTTCTAGAACATCCAAAACAAGGCTGAGCATTTTATAGTTTTCAGCAACTACCCAAGAAGTGATAAAGAGACCAAACCTTTGGACCAAAGTTACAAGTGTAAAGCCAAAAGTTCCCAGGCAATATTTCACTGGAGGTACTTCCAAAGTGTGTGTTAGTAGGAGTTGGGGAGGGGTTTGGGGTAAGGGTGGGGAAGAAGATGAAGGTAGAGGGGATTCGCTGCTATGCTACTTTTAAGGTTCTATAAATTCTGTTTAAGCAAATTACATGTCTTTACTGCAGGGATTCTGTGTGTGTGTGTGTGTGTGTGTGTGTGTGTGAAGGGCTAATTTGTATGACTTTCTAGGTGGGGAATACAGTTTTCTGCTTTTCTCAAACTGATTTGTTCATGGAACTCTTTTAGCAGAGATCATCTTGTTGGCTTAAGGTTCCATGGAACCCACTTGGGGAAACACTAGTCTATATCACTTCACTGCTCTGGTCCCACCCTTTGGCATCTTCCTTTTGGGCTCTCCTGAGCTGTTTGTGCAACAGGCACCCTCCAAGGCCCTTTGAGCTTCTGTTAATGACCCAGTTCTAATTCTAGGAATCTTTTAACTTAAGGGGATGATAATGCTGTGTGTTAATTAAGGTTCTTCTAGTTGCAAATGCAAAAAGCTACTCTGGCTAACATACTTGAAGATACTAAGAAAATTCACTGAATCCTAAGAGTTGCTGAACTCTTAGGTTTTGAAAAGAACAGGAACCAGAACAGTTTGGGAGATTTCAACCCTGGGAGTTACTGGAAATGCCGCTCAAATAACTTGGAAACAGAGACATCCTCATCCACATCTGTCTACTTGGGTTCCAGGCCTCTGAGAGGAGAATCTGTCTGGCTGAGTCAGATGTCGCATCTGCTCCAGGATGACTCAATCATGGAGCCAGAACAGTAGGGGCCACTGAGGTAACCACTGTGATCTGGGCAGCCATCTTGATCCGTGTCCCCCACATCTGGAGAGTTGCATTTTGGGAGGGTTTGGTTTGAAGTTAACGCCTATAAGTAAAACTACCTTTGAATGTCCATTACATTTCCTTGCAGAGTCAGAAGACATTGCTGTGTTCTGTTTTGATCAACAAACAGAGAAGTTTAGAGACCATACTATCTTAAAAAACATGAATTTCCAATATCTAAGACACACACTTGGCCTGGAGAAGTACTTTTGCAATTAGTCTTTCCTGAAACCTGAACACAAGCAGTTGTTCAGGGGTGAGAGGAATGGTGGGTGGACTTCTCTATACTTTTCTAATGCTTTCCAGCTTGCTCCTCTTTTGCCAAGTGCTTGAAGTTGAATTTATAATTCAAGTGTGTATGATACAATTGCACTGTATAGAGAGGTGGATTAATACAATCAATGTGCCCCCAAATCAGGGAAGGCTAGTATCCTCCTCACCCGTTATTGAAAGATGGATGATATCATCAGGGTGATTTCCTGGAAGAAAAAGAGGAGTCGGGGGTGGGTGGATTTTTTGTGCATTTATTCAAAAGCAATATAAACGTTCACTTTTTCAAATAAGTCATAGCTGAGGTTTTCTTCTGCCTGCTGAAATTTCAAATTCAGAAGCAAATGAGACATTTAAAAAAAATGAGCCCCCAAGGGTACTACCACCTACCACTCTGCTGCACTGTGGGCCTTTATTTGAATATATTTTGCTTTTATTGCTTTGTTCTCTTTCCTCACTGTGATTTAGAAAGCAGTGTGGGAAAATGGTTAATGCAGAATAAAAGTTAAAATTAAAACCACTTTTTCCACTATGGTGCTGTCTCCTTCCCACCCCCTCATCCCTGGGGGCCTGTTCAGCTGAGTTTAGTGGCACAAAGGCCACTGAGTCCTAGAACTATATTCATAATCTATCTAAAATGGATTGATTTCCTAGCTCCAGGACAAGATAAATGAATAGTTGACTTCTGATTGATAATTTGAAGAGAACAGAGAAATAGTAGAACAACCCTCATTTTGGGGGTGCTGAATTCTGGAAATTTGCAGCATCTATCAAATGATTCAGGTTAGCTCAAATAATTTTATGCCTCCTCGCCCGTTACTGAAAGATGGATATCTTTGGGCCCAAATAGCCTCAAGGAGAACAACTGTTGAGGGCCTGTGACATCTGACTTGTTAGATTGGCACCCACACCTTCTCCTGTTCCTCTTTGCCCATTGACAGATGACCTAAATTTTTTCACCTTGTCAGAAAAACATCTCCACGCAACCAGGGACTGGCCTCAGGTCTTATCACCATCCAGGTCTTTGCTGAGTGCTTACAGTGTACCAGGTAGAACGTCAGTCACCGTCACGTCCACTGTTCTGTTTAACCCACGTGACAAATTTCACAAAACATGTTGAAATCCCATAATGCATAGAAGGCTGTTGAACTCATGTTCACCCAGAATGCAGGATGAACACGGGGGTCTGGATCAGTGCCCATGGGGGAATCAGCCAAGTGCAGTCACAGCGCCGTATCTGAGCTGTAGGTGCCATTGGCTACCATGCTGAATTCAGTCTCAATCACACTGGTGCTATTAGGTGGGTGACAAAGTGGACCCTGTTTTCCAGGTTGGGAATGGAGGCCTTAGGAAGATTAGGACAGTTGTTGGTAACCAAGCACTGGGTGTCAGCACTCAGGCAGGCATAGCTGATGTAATGAAGTGGGAATTGGTGACAAAAGACATTGAGATAAGTCAGAGCAGCTTTAGATGGCAAGTAAGGACAAGGAAGACACCAGTGGCATGGAAGGCATTCCATGTAAGTGTGCAGGCTGGAACAGCCCCAGGCATCTGCCAGGGAGAGGAGCAAGTGTTCTCTGACCCTGATATGGAGGCTCAATGGTTGCCATCAGTCAGGACCTTTGCTCCAGGAGTGAGGTGTACCTCTCTCTGCTCTCTGTCCTCTTTGTCCAAGATGCCCATGGCCAGAGGCTTTCTAGTGTGACTGGTACCTTCTTGTTTTTACAGGGAAGTGGGAAAATCAAGGAGTGCTGAGGATGAATAGATGACTGAGTCACCATTACACCCGACCTTTCTGCCCTCTACTCTCTTCTGGCCAACACAAGTTCTATTTTGAAATCACACTGTGCAGTGAGCATCTCTTTGAAATACAAGCCATGTTGAATTTTTCAAGAGACCAAGCCTTACAATAAAGGAATGAGCTTTGATGAGTCAAGTTAGCAGATTGGCAGGAATCTAGAAAAGGGACAGTGGAATTTGGATAACAATGTCTCTTCAGGGTGCTGGAAAATACTGAACAGGTGGATAAAATAATGGGATGTCCAGGAACTACATCAGCGTATACCAATGGGGAGAGAGGGGTGAAGGGGTAATGGAAGGGGGACATCAGGAACAGGTAGAGAAATATAGGCTGTGGACTGACAATTGTTGAATCTCTGTGATGAGTAGGTTGGGGGTCCATTAGACTCTTCTATGTTTATATATGTTTGAAATTGCTTATAATAATTTTTTTAGAAAAAAGAAATTATAGATATGGTCTAATCTTCTATTACATAGAAAATGTCATCTCCCTGGGACTATTAATGTGACCAAAGCTGAGGTCACCCCCTATATCCAATTGATCTCCAAGTCCTGCCCCTGCAAACTCCAAGGCTATCTCAAATCTGCCTACTTCTGTTCTCACTGCCACTATCCTACTCCAGGCCACCCTGATTCAGACGATGACAGAGGCCTCTTAATGGCCTCCCCATCTCCAGTAGGAATAACCACTTCTGATCTTTTCTGCATAAGGGAAATGGAGACATCTTTTCAAAATGCTCATCTGATACTCTTTTTTTAATTATTATTTTTTATTTATATATGACAATGGAATGCATTACAATTCTTATTACACATATACAAAACAATTTTTCACATCTCTGATTGTATACAAAGTATGTTCATATCAATTTGTGTCTTCATACATGTACTTTGGATAATGATGTCCATCATATTCCACCATCGTTTATAACCCCATTTCCCTCCCTTCCCCTCCTATCTAGAGTTTGTCTATTCCTCCCATGTTTCCCCTCCCTACCCCACCATGAATCAGCCTCCTTATATCAGAGAAAACACTTGGCCTTTGGTTTTTGGGGATTGGCAAACTTCACTTAGCATTATCTTCTCTAACTCCATCCACTTACCTGCAAATGCCATGATTTTATTCTCTTTTATTGCCGAGTAATATTCTTTTGTGTATATATGCAACATTTTTTTATCCATTCATCTATTGAAGGGTATCTAGGTTGGTTCCAAAGTTTAGCTATTATGAATTATGCTGTTATAAACATTGATGTGGCTGTGTTCCTGTAGTATGCTGTTTTTAAGTCTTTTGGGTATAGACCAAGGAGAGGGATAGCTGAGTCAAATGGTGATTCCATTCCCAATTTTCCAAGGAATCTCCATACTGTTTTCCATAATGGCTGCACCAATTTGCAGTCCCACCAGCAATGTTTGAGCGTACCTTTTTCCCCACATCCTCACCAACACTTATTGTTGTTTGTTTTCATAATAGCTGTCATTCTGACTGGAGTGAGATGAAATCTTAGAGTGGTTTTGATTTGCATTTCTCTAATTGCTAGTGATGATGATGATGATTGATTAGATATCATAGTCTGAGAAGTATCTGTTCAGGTCCTTTGCCTATTTATTGATTGGGTCATTTTTTGTGTGTGTGCTTAGCTTTTTGAGTTCTTTATATACCCTAGAGATTAGTGCTTGTGAGAAAATAGCAAGATGCAAACAATGTACATAACTGTGCAACAAGAAAGAAACCACATACACCCCCATATATGTGTATGCTATTTATCTTTGTGAAAGAAACTCTGGAAAGATAGGCCAAAAGCTAATAAAAATAATAAACATTAATAAAAATACAGGGAGCAGAAGAGCCCCATGAAGGGACACATTAGCAGCAAAACCTTCTCAAAAAGGAGGAGTTAGGCTGTCTCTTTCGAATAGTAAAACAATTTTGTTTCCTGGGATAAAGTTCATGTGGCTATGTGCCTTATTTTTTTTATGAGACTGAATTCTACTTGCTAATTTTTTTGGGTTTTGGTACTGTGGATTTAACCCAGACACTTATCCACTGAGCCACATACCCCCAGCCCTTTTAAAATTGTATTTAGAGACAGAATCTCCCTGAGTTGCTTAGGAACTTGCTAGTTGCTGAGGTTGCCTTTGAATTTGCAATCCTTCTGCCTTAGCCTTCTGAGTTGCTGGGATTACAGATGTGTTCTGCCATGCCCTGCTATCTGTTAATATTTTGTTGGGGATTCTCACATTTAGATATGAGGGATATGGGTCATTAGTTTTCTTTTTGTCTGATCTCTTTGCCTTGGGAATCAGAGTATTCCTGGTTTCCGAGAATGAGCTGGGAAGGGTCTCTTCCTCTATATTTTCTGGGAGACTGAGAGCAGGGTTGCTATTATTTGTTTAAATGTTTGATAGAATTCATCAGTGAGGCCATCTAAGCCTGAACTTTTGTGTGTCTGTGTGCAGAAGGTTTTTAAATTATTAATTCAATTTCTTCACTTGTTATGGACCTATTTCTATTTTTTGTTTCTTCTTGGGTCTTTCTAGGAAATTGTGTGTTTCATTTAAGTTATTAGTTGGTCTAAATTTATTCAGGTGACCTGTTTTTGAATTTGGTGGCATTGGTGGTATCTCTTTTTCACTTCTGATTATGATGCTATGCAGCTTTTTGGCTTGCTTAACTTTGTTGATCTTTTAAAAAATTAGTTTATGATTTCATTAATTTTTTTTTCTGTTTCCCATTCCATGGATTTCCACTCATTTTTTTTTGTTTTTCTTTTCTTCTTCTTAACTTGGGTTTAGTCTGTTCATAATTTTTTAGATTCTTGAAGTGATAATTTGGTTACTGATTTTTAACAAATACAGTCCATTCATGCTTGTTGAGCTTTATATTATTTCATGATTTTATCTTTCCCGTCTTGAATAGTAATCATCTGTTAGGATAGCAAAAAGCATTAGAAAAACCCTATCCTGCTCCTTTTCTCCCCTGCCTCCACTCTCATCTCAGAAAACTTTTTTTTTTTTGTACTAAGGATTGAACCCAGGGACACTTAACCATTGAGCCACATCCCCAGCCCTTTTCTATATTTTATTTAGAAACAAGGTCTCACTGAATTGCTTAGGGCCTTGCTAAATTGCTGAGGGATGGCTTTGAACTTGTGACCCTCCTGCCTCAGCCTTCTGAACTGCTGGGATTATAGTGTCTGCCACTGTGCCCAGCATCAGAAAATTTTTAAATAATGTAATATTTAAAACGAATTTGTAAATGGAAACAGTACAATGAATACCCATCTCTAATTTCTTGGAATCATTTCTTATGTAACACAATTTCATTATCACATTGGACAAAATTTCAGTCATTCCTATTATCATCTAACATCCAGTCCCCCCACCTGCCCCAGATTTCTTTCATATCTGGTTTATTAAAATCAGGAACTAAACAAGGAGCACACATTGAATTTTGGTGATCAGGATTCCAAATCTCTTTTAATCTAAAATAGCTCCCTGCCTTCTTTTATTTATTTTTGTACACTTTTCCTCTTTAAACATTAGAATTATTAACACTCATTAATTGTACAAGTTGATGGGATTCACTGTGGTGTTCCCATACACACGTATATGGTGTGTTTATTGTGTCCATCCTCCCTGTACCTACCCACCCTCCCACATCTAGTCTCTTGTAATTTCTTTTCTTGTTTCAGAGATTTTTTTCTTAGTTTGTAGGAATGTAAAACTATGCATTTGCCTTTACGTATTGCTTTAGCTGCATCCCATAGACTTGCTGTGTCTCCATTTTCCTTCAGGCCCATTTTCCCAGGTGGCTGCTTCTTTGATCTAAGAGTTGTTTAGAAACGTGTGTTTAGTTTCCACATGTGGATGTCCTACTGTTCTTTCTGGTTTTGATTTCTAACATATTTCTGTTGTGTTTGGAGAACATGCTTCTTATGATTCAATACTTTCAAATTTATTCCAACTTATTTTATGGCCTTGCATATGGTCAACCCCAGAGAAGATTTCTTTCTACACTTTTATTGGTGCATTATAGTTATACATAGTGGTGAAATTTGTGGTTACATATTTGTACCTGCACAAAATAAAACAATATAATTTGGTCAATATCACTCCCCAGTACTTCCCCCTCTCTTTTTCTCCTCCCTCCCCCTGGTCCCTTTCCTCTACTGATCTCCTCTTGATTTTCATGAGATTCCTGCCCTTCCCCTTTCTTTTCCTTTTTCCTCTCTAGCTTCCACATATGAGAGAACACATGATCTAAGCCCAACCTTGACTTTGGCTTATTTTGCTTAAGATAATGGTCTTTAGTTCCATCCATTTTCCTGCAAATGACATGATTTCATATTTCTTTATGACTGAATAAAACTCCATTGTTTGTACATACCACATTTTCTGTATCTATTCATCTGTTGACGGACACATAGGCTGGTTCCATAGTTTGGCTATTGTGTCTTGAGCTGCTGTAACATGGGCACTCATATATTGCTGCAGTGTGATGACTTTAATTCTTTATATCCTGAGAATATTCCATGAATGCTTGAGAAGAGAGAATGTCCTGGTATACATAAGCATTACTAAATCCAGAGATCAGGTGCTCTGATGTGAGGCAATGGGTGGTTCACAAAACCACCTGTGTTAGTGAAAAAGGATCAGGTGATATTGTAGTGACAATTGAATCTCAGTGTCTCCTCACCCAACAACCACCTGACTGAGGGGAGCCCTTCTGGACTGTCACTACCAGGGCAGAGGAAAAGGAATAAGGTGAATCTTATTTTAAAAAACAAAACAAAATTCCAAACCCATATTTTAAAAACATGCATTCTTAGGCATATAAGAGTAAGATTTTGTCTGTGACTTATAATACTTTAAACTTGTTGAGCAAAGAAAAATGTGATAGATGATACAAAGGTGGTGAAATGTAATCTGCATTTTGACACCCTCTTTTTCTGACTAATTTCTACTATCTCTGGGCTCTTCATTCAGATGTCTCTTCTGGGGAAACTCCTCTGACTTCCCACAAGCCTGTAAGCATCATTATTGTCTTCCTCCTTACTAATGTTTTTATTTAACATTACTATGTGCCAGAGAATTAGTTAAGAACTTTATTCTATTTGGCCAATTTTTTTTTTTTTGTATCACAATGGCAAGAGTTATTTTTTTTTTTTCTTTTAAATGAAGACACTGAAATACAGAGAGATTGAACACCTTATCCAAGAACTTATGACTGGTGGGTTGGGAAACTAGAATTTGGACCCAGGACGGCTGATTCCACCATCTATTTTGTTAACCTGCTGGTATTTATTTCTCTTGCATCCCCCCAAATTAGCATGGTGCCTAGTGGATTGCAGGTACTCAAGAACTTTTGTTACATGGGAGTCAATAGCTGAGCTTTAGTCACTTTTCCAGTTTATCTTCTCTTTGTTTCTCTTACACACAGTTGTTCTGCCACTGATGCTCCAACGTTGTAACCATAAACACTTACTGAAAAGGACCACTCAAAACATGGAGGACGAGTGGCCAAGTCCTCGCCCCTTTCCTATGACTGTACTTGATACTCTCACTGACTGTTGTTTTCAACATACTGCAGGGTAATTTTTGGTTTGTTTGTTTATATAAGAGCCTTTTGTTTAGTCTCTGAGCTCCGAGAGGTCAGGAATCCTGTCTTACCTATCTCTCCATCTCCAGTGCCTAACATGGTGATTGGCTTGCCTTGGGTATGCTATTAAGTTTATTGAATAGGTAACTGTAGGAGAGCTAGTAATGAACTCCTGTTTATCCTAAGCTGGGCTCAGATGTGGTTTCTGTGAAAAATCTCCCAGAGCCTTCCTCTTCAGTGCCATATTATTATACCTTGCATACACATTTCTAATTCTGTTTATATTGCCCCCTAAATTATTTTTTGGTCTCTCCAACCAGACTGGGATTTGCAAAGCTTACATTACACTCTTATCTTCTGTCTGTTACTGACACCTAGAAACATATCTGCCCCAGAGGAGGGGCTCAGTGATAATGCAAAACTATCAAAATGTTTGAAATTATCAAAATGGAAAACCATCAATATATACATATATTGTCTTTAGCAGATATGCAAATAAAGGACTATGTTCCATTTTGGGTCTTTGGGAAAGATTTCTGATGTGACTTTTGATGTGATTAGGAAATGCAGAGGCTCCTTACTAGAATAATATTACCATCACTGTTTCAAATCTTTCTGTCACTCTCTGTCACTTGCCTTTGAGACATAAGCTAGTCATTATCACCTTGCATTCATGGTGCCTTTCTCTGCTCAGATCGCAGTGGGCCATGTGGCCATTCATTTAGTTGTTATTTTTCAAAAGATTTCTAGGTGTAAAGTTTGATACTATAACTGAGGAGAGAAAGTTGGAGAAAAAGTCATGCAGGCAGGAAAGGCTGAACTTCCCTTTATTACCTTGGGCAAACCATTTGTCTCCTTTAAGTCTCAGTTTCCTCATCTATAAAATCTCCCTAGATTGTCCAGCAAGCCTCTCCTAGGTTCCAGAGCCTGTGATATCCTTACCTTAAAGAAATCCAACCAAAGGTTGTAATGGGTTTCTGCAGCAGCTCTGGTGTATCCCTAAGAAGGACATGTTTGGCCAGGGGATCATTCTCCATGAGGAGAAACAAACAAAACATGGCTGGCCCATGACCTGATATTGCAATTTATCTTCTCTCATGTGGGCTGGGGAGCTACCAGGAGCAAAGATTTGTAACTATTCTAACCATGTCCACCAAGCAAAATAAAATATATGATGGGATAAATAAAAATCCAAGGCCTATCTAAAAGGAAGGACAAAGACTATCATAGATAACCTAAGATTTTTCCCTCTGAACCTCACCCTGTTATAACTACTGACAAACATGTAGGCAATCAGACCTCGAGCTTCTGAATATTGTCCATGGCAGACATTGTTAATTGATTGTGGCATGATTTTCTTTTAAGATCAGTCTGGGAATTTTTATTAATTCAGAGAAATTGATGGAAGTTGGCATGTGAGCTGAAATCTTTTTACCATCCTAGACTCAAATTTCCTCCTGACTCAAGTGGAGAAAAGTAATAAAAAGAGTTTCGTCATTTAAAATAGATAAGGGACCAAAGGTAAATTACCTGCTTTGGGTGCTGATTTGTGAAAACAGAATTCTCAGCACCCGCCCTCCCTGCTTTTAAATGCTCTGTTTTTTGTTTGTTTGTTTTAAATGCTTTTGTTTGCTTGTTTGTTTGTTTGGTTTGGTTTGTTTTTAGATTCTTGAAGATCTCATCTCATTTTGGGGACTTTTGAGACATAGTGACATCTATGCAGCATTAGGATTCAGGTTATCTAGATGGCGTCTGGACACATCAGATGTGTGATAAGCCTTAGGGTTCAGGCAGCCACCGGAGACACAAGGGATCTTTTGTTAACTCCGCCCAGTTTCTAGACAGCTTCTCTGGGGTCAGAACAATCAGATTAGGCTTAAATGAGGCTTGGCGGACAGTGTCAAAGAAAGTCTACAGGGCTGGCAGCTGCCAAGCAGTCATTACTTGCATCTTCCCTGGCAAGAAACTTTTTCTTGTCTTGTTTTAGGTTTAAATTGCTTTTATTGGTCTTAAAGACTAGATCAATAATCTCAATCTCCCCCTCACTCCCCACCCCCCCCCGTCAGTAGATCTGAAATAAATCATTTTTGATGCAGAAAGGAACATAGAACAAATAGCAGAACAGCAGAGGTTAGGGAAGAAGATATGCAAGAAGCTAATGAGAAAGATAATATTTACTGGATAATTTCTGTGCACCTCATTAAATGTGATGTGTGCTATACATTTAATCTCAAACAATTTATGAAAACCTATTAACAATCTCCGTCTTATAATTGAGCAAGTTTAGGACCTGGGGTGGGTGTAAATGACTTTTCCTGAGTCCTGCTGTGAGTTTGGAAAATCTGTGAGTGGCATCTGTGAGTTCTTCCACCACTCCACACTGCCTCTCTCGATCCGACATGGGAGGACTTTTCTCACCTCCCCAAAGGCATTAGTCAATACTCTTCCAATATTCCTTAGTCAATAAATAACAGTACCTACCTACCAGCAGCCCACCGGTCCCTTCCATCTGTTGGCTCTGCTCTTGGATCCATCTTCAGAGAGTGTCCCCTTTGTGGTGGCAACACGGCCAGCCTCCATAGCAGACTTAGAGTGGGTACCTTCAGCTTCTTCTCTGGAGTTAGTGGGAGAAAAGTCCATCTAAACCTCTGTGGCTGAAAGTTGATAGGATAGTCCTGGAAACAAAGATCATGAGGGATGTTTTGAAGAAAAGTGAATGGATATCATCAGGCAGGCGAAAACAGTTGGTCTTCAACTATTCAACTTCCATCTAGGCATCACCACAACATTGCCCCCAGAGCTAGTCCTGCAGTCATGCTTCATCAGTTAGAAGCTTTGTCCTCATCAAATTCCTGAAGATGAGAATTATTTCTGGCACTTGAGCCTGTGCCCAGGTCTAGTATGCTAATATTGCCATCCTGGGCGGGGACTTCCAAGGCCCATCCTTTAGTATTTCCTGCTGACACTTCCGCAAACCCCCAGAACCTTCATGGCAGAAAGGTGGGCTTCTCCCCTCACTTTGGAAAAGGTTGCATCTTCACACTGAGAACAATTCATGTATTGCCTTGTCACTGGGCTGGTGGGTGGTTGTGGGGTTGTTGGCCTTCCCTGGGGACACTAGCCTCCCAGATTAATTTCTCTGTCCTTTAAATCCTATCTATAATTCAAGGCCAGACTCTCTATCACCTTCTCCTTGAGGCCTCTTCTAATCCTTCCAATGCAGTGCTGACAAAGATTCCTTGCTTGGCTGAACATTTGGGTCAACTCCTGAACCTTCTGCTAGACCTGTCTGGGCAATTCTTTGTGAAATCCAGTTTTAGCAAGTTCCCTGCTAAATCAGTTTAAGTAAGAACCCCACCCTCTGTGTCCAATTGAGCTTGATGTCTAATCACTGTCACATCTAATCACGTGCCTCACCCTGCTCCATCCTTTATACTCCATGTGATCATTCTGGTTTGCCTTCAGCAAGAATTCCGGTTAGGCCAGTTCATCCAGAATCTGTTACTAATTTTCCATCCGCTGACCCCCTACCATACTCCTTGGCTATAAATTCCCACTCATTCATGCTGTATTTGAGGTTAAGCCCAATCTCTCTCTCCTGATACAATGTCAGTGCAAGCTCAATCTCTCTCTCCTGTTGTGGTGGTGCTAGCAGAAGTCTTCCTTGCTATGCTTTAACAAGCGTCATTGAGGATTTTTTCTTTCCTTAACTGTACTTAGCCCACTATGTCCCATGATGTTGGATATATTTTTTTAAAAAAAGATTTTTTTAATTTAAAAATTATTGACTTATATATTATTTTTAAATTAAATAAATTTAAAATTGATACATATGTATATTATTTTAAAATTAAAATTATATATACATTTATATTTAATATAAAAGGGTACTTACAATATAGAACAAATGCCCATGAACCCCACCTCCTGATATGAGAAATCTTCCTACTGAGGTTGCACATGTGTTCATTTCCAATTTCATTCTCCTCCTTCACCAGACAACTATTATGCTGAATGTTTTCTTGATATGTTCCCTACTTTTAAAATATTTTACCATGCATTTTGTTTGCCAAAATAATTTATGGTGCAAGTTTGAAAATGTTACAGTCTATGTAGTCGCCTATCATTTTTTTTAATTCAAGAACTGTTTCTCAGATTCACCTATGTCGTTGTGCATAAATATATAGTCCATTCATTTTTCCTGCTGCCTACTATTTCATGTGTAGCTATAAAATGTCTTTTTTCCAATAAGATGGGGGAGGGAAGAATACAAGTTCATTGGATTAGACAAAGGGAATGAAGGGAAGGGAGGGGGGTTGGGAACAGGAAGGACAGTAGACTGAATTGGACATAACTTTCCTCTGTTCCTATGTGAATACACGACCAGTGAAACTCCATATCATATACAACCACAAGAGTGGGATCCTAATTAGAATGAATTATACTCATGTATGTATAATATGTCAAAATACACTCTACTGTCATGTAAATTTAAAAAACCTAACATTTTTAGAAAGTTAAAAAAATAAGTAAAATAAAATGTCTATTTTCTGTAAACACACATCTGGGTTGTTTCCACAGTGTGGCTATTCCAAACATGAAAGCAATGAGTGTTTTCTGGTGTACATATGCGAATTTCTTCAGGAATTCTGTCTATTTCACCTGGCATTTAGAAATCCAATTGAATTTTGCACTTTAATCTTATTTTTAGCCATTTTAAAAATCACTTTGTATTCATTCTAACCATTTTTTCATACATTGATTTTTTTTTAGTAAATCCTATCTTCTGTGAATAACAGCATTTTTTTCTTTCTTGTCCTTATAATAACTCTTAGGATTTTTTCTTGTGTAGCTACATTGGTTAAATTTCCATAGTCTATTGAATAGAAATGGTGATG
The DNA here is from genome assembly GCF_021218885.2 of Marmota monax. NCBI lineage: Eukaryota > Metazoa > Chordata > Mammalia > Rodentia > Sciuridae > Marmota > Marmota monax. Next base: position 671,208 of record NW_026693806.1, read on the forward strand.
AAGGGCATTTGTGGTGGCTCCTTCTCTGCACTGCCCAGATCGCTTTGGGAATGAAGGACTCCTTTCTACAGGTCTTGGAAGTGCTTCCTGAAGATGGCCCTAAGTTTTAAGTCCTTTGGAGGGATCCCTTTGGTTGAAGAAAGCTGTAGAGCAAACCATGTGTAACGTCTGATTGATGTGGAGGTGTGAGGATGGAGCCTCTGCTTTCCAACTGGGTATAATTCTGACATGCCAATCCAGGTCCAGAACATTGCACGAGGTTGGCTGAAGTCTTCTTCTTCTTCTTTTTTTTTAAATAACACTTTACTTTATTGTGATTTATTTCAATATAAATTAAAATAACAATGAAGAGATGATCTTTTTTAAAATATTTAATTCACCTTTTTTTTATTAGTTGCTAATGACAATACAATGCAACCTGTACATGTGGAAAAATGAGAATTCATACCCTATTTGAATCAAATGTATGATATGTCAAGATCATTGTATTGTCATGAGCAACTAATGAAGTCTTCTCTGGAACTGTTTCCCAGCTTGACTTCTCTCTCTGCCTGAGCCGGCTTCCTTCCTCTCCCTCTGCACACCTAATCCCACTAGCAATGTATGAGTGTACCTTTTTCCCAGGATGCATTTGGTGTGCCCACCTCTAGCTCAGGGTCTGCTCCCAGTGCAAACAGTCAGTGACAGCCCCCTCATCGGCACCTTCATTTCCAAGAGAGGGAGTGTGTTTTAAGTGTGTCACCACCAAGGATAGGGTCACACTGGGAGATATGACAGACATCCTTTATTTGGCTGAGGAATTTCCCTTCTATCTCTCCTCTGCTAAATATTTTTAAGATTCTGAATGGAGTCTCTTTCCTCTCCCTGAAATAGAGCTTCTCTTTGGTGAGTTTTCTGGAGAAAACCTCTCTAGGTTTATCTGAAAGTATTTTTATTTTTTGTCTTCCTTCTTGAGAGATAGTTATAATGAGCACACAATTTTAGCTTGATGGCTTTCTCTCAGATATCCCTGCCATTTGGTCCCTTTTGATGTTACAGAGAAAACTACATCAGTCTATGTGGGGACATATGTTTTTCTCTCTGGCTACTTTTGTCTTTGGTCTTTAGACTCATTGCACTAGGTCTAGATATAGATTTTTTTTTAACGTATTCTATTTAGTTTACTCGCTACTTCCAGTATCTGTGTATTCAGATTGCCAATTGTTCTGGAAACTTCTGAATCATTATCTCTATGAGTGATCCCCTCCTTTGTTCTCTTCTTCTGGGTCTCTTTTAGGCAATGGAAGCAATAATGCTTTCTCATTCTATTTCCTGTGTCTTTTGATCTGTCATATTTTTCTATCTCCTTGTCTCTCAGTGTTATATTCTGGGTAATTTCTTTAGCTTCTTCAGTTTACTTATTTTCTTTCAAGTTATGCATACTATGCTTTTTAGCCCTGATATTAACTTCATAGCAAGTAGCAAATTCCAAGTTTTAGGATTATAGGCAAAAGCCATCATATCCTGTGTATTTATAATTTCTGAATGCTCACTTTTGTATTGCCTGGGTCATTTTGGTGGTTAATCCATAAAATGAAAAAGTTAAAATATATATATTGTGTGTATGTGTGTATATATATATATATATATATATATATATATATATATATATAGTTATATTATATTCTGTATATGATAATTTCAAAATTTGAAGTCCTTGGATAATCTAATTGTATTATTTGCAGTTTTGGCTGCCTTTTACTCATGGTGGCTATTTCTTATGCATTTGATGAATTTTTAAGTTGTGAGTTTATATTTAGTTAAACGTAATGAGAATGTGGTGGAGTACATTGAAGGTGCTTTTCTCCAGAGAGGACTTGCAGCTGCTTCTTCAGGGAGCCAACAGACACTACTGGCCTAGGACTAGGTTAGTCCCTCTGAAGATCCTGGCTTACTGAGAATGTCTCAGGCTCAGCAGTGTCACTTTGAAGGCCCAAAGCTCAGAGATGATGCCAACAGTTGCTCTGATGCCCACATGCAAATGCTGCCCAAAGTGGGCTGCATCCTGCTTCCCTTAAATCTGGGCTGGCCCAGGACTCACTTTGACCAATGGAATACTGCAGAATGGACACTGGGCCAGTTGTGTGCCCAAGCTTGAGTTACTTTCAGTCTCTTGTAAGCCCACCTTCACCACCTGAGAGGTGTAGACCAAATTGCCAGAGAGACCATGTGGTACAATGGAGAGGCCATTATAGAAGTTTCAGAACCCACTGAACTGCAGCTAAAAAAGCTACATGAATGAGCTCAGACATCAGAGCCAAAACCAATCATGGACTGGCACCTCTACAGTTGTGAGCCAAAATAAACCTTTTTCTCCTTTAATTTGTTAGTCTTAGGTATTTTGTCACAGTCACAGAAAGCTGACTTAATATGCAAGTATACTATGAGTGGTTGTTTAACATACAGAAAAACAGTCCCCCCTCCCCTTTGGAATGCTCAATAAACATTTTTTAAAAATAAATGGATCAAAGAATTTGCAGTTTAATTTATCAAGTCCTCCTTGCCTCCTCCTGCTCTGGCTGTGATTTATTGCTGATCCTTCCTGCTCTGGGGCTTGCCCTCTTTCCAGCTAAGATGCTCCAGCACTTGGGATCAAGCTGTCAGTCACTTCGTTACACTGACCTTTCTTAATTTCAGAGTTGAACATTTTTAAATCTGGGGTCAGATCAGCTCCTTGCAGAGAGGAGAGGAATTCTGAACATCCTCTTTCAAATGTGCATCCAAGGGCAGAGTTCATGTGAAGACCCTGGCAAAAATGAAAAATAAAAACCCCAAACTAAAACAAAACAAAACAAAAACAAAACTTTGCCTGCTTGTTCCCAGGTCAAGCAACTCATTCTGGGAAAAGTTTCATGGAAGTCTGAAATCCGAGGCTCCTCCTTTAAAAATGTCATTTGGATCTAGAGTCCTTGAACGAGAAACCTGCTGGTGTGGGGCTGTACTGGCAGTCTGAGCTCTTGTTTTACAATTCAACAATAGAAGTCTAAGAAAATGAACTCACTAAAGGAAGAAAAAGCAAGAGATAAGGTCCTCACAGAAAAAACAAATGGAGCTCAGCTCTGTAGAGGGTGTCTAGCAATTGCTGCCTGCAATGAAAAGGGTCTAGCGTTGCCTGAAGGAGGAAGCTCAGGCCCCGTGGGCTGACCCACCTCCCAGTGGCAAACTGGTCCACTGGGTGGATGCCAAATAGATGTTTTCTGAGAGTGGCCTGCAGGGTGGAAAAATTGAAGAGAAGCTGGCATCTTCATTTCTACCTGCTAAACCACAACCATGATTTTTTTTTTTTTTTTTTGGCCTGGAGCCCAAAGAAAGATCCTTCTTCCTCCTTGATCCATCCCCATGTTAACAGAACCTGATTGCACCCAGTAGTGGCGGAAGCCATCCATGAGTCGAGTGTGAGCTGAGCGCTCCTCTGTTGCTTATTCCTCATTTAAGGAGACTGTGTTAACATGGAGTATGTGTGTAGTCACACCTTGAGGTCAAGAATCTTAAACCAGCTTGTGACATATCATGTTGTCATTTTTCTTCCTTCTTCCCTTTCTTTAATCGGGGGAGGAGTGTTTTCCTTGTCACTCAGCCAATGTGAAGCTCCCTGACCACGGTAGGTCCTGCAGTGCAGCCTCCCCAGGTCCTAAAGTGATCAGATAGTGGGGTCTCCCTCCTTCACTTAGACTCATTACCCACCCACCCTCAACTAGGGAAGGGGGTCGGGGAAGGGGACTAGCATCCTTCTCTCCCAATCTCCCCCCATGCCCACCTACTCCCTCTCTGGGTCTGGCCCTCCTAGACTCCCTGGCTCTGGAATGTTCTGGGGGCTCTAGCGAATCCCAGCACAGCAACCTCTCCTTTCCCAATTGTCTACGGTCTTGCCCCAGCAAGCAAGTCTGTCTGCGCAACTGTTGAGTCCCTGGCTGTCTTTTAAAGTTCTTCTAGCAGTTTAGAGAGAGTAAGGGGCACAAGATGCATGGCATTGCCCTCTCCAAAGAAGTCCTCCCTACACCTCCTCTCTCCCACTCCTTCCTGCCCTCCTGTGGGGGAGCCATTTGAGTCACCTATCAATCCTCAAAGGACAGTTCTGTACCATGATCTGTCACAACTCCCTCCAGCATGTTGAAACTCACTGTGTCTTGGGGCCTCAGTGAAGACGTCTAGTTTAGCATCTTGTTATGTAAACCTATTCCCCAGGGCATAGTGACAAATGTGGTGCATCTTCTGTGAATTTTGGTCACAGATCTGTGGTGAGAAGAGCTAGTTGTTGAAAGGAGTGTGGGCAGGGCAGCCCGTTTGAAAACAGTTGCTGGTGAGAAATTCAAGTAAAAAAAAAATGAAAACAGATTATCCTGTGAAGTAGCACATTCAAGTCAAAGAGGAGACTTTGGAGAAGTACCTCACGTGGGTGGCTCTTTCCAGCCAAGTCCCTGGCCCACCTCCACTCTCTACCTGTCACCCGTGGTGAATGCTCACACCTCTCTCTCACTAGGAGCTTACCTGGGGGTGGGGGGACATGTGTTGGAGCTCTGCAAGAAGACATTATCAGCTATTTACTAATTGCAGTGAGAGAGTAATCAAGTCACTCAGAAGCTGCACTGACCTCCTGACAATTATTATCACATCTTTTGCAGACTTACATTAAATGATCAGGGATGAGAAAACAAAATAAAGGCTCATTACTTTGTATTTTTCTCATGGAATACAGGAAGTAAGTGGAGAGGAGAAAGAACCTCTAAGTACCTCACAGTAAGTCTCCACCATCGGGGGGCTACTGATCCCCTAAAATGTGGTGAGTCCACCAGAGTTGTGTAAAAATACAGCGTGGATTTCAAAGACTCAGTATTTTTAAAAAGGAGGGAAAATAGATATCATGAATAAGTTTTCATATTGATTGTATATTGAAATAATACCTTGGATATGTTGAGTTTAAATGAAGTATGCCTTTACAATTAATTTTATCTTTTTTTAAAAAAACACGGCTACTAGGAAATGTACATACATGGCTAGTATTTGTGTATTGTGTTCTGTTTTTATTATAAAACTAACTTTAGATAGTCTAGTCAAATGGTCAGCAAGCTATGGCCTCTGGGTCAAATCTAGCTCACTGGTTTTGTGAATAGCTACATTGGTACACCGGTACACATATTCCTTTGCATACGGTCGATAGGTGATGTGCTTTAATGGCAGTTGGGTGGTCACAAAAAGTGTGGATTTTGAAGCCTGGTGTTCATTTTCTGCAAGCTTGAAAAACCTTTGCATGCTTCTGATAGTCTAACTATACATATTTTCCAGGAGAGAAAGCCAAGTCCAAGACAGGCAAAATAACTTATCCAAGGGCACATACCATTCTAAGACAGAGGCAGGGCTCCTCCCATCCCTGCCCTTTGTGCTGCCCTATGCCTCCGTGTACCTGGACCAGGCTCAGATGGGGGAATGTGCCTGCATAAGGCGCTCAGTTCAATCTTCATCCTACGGTGAGGCACTTATCTCCATCTCAGATCACTGGAAGGCCCTGAAAAGAGGAAAGCACAAGGAAAAGGCTCAGAGAGAAGACTGGAGCCCACCTGGGTAGGGCTGAAGGTGGGAGTTCCTATGGCAACTCTCCTATTATACTATTTTGTTATACATAATTGAATGCAATTTTCACTACATCTCAGAGAGTTGTTTAAAAAAAACTCCACTTAAAACATGTTGTTGAATCTTTTGAAGGATCCTTTTCAAAGTTATTGGCTGTGATATCACTCAATGATCTTTAATAAGGATAAGCCAGAGGATATAATCTCCGAGGACTTTATGCCAGAAAAAAAATTTCTTTCCAGATAGACTTTCATAGACTTTTAAAGTATATCAGGAGAACTGTACAACTGAACCTGTTGTTCATCTTGTATTGGCTACCAGAATGACTGAAATAAATCTATGCTTAATTTTGATTATCGTGTGTTAGTCAGCTTTCTGTTAGTATAAGGAAATACTTGAGGCAACTAATTGATGAAGAGAAGAGGATTATTTTGGCTCTTGATTTTGGAGGTTCCAGTCCCTGATTGAGTGTCCTCATTACTTTGGGCCCCTAGAGAGGCCCAAATGGCAAGACATGCAGTGGAGAAAAACCACTCATCCCATCCCCCAGGAAGCAAAACAGAGAGGAAGAGACTGAAGATTCACAATACCCTTCAAGGGCATTCTTCCCCCAATGACCAACCATCAGCCAAGAGGCTTCACCTCCTAAAAGTATATAGAACTTCCTAATAGTGTCATCCTGGAGACCAAGTCTTTAGCACACACCTGTGGGGACAGTCATTGAAACCATAGCAGGTCTGGAATATTCATATTCTTTCTTCAGTCTCTAAACTTTTATATTAATTGTTTGACCTTAGTAACCCATTTCACACTTACTAAGCTACCTCTTTTGTGCTTTTTCAACATTTATTCAAGGTCAACTGAGAGTTGCCTTCTTGAGATACTAAAAAAGAATTTCTATTCCCAAGGGATTTGCAATATGAATATTGAAGTGAATAAAAACCCCTACTGGACATATATGACCCTTAGTGGCAGCCAGCCTTTCACAAGGAATAGGTTCTACCCTATGCAGTGTGACTTCATGAATCCCCCAAACTCTCCCTGGTTCCCCACATATCATTTTTTTTACAAGCTATGATCAGAATGGCAGGACACATGGTTTATATATTCCCAATCTTTGTGCCCTTGGAGGACATCATTAACATACCTCCGCATTATTGTTGTTGTTGTTGTTGTTATTATTATTAAAGGGACTTAGAAAAAATTGACATGCCACCTCAAGGAGACCGCAAGAAGAGGATCATTCACTGGAGTACAATCACAGCTGTTGAAGATTCCATAATTGTGGGAGAAAGAGAACCAGATAGAAAGTGACATCGAAAGTCATTAACATTTTAGTATAAATTAAGTGACCTTTTTCTCCCCATAGGCTCCTGTTAGTAATTTGATTGATATTAAAACACCAGCCATCAGGGGTCCGTAAAAAAGCAGAAAATGGAAGACTGCAGGAGGGAATCAGAGTGAACTTTACCAACAACACCATTTTGAGTATCGACAGTATTCTACTTGATAATGAAGAATGCCTAACTCTCCCTTGGCCCAGGAGGGCAAGAGGGTCACCTTACACTGCTGCCTCATTCCGTGTCCCTTTCTTTCTGTCTTCTTTCTCATCACACATTCTTCCTAACTGTAATACTCCTGAACACATGTGTATTTAAAGGAGATTAATCATTCAAATACCATAATTAGTTCAAGAATTGTGTCTTTTTGAGATGGAATGAACTAATTAATTTTTTTTGTCTCCCAGGGAACCTGCTCTCAGATGTGAGCTAATTAGCGAGCTGCTCATCAAAAGAAGTGAAGTGTATCTTGTAAATAGGATTTCATTTAAAACAGATCAAAGGAAGATTTACCAATTCATTCCCCCGTCCTCTGATTTCTGAGAAAGTATCAGGCAGATGGTGAAGGGAACAAGAAGTCACCAGATTGACAAGTAGAGCTACCAGAGAACAACTGTGATCCCAACGTCAAACATTAATATGGGGAAAGTAGTGAATAGATCCAGAGGAGGGATTTGACTTTTAGAGGCTTTTATGGTTGGGTTTCTGATTTAGATTTGTATTTGGGACCCACACTACAGATAAAGCTATAGGTTTAAAAATAAGGTCTCTAGACTTGGTTGTCTCTGACCAGCTAGCTGGCTTTGTGACCTTGGGAAAATAGCTTAGTCTCTCTGTATTCATTTCTCTCTTCTGTGATGTATGCATCTTGGTCCCTTCTCTAACCATCCCCCAAGAGACTGGTGAAGATCAAGTGAGATGATTAATATGACAAGGGTTTGGAAAAAAAATCTAAAATGGCTATACAAATGTGAAGCATGTTTGGCATTGTTTACAAGGTCTCCATAGGCAGAATCTATTAGAAGAAGAGGAAAGTTTCCCAGATGATTTTGGCCAAAATTCCAGCCGCAGGAAAAGAGCATCCCGGTGGGCTTCCTCTGCAGATCAGATTTATAGCCTAATTGCCCAAACCTCCTTTCTCCTGTGATTAGTTAGAAATTAGCTTCCAAAGAAAGAACAACACACACAAAGAAAGGGGATGGAAAGCTGTTTTTTGTTGTCCTTTGAAGTTCTGGATTTCTGAATATGGCAGATTTTGCAAGAATGATCTTACTTGTCCTTCTCCTGGGTCTGTGAACCTAGAAAGACACATGGGGTCAAAGTATAGCAGGTGATTGACAGAGAGAAGGGGCCTGTACCTTGAATTTAAATTGCAAACTGAAATAAAGGAAATCAATAAATACTTTTTTGGTACAAAAATAGCAAAATAGCTTTGTGTCTTTTTTTTTTTTTTTTGGTGGTGGTTGTCAAACACTAAGAATTTCAAAGTGGATGAAGAAGTTGGGCTTGCGATATAGCTCCGTTGGTAGAGCGTTTGCCTCACATGCACAAGGCCCTGGGTTCAATCCCCAGCATCACAAACAATCAATCAAGTGGATAAGATGTTCCATAAGGAGAAGCCCTATGCAGAGAAATGAGGCTTACTCATTCCTGCCAGCAAGAGTAGTGACATGGACAGAGAGGGGCACTTCGATCTTCTGATGGGCAGTGGCTCAGGTAGCTGGTGAGGGAGGAGGTGCCTCTGGGCAGCCCTAGGAAGGCCCCATGTCCTTGGGGAGGCATTACAGCTGGTAACAATAGAAAACCAGAGCCCTACAGATGGACAAAAAAGTGCTCTCTTCCTTTCCAGCTTCTCTAACCTGGGAAAGCAAACCTCTTTCTACAGGAAGGGCAACTAAGAGAGGAAAGAAGGCCTGGAAGTCACTCCCACAGCTTCAGGCACGGTACAAGGTCCGGGTAGGAAAAGCAGCTGAAAGGAGGTGCTGAAAGAAGATAGTTAATCCTACTCTGAACAAGGGCACTTCAGAAACTGTGGCACTTGAAGGAAGCAATATTTTCTGACTTAATTATTTTAATCAAGATTAAATTCATATAAGATTAAACATCTTTAAAGTGTGCACATTTGGTACATTCACAATATTGAGCAACCATCTGTTCTTTTTAGTTCCCAAACATTTTTATCATCTGCAAAGGAGACTGCATATCCCTTAAGCAATCACTTCCCATTCCACCCACTCCAGAAGCAATATTTTTATTGGAGGCCCCAGAGTACACCCAGGGCTCATTCGATGCCTTCTTCAAGGCTGGTTGCAGACCCTTTGTCAATGTGCTTGTGTTTGCATCTTTGGGTGCAATGGTAACGCTGGCTCAGGTAACAGGAGTCTCCCAAGACTCTGTGCCAAGTGCTGCGTTAGGTACCTTTTCCCAAAGTCTGCATCTCTAATGGAGGCGTGCCAGGCCTTCAAGGAGGAGTTTACAGATGTTTGATGAGAAACATTCATAGCAGGTTTAAGAATGAGTACACAGCTTGGGAGGCTGAGGCACCAGGATCACGAGCTCAAAGCCTGCCTCAGTGAAAGTGAGATATTAAGCAACTCGGTGAGACTCTAAATAAAATACAAAATAGGGCTGGGGATGTGGCTTAGTGGCTGAGTGCCCCTGTGTTCAATCCCTGGTACTCCCGCCGTCCCCAAAATGAAGAATGACTACAGATCCAATACAGGAGTGGGAGCATCTCTTTAGACCACATGTAAACTTTCAGCTGAATACAAGCTTTCACTTGATAGCACTATGTCCCTCGTGTCCTCGAAAGCCAGCACAATGTAATAGGAGTTCAGTCAACAATGGTGGACTTACCCACTACCATGGCGAGTAAGCATTGGCATTGGGAACCATCAGAGATGGCTTGGAGTCTTGCCTTGGCCCCTGTGCGCATGTCTTTTGCTGTGTCTGAATCTCGCTATTCTCATTTGAAAAAGAAGGTCATGATACTATTTCTCCTTTAGAGTCATGGTGAGTATTTCATGAGATAATGAAATGACAGATATAATAGATTTCCTAATGCAACTTCTCCCTGGTTGGAGGTTTCTGCACCCTATATAAAAATATCTTCTCAGTTGTAGAAATGAGAAAAGTCTAGAAGGTACACGATCTTGGAAAAGTAAGGAAGGGCCTCAGCTGCAAATAATGCAGTATGGGGTCAGCTAGAAAACAGCGGGATGGCTTCAAGCTAACTAGCAAGAAGCAAGACTTCACTTGAGCTTCTCACTTTCTGAGTCCCAGCAAAATAGTTTCAAAAGTCTCTTCAAACAGCTGGGGGCCAAAGAACAAGATTGATGGGGTCTGTCCAAACAAGCAGCCTAGCCATTTGCCCCATGTGCTCTTGCAAAACTAAAGCAATGACCTTTCTCAGCTAACCTCCTGCAATAGGAATCAAATGTCCCATGGAGGCCCTGTGCCTTGGCATCCCAGATGATGCTCTCCGCCTGGGGTGTGAGAACAGAATCTGTATTAAGCGGCAAGAGACAAATTCCCAAATACTGGGAGGAGCTTGTATCAAGAAGTGGTTACATTCTCCACTCTGCATATCTGCATTCCCAAGGGAGGCAGGACACATTTCTCCCACTCCTTGTATGCCCCTGAATTCTTCGTACAGCAAGCTAAACAAACCAGTAACACGAATCTAACTCGTTCTGCTTTACCCAAGTAGATTGTTTCCCGGGGCCATGGCGATCCCTGAGACATGCCATGTTGGGGAAAGAAAAATATTCTATTTTAGAACGCTCATGGATTTAGTGAAAATATCTAAGGAGCACATGGGATCCATTCTTGCCATCCACTGAGCATTTCCGCTTCTCTTCCCAGGAACATGCAGAGTGACATTTCCTCACCTCCTCTGAAGTGAGGTGTGATTGTGTCATTGGCTTTGGTCAATGGCTTGAGCAGAATAAGGAGAGGAGACATTTGTCACTTCTGGCCCATGGAAATGCACGGATCTCCTATCTGCCTCTCTCACCACGTAAGCAGACTGAGCGAAATCTCCCTGTTTACCCATTTTGGATATTTAGAGTGAGAGAGGGATAAATATTTGTTGTGCTAAGCCTCTGAGGTTTGGAGAATTAAGTTACTGCAACAGAACCCAACCTCTGCTAACTGATATGGAATGCTTCAAGTTGTCCGCTATGGAAAACTCTCTCGTGGGATCCTTAGTTAATTCAACATCGCTCAGTAATCCTTTGATGCAGGGAATTCCTTTGGGGAAGCTCTAGAAACACAAGTGACTTAATGTCTGGGTTTCAAAAACTCCTTGCGTTGTCTCTACTTTTGCCTGGGATACTTTTTCTTTACTACCTAGTGTCAGTTCTAAAGGTGATTTTGTTCCATATGTTTGCTAAATATTTAAAAACCCCAGAGGATATTGTATTATTTACGAAGGTAGAGGAAACAGCCATCAAACCTACAGTGTTGTACAGAAAAGGGGGAACAAACTCAAAACCAAAAAGAGAAAAGCTGACAATTTAGCATCATTACCAAAGAGAATGACTCGAGTGAAATTTAGCCTCGTTTTTTTTAAGGACTTCAGGACAACTTTATAATTTAAAGCATTATTTCTTCATTTTCTTAAAGTTTTACATTTTAACCTTTTTTTTCTCTTGCTCATTTAATTATTCACTTTATGTAAGTTCCTTCACATATATCATTTAGCTTGCTCCTGTGAATAGAGCTCCTTTGAAATGAGAGCTATTATTTGTGTACTTCGTATTTTCGTATTTGCTCCATCACACAAAACTTTGAGGTGAACAATGCACTTGTTATAATCCCCATTTGACAGGGAGGAGCCCTGAGCCTGAGAGGGGCCAGGTAAACTCCATGTGGCAATAAAGTGACAGAGAAAGGGCTCCAAATGAGATTTCCTGGCTCAGAGCGCTAACAGAAAAAAAAAATAGGAAGACCAGGAAAAAAAAATATTTTCTAAAACCCTACTTTTGGGAAAAGCTTGAAAATAAACATTAAAAATGAAATGAGTTGTGGGAAAGGGCCATGATTACTGGAGAGTGCTTATTGTTTAAAGCATTTTCTTTAATGCTTTTTATAATACTGGTTTAAATATGAATAGAAATTGGGGGGGGAAAAGGAACTAGAAAACATTGGGGTTGGGTAGGAAGTGGTCTTGTCTTTTATATTCCTAATGGAGAGCGGACCAGTTTCGACTCAGGTATTTCTGAGATCAGCTTCAGACCCTGGTTAAGTTTGTACTTGTAAATCTGTCAAGTTTAAACACCAATCAATAACCAATGTCTACTGAGCACATACTGTGTCTTAGGCTCTGGGTTAGGGGTGTTAAGTGGATTTTTATTGTTTTCTCCTTAGGATCTGATAAGTGAGGTATAGTTGTTAGTTCTACTTTTCACATGAGGACACTGAGACTCAGAGAGGGTGTCATGGTTTAGGTTTGAGGTGTCCCCCAAAATCTCATGTGAAGGACAATGTAAGAGCATTCAGAGGTGAAATGATTGGGTTATGAGAGCCTTCACCTAATCAGTGCATTAATCCACTTGAGTGGATTAATTGGGTGATAACTGTAGGCAGGTAAGGGGTCGTTTAAGGAGGTGGGTCAATGGGGATGTGCCTTTGGGGCGTATATTTTGTCCTTGTTGTAGCTCGCTCTATCTCTTTCTCCCTCTCCCTCTCCCTCTCCCTCTCTGCTTCCTGACTGCTTTCCTCTGTCACAGCCTTCTGCCATGATGCGATGTCTCACTCAGGCACAGAACAATAGAATTGACCATCTATGGACTGAGACTTCTGAAACCATAGCCCCCCAATTTTCCTCCTTTATAATTGGTCTTGTCAGGTTTTTTGGTCACAGCTGGTGGAAAGCTGACTAAAACAGAGGGTAAGTAACTTGCTCACAGCTATATGGCGAGGACTCTCTGGATTCAGCCAGCTTGACATCAGTGTTCATGCTCATAATCACTGTAGTGTCTTGTCCCTGATCTTTTCTCTTTGCTACCGTTTGGTAGTTCTCTGAGGACATAAAGCTCACACAATTTCCCTGGAATATGGATTTGTTCCTTTCTCCTTACACCTACTTATATTATGTCCTCGCAACTACTTAATTCTTTTCATGCTCAGGATGAAAAATAAGTGTCATCTCTAATGCCACCTCCTATCGATTAGTAGTGTCTGTCTGGAGTGTGGTATTGACAAGGACTCTACTGACTACAGGAAAAATTGCCATGATTGATTTGCAATGGGCACAGGAGGGGGAAGTGGTGGCCAAGAGCAAGCGATTTGCCTGCCAGCCTTTGAAGGTGGGTGAAACGAAGCACATGGATTGTGGGAATAGGCCACTGCTTTTAAATCCCGCAAGGCATTGAAGGAAAATGGAAGCTATTTTGACTCAAAGCCACTTACAACTAACTAGAGAGAAATTATGAGAGAATCCCAGGTGAGTGATAGGGCCCTGGCTCATAGCAGGACTCCCATTTCTCCTGCCTCTGACTAACAGCAAGGCCTCCCTCTTTCCCTCTGATAGGTTTATTTGTTTATCCAGCAAATATCAAAGGACTATCATGTGCCAGGTATTATTCTAAATAGTGAGGAAAGAACAGGGAATGAGACGGATAAAATCTCTGCTCTCGTGGAGTTTCTACTCTAAGAGGGAAAGAAGCAATACAGTAGCACCAAAGAAAACAATTTAATCTATAATATTTCAGTGTTAAGTGCTGCAAAAAAGTAAAGCTAATCAGGAGACCCAATGTAATGAGGCACGGATGTTGGGGTGGACACTTTAGGCAGGGGATGGTGGGGATGGCCTATTTTGTCAGCTCTGCACAAGGGGCTGTGACCTATACACACCTTCAGACTCGCGGGCAGTCATATGCAAATACGAGCATCTGAGTGCAATGATACTTCCATTCTTAGGTCTCTTATTTCTGCCATGGGGTCTCTGCATCGCTTCCTAGAGATACCTTCCTGTATGTCTCCCTGTCTCTCTGTGCTGTTCCCCACCTGGAGCATGTTTCCTTCCTCTCGACCTCATGACCGAGACACACCATTCTTTGGGATCCAGATTGAGTTATTTGGTCTGCCCAAGCAGAGTTAGGTGTCTCTTCCTGAGGTTGCTCGAATGCTCTGTATTTTGCTTTTTTGGGGTGTTTAGGACCACCGGTCTTCTCACTTCAAGGTCTCAACTGGTTATTCTCAGCTTTGCCTCCCCCAGGAATTAGTGTCCAAGGTGGCCCAAATGCCTAATCAAAGCTGGGTATATGGTGGAACCTAAGAGCTATGTTAGGGGAGGGTGGCTGGCTGCAGGGCCCATGGGTCTCACATGTGATCTCTGCTTGACCTTTCACAGGTTGCTTAGCTCTCTAAGCTATAGTTTTCTCATCAATAAAGTAGAGATAAAAATATCCAATTAAAAGAATGGTTATGAGGATTGAATGAGTCATGTAAAATAATTTCTAAAATACCTGACCCAAAGTTAGCCCTCAATAAATGATAGTAATTGGTGTAAGCCTCAAGCTGAGTAACTAATAGTTGTGACAGTGGTATATCACTGATAGCTAATGGAGTGTAGAAGCTTGAACCATGAATAGTAGTAAGGGGCCTGCTCCTGTCATTGTGGTTGTGCTGATTTGGAACGACAAGGGCTCTCTTCCGAATGCTGTTGGCTCCACATTTCTTTGACAACAGACTACCTGGCAGCCCTTCTGTCTCTAACCTTAGCCTTGGATACCTGGTCGGGGCTTAAAAGTCTGTTGTCTTAATTCACCATGCCTGTGGCTTGGGGTGGCATGAGAGGTTTCCCAAATATGAGATTGACATCTGCATCATATTCAGCTGTACTATTCTTTATTCTTTCCATTCACTTTCTCTTTGCTCATGTGCATGTCAATGGCATTTAATGCTTCATAAGTGTTATGAGCCTTCATGCAGCACTAACTGGGAGGGATACTGTGAAAAGAGTTTATTTGGTATTTTAAATCTAATTTCTCGACACTATCCTCATGTTTCCTCCTGGTGGTTTGAATATTTAGGCCCAGTACCCGGGGCTTTGCCAAACAAATTGTTATTGATGCGTGGAGTTAAAAATGCAGGAACAAGAGGTTTCTTACTGTGCTAACTGGTGACACTGCATGCCTTAGAATAAATCATGCCTTGAGCTGCTGGGCCGTCCTGGCTTCATGCTTACTGATCTGTGACACAGGCTTGGGCCTTCCCCTGAGCATGTCTAATTCTCAGCCTGCTGTTGTAGAACGCAGCTGAGGTCTGCTCATGGGCAGAAGGACAAGGAACAGCAAGGTGCCTCTGCCTCTGACATCTCTGATATGGTTGCTTTCCTGTCTGAGAGGCCAAGATGGGGCAGGAGCTGATGTCAGTTGTAGGAATGAACACAACACGGCAAAGGTCAAGCCTGTCCTTGCAACCTTTGGTGTCCATCCTGCTTCCAGAAAAAAAGGTTAAATCAGGAAAGAGGTGAAGCTCAAGGAAGCACATGGAAGAGCAATAGAAAGACACACATATGCACACAGGTATGAGCTTGCACCAACATGCATGTGCGTGTGCACAAAATGCACTTCCCAAACATTTAACACATCAGGCTGTTTATGATAAAGTATTTAAAAAGGTAACATTAAAAATGTGTATAGACATACATATGAAACTTTACAGGTGTATACATGTAAACTATGTTAATGATTAGGAAAAAAGACTGGAAGAAAACATAAAAATAACAATTATTATCTCAAGTTGGTTGTATCACATACAAGTTTTATGTTCTTTGTGATCCTTTTTTGTATTTTCCAAATTTGTACCATACTTGAATATTATTTCATAAGTTATTATTTGTAGCAAAGCAGTAAGACAGACAATCAAATTGACAGATGGGCAGGAGGCAGAGTATTTCAGGCAAGTTGCAAGGGAGAAGGATCTAGCTCAAAGTGGCTAAATAGCAAACGAAATGTGTGGGTCATTTCACTGAGATTCCAGGAGCCCTAGGGTCAGGCATGGCTGGATCCAAGTGTTCCAGCAATAGTCTAAGGATGTTTGTCTCCCTCTTTCTTCTTTTCTCCTCTTTCTGCTTCTTGGTCAGCACTGTTAGAGACAGCAGAGTAAACTGGGTGAGAGAATGGGTCCAGGAAGTAGGCTGCATGGTGTAAACTGTGCCTTATCATAGTGATCTAATCATACAGTTTGTGAGGGTCAAATAAGTAATACATGCAAAACTCTTAGAGTAGTTCTTGGCTCCATAAGGAACACTCAGGAAGTGTCCTCTGTTATCATGATCACCACCAGCACTTGTCTTTGCGGACCTCACTTTGCAGTTAAGATCCTAATAGTGGCAAAATGGCTACAGCATCCACACACCTACAGCCTTTAAGCTTAGTATCCACACAAAAAAAGAAGACTTCTCTTTGCATTCAAATAGCAATCCTGGGAGATTAGAATGGGTCTCAAGTGATTCTATGCCCAAACTTGAACCCATTGCTGAGGCCCAGGAAGGGAGATACATGTATTGGCCAGTCTGGGTCATTACTCTTTCCAGTAGTGGAACTGGGACACTGTGATTGATATTTCCACCAGGGCATCATGGGATGGAAGAAAAATTTTCCTAAAATAAAAAGACTCAGAATAGGTGATCAAAAATTATTGTTGTCAAAGAAATCCTTTCTTAGCTTTAGAGTGCTAAAC
This sequence comes from Marmota monax, assembly GCF_021218885.2. Taxonomy (NCBI): domain Eukaryota; kingdom Metazoa; phylum Chordata; class Mammalia; order Rodentia; family Sciuridae; genus Marmota; species Marmota monax. The sequence continues at coordinate 687,848 of NW_026693806.1, forward strand.
CTCTTACTGCCATAGAAACCAGTGATTGAGTCTTTAGGGATGGCCTTAACTTGGGTTTCACAAGCCCATAATTTGTAGCAAAGAAATGGATTCTATCCCAGCATGGCTTATGATCATGCGTGGTGGGCAGAATGGATGTCTAATGTTAACCTAATCCACCTTGTGCCCCGTAGGTAGATGGGCACTTGACATCTAGATACCTAGAAAGAAACGAGTATTTGTTTATCAGAACAAAGCTGTTAGAGTTTAGATGAAGGCACCAGAAATAAAAGAGCCAACTAGAAATCATTGAACATTTTAGATCTCCTTTGTCCCCAGTTCAATAGCAGGAAAGATTTGGCAGACAAGGTGTGTTTTATTATCCCCCCCAGCCCTTGGTGAATAAGAATGTTTGGGGTTTCATGTGGAGTGATCAGGCCTTGAAGCTAATGTAATAATCTTAGCTAGGCTCGTATCAGTTTATGACTTGCATATTTAAACATCACCTTCCTTTTGGACTGAGAAAAATCTCATTCTAATCCCAAATATATCACCAGCTGGTGAACTTGGCTTCTTCCCTTACCCCACGTGCAGTGTGGCATGATAAGTTGAGTTCGAGGAGTTAAAAAGAGAAGTTCGGTCTGGCGCTCCAGCTGTGCCCTCACTACTATTTAGGATCCAAAGAGAAGCATTTTATACTAAAAATGATCAGGCTGACGGGAGGATCAGTAAATATCAGAAAGGAAATGCTCACACTATCTCCATCCCATCAGTATGTACTGCTTTCTGGGCAAGAACTTTGTCCGTTCATTATCCTTGGCATCAAAAAGCACTTTTGTTTTTGTTGTTGTCTTTAAATCCTGAGTCATTTAATATGTCCTGGTTACTGTCCATGTGTCAGGCGCTCAGCTAGAAAATGGTTAAATGAAACCAGCTCTTGCCCTCCCAGGATATGCAGGCTGGTAGGGAAATCAACAACTGCTGTGGTCTGGATCTTGAATGCCTCTCAAAAACGCTGTGTTAGGGGGCTATGGCTGTGACACAGTGGTAGAGCACTTGCTTGGCATGTGTGAGGCACTGGGTTCGATTCTCAGCACCGTATATAAATAAATGAATAAAATAAAGGTCTATCAACAATTGAAAAAAATAAAAATAAAAAGTGCTGTGTTAAAGACTTGGTCCCCAGGGTGGCACTATCTGGAGGTGGAAGAAGCTTTAGGAGATGAGGCCTAGTGGAAGGTCCTTAGGTCTCTGAGGGCTGTGCCCTCAAAGGGAGTGGTCCTTCTTTCTCTCCTAGCTTCCTGCCATGAGGTGTGTGGCTTTACTCGAGCGCTCTCCTATCATGATATTTTTCCTTGCCAGTGGCCCAAAGCAATGGTACCAATAGTCATAGGCTGAATGCGCCAGTGCTCTGAACCAGAATAAATCATTTCTCTTTATAATTTGATTATCTCAGGTATTTGTAGTGGCAGGAAGCTGACCAACACAACCACCAACCAGGCAGTGACCACGAAGAGGGATGGGCGGTACACAGACCAGGTGCCGCTGGATGCATGAACATCCTCCGCCTAATAGTCCAACCTTCTTCAAGCTCGTGCATGTTGGGTGCTCCTTTGGAGGAGAGGCTGAGCTCTGTGTGTAGGATGGGTGGGAAAGGAGCATGTTGGAGGACGGGGTAAGGCACAACCAGTTTTATCCTTTGAACCTGGAGCAATGGCGAGGCTGGAGTAAGGGAGACTAGTTAAGAAGCTATTGCTGTCACCCCGAGGAGTGATTTCAGTGCCTCGAAATGCGGGAAATGGACAGATTTGCGAAGACAAGATGGGGTTAACTCAACAGGATTTAGCAGTGGGGAGGGAGGAGAAAGAAGAAATAAGGTGGCGCCTATTTTTTCCTCTTTGGTCAAGAGCTTGCAGGGACCTTATTCAATGAGATGGAAATACCTGGCGAAGGGCATGTGGGGAAACATGAGACACAGAGGAGAGATGAAGCCAGGAAGGCCACCCACCATCATGGGATCTCCGATGTCCTTTACCCAGCAGATCCTGGTGGCAGGACAGCTCAAAGGATGTTGAGTGAGCCCTGGTCATTTCCACTCGTTGACATGAAAGACTGCAAGCAACTGTTTTGAAGGCAAAACATGCTCACTCTGGCTTTAAGTTCCCCGAGCCTTTCTTAAGGCGCATTTGCAAGCTGGTGAGTCAGTGACAAGGCCTTCACGATGTGCTTGCAGCATTTCCGAACCTGGGAGATAATGTGCAGTGAGTGTTTAAGTGATCGCCATGATCCGCGTTAACAACCAATTTGTCTTGGAGTAATCTGTGTAAATTATGATAGTGAGAATATTTTCTATCATTCGCATGGTTTAGTGGAAAGCATTTTCTTCTATTATTTAATCCCTGGGGCCTCGGGGAATTGTTTTACAGTGATCTAATACAGCGGGAGCTGGTTTTATTTACAGGATTTATTAGAAATGATGCCTACTTGCTCTTCCTTGGCTTGGAGGCCAACATTGTGGGTGAGAAAAGCCATCCTGGAGACTGGGGGACATTTAACATGAAAATCATTCACATTCCCAAGGCCTTTTAAGATTCCCCTGTAAATTTTAATTTTGATGGTTAAAAAAGGGCACAAAGCATATTCTCCGTCAGTGAACCCTAACCCTTGAGGGTGTCAGACTCCTTTGAGAACCTCATAAAATCGATGGAAACTACTCCTAGAAAAATCTACATGCATGTGTACACATGTCATATACAAAACAGTGATAGTCCCGGATTGTCTAATGTCCATCTCTGGACACCAAGTCAAGGACATTTGCTGTGATTTTTCATGATGTCTCATTCCTATTGCTCTCCACTTGAATTTTTGGTAGTGAAGATAGTGGACAGTGGGACTCTGTTCCCTGTTTGGTGTGTGCATGACACAGACTTCTCCTTTGTCCAGAGATTCATACCCAGCAGCTTAAACAATCAGAGTGCTACTGAGGAGGCAGGAGGAAAGTTTGCCTGGAAGACCACACTCTGAAGCGGATGTATTTTACCCAGAGAATCATTCTGATGCCCTCTAGGAACCTGTTGGCTCTTGTTTTTAACAAAATCTCACCCTCAGTTGCCTGCTCCCCTAGCGACCAACGAAATGAGTGAAAGAGGGCTGCTGCCAACAGGTGCACTGATCTTCTCGCAGACCCAGTTTGTTGAGAGCCAGACAGCAAGAGAGGAGAACAGCATCTCTCCACAGGCTTAACCAGGGCCTACTCCAAGCCTGACATTGAACGAGGCACTACGTATGGGAGATGAATAGTTTCACAACGTGATTTAGAGGCTGGGGACTGGTGAGAAAGAAATAAAGAATTACTGTTCAATGTGATAAACACTCTAGCAAAGATGTGTGCAAATTGCTATGTTTAGAACAAAGGAAGAAGGATCAGGCTCTGCCTTTGGAGCAGAGGAAGACTTCAGAATGAAGGGAACTTCTGAGTTGGATCTTCAAGGATCAGAGTTGGCCAGGTGTTCATGGACAGGTGTGTATGGACAAGTGGGTGTGGGCAGGTGCAGATAGGCAGGTGTAATAGGACAGGAGTGGCTGGCGAGGTGTGGAAAGGCAGGTGTGAAGGGGTAGCTCTGGATAAATAGGTGTGAAAATGCTGGAGTAAATGTACCAGAAATGGAGGAAGCCTTGCTAGTGAAGGAGACTGGTACCATTGTAAGACACTGGGCCAAGGTATTTGGAGTTTTCCTGATGGGCAATTAGAAGCCAATAGTTTTCTCACAGACTCGGATCCTGAGGGAGTCAGATTTGGCTTATGTAAGTTTACTCCAACAGAAATCTGGAGATGGACTACAGCTGCTCTTGAGTAGTCTGGCAAAGACAGAAGTTAGGAAACTATGACAGTGGCCTAGGTGAAAAATGATAAAGCCCTTACTGAGGCAGGGTTGGCAAATAGAAAGGAGTATGTATGTGCATATGTGCAAGAGGGAATGGGAGAGAGAGAGAGAAAGAGAGAGAGAGAGAGAGAGAGAGAGAGAGAGAGAGAGAGAGAGAGAGAGAGAGAGAGATTGTGTGAATAAGTGAGAGCATTAGATATATGTGTGCTAGTTATGTTTTTATGTACTGAAATTCTCAGGCCTTGTCAAGGGGTGAAGAAGAGGAAGGAAGCAAGCATTTGGTAAGCCAATAATTGAATTGCATGTTTAAGTGTGTTAGTCAGTTTTCTGTTACTATAACAAATACCTGAGATAATCAGCTTATAAAGAGAAAAGGTTTATTTTGGTTTACAATTTATGAGGTTTCAGTCCATCTTCAGTTGGCCCATGGTATTTGGACCTGTGGTGAGGCAGCACATCATGGTGGGGAATGAGTGGGAGAGCGCTGTGGCAGCCAGGAGACAAAATGAGAAAGAAAAAGAGATGGGAATCCAGCAGTCCCCCATCAAGGGCCTGCTTCCAGTGTCAGGAAAGCTCCTACTAGGCCCCACCTCTTAAAACACCCACCTCCTCCTGAGTCAAGCAAGCTAAGGAATTAGCCTAATTTAACACATGGGCCTTTGGGAGATATTCTTCATTCAAATTACAGCAATAGACACAAAATTTATATCTTATTCAAGCCTTCCAAATTCAGATCCTTGTCCTCTAGAAGATGCGGTGTTTTGGGTGGGGTGGATCTCAGGTTAGCCTTTGAAATGGCCAGGAAAACCATTAGGAAGTGTGGGTTTCCCACAGCCCACTCTCTCCTGGGATCTTTGTTAAAAACAGAAAATTCCTGGGGCCTCACCTCTGTGAGTGTGGATCCAGGGAATTCCTGGTTTTAACCAGCTGGTCAGATGACTCTGCTAGGCAGCTGTGATTGGAAACCACCATGAACCCCTCTACTCTCAGACAAGCCCATGACGGACATCTCAGTGCTCAGGAGAGCGAAGTGTTCTTTCACCATTGAACCGACGACACACGTGCTGCTCAGATTTTCAGTCTATAAAATGTACAAGGCCCTCTGTTGGATACTTCTTTGGGGGGAAGGGGGGAGTCAGCTCAGAATAACTGCATCTGCTTAGGAGAGAGTCGCTGGGTTTCTTTTAGTATATTCCTTAATTAAGTCTCATCAGTGTTTCACCCTCAGCCTAATGTCTTGATAAATAGCAATGAGTAACAGGCCAAACTGAGGCTAAGCAGCCTGCAGAAAATCAGCATCTGGTGCATCTATTTCCTCTTGTCTTTACCTCCCACCCTAGGTGAGCTCATCCAGGCCTGTTGCTTAAATACCATCTATATGCCGATGACTCACAAACTTTTATCTTCAGACTGGCCCTCTCAGCTGCACTTGAGGTCATATATCCAACTGTCTCCCTGTCATCTCTACTTGGAGTCTCACACAAATCTCAATTTTTAAGGAGAACACAAAGTCCTGAACTTTTAAATCATCCACTCGACCTTCTCTTCCCCCAACCCCAGTCTTCCCAACCTCTGCAAATGGGATTGCCATTTATGCAGTCACTCTGGCCAAAAGTCTGGGAGCCATCATTCTTGATCCCTCCCTGTCTCCAGCCACCCCTCCCAACATTCAATCTCTTCCTAAATTCTGTCCATATTTCCTCCGAAATGCATCCCGGCTCTGCCCACTTCACCCCCACTGACATGAACTCAATCCACGGCCCCACCATCTCAATGACTATTTCTCTTCCAAGCCACCTTTCCCCACAGTAGCCCAAGAGCTCTTTAAAACTCACATCATACCGTGTTCCTGCTTCAAAAGCCTCCGATGACTTTCCAGAATCATATCCAAATGCCTTTCCAGGATCTAATTACAAAGTTCAGAGTTAAAAGGCATTGCTGCTTCTTCCGACTCATCCCCACCCTGGGGGTTCCTCACCACCCTTCGGTCACTCAGACCTTCCTCCAGGGCCTTAAACACCCAATTTGTTCCTGTCCTGCCCTTACCCATACTCACCTGCCACAGGGAATTGCTCACCCAACAGTGAATTCTCCTGAATTCTCCTCCTCCAGGTCTGCGCTAAACCTCAGCTCCTCTGAGCCATGTTTCTTGACTATCTAAGCCAGAAGTTAGTATACCTTCTTTATAAAAAGTCACTTGGTGCCAGGCATGGTGCCACATGCCTATAATTCCTACTACTTGGGAGGCTGAGGCAGGAGGATCCAAAGTTTGAGGCCATTGAGGCCAGCCTGGGTAAGTTAGTGAGACTGCTGTCTCAAAGCAAAAAAATAAAAAAAGGCTGGGGATGTAGCTTGGTGGTAGAACACCCCTGGAGTCAATTCCCAGTACTGAAAGAAAAAAAAAAAAAGAGGCATATAGTAAGTATTGTAAGGTGTGTGGGCCATGAGGTTCCTGTCAAACTATTCAACCTCAATTTTGTCATTGCAGCAAAAATAGCCACAGATGATATGTAAATGAATAGGCAGGGCCATGTTCCAATAAAACTTTATTTACAAAAATACGCAATGGGTTAGATTTGGTCCCTTAGCTGTGGTTTGTTGATCCCTGATCTAAGCCAACGTAAGACTCCTCTGTTATCCTTCCCCGGAGCCTCACGGCAATCCATGCACAACTCCCTCTACCCATCTCTTGATCTGTCTGGTAGATGCGTGAGGGCAGAAGGAACTCGAACTCTCCAGTATTTGTCCAAATACCGTACCTGCTGCCCAGAGAGGCCTTCGTAAACTTTGGTTGGATAGAGGAAGAAAAGACAAGAGGAAGGAAGGAGGGCGGGTTTCTTCCTCAGGCCCAGACATGTTGTGTGAAATGGCAGCATCCATGTCTGTCTCCGTGTCAGAGATTCCAGGGTGAGTGGCAGCTTCGCTCATTCTCTCACTCCTTCAGTGACACGCTGGCTGTTCTCTGAGTCTCCCTTCATTTGGGTGCTGTACCAGGGACACTGACCTGAGCTTCCAGACCCGTGGCCGAGGACTCTTCTCAGATCGCTGTTCCCAGAAGCCTTATTTCTGTTCGCTGTTGTGGTTGTTGGGAGGCCAGGGGGAGATTCAGGTTTTGGGAAATGAAATGGAGAGTCACAAAGCAATTAGTGAAGAAGGCGGACAGAGGCGCCTCTCAGCCTGCAGGGAGCCCCCCCCCCCCCTCTCTAATTCATTACGGTAAAACAGCCCTCGACATAATTCTTCACCATTTCTCCACTTTGGCAGATGAAAAGCAAGTAATTGAGTGCCCTGAAAGTTTAGCACCGGTATTCCTTTAAAAGAGACACCTTCCCACTGGTGAAAAAAATCCCACGTCAGTCCCCCCCCACCCCCACATCCCCTCTCATGTCCCCCACCCTCCTCAGGCTGACTGGCACACCGGCAGAGCTGAGAGTTGGGCAGTCATTAAAGATCATCAACTAAAGAGCTCTTCACCAGGCAGGATTATGTTTAATAGACAGCAAGGCTGTTCCTGCCGGCTCCCGTTAAGTTTCATCAAAACTGTGCCTAATTAAAATCTTCAATTTAATTATGCTCCTCCGCATTACAAATTTTGATCAGATTGGTTTAATTTGGTGCAAGGAGAGATGTTCCTTTCACGTGAGAACTGAACCCACCCTGAATCTAGGTAGGCCCTGGGTCCCGAAGCCTCTTGGGACCCTCTTTACAATCCCAATTGCCCTTGGACTTGGTGGTTGGCCCGTGGCTCAGGGAACTGGCTGTTCACATTCTGCACACATCTGCCCGAGCCGTCCTGCAGCCACCCTGGAGCTGACAGCTGTCTTCCTCCACCGACCTCCCCAATCCCAGCCTCCCTTTCCTCCTCTGCTTTTGAAACACCCCCTTCCCAGGAAAAACCGCACCCAATCTGTCAGTAAAATGTGCTGCGGGATCGAAGTTTGGGCAATCTGTTTCCGCTCAGGAAAGAAATCTCAGTTTGTCAGTAACGCTGGGGAGAACTTTCTAAAAGTCTTTGGTTCACAGAACCCCAAAGCAAAGTGCTCCCTGATCACACACCCATTGTCCCTGCCTCTGCTCGTGGTCAATGGCTACTGCCAAACCGAGCCTCTCTGGGTCTCAGTCCATATCTTGGGCAAGGAGGCCATTACTTCCTTATCCCTTCCAGGGCCCATCACCATGTCCTGTAGAGCCCCAAGATCTGATGGGCACCTAGCCACCCCTCGACCTCCCATTGTCCTGATGACCAGACTTTCCTGGTGGTTTTGCTGTCACCCAAACCCCCCGTCTGGGGTCCCACTCTTGCTTCTTCTCAAGATAACTGGGAGCTCCCTTCCTCACAGGCAGGCCCAGGGTAATTTGTCCTTGAGCAGCCACAGGCTCAAGGCTTCCTGTCATGTTGCTGAGTCAGTTTTACTCAAAGGTAATTAAAAATCTTATTTATACACTATGGAGTAGGATGGAAAATCCATGAGATGTTCCAAGACAGCAGGAGAGTTCAAAGGTGAGCGGCTGGGGTCTGCAACCCCAGAGCCTCTGGGTCTTGGTCAATATTCTCCATCTTGGGCAAGGAGATGTAAGCAGCCCCAGCCATGTATAAACTACCCTTGTAAAATGTTTGCCCTTGCATTGAGACTTCAGATGTCCAAGAAGTTTTCTTTTCTTTTTCTTTCTTTTTTTTTTTTTTAAGTCATGGCCTTCTCCTCTGAGAAGGATGTTCCCATGTACTTCTGTCTGTCCTTTCTCTTCTGTTCCATGGCCAGCTGCTTGATTGGACATTTTCGCTTGCACACCCTCCTATGGATAGCCCTAAAATTAACTTGTCCACAACTCCAAACCCATTTCCCTTCCCCACCATCAGACCTGCTCTCCCCTGTCAATTCCCAGCTTCTCTTAACAATTTCCCAAGCCGCTCCAATTTCCCCAGGTACTGGGTCTCCAAACCGGAAACATTCCTAGTGTCAGTCATCAGTCAACAAATAAGTGGATAAATAAATAGTTGTTTTGGATGTTTCAAAACTATCTCATAAGAAGCCTTCACCTGTTCTTTAACGGGTAAATTAACTAGATCTTCGCCTATTTTGTTTTTTTTCCTAATGAGTATGCTTTCAATTACTGATTCTACTTGAACATGAATTCCATAATGGTTTAGGGCTGGATATTTCACCCTAGTTTAATAATCTTCCATCCCTTAAGCCAGCAAGGCCAGTGTTAAATAGCACCAGCCCATAATGTGAGCTCAGAAAACGTTGGATGCTAATAGAATTAATAGTAGGAAAAAGTATACCACAGCATGGAAAATATGTCCCCGTAAGGTTTATACTTAACTGCCATGTGAGTGGGAACAAAAGGCTGCAGGCAGCAGGAGAAAGAGGGGTCCCCTGTGTTGAGACACACAGTGCAGGGAGGTCTGGAGAGGGGCTCTGGAAGCTTGAGGGCCTGCTCCTGAGACAGTCCAACCATCCTCCCAGAGCTTTTGGCTGTTTCTTTGGCAAGATGATGCTGACTTGAGAGAAGCATCCAACGGAGGGAGGAGCGACAGGTGTGAGGGCTGCTGTGGCATGAGGCCAGTGGGCCTGAAACCGAATGTGTAGAAGGCATCACAGAGCAGCACTGGAGTCTTTATGCAGTGAATTAATTATAATAATATAATGGCTTAAACATTCCTGGTGAGCTGGCTCCATGCCGCTGCAGGAATGCTCTACCTGCACTGCAGGGTTAATCCTTGACAAGACCTTGTATTATTCCAATTTTAGAGGAGGGGAACTGAGCCTCAAAAAGGTTAAGTAATTCCTACAAAGCAGCACAGATGGTGAGTGGTGTAGTTAGGGTCTGACTCCAAAGCCTGAGTGTCCCTGCCTGGCACTTTTCTTCTTCTTACTTAAAAGTTGCCATTATTATTTATTTTTTTTTCTGTCTCTCACTCTCTCTTTTTTTTTTCTCCCTCTGAGAATGTTCCAGCTCACACTCACTACTCTTTGAAAGTAGAGGTAGGGTCTCTGTTCTTTGAATTCTCCTCAATGCCTCACCCAGTGACATCTGTGTAGTACATACTTAGCAAATCTTCCTGGCTTATTCATAGAAATTGTTGTTAATGAATCAGTGTTAAGAAAATCAGAGGCTATAGCAGAACTTTCTAGAAGGAGCCCCCCAGTGGTTATCTGGTAAAGCCAGTGTACGGTAACTGGCTAAATGCACAGCTCTCCTCCCTGCTATACCCCTGTGCAGGTTTTATTGCTTTGGACCCTCCTTCCTTGACCTCCCCCTCTCCTGGTTTAATTGCTTTCTATCTTAATGGGCCTCAGCATAGATGCCTTTTCCTCCAGGAAGCCTTTCCCAATTGCCTCCAAGTCTGGGTTGGAGTTTCCCACAGAATCTTGTACTTCTCCCATCCTAGCACTTATCACAGTTCATTGCAATTGTCTACTGACTCTTTAGCCTTCTCTCACAAGATTATGGCTTATTGAGAGCTTGGTTGCCTTTAGGAAAAATTCTATATACATAGTATAATAATTTTGAAAAAAAAAAAAAACACCTGTTGAATATGTATTTGTCAATGACTAAATCAGATACAATGAGAGCCCGCCCTCCTCACCCCGAAGCCATGTCAGTATTCCCCAAAATTTCTAGGAGCAATAGAGGGGCACTGAACACCAATTCTCCTCCCTCACAGATTTTTCCTAAACCAGGATTGGTATTGTCTTGGGGTATAATAAGGAGGAAGAATGATGGAGAGAAGCTGAAATAGGTGAAGGAGGCCAATGACCTTGTCCAACAGTTAGTCTCAGTTACCAGGGCTTTGTGAGCTTGGGCAAGTTCCAGATCCTCTCAAACTTTAGGAGAAGAAGTGATGACCACTCTGCCTCCCTCATGGGATTGTTATAAAAGTTCATTGAGATGCAAAACAGGACAGTGTGTTGCACATGGTAGGGACACGGTAAACATCAGGTGCTGTTATTATTTTATTAGCATCAACTGGTGTTGAAGTGTAAGATTTTCCATTTCTACTCTCAATAGAGTAACTCTGCCAGAGCACGTTAGTGTCATTGGTACATTATTATGCAATTAATACATAGAAACGTTATTGTAGGTAATATATGCAATTAATCTCAGTATACTGAGATGCCCAAAGCTTGGACACCAAAATGCACATTTTGAGGGAGAGACGTGGTACCGGGGATTGAACTCAGGGGCACTCGACCACTGAGCCACATCCCCAGCTCTATTTTGTATTTTATTTAGAGAAAGGGTCTCACTGAGTTGCTTAGCACCTTGCTTTTGCTGAGGCTGGTTTTGAACTCGCCATCCTCCTGTCTCAGCCTCCTGAGCCACTGGGATTATAGGCGTGCTCCACCGTGCCTGGCTCCAAGCTCTATTTTGATTGGCAAACTCCAGCCTGGTTCGTCAGACCACAAGCATGACATGAAGCAGCTGGCTTTGGCAGGACCCATCAGAAGCCTCAGATCTCTGGCTCTCTACGTTTTACACTCATCAGTCCCCTCCTAATTCAGTGCACATGGTCAAAAGTTAAAACAAATTATACGGAACCACAAAATTTAGATATCTAAGAAATGCTCTCAACTTTTCCTCAGCTATGAATCTTTTTATGACAAGAGGGTGGTGAATAAATTTCCCTTTAATTTTTTAAGCCACAAGGCGTAGCGTGAACAGAAAATGCAGGCTATACATTCAAGAACAAAATCTTATGTTGTGATCAAATAAATTAGCATAATGAACCTGACATATTTAATGATAAATCTTATAATTGTGCTGCATGGTAATTAGACAAAGGGAGAAGCTCACGTGATGGCTGTAATTGTTTATTTATATCACTTTTATATTGTCAAACTTGTATGGATTTTTTTCCTTTTATTTTGTTAGTTCTGCATTTATAAACAAGCCACTGTGTCAATGGTTTTCTCTGATGCTGCTTAAGATTTAAATGGAATCCTCCTTGCACAAAGGAATAATTAGACACTAGCACACTCACCAACGTTAGAAGACAGAGATTCGGAATTGGTGTCTCCAGTAGTGAGTTCCTGCATCTCTTGATGGTCCTGCTGCTAGTTTTAGCGCTAGGACCACCTAGTCCCTGGCTAGTGAAGCACAAGGCTGTTCCTGCTCTTTCCGTTCTCTCCTGAGGGATGACACTCTAGATAAAAAGACCCATCTAGTCCTTTTTCCATAGAAGGATAATTGACCTCCTTTGGTGACATTGGCCGCTCTAACAAGTAGATTCCCAGTTGCATGAGGGACACACAGAATAAAGTGTATTTTTGTCTGCCTGCAAACCCCACGCAGGTGTCTCTGCTTGGCATGAGACTCTCCTCTGTCCAGTGACTTGATGATCCAGAGTTCTCCTATCTCACAGCTCCTCTGTTCCCTAGGGCTTGTCTTCATTGTTCATAGTTACACACCCAACTTCAAGGGACACTCAGAAATGAGGTGCACTCAGGAGGTGGTGTGCTCAGGAAGCGGAACAGCCAGTTTTCATGTGCAACTCTGTTATCTCTGCCCTTTTCAAAATCAGTGTGGAAACAAGGAAGTGGAGCCAGGAAACCAGATTAGAATGAAGGACAGGGAGGCGGGAGTGAGGTGTGAAATCGGGGGAACAAAAGAAAAGCTATAAATTTCATACGAGGGCAATAGGGTCTGTATGACGATATTCCATTATTGCTGAATCTCCCAAGTGTGACAATTACGTTGAGAGGGAAAACGAAGAGTCTTTCTCTTAGATGACACTTGAAGAAATGTCCAGGGGTGAATGGGCTGTGATGGTTTCAACTTACTCCCAAATCCTCCTCCAACTTCACGCCTCACACTCATACACATGAGCAGGCAGGGAGAAAGCAAATGTGCTAAACTCCAAAGAATTGGTAGTCCCAATGAAGTTTATGCAAGGAGCAAGCCCTCAGGTAGGACCTAGCAAATCGGAAGCAGGCCTAGGTTGCTGGAGCATCAGGGGCCCATCGGTGAGAAGAGGAGACGGACGAACCCAGAGAATCATAAAGCCCATGATGGGGATGGTACCTCATCCCGCAGGCCAAGGGAAACCTTTCAAAGGCAGAGCAGGGACAAGGTGTGATGGGTGTGTGAGGGTAGAATTTGTTCAGAGTGGATTTGAGGAGAACAGGTCTCAGTCAAAGATAAGTCATTTAATTCACTCTACAATCATTTGTACGTTCAGGAGCCCGTCCTGTGCTGGAGGCTACGGATCGGAAGGGCGGGGAGTTTCTGGGATAAGAGGAAAAGCAGATTCAGACTTAGTTTCTGCCTTCTCAGAAGTTAGGGTCTAGCATGTAGAGAAAGAGGAAGTAATGGTAAGAACAGGCATGAAATTACAGCTGCCACCTGCCACCTGGGATCCCGTGGTGGCTGCATCTGAGTTTTGATCAGGGAAGGTGGCATCTCAGAGAAAGTTGTGTTTGAGCTAAGATTTCTAGGATGAGCAGAATTTAAAGACCACACCAGGCAGACGGAACGGCTCTGTGCTCAGAAGGAGCAAGACAGGTTTGCCTAATACTGAGACCAGTAGAACTGGCAGAAGTGAGTGTGGATGATGAGATCAGATGGAATAACAGGGACCCACTCATATTTTGGGGGGTGGTAGTGGAGCTTGAATTCAGGGGCGCTCGACCACCGAGCCACATCCCCAGTCCTATTTTGTATTTTATTTAGAGACAGGGTCTCACTGAGTTGCTTAGTGCCTCACTTTTGCTGAGGCTGACTTTGAACTTGCGATCCTCCTACCTCAGCCTCCTCTAGCTGCTGGGACTAAAGGTGTGAGCACCACGCCCAGCCCTCCTGCATTATTTTAATCCATTTATTCATTGATGGGCACTTGACTATTGTTTCTTGACTATTGTGAAGAATGTTGCAAAAAACCAGGGAGGGTAGACATCTCTTCAACATACTGATTTTAATTTCTTTGGATAAGTACTCATAGAATTGCTTGTTCATTTGTCAATTCTCTGTTTAGCTTCTAGAGGAATCTCCACACAGTTTTCCAAAGGAGCTGCATTCATTTCCAATCCCACAGCTACTGAGAGAGCATTCTCCTTTCTCTGCATCCTCACCAATGCTTCCTATTTTTTGTTTGTTTGTTTGTTTATTTTTTTACAATACCCAATCTAACAGGTGTGAGGTGACATCTCCCTGTGGTTTTAATTTGCATTTCTCTATGATTAGTCACCCTGGACATTTTTTTCCCCTACATCTTTAGCCATTTATTTGTGTGTCTTCTTTTAAGAAAAGTCCACTCAACTCCTTTGCTCGTTTTTTTAATATGGTTATTTGTTTCTTATTATTGAGTAGTTTGAGCTTCTTGTATATTTTGATATCAGCCCTTTATCCAAGAATAGTCTGGGAGAGGGTGGGAAAGGGGACATTTTGATCAAAGGGTACAGAGTTTCAGGAATGGGTTCTGGTGATCTATTACACTGTATGGCAAGCAGAGTTAATAATCAAGTCTTGCATATTTCAAAACAACTACAAGACTGGATGTTCTTACCACAAAGAAAAAAATAAGTATTTCAGGCGATAGGTAAGTTAATTAATCCGAGTGATCATACTACAAAGAACATTTGAATCAAAACATCGCCTTGCATCCCATAATTATTAATTGTCAACTAAAATATAATAAATCTCTGGTTTGGATAGCTCCATGGTGGAGTGCTTACCTAGCATGCTTGAGGCCCTGGGTTCCACCTCCAGTACCAAGAAAATAAAACAACAAGAACAACAAAACTTCTAAATCTAATAACCAAAATTAGGTTCTTTGCTGGTGGTTGTTGTTTCTCCTAACAAGCCAAGGGGATCGCAAAGGGAAAAGGGAAGCCAACAGGGAAATGCTCACAGGGTCACCTGAAGGTAAGAATCAAGGGGTGCAACAGACTGCAGTAGTTAAGGTTATCACGGGGGACCTTGGTGATAACAGTTCCAGCAGATACATGGGGCCAAAGTGAGAATCCAGTGACATAAGGGTATGGGAAGAAGAGAAGGTGTAGCTCACTTTTGTAGGGAGTTTGGACACATGGGTAGACTGGAGGCCCTTCACCCTACAACCTGTCCACCATACTGAGTGCATTTTATGTGTCAGTCACTAAACACACACACACAGAATTAGGGCAGCATCCTACCTGCTAAAGAATATTCTCTGACATGGTTTTCGAACTCTATTCCCCAGAACCCTGGGTTCTAGAGACACCAAAAGGAAGGTTGTGTCACTAGGTTCTGTGACCCCTGTTCCCTCCCACATCACACCGTGTTTATCTTTCTTATGGGCTTCTACATTTAAATTATTCTTCACCAAAACACATCCTATTGCTAAGGAAAAGGGGTGTGTAGAACAGTGTCCTTCAGGACACGGCATTCTGGACATTCAGGAGTCAGCAAACATTTTGTCTGTGAAGCACTAGGTAGTAAATATTTCGATTTTGCAGGTTACCTGGTCTCTGTTAAAACTACTCTGCTATCATAGAGAATATCAACGGGTGTGCTATGTTCCAGTTAAATTTTATCTACTAAAACAGGAGGTGGGTTGCAGCTTGTTGACCCCTGTTCTAGATGTGGATGAATTGCACTGGGAGCTTTTCAGCCTATTACCCTGAAGGCAATCCCCTAAGATGGAGCCTATCACAAAAGAACAGCTCTGCTCCTGTCCAGTCTGGCTGGCTCAGTGCCCAGCTCTCCCTCCTTCTCAGCTGCCGGCTTTGATGCCTCGACTCACCTGGAACGCTGGACATCTCCCATCCCCTGCTGGACACTGCTAAAATTAGTCCTTTCCTCAAGTCTGCCTTCCTTACAAATTTATCGTCTTCACTTACTGTTTCATTTCACTCTTTATTCTCAAGTTAAAAGAAAGAAGCTTTTTTAAAAAAAAAAAAATCTCTCAAACCAAACCAAAACTGTCCTTAAAAGCGTTGGCTGAAGACACACTCCCCTTATCCAGTGCGGTACTCATGGAATAAATTATTACTGATGGCACTTCAGGGGAGACATTGGCCTTGAAAATTCTGATATTAGGAGCTCAGTGTCACACCAGAAATTAGGACATGGCAGGACTCTGTGGGCCGGACCCTGCCTGGGAGACAGGCTGCCAGCTCCCCAGAGAATGAAGGGTAGCCCCCTCAGATCAGAGCCTCATGGGAAGCTTCTGGAACTGAGTGGCAGGATGAGGAAAAGCCAGAGGAAGGAGATATTCCATGTGTGCAAAACAAGCACCCTGTTGCCTTGTTTCTGAAAGTAGAGGAAGGAAGGTGCTATGGACTGAATCTTGAGTGTCCCAGGTGTTGAAGGCTTGGTCGCCAGCCTGGGGCACTACTGGGAGGTGGTGGAAGCTTTAGGAGGTGGGGCCTAGGGAGAGGAAGTTAGGTCATTGGAGGTGTGCCCTTGGAGGAGATAATGGGACTTTGGCCTCTTTCTCTCTCTTGGCTGCCATGAGGTAGCTCCACAACATGTTTCCCACCATGATGGACTGCCTGGGTGGCAAAGCAACTAAGCCTGCTGACCCTGGTCTGAAACCTCTAGAACCATGAACAGAAATAAAACTTTTCCTTCTTACATGATGTTTATCTCAGGTATTTTGTCATAGCAATGGAGAGCTAACATAGGAGTCAGGAGAGAAGATGAAGGAGTCCAGGAATCAGCCATTTGGAATCAGGTGGTCCTGCATACAGACTGACAGGCCTGGCTTGTGAAGGCTAAACAGACTGGGATAAGGGTCCGTGTCCCACAATATCTTCCTCAATGACCTGGTGCAGAGGACTGATATTCCGCTACTGGAACTCTCTAGGAATGCCTTGATAAATTGCCAGACCCATGCCTGTGTGGTGCACTGGGGGAAGGGAGGTTGCAACTGATAGGAATGGAGTGAGTCTTGACAGGGGGGAGAAGCATGGTGGTCAAAGTCTTCAGGGGTATGTGCTTGGACTGCCTGGCGTGGGGTCAAAAGCATAAATTGGTAAAGGAGACAGGCAGGGGAGGAAAGGGGAATGAGGCACCGGGGCATGGGATTCAGGGTGAAAAGAAGTTAGGACAGAGACCTATGAGGTCATGTTCCCTCCTTAGGTCCCAGCTCTGTCACTACTGTGCCCAGTGACTTCCCCACCCTTCCAGGTTAAGAGTGATCTCTGACATTCTTGTAATGGTAGATCCCACTCACAGGAGAAAGCCCCAGTGCTTTCTGGTTGTACACACTAGTGATTCTGAAAACCACTGCCTTCCCAGCCCTGACAACCAAGCTCGGAACTAGCCCTTGCAGTATAGCAGATTTCCTGTGCTTCCTGGGTCCGGGGCTTTGGGGGGGTGCCATCTTTAGATTGTGGTGGAAGGAGGGGCAGGAGGATGCTACCTCTCAATAAAGAGGTTGTGGCTTCTAACACAAAATGTCTTAGAAGATGGCTTGTCATTTAATCCTCATGACCCAATGAGGTCATCAAGGTGTGAATTGCAGTCCCCATTCTATAGACCAGGTACTGAGCCTCCCAATAACATTTGTCCAAGGTCACGTGGCTAATAAATGACAGAGCAAAAACTGGAAACCCGACCTTCCAATCACTCATCCATTATCCTTCTTCAAACCTGTTTAGCAGAACCCTGGGGTGATTGGCAGATAGAGGTCACATAGTAAGCATTGAACTGACTTGATTTGCACTTGGCCCCACTTTTAAACTCATTAATACCACATTTTAAGGCAGTAGTTGCAGGTTAGACTCACCAAGGTTCTTATTCAAAATGCAGGTTCTCTGGCTCCAGACTAAGTATGCTGAATGACAGAACCTCGGAGGTAGGGCCTGGCAAGCTACACTTTTATAAAAGCTCGGTAATCGATTCTGATGTCCAAAGGTTTGGGAACCAATGCAATAAACTAAGCAAAGCAGCCACAGGGACTCCTTGCTTCAAAGTCAGCTCTCAACTATTCCTGGACTCATTTCCCAGGGAATGGAACAGTGTTTAGAGGGTGTAGACTCTGCCCACACATACCCCCAATATTGCCTGCTCACTCTTCTCTCTCTCTCTTTCTTTTTCTCTCTTTCTTTCTTGTTCATTAGCAGCATCTCGTAAGGGAAGAGACAGGCAACAGAATTTAGTCTTTGAGTTTGGGAGTGCCTCTGATGGTTTTTATCAAAGGAGATCAAAATTCTCTCCCCCACCCCAAATTCAGGGGCAATCTGTCAGAGCCTTCAAGTTGAAGAATGAGGTATTGAAGCCTGATTGAAAAAAAAAGAAAGAAAGAAACCCTGACTTGAACCAACCGCAGTGGATGCTTCAAACACACACCTGGTGTGACTGCTCCTTCTGCCTAGAAAAGATCAACTGCTCTCAAAATAGAATCCAGAGATACAAAGCAATCAGCAATAGCCTCACGTATTTGTACACAATGCGGTGTGGATTCTGGTATTTTTATTACCAGTCAGAAGAGGATTGTCACAGTCAGCCATCTGCTTGAGTCACTGCCTGGCTGCAATGGCCGTGGATTCAGAGGAGGAGCCCTGCCATCAAAGCCCCGGCTACCGGCAGAGTCACAGCCAGGGAGCTGACTGTGACCTGTGAATGACATCCTTCAGCGTCCTAAAAGATCCAGTCATATTCCACATCCAGAAAACTAGCCTCCTCCGTGCATGGATCCTTAAAGAGAACAAGTGACTATAACCATAACGTCAGGTGGAAGCTATTACATTTGTTCTCCTGGAAATGTGCAATATTTCAAAGTGGTCTCTGCAGTCCCGTTAAGATTACAGCTCCCTGCCTACCCCTGCTGGCTTCCTACATTCTAATACAGGCTTCTGAGAGGACATGGGAAGGAGCCGGCCTGGGATTGTTCTCCACAGAATCAAAGAAATCTTGATGCTGATTATTGACCTCACATCCCAGGAATAATCTTATTTTTTTCCCTGTACATTTTTAAAAAAAATAACATACAAAATTCTTTCATGCAGATAGGGGAGGTTTTCTGAATCTAAGACTATTGTGTGACTCTCAGACTCGTAAAATATCGTGAACTCTTTGTTCCACACTTAATCCTGATACCCGAGGTTTGGGAAGCAGAGAGCCTCAGCCAGCTTTGACATGTGGTGTATGGAAGAAGAAGAGCCGTAGCTCAGAGAAAAGGACGTAAGAAAATAATGTTTTTGAAAAAAAAAATTGCAGTTTAACCAGCACCCAGGAGGAAGGGATTTGGAGTCAGAGGTCATCAAAGAAAACGAATTAGGGAAAAATTATTTTTCAGATCTGGAAAGAATGATGATGACAAGAAAGAAAAAGGTAGGGGGGCGGATTTTGATAGGTAAAGAAAAAGCCCACATGGCTGGTGTGGACCAGAGTGCCGTAGTCTGCAACAGAGGACCATTAGGATCTGAGGATCTTTGTCCATTGTGCTCATGTTCCTTGGCATCCATGCTGGGCACATCAAGGACAAAATAGGTGGGGAAACGTAGCAGCTATTTCTCATTAACAAACTATCCCAGATTTGTGAGAGGAGGTCAAGGAATAAGCAGAGGGTGGACCCACTTCAGGGACATGGACAGCCCCAGGTTAGACAAAGCATCATCAATAGAGTTTGTTCTCAAGTCAAATCTGGAACTAGGCACTGAACTTGAACTTGAACTTTAACTTGAAGGTGCTGGGCTGAGACCAGCAACTGTAGCTGCAGTTTCCTGTGTGTCTTCAGGCCATCTCAGCCAGAAGTAGCCAGGAGCACTTCCCATTTATGTGGCCAAATCCCTGAAACCCTGATGTAGCCAGAGGTTTCTTTCTTTCTTTTTTTTTAAACTTGTTTTTCTTTGGAAAGAAAACAATTCCAAAGACTATTCCAAGTCAACAGCCAGATTTAATCTTCTATTTTATTACTATTATTTCTTTGTGGTAATCATCCAGAAGCAGAAGATTAAAAGTGCAAAACATCCATTGTGCAATTTTAACTGTTTTCATAAGAAGATAAAATAAATGTCAAGTCCAACAAGGTCGTGTGCCCCTTCAGCAAATAATTGTCTCCACGAGCCTCTTTTGATGTATTGAAACTGAAGGAGATTGTTAATGCTTTTCATCTAGAGGAGAATGCATGGTTCTGCAACATTATATAGTTTAGAGCCCCTAGGCATTAGTCACCCTTTCTGGGTAATCATCCAAAAATAGGAATGGCCTTTCCAGCTACCCTTTGTAGAATGCTGAAAATGAGATGATAAAGGTGCCTCCCATGCTCATGTCCATTTCATAGATGCTCTCCACCATTTCTTTTCTTCTCCAAACTTTCATGTTTGGGGAGAAGGAAGGGCCTGGTATTAAAGGTTGAGAAGGTTGGGCTGTGTTTCCCAACTTGTGTCTTAATCAGGACTCTCTGGTTCTGTACAAAAAGAAACACACTCGGATCAAAATAAAACAGAGGGAGTTTATTATCGGAGCGCAGGAATGAAACCCCAGGCAAGACAGCGTGAGAGGGTCACGCACGGGCTCAGCAGAGCTGGCCAGTGGAAACCAGGGCTTCTGTCCGTAGCATGCCACATTTTCTTGTGTCTGCGCCTATCTGCAATAGATAAATCCTCCTCTGACCAGATATTTTTCATTGTCTATGCCAAAGATGTCTGCTGCATATAGCCTTCAAGTTCAAGTAACCCAAGATGATTCTAAATTCCCTGTAGAGAAAATATGAGGGGCTGCTGTAAGGATTAGTGTCTGCCTCTCTGCCATAACCAGGGCAGAGGAACACAGTTGGGTAGCACAAACAGCTAGCTTCTAGGACCCAAGAATGAGGGTCTAGGATGTAGGGGGACACTCCAAATGTACCTACTGCCACCTGTTACTAACTTCAGTTATTCAAAAGGAAATGTTGAGACCTCCTTGTGCCCAATTAATTCTGAGAATCCCTGATCTCTGGTCACGAAGTTAACAACCAGGGACGACAAAGGACAAAATGTGAGACACAGGCCACGGGATAAGTGCTGGTGCTGGAGTAACCATAGAGCATGGTGTCTTAGCTTCCACATTCTTGAACATTTTGTGCTGACTAATTCTTTGCTCTGGGGTCTGCAGGGGGCATGGGGCATTGTCCTTTGCATCCTAGGATGTCCCAACTAGGACATTAAATACCCATAATGCGGCCCCTTCCCTACTAGCTATGACAATTGAAAATGTCCCCATCCATTGCCAAATGTATCCCGGGGAGGTGACCAAATATCTCCCTGATGGAAACTACTGCATGGAGCAGCATG
Source organism: Marmota monax (assembly GCF_021218885.2). Classification (NCBI taxonomy): domain Eukaryota; kingdom Metazoa; phylum Chordata; class Mammalia; order Rodentia; family Sciuridae; genus Marmota; species Marmota monax. The sequence goes on from NW_026693806.1 coordinate 708,915, forward strand.
AAATCATAAAAAGGGGACACCAAAATCAGATGCGGAGATCTGGAAAAGCTTCCTGGAGGAGATGGACAGGAAGTTAAAGTTTTGAGAGGCAAGTAGGAACCAGCTCAGAGAAGAAGGGCGGGTGGTCAAGGCATGACACAGGGAACCCAGGTTTTCTTATCTACAGCTCAGGGTTCTGTTCACTACACCAGTATTTGCAGAAGTTCGTCATCCAGGACCCCAATCCTTCAAAGTTTTCCAACTATTACTACATAGTGGTCAGCGAGAGTTAGTCCTTCCCTGGAAGATTCTAGTGTATTTTATTTTCCCAATGTATTCCCAGTAAAGGCTCTGAGAAGTTCTGGGACAAAGCAAGTCTTTTAAACTGCTTCTTCGATGGAGTATATATTTTGGAAAGATATTCCTCTCATCTGAATCTTGATTCCACCTCTTACCAGATGTTGGTTAATTAAAAGGTTATTTACCCCATCAAAGCCTGGTGTTGCTTATCTGTAACACCAAGAAGATCCTCAGGGGACTCATGTCCTAGAGTTTCTAAGAGAATTAAATGAGATGGCACCTCTAGGGCTCCCGGGACACTTCTTGTCTCCTAAGAGATGCTCCACAAGTGTCACATGATTTACACATTGGCATTTCTCCCAAGGATTTTTTGTCCACAGAATGAAGTTTTCATTTGAAGAAACACATTTCAGAAAACTACAGAGCACGAAATCTACTCACCTCCCAACTTTACTTATCTATACCATGCAGGTTGCGAGGATGAGATAGGGTAGAATATGAATGCAAAATGTCTCAGGAAGAGAAGTTACGTGACAGTCCTTCCGTAGTTGTGGGGAGCCCACCCTGCAGCCTTTCCCAGCCCCCTCCGGCTAACAGAATCCGGATATTAGTCCAAGAAGCCCCTTTTCCTGCCTTAATAACTAAATCATGGTTTAAGTCATGTTCTCTCTCTTTGACTTTTTAATTAATTCACTTTTTTTCCCAGCTTCACTTGTATCTTGAAGTGGCTATGAGTCCCACTTCAGTGAATGCACACACACACACACACACATACACACACACTACATACATATGTATACACACATAAGTCTGTTGGGGGTCTCTTCAGAAATAATTTATTTTTATATAAAAGATAGAAGTGAATGAAACTTGCTAGTGCTGCTACACCTTCATTTTTCCTATACTGAACACAGATGTGATGTGTAGAGCTGTTGCTTTCATTTTGTGCTTGTGAGATAATGAGCATGAGGACACAGCACCAAGAGTTAAGGATGATGGAATACATAGAAAGGTATTAAGTTTTTGATGGCAATATTGAGCCAGTGAACTAACTCAGGAGCTGTCTGCCTGTAGGCTTCTTGTTAGGTGAGGTAATAAATGGCTTTGTTGCTCAGCCATGGTTCATCTGGTAGTCTGATGAACTTCCTGACCAATAAATACCACACCAACATGAGAGATGATTATTGTAACTTTTTTCTAGGAATTCCTTTCAAGTCAAAGTTGGGAGTGTCTACAAATTATAGCTGGACAATTGGGAGTTCTTAATGCAATGCTTGAGAAGCCCTAGAAATATTAATACAAGCCTAAGAGAAAAATAAATACTGAATTTTCCATGTAAAAGTCCAAGGGAAAAATTGTCCATATTCTTTTTCTCCCCATCATCTTGGTTCTCTATGATTTTTCTAGGCAAATTCTTCTTCTTCTTCTTCTTTTTCTTTTTTTTTTTTTTTTTTTTTTTGCCTTTTTGGTACTGGGGATTGAACCGAGGAGCATTTAACCACTGAACCACATCCCCAGTCCTTTGTTTGTAAGTTGCTTAGGGCCTTGCTAAGTTGCTGAGGCTGGCTTTGAACCTGGAATCTTCCTGCCTCAGCCTCCTGAGCCACTGCGACTTTGGTATGTGTCACTGTACCCAGATGATATGCAAATACTAATTGCCGTTTTCCCTGCAGTTTTTCAGGAGAATTTCCCCCTCTACCAGCTCTTCACACAGCTGACTTCTGGAGCTGCCTGGGTACCAGCATGAAGGGCAGTACAGGCAGGCCTCTTTCTCAGGGTGTGTGTGAATCAGAGACAGAACTGCATAGAATAGAAAACTTCCTCGATTTGACTATAAAATTGGATTTCCTGAATTTCCTATGTTGAAGGACTCAGTGTGCCAGTATTTCGAGGAGAATTTTACCCTATATTTAAAAAAGACATTGGTCTCTTGTTTTCTTTTGTGTGATGTCTTTGTTTGGCTTTCATATCAGGGCCTTGGAAAAGGAATTGGGAGTGTTTTCTTTCTCTATTTTGGAAACCTTTATGGAGAATTATTTATTCTTCCTTAAATATTTAGAATTCAGAGGTGAAGGCATCTGGGCCTAGGCTGATCTTTGTAGGTAGTTTTTGTTTTGGCTATTCATTCTATTCTTGTTAATAGGTCTATTCAGCCTCTCTAGTTCTACTAGAGTCAGTTCCAGTCATTTCTATCTTTCTAGGAGTTTGTCCAGTTCATCTAAGTTGTCTAACTTATCAGCATTTAATTGTTCATAATATTCTTTTATAACCCTTTTTTCTTTCTCTAAGGTCAGCAATGGTATTTCTTATTTCATTTCTGATTCCAGTAATGTTTCTTCTCTCTTTTTTTCTCCATCAACCTAGATAAAACTATATTGATTTGTTGACATTTTCAAAAAGTTCATTTTTGGCTTAATTGATTTTTCTCTATTGCTTTTCTTTCTTTTTTTTTAATTGGGGAATTATAGATGGACACAATACCTTCATTTTATTTATTTATCTTTATATGGTGCTGAGGATTGAACCCAGTGCCTCACGCATGCCAGGCGAGTGCTCTACCACTGAGCCACAACTGCAGCCCCTTTCTCTATTGCTTTTCTATCCCCTAGTTCCACTTTGATCTTTAATATGTTCTTCCTTCTTCTTTCTGTAGGTTTTAGTCTGCTCTTCTTTTTTTCAATGCATTAAGTAGAAGGATAGCTTATCAATTTGAGATTTTTCTACTGTCTTTATATAGTTATTTACAGCTATAAATTTTCCTCTGAGCACTGTTTTAGTTGCATCTGATAAGTTTGGCAAATTTGTGTCTTCATTTTCATTTATCGTGAAACATTTTCTGACTTTCCTTTTGATTTCTTAGTTGATCCACTCGTTTTAGAAATGTATTGTTTAATTTCCACTTACCTGTAAGTTTACCCAGTTTTTTTTTTTAATAATTGAACTCATGGCATGTAGTCTATCTTGAGAATGTTCCTTATACATTTGAGAAGAAATAAAATCTGTGGTAAGGCCAAGTGTTCTACAGATACCTATTAAGTCTAGTTAGTTCAAGGTGTTATTAGAGCTCTTATTCCTTAATGATCTTCTATCTAGTTGTTCTATCCATTATTGAAATGGGATATGAAAGTCTCCAACTAATAGTGTTGAATCGTCTATTTCTCTCTCTGTTTTTGTCAGTTTTCGCTTCATGAAATTGGTGCTGAATCTCTCTCCAATTGCCTTTCACCTCTACTTCCACCAAGAGTGAGATCACCTTTAAACCACTCTCTCTTCACATTGTGTTGGAAACAAAATTAATTCTTTTGGGAAGGGATAAGGAACTGTTGTGGTTTGAATGTGAGGTGTCTCCCCAAAGCTCCTGTGACCATGCAGGAGGTGAAATGATTAGATCATGAGTGCTGTAACCTGACCTGACCAGTGGATTTGTTCACTTAATGGACTAATCCATTTGACAGATTGATAATTGAATGGATTACTGGGTGGTAACTGTAGGCAGGTGTGTGTGGGACACTAGCGGCATGCCTTGGGATTATATATTTTGTCTCTTATTCCTTCCTCTCTCTCTCTCTATCTCTCTTTCCTGATCACTATGAACAGCATAAATTTCACCCCCCATGCCCTTCCGTCATGATGTTCTGCCTCATCTGGGGCTCAGAGCAACGGAGCAGGCTGAACCCCGAAGAAACTTTTTCTCCTCTAAGTTGTTCTCATCAGGTTTTAGGACACAGTGATAAAAAGCTGAATAACACAGAAGCTGTTATATGGCCTGTTACAAAGTTCTCAGGAAAAGTCTCTAAATCCCATCTCTGGGGCTGAGGGTGGAGATAATAGCATACTTATTTCTGGTTAAGGACCCCACACCAGAAATAAGTGGGGAGAGTCCAAAAGACTGGGGTCTTCTCTGCTTCCTATTACTGTCATGGAACCCCCAACTTGGAAGCCAAAGCAAAGGCAGTTGGGGCCCCCATATTCACAAGAATGAATTGTGGGTTCTACCCAAGCTAGACTCTAATTCCATGAATGAAGAATAGGCAGAAGTGGGGAGCTCTTCCAACCCCTGACCATATTCATTTGGGAATCAGCCATGGTGACAGGTAGCTGGGGACAGCATGAGAAATGCTGGTGTCCTTCTCCTCCTGGGAAGAAGGCCCAGGGCTGGAGCTGGGAACAGAGAACACCCGATGTTCTCCGTCGTATTGGGAAGGGGAGGTAGGGAGTGGTCTTGATTTAAATATCCACGACTTCCACTTTTCTTACTAAATTTTCATAGATTTTCTTGAATAGATGCTCCTTCACTTGTTAAATGTCCTTAGGACCACTCCTTCGGAGTTCTAAAAAGTTTGTTTTAAATAATTTTCATCAGTTTCATCTGGGGAGAGGTTCGTGACACGTCTCACATTGTCATTCTGGGAATCAATCTCATTCACTCTTTTTCAGATGTTTGTATTTGATGGTTTTGGAACAAGGATATGTGATACTCCCAATCACTAGGGAAAGCGTAGATTGCTTTTCAAAGAACTGACTTTATTCTATTTTAAAATTGGTAGGTTTTTCTTAGTAGAAATTAGGAGTTTGAATATGCCTTGCAAGGTTAATGAGATATCTACTTCTACCAGCCGTTCATTCATTCATTCAAAAAATTCATGTCAAAGGTCCAGAAATTTCTAGAGTTGTGCTAGGTGCTGATGACACAGAGTTTAAAGACAAAAAAGCAAAATAACCAAGTTCTTTTCTTGGAACTTGAAGTCTAGTGGGTGAGGACAGGCACGAAGCAAGTAAGAGAAAATAGACAAGGTCATTCGAGATCATGCTAAGCATAGGAAAGAATCACTTGGTGAGTGCGAGATGCTACAGGGGGATGCCTTAGTTGCTGAGACTGGGAAGATTAGAGGGGCCAGTCATGCAAAGAGCCATGGAGGAGAACTTTCTAGATAAAGGACTAGTGAATGCAAAGGGTCTGAGTCAGTCAAGAGCCCAGATTATTCCAGGGACAGACACAGTGTGGCCAGAGAAATAAAGGGACAGTGGAAGGAGGAAAAGGCTGGAAAAGAAAACAAGAGCCAGATCTGGTAGCTATGTGGAGGCCATGGCATGGAGTCTGAGTTTTATTCTCCACGAAGTGGAAAACCATTGGAAGGTTTTTGGGTGAAGGGTAGGGACAGTGCATGAGGGGTACTATGAGAAGCAGGCTTCAGATGTTTAAAATCTTTCCAACACTGACCTCTGCCCCCAGCCAAGATTCCACATAAATTTTCGTGGGTTCTAGACCACGTTTCCTGAACATTCTTCTCCTGAATGTAAGTGGATTTTGCTCTCCCACCGTCAGGGCGAGTTTTACACTTGACTTCTTCTTGTAGAGTCTCCTACTGTAATTCCACCATAGACTCCTCTCCAGGAGGGAAAGAATGGCGCACACACCTCTGGTTTTATAAAAGAAACCCCTTGACCTCATTCTGTGAAATTCGATTCTCTTTCTACAGCTGTAAGTATTCCCATCTAGAAGCTGCTCCAAGATCTTTGATTATAAAATGCCTCCCTGGCCCCTAATATCTGAAAAGATACCTCATCCTCATTTCCCAATCTCACTAGAGGCTCCACTCTGAGTTTCTCTAACTCTGCCAAGCCACAAACTCAGGTAGTAAATTCTGTGAAAACAAACACTTGCATGTTCCCAATACAGTGCTGAATTCGAACAATACCAAGTCCCTTCTGCAAGGAAACATATCTTCTTTATAGCTTCTCTGCTCAAACTTGTAGTGTTTTTTTTCCTTCCTGTGGTTTTCTTATAGAAAAACATGCCCTGACTAGCATTTTCTTCCTACTTAATCCCATGATAATGATTCACAGTAATGGAAAATGTAGTCATGGAAAATGTTAGTGAGAGTGTGGCCTTGAATTCTTGGGTCCAAGTCCTGACTCAGCCACTTCATAGTGGGTCTCTGGATGACAAGATTTCTTGACAACTTCCATGCTTCACCTAAAAAATAGGAATAAAGCAATATTGACACTCTAGAGTTATTTTGAACATTGAGTGAGATGATATATGGCACATAGTAGGTACTCAATTAGAGTTAGTATCACTCACACCTAAGAAAAAGTGACCAGACCCATTTATTGACATGAAAAGATGAGAGAGAGAGAGAGAGAGAGAGAGAGAGAGAGAGAGAGAGAGAGAGAGAGAACATAATCACACACTCCACACAAACATGATATCATGACTTTGTCTGGGAACTAGTACTCAGAGTTTGAAGGCAGATGCCAAGACTGATGAGAAATGAGGATTAAGGAGGCTTCCAGAAGCTTTGAAATGCAATCTCACCTCAAGCTCCAGGCAGACAAGAAGGCTGGGAATGCACTCGTCCACTCTGTCAGGAAACTCTCATCTCAGATGGTCCTCACCACTCCAAAGGATGGGCCGAGTGAGAGGGTTAGCAGTCCAGACACAGGCTGACATTGGATTTTTGATACTTGCCAAAGAATACCGCCTATTGTCAATTTGGCAGTGAAATTTGGAAGTTACAATGGAGGAATAGTACAGGGAGGCAGAAAATGCAGTGGACTGAGGCCCTGGCTGGCTGGAAGAGTCTTGTAAATTCACTTCCCCTGCTCGGTCAGATTTCTTATCTAATGGAAGTGGGATAGGTGATCCTGACGGCCACCTCTTCAATTCCAATATTCTATGATGGTGAAACATAATTGTCCCCGTTTCCCCAAATTCCTAGCAAGAGGAGAAGAGGATAGGATTGGGCCACGGAAAACAGGCAACGACTGGGAAAATGTCTCGCAGAACCTTGGAATTAGCTTCTAGTACTATTTGTGTTTACCCTAGAGAAAGGATGACTGGAGTCCTAACATAAACTAACATGGCTAAAGTGACAAAGACAATCAATACTAAAAATCGGGAAGGATGTGGAGAGACTGGCACTCCTGGTGGGAATGTCACTGGTACAGCCTGTCTGGAAAACTACTGGGCAGTATTTGGTAAGGCTGAACCATACGCATACCCTATGACCCAGCAATTCTACTGTAAGGATCATTCCCAATGGTAATGCCCATTTCTGTGCATCAAAAGATACACACAATAGTACTGGTAGCAGCACTGTATACAACATCTCCAAACTGGAAGCAGCCAAAATGTCTTCTTAGAACAGAGTGGATAAATGAATCTTGTCATCCATACAATGAAACATCTTATAGCCATAGCATGAAACAAACTACAGCAACCTACAAAGCCACGGATAAATCTCACACACATTTTGAGCAAAATAAGTCAGACACAAAAGAAGACACCATTTACGCAAAGTTTAAAAACAACGAAAGCGAATCTGTTGGAAGGTAAGAGAGCAGTCACCCTGCAGGTGGAATTCATGACCAGAATGTTTAGTTGTTGCGGGTGTGGGCTACAAAGTTGAGTTAATTTTGTGAATATTCATTGAGCTCCATATTTTTGATTTGCATGTATGTTATACTTCAATAAATTTGCCAAAAAAAGCTCAATATGCAAATTGTGGTTGAACTTATTTACCCCTGAAGGAGAGAAAAGAGTCAGATTATTGCAGCAGGTACATATCTCTCTGTTCAAACTTGTAGTGTCTTTTTTTTAAATTGCCTTTTATCATTTTTTAAACTGAACTTTATTTGCAAATTCAAGGTCTCTCTTCTCACTCTGTCCCCCTAATACACGTCCTTTTCTGCTTGTCGTAGAAGCAATGTCAGTCAAGCCTGATTCTCTCTCCTCCATCTGTCTCCCTGGATGCTGTCTGGGTTCACTGGTCCTGGACAGGGTACAGTGGTGCTGACAAGGACATGTCCTGGTGCCAGGGCTTGTCTCTGGGTGGTGTGCACTGCGAGGACCCTCCCTCTCAGTCTCTGATCATCTGCTCACCCCGGTCATTGCCTGTCCTTTTCTTTCCACTTCTCCTTCTCTCTGTAAACTCAAAACCAAAACTCTTCTTCTGGATTCTTTTGAAGTGATGAGAACCCAGCTGTCCATGTGTGATGAGGAGAGGAAATGTGAGAAAATACCCCGGGGGAAACCACAGGTCAGTATTGCAAAATGATGGTCTCCTTCTTTTCATCTGATAAATATGGTGCTCTGCTTGGTAGCCTGTGTAATTGATTTTGTGAGCAGATTCCCCAAATAAAGAGGAACAAGAGGCCACTCAGGATAGGATGGTGGAGAAGGAGAGGGAAAGAGAAAGGGTAAGTGCATTGTTTTCCCAGAGCTGCCATAACAAGACCATAAAGTAGATGCCTTAAAACAAGTTTTATTCTCTCATGGATCTGGAGGCTATGAGTATGAGGTCAAGGTGCTGGTAGGGTTGGTTCCTTATGGAGAGTTCTGAGGGATGATGTATTTGATGTCTCTCTTCTAGTTTCTGGTGGTTCCCCGCAGGTCTTAGCATTCCTTGGCTTGTTGAAGTATTACTGTAATCTTTCCCTCCATTGCACACTGCATGGGTCCCTGCATATGTCTCCCTGTGTCCAAATTTCCTCCTCTTATGAGGATGTCAGTCATTGGATTGGGGCACACCCTAGCCCAGTATGACCTTGTCTTAATTACCACTGTGTAAATTTATTTACCCCTGAAGGAGAGAAAAGAGTCAGATTATTGCAGCAGGTACATATTTCTCTGTTCAAACTTGTAGTGTCTTTTTTTTAAATTGCCTTTTATCATTTTTTAAACTGAACTTTATTTGCTAAGGCTGCCATAACAAAGTACCACAAAGTGGGGGACGTAAGCAACTAGAATTTATTTTCTTACCATTCTGAAGATCTGAAGTTCAAAATCTGCTTGTCACCAGGGTTGGTCCTTCCCAAAGGCTGTGAGAGAAGTTGCTGCTCCGAGCCTCTCCTAGGCTCACAGGAAGCATCTTTTCCCTTCATCTCTTCATGTCACTTTCCTTCTGTGTGTGTCTTTCTTTGTGACCCCTTTTCATAAGGGCACCAGTCATATTGACCTCATTTTGACTTCATTATCTGAGTAAAAACCCCTATCTTAAAGTAGGGTCACAGTCACAGACTCCAAAAGGTAGGGTTCTAGGGAGTCTGTGACTGTGACTTGAGCTCTCCCAAAGTGCCACACGTACCTCTAACATAACACTTACCACATCATGTGGAAACCTGTGTGACAGCGTCTATGTGTCTTTCACCATCCCTTCTACACACACATTGCCCAGGTCTGTGAACTCTTCAGGATAAGGACTTAGTCTTATTGTTCATTTTTGTCTTCCCAGCTCAGGGGATCGGCACAATATAGATGCTCAATGATTGTTTGTTTGCACCAAACTGAATTGTTTGCCTATCATCATCAAAAAAAAAGTCTTATTTCATATTTTGCTATCAATTATGAGAAAATAAGCTAGTCAAAATGCTCTTGGATGATTTTGTAAGTCATGCAATCACAGGCTTTCAGAGTTGAGGGATGCTCCGGAAAGTGTCTAATCTAGCAATGGCAGATGGCAAGCATGCACCCAACCAATCCCAACTCTGCACCTGTGGCAGACATCACCAATCTATCAAGGCTTTCTTTCCCACCAAACTTGGATACAGTTTCAGAATCATTCTCGATATGGAACTCCAAAAGATGAAACCAATTTGCCATTTCTTAGGAAGTTCAACACCATTCCTTCCAACCGATGAGAGAATTGACACTCATCATAAGCAAATGCATCCAAGATGAGACAATGATAGTGGCAGAGAACTAACAGCCCTGTATCCTAATTTCTAGGGCCATGTTTGTTTTGCCTCCTCCCCAGGGTTTTCAAAAATGTTTCAGTAAAAACTTGCATCATTGCATTAAGTCACACTGACACCACAGTGAGGAAAATTATTCCTCTTTCAAACTTTCTAATCGTATCAAAGAAAAAAGTCCCACTTTGATGCTATTAGGCCTTTAAAACTCTAATTCTGCTCTGTTTTGTTTTGTTTGGGGGGAAAGAGGAGTTCCAAGTCCAGAGGCTTCAGTAGGCTCTGGTGTCTAGTTAGAATTTAATATTACCACATTGTTTTCCTTTCCTGTGCTTATGATTACCATCCAATTATGAGAAACTTGCCACATGTGGTAGTGATAAAATCTTCCCTTTTTTTAAAAAAAATCTATTTATGTTTTTCCAAAGTCAGTATAAAGAAGAAATATTATCTAAATATAACGTAAGTAGCCCCCAAAATGTGTGAAAATAGAAAAGCACCACGTAGACATCCTAACTGGGGGCTCCTCAGGACTCTCCTCTCCAAGACAAATACTGCTTTCCCCCTCTCTCTATTGGGAAATATTTCCTTTTCCTCGTCTCCTGCCTCTAACGTCCCAACCAGCCTCCCCCCTAGCTTCTCATCTGCTGGCCCCACTTCCTCCCCAGTTGCTAGACTCTGTCATTTTCAGTATAGTTCCCTCCATCTGCCAAAACCCAGCCTGATTCTGCCTCGCTACAAACCATATGGCTTGGCAGGCAATTTGGATGCAGTGTTGATCCAAGAGTTGAAAGCAAATCCCGCTGAACTCCCATCATCCCTGCTTCACAGGAGAGGAGGTGAACGCTGCGGCCCTGCTTCTTCTTCCCTCACCCTGAGCAGGCAGGCCTCAGGGAGTGGGGCGCCCCTGGTGCCTCCTGTCCTGGTTTCTGCTGCTTCTCTCCTCCACAGGGCTCTTCTTAGACCTTCCGGGCTCCCTTGTTGAAAGGAACAGCCTTGCTGGCTGGGCTCCATGCAGAAAACTTTCTCTGGGTCAGGGGGCATGGCCAGGAAGTCTCCCTCAAACTACAAGGAAATGAAGGCCCACAGAGGCTTCCCAGAGGTGGGACAGGGCCTTGGGGCAGGCCAGGCAGGAGGAAGGGTCTGTATTCTCAGTCCAGGAGGAACCTGTCTTGGTGAGCCAGGTGGCTGCCACTGGAGGTCAGCATCCCATGTGTCCTCTCCCAACAGAAAAGCAAGGCAAAGCCACGTCAACCCATTGGAGAAAAGAAAGAGGAGTGGGAGAAGGAAGGGAGTGGGAAGTGGGAAGTGGTCTCACCCAAGACTAGTTGCAAAGTTTCAGAGATCAAATAAAAGTTATCCTGAAAGGTGAGCCGAATCAATAAGGGGGCATGACTCACCCATGCACCAATGCCGTGTGGGTAGGAAAAAGCACCAAGAGAAGGCCATTTGTGGTGGTTGGTTTTCATTCAACAAATACTGAGTGTCTACCGTGTGTTGGGTCCAGGAGGACGCAAGACAGACAGGCCCTTGCCCTCATGGACTAGCATTTGAATGGCTTAGTAGAGTCATAGGAAGCTGATGGACGCTAGAATAAGGTGGCCTGTGTCTGAAGCTTGTTGTCCTGCACCTGAGCTGTATGACCTTCAGTATCCACGTAAGACAAGTGCATCTTATCTGCTCCCAACCTGTATCTTAAAGGGTCTTCATAAAGGATTCAAAGCTATAATTGATATACGGTATAATAGGTGTGTAGTGATATTTCACTGTGGTTTTAATTCATATTTCCCTAATGACTAACAATGTTAATTATCTGTTATGTGCTTATTTATTATTCCCGTATTTTTTCAGTAATGGATCCATTTGAATCTTTGGCCATTTTTTTTTATTGACTTGTTTGCAATACTACTAGGCTGGAAGAGGTTATTATATGGTCTAGATAGAAGCCCTTTATCAGGCATATATTTTGCAAATATTTTCTCCAAACTATGACTTTATCTTTTCATTTTCTTAATGATAACATTCAAAATGAAAAAAATTATTAATTTCTATGATGTCCAATTTGTCAAATTCTTTTACAGATCAAATTTTGGTAGCATATCTAAGAAATATTTGCTTATTTTATAGTTTTATTTCTTACACATAAGCTTATGGTTCATTTTAATTCTTTATGTATGGTGGGATGTAAGGGTCAAGATACATTTCTGTGCAGATAGTAACAACATCACTTATGATTACCTTTTTACAGATGAAAAAATGACTCCCACGGAAGCCAGATAAGGAACCTAAAGTCACAGAGCTTCTAAGTGATTGAGTACCACTTGGACCCAGGTCTCCTGGTTCCAGACAGAGTTCTGTCTTCATATTACCTCCACTGCCTACGTTTTCTTTAATATAGCAATTAGACCCAGGCTTGGAGGCAGACAAACCTTGTTTCAAGTTCTGACTCTAGCACTTACCCTGGGCAAGTTGCTCAGATCTCTGAAGCCTGCATTTTCTTTTTTTTTTTTTCCAATTATAAAATCTGGCTAATAAGAACACCTTCTCATGAGACTGTTGTGAGGACCACTTCAAATAATGCATATAGCCAGGAGTGGTGGTACATACCTGTAATCCTGGCAGCTTGGGAGGGAGGCTGAGACAGGAGGATCACAAGTTTAAAGCCAGCCTCAGCAACTTAGCAAGGCCCTAAGCAACTGAGTGAGACCCTGTCTGTAAGTAAAGTACAAGAAAGGCTGTAAATATGGCTCATGGTTGAGCACACCTGGGTTTCCCTTTCTCTTCTCCTCCCTTTCTGGAGCCCATACACAGCCTCTTCTGGGTCTTAGTACATCCTAAACTGACAGAAGATTTGGGTAAATTGAAAAAAGGGGCAGACACTTCCTATCATACTAATCCACGGGGTTTGTATTTTTGCCTTGTTTCACCTGAACCCTAGGATGGCGGGTTGTCTAATAGAGGTCTCACTCTGATACTGTTTTAGCAACTTTGATCCCTGTCCTGCAAGCTGCAGGTACACATTGGCTAGAGATTAGGAGCTGTGTCAGAGCCCCTCCAAAAAATGGTTCCCAATCATCTCATGTCCTGTCTAATTCCCTCCCCTTGAAAGTGGCCAGATTCTGTGACCTGCTTCAAACCAATAGTATATGAGACCTTGACTTCAATGATTATATTACATAGGATCATAACATCAGTCTTATTGGAGGAAAAAAAGAAAAGAAAAAAAAAACTTTTGCAGCCATTAATGAAACAAGTGGTCATATTGAGAAGTCCTTGTGGCAAAGTACTGAGAATGACCGTTGGCCAACAAATAGCTAGAAACTGGGGGAGATTTCCATGGTTTCTCCATCCAATGGGTCACAGGGAACTAAATTTTGCACTTAGCTGAGTCTGGACTCCTCACCCACAGAAGCTGTGAGATGCTGACTGCGTGTGTTCTTAAATCATCAAGTTTGTGGTAATTGTTTATGTTGTGATTGATACTAATACAGAGGCCAATAGGGAGAAACAGCAGAATGCTGGGGAGAGGAGCAGACTATGCCAAAGGCCTAGAGGAGTGGGTGGGAGGGATTCCCTTCATGCCCTTCAGGGCGACTTCCTCTTCCTCCTAAGTAAGCACACTGGCCTGGCTCAGAACACAGCCCCCCTCTCTGTGCTTTCAGGCTCTTTGTTCCTAGAAGCTCCCCAGAAAAAGCCTCCCTTGGAGCATGTCAAGGGGACTCATCACCAGGACAGCTGGTGGGATCACTCCTGAAGTTGGGCCAAAGTGCTCCAGGACTCCGCCTCTGCTCTTGATGACCCAACATACAAGTGGTGGCTCCTGCTCCCGCATCCCTGTCTCCTCTGAAGTCCAACTAATTTAGCCAATAAAAAAAAATACTTCTAACATTCCATATGCTAATTAACCAACCAAAAAGTATTGATTCATCTAAGGACTCTTCAAATACTAATTAACCACTCCTTCCTCGAGTGTTGATTACTGTTACTGGCACACATACACACCACACCACTCAGACTCAAAGATTTCAAAGTAAATTACCATGCACACAATATAGCACTAACAGGACTCTGATTTTGTTTGCGTTTCCAAGTACACAGCCCTAAGAGATAAATTGTGTTTGCTTCTGCTAATTTCATCATGACAAACTTGGTGTCTTTTTGCCAGATACTTTGCAGCTTTTCTTATGATCATAGGGTTTCCCGTCATTGAACACTGCTCTATGAAAACGAAGAGGGAACTGTGCTCAGATATATAGTCCACCCCTCAAAAAAGAGACACGCATGAAATGATTTCTCAACACCATGGCTGCCTTTGGTTTTCTGTATTTGTCTATGGCCAGGAGAAAGTGTGATATTCTGCAGCTGACACAGCCATCTTGTCACCATCAATATTGATATATTAGAGCAGCTGAGAAGAAGGTGGCCTCTGGAACCAGCTGGGCTTTAGCTCCCCTGTCCCCAGGGTCATCATGAGGCCTCTAGGATGAGGATAAAAATCTAAGGTGCTTCAGAGGGCAGAATTGAAAGGCCTGGGTCCTGATGAACTTGTTGAGTTAGTGTCTTAGTCTAATCATGCTGCTATAACAAAGATCCTTAAGAGTAATTAATTTATAAGTAATAGAAACTCATTTCTCATAGTTCTGGAGGCAGGGAAGTCTAAGATCAAGGTGCTGGCAGATTTGCTGTCTTTTAAGGCCCACTCTTTGCTTCTAAGAGGGCACTTTGTTGCTTTACTCTCTGGCCAAAGGCAGAAGGGCAAAAGGGCCTTGCTAGTTCCCTGGGGCCCTTAACAAGATACTAATCTCCTTTGTGAGGGTGGAGCCCATGACTTAATCACTTTCTACATGCTCCAACTCTTAATAGCATCACATTGGGTTCTACATTCCAACACATAAATTGGAACCCACATGATCAAACCATAGCAGTTAGCCACCACCCAAAGCTGGTTTCAGCCAAGTCCAAAGGGACTTCTGCCCTTTGTCCGTAAAACAGAAACATGCCTACCATTAGTCACTGTTAGTTAGATGCTCTATTATTTGCAACCCAAAGTATCCTGATACATTGGCCACCAGAATAAAGATGGAAGGGAAGGTTCTTTCCATAACACCTGATGCCCTAAGGTCACACACACACACACACACACCCTGTCTCCCTACCAAAGAAGAAGACTCGTCCTGCCCAAAGACTCAGGGAACTCAACAACACTTAAACTTCCTGTCAATGCCATTGCTGCTACTTCCAGAATTCAACTCTGGATGGTGAATCTGACAGGCTCTAATTTATTGATATATATTAGAGCAGCTGAGAAGAAGGTGGCTTCTGAAACCAGCTGGGCTTTAGCTCCCTTGTCCCCAGGGTCACATTTATAAAATTGCCTATTCTTTCCTACCCCATGCTACTAGATTAGAACGGGGCTTTAGAATTCAGTCTGCTCTGAGTCCCTGCCCCCACCTCCACGCCTGCTTTTATTTTCTTCCAAAATTCTGTCAGTGGAGAGATTCTGAAAGGTTAAAGTAATAAGACACATGAGCATTTGGGTAGCACAAATAATGTAAGAATCTGGAACTTATATATTAAGGAATGAAGTGTTGTATGCAAGTCTGACATTTCAAAGTGTTCTGGACAGTTCTGGTCTCAGTTTCTTCAAAGTCACACTAAGAGTAGCATCTTTCCTAAAGATCTCATGGGCTTAGGATGAGTGTCGAATGTTTTCATTCAAGTGAGAGAAGATTTAGGATACTGATGAAGAGCATGTATGTACCCTGGAGCTAGACTGCCCGGTTCAAATCATGGTTCCACCACCTGTCATGGAGTGACCTTGAGCAAATTTCTTGGTGCCTTAGCTGCCTCCTCTGTGAAAAGGCAATAAAAATAATACCTGTTTCAAGGAGTTTTCTTAAGGTTTAATGAATTAATACATATAAAGTAAGGACTTCAACGGTGCTGTCATCTCCATCCTCCTCCTCCTTCTCACCCTGTGACAGTGTAAGAAGACAATGATGACGTTGGTCACCCTGAGTGAGGAATAAAGGGATATTAGTGAAACCAATAGAGTTTAACAATTTTAGGGACAATGACAAAAGTCAGAAAACAAAAGCAAGGGATGAGATGGAATTTGAGGTGAGGGGAGGGAGAAATGTAGGGCCGGTGAACCTGCAGAATGGAACGGACAAGTGATAGGAAGAGGAGGAAACTGGCTGCTCATCTTCTTTTCAGCAGGCATCGCTGTGACCTCAGGGGGAACATCATTCAAAGTGCACCACTTCTGACAGAATACCACATGGCGTACCCACAATTTCATCATTGTGCCCAAGCTGCAATCAAAGCACAGAAGTGAGTCCTTCACCTAGGGCACTGCCAGGTGGCTCTCATTGTTTCCATGACAAACAAATTCTGTCCTGGGAAACGGAACAGAGGAAGGAACTGAAATGTTCATACACTGGTGGGACAGTGAGGGTCACCAAGAAACCCCATGTGTGAGAAATCCCTGTGTGTTATTCCCACCCTAGAGGTAGTTAGGGTCCTGCATTTGGACAGGGAACCAGAACCAAGAATCAGTGCATGTAGTTTTCATGTGGGGTCCGGGTGCCTCATTTCCTGGGCCTTGGTACACACTAAATCAGGAACAAGGAAATGTGCTCCCAAGCCCAACACCTCACACGTTTCCCAGGCAATTTCTCCCTTGACTCCTTTCTTCTCCCCCAGGGTAAATGCCCAGTAAACATGTTTGCATTCTAAAAAATTAAATGATGTATCTAAAAGTCTTAGGGACATACTATAACCTATCACTTAGTAAATATTAATTATCCTTCAGTTCCTGTCTATACATCAGGTCTTCCCTACCTTCTCTATCTCAACTTTCCAAGGAAGCAGGAGACGAAGGTCTTCAAGGTTTCTTGAACTACTTGACTTTGTGTGCTGCAGATGAGAAAGATCCTCTACAAAAGCATTGGACTTTGATGAATCATGAGTCACCTTATTTTATTTTTGTTAGTTTTTTAATTTGTTCTTTTTAGATCGAAGAGTATATTTTGACATTTTAAACATACATGGAGTATGACTTATTGTTATACTCCATTCTTGTGGTTGTACATGATATGAAGTTTCAGTGGTCGCATATTCATATATGAACATAGGGAAGCTATGTCTGATTCATTCTACTGTCTTTCCTATTCCCATCCCTCCTCCCCCTTCCCTTCATTCCCCTTTGTCTAATATAATGAATTTCTATTCTTGCCCCCTGCCCTGTATTGTGTGTTAGCATCCACTTATCAGAGAGAACATTTGGCCTTTTGTTTTGGGGGGGACTTGCTTATTTCACTTAGCATGATAGTCTCCAGTTCAATCCATTCATTTATTGAAGGGCACCTAGGCTGGTTCCATAGCTTAGCTATTACAAACTGAACTGCTATAAACATTGTTGTGGGTGCATCACTCTAGTATGCTGATTTTAAGTTGTTGGAGTATAAACCAGGGAGTGGGATAACTGGGTCAGATGGTGGTTCTATTCCAAGTTTTCTGAGGAATCTCCATACTGTTTTCCAGAGTGGTTGAACTAATTTGCAGTCCTACCAGCAATGGATGAGTGTAGCTTTTTCCTCACATCCTTATCCACATTTACTGTTACTTGTATTCTTGATACTTTCCATTCTGACTGGAGTGAGATGAAATATCGATGTATTTTTAGTTTTCATTTCTCTACTTGCTAGAGATGTTAAACATTTTTTCACCATTCATATTTCTTCTGTGAAGTGCCTGTTCAGCTCCTTTGCCTATTTATTAATTGGGTTATTTGGAGTTTTTTGGTATTAAATTTTTGAGTTCTTTATATATCCTGGAGAATAATGGTCTTTTGAGGGTGCAGGTGACAAAGATAACTTGTTTCTCCTTAAAGCCAATGAAGACTGTGCATGCAAACAACACCAACAACAATGAAGAGTCAGCTGAAATATAGGGAGGGATAAGGCAAGAGCCATGGCATTGAGCTAAAGTTCCACTGGAGTGATTTAGAGGGGAGGAAATATCTCAATACTAGAAGGCTGCTGAGTCTAGAGGAGAAACAAGCCTGGGGCTGGCCGAGGAACTTTGTGGGAACAAGAAGAAATCAGCGAGGTCAGGGCTGGCATGGTAGATTGGAATCTGGAGTATCTCCAACTCAAAGTTATCCCTCTCCACCCACCAGTTCTCCCTCATGGGAATTTAATTCAATAAATGAAGTAATCAGAAAGTCTGGGTTGAGATCTAGAAAGGAGAGAGAGAGATGGTCTTCTGGTGCTAAGACCCCAAAGTCCTGATGGGCAGGTGGATCCTGATCTCCTCCAAGAATTTAAAAGCAGAGATGAATCAAAACTACCTCTACCATTAATCCAGCCCCCATTCTGCTCAACTGATGACTAGATTGATGATCTCAGGCCCTAACCATAGTTGCACATCAGACAAAAGGGTAAGCCCTTTCTGGAAAAAATTATAATCTCCTTCAGTCTCTGCTGGTCTCTGTGTACACTCTGTACAAAATTCAATTAAAAATCATGACATTCAAAAAAGCAGGAAAATATGACTTACTCTCAAGAGAAATAAAAACAGGTCAATAGATTCAGACTTGTAATGACCCATATGATGAAAGAATTTATTTATATGTATGTACTATAATTATGTTAAAGCACGTAGAGCAAAGGAGGGATGTCATGGGCCTAGAGATACAGATTTGGCAAATAAATAAAAAAATGGAATAGAAAACTCCATAATTGAAATATACCTTTGAAAAAAAGACAGAGAAGTACTGGATGGACTTCACATCAGGGTAGACAAAGCAGAACAAAGAGTTAGTAAAGTGGAAGTGATTCAATATAAAGTGTTCAAACTAAAGAATAAAGAGAAAAATATGTTTTAAAAATATCAGGATATCAAAGACCCATAGAAAAACAAATTCAGCTAAGAGGAATTGGAAAGGGATTGGAGTCTCAGAAATAGAGGAGAGAGGCAGTAGAGAAGAAAAATGTTTGAAGGAGTGATGGTCCCATATTTTCAAAAATGGTTGAAATACTCCAACACATATATTTTATAAACAAAGCTGATATGAAGAAAAAATATCAAAGAAAACATACATCAAAGCCCATTGTTTTCAAACTCCTAACCATCTTGGTGAGATAAGTAGGAAATCAAAAGCATCCAGAGGGAAATACATCACTAATTTATGGGAAAACAGTAATTACCATTGAATTATTAGAAATGTTGGATGGAACAATGAAAAGAAAATTATCAATCTAAAATACCTATTTAATGACATATCCTTCAAAGGTGAGTGTGGAATGAAGATGTCTTCAGAAAATCAGAAGCAGAGAGAAGTCTTGGCCATCCTACCTGCACTATGAAAATACTAAGAAAAATTCTTCAGGGTAAAAGGAAATATTCCAGATATAAATCTACACCTGCAGGTAGAAATAGAAATCACTTGAAAGGATCAGTATGATTTTAGTACAAAAGAAGACTACTGACCTCTTAAAGCATATATAAAAGTTTATTCTTATATTTATGATGTATTAGAAGTAAATATATAAAAAAAGAGAGGAGTAACTGGAATCATACTCTTACATTGCTCATGGATAAATGTAACAACTTAAGGTTGACTGTGATAAATTAAAGAACACTACTATAATCTCCATATGAGTAACAACTTAAAAAAATATATAAGAATATACAAATAAAACCCACTAGACAAGATGAAGTCAAATGATAGAAAATACAGGACAATACAAAGAAGGCAGGAAAAGAAGATGGGCAAATATCAAGATAGCAAGTTAATGGCAATTACATTAAATAAAAATACATTAAATACTACTACAAATCAAT
The DNA here is from genome assembly GCF_021218885.2 of Marmota monax. Lineage (NCBI taxonomy): Eukaryota > Metazoa > Chordata > Mammalia > Rodentia > Sciuridae > Marmota > Marmota monax. The sequence continues at coordinate 728,733 of NW_026693806.1, forward strand.
AGCTTAAAAATAAAACTGGAGTTTTTTTTTTTAATTGGAAAAGTCTTTAAAAGGTCTTACACAAAAGAAATGCTTGCAAAAACTCCCCCTCTCTAATCAATTGCCTCTTTAGATGTGAGTATATGCAAGATGCTTTTATTCCACTTTTTAAGTCCATTTAAAAGAATTTTTTGCTTATTATAGCAAATAAGGTAATGTGGTAATATGGAAAGACAATTTGGTCTCACCTGCCATTTGGAAATGCTCCTTTAAAGAGGGACCCAAAGAACCCTCATCTCTTCCCAATTTAAGAGACCACGGTCAATTTCTATCAGACTACTCTGCAGGGAAGGACCCCTAGACTAAATTTTATTAGGCCACAGAGCATGAGCCCCAGTCTAAATGTCCTGATTTAAGCCTAGAGTTAGAGAATGTACCAATTTCCTTAAAAGTGTCTGGTATACATTTACACATTAGTGTTTTCTGTATCAAATTTTGCTTTCACTCTTTCTCCCCTTGCCTCTTTCTTTCCCTTTCTTTTTTCTTTATTCTCATTCCCATTGCCTTCCCACAGTGTATGCTTATAGGGTGTATGTCTCATTATTTACTGTGTTGATTGAATAATGGTTTATATTCCCTATTATGTTTTCTCAGAGAGGTGAAATGTTGTATGTTTTCTTTTTTAAAAAATAAAGTGAGTTTTCACTATTTGACCGTCCCTACTGATCTTTGCTCTAGAATCACACATTAAACTCATTGTCTCTCTTCTGAGTGAACTCGAGAATACGCATACGTATCTTGAATGGGGTCAAGCTCCTAGCTCTGTATCGCATAAAATAAGTTTGTAAATTTGCCTAGCTTCATCTGTGAGTTCAATGCCTTGTGAAATGGCTGGAAAAGATGAAAAGGATAGGAAGAGAATCCCCAGAGGAGGGAAAATATATTTGTTCAGGGGAATAATTTGGGATACATTTCAAGTGGTTGATTCATTTGGATATTATAATTGCTTTTTCATTTCCAACAATGCACATGCGGCGCCCCCCTCCAACACACATACACACACACACACACACACACACACACACACACACTTCACAGGGCCTTTCAAGATCAATGGTCTAATGTGTCTTATAACGAATTCTTTCTTATAAATCAGAAACATCATTTCAAAATCAACTTGCAGTTTCTAGAGAAGAGAAACAACTTGCCTAGGCCACCTCATTTTCCATAAACCTAACACTATCTCCTGTCATTCCCGTCATCAGGAAATGAGTGGATCAGAGAATAGGTGACCTGACACATTTGGGCAACACACTGGCTGTTGGAATGTTCTTAACTTCCTGGCAAATTTTCTGGAGGAACATTTCACCTTGGCAGCTCCCCAGTACAGTTGCTGCCACTCCAGAGTGGTATGTGTGGAGAAATCCAGGGCCCTATGTGTCAGCCTGGAGACCTGCCCACCCTCCTTGATCAGAGAGGCCGAACTATTTGATCTCAACCAAATGAAGCTTCAGGAAGTGTTCATTTTGTGGTGAGTCCAAATATTCCGTGTCATTGACCCTGATTCCTCTCAGAGAACCAAAGTAGAGAAAGCTTAGCTGTTCATAAACATAGCATATAAATTAATCATGATTCAGGTCCTGAGGTGCTTTTTTTTTTTTTTCCAATAGTATAAAGGTCAAACCAAATGCCATGACACAGTCTGTCTTTCTATAATGAACAGCTGCTTTCCTAAGAAAAGCTGCATTAACAAATTCACCCTGTAATAATTTCTATCACTTATTGACTGCTGATTATCCACCAGGCACTGGGCTGAGGCCTCACAGGATTATTCATGGACTCATAATAATTCATAAGCCTAGGGAAGAAGCGCTTTTATTATCTTTTATTTTATATAAATGAAGAAACTGAGGCTGAGCGCTTGTTTTTATGCTGTTCTTAATAGAACCCATATTTGGAGTCTCATTCAAAGAAGTCTAATTCATTGTGCTTCTTCTTTAATCAGTATTCTTGACTGCTTCCCATTTAAAACAAACAAGAAAATTATTGAATGGAGAAAAAGAGATTAGGAGTTTGAGAGTTCCTTTTATATACAATTTTAACACCATTGCTACCTATTGTTGGCACAAATTGAAAACAAGTTGTAGCACAGGTCATAACTATGAATGACCTATGAAAGGAAACTCACACTGAGAAACCAACAGCTCTGACAGCCGTGTGCTCCTCTGCTTTGTAAGACCAACTTCTCTTAGTCAAGCGGTGCCTATTCTGGGGTGGTGCTATCAGAATGCTAATGTTCTACACAGGTAAAAGTGCACATCCTAATTGTTCAATGCCACTACATCTAGCTTAATTAAGAAAATGTAAGCTATGGAAAAATACCCCCAAACATGAGTAAAAGTTTTCATCAGTGAGTAGGCCAAAGCTGTTAGAAAGTCTCATGTTTATTTTTTTGCTATGCTTGGATCTCAAATTTCACAGTACATGGACTAAACCACTGAATTTCTTCTATTGACTTTTTCTTTCATTATTTACAACAAGCTGAAAATTGGTGGCATTGTGTCCTGGGAAATAGCCGCAGCCATGAAGCCTTTTCCTTATGTCTCATACCCAACCACATAGTTAGATGAATACTCAGTAGTTTAGCAGAATTCCACTGTGAAAATGCTATATAGCAGCAACCCTCTTCCCGTACCTCAATAGGCTGCCTATGAGTTAGTTTGGCTCAGTTGGGCTACGTTACACTGCAATCTGTGGTTTGGCTTGAAGTCCCCTTCCTGTGCCTTTAATCCAACACAGGCTGAAATGGCAGTGTCTACCTAGAACATGTCCCTTATGGCTGAGAGCAATAGTGTGAGATGTCTGATAGAAACCTACCGTGCTCTGCATGACTGCTCAGAACAGGTGCTTTGTCATTTCATTTCTGTCCATGTTAATTGGTCAAGTGTCATAATAAGGGAGGGTGGAGGTTTATATATTGCTTCCTATTGAGAATGCACCAGAAAACAAGTGGCAGGGGGTATGGCTGTATAATTCTTCCTATAAACGAATAGAGTTGGGAACCCTAATCCAACACACCACAATCCTAATTTCCCAGGGCATGTTAATTGTTCCTCTTATATAGGACCTATTACATGGTATTGTTTATATATATATCTGACTCTTCCAAAGACTGTGACTAGGTCTTCACTCATCTCCAGCTCTAGGGACCAGGTCACTTCTTGTCACGTTATTAGATACTCAATAAATATTCACATGATTAATATGTAGGTAAAAATACTTACAAGTCAGGTATTAGGAATGCTACTCAATAAATGACTTAATTCTCAAAATAAGATGATACTAAGGCATCCCCTATAGGGATAAATCACTTGAATAGAAGGTAATTAGGTGAGAAATAGTCTTATTTTGAAGTGCCTCGATTTTGTGTTATTTTATCCATTCCTTCAGTATTTATTGAGACCCACCTTGTGTGCCAGGTTCAAGGATCTAAAGTGAATAAGAAAGATACAATTACTACCCTGACCAAGCTAGTGGACAAGAGAGACAAACGGAAAATTACCACACTGTGTGATAAGCACCGTGATCATGGAAGCAAAAGAGCTCTTAACCAGTCCTAGGAGGTCATCAAAGACTCCTGGACACCATGACTATCTAATTATAAGGAAGAAAAGAGGTGGCAAGGTGGATAACATCCAAAGAGAAGGACATGGTATGTGAGTAAAAACATCAAGGGTAAAGCCTAGGTTTCGGGTTTAGATAGCTAGGTAGATGGTAGTATAATGACATTTACTAAGAAACACAGAGGAAAGACTTCATTTGTTGATGGAGTCATGGGGTGGGGATAGCAATTTATTTCTGGATGTGGATGGGCTGGTGGTCTCCTTAAAGAGACATCCAGGTGACAGTTGGATCTGAGCTTCTTAATTTCAGAAGAGAGATATGAGCTGAGATATAAAATTATGATTCGATCATACATGTGTACAAGGTAATAAAGGATATGTGTGGCCTTTGGTCTAGTTCCTGGCAAAATGCTTCAAAAAACTTGGGATTTTCTGAGCCATGGCAATGTCTCTGTTGTGCTTCTGAGGGGACTCTTGGTAGGTGTCTAGGTAACTTTAGGATCTGGACTGATCACCAAACAACCAACCACAAGATTAGAGTCAGAACTTTGGACCACCAGCCCAACACAGAGTGAGGGTAGCAAGGCTGGAGATTGAGTTCAGTCACATGGCCAGTGATTTGATTAACTCTGCCTACATAATGAAGCCCCAGTAAAAACTTTGAACAGTGAGGCTGAGAGGAACTGCCTGGTAGGTGGATGTGTGTGTGTGGTGGGGAGGTGATGTGTATGGATCCCGAGAGCAGAGGGCTTCCAATCTCTGTTGGCCATCTGTCTTTCCAAGATTTTGCCTGTGTCTCTTTGGTTTGGCTGTTCCTGAGTTGTATCCTTGATAATTAAACTATAATCACAAGTATAGCAGTTTCAGAGAATTCTGAAATTTGATCTAATGAATTATTGAAACTACGGGGCCTTGGGACCCCCTGAATTTATAGCCAGTTCACTAGACATGAGGGTGTCCTCTGAGTCTTATGGTTTGTGTCTGCAGTGGTCACAGTCTTGTGAAAGACTCTGCTTTTAGCTTGTGGGGTCTGCAATAACTCTGGATAGTGTCAGAATTGAATGAAATTGCAGGGCACCCAGTTGACATCAGAGAATTATTGTTGGAACCATGTGGATATTGAGACCATTTTCTGTTGACAAATTTGACCATGAAGAATATATAGAGAAGAGGATCATCTAGGGACAAACCTCAAGAAATATGGACATTTAATGAAATGGTTCCCAAAATGTCATTTCACTACGATTGGTGTAAAATTGAGGTTAGATGACATAGAAATAAATTTGTGTTTATTTTGTAGCTATGTATTTATTGCATATGTGTTGAGACATAACTTTTATTTAGGGAAAGTGATAGGGTTTTTTTTTCCCTCCACTAACAGCAGCAATTTATTTCCTTGTAAGGAAATTAATTTGAACTTAATAAGTGAATCCATTAAAGTTTAAATTGGTAAAACCTGTAAAGATGATATTCAATATGCCACAGTGAATCTCACCATTATGTATATGTGCAAGACACTAATTTTAAAAAAGCTAAGAAAAAGAGATGGTATTCAAATGACTAACTTAATTCATTAATTCAACAAATATTTATGTGACAAATCTGGGACTCCACTAGCAAATAAAAGACCAAAGAAGAAATCCCTGCTTATATGGGTTTATATACCAGTAGGGGAGACAGAGAATCATCAAAATAAATAAGATACAGATAGTATGGCCGATAGTAATAAGCATCATGGAGATAAAAAGACAGGAACGTGGGCAATAAGTCTGGGGAAGGAGGGTCGAATTTTAGATTTCAAGGTCAAGGAAGTTCTTACCAAGAAGATGACAGTTGAGCAAATTTGAAAGTGAGAAGGAAGCATGGCTCATGCATATTTTGGGGCAAAGGCTCCCAGCAAGAGAAGGAAGCATGGCTCATGCATATTTTGGGGCAAAGGCTCCCAGCAAGAGGAAATAGTAAATGCAAGGACCCTGAGGCAGGAGCATTCCTGGGAGCAAAGAGGCCAATGTGGCTTAGAGACAGGAACAAAAAACATCAGAGATAGGGACAGAGATAGGGGTGGGAGGCAGTGCAGATCCTGAGGGACTCTGAGATTATTGTACTTATTTGGGGCGAGGGTCAGAATTTATAAATCAGAGGAGTAACTTGACCAACTTACATTTTAGTAGGACTATCTGGCTGTGATGGGGTGTATTGAAAAAGCCAAGAGCAGAGGTAGGGAGGGCCTAAGGCAGGTGAGAGATACCAGGGGCCTGCCCTAGGATGGCAACCAGGGAAATGATAAGGAGTGGTCTGACTCTTGAGATAATGGAAGTTAGAGTCTGTCTCCGTCCACATGGGCTGCTATAACAAAAATATCATAAGCTGGGTGGCCTAAACACTAGAAATGTAATATTCACAGTTCTGGAAGCTGGCAGGTCCTAGATCAAGGTTCTGGCCAATTTAGTTCCTGGTAAGGGTGTGCTTCCTGGTTTGCAGAAGGATGCCCTCTCTCTCTGTGTGTCCCCACATGGAAGGAGGACAAGGAGAAGGAGGAGAGGGGAGGGGGGAAGGAAAAGGAAGAGGAAGAAGGAGGAGAAGAGGGAGGAGGAAGAGGAGAAAGAAAACTCTAATCTCTTCTTCTCTTTACAAGGGCATCAATCCCATCATGAGGGCTCAACCCTCATGATTTCATCTAAATCTGATTACCTCCCAAAGGTAATTCCAGATACCGCCACACCAATCATCAGAGGTTCAACCTATGGATATGGTGGGGAGGTGGGGAGGGCACCCACATCAGCAGAGCCAACAGGAGGTGCTGGCTTGAATGTGGGAGGTGAAAGGAAGAACAGCAGAGTTGAGTGGGATTCCGGGGTGCTGGCCTGAACAAGTGGAAAATGGAATTGAGCTGGGAAAGACTGTGGAGAGAACAAGTCTGGACCTAAGAGTTCAGTTTGGGATGAATTAAGTTTGAGATGTCTTTAAAATATCCAGATTGCAACTTTATAAAAGCTACTTTGGTGGCACGTTGGAAGCAAAGACCCGACTAGAGGGAGTTCAAGAAGAAAAGAGAGGAGGAGGAGCGGAGAGAGGTGTTGTAGAGTTTCCAGGAGGTGTTTGTAAGAGGAAAATAGTGGGAAACCAAAGTGGGAAAGGGGGCCAAGAGTGGACTCCACTTAAGCGGAGATTTAAAAACAGCTCATTTGTTGGCTGGTGAGAACAGTCCAGTGGAGAGGAAAAGAGAGTGATGGAGGTGAAGGTGATCAGAACATGCCACCGTGAAACACGCAACTTTGGCATGCGTGTTATTTTGAATTAAAGACAACTGAGAATCAACAAATACAGGAAGAGTTTTCTGCCCTCATTTGCCTAAAAATAGTGCATAAGTTTCCCATTGAGAAAGGTGCCCCTGGTCCTCGAAAGAGAAGGGCGCCCTTGTCACTGGAGGTGGGGAATCAACACCTTCATTAAAATGGTACATAAACTCCTGATCTCACCACTTCTTTAGTTTTTTTTTTTCCTGTAAATTCCTTACATGTAAGTACTAAATAAAAAGTGTACCTTCCTCCCATGACTCTGGGCCTTATTAATTTGATTTATAGCCCCCCCTCCCCAGTCCCTGAATGTAAGAGTGTAGAGGAAACAAGTTTCCTCCCTGACACAGGAGGAAGAGCAGAGAAGAGCGAATGAAGAAAAGACCCCTAAGAAGGAGGAAGGCAAAATACCAGAATAATGGGGTGTCATGGAGACCAGGGGAGAAATTCTAGAGTCAGCTCATGGAGTTAAAAGCTGCCCAAGAAGCCAAGTGCCATCAGGGATGAGACACACCCACTGGATGTAGGAGCAAGTGTGTCTTTGGTGACCTCAGAGCGAAAAGTTTCCATGCAGTGGTGGAAGTGGCCCTGGGATGGCTGAGTTGGTCACGGAGTGGAAGGTAAGGGAATGAAGAGCATGTAGACGCTTGAAGAAGCGCGGCTGTAATTGTCAAGAGATAAATGAATAGTGCTCCCTAGGGGGGCCTGACATCAGTGGGTGGTGTTCCATCTGTGTCCACCAGAAGGACTTAGCATCTTTAATGCAGATGGAAGATACCAGCAGGGCTGTAGAAGCTGAAAGACAGATAATTACTGAAAATCAGTGGATCCCAGAGGAGGAGGGAAGAAGGTGTCCCCAGCACAGGTGGGAGGAGTCGCTCAGACAAGAAGGGCGTGGCTTCCATTGGAAAAAGGTTCAGAAAAAGCCTGGCGCAAAGTAGAGCCATTGAGCCATCCCGGGGAGAAGATCATCTCTATGTTTCAAAACACTTCTTTTCAGTCTCACCTGCCCTCGGGCATCTAAGGGAATGGCTACTCAAGGGCCCCCGCTGTCTCCACTGACCTCATTCCAACATGTTTCATTCTGCCTTCTACTTTATTTGTGGCCTGATGCCCTCTAATTTGCAAAATAGCTCTCTCCTTCTAAGTATTACTTAAGCAGCATTTGCCTACAGAGTACTGAAGGGGATATGCAAATCACAAGGACAGTCTGTGGATCCCAAAACTGAGGTAGAAGAACTGTAAACTAATTAAACCTCATCTAGCTTATGACTCCATAAATCCTGCTTCCCAAAGTAAATAAAACGGTGAAGCAAAACCTACACAGAACTTTATTGCTTCAGGGAGTTCAGGGATCCCCTTGGAAAGCCTGGCTCACCACTCCTCCCCACCCACTTTCAATTCCTATCCCAGAGGATCTGAATGCTACAAAACCATTCAGCTTCAAGATAAGTGACGTTCAAGAACTCCCACTTACCCTCCAAACTTCTGAAACTTTTTTCCAGCAGTTCTTTTAGAGCAGTTGTGTGTTTGGAGAAGAGTTTTAGGATTCCAAGCCAAAAAAAAAGATCCCTCAAATTTGTTTATCTTTTAAATTGGACCTTTATTTTAGGAGTCATTCAAATTTTGTATTCTTCCCCTATAATAGATCTGTGTTATATATTGGTTTTAATGGATTCACCCAATTGTCAGTGAAACTGAGGATCTAGGACAAAAGATTCATGCTTAGTTAAGCTAGTCCTACCCCCAAAGGCCAGCAATGATGATACCAGCACTTTCTGCAGACCTTCTCCTCGTAACCAGTGACATTTCATTTTGGACCACTGTTGAGCCTATATGTAATTCTTGACTCCCATTCCATTAGAAGATCTTATGTGCCTGTACTGGACACAGGGCTTCATCCTGCTTGGCCTGCCTTTTTTCCTCTTCTAGAACTGCCCTCTGCACCTTCACCCCATTCCATAAGGTTGTGGTGGAAGTCTGTTAGTAGAACAGGGTTCACCCCAGGTCCCTGCTGATTGGTCCATGTGGATGAGCACCTCCTCCATTCCCACCTACACCACGGTTGATTGGCCTGGGGACAGGCACCTGAATTAGTTAAGACCAATCAGAATTTCCATATACTTTGGGGAACCACAAGTCATTCTTTTTCCAGCGGCCAAAGCAGAGAGGCCAAGATCAAGAATATTGGTGGATGTTTTTCTGCCGTATGCAGAATGAGGCCAAAATGCAGGGAGAAGCATATTAGAACTAAACAGAGAGTCCTAATATTGCTGGAGTTTCTGCTTCCAATTTTCCAGGGCCCAGGTGTGGCCCTTCCCTTCCCATGACCTGATATTCAGACTTGTATTTCTGGGCCAGTAAATTTCCCCTTTGCTTTAGTGATTTTAAAAAGGGTGTCTGTGACTTGCTATAGAAATGATTCAATGTAATATTTTTTTCAGAAAGCTTATGGTGCTGAACAAAGATCAAAGGGTTAATGAATACTTGCTGATTGCCTGCTTGCCATATATTGGCTTAAGTTTTGCTGAGAGATATCATCCCGGAAAAGTATCGACTGCTACAGGCTCCAGCCAGGAGATGTGACCCAAGGCAATTCACACTTGCAGTACTTGTGAAATTCAAGTCCACTGACCAGCAGGGAGGAAGAATGTGGAAACAAATGAAGGGGCTTCCATAGGGAGGGAGAGAAACTCACAAGGATGGCTTCACCTCAGAATAACACTTCAAATACTGTCACAGGGAAAGAGCCGGGGAATCTTCTGGGCCGTGGATCTGAAGACCTAGATGTTTATCCAGAACGTACTGCTGACCAGGTGGGTGACTTTGGGATGATCATGGAACTTCTTTGTGTGATTTTTCATCCAGATGTGAAGAAGTGAGAAGAGAAAGTTGCCAACATCCTGGTGAGGTAGAAAAGACAAGACTTCCCTCTTATTATGGTCTGCATATGTGCCTTCTCGTAATTTATGTGAAACCTAATCACCAAGGTGATGGTGTTAGAAAGTGGGGATTTGGGAAGGTACTTAGGTCATGAAGGCTTTGCCCCAATGAATGAGACCAGTCCCCTTATAAGAGCCCAGAAAGCAGCCTTGGCTGTCCAATAGAAGGTACCCTCTATGAGGAACAGGCCCTCAACAGGCCCTAATGTGGCAATATCTGATCTTGGACTGCTGAGCCTCCAGAACTGTAAATGATGCCTCTCTGTAGTATGATTGCCAGTCCAAGAACTTTGTCTTAGTAGCACAGATGGATTAAGACATCTTTCCTTTTCTCATGGAGGGCCCTTGTACCCCTGCCCTCATCTCAGGGGAGCATGGAGTCTCTTCTCTCAGTGCAAAGAAGCCATTTCTGTCTCCCCACGGAGTGCCCAGTCCTGCAGCTAGTGGTCACCAGTGCATGTCTAGGCCTGCAGAGGGCAGAGGAGGTGGGTAGGAATGTCTTTTCTTAAATGGAAGCTTAGGCATCACCGGTCTAGATGACAGACCATAGGAGAGCAAATGGGGGGTCATCAAGTTTGCTAGGGGGGAGAACTGAGGCCTTCAATCAAATCAAGGTGGCAGAGTGGCGTGCCTGTGGGGACAGAGAACGGTGCCAGTTAGAAGCAGGGCCCATTGGACAGCAAATTTCTGCTTGTTTGGGGTGTGATGAGGGCCTAGGGAACCGATATCTCTGATAAAAGTAACAAACAAACAAAAAAACACATAAATTATGTTTTTTATATAAAATCTCATTATTTAAAAATGTTAATATCGAAAATAACAACAACAACACAAAACCCCCCATGAGGGCAAAAACAACACAATAGTGGCAAAAATCAATGCCTAGGGTCCCAGATGGATTAAGACATACATCTTCCCTTGGCGTGGCCTGGTGTATATGGGAAATTAGGACTCTTAAGTCCCATAGTCCCATAGCATACTGACCCCCCTAGAGCAGCCAATGACCCAGAGAGGGACACTGCCTAGTACCAGGATCAACATTCGAGATGCCTGATTTGTATACAGCTTGGGTGGGAGCAGCAGAGCTCACAATTTCAAGTCATATCTAATGGGCTTGAACCTTGAGCTCCATAGCTTTGTGATATTTGCTTGGACTGTTCTAGTACTCGAGGTTCTGGTTTCCAGCAGGAGATTCGGGTCTCATCCCAGATCCAATCCCCACTGCTGGTCCAGGTGGCTTCTGAGGGAGCCTGTGTCCTGAGTCCAACGCACACCCACATGGACGCTGGAATTCCCTGTGCAGACACTGAGGTGCTATGTATGTGTATGTGCTAGGGATATGTATGTGTCTGCAGAGTGGTGTGTCTTGATAAGGAAGTGTGGTCTACTCAAATTAGATAATTTTATATTGGATAGTCTTTTGTTATGTTTGGCAATTTTATTAAAAAAATAATATGAGTCATTTGGAAAGCCTGTCTCTCATGGCAACACAAGTTAGGGCGTCAACGTGACTCACTAAGGACCTTAGACCTCCAAGCAGAAACAGTGAGCATCTTAAAAATGACGAAGAGAGTATGTGTCTCAGGGGACACTACACATCCCAGTTGCTTGCTGTTTCTACTTCTTCCGCCCTGAATGCAACTTCATTTCCTTCCTGCTCCAAGGTCAGAAGGCCCAAAGGAGACAAGAATCATCAACCAAAGTCTTTCTTGTGCAGATAAAGCAAAGGTGAGTGTGCTAGAATTCGGTGGTCGCTCATCTATATTTAATTCTGTCCGCTCTTTATGCAGCTTAACATTTACTTTCCATTTATCTGTTTGTTTTGCTGATAAGGAAGCAAAATTTGGAGATATTAAGTACCCAGAAGGGAAGAATTTTCCAACTACCATTTGAGATAAGCCACTCAGACACCAGACACATACCTCAAACTCAGCCCAGTGGAAGAGACCTGGGATTTTCATTACCTAAGTCCCTGGTGTTAGAGGCTCTTGGTTCTACTCATTTATCTTGTCTGTTTTCCAGGTGCTTTGTATTTGCTTGATCCTGCCTACAGCCCACATTGGCATAATGGCACAGTTTCAATTTGGGGATAAAGGGGACATGCAGAAGAAGGTTTAAAATAGCATGTTGGAGGGAATCCTCTGCATGCTTCCTCCTGATTTCCTGAGGTAAAGTGCTCCTCTTTTCTTCTCTATGGAGAGGTAATCACCCGAAAACCTCCACCTAAGCAGTTACAGGTGGTATAACCAGTGGTCTGACAGTATTCTAGATTCTTCTCAAGCCAGGGCTAAAGTCTATCTAAGAGGTATGGAAGTATATCAGACAAAAAGAACAGGATAGATCTTATAACTTGAGACCCTACAAGCCATCTGTACCACTTGGAGGATGAAGAGACACCATTCATACTTACATGAGGATGACAGGCTTGGACCAGCACTGTCTTGGTTGCCATCTCGGGAGTCACAAAGAAACAAGCAGTCCCAACTCTGCTTTGGGGCATGGGTCCTTTTGAAAATGGGGTGCAATTAATGGACCCTCTTCTTGCCCTTTACATACGTAACTTTGCATAATAATCCGGGAGTTCCTGAAGCCACTTTTATGCCATGCATTAATCTCAACTAGGGAACAGCCTGCAAATCCTTTTCCCCCAGCCTCCACTATCAGCAGGGATAAACAGGGAGCACAGGATTTCTGTGTGCTCCTGTAAAGAACTCTGCTCACCTCCTACACCAAAGTACTCTCTGCCTTGACATCATTAGGTCAGCACTAATCTCTTAATGCCTCTTACTCCAATTTTCTTTGGTCATCACAGGCTGCTCAGGACTCCCACAGTGAGCCTTATGTCCCAGACTGAAATCCTTACGCAACTCAGAGGTGAAGAGAGTATGTGTCTCAGGGGACACTACACATCCCAGTTGCTTGCTGTTTCATGTAATGAAAGCAAACCATGGCCATTCTTCATTACCAAACACTGTAGTGTCAATCAAACTTTCCTTGCCTGATCCCCTTAGGCATAAAGGTAGGGACTCCTGTGTGTCTGTTTGCTGCTTTGTCCTTACTGCCTCAAAATAATGCCTGGCATGTAGGATCCATCCCATAAATGTTTTATGAATGAAAACCTGATGAATGGAAAGTCAACATTTATTAAGCACCTACTATATGCCAGGCATAAAGCACTTTTATGTGTACTATTTCACTTCATCTTTGCAAAAACCCACTGAGGGGAATATTATCATCACTTTACAGAAGAGGAGGCCGAAACTTAGTAAGGTTACCGAAGGGGTGGGGGTGTAAACTAAGCGGTAAAGTTCTGGCCTAGAAAGCAGGAGGTATTGAGTTTGATCCTCAGTATTCAAAAAAAAAAAAAAAAAAAGAGAGAGATTTTTCTTTTTCCTGACTCAGGAGACTAGGGCAGGAGGATTGCAAATTTGAGGACAGCCTAGGCAACTTAGCAAGACCCTGTTTCAAAATAAAAAATCTAAAGGATGGGGATGTCATTCAGTGGTAAAGCACCCCTGGATTCAATCCCAAATACTGCAGAGAGAGAGAGAGAGAGAGAGAAGGGAAAGCAAAGGAGCCACAGAGCCAGCCTGTAGTGGTGCCAAGTCAGATGCAGCCATCTCACCCGAGTGTCTGTGCTCCTAGGTACTGTGATTTGACTGTGGTTTAAAGTCATTACATGAAATATCCTGAGTCACGGTTATTGTGTGTTACAGATGGGATGTTCTGACCTCTGTTTTCTTTCTTTTCCTGAGCTGTGTTTTCTGTTATTCTAACAGATGAGGAGATAAACTAATCTGTTACACACACACACACACACACACACACACACACACACCATTTCTTCTTACAGCAAAATCATAATGAGATTTGGAACACTGGACCTTGAAATATTTGATTAGAGCGAGCATCTCCACCAAACGACATGACATTACTCACTGTCCACCACCCCCGCACAGGCGGTATCCGCCTGATGGAAATTCAGGTTGGAGAAACTCAGTGACTGCAATTGAGCATTCACGGCAGGTTTGGAGCAGAAGCCCAGGAGCCCATGACACACTCACAACGATGCAGACCTGCCTGCAATAGCGCATTCATTTCTCATTCATGGGGAGAATGGGAGACTTCTGGAAAGGATGGCTCTGGGGCAGGCAACAGGGGACTGACCAAAAAGCAAGCGAGTTGTCAACTTGAAAGGACAGGATCACCTTCTAAAACAGAGTTCTCACTGCCTTCCACGCTGTGGCTAACTAAGGTGCTGCTGCCGGTGGGAGAGAGGCAAGTACTGAGACCACCCAGCAAATAATAATAATAATAATAATAATAATAATAATAATAATAATAATAATAATTGATGCAAAATCTGCACCAGTTCCCATAATTGCCCACCATGTGTGTAAGCAGAGTCATCCCTTAGTTGTTTGTGTTCGTGAGATTATTCAAGTTTCAGATGTGGTGCTTCAAATGTCCACATTAAGATGTGAAAGGTTTCTGATAAAATCCACTCATTTATATGCATGGGCATGCAGGAATTGGGGGGGCGGGGTGGGAGGGGAGGGAAAAAAAAACCTAGAGCATTCATCTTCTAGGACTGGACTGAAATCAGAGCAAGTTTCTAAGGAGAGTAATGGGAGACCATTATCAGCACTGGATTGGCAAGAGCTGGGGTGCTTCCTAGCCACCCAACGGGACCAGAGACCTGGAGGTGGGCATCCCAAAGCACCCAGCTACACCAAGCCTCATGGGATCACAGTGGTTTGTGGTGGAACCTCAGAGGTTTTGGTGCCTCCCACTGGTCCTAGAATGTCAAACCAGAATCCTCTGGGATGCTGGCTTACATGCAGATTCCTGGGTCTCTTCCTGTGTCCATGAAATCGGCATCTCTGAGGCCCAGGCCCAGGAATATGCATGGTATTAGGCTCCCAGGAGATTCTAATGCTCATTGGAGCCCTGGCTTTGTGACCACAGCTCCAGACTCTTAAGCCTATAATTCAGATCAAGGAGTTCAACTTGTTACTCTATATTTTTTTTTTCACTCTGGTGTTTCTTTCTTATTGTGCTATTATAAAACCGTCCATTTAGGAGTTAGTAGGGAATTTATTAAAAGCTTGGGATTTATAAATCAGGAGAACCAGGTTCAAATATGTCACTTAGGAATTATAGTAACCTTGGACAGTTACTTAGTTCTTTAAGCCCCAGTCAACTCGTGTCAGGTGGGGAGCAACAACGACCTCTCCATGCTGTGGAAGGGATTAAATGCCACAGTGCCCCTAAGGTGTTCAGTACAGGGACAGGCACAGGACGGGAGCAGGATAAGGTGGCAGTGAGGGTAACACTGAGGCCCAGAGCTGGAAGGAGGGAGGACTGACAGAACCATGAGAACTTGGCAAAGTGAAATAAGAGATCAGATAAGTTCTCATGGGGGTGTTTGTCAGGATGAAGGGAGAACCTTGATTCCAGGTGCTCTGTAAGCCACAGCCTTTGGGTCCATTTCCAGTCTGCCTTCCTCCTATATGTAGAATCTTATTGGCACCCAGTCAAACTCCTTTGTTTACGGATGATGTATGGCCACCTTGAGGTCACAGGGGCAGAGCTGACTAACTGGTCTACAGGCTCTAAAATATCTACTAGCTGATCCTCTTCAGAAAAATTGAGCCACCCCTACTCTAGTAAGCTGCAAAGCAGGACTTTATACAGGAAGAGGGGCCCAAAATAACAAACTGAATAATGGGGAAGAGGAAGGGGCCAGCTGTGTTGTATTATATGCAACAGCAGTACACACACACACACACACACACACGCATGCGTGCGCGCGAATGCGCGCGCAGACATACATTGCTATGGTTTGGATAAGTGTCCGTCAAAGGCCCATGTATTAAAGCCTTCTTTCCCAGGGTGGCACTATTGGGAGGTGGTGGAATCTTTAGGAAGTGAGGCCTTGTGGAGAGTCCTTAGGTCACTGAGGTTGTCCCTTGAAGAGGATGTGGTCCCCCCTGACTGCCCTCTCTCACTTTGCTTTGTGGCTCAGACTCAAGAGGTTTGGTCCCTTGTGGTTCTGGTCCTCATGTGCTGCCCTTGACAGAGGCCCAAAAACAATGGGTAATGTTGGAGTGGAACCTCCAGAACCAGGAACCAAAATAAACACTTTTTCATTGTAAGTTAAATTGTCTCAGGTATTTCATCATAGTAACATGAAGCTGTCTAATACAACACCTTTCTATCATAACCTCCATGTACCCCAAAGTTCATAAGGATTTGTTCAGTATTTCCTTCCAAGGGTTTCTCAGGACACTTATTCCCCATCATAGTCAAGAGAAAGGGGCCTAAGGATGGGAGCCAGAACACTTAGACCCAGGCCTGGCTCTGCCACTCATCAGCTCTGTGACTTGGGGCAGGTCATTTTATTTTTGTGAACTTCAAGTTCCCATCGGTACAATGAGAAGGCTGGACATGTTTGGACCGTTTACAAATGCTGTACATACTTAAAGTACAAACCTCTCTTGTGGGGTTATTGATTTTTGTGTGTCTGTTAAAGACTAAGAATTAGAGAGGTAAGGAGTTGATGGGTTCCTGAAGTTTCCTTTGGTCCCCTCAGCACCAGATTTCAGGCCTGTGCCTGGAAGTAGAATTCTTAAACCCTACACAGCCTTGGGCATAGCCGATAAACGAGTGCTGACTTCTGTTTTGAACTGAATTGTACTTCCCTCCCCCAAATTCCTATGTTGAAGTCTTAACCCCCAGTGTGATAATATTTGGGAATAGGGACTTTATGGAGATGATTAAGTTTAAATAAAGTCATAAGAATGGTGTCCTAATATGATGGAATTGATATCTTAAAGTTAAGAGGAGATAGTAGATATCTCTCATGCCCTTTCTCCCTCTCCCTCTCTCTCTTTCTTGCTCTCTTCTTCTCCCCCACCCCGCCCTCTCCCTGAGACTTGTGTGGACACAGCAAGAAGTCATCCGTCTATAAACTAGGACGAGAGGCCTCAGCAAAATATGACCATGCAGACACCTTGATCTCAGGCCTCTAGAACTGTGAGAAAATAAATTTCTGTTGTTTAAGTTACTCAGTCTCTAGTATTTGGTTAAGGCACCCCAGGTAGGCTAAGATAACTGTATTCCAGATTGAATGACTTTGTAAGAACTGTCACACAATCCTTGGGTCAAATGGCTTCTTTGGCAGGTAAGATTTAGGAAGGAATGGTGGTAGGTGCTGAGCACTGCTGTGGCCACTCCAATCACTTTCAGTTTCATCTCAACATTTTTATCCTGAGGGTTGGTTGTTTTTTAACAAATGGTGGGGGGGGGGCCTTAAAATCAGGAGGTCTGCAAGTCCATCCAGTGCCATGAAATCTACCTTGAGTTCATGAGTTGATCAGATCTGAGATTCAAACCCTCCTCTAGTTGTATGACTTGGGTCAAGTTTCCAAATCCTCCTGATGAAGAGTGGTTTTGTCTACATGGTGGGACTGACACCAGTAACTCACCAGGTCATGCAAAAGATGAACTGCAATAGAACACATGAAGGCAGTGGCCCATAATCCTACATGATATGATAAAGGTAGCTTGAGAGAAGGTCGTTGCATTAATTATCTTTTTCTTTGTCGCAAATGACTCCCAAACTTTCCAATTTAAAACAATAATCATTTATTATTTCATATTTTCTTTAGGTCAAGAATCTGCACATGGCTTAGCTTGCCACCTCTGAATCTAAGGCTTCTTACAATGCTAAGACGACTAATGTGTTGGCCTGGGCTGCAGCCTCATGTGAGGTTTTGACTGGGGGAGGATCTGCTCACTCATGTGGTTGTCAACAGGATTCAGTTTCTTGCTGTATTAAGAGATTTGTTTTCGCCTCAGTGCTCTCGGTTCCTTGCCCCATTGGCCTCTTCATAAGAAAGCTCCAAACATGGCAGCTGGGTAGCTGGGTTCCCTTGGAACAAAGAGAGAGTGGGTGGGTGGGGGACGGGGAGTCCAAGATGCAAGTTACATTTTTTTAAAATTGAATCTTGAACATGACATTTTATTGCCTTAAACCACATGCTGTTCATTGGACCTAAATCACTAGGTCTAGCACATTCTCAAGGGGATTGGCGTTACCAAAGGCATTACCGTGGGCATGAAGACCAAGAGGTAGGGGTTTCTGGAGATCATCTTGGAGGCTGCTGACCACAGTGGAATAAAATATAAAGGAGAGCAAAAACACACTCTGGAATAAGACTCACCATCCTCATTATTCATGGATCCCATGCTTGTGAATTTCCTACTTGATAAAACTTGTGTGTAACTCCCAGATCAATTCTCGTGACATTTTTGCAGTCATTGTAAGACATTTTCAGAGCAGTACAAAAATTTGAAGTGGGACAACAAGATGACACTCTGCCTTTTTGTTCCAACGGATACTGTGAACAAGTGTCCCCTCTGCAGCCTAGTTGGTGCCACACCTTTCTCGCTTTTGTGTTTTTGTTGTTGTTGTTGGAAATTGTGCTGTTGGAAATGGCCCCCAAACATCATGCTGTAGGGCCGCCTAGTGAGTCCAGGTACAAGCAGGCTGCGATGTATGTCTCACAGAGAGAAAAAAAAAAGTATGTTAGAGAAGCTTCATTTATGCAAGAATCATAGAGCAGCTGGCTGTAAATTCAATGTCAATGAGTCAATTGTACATGTCAATTAAGATGTCTTTAAACAGAAACACGCTTAAAACGAAGTTAGGTATTGATCCGTGATGGAAATGTTGTGATCAGAGTCTCCAGGATCCTAACTCTATCTGCCCCCTAGGAGGAACAAAGGCTCAGTGTTGGTTAATTCAGTGTCTATAGTCACTTTATAGAATGTAACTGCCACGAATAACAAGAACTGACTGTTTGGGGGTTTGAAACGCAACTGTATCTTGAGAAACCTTCTTAATCTATTAAGAGTAAAAGGAAGATGTTGGTAGGACCTACGGTGGAGGCTGTAGCGATCCCCGTACAGCAGCTGTCACATGGTTAATGCCTTATAAACAGATGTTCCCGTAACTATTGTCATATGAGTTTAATTTCATCTGGATTATGCTAAAGTTTCCGGAAGTTTCTCTTCTCTTCTTGGACAGCGTTAGATGCAGAGGAGGCACTGGTGGACACGTATTGACTGAGGCAAGGCTTCTCGGACTCTGTCAGGTGGGGTGTCTATTCCAGGAGACAGCCAGGGCCTCTGTGCGTGGTCTCCAGAGTTGACATCACCACTGTGGCTCCTGGGGTGGGAGTGAATATAGCGGTTAAAAAAATATATCCTCAGAACCCACATCAGACACCAAATCCATAGTATTGACAGACTTCTGACTCACTTCCCCCCGGAACCCAGAGAAGGCCCGGCAGATGGAAATGTACCCAAGACACGGCAGCTGTGGTATTTTCTCCATGTCACCAGGCAGGAGGCCAGAAGTGGATTTGGCTGTAGTACACACTGGGATCAATCGTCTGTAAATAAGGAGCTTCGTCGTCTAGGAGATGATTTCTCATCTCCAAATGCCGAGTCACCACCGTGAAGCCAAGGTGTAGCCTCCGGTGGCCTCTGGGTTTAGAATCTGACCTTGTTTTTGCAAGTTGCTTTCCCCAAGGGCCCTGTATTTCCCCCAGATGGAGACCATTTGGGAGCTCTCCAACTCAGAGGGCACAGGTGGATTTCAAGGGCTACCACCAGCCCTCTCTCAAGAAAGCAGAAAAGGTCTTGGGGAAAGTATACATTCTATCCTGTTTCTTAAGAAGATCTTGATGAAACATGTGACTCAAGAATAATTGATCTCTTTGACATTTAGTTACCTCATCTACAAAAGAGCATTTCTTTTCCAAAGCCTTATGGAAACTCACCTGGTAAAGGAGAAACTAAAATTTCTCCCTGGTGGGAGAATTATTACCTACTCCTTCTTCTCAATATTTAGTAATAGCTACTGGCCGTAGCTAACATTTATTGAATGCTTATTATGTCCCAGGCATTATCTCATCTACTCCCTCCAAACTGTAGCATCATTCCCATTACACTGACAAAGGACTGATGCACAGAGACATGAAGTAACTTGCCCAAGATCACACAGTTGGTGAGTACTTCAAGGTCATCTGACTCCAGAGCTTGTACTAATTTATTTCTTGAAGATAACTATTTTAAAGGGGTGCTTTGAAAATAATGTGTCAACCTAAATACATGATAGAAGTCCAGCTGGTGAGAAGGACATGGGCACAGGGGAGTAGAAAAGCCCCCACCTTATACTTGATACACATTTATCATTGCCTCCATCTTCAGAGAGCTGATCACCAAAAACAGGGACTGAAAATTAATCTCTCACATCTGTTTTTCCTCTTCAGATACTTCCTCGATTTGAAAAGAGCAGCTGGTTAAATTTGGGGGTTAAGGGACTTTCAGGTCTCAGAGCCTTGGGGACTGAGGGCAGCCAGCTCTCCACCTCTGCAAATGCCACCTTTTTCTCCATTTTTCAGTAAAGTCTGTATTCATACCTGCTTGTTGCCCAGGGCTGGACTTGGCATTGACAGGCTTTGTCGCTCTTCCTCTAGGCACTTGGAGCCAGCTAGCTACGAAGACTGGTTGTAGAAAGTGTGACCTCATTAGGTCACCAGCCCATAATAGATGGAACTGGGTTTGTATCCCGGACGACTGGTTCCAAAGCTGGACCTCCCCCTTCCCCACACTGTAACCTCAGAAGGTTCCCTTGGGGTCACGGACCCACTTCTTGTGTCCATAGCTTTCATCAGTTTGGCAGCTGCTGGGTGGGAGTTCAAACTGCCAGGCTGAGGAAAAGGCTGTTGAGAGTGGCGAACGACGGATGTGCCACATAAAACAAAACCCTCTTTGGAGACAGAGGAGATGTGGCCTGGAACACCAGCTGACATATATGAGGAATATAATGTGGCTCGGGTCGGAAGCTTCGTTTTATCACACCAAGGAGAGGTGGGGCCAGAAAGGTTCTTGCCAGAGCACCTACCTTGGATATGAACCACAGTTGGGAAGAATGTTCTTTTCCCATCACACAAAGGCCAACGGTATAGGCCAGCATCCGTATAAATCCCTTCCAACATGGAAAATCTTTCAAGTGGTAACAGCTTGAGTTGCAAGTCATGAAGTTTCTGAAACAAGGCAGAGGACACATTCTGACACCCAACCCTAGAGCCATTTAGTGCCTGTTGGAGCAAAAATGGCAGCAGCAGCCCAGACTGGTGGATATATAGATGAATGAGGTGCTGGAGGGCCATGTAGCAATACCGATGGCAGAGCTTCAAAATGTTCACAGCTTTTTAACCAACCATGCTGCTTCTAGGGTTGTGTTCTAGGGAAACAATCAGACAGGAGCAAAGATGAGGTAGCATTATTTTTAGAAGAAACATAATGGAAACAATCTACATGTTTAATAATAGGGAGTGGGTTATATAAACCCACCATGGCCAACTGGGCAGGATTCAAAAGCTGTTGACTTTCTCTTATTTCTCCAGAACTCACCTCCTGTTGATGACACCTTCATCTATCCAGGTGCACCAGGCAGAAGTTGGGGTGTCTTCCAGGATACCTCTTTCTTCTTGCCTCACCCATCCAATCAGCCACCAATCCTGTCCCCTTCAAACCCTAAAGAGATCTCATTCCATCTATTTCCCCCATGTCCACTGAAACAGCCTGAGTCCACACTACTGAGCCAGTGCTCCTGGAGGCTCCCAGTGCCCCATATTCACCCAAAGTCCTCATTTCTAATATGTTCCCCTGCTGCACCAAAGTTCTTTTAAAAGGAAGTCTGATTAAGATCCTTCCCTGCGTTCCTCTCACATATTCCTTCCCATATTCTTGTGATGAAAGAATTCCACCACATGTCCAGCTGCAAGAACCTAAGGCAGGGGTCAGCAACCTTATCTGTAAAGGGCCAGAGTGTAAATACTTCAGGCTTTGAGACCACTTGGTTTCTACTGCACCTACTCAACTTTGCCATGTCGGCATTAAAAAAACGAATGCATGGTTCTCTTCAGTAAAACGTTATTTACAAAATGGGCAGGATGCTGGATTTAGCCCCTGGGCTATGGTTTGTTCTCATGCTTGTTCTACAAGTTCCAGCCCCTACTTTTCTCTTCAACTCCCACAAAGCCTGTGTGCCCTCTGTCTGCACATCAAGACCTCAGGGAAGCTGTTCCCTTCCCCAGGAATTTTCCTATTCCCTCTGTGACCTGCCTGCCTCAAGTTCTTCCCCTTTCAACCCAACACACTCACCCCTTTCCTGGCTGGTGGGTCCTCACTATCTCATCTCAGCTGCAGGGTCCTTTCTTTAGGTGGACTTCCTGATTCCCCCAGGCTAGGTGATGGCCCCCAACTCTCCCTTGTCCTCTGTGGAGCTGGTCAAAGTTAAGATTCAATGATTTTTAGCACAGTTGTATTTCCATATGTCATTTCTGCAAGAAAGAAAATTTCATGAAACAAAGGGTCATGCCTATCACAACTATATTCCCAGTGCCTGGTATGGTACCTGATAGATACAGAATGCATTCCAAATATTTGTGGTGATGTTGATTGAATAAATGATCATACAACTAGGGAAAAGCCATACACACACACACACACACACACACACACACACACTCTCTCTCTCTCTCTCTCTCTCTCTCTCTCTCTCTCTTGGTGGAAACACTTGAGAAAAGGAGAAAAGTGTTTTCAGCAAGAGCATACATTTATAATCAATGGAAAGAGTGTGTGGGCGGGGGTTGGTCCTCTTTTCAAATAACCTGAAAGTCTAGTCCATTGTCCACTTTTGGCACATCCCACATGTTGGGCTACCATCTTTCTTCCTCTTGCTCATAGCTGCCTAATAAATCCCTCTACTTGCTTCCTTATTGCTTTCACCTGATCCTTCCTCCTTGCTACAGGTCACCTGGTGAGGCCCAGGGACACCTGTGGATGCTGATGTACACCTGCACCCACACAGTCTAATTGACCTTCTGGGGCTTTGCAACTCCAAGTTTAAGAAGGGGTTAAGAGATCAGTTGCTGCTATGTGAGATGACAGGCACCAGCAGTTTTGCAATGCAGAGACCATCGGTGCATATGGGAAATGTGACAGCTAACTTATTTATTTCACTCACCAGTAGCTCGGCTTCAAACATCTGGTCATTTCCATGCCAGGCTGGTCTCCAAGTAGTACTCCGGAGCCACAGGCCACATGGTCACCATGTTCCTATTTATTCATCCGGTAATTCCCTCCACATTCAAGAGGAAGCCAGTGGAGACCATAACTAATTATTATCTCCAAATAGAGCATTTTGGTCATCTTTTGAAAGAATTTGTGTGGGTGGGAGTAAGAAGGAGGGTCAATAATTGACAAAAGTGTATGCATTATATAAAGGGTTGTGGACTACAAAGACATAACAGTTCTATCCCTGCCCTTGATTTTTTAAAGTTCCGGACAAGATGGACATTTAAAATGGTCACATATAAGCATCAGCAACAACACAAGGTGAGTTAAATAGCAGCTCTAATTGTCAAATACACGAAAGCAAGGATAAGTGGCACAGAGAGCCAATCCCAGTTCCCAAAACATCAAGGTCATTACTTCACATTCTTAAATTTCATGGTATAGCAGAGCAACATTGGCTACAAGTGACAGAAAATTCCAGTTCATATAGACTTAAGCAATAAAGCAACTATCATTTTATATTTAAGTCCTCACATAGGGCAGAGGACAGGCTTCCAAAATACCACCTTTCCCATCCCTCCACTCTGCCATCAATGGTTGCTTCAACCTCAGACTTGGAATTGAAATGGCTGCAGCACTTACATCATGACATTGAGACATCGCAATCTTTTCTTGTGGTTTTCTCTTAGGGATGGGAAACTTTCCTTGGAAACCCTCCAGCACATTAGATTCCCCTAATGTGCCATTGGCTAGAGTTGGATTATTTTCCCCATAAGCCAATCTCTGGCAAAGAGACAAAGATGATTCTAGGATTAATTAGTCCCACCACTGGAGCAAAGAGAAGAGGCTGCTCCTCGTGAAGTCTATGAGCAATGGCTTTTGTTAGGAAGGAGGGGAAGTCAATGCTAGGTCAATAATGTCTACCACTCATGTTTAATCCCAAGGATCAGAAACATTTTATATCTGAAGAACCTGAGGTTGCAATGATATTTCACCTTCATGTGTCACTACATCAACCCCAATCACACTCACACACATGCACATGCACCCTAGAGTAGCCAGAATGCAATTATCTCAGTGTTTCAAAAGCAAGGTTCTTTCTCAACTTTCTCTGGCTTTCCATCTTTTCTCATCTTTAGACAAATCACACTTGCTGTTTCCCCAGAGTAGTCATGGTTTACACATGTTGTCCTGGAATAATTTCTAATAGTGCCCTCTCCTTCCCATGGGCATTTCAATTTGGATAAGAACATGAACAACACTGAGAGAAGATTTTGGAGGATTTAGTGTGGACAAAGGAGAGAGAAGAGGCTAGAATGATTCTCAGGCATCTGACTTAGGAGGCGGAATAAGAAGTAGTACTAGCCACCATAGCAGGGCATCAAGGCAGGGGGAGTTTGGGGTGAGTTGTTAATGAATTAAGGTTTGGAGTCAGGAGATAGTGAGGTACTGGTAATTTGGTAGAGGTTACCTATTTAAGCTCAGAGTTCAGGATACAAAGATCTCACATAGAGATAGAAATGTATGACTCAATTGTATCTAGATACCTGAAGTCAGAAAATGGCCCCAAAGAGGTGTAGGATTAGAATGCATCCTGGCAAGAATCCTGGAGTTATGGTTTAGATATGATGAGTCCCTCAAAAGTTTGTATGTGAGACAGTGCGAGAAAGTTTAAAGGTGAAATGATTAGGTGATGTGACCCTTAATCTAATCAGTGCATTAGTCCATTTGAATGAATTGTAGGGTCTTGATGTAACATCTGAGCAGCCATCTTAAATGTTAACCGCCATCTTATGACATAAGTTTCGCTTTCCTGTACTTCCTCTTACCTGAACTCCCCCACTCCCATTAGTGACCTACCCCATGACTCTGGAAAGCCCCATGGTGCCATGGACCTAAGTCAATCCCCCGCTATTCCCACCCACCTAGCTCTGATGCAAGCACCCCAAGCCTATCCCATAGCACCACAGCTACACCTCCATACCCCTACCCCACAAAAGCTGAACATCCGAACATCTCAGAGCCTCTCTCCACTCTATAGAGGGATGGCCTTTATTTGTCAGCTTTGACAAATAAACCTTCGTGTGGATCTCTGCCTGGTCTCAGTCTTTCATTTCTCGTCTCTTGCTTTCTCACTTTCCTTTCAGTAACTATAAGCAGGGAGGGTGTGGCTGGAGAAGGTGGGTCACTGGGGGCATGCCTTTGGGTATACATTCTGTCCCTGATAAGCTGAGCTCTCTCTCTCTCTCTCTCTCTCTCTCTCTCTCTCTCTCTCTCTTAACTTCCTGTTTGCCATGTCCTGAGTTGCTTTCCTCTATCACATTCTTCTATCATGATGTTCTGCCTCATCTAGGGCCCAGAGCAATGGAACTGGTCATCTATGGACTCAGACCTCTGAAACCAAGAATGCCAAAAAAACTTTTTCTCCTCTAAAATTGTGTCCTCAGACACCCTCACATCATTATGCTGTCCTAACGTAGGGGGCATTCAGGAGCAGCACAAGTTAGTTTCTATCAGTGCAGATGGACAGTTCTGCTCCTTGTCTCCCCGTCTCCACCACTGCCATGGTCACAGAAGTCACCTGCTCACTGATCTCCCTGCCTTCTCCATTCCACTGTTCTCACACCAGCAAAGATGGCAGGCACTTTGCTTCTCTGCTTAAAGAGCTTCCAAGAAGCACCATACAGTTCAAAGGAAGAAAGGAACCTGCACAGGAAGGACTGGAGAAGGGAAGGAGGGAAGGAAGGAAAGAAGGAAGGAAGGGAGGAAGGAAGGAAGGAAGGAAGGAAGGAAGAAGGAAAAAGGAAGGAAGATCAAAATGGTCAAAAATGTAATTAAAGGTGAATCCTCAATCTAAATATAAAAACCAAAATGTTGCATCTAGAAGAAAAGAAAATAATTCACAACCTTGGGAAGGCAAAGATTTTTTAGGTACAAAACAAATAGCATAAAACAAATAGCACTGACCAAACAAGAAAGATCAAATGGACTTCTTCAAAATTAAAAAGTTAATGTTCTTCAGAAAACACAATTTTAAATAATGAAAAAACAAGTGTTAGATCAGGTGGAACTATGTGTGTGTGTGTCTGTACACAGAATAAATAAAAACTTTATAAAAATCAATAATTAAAAGGAAAAAACCCTAATTAAAAAGCTTTACAAAAGATAGTGCAGAAGAAGAAAAATGAAAAGTCAAAAGCAAATAAAAGAGGGCTCCTAATCATTAGTTTTCAAGCAAAAGAAAATTAAAATTACAAGATCCCATATCATACCCATTAGAATGGCTGAAATTAAAAAGGACAGACAACCTCAATATT
Source organism: Marmota monax (assembly GCF_021218885.2). Lineage (NCBI taxonomy): Eukaryota > Metazoa > Chordata > Mammalia > Rodentia > Sciuridae > Marmota > Marmota monax. The sequence goes on from NW_026693806.1 coordinate 755,048, forward strand.
GACAAGTTTTGGAAGCAATTAGAACTCTAACACATTGCTTTGGAGGATAAAATAGTACAATTACTTGAGACATTGGAGGCAGTTCCTTATAAACTAAATATATACCTATCCAAAGTAGAACAAATTGGATGAGTCACACTTTACAATTTCAAGACTTAGAAAACCACTGCAACCATCGTGTGATGACAGTGTAAGGAAGACATGAAGAATGTTAGATAGAATGGAGAATCCAGAAATGGACCCACAGTAGATTGTTAAATTGATTTTGGACACAGGTGTCAAGGTAATTCAAAGAAGAACTAGATGATCTTCTCAACAAACGGTATAAGGGTGGATACATATACAAAAATGAACCTTGACACTCAACTCATACCCCATACAAAAATGAACTCAAAATAGATCTAAAACCTAAACAAGAGACTACAATTATAAGCCTTCTGGATAAAAACGTTAGGATATTTGGGAAGGATTTCTCATAAAAGACATAAAACATGAACATAAAATACTTGGTAAATTAGACTTCATAAAAATTACTCTATTATTACAAAACTGAGAATATAGGCCATAAACCGGGTGAAAATATTGGCCAAACATATATCTGATGGAAGATTTGTATATAAAATATTTAAAGAATTTTGAAAGCTCACTAATGAGAAAATACATTATCTAATTTTTTTTAAAAGTGAAATTCAAGCAGAAATCTCACCAATCTACTAGAATGACTCATAAGCACAGAAAAAAGATGCTCAGTACTATTATTCATTAGGGAAATGCAAATTAAAACCAAATTAAGAAAATGGTAGATTAAGCATCCTAAAAATTCTCTCCTTTATAAAAAAAGCAATGGGAAAATTGCAAACATGGCCAGAATCAATTTTTTTCAGAATTCTGAGAACTAACCAAAGTCTTGTGGCAACATGGGAAGTATTTATTCAAGAAAGACATCATCTTACTAAGAACAGTGAGCTGTAGGGCATTTAAATTGTCCTACTCCTGATTCTGCTCTCCAGCTTCACCTGTACCCTTGGAAACTAAAATAGTCCCCAAATCACAGTGAAAACCAACCATCCAGCAGCCACTGGAAGGGGCAGAATGGGGCTGGAACTCCTTCAAAACCTTGTTCCTGAAGAATTGTCATTATTTGACCTGTCTGGAAATTCCCTGGAAGATTGCAATTGAAAGGGTTTATTATTTGTCCTGAATCAGAGCTCACCCATGCTATCCTGGGGGTGTTTGTCAGGAATAGTTACAGGCAACTGCTTAACATCACAGCGTCTGAGGTAGTTGAACAGAGAAAATACTGAATGAACCCAAAATCTTAACAGGAAAATCTGGGTAATGAGATGCTCACAACATTTCTGAAATGCTCTGACCTGTTCTTGAGTGTCTAAAAGGCCAGATGCATTTGTGAAGCTGTGTGCAAGCACAGAAAAGACCTAAAAAGACCCTCAGCTCTCACCTCCCAGTGACCATGAGACTCAAGCTGGCATTGAAGCTTGAGGTAGAGTTGCTAATTGCCTGGCTGAATGTTCCAGGTAGGCTCCAGCATTCCCATGGAGACCATATCAGTCAGAGTTCTGCAGAACCAAATACATTTATTTTTATTATATTATATTTAGAAGAGAGGGAGAGATTTACTAGATTGATTTATACAACAGGAGGCTAAATAGCTCAACAGTGACCTTCTATAGGCTGGAGAGTGGGGGAAACCAATAGCTTCTCAGTTTAAGAAACTAAAGTCCTCAGAACAAGAGAGACCAATTATGCAGCCCTGGTCTGAAGCAGAAGGCCTTAAGCTCCCTGGGGACTTCTAGTGCAAGTCCACATTCAAAGGCTGAAGAACCTGGAGTCTGGCGTTCACAAGCAACAGCAGCAGCAAAAAGCACATCCACATTAGAAGGGTCCAGTGTATGTGTGTGTGTGTGTGTGTGTGTGTGTGTGAGCTTCACCCTTCTTCCACTTTTTCATTCCATGTGGGTCCCCAATCTACCGTATGGTACACCCATATGCAGGGCATGTCTTCTTTACTCACTTCACTGACCACATGCCAGTCTTCTATAGAAACACCTACGTGAAAACACCCAGAAATATGAATTAACAGTTTTCTAGACTTTCAGTCAAGTTGACAACCCAAATTAACCACCACAGAGACTGTTTTCAAATACTGGACAACTTATGAGGTCACTAAGCAACTAAACAGCATTGTTGGTGGACACTACTACCAAAGAACACAGGTTTAAATGTTTATAGAAACTTTTTTTCATAATAGCTCCCAAATGCAAATGAATTAAGTATTCACCAATTGATTAATGGCTAACCAGATGGTAGCTATCCATACAATAGAATACTACTCAGCAATATAAAGGGATGAACTACTGATGTATGTATCAGCATGGATAATTATCAACACCAGTATAAATGAAAAGAGACATAAAAGATTATTTAACATGATTTCATATTCATAAGCATAGAAAAAGCAAAATATAGTGATAGAAAATAGATCAATGATTGCCAAGGGCAAAGGATGGGGGAAAGTGTTGACTACAAAGGGGAAGTGGGTGTTTGGGGATGTTATAAAAGTGTTATGATCATGGTGATGCTTACACACTGTCAAATTCATCAAATAATTTACTTGAAATTGGTGAGTTTTATAGTTTATAAACTATACCTCAATAAAGCTTATTAATTTAAGATATAAAAGGAAATAATAATATTCCTACCTTATGATCCAACACTTTCTCTCCTAGACAGTGCCAATACATGGTCTCAGAAAAACTTGCTATAGAAATATCCATAGTAGCTTTATTTATGTTAGCCAAACACTAGGAGAAAAAAAGTTTCTTCAACAGGAAAATAGAAAAAGTCACTTCTGGTAAACTTACATAACAGAATGTTGCTTAGCAGTACGGAGGAATCAGCAAGTTGGAGGAATCTCAAGAACATTATGTTGAGTGAAAGCTAGACATGAAACAATATGTAGTGTACGAGTTCATTTGTATGAAGTTGAGAATAGGCAAAACATACATATGGAGATAGAAAACAGAAGAGCAGTTATCTTTTGGGAGTGAAAATTGATTGGAAGTGGACCCAAGGGAACATTCTGGAGAGATGGGAATATTCTGTACTGGGATATGAGAATTTTTTATAAAGTGAATGCACTTCTGACTCTGAAAGGCACATTTAAGATCTGCACATTTTAGCCTATTTTAATTTTACAAACTTCAAAGGATTCTCATAGCTCTTAGAATAAAATCTCGAGTCTACAGAGGTCTTTGAGGTCCTGGCCCACCTCCCCAATTTATCTTGCTCCACATTGTCCTTCCCTTCCCATTCCTCAGCCCCCTCAGCTTCTTCCAGGACATCAAGCACACCCCACTAATTAAGGCTTCTACACATGTTGTCCCCTTGGCCTGGCTGCTCATCCCTGTGCCCATATGGCTGGGCAGTTGTCATACATCAGATCTCACACAAATGCCAGGTTCTCTGAGGGGCTTTCCATTACCAGACCTTCCTGAGTTGTTGCTTTTGTCTTATTAATAATTCTTGCTGTTTTATGCCCTGTTTCCTTCTTTTGCCTGTCCACAGATTGTGAGCCCCTAGCTGCTATTGTCTGGAGTTTAAATGCCCCCCCACCACCCATGTGCAGAAGGTTTGGTCTCCAGCCTGTGGGACTACTGGGGGATCTCTAGAAGGTGGGTCCTCGTGGGAGGAAGCTAGGTCATGGGCGGCACACTGAAAGGGATTCTGGGACCTGAGCCACGTCTTTCTCTTTGTAGCCCTATTCTCATGAGATGAGGCATCTTCTGCCCTGTGCTCCCACCAGGATGTTCTGTCTCACCACAGGCCTCAAAGCAAATGGGCTAACAGACCATGGACTGAAACCTCTCAAACTTCAAGCCAAGATAAATCTTTCCTTTTTTAAAGTTGATTTATCTCGGGTATTATTACTTTTTTAATAGCAATGAAAACCTGACAAACACACTAACTCTGTCAATAGCAGTTCAGTGTTTGGATTTTCTTTGTTGGAGAGTATGGAAGATAGAAAGTTAAAATATGTTTTAATTAAAAGGGAGCACGCATCACTTTTTCTCTAAATCTTTCTCCAGCACTTTTTCATCCCTGTGGTTTCTGACTTTCCAGATTACATTTAAAGTTTCTATTGGTAGGAGGCAGATTTATTTATCTCTAAATGGGACTCCCTAGTCACTAACTTGGTTTGATTTGATATACTACAAAAACCTTCTCCCACATTGTTGAGCTCACCTACTACTTTGTCAGTAAAGCAGAATCTTCAACCCTTTCTTTGTGTGAAGATCATTTTTAGAGTCCCTTTTGGGGAGAAGACAAAATATCACTAGAAGTTCCCTGTGGAAATATAAATGTATTCTCTGGAGTGGGTAAAACATCATGTAATTTAATTATTGCTCTGGTCTGAATATTTGTGTCCTTATGAAATTTATAGGCAGGAATTCTAACCCCCAAGATGAGAGTATCAGAAGGTGGGACCTTTGGGAGGTGATTAGGTCTTAATGACAGAGCCTACATGAATGGGACTCACATCCTTACAAAAGGCCCAAGCAAGGCTTGATTGCCACTTTCACTGTGGGAGGGCACAGCAAGGAAGGACCCTCTCTGAATTTACCAGATGCTGAATTTGCCATTGATCTTGGACTTTCAGCTTCCAAAACTGTGAGTCATCAATGTTTACTATTTATAAGCCATCCAGTCTCTGGTGTTTTGTTATAGCAGCCTAAACAAACTGAGACAACTATTAATAGCACTTTTTTACCCTCAGAAGTGTCCTAGTTTGGAAACTAAATTAAGGGTCACTCCCAATGACACCGAGGCTCAGAAAAGAAGCAATTTTTTGGTAGGACTGAGGGACAGATGGGCAAGGAGGTGAGGCAGGTTCATAAAAACCAACAGGAAGTACTCAGGAAGCCATAGGAACAGAGAATGATGAGCCCCAGCCAGGGAACAGGCGATGATGTCCTGGAACAGGAGCCACACAGACAAACTTCACTCTTTAGCAATTTTGTCAGGTGCCTGTCCAGCCTGCAGGACTCAGAACACATTTGCCTTTCTTGGAGGCAAAGGTGATTAACTGGTGCCAGACTCGTCCAGGGAAAAATTAATATACTGGAGCAATTTATATTCAAAACCACAGTCTTTGCTTATTCTAGAAAAGGAGGTAGGAACTTCTCTTTCAACACTTCAATCTTCTGGCTGAATCATTCTCCAGCAGTAGCTGGAACAGGGGAGAGGGTAGCCCCTGAGGGACAGGCTAAAGGGAAAATCCCTCTTGGAGCCAGGCAGACAGATTCTGCACAAAATGTTGGCTAGCTAGCCCCGGTTCCTTGGTCCCTCAGGGAAAGTCAGTGTGATTCTTATTAATGCCTACCTCAAGGATCCTGGCTTGGCAAGCTCACTGTTAACATCTCTTAAGCAGGGCCAGTCTTCAAAGGAAAGCTCTTTTTTCAGATTTATCTTTCCCCAAGTCTGGAAAGAATTGTTTCTTGATGTCACCTTTGGCCATGGCTGTTGTCAGATGTAAAATCCAGGGCTAATCACTCTGTAGAAGGTTTCCACATGTTTCTAAACAAGGTCTGCCACAGAGAGGCTGAATTTCCCTTTTGGCCCCGTTTCCTACCACAAACCTTGAGAGAAAAGATGACCTCGCCCAGGAGAGGGTTCCACATCTGTGCATATTCTATACCTTGCCAAGGAAGGGTCGTGGTCCCCATGTACGGTGGAAACTTGTTCCCTAAATACAGGTCACTCGGTAGGTTCTAAGAGTCCCTCGCTTTTTTATCCCTAGCTGGGTTTTTCTTCAGAATTGTTTTCCAAGTGGCAGCTTGTGTTTATTCTACAGGGCTCTTGGAGAACTTAAGAAAAGGAAAAAAAAATCAACAAAGTGTAGTTATGCACACGGAAAACCATATGCTTCATAAAACTGCATATGTGCTGCATTGGTGACGTAAAGGAAGATGTGCAAAAATAACCACCTGCCAACTTAGCATCCACCTCGATTAGAAAATTCAAAACCGTGTGTTCAGATGCGGAAAAAAATACAGCAAGGCCCAGGCCTGAAATTTCACAGATTGTTAAAGCTGGAAGCTAAAAAGAGCTCTTTCAAGGGTCACAAATTCCAATTCCTGCAGGGAGCCCGCAGGTGGTCTGGAAGTGTGAAGTGGGCCACGAGGGTCCTGCCGGACTGTGGGTAAGGGCTCTGTCTCAATGCATTCTTCAGACCATCACTGCCATATGGAAACACAAAGAGATGGAGAAATCCAAATTCTTATGTGCATTTTCTGAACCTTTTCAATGTTATGGAGTGATCCAGATTTATTTCCAAACATTGTTTTGGCCCAACAATACAGTTTGACAAAATTTGCTCTGTGGGCCTCCAGTTGGAGAATTTGGTTCCAGCATAGTACAATTATTAGTTAATAGGTCAGAGAAACTTTCTCATCGTCACGTTAATGGTGAGTAACAGAGACGTCACTCGAGTTCCTATAATTATGATGTTGTACAACGAGCTTTAACTTAGAAGGTTCCATGCACAGATGATCAATTCCATTGTGTGTTTGCTTTGGTTATTTTGCCCCTCAAGCTGCATTCTGCATCCTTCATTGTTCAGGAGACTGAGTTCTATGGATGAGGTCAACAGACTCCCTTGCCCACTGACTTTTAGCTAAATTTAGCCAATGGGAGGCTTCAAAAGAAATTCAGTGGGAAGGCAGAAGGGAACTGAAATTGGTGTGCTTCCTTCCAGTTTATCTCAAATAAACCCTCCCATTAGACAGCATAGTCTACTGAATTTATTTCTCTGGATTTCAGTAACCTCTCCTAGTCCCTCCAGACTCAGGGTGGTAGCAGTTCCTCATTATTGTTAGGTCCAGGGTACTGCAACATTTCCTACTGGCTTCCCCAAACCCTGAACACAAATTTGTAAATATTGCCTTTATTCAAATCTCTCCAATTGTTCAGTAAAGATACAATGATCAACTATCCTGGTTTGCCCAAGATTCTCCCTACCTTAGAATTAAAAATCTTGTGTCATGGAAAAATGCCTCTGTTCAGGGGAAATTGGTCAACCTATGTGTGAATTCTGTTTTATATTTCTATCAGTTTGTTGATTCATAGATCTTTAAGAATTTTAAGTATTCTCATTTAATAGTTTTTTTAAAGATACTTCCATTATTTCAGATTCTTAGGGGGCTATTTTTTTTTTTTTTTTTTTTTTTTTTTTGCAGCATTTGCTAACTCCTCTTCCAGGTGTTGAATTTCCTTGTGCAAATGTTTTGTGCCTCGAACTGTAAAAATATCCCAACAAATCAGTTGTGCAGTCGTTTCTATGATATCTTAGGGGTTCCATGGACTGAGCAGTTTGTGCTAACTTACCAGTAGTGAGCATTCAGGTATCACACCCAGATGCAGTATGGACTTGGGGTTTTGGGACATTGTTTTTTTTTTTTTTTCTTTTTTTTTTTTCTTCTTTTTAGCCAGGCTCCTAGATAGGTAGCAATTTTCTTGCTTCTTTTCTGGATTCAAATGTGGAGTTTTTAAGATGCCATTCCATGGACAGTGAACCTTTCTAGGGCTCATGGCTTTATGAGGAAGGTCAGTTCCAGTTTCCCTCCCCAGCAAGGGCTTGAGGACCCCTCTCCTGGACCTTCAATTCTTAGGGTCAATATCTGGGTCAGAAATTTTGCTGCAATGCAGTTCCCCTTTACTGACCTGCTTTGATTTTGTTCTTTATTTCTTGCACCTGGGGATTTTTCTGTCTTTCATGCCAGAGTATTTTTAAAAATTCCATTTCTGTTTTTTTATTCAGCCTTTCTACTTTGAAACACTGAAGTTTTATGCCCAGCATAAACTTGAGATCGGCCATGGTGTTCTGCTCTGTTCCTGCACAGTCAAGAACAGAATTCGCTCGGCAAAATTGAAGCCAAGATAGAAGGAGTCTGAGGGGGCCAGACTTGGATACCTCACCATGTGTGAGTCACTTCTGATATTAATCTCGTCTCATTTAAGATGATTGGCACCATGATGCAAGGTGGAAATGAAATATTCATTGCCCATTCAATATTACCTAATTTGTATGTCCAAGTGTTGACAAAAGAAAAGCCTTTGCCGTGTACTTTATGAGTAATTGTAAATTAATATGCAACCCTGCACACATTCCAGGGAGCAGCAAAGCACTTGGGCTTGCCAGCTGCTCGACAACATGGCCTGGTTTCAACTGCAGATGTCGCCCATGCTGCCCCCACTGTTGGGAATTCAGAGTGGGGAGAGAGAGAGACTTCTTAGCAGCAGCCACAGTGCCTAACATTACAGAATCCAGAATACAAGAATCTGAAGCAGTCAAGTTTGAAAGCAACATTAAAGATCACCTTCTGATTTAATCGATGAGGAAGACGAGGCTGAACTTATATTTCAGGTCTAGACGTTTCCCCAAACTCTCCCAAGTACTTTTGCAGCACTGCCAGACACAGCTTGGCTCCTGTGGTTATTTTTTTTTTTTTTTTAATTTTGTAGCTTGCTAGATTTCCCCCTTTTGCACTTGAAAAGTTGTACTGAACAGATCCCAGAGTGTTCAATGCCTACACAGATCTCACAGGCAGCGCCAGAGTGCTCCATCCATCACCATGAATCACAGACCAAGATGGCAGATTTTTCTTCATTTGCTTAATACATTGGGCACTGAGGTTTCCAGGGGCTCTGTTAGGAAGAATATGCTCAGGGCTTTAGCACCTTGCAAATGTCAACTTGACGTTTGAGGCATTTCGTCAAGCTTGTAAGCTGTCAGCACAAGAACGAGAGCCCCAGAGCACCTAGCAGACCCCTGCACCACTCCCTGCCTACAGCCCTCACAGGGGATTCAGCTCAAGGTGAAGGCTAGGAGTGGGAGACAGGCTCTCTGAATCTACTTTATTTAATAACAAGGCAGGGGACACTGGGAGACTATCTCAGAAGAATAAGGCTATGAGGGGTAAAGCACAAAGGGAAAGCATTAACATCATTGGAAAAGAGGGAAATGGTCATAATGAAACGAATATCATCTATGTCCTTTGCATTCACTATCCCTATTCATTACCCAAAGAAAGCTATGTAAATGGCTGGAGTTGGTAAGTGAAATAAGCCAGTCCCACAAAATCCAAAGCCAAATGTTTTCTCTAATATGTGGATGCTAATTCACAATAACGTGGGGGTTGGGCATTAGGGAAGAATAGTGTTACCTTAGATTAGGTAGAGGTAAGTAATGGGAGGGGAAAGGAGGGGATATGGGGATAGGAAAGATAGTATAACAAAACAGACATTATTACTGTATGTGTGTATGTGACTTCATGACCAATATGATTCTGCAACATGTATACTCAAAAAAAAAATGAGAAATTATATCCCAGCTGTGTATGATATATCAAAGTGCATCAATGTGTTCTACTGTCATGAATAACTAATTAAAACAAAATAAAAATAAATAAATAAATGAAAGAAAGCTATGTGTTAAGTATCAAGACTAGTCCTATTTTACATAGGAGAAAACTGAGGCACAAAGTTGTATAGCTAGTAAGTGACAGAGCCAGAACATTCTGGCCCCAGGACCTTCCACTGTAACCACCATGCATGTGCATGCTCTTCTGTCTACTCTGAGGGGCACCATAATTCAAGAACCATGTTTATCTGTTCCTTTTGCATTTTCTTAGGTCTGCTTCCTTCTCTTACGGTTTTAATAATAGTGGTAGTTACTGAATACTTCTTATATAAAATAACACTGGGTTAAGTATACTATATGCATACATTATCTCATTTATTCTCACAACCATATGGGGCATTATTAGCTCCATATTCCTGATGAGAAAACTGAGGCTGCAGGAAGTTACTAGCCCACGGTTATGCAGGTAGTAAATGGTAAAGACTAAATTCAAACCCAGACCTTCTGGTATGGTTTAGATATGGGGTGTCTCCCACAAGTTCCTGTGTTAGTGCAGGAATATTCAGAGGTGAAATCATTAGTTTATGAGAGCTGTAACCTAATCAGTCCATCCTCGTTTGAATGGACTGACTGGGTGGTTACCAAAGGCAGGTGGCGCAGAGCTGGAGAAGGTGGATCACTGGGAGGCATGGCCTAGAATGGTTCATCTTACCTACAGCTCCCTCCCCTTCTTTTTCTGGGCTTCCTGGCTGTTATCTGTGAGCACCACTCCTCTGCCAAGCCCTTCTTCCATGATTTTCTGCCTCACCCTGGGACCAGAGCAATGGAGTTTGCCCACCAAGGATTGAACCTCTAAAACCATGGAGCCTAATGAACTTTTCTTCCTCTCAGTTGTTCTTGTTGGGTATTTTGTTCACAGTGATGAACAGCTGACTAACACACCTTCTAATTTCAAAGTTGGAGATCTCATATCTATGACAGTGGATCTCAACTTTTATATGCTCTCTGGGACTTTTTAAAGAAAGAACTTTGTGATTAGTAGACCAAATTCTGATTGGTAGATCAGGGTTTGGCCCTATAAACTGAATCCTTAAAAACCTTGGATGACGGATGTCAATTGCTTGAGGACTCTGCTTTATCAACCCCTGATCTTCCAAGCCACCACTATAAGAGGTCAGGCATAAACTGGTCAGTTGTTTTTCAGTTGTAACAAAATAGTGCAGCCAAAGCCCTTTCTCCTCAGCCTATTGGGTTTATATACTATTACTGTTTTTGCTCATTATGTTGCAGGTGTCTCTTTCTCCTCTCCCTGCATATCACTCTCAGTACCAAAATGGCTGCATTGGGACTTTCCAGAAACAACTTAAGTAAAAGAAAAAAAAATTCATTGCTTAATTTAATAGAAAAGTCCAGGGACAAATCTATCTTAAAATGACTAGATTATAAGAACTGATTTGTGAATTAATCCATTTTATTGGATTATTAGGTGGTGACCTTAGGCTGGTGGGGTGTGATTGAAGGAAGTGGGTCAACAATGGCATGCATGCCCTCGGGGATTGTATATCTTGTCCGGATCCTCACATTCTCTCTCTCTCTCTCTCTCTCTCTCTCTCTCTCTCTCTCTCTCTCTCTCTCTCTCTCTCTCTCTCATTCCTGGCTACCATGAACTGAACAGCTGTCCTCCATTATACCTTTCTACAATGTTCTATAACTTTGGGCTTAGAGTTATGGAGTCTGTTGTTCATGGACTGAACCTCCAAAACCATGAACCAAAATAAACTTTCCCTTGTTTAAGTTGTTCTTACCCAGTATTTTGCTTACAGCTATTAAAAAAAAAAAAAGATTAACACAGGGAGGTATCAACAGGAATTCATCTCCACTTTGGTCAGTCTATGTTGGCTTCATCTTCGGGTATAGGCTCCCCTCAAGAATCGATGGCCATGTACAAACTATTTATCTTTGTAACTTGTTGAGTCTCGTTCTCAACTGTTTTGGCAAAAATCCTGAAACTGATTTTCATTGGGCTGTTTATGGTTAAATTCTCATCCTTACACCAAACACTGTGGCTGAAGTATGCAGAATACTCAGGTTGACTAGACATTAGTCAAGTGTTCATCTCTGAGGGAGAGGGAGACCTAAAAAAATTAGGGGAATGGATAATGAACAGGTAAAATGTACTGCAATTCAGCACAACAAGAAATCTGATTCCTGAAACAGGGATGTCCAAGCCATGATTTGTTCTTCTCCAGGGATAATGACCCTTTCCATCCCCATAACTGAGTTAGGCTTGCTTGGGGACGAGACAGTCTATACTAACAAAGCAACAAAATGTACAAACAAACAAAAAATATATAAAAACAGAACTTGGCCCTTTACAAACATCATGAAATTTATCACAGAATTATGAAGTTGAAAAGAACATTATTGATCTTCCAGTTTAGCCACTTAATTTCGACATTTAAAAAAATCAACAGTATTAACCATTTGGAATTAGAAAAGTCAATAAACCATTCACAGAGCACACAAGCAAAGGAGAAAGATTGTTGATGCCCAGGAAAGCAACATGAGAAGGTCTGGGTTCTTGGATTCTAGTCCCAGGTGAAGGAGGCAAGTCTCTTAAGCAATATGGTGTCCAACCTCCTCCATCTTTGATTTACATGACTTTCTTCAAGGATGCAGCCTGAGAGCCAGGACTACAACCCAAGTACCCAGGCCTCATATCCTTTCCCTATCTTGGTTGTACTTTCTTTATTTTTTATTATTATCCTTTTTATCCATTAAGTGTCTGCATTGCTCATTCAACCAAAATTTACTCTCTGCCTACCACCTAGGGGTGGTAGGAAGGTAGCAATAACTGAGACATAGCTGGTGTCCTAAAAGGTTCAACTTTTTCAAAGCTTCTGGGAACATATCATTTTCCTGTCTGCCCACCCCTTTCTGTCACATTTTGTTCTTCAGTCTCAATGGTTCAGAGCTGTCCCTGGCCTCTCTCATTCCTTGAAATCCCCTTCCTCGGGGAGGATGTGTGGAGACAGAATGACTGCTCCCTTCTACTGCTCTCCCACCCCACAGACCCAGAGTAACTTTTCTTGGAGCTCATTTTGCACCACCTGACACCATTCGTTACAATTTTACGGCAAATGCTCAGCAAAAAGATGTCGAGCTTTATTGGCAATTCAAATCAGGTTATTGGGCACCATCTGCCTTCCTTCAAATTAATGGGAAGAAGGAATGGATCCTTTGGGCTTTGCTTATTTTTAGATGATCACAAAGAAGCCCAGCAGGCTGCCTCTAGATCATGTTAATCCCCACTGTAAATGAGGCCAAAATATGACGTTGGATAAGAAGTGACCATAAACAGGCCTCTGTCCACATGCAGTAGTGATGGAGAAAGCAGAGTGAAGTGTTCCTGTCACCTTGTCATCGTTCTGTCATCACCCTCCCCATCTCTGGGCCCACAGGGGAAAGTCGAGTGGAATTATAACCCCAAGGATGTAGTTGATTAAGATTTTGCTTGGAAAAAGGAGTGCAGCAAGAATATCCACTCTCTTCCGCAGTCCATATCAAATTCAAGCCGTATCAATTTCAAGCCAAGTCAGTGGTTTCCTCTCGCCTTCAATTTCACTTCCTGAGGCAGATGGTACCCCAGAGCAAAGCCTGTCTGAATGATAACGGACAGGTCCATTTTGGATCTAACTGAGGAATTCTTTCCATGTTGTGTCCCATTCCCAAGCTTGACTTCTAGAACTTTCTCTCAAAGACACTTGCTCTAGAAGGTTCCTGCAAAAAAAAAAAAAAAAAAAAAGCAAACAGGTTACCTGTTTGTACTCCCAGGAAAGAGAATGGACTGATGAGGGTTGAAAAGCTCAAAAAGTCTCTCCAGAGGAAGAATGCAGGGAAAGGTTGTGAAGGCTGCGGTTGGGAGAGAGATGAGGATACCAAGCACCCAGGTCCTAGGGGCTTGGATGCAAGGATGGAGTATTGTCTGGAAAAGAGAAAAGAGGAGAGTGATGAAGATTGGAAGTCATGGAAAAGGATTGAGAGATTCCCCATACAATTTTTGATGCCCTATATTTTCCTCTAGAGTACCTTGTCCAGGATCAGGAGGAACACCTGAATATTTGATTTTCCCATTCTTGATGCTGTAGCAGGTATGGGCCAGGTTGGGGAGGGAAGGGATTCGAATGCTTATAATATTCAAATTCATACCTTAATAACTTAAGATGGTCTTCATACTCAAATTTTTGTATGTATTTTATAAAGTATAAAAGCAGTTTTTTTTGAGAACTTCTGGCAATGATCATTGCACTTGGAAGTGATTTTTGCAATCTATTTAATGCCGTTGTGCACTGTTTGACAAACTCCCATTGGTATCCTCTTAGCATCCCATAATGATAAAAGCAATTTGTGGTTAAATAAACTTATTACTGTAGTTTAGATCTTAAATATTCATCAATGACCATGTGTTAGCAGCATGATTCCCAGGGTCACACTACTGAAGGTGACGGAACCTGTGGAAGGAGGATCCTTGTGGGAGGATCTTAGGTCACTGGGGTTGTGCCCTTGGACTGGACTGTGGCACCCAGGTCCCTTCCTCTTCCTTTTTTTCACTGCTTCCTGGCTGAAGAGTGAGCCGTTTTTCTCTGTCCACAATCCTTGCCATTACCATCCAGCACCCACACTAGAAGCCTAAAAGCAAAGGAGCCCCCCCCCCAATCATGGACTAGAACCTCTAAAACTGTAAGCCAAAATAGCCCTTTTCTCCTTATAAGTTAAATATTTCAGGTATTTTTGTACACTGGCAGAAAGCTCACATACATAGAAAATGCTAAAATCCAGACACTTCATTGTTTTGATTGAGCAGTCTCATTTATATACACTGGCAGTGATAGCTCATTTTGCTGCAGTAAATTTCCACTGAGGAGAACATTACTCCTAATGTCAAATCCAGTGGTTCTCCAACTTTCGCGCCAGGTGTGTAAAATCTGCCTTATTAGGCCTAATTCCCGGAGTTTCTGACTCAGTAGTTGCAGAATTTCTCAGGTGTTGCTGATTCTGCTGACCTGGGACCACATGGAAAAATCACCAGCTCAACCCATTCACTTCTCTGCCATTTCTGCTCTTCTTCCCTTTCTCTGATTCCCAAATGACTGAGCAAGTCTAATTTATTTTCTGTTGTGTACAACTCCAAACACTGAAGCTTCCCACTGCAACGTAAGTACCACATGGGTAGGGATGGGGTCAGCAATAATCTTCTTGCTTTATTCCCAGTGGCTCAAACAGTGCCTCCAACTCACAGTGCATGTACCAGAGGTCTGTGGATTGACCCACTGGCATGGAGTAATTGCTATGTCATTGTTGTTCACTATTCTTATTATTGTTACAAAACAGGCTTTCTTTCCAGAAGGCTCTGGGACAAGCTATAAATGCATTTTGATCTTGCCATCTATATTTCCAGACCTCAATGGAAACTAGAGTCAGGCAAAGATTGCAAGTTTGCTAGAGGTAAAGGTTTCTAGACCTTTCCATACATAGGCCTGGTAGGGCTTATGTTCCTCTCATCTCTTTAAAGAATGGCCTTACAAAAAAGGAGACGTGTATATCTTCAACACAGAATTCTCTTACTGAGTGGGAGAAAATAGTAGAATAAAAGAACTCATCAACTGAATGGGAGATGAACAAGTGGAACCAGCATCCTGCAGGGGTTGTGCTCTGAATGTCCTGGTACAGGGTGAGCATCCCTTATCTGAAATGCTTGGAACCAGAAACATTTTGCATTTAGAAATTTTTCAGATTTGGGGATATTTACATATACATAATGGGACATCTTAGGATTGGGACCTAAGTCTAAACATGAAATTTATTAATGTTATATAGGCACTTTCTACACATGGCCTGAAGGTAATTTCATACATTATTTTTTAATAGTTTTATGCATGATAATACAAAGTTTGTGTACATTGAACCATCACCATTCAGAAGCGGGATTTTCAACTTCTGTCACATCAGCACTCTGAAAGTTTCAGATTTTGGAGCAGTTTAATATTTTGGATTTTTGGATTAGGAGTGCTCAACCTGTGGTAATTTAGCCTCTAATTAAAACCCCTCAGCTGGAAAAGAGAAAAAAAAAAGTGGTCATGCAAAGAGCCTGGTTTGTGAGCAGTAGGTTCTTCTTTCCCAACTTCCTAAAGAAATGTGTCTGTTTCGGGTCTTACTGATCTCTTTTCAGGTGCCCACCTTAGCCAACGTCCATTAGCATTGAGGTTGGTTCACATCCTGTAACTGTACTCCTTGCTTTACCAACTCCCAGCAGGGCCAAGCAGCTTGCATTTGAGGGAGAGGGGAGCAGGGAGCCTTTGAAATGAGTAATTGTAAAATCAACTCACTTTTTTCTGTCCAGAGGCGTAAATAGATTATTTGAGGTATGAAAACTTTCTTTTCAGAGTCCTTCCCAGCCTCGGGAACAAGTTATTCCAAAGCCATCCCAGGCAACTACCTCAGCAAAGAGACAAAAACAGAAGAAACTATTTCTATAATTATGACTAATGACAATCCCATGATTCCATTAAATCTGCACATACGAAGTTCACCAATTGGAGAACAGCATTGATCCTCGGTGCGCGAGCCAATTAGATATTTTGGTCCAATGCAGAATGGTTACCCAGTCTTTGCCAGAATGAAATTGTGTTTAGAATTTTATTTTTACAGCCTCTGAGGCATCCCAGATTTGAACAGGACGTTGGAAACCATCCATTTGTGGCACATCTGCTCCAGCAAGATCTGTTAATTTCGAAAATCATTAAGAAATTAATATTAAAACACATTTAAACTTTCTCCTGGATGATAAGTTTTTTTTTTTAAAAAAAAACATTCAAGTCTTTAGATTTCCCTGAGATAAAATAAAAACCATTCCTTAGTATCTTGGAATTTTGATCTAGAGAAGCCAGGAGGAAAGAGATTATTAATGACATCTCAATTTCAGGCACCTCATTAGTTAGGGGTACTTGATTTCCAGTGATTGCTCTTCTAAAGGACTAGCAGGAGGGCTGTTGCTCTCTGGGGTAAGGACTCCAGCTTTGCCTTTGACTGTCTGAGTAGGTTCCTGGGCCTGAAGGAATTCCAACAGAGGTAATAGGTCCCCTATCACTTACCTACCCTGTAATCTAAGGCAAGTTATTCATCCCCTCTGACCCTCATCTTCCTTGGGATGTAAAATGAATAAAATGTTACCTACCTGGAAATGTGCTTTGAGAACAGGAGCAGGGGCTGTTCGGGGGCCTGGCCATCCACGTCCAAGCCAAGCTATGTATTTGCTTATTCATCCAGAAGTGAAATACAAGAGCGAGCATGTGACTCCAGGTCCTGCTTTCTTGGTGGGGAAACAGATATGAGTCAAATAATCACCCAAATTCATGACAAACCAAGTACAATAAAGGGGTGCAATTCTGTGAAGGTTGACACAGAGGGACTGCTGGTTTGGTGGGGATGGAGGTCAGGTGGGGACAAGGGAAGATGAGGAAGTTGTGGGGGAAGGCCATTGTGTGGGTCTTATGAGGGACAGGACCAGGGAAAGGGGCCTGCAGAGATCCAGGGGCAACGTGACAGATGAAGCTGGATGAATCATCAGTAATTTTACATAAATTATTAGCAAGCTTTATCCCAGATAGGAATCCAGTGAAGCCTCTGACTTGAAGGACAAAATCTTACAAGTGTGTCTCAAGAAAAAAACTTTTAACATTGCTATGAAATAAGATATTGACAGGAAGAATTCCTGGTCAGTTCACTAATTTCCTGAAAAGATGCTTAATTTGCATGAAAGGGGAAGAAAGGAAATAAGCGTATAGCCATAGAGTTATATATAGTGATAGATAATGGAACATAATGAATGAACACATTAGATTTTATAATAAATTATAAGGACAAATGAACTTGCAGTTGATGAATGACCTGAGATAGAGGTGCATTTCTGCTCATTACTAGTTATCTTAAGCTTATGTGCTATCATTTAGAGTGTTTTCTGTGCCAGGTGCTGGGCTAAGTCCTTACACCACATGTATCACTGAATTGTCACAGCTACCCACTAATCGACCCGTGTGCATCATAGTCATCCTCATTATTATCACCTCCGTGTTACAGAGCAAGAGACAGAGGCTTAGAAAGTTAAATTACAGGCCCAACTTTATACAGGTAATAAATGACAAAGTTGGCACTTGAATCCCAGAACTTGGACCCAGAATTTGCAGCCGAAAACCACATAATCATTTGCTCTGCCCAGCCTACGTGACTGTGAACTTGAAAGAGCCCTTTGTAAAACCTGCAAGGTCTCAGATTAATAGCAGAGTCCACTGGGATGCACACCTCTCTTTTCTTGTTCTCAGATTCAAACTCCTTAAGTTCGCTTCAACTTTATTTAAACTGCCTAAGCAAGTTTCACAAAGAATTTTCTTAACAGGGTGATTCACCTGTCCAGGGCCCAGGGGTCCACTGAATTCCTCTGCAAAGTATCATATGTATGTGCACTTATGCATTTTCCTTCAGATTAGTTACCCAAAATGTTTAAGAGCTTCTGAGAAGAAGAGCCTTTTTTCCAAGTTCTGATTCAATGGGTTTGATTCAGGACGATAAAGGACTGGGAGTTAGGGAGAGATTTTTTAAATCATTCTGGTCTCAAACAGGAATTGCTTGCTGACCAAATATGTGCCAGTTCAGGAGTCAACCACAGCTAGACTTCTCTGAGAATCAGTCCAGGTTAACTCACTTTCAAAAAAAAATTTCTTACTCCTCTATACAAATTTGTATATTTAGGAGGAAAAAAAGGGTCTAAAATGAATTAAGCTTCAATATGCACCTGTTAAATTCTGTAGTCTTTGCCAATGCATATTAAGAATAAAATTGACCAAGTTATGTTACGTGCATTGTGAATATGTAACAATGGATTCCACTATTGTATATAATTATAATGCTTTGATAAGTAAGTCAAAATAATTAAAAAGAGAACACTTTAGCAGAATTGCAATTGCTCTGGGTGTTGCCCTTGAGCTGCTTTTCAAAAATGGCATTTCACATTAACATTTCATGCAGTGGTGTGGCTTATATACTTGTCATTTTAATACCCTGACAGTATTCCATTCTACAACATATCTTGAATGTATTTAAGTTAAACAAGAAACTTGCTCTGGAGATGTAGCTCAGTTGGTAGAGTGTTTGCCTTGCATGCACCAATTTGATTTGCAGAAATGCAAGTCAAAACTACTCTAAGATATTATCTCATTCCAGTCAGAATGGCAGCTATTATGACTACAAACAACAATAAGTATTGGTAAAGATGTGGGGGAAAAGGCACACTCATATACTGCTGGTGGGACTGCAAATTGGTGCAGCCATTATGGAAAGCAGTATGGAGATTCCTTAGAAAATTGGGAATGGAACCACCATTTGACCCAGCTATCCCTCTCCTCGGTCTATACCCAAAGGACTTAAAAACAGCATACTACAGGGACACAGCCACATCAATGTTTATAGCAGCACAATTCACAATAGCTAAACTGTGGAAGCAACCTAGATGCCCTTCAGTAGATGAATGGATAAAAAAAATGTGGCACATATACACAATGGAATTTTACTCAGCAATAAAAGAGAATAAAATCATGGCATTTGCAGGTAAATGGATGGAGTTAGAGAAGATAATGCTAAGTGAAGTTAGCCAATCCCAAAAAACTAAATGCTGAATGTTTTCTCTTGATACAAGGAGGCTGATTCATAGTGGGGTAGGGAGAGGGAGCATGGGAGGAATAGACAAACTCTAGATAGGGCAGAGGAGTGGGAGGGGAAGGGAGGGGGTATGGGGTTAGAAACGTTGGTGAAATGTGTGATGGACATCATTATCCAAAGTACATGTTTGAAGACAAAAATTGGTGTGAATATACTTTGTATACAACCAGAGATATGAAAAATTTGTGTTCTATATGTGTAATATGAATTGTAATGCATTCTACTGTCATATATAAATAAAAAATAATGAAAAAAGAACAAAAAAAGAAACTTACCATTTTAGATCCTTGACCTCTTGATTTTTACTTTATGAATTTAAAAAAGTTATAAAAAATACTAACTCTTGAAAATTAATCATTTCAGAGGTCAGGCTTTGAAATCCAGCAGACCTGTGTTTCAAGTCCATTTCTACCTCTTATGAGTTGTGTGACCTTGAGTCAGTCACTTAAGCTATCTGAGCCCTAGTTTCCTCATTGTTAAACAGGAATAATAGCAATATCTCCTTCTTCAATTGTTGCCAGATTAAGCAATATAATATGCTTAAAGTGCTTTGCAAAATACCTGGCACATACTAAAAGCTTAGTAAGTGATAGCTATTGGCATAATAGAGAACAGAGACTAGGAGCTACCAAGAGCATTTTATTTAAGAGGAATGAGAACATCATTTTTCCAAGGTCATAAGGAAAGGAAATTGAGAGCAATAAGGAAGAGTCTGGACTGACGACATGTTGGTGTCCATTTACTTGCCGATTCCTAGTTTGGGTGTCTAAAACAAACATTTTTTCAGTGTTAAAATAAGGATGGCAACTTGGGATTGGTGAATGTGAATAATTATAGACAGAGAATAAATATATTCTGCATGTTCTCGGTACTGTGCATCTGTTCAGCTTCAACATTGCCCACCTCTCTGTAAAGTTAACTCAACCCTCCAACTCAACCCTCCACCATCACACTATCCAAGAGAATTTTCTGATTCTTTCCCCCTGACCAAATATTAGACCATGCAAGCTGGAGAGAACCATGGTGATTTCTCTTTTGTCTAACTTGACTTCACAGAAAATGAGAGGCTTTGGCAAATGATGTGAATTTCAAGGTTACATAACTACTTAAAGGCAGAACTGGTGTGTATATAAACCCAAGTCCTTCTCATCATCAGCTCATAGATTTTTCAAATCAGCTACATGCATGCCATCTTTAACCAAAATTTATCTAGCCATAAACTTCCTATGCTATTACTTATTTTTTAATCAAGGTCTGTTATGGTTTAGATATAAGCTTTCCCACAAGAGCTCCTGTGTTGATCCAGGGATATTCAGAGGTGAAATGACTAGATTATGTGAACCGTAACCTAATCAGTCTATCCTAGTTCAAATGGACTCACTGGTAACTGTGGACAGGTGGGGCATGACTGGAGAAGTAGGTCACTGGGGGCGTGTTCTAAAAGGGTTCATCTCCCAAGAGGACCCCCCTCCTGGTTCCTGGTAGCCATGAGTGGAACACACCCTCTGCCATGATGTTATGCCTCACCTTGGACCCAGAGCAATGGAGTTGACAGACCATGGACTGAATCCCTGAAACCGTTAGCCAAAATAAATTTTATCTCCTCCAAGTTGCTCTTGTCAGGTATTTGGGTCGCAGTCATTAAAACCTAACTAACATGAGATATTTATTTTTTTTAAATGAAAAACAAATTTAAAAGGAAATTTTATATGACTAGCCATTAATGGAAAAACTAGTATTTTTTCCTTAAATAAATAATAAAGACCTATGCATATAAAAGATAGTCATAAAGATAAATAAAAGAACAATGATATCAAATTCCAGCTAAAATACACAGTGACTTATCAATGAATGGGAGACTGAGGTAAAGTTCTCGCCCACAAAAAAAGGAGATTAGCAAGGGTTTGAGGAGGGTGGAACAAGGACAGACAACCATCAGTCTGAGATTCCATCAAGAGGAAAGTTCACCCACCATTTCTCTTAGAAGATGGTCAGAGAATGAAACGGTTATAGCAGCATTGTCTTGGTAGGAGGGATGTGAATTTAGGAAATTCCAACCTGTTCCATCTTGCTTGGCTTTATTTTCCAGTTCTCGTAGACTATCTTTTATCTTACAGTGGTTCTTGAAGTTCTTGTCTTTCAAGGTGGATTCTAAGCACCCACAAAGCCATCCTCTTTTTTTGTGTGTGTGGTCAACCCTATTCAAGCCCTCAGCTTTCCTACACAGGGAATTTATTCACAGCCTCATTTGCAATTAATCTTGGCTCTATGTTAGCCTTGTGCATATGCGTCATAATATTTAATCTCAATAATGCCTTACTCAGTGGATACGACTGCAGTTACAAATAGGGAAATCAAGACACAGAGAAGTTCCTGAACTTTGCCCATGACCTTAGCTGGCAACCTAGAGCTCTCTGATTGTGTATTCACTATGCTACATTGTCTTCCAGTCCAACTTCAGTTTATTTAATTTGCTTCAAAAATATTTATAGATTATTCCTTATGATCCCATCCATGAGCTCAGTATAGTAGGTGCCAGTAAAGAAGGGTGTAACTGAGTCCTTGCCCTTGAGCTTTATACCTATCAGTATACTACCAAGTTTCAATCTCTTTGAAGAACCACACACACACACACACACACACACACACATAATCAAATACTAAAATGTACAGTGTGATCAGTAAGAGTTATGGGGAAGGCTTCATGGAAGATATGACCCTTGAAAAGGGGGAAGGCATTCGAGGCAAAGAACAGAATGAGCCAAGGGACAGGGAGGCACCAAGCATTAGGACCACAGGAGGCTTCTTAATTCCTGAAAAATTAACAGCAAGAGCAAAACAAACAAGCAAACGAAACACTCCACCCCAGGGCCTTGAGGTCTCACACTTCTTAGCTATAATATTCAGGAATCAATTATAATAAACCCTATGAGGGAAAAAAAAGAATCCTCCACCATTCAGAGTGACATTGGGTCAAAAGGCAGCTGTCCCCAAGGATGCTTTAGCTTTCAATTGTGTGCCCGAGAAAGCGCTGTGATCAGTGTGGCCTAGAATATCAACTCCAGGGCAGGAAGTTTTCAGTCAGCATCAGTGCAGCAGAGGAGGAGGGGAAAATGTCCTTATTAGGATGGTTCGTCTGGGGAGCCCTGAGGTGTGCTGCTGAGGCGAGAGCTTAGGAAATAAGACTGCTTCTTAAGTGTCAAGCGCTGTTGACGACTTGGGACTGGTTCATTATGGACCTATTTCTGCTAATCCTCCGCAGGCAACAATTCTCTTCTCCGCAACTATGGAAGCCTGGGGAAGGCTATTCCCTTTCCAGTCATGTTTAAGGGGGAAGAGACATCCATCTTTAATAAATCTCCCAGCTCACAGAATTCTTATTGCAACAAGTGATAGAAAGTGTGCGGTTGCAGGTTTCTGGAATGTTCAGCATCCATTTGCTTCTTCCTGATTAAATCATTGCCACCAGCACCTATTAGAATCCTAGCTATCTCACTAATAGATGCTAAGTTTCTAGAAGCGTCATCAATAAATTAACTTGCCTGTGCCTTCATTCCACAAGCAACTGCTTGGCTCTATTGTGATCACCTGTTTTAGCATCCGAACACTTTTCTATTTGGAGGCCAGCCTCAGCCTCTATCTCCATCTCCAGCCTTATCTCCGTGGATCATCTTTCTAACAAACACTTTCAGCTCCAACCACACTGACTCTCCTTCTGAGACAGTGACTGGGCCTCCTCCTTCCTGCCATAACATTCACAGTGCGGACTTCTCTGCCTGAACATGGAATAGATACTGCTTTCTACCTCCCTCCTTCACTGATGAACTTCTGCTCCTCCTTCAAATCTCAGCTCAAGCCTCACCTTGCCTCCCCAAGTCCAACTCCCACACTAGGTCAGCATCTTAGTCACAGGCCACTGAAGGCAGCTAGTCTCCTTCCTAGTCTCTAATCATCATGAGGCCAGAATCTTGCCTGTTTCTGCTTCCCAGCACCCAGCACAGCACATGACCCAAAGGAAGAGCTCAGTATATACTTGTTGTTTGAAAGAATGGATAAACACATAAATGTGGTCTTTCCTCCAGGATTCTGTTAAATTTTTGAAGGCCATGGCATCAATGTATGTTTTTAGTGCCCCACCAATGCCTGGTGTATGAATATTTAGTAAATGTTCATTGAACGGATGAATAAATAAAACCCCATGTGCATGTTACCACTTTAAGGTACTATGAAGGACCAAAAATGAATAAATGAACAACAAAAAGTGAGATCCATAAATTCATGATCCTAAATATCAAAGAGCTTTCAGCAAAATAGAGAAAAGGGGGAAAGTACATAAACAATCGTAATAATGGTGAAAATAAATAAGTGACAGGAGAGATGTATGAACACAGAAAGGGGCTAAGGAAGTTTGGAGTAAGGGAAGATGGCACTGAGGAAGGAGTAGGGACAGGTTTCAGGCCAAGTTCCCTGAGCTCAGTGGCAGGGTTAGTCATGACCCGGGGGCCATATGTCCAGTGTTCTGCTGTGCGGGGTTATTCCTGAATCATGCTTGGGTAGGGGAGGTATTTTGCATTTGCTACCACCTGTAGCTACTTCTGTGGCTTTTCTACGTTGCATAAATACTCAACTCAGAGCCAGGTGCTGTGGCACACGCCTGTAACTCTAGTGGCTCGGGAGGCTGAGGCAGGAGGATTGCCAGTTCAAAGCCAGCCTCAGCATAAGCTAGGCTCTAAGCAACTCAGTGAGAACCTGTGTCTAAATAAAATACAAAATAGGGCTGGGGATGTGGCTCAGTGGTCGAGTGCCCCTGAGTTAATCCCCTGGTACAAAAAAAAAAAAAAGAAAGAAAGACTCAAAGCAGGGCAGGTGCTTCTAAAGCCGCAGGGACCAGGAAGCTATAATAACCAAAAAAATACAGGTTGATTGTAGGACTGTGGTCAATTCCAAAGCACATTCCCTGTTCTCCACAGAGGCAGCTGTTTCTCAACCACTGCCAGTTGTCATCACATATAAATAAGACTCTGTACAATGATTTTTCCCCCCAAGAGAACACAGAAATCTAGATTCAAGAAAATACAGAAATCCAGATTCCTAAGTGAAATCTTCCAATTTTCAAATGTTGGCAACATATTGAAATTATCATCTTAAAAAAAACACTCTTCAGGTCAAACATTGTGCACCGGTGGAGGACATCTAGACAGTGGACCTCGTCTAGACAGGCACAGCTGGGTCACAACCTCTGGCCTAGACAGATTAGACTTGAGAAAATTGAAACCCTCATTTTGCAACCAGAAGATTAGCAAATATTAAGAATCTGATAAAATCAAATGTTGCCAAGGGAATGGAGCACCAGGAAGGCTCACACAGGTTACTCAGTAAGGAGTGATAATTGGAAGAGCCGCTCTGGAAAACAAATTGTTATTATCTTGGAAAGATAAAGATATGCATACATTATTACCTAGCAGTTCCATTCCTAGGCATATTCTATAAGGAAATTGTTACAAATGTGCACAAAGAAGATATCTCAGAATGTTCATAGCTGCATTGTTATAGCAAGAAACTGGAAAGGAATCAAATGCCAATGGACAGAAGAACAAATAAGCTCTGGTATTCTCTGAACACAAAATAAAAATAATGTAAGTGCTTCTAACATAGATCCAGTGTCTTAAAGGCTTAGGTACACTCTTTTAAAATCTTTCCTCTAAGATCTTGAAGATCTTCCCATCTCTAAAGGGACATAATCCTAGACACTGCTAATCCACTGTAAATGCAACTTCTGTTCATTCAGCAACTGTTTTCTGAGCATCCATATGCCAGGTGCTCTGCCAAGTGCTGGGGAAGTGGAGGTGAACCAGGCAGATACTGTTCCTGCTGTAGGACATGGTAGGACATGATAGTCATAGAACATGGTAGGAAAGACAGCATTAGACAAACAAACAAGACAATTAGGGAATTATAAATGATGGAAGGAGCAGGATACTATGAGAAGCAATGAGGAAGGAGGAGCAGAATTTAGACTGTGAATCAGAATTCATATTGTGGAGGAGTATGAAGGGCTGGGAAAGTCTTCCCTGTAGATGGAACATTTAAGTTGAGACCCAAGAAGTTAACCAGGAAAGTAGAGCAGCACAGAACATGCTACAGAGGCCTGAGCATGGAAACAGCTTGCATACTCTGATACACCAAGTGCTCAATGTGTCTGGAGCATGGAGCACAAGCACTAAAAGGCTTGCTAGCACCAGGAAATGAATCTGTGTTCATCGTGGCACCAATTTTCAAGATGGCAGGCATGCCAGAATTGTGTCTCAAATCTACATAATAAGGCAATACTAACTGAATTTAACCCACGAGCCTTGCTGTATTAACACGAAATTTTTCTAACCACCACCCAGCTAGAATGAAGACAATATTAAGCTCAAATGTCTCTTTTCTGCCCATGCAGATGGACCAAGATTATGTTCAGACATTCAGGGATCAGAGATCAGTACCCAAAATATTTTCAGCTATCAAAGATAGAAAAAAATCATACTAGATACTGAGCTTCATGCAAGAAAGTAGTATAACCATTCAATGATTGCTTTTCCCATGGTTTCCTATACATAAATTGTGCATCTTTTTGTGTGCATACACACATGTGTGTATTTACATATATCCATGCATACATGTATACCATGTACACACAAATATTTCAGAATCTCGAATTTTTCTGCCTTGCTCTTTATCCTTGTTAGTTGTCCCAAAGAACCCAGCTAAGTACAGTTCAGGCACTACAGTGAATTTTTTTTAAAATTTCATCTGCAAGGTAATTATAAATGCAACAATAACCAGGGCCATGGCAATCACCCACCAAAGGCATCACAATTGGCTCCACCACCTTTGAGAAACAGGCAAGCAGTATTTTAATTCCAGTAACGGTCTTTGCCAGAAGTCATCCGTAACTAATTTTCCAGTCAGATTCCACAAGACCTATTCAGTATTTGGCTAAATCTCATGGAACATCTCATATCTCTTTAATTTTTCATTAGTTTGAATTAAAAATTAAAAAAAAGTTAACAAGCATGGCTTGCATGGATATTTCTAAATTATACCACAGCAGCATTCTCGTTCATTTTGTTGTTTAGAGATCCAACCTCTACCCTCTTTTCTGTCTTAGTCTGAAGCCTCTCCAGACCCACATTCAGTCTGGCAATGCCAACTCTGTGCCCCACAAGAATGTGGCCTGACCTTGTTCCAAGCAAAGATGTGGAGAGTGGCTTGCTCTCTACTGCACAGATACATGGTTTTCATAGCTGCCTTCATCTTTACAGTTCTTTGGTTTGCCAGGGGCTAGACAATGAGCATCTGCATCCTGATTTTACACCAAAGAACTCTTCTTTAAGGACATCTAAGTGGAACTTGCAAGCAAGGAGAGGTGGGTTTTGAAGGAGAAAGCAGAATAAAGTGTCCTGGAACTTTACACAAATGAACTCCCTTGCGGGATCCATAAACTAGTTAGGGGTCTGAGAAATTTTCTATGGAAAAAAAAAAAGATTGAAAATGTTAGGTTATTTACTTACATGATGTCATTAGATTCATCAAGATTTGTAAAGTTGTTGCCTATTGTTTTTGACAGCTTTTTTGCTGCTATGACTAAAAGACCTGACAAGAACAATGAGAGGAGGAAAAGTTTATTTGGGGCTCGTGGTTTCGGAGGTCTCAGGTCAAGGACAGCCATCTCCAATGCTCTGGGCCCAAGGTGAGGTGGAACATCAAGGTGGAAGGGCATGATGGAGGAAAGCAGCTCAGAAGATGGCAATAAGGAAACAGAGAGGGTTCTGCTCTCCAGGGACAAAAAATACACCCTAAAGGCACACCCACGTGATCCACCTCCTCCAGCCACACCCTACCTGCCTACAGTTACTGCCCACTCAATCCATTCAAGTGGATTAATGCACTGATGAAGGCTCTCTTAACCCAATCATTTCACTTCCAAACTTTCTTGCATTGTGTCACATGTGACCTTTGGGGGGTCGGAGGGGACATCTTATATCTAAACCATAACGCTTGTTAGTTCTTTTTTTTAATTATGAAGTCAAATCTTCCTTGAGTTCTAGAATGCTGCCTATCTTTTGATCTTCTCCCACCTTCCTAACAGTATTTATAAATTCATTTATTTAACCCACAAATATTTCTGAATACCTCCTAAGCGCCAGGGATGGGCTAGGCCACAGGGTTTCTTTGGTGGGAGGTAAGTTATTGTTTGCAATTATTTACTACCCACATCTTTTAAAGAGTCTTAAACATTCACCCATCGCCAAGTAACTTGAATACTTTCAGGGCTACTTGGAGCATGTTTATCTGTCAAGCTTTGGACAATGAAATGAGAGCTTGACATGGGCCACATCTACACAGAAGCTTTTAGAGGCATTACCATTTTCTATAGATCTCTTGCTTTTCCTCTCTTTCCTGAGAACTGCATGTCCCTGATGAAGTTGTTCTTTCCACCAGATCTAGAATGAGAAGATACATGGAGAAGACTGCTACCCAATTAGAGCTATAGCCCCTCAGAATGTGAATGTCACGAGAGTGAAAAATAAATTTTTGTTGTTGATCACCACTAAGATGATTGCACAGTTCACTGCTGCAAACCTGATTAATGCATTTATTGATGCAGCAAAACAGACTTAAGATCCATAACAGGAGAGCCAGATCATTAAGCATATGAACAAATGAATAATTTGTAACTGTTTAATAACGACTCTTCCTTTACCAATATCTTCTTCCTTACCTATGGCCTTAGGCCTTCCTGTCTTCTGGTTACAATCTCTACTGTGATAATTCCATCTGTTCCAATATCTTCTAGAAGCATGTCTCTTAAATCTATTTCCTTATTCTAGCCTACATTTACAAATGCCAGATCCATATTCCCAAGAGCTGACTGGAAATCATATCCAGATCATCCATGTGTGTGCCTAAACTCAACATGACCAGACCCAAAGGCATCCATTATCTGTCGTGGTTTCCATGGGTCAGAAATGGATCAATTGTGGGTTTTGCCTTGTATAACTTAATGAGGATGTTATTAGAGTTGTGAGGGACCATACCCTCTGGGTTTCCCCCTCTCCCCTTTCTCTGAGTATGGCCATGGGGTATTCTTTATGGTCTTTCCATGGGGAAAGCCTGGGCTTCCTGATAACATGCTTTCCTCTGAGCAAAGCTATCTACATGGTGACTGAAGATATCGAGGGTGAAATCATTCCAAACAGCAAGGCAGAAGTGGAGTCCCTTTTTATGATTTGCCATTGGAAGTCATGTGGGGTCATATCCACCTGGTTCTCTTGGTTGGAAGCAAATGAGGACCCCTCTCAGATTCACACGTAGGGAATTAGACTTCTTGTTGATGCAGTGTGAAGCAAGGTCTTGCTTCAGTCATCTCTGGACTATACAATTTACCATACCTTCCCTTAGCTCCTCTTCCCAGTCTCTCTTCTGTGTCAAGGGCCTAATTTTGCCATTTTACTTTCGCAGTTGTTTCTGTTCTCTATTCTTACATAACACTCTCTTCAATGTCAGGTTCAAATTACTTTCAATATGGTTAAGGGTGATTCCCAAAGACTCTGTCCTTCAGTTCCTCTTCTTTCCTCTACACTGTTATTCTGTCTTTCTTCCTACAGCAAGCCCTGATCATGGCACACCTCTGCAGCGTATGGCACAATGGGGGCACTCTTTCAATTTTGAACTTTCCTGAAAATCTTTGTGGACTCTCGCTTATCCGTTGAGTTAGGTGTGATGCCCTTGTTCTGACACTGAAAGACTTTCATAATATTCATTCACTCATTCATTCATTCATTCAGTATTTAGTGAACGCCCACGGTATCAGAAAATGTGCTAATGATAAAATGGGCACCAAGATGAGCATCTTCTTTGCCTTTATGATGCCTCTAGGTAGTGTGGGGAGGATAAACATTTCTTGATTTGTTCAGAACATGTTTAATATTTTGGACTTGTAATTGTTTGCTAGACATGATTCTAATCAGTTCTAAGTGGGAAGACATTAATCAATATAACATTGATGTGACCACATTGCATCTTATTTGATCCAATGAGCTTAATTTTCTACTGTTCTTCCTCTTGAAACACATGCTTGTTTTGGTCAACTTTTGCATCACTGTAACCAAAGACTTCATCAGAACAACTTACAAGAGGATTTGGGGCTCATGATTTCAGAGGATTCAGTCCATAGATGGCTGACTTCATTGCTCTGGGACCAAGATGGAGCAGCACATCATGGAGGGAGGGCGTTTTAGAGAAATGCTTCTCCACTCATGGCAGCAAGGGGAGAGAGAGAGAGAGAGACAGATGTTAGGGGACCCCAGGGAAGATTTACCCTTCCCGGGCACACCTCCAGTGACTCACCTCCTCCAGCTATGTTCCACCTGCCTGCAGTTACGACCTAATCAGTCTATTCATGCTAGGATGAACTGACTAGGTTACAGCTCTCATAATCTAATCATTTTATCTCTGAATATCTCTGCCTTAACAGAAGATTTGGGAGGACACCATGTATCTAAACCATAAGATGGTGCCCCTGGCCCCCCAAATCTCACACCCATCTTACAATGCAGAGTACATTTAATTCATTTCAAAGGTCCCATATTTTTAACAGTTTTAGCCTGGCCCAAAAGTCCAGTCCAAGTCCAAAGCCTCCTCTGAGACTCAAGGCAAACTCTTGGTTGTGAGCCCCTATCAAAATTAAAAACACGTTGCATATATCAAATATACAGTAGATATTCCCATTCCAATCAGGAAAGAATAGGGATAGAGAGAGAAGGTAGGGGGCCAAAGCAAGCACAACATCTAGCTAGGCAAATAGGTCCCCCAAATTCACGTACAGCATAGCATCTAGGACTCATGGCCATGCAATGTGTGATGTGCTTTAAAGGACTTAGGCAGCTCCATGCCTTTGTCCTTGCTTGTCACAGCCTATGTGGTCTTTCTTTTAGCCTAGCTTCCTCCAGAGCCAGCAGCTTTTCTGGCAGAAAGTTCACATTACTGGCATCTCTTAATTCCAGGGGTCTCCAATACAGCCTCAGCTTACCTTCACAGATTCATGTATTGTCCTCTCATGGGAAGCCCGTAGGGTCTCTGAAGTGGTTACATTTTGCCTTGTGTCCCAGGCCTTCCTTTGAAACCTCTAGGGAAGCCTTCATGACCCCCTAACTCCAGCGTTCTGCAATCCAGCAGAATCAACATCATGTATATGATGCCAAGTTCTGTTGCCAGCTCATGAAATACCTGCCCTGCCCCTCCTGCAATCATGGCTTTGGTGGCTTTGGTTCAGCATGATAAGACAAAGTCCTAGCTCCCTACTCCCAGCCTATGCAAGCAGGGTGCTCAGGGATCTCTTCTCAAATGAATTTTCCCTTCTGCATCCTAGAGCTTGCAATAGGTGTGGTGTTGGAAACTCCTGAGATGCCCTTGAGGCATCTTTCCTACTATTTCTGTGTGAAGTACTTAGCACTTCATTAGGGGTTATGATCTCTTCACAAGCACAACTTTCTTGGCCCCAAATTTATATGTACTTTTCTGGTCAAGCTGCTTTCAAGTTTGCAAAATTCTTTCTCTCTGTTTTCTGTTCCCAAATCTTACAGTAAACTGGCTAAAAGCTGCCAGCAAAATCCACATAGCCACCTTCATTGCTAGAATATAACACCGGCAGCCTCTAGTCCAATTCCAAATAGAATTCCTATTTCCCCCAAGGCTTCATGAATGTGGTCTGTGTTCCTTTATCATTCTGGTCTTCCAAGCTCCCGCCAGAATTACCCATTAAGCTCCACTTACAACATTCTACAGCTGTTTTAGTATACATCTCTGAACTTTTCAAAATTTCTTTTGCCAATCATCTCCAAAAGTTTTTGAGATACATGGTCAGGTTAGTTACACAACAACCCCACTTATCTGTGCCAATTTCTGTTTTAGTCAGCTTTTGTGTCACTGTGACCAAAATACCCAAAAAGAACAACTTAGAAAATTTTATTTGGGGCTCAGAGTTTCAGAAGTTTCAGTCCATAGATGGCCAGTCCATTGCTCTGGGCCTAAGGTGAGGCAGCACTTCATGGGGGGCGGGGGGCAGTGTGGAGAGGATGGCACAGGAGTGATGCTCTCCTTCTGGTGGTCACAAAGCAGAAAGAGAAGGGGATGGGGCTGTAGGGAAGATGAACCTTTCTAGAGCACACCCCCAGTGATACACCTCCTCTAGTTATGCCCCACTGCCTACTACCCAGTCAGTCCATTCAAACTAGAAAGAACTGATTAGGTCAGAGGTCTCATAATATTGAATATTCCTGCATTAACAGGAGCTTTTTTGGGCAGGGGGCGGGTACCTCATATTCAAACCATAAAAATGACCTTGAATAAAATGGAGTATTTATTTCCCTTTTGTATCCAGAAAGCTTTCATTTCTTTATTTTCACCTCTGTGGGCCTTGTTGTCTGAATTCTCTTTGTTCTTCCCTCATTTTCAAAATCTATCTCGAATCTTTTTGACTGCAAGAAACATCTTATTCTACTTTCCATTTAATGTGGATTACTCCTCCCTTATACCTTTACGCCTTATGTTTGCATCTTCTGCAGGCTACTCCTTATATCCTGCTTTGCATAATAGATGATTATATATGATACATGACTCTTCTAGTGGATCCTGAGACCCTTGAGAGCAAGGACTATGTTCCACACATCTTTATCGGACTTGTTACCTATACTTATGGTAGATACTCAATATTTATTCATGTCAATGAAATTGAGAAGTCTATGGGCTGTTGAGTGTTGCTAGGAATCCTCTGTCTTCCGTCAGTGTCACTTTTTCTCAGACTTACATCTTGAAAGCTTAGCAACCCTTTAGGAAAGAGAGTAACTCTTTGCTAAGTTCCAGGATTTGAGCATCATTGATTCGATTGAGTTCACATGCACAACCCTGAGCCAATCATGGTGATTCTCTGTGCCACCACATCCCAGAAGATGGAGGACCACTGAGGCTCTTGAGCAGAAGAGAGAGGAACTGTCAAGTAGTGCTGTGAGAAAATCAGTCTGATGGGTGTATGGAAGCCTGGGCTGATGGCCAAAAAGGGGGAGTCCGAGTTCCAAGATGGGAACCTTAATTTCCCCACTATTAGGAAGATCAGTCAAAGCAGAGGAACAGAAAGCATTCTAGGAGACCTACAATGAAAGGCCATGGGCAGTATGATACTAACCTGGTTTAACTTGATTGAATTGAGAGATGCCTAGAAAATTGGTAAACCATACTTTTTGGTGTTTCCAGAGACTGTTGGCATGTGGCTCAGAAAAGTGAGTGAACAAGTCCCACCATTAATGTAGCTTTCACCATCCAATGAGCTGGGGGTGGGGGGTAATGAAACAAGAAGTAGAAAAGGGGAAGAAGCTCATGAATGTACAAATGCATGACTCTTCTTGAGCAGTTGTGGGGTTTTGCTGCTACCCTAACCCACAGATACTGGACTCCAGCTTCTCCAGCCTTTGAACATGAACTTGCACCAGAGGCTCTTTGGGGCTTCCGGAGGTTTCGGCCTCTGACCGGAACTTCACCATTGTCCTTCTTATTCTGAGCTTCCAGCTTCTTATACTGAGCAGCTCTTGGTTTCTCCAACTCTCCAGCCTGCAGACAGACATTATGGGGAATATTCAGCCTCTGATCACGC
Source organism: Marmota monax (assembly GCF_021218885.2). Classification (NCBI taxonomy): domain Eukaryota; kingdom Metazoa; phylum Chordata; class Mammalia; order Rodentia; family Sciuridae; genus Marmota; species Marmota monax. The sequence goes on from NW_026693806.1 coordinate 787,951, forward strand.
AGGTTAATCTAATAAATTCCTTTTATAATTTCATATACATTCGAGTGGTTGTGTTTCCCTGGAGAACCCTAACACACTTGGCCTTCAGCACTGACCTCAGGCCACCAGGCAGCAAGGAAGTCTTTGGATTGACAATAGAACAGAGCCAGGAGACCTGGGTAATCTTCTGACTCCGCCACTAGCTCTTCACATGACCTTGGGCAAATCATTTAACCTTTCTGAACCTCAATTTCCTCATTTCTAAAATAAGCCAGGAGGGCTGTGTGGCCACCGACTTCCTCTTCTGTCCTGACACCCTGCACTGTTTCTAGTCTGAGTTTAACTGTTCCTCCTTCACCACAGCTCTGGAGTTCACTTCTCCCTGCCTAATGGTCTAGGTCTTTAGAGAAACCTTAAGATGGTAACCTCCTCCACTTCCCAGAAGATCACTTAATCTCTCTTTGCCTCAGTTATTTTGTCCGTAAAATAAGAATAATAATTGCCCCTACCTCTTGGGGTGGTTATGGGGATTAAATTAAATTAATATATGTAAAGTGCTTAGGACAAAGTGAGGCAAATTGTAAGGGTAACATAGTTGTCAGCCATTATCAAAATTATTTGCTGTGATGGTTCCTGGGTTCTCTTCACACGAGGGGGGACTGAAGACAAAACATGGAAAGATGGTCAGTGGTTGACAGATACATCCCCTTGTTTATTCACATGATTCATCACTGGTCGCAGAGACAGTCCTCTCTGGGTTTGAAGAAACAGAGCAGTGTTTTGTTAAGTATGGTGGTCATATTTTTGGAATCCCAAATTAGAGCATATCATTTTGTAATTCTGATTACACTTGTTAGGCAAATGGAATAGATCATTTGAAACAAAAACTGTCCTACATTTTTGCCATAATTATGTGTAGATTTTGTTTGCCTGAATCCTCAGTCCTGTCCCTCAACAAGCACTCTCACATGCCGTAGCATCACCACTTGCATCTGGCTCAGGTCAGGACATAGTGCATTCACCCTAAGAACTGTTTTTCACATGCTGCAGGGAGAGAGATCAGCACATAGACACATAAAACACTCGCACTCCCTCCTTTTTTTTTTCTTCCAAATGCTGAAGTTTCACCAATTTCAGATTCCTCCAGCAAATTCCAAATGAATCATTTTCTAAAACTTCCCTTGTCAGTACTGCCTCTGAGTGCCAACTTCCAATCTGCAGAAAATAAAATTAAAATAAAATAAAACAAAATGAGACGGCATGAAATGGATGAGTCCTGCTGGCTTCTAGAAACAGCCCCATTTCATTTGCTACAGTTATTGAAATTTTGTTTCACAAACCTGGATTTTTATGGTGAGGCTCCTCTCCTTAGCTTTCAACTAAGTTCAGAAGACCAGTGATTTTTCTTGATTCTGAAGGCTGAGGGCCTGGGTCAAAATGGCAGTTCACATCTGGGTTTCAATCTTCCAAGAGGTTTGTTTCCATTTCTATATTGTACCTGCTTCTCACAACTACCCTATGGGTAGGAACTGTTATTATTACCATTTTACAATCAGGATAAACTGAGGTTCAGAGAAAGAAACTGATTTGACCAAAGACAAAATAATTCATGTTTCAACAAGAGCAAAACTCTGTGTCTCCTGACTTCGACCTCAATTTTTCCCAAGAATAACAAATAAGATTTTCTTCATAGGACACATCTGGTCCTCTGGTGGTGTCTGACCAGAGTTCAGCCCTGAAAAAGATTCTAAGGTCTTTCCTAGGGCTACGATGGATTAGCAGTTTCAACACAGTATTGGATGTCAATGTGGTACCATATATGCTAGGTATCCACCATCCCTGGGCTATATTATTATATCTGAACTCTTTAGCCACATCCATATATTTTGGCAATCTATAAATCATTATGTCTCAGAAATATCTTCTCTTTTGCTTGCAAATAAGTTCAGATACACTTAAACCAACAGGAGAGAAGAACCTATCATAAGAACACTGAGGTGTCTCTTGGAATCCAGTAGGACCATTGACAGTCTTCTCTGTGGGCTGGAACCAAGAGCGGAAATGTCAGCAGGAACCCAGGCAGACGCTCTCTGTCACTTTCTTTATCGGTTTGCTTTTCCCTCTCTAATTCCTCTGTCTCCTCAGCCCCAACCCGCCTTTCCCTTTCCCACTTCCCTTCCTCTAGAGCAACACATTCATTTCTATCTCCATCTCTTTGGCCATTTGCTTCATTCTTCTTTCTCTCTCTCCATGAAGAACATGTGATCCAATCAAGAGCAGCACTTTTTTTTTTTTAGTTGTTGGTAGACCTTTATTTTATTTATTTATCTGTGGTGCTGAGGATCAAACCTAGTGCCTCACACATGCCAGGCAAGTGGGCTACCTCTGAGCCCCAGCTCCAGCCCAAGAGCAGCACTTTCTAATGGAAATGGAGTATGAGCCACAATTGTAATTTAAAATTTTCTATCACGTAGTCACATTTTGAAGAAATAAATCCAAAGGGAAAAAATCATTTTAAAAATAGAATCAATACATTCAAAACATTATTTAGCATGTAACTCTATATAAATATTTTAATTAATGACATATTCTGAATTTTTTCTTCACATTAAGTCTTTGAAATTCAATGTATAGCTTATATTTATAGCATGCCTCAATTTGGATTGGTCACATTTCAAATGGCCAGTGTTTGGTGGCTACCAAAACAAGTAGCACATATCTAGTGTCCACATTTCTTTGATTCCTGCAGACAGCAGGGATAGGCTGACATCTCGGACTCTCCATCTCAGGTTTTCAAGACAGAGAAACTGATTGGCTCACACAGAGTCAGGTGTCCTTATCTCATCCAGTCATCTGGGTCAGGAAGACAAGAGTCATATTCCATAAATATGGCGGCCACGGAAGAGGGCAGTTCCCACAGAAGACACTGGAGGACTTGCCTGAGCTTAATGTGTGTGTATGACAAAATGTTTACCCAGAACTTGTTAAGATGAATCATCTAGTATCACCCAAATTCTCCAGAAGATCCTAGAAATTCTCAGTAATCTTGCACTTGAGAATATAAGATAAAGAATTTCTACAAGGCAAGAGCAAGCCAAGGGGAATAGTGTGCTGCCCCCCGAGGGAGCTAAGCTAAGCCTGGATCCCTAGTTCCAGACAGACCCATCTCTGTCCAAGAGAAGACACCATGCAAGACAAACTCAGTGCTGGACAAAGAGTCCAAGACAGAGGCTGGGAAGAAGTACTGTTGTGTTCATGTCCTGAAGTTCTGGACTCATCTTCAAGAATAAAATTAATTCAAGAAAGACAATCTCGTGCAGCTTGGGAAACTTCCCTGGCCCCCTGGACCCCAGACCTCAGGACAGAACATTTTTTTCATGCCATTTGCCAACACCCAGAGTTCCATTTTATACAGGAGTCTTCCAGTTACTCTAACAGTGTTGTGGGAGCATCCCGTAATCTCTGGTTTTGTTGATGGAAGCTCTTCAAGATGAGGAAGGCTTAAGTCCCCAATGAGAACAGAGGAAGCAGCTGCTCTTGGTCTTCTTGGGATGCAGGGGCCTCGCTGGCGGCATTAATCCCCTCACTCAGTTAACTGCTATCATTTTATGAGGTAAGCGTCTCAATCTGTTTCAGCTCCTCAGGTAATGACAGTGACAGAAAAAGATGCACATGATGGCTACTTTGACAACAGCAAATACTGTGTGAGGGGGAGAAGGAGAGAGACAAGAACCCCAGGAGCCTAGCTCTTGGGCTGAGAACAAACCATAGAATCAACATTTCTCAAAAATGTTGTCCAAGAACCATGTCTTTCTGCTGCCTCAATATCTTCCAAGCTTCCCACTCCTCTTAGGATAAAATCCCAACTCCTTATCACGGCCTACAGGGCATGTCAGGCCTGCCTACACCTCTGGCTTCATCTTACAGATCACTTAATTCCAACATTGGTCTCCTTTCTACTCTCTGGTTATGGCAATCCCTCAAAACCTTCGCCTAGAACACTCTTCACACTCTTCTCCAGTCCTGCGTGGTTCAAGAATCAACTCAAAGACCCTTTCTTCGCAGAGGCCTCTCCTGACCCTCCCATAGGGCAGCCCCTTACCCCTCCCTGCAGGCCCTCCTTCACCCTGACTACCACCTGTTTCAGAGCACTGTTCCTGATCTGGAATGTTCTTGCTTATTCATCTGCTTGCTTCTTTATCTTCTCCACTGAAATGTGAAGTCTTTGAGGGAAAGACAGTTTTAGCTTATGAACCTCTGAACCCCGGGCTTCCAAAGAGCACCTGGCACATAGTAGGAGCTCAGGGGATATTTGTTGAACACATAAATCAACTGTCTGGAGTGCTCCAGACCCACAAAGTCATATCCTCTGACAGCAGCACTGGAATCTGCATTTTCACCTGATGATTTGCATACACCCTGGGGGCTGAGGATGCACTATTTTGATCTGCCAACAGCCTACCTTTCCCTCTGCTCCTCCACCTCAAGGCTCTGTCCTGCCTGAGACTATGATGCAAAATTCAGGGAGTTTAAGGCTCCTCCAGCTCGGTGGCTCAGTATTTTTTCTGTGACTGTGCATCACCTGATGGTGTACTAGAGTGGGGAGCCAGCCCCTCAGCGAGGAGGAGAACCAGGTGGGTTTTCTTCATCTCTTATCACTTAGGAAAGTGCCTGATGCAAAGAGGCAATAAATATTTGTTAATTTTCAATCAATCCATTAGCAAATGAATGAGTACTTATTTGAATACTTGACAACATGCTAAACACCATATATAGCAGATATGCACATAACCACACGTGGCCAAAGTCCAGAGGGAAGGCAAAAGTGAAGATCTGTAATTAGGATGTAAGCTATATGCACAAGGTGCTGCAGGCCTCAGAACAAAGAGGAAATATTAGCTATGTGTCGTTTATGCACTCTTAGATAAGTCTGATAACTTTTCATGTCATTATCTATAGGTATAAAATTTAGTTTTCTAAAGAGACAGTAGAGAATAATAGTTTCTTGCCACCATCATTTTCTTACTGTTCTAGTCTGTTTTCTGATGCTATAACAGAATATCTGAGACTCAGAATTTGTAAAGAAAAGAAGTTTATTTGGACGTATGGTTTGGAAGACCAAGAGCATGGCTAGCATCTGCTCAATCTGCTCAGTTTCTGGAGAGGATCTCATGCTGCTCTGCACATGGTGGAAAAAGCAGAAGGGAAAGAGAGTGTTTGAAAAAAGAAAAAGTGATAGCCAACCCATTTCTGAAAGGAAAGCATTACTCCATTCATGAAGATGGGTCTCTCATGATCCAAGCACCACTCCTAAGGCCCTGCCTCCCAGCACCACTATACTGGAGACCAAGTTTCAGCATGAGTCTCAGTGGGAACAAACCATACTCAACCATAGTATCAACTGTGCAAAAGGCAGCAAGCATCTCTGGGCCTCAGTGTCTTTCTCTTAAATCAGCCTCATGAGAGCATTTTTTGTTGTTGTTGTGAGAATTAATAATATAGGTGAAAATCTCCACCCAAGACCGAGACACAGTAAGCACTCCAAATACGTTGGCTGTTAGCTTCATGTAATTTCAATACCCTCTAAACTCAATATCTAGCTCCTCTTTCATGCACATTGAAAAAAACAAACGAACAAACAAACGCATTTTTACACGTCTATTTTACCAATAGTTAATGCAGGAGGGATTATTAGCCTAGCCTCTGCCCAACTTAAGACAAATCCCAGGTTAGTGGAGTCTGAAATTAATTGTTTTCTTCTTGTTGTGATATTGTAATTTCGAATATAAGTCTTTTCTCCCTGGGTGGGAGAGGCACTTCACTGTGATATCACAGAGAATGGTATCCCCCTACCACGGCTGTGAAACTTCAACCAAAAAAAAAAAGACAAAAGAAAGAAAATTCAATTATTATAAAATCACATGGACAAACCAAGATCTTTTACTGTGTGAAACCTAGACTTCAGTCAAAATAGACAAGTTACTGTCTATGCCTTGGAGAGCTTTGAGGCCCATGAAAAATGGGGACACCAGTGTCCGTTAATAATTCTCTCTTAGCTGGTAGATTCCTGGACTTTGTGGTTACAGAAACCACATGCCCTGGCTTGCTGGGGACAGTCCCAGTTTATGCTGGTCACTGCTACTTATTAATAACAGCACTCTGTTGCCTTCTCAGAAGTGCTCCATTTTGGATCACAAATTATGTGGTCACTCTACTCACGGCTTTTCATGTCACCCAGCAGAGAACCTGTGTTAGCTCTCCGTTATGTAATGGATATCTGAGAAGAGCAACTTATAAAGAGGGAAGGTTTATTTTGGCTCACAGTTGTACAGGGTTCAGACCAGGATCAGTTGGCCCCATTACCTTTGGACCTGTGGTGAGACAACACTTCACGGGAGGAAGTGCTCAGCAGAGTGGAAAGCCGCTTACCGCAGGGCAGGGACCAGAAAGAGGGAAGAAAGGAAGGGGCTGGGATCCTGTTATCCCTTTTGAGGGCACACCCCCAATGACCCAAGTCCTCCACTAGGCCCACCTCTAGAGGTTTCCACCACCTGCCAATAGCACCAGGCTGTAGACTAAGGATTGAACACCTGGGCCTTTTGGGAGCATTTAAGATCCAAACTACAATAGAACCCAAGGCCCAATCTGGAAGAAGAATGAGACTCCATTTGGAGAGCCCTTGTTATGTGCTGACCAACTGTTGAACACCCACCATGTATAATCTTGCTCATCCCTCCCCACAAGACACAGAGGAGAGACTTCTGGAGGACTTGGGTACAGAGAGATCACCAAGTGCCCCCTCGATCACATTCAACACAAAAACCACTGCATATGCAAAGTCAAATCTTAAAGCCAACACTCATTTTGAAATTTAAATAGCTCTTTTCTAGATGTCTCTTTACCAAAGGCAAAATTCATTCATTGGAGCCGAACTGGTCACATTTTTTTCTTCCTCTTTTTTACTGGTGCCTGAACACATGCTCATTCTGCCCATGCTCACAAATCCAGAACTGCTCTCCATAACCCAGCAAGGAAGTTTTATTTGTGCCCATTTTACAGATAAGATATCTGAAGTTTGGGGGGATCACCCCATTGTCACACCCCATTTCCTCAGTTTTAAAACATCATATTTGGTATCCATCATATTTTTTTTAGAGAGAGTGATAGAGGGAGAGAGAGAGAGAGAGAGAGAGAGAGAGAATTTTTTAATATTTTATATTTTAGTTTTCGGCAGATACAACATCTTTGTTTGTATATGGTGCTGAGGATCAAACCCGGGACGCACGCATGTCAGGCGAGCGCGCTACCGCTTGAGCCACATCCCCAGCCCAAATCCATCACATTCTAACATTTCTGGAATAAAGGTATTCCCACTAGAGGAGTTCCTTTTTAGCATAGTGTTTCTCTCCCGACCCATTGGCATTACTTTAATGAGCTATCTCACACCCCATTGCCTCTCTGAAGAAGGCTTGGCTCCAGCACAGGTCGTGATATACAGTTGAGTTGACGTTCAAACCTGTTCTACCTGATTCTTTATCCTTCACCACTGCACCATTCTGCACTTAATGAATCTTTGTTAAATGTCATTAGGAATGAAGAGAAAAATCTTTAGCAAAACTTAGCTGGCTGAATGTGGGAGTCCAACAAGTAGAAGAATCTCCACACCTTTAGTTTTCAGCTTCTTTTAGCTTATGTCTGTAGTTTAATAGTACCCTCCTCAATCCAATATATTCTATATAATGGTCAGGCTGTAAATGGGAGAGTGAGCATAGGAGAGAGAAGGCACTCCCCACTGCAAGGGTGAGGAGAGGGGACTAGAAAAAGCAAGGCCTCTGGGCGAGGGCCCCCAAATGAGGTTCTCAGACCTCACCTTCTTCAGGGAACAGACACTGCAAATTCCTGATAGGTTTAAGTCCCACCTTAATTAGACATTGCAGAATGGTCCATGGTTCTACTTCCTCATCTATGAAATGGATAGAAGAGTCGTTGTGAACTCATTATTATCACTCATCAGCTTCATTTAGTGCCACGCCCCCCCCCCCACACACACACGCATGCACAAATGCACTCACAATTACCAGACGTGTTGGTTTTCCTGAACTAGAAGGAAGCCAACAAGCCAAGTTCTTTACCTTTCCGGAGTTTTTCACACATTCTGTTCCTTCTTCTGAAATGTTCCTTCTCTTTCTTTGAAGAAGCAAACCCATGCTTATGCTTGAGCCTCTTGGAAGAATTGTTACCTGTTCAGAGAGGACTCTCTGGCCCTTTCAACAGAGTCCCGCTCTGCTCTTTCTAGATGCTTCCTGTTGCTTTCTCCCTAGCCCTCACTGGAATCTGATTATATTCATTTGTTAATTTGTTAATTCATTTGTAAATTCACAAATGTCTGTAGTTTAATAGCACCCACCTCTATCTAAGTTTTGCATTCTGCTGTTTTAGTTATAATTAATGATAGTCTGAACATATTAGATGGAAAATTCCAGAAATAAATAATTCACAAGTTTTAAATTGCATATTATTCTGAGTAGCATGAGTCAATCTCCTACCATCCTTCAAGGGACATGAATCATCCCTTTGTCCATTGTATGCATGCTGAATATGCTATCTGCCTGTTAGTCACCTGAGCATCATCTGGGTTATCCACTAACCATTGAAGTGTACTGGTGCTTGTGTTCAAGTTACCCTTATTTTACCTAATAATGGCCCCAAAGCACAAAGACAGTGATGCTGGCAATTTGGATATTCCAAATAAAAGTCATAATGTGCTTCCTTTACATGAAAAGTTGAAACCACAAAAAAAAAGATATTTTGAGATGGAAAGATCACATTCATAAAACTTTTATTATAGCATATTGTAGTAATTGTTCTATGTAGATGTTAGTGATTATTGTCAACCTCTTACCATGCCTAGTTTATAAATTAGACTTTATCATGGGTATGTATGTATATATAGAAAAAAGCATAGTCTATATAGGGCTTAGTATCACCTGTATTTTCAGGCATCCACTGAGATTCTCGGACCGTCATCCCCCATGGATAGGGGAACTACCACACCTGCTGCCGCCACCCCTGGAATATAAACTATCTCACTATTCTTGTGTCCCTGCACCTACCACAGAGCCTGGCATGATGAATGCTCAGTAGAGTTTATTGTATAGCATTTTGCAGACTCAATAAATAGAAACTTCAGAATCTAAATCCAGGTCAGCTTATAGCCAGAAGCCCCACACAGGAAGGGCAATGATTTGTCTTGCAACTGGTTTGTTCTCCCACAGAAGCCTCAGTCACCTCCAGGAGCCCTAAGCCTGTGACTCAGCATTCAATCCCAGGTACCCCTCCTGTTCGCCTCCTGGCACAGGGGCCTGAGAATAGAGCTGAAATTTCATGCTCATGTTTTTGATGATTTGGATCCATTTCTGGCACCCTTGGGGAAACAGAAGTCTTCCCACCTATATTTGTTTGGAGAGCAATGGATGCAGTTTCACCAAGCTCTCATTCCCTGTGCTGTTTGGGGAGCAGCAGTTTTATTGGAGCCTTAAGCGCATCGCTTCCTGAATCCGACATTTTCAAACCAGATGCCTGTGGGATTTGGAGAAGTTGAATCAGGTTGGAGACTTTCCTGTCCTTGACAGAGACTCAGTATGGCGTGGTCAACATCCTCAGCATTAAAGTCACCTCCAGATTTTTAGTTTAAAATGCACATTTCCATCATCCCACTACTCCTGGGAGTCTGAGTCAATAGAACTTTTATTAAAGTAGTATTTATTCAGAGGATCTTTTGCACTAAGTATGGTGACAAGCAGCTTTACATACATTATTTGGCTTAATCCAACTAAGCATTCTATGAGGTAGACACTGCTCTTATCCCCATTTATAGGTAAAGAAAGTAGGGGATCAGAGAAATTTAGGAATTTTCCCAAGGTCCTACAGTTCATGAGTGGATCTCTAAAGCTTTGCTCCTCAAAGTGTGGTCCATGGACCAGCAGCTTCAGTATCATTTGGAAGGCTGTTAGAAATGCAGGCTCTTGGGTCCCACTTCAACCTTCTACACCCAAATCTGTGTTTTAAGATTCTCAGCTGACTAATGTTCACATTGGAGGTTTGTGAATCCTGACTAATTTATCTGACTCAAAGTCAGTATCCTTTTCCTCTCTACTCTTGCCCAGTGGTTTTCAAACATGGGTCTGCATAGAAATCATCTGGGACAGTCATACATCGGTAGTCAAGTATCGGGCCTTATTGGCAGAGCTCTGATTCAGTAGTCTGTGCTGAGGCCCAGGAATCAAATTTTTAACGAACAGCCCAGAGGGTTGTAATGCAGAATCCACTTTGTTAACTCAAAATTGCAAACACATTAGCCTCTCTTTCCTTATCTGTTGAGAGTGAAAAAAAAAAATTTAAATGAGGTTCTAGCTTCTGAAGACTCCCCTTTTGTATATCTATGATGAAGAGAGAGATTGGACACCTCAAAAGAGTAAAACCTGGAGGTGGAGGGACTTTAGCGAGAAGGAGGACGAAGCTCTTCCTTTTATGGGTGCAGAGGTGCAATAGCCTGCTCATGATCTTGGAATCGTAAAGCAGAGTGAAACCAGAACCCAGGACTTCTGATTCTTCCTACTCAGACACATCTCGACACAAAGGGCAGCAGCTCAGATGAAAATGATAACGGCCCTGGCACATTTTTTTTATTTTTTATTTTTTTAAATTTTTATTATTGGTTGTTCAAAACATTACATAGTTCTTGACATATCATATTTCATACATTTGATACAAGTGGGTTATGGCACATTTTTAACTGCTTTAATGTATGAACTCATTAAAATCTCAGAACAGCCCATAAAGTGGGTACAATTATCCCCATCACACTGATGAGGAAACTGAGACACAGAGAAGATAAGTTACCTTCTCAGCTAGTAAGGGATAGTGCCAGGATTCAAACCAGACAGTCTTTATTTTTTTTAAAGAAAGAGAGAGAGAGAGAGAGAGAGAGAGAATTTTTTTAATATTTATTTTTCAGTTTTAGGTGGACACAACATCTTTACTTTATGTGGTGCTGAAGATCGAACCCAGCGCCCCACACATGCCTGGCGAGCGCGTTACCGCTTGAGCACATCCCCACCCCCAAACCCAGACAGTCTTTAAAGTTTAGATTTTTAGGGCAAGAATGCATGAAGGGATGAATGAATGGATGAATTAAACATGGAACGACCTCACACTACCCCAGGATACCCTGTTTATTTCCTTCTCTTTGTCTCAAACAAGTGGAAGTGAAAATGTTCCATCGTCCCCTTGGCATCTGATCAGCAGCATGGAAGTCGGAGTCAGACCCAAACCCAAATCCAGTTTTGCTGCTCATCAGCTGCATGACTTTGAGAAAGCTGCAGTATCTACTTAACCCTTTTTTTTTTTTCTCTTCCTGATATATAAGAGAGAAAGCAATAATACTGGCAGTCTCCTAGGGTTGTGGTAATGAAAATAAGATAATGCCACTCAAACTCATTACTATTTTAAACACTGACATATATTTTTACAGCCATATTTGGTTTTTAAATGAGCTTGAAGTTGTTTTAATAGCTTGAAAGCCCCCTGAGGGCAAGAAGCTGTTTCTAGAACTTGCTTATGGCCACAGTCCCCAACTGGGTGTATTAATGAGCCCTGACTCAAAGATAGGGATCAGTGCCAGCACCAGCCCTCCTCACAGAATCCCCAGGAGGGGAGGGAGGAGGGGAGGGAGGAAGGGAGCTCTTATTGAAGGCAGTTTCCCTGACCTGTCCCTCACCCTGCTTCTCCTTTTACAGAGAATGGTGGTGGTGTGCAGAGAAACAAGTGCAGAAGATGAGCTTGGCTTTAAAGGAAACTGATCTTGAAAAATAATTGGACTGGCATCCCCAGCAGACCCTTCCCATCCTGACCTATGACTTTGGGCCTATCACATCACCTCTCTGGGTCTCTATTTTTCTCTCTGTAAAATAACTGGGATAACTACCTAGGTCTCTACGGGCTCTTGCCAGTCTTAACATTCTAATTCTTTGAGTTCTTTTTCAATGACTCTTAGTTTCCCCAACCAGCCCTCTTAGGCTTCACTGTGACACACTGATAGGAAATGAAATGGGAGGCACATAAACATTATTAAATATTATGGCATCTATAAAAATTTGAGAGCCTACTATGTGTTACCCACTATGTTAGTGCTGACACAGGTAACCTCCAGGACGACTTTGGGAGGGAAACAGTGTTGCTCTACTGTTATAGATGAGAAGAGAGCTCAAAAAGGTTAAGTTGCATGCCCAAGATCACACAGCTAAGTGGCATGGGTGGGATTAGAGAAACCGGTTTGTATGTGTGTGTGTGTGTGTGTGTGTGTGTGTGTGTGATCTAGGATATATTATTAGCTTAAAACAAAGCCAAATGTTAAATAATGTGTATAATATACTACATTTTAAGCAAGGAGAAGTTGTGAGTACAACTTATCTAAATATATATATATATATATATATATATATATATATATATATATATATATATCTACGTAATGTCTTTATATTCATGCAGTAGAAAGAAAAATTTTAAATTTGTAAGTGGTTCCTTATAGGGAGAAGAAGCTATTGAGTAGACAGGACAGGGATTTCTTTTAATATATCTCATTTTTAAAAGTACTCCCTGTAAACTCCAAGTTAAATGAAATGTAACTAACTAGTCATTGATATAATCAAATACAAAGGAGTTATTTGAAGTGTAAATCATAGTTATTTGGCTGTACATTCTTACTAAGATATATCCTCAGGAAGAAAGGAACTGGAGAAACAAATTGTCTTTATTAATCGAGTTAGGGACAATGCTGGCACTATTCTGGGGCCATTGTGAGTGTAGCATGTTATAAATCAAATGAATGATTTTGTGGGTGACATTGAAAACCAGGAATTTCAAGATAGGAGAAAAGAAATACAAATGTAAGATAGATGACAGTGGCTAAAATCCCATAATCCTGAATTTGAATAGAAAATATCTGTTCGATACATATCCGCATGATACATATTCCCTAGTTCTATTCACAGGAAGTATCTGGAAACAGCCATGCAGAAACACTTGAGCACTCATTTGCCTAGATTTGCTATCTCTAAATGCATTTCTCAAAGAGAGTTCGGGGCTCCTTGGAGAAATGACTGATTTGATGTCCAAAGCAGGAAATGTACCAATGAAGAATTTGTCACACCAGAAAGCAAGGAAAGCCATCAAAGACTACTAGGATTGTGTCAAAGGATTCCGGAGGAAACTTGAAGAGGCTCCCTTTGGCCAAGGATGGAATCACTTGAGCATTAATAACTTTCAAATCCACATCTAATATCTTTTAATCCATGATATTTAAAAACATTCATTAGTCATCCTTAGAGATTGCTACAGAATCAACACATTACTTGGAAAATTGTTAAACAAAGGGAAAGAATTGAACATTAATCATGTTTATCTATAAGAACAATGCCTCAGCATAACCAAGTAGTTAATGACGGAAAGTTTCTCTGTATGGAAGCATTCTGGCTAATAATATTTTTTTAAAGATAGACTGTAGAATTAGTTCATCACCCTTTTGCAATCCCTAATGAACTAATGTGTCTAAGCAATGATCGATGACGGTGACGGCTTCCATTGCAGAGAGTCGACACTGTGTATCTCCTGATGAAAGAACAGAGCTCCGGCTACCAAGTAGCTTTGCCAGAAAACATTGATTAGGAATTTAATCAAAATTCAACATCCAACTCGGACTTAACAGGAAACACAGGGGACAAGGTATCTGTTAAATGTCACCACAAAGAGGTTATCGGCAAGATCAAGATGTGGGAAATTTTACCAGACAACCCACCTACTTTCTTCTACAAAATACTTGCCAAACAAGAGAGACATAGGGAGACTCTATAGATTACCAAGGACCTATGAGGTCTAGAAATCAATTTAAGGTGTGGATCTCAGCATTAGAAATGAATTCTGATTCAATTGAACAAATAAAAACAAGCAACAACAACATTTACAAGATGATTGAGAAGTGCACAAATATCTATTAACTATTTGATAACATGAAGAAGTCACCATGTTGGCATGAACATACTTTATATACAGAGTTACGAAAAATTGTGCTATATAAGGGTAATAATGAGTGTAATGCATTCCACTATTGTCATGTATTTAAAAAATAAATTTTAAAAAAAGTTAATAGCAACAGAAAAGAAAAGAAGCCAAGTGCCTTTATCTTAAAATTAATAATAATTTCAGTTATATATTTTTAAAAATTAAAATACTTTTGTATTGGTAAAAAAAAAAGAAGTCACCATAATAAATCACGACATAAATTACATCATAATTACAAACACAATCACACATCATTCAGCAATAGGAATGCATTCTGGAAAGTGCATTAGGCGATCTGGTCATTGTGTCAATGTCACAGAGTATACTTAACACAAACCCAGATGATAGAAGGCTTTTGCTCTGTATGGCCTCTTGATATGATCAAAAGATGCAGTACATGGTAGGCATGAGGCTGCTATGAGCGTAATGTAAAAAAAATTACTTTTTTTAATAAGTAAAAATCATTCCTCTAAAATAACAATAAAAATAGTATAGCATGATAAATATATGAACCAGTAACATAGTCATTTATTATCATTATCAAGTATTATTACTGTACCATATAATCTTAATGTACTATGCAATATAATTAAATCATATTGCTACCCTTTTATGCTACTGGCAGCATGACAGGTTTGTTTACACAACATCACCATGGAAACAGTAATGCATTACACTGCGACCTTGACCTTAGGATGGATATGATGTCACCAGGCAATAGGAGATTTCCATCTCCACTGAACTCTTATGGACCACCATCCTATATGGATCATTGTCCAAAATAATACTTTAGGTCACTAAGATTTTTAACTCTTGCAGAGCCCTTATCTTATAGAGAATCATGCTGAAACATTCACAGATGGAATCATGTGGAGCCTAGGAGTTGGCCTCAGCAATGCAGGAGGAGAGAGTTTGTGGATACCGATGAGACATGATTGGCCATGAGTTATCAATGGTTGGAGATGATGGTGGGATTCACTATACTATTCTACTTTTGAATGTTTGAAATTTTCCACAATAAAAATCATAAATGCAAAACTCTTGCAAGGCCACCTATGGGGAATCCTAAATGCATGGCCCTTATTTCTGTGGCTCCTGTGTCCAGGGACTTGACAGTGATTCATGCACCACCTTGAGACAGCGTAAGCTTGAGTGGAGAAATCTCGCTCTCCTCTCCTCTGTCTTGTTCAGAGCCATCGATCTTCAAAGCCACGGTCTCAAGAACGGCATAAAATGAGAGGCCCGAAAGCAAGTGCTAAAGTTATATTCTCAGCAGCAGAAATCAATAATCCTCTACAGAGCCTGAGGTGGAGAAGGCACCGCAGTACCTGGGCAGAATGGCAGCTCTGAGAGGTAGCGAGTTTTGCTTGCTTCACTTCTTTGCCTTTTCTCCAGGGTGTCTCCATTTACCTCCAGGGCTCAGAGCCCTGCTGGTTGGTCCAGTCTATAGAGAGATTCCCACAGTCTCCTGGGGCAGTAGAGGAAGTGGCCACCACTAAAGAGCCATTTCTTTCCCAGTGTTCTGACCTTGCTCTGCAGGGTTCTTGCTAACTCCCTGTGGTTTGGTGGGTGTGTCCTACACCACTCTCATGGTCCACTACATAGCACCCTCCAATCTCCCTCCTCCCTTCAACCTCTGCTCCTCCCACCCACCACCTACGCCTCCAAACATTTCATTCTCTACATTACAGTCAGACGACCTTCTCAAAGCCCAGACCTTACTGAACCAAATTGCTCTGGCTTCAAATCCATTACTCGAGGGCTGAAGACCCACATACTTAACACCAGCATCTGCACATCTATCCTCCTCTGAACTTACTTCACACCAAAACCCTCCATCCTCTCTGTTCTCCAGCACCCCTGACTTTCTTGGCTCAGACTGTCATAATATGGCTAAGATTCATTCACTCACTCAACAAATATTACTTGAGGATATACTATGTCCATTGCAGACATATAACTTAAATAGCTCCATGGATTCTTCAGATCTCAGCTTGAATGTTACTATATCAGATTTTTTTCTGATTTTCTAGGTTATGGCTTTATGCCCCTGATTCAGGCTCGTATGGCATCAAGAACTTCCATCCAGAGTCTCTCTATGTACATATCTACTTGTGTAGCTGATTGACCACTTCTTCTTGTGTTATGTTTTATATATATATATATATATATATATATATATATATTATTCTAAGCTTTATAGACACAGTATTAAGATGACTCTGAAATGTACATACACAAAACACACCCAGAAACATTCACTAACATGAAACATCAGTGTTCTTGAAGAGGAGGTAGATAGGAGTGCCTGGTATATGGTAGGTTCTGGTGAAGTAAAGAGGACCATACATTCCTTCCAACTAATCACTAAAAGATATAGTCTATTTCACTTCTCCTTGAATCTGGGATGACCCTGTGACTTGTTTTGACTATTAGGAAGCTGCAGAAGTGGTGCTGTGTAACACTAGAGCTGTGCCTTCAAAGACCTGCAGCCTCTGCCTGTTCTTAGAGAGCTTCTTTCAGGAATTCAGCAGCCATACTGTGAGGAAACTCAAGCAACTATGTGGAGGGGCTTACATAAAGGAGAAATAAAGCTCTTAGTTGATCAACTGGTAAATAAGTGCCCCACCAAACACCATATCAAGGAGAAACACATATTGTTCAACCCATAGGGTTTAGGGACTTTAGGACACTAAGGTTTATAGTGGTTTGTTAGAAACAATAGATCATACACACAAAATAGAGGTTTGACAAATACTTGGACAATTGATGAACAATTTGTCATTTTCGGTGTCTTATTAAGTATGACAGGCCGTGCTATATGTGCTCCATCAGCAGAACTTGTAGATGGGGCTGGAGTTCTGATGCATACTTGTCAAAAGACTTGGAAATCTCCATGGCAGGAGCAGGAAAACTCAGTCAGGAGCCCAGAACTGAAGAGATCCCACTCATTGGGAAAAATACAGTATTAAGCAAGCAAACAACTCAACATTGCAAACTCCAGTGGTGGTGGGGGGGAACAGATGGGACTCTGCATAGCCACACCCAGCTCTCCCAGAGTTCTTCCAGACCCCTCCCAGTCTGGCCCTGGTGCCCCTGAGATATGAAGTCATCTCCATGGGAAGCAATCATCCTAAACTTTGGATTAGCTGATAGAGGTCCACACTGCAGTTCTGCCATCAGTCTTTGAGGGAACTTTGTAGTTTGTGACTCAGAACTTTCCCAAGGATGCATCACCTTTTCAAAACGATGGGTTTACCATCAGCCTCGATGCTCATAGTGTAGACTTCATTCCTTCAACACACAGGTATCTGTCTACATCTGCAGCTTTGCATTTAAGGTGAGTCTATATATAAGTTCAACCACTGACTATTTTGTTTCTAGAACAGTCAGGTCTGACTGCTCCCATATGGAAATACATATTATTTTATTCTAAATTATTTTTCTTCATTTTTAAGTTAGGTTACAGATGGGCATTATACATATTTTAAGTATGTTCTAAAATGGATTCTGTTCAGTTTGAATTTTATTTCATATTAATAAGGCAATTTAAAAAAATATCAGTCACTAAAAGGTGCTTCGGGATCTGATGGGGTTGGGAATCTCACCAGCACATCTCCAAGTTGCCGATCCTCTCTGAGCCTCAAATTCCTCATCAGTTTGAACAGGTGGAATATCAGTACCTATCTCTTGAGGCTGTTATGAGAGTTAAATGATAGCCATGGATGGGCTCAATAAATGTAGTTATCATGATGATGATTGTAATTATTATTATTATAACTAATTATGCAAAATTTCTCTTTGCAGCTTTGGTTAATTGAAACTTGGCCTCAGTACACAGAGCCTCTGTGACCTGACCCTATCCACATCACACCCCCAGAGACCCTGTGATCCGACACAATTTGCAATTCCCTCTGTAATTTATGCAATTTCAGGGCCCTGGAGCACATGCCTTCTATTCTCTCTGCTTAGGAGGCTCTTTCTGGGCCCCCAACCCCTCCCACTCCTTGTTCCAGGCTCAGTTCAACTATAGCCTCTTCCAGGAAACCTCTTCCAACCAAACTGATGCTACGGCCCCCTTGCATGCTGCTGGAACACAACATGTTTCCCACCCCTCTTATAGCTATATTGTAATTATCCGTAGATTTATCCATCTCTTCTATTGAACTTCAAATCCCCTGGGAACAGAATGATATTGTCTATATCTTTGAATTTCAGCACAAGAGTTGGTGCTCAATAAATGCTTGTTGATTGAGTGAAGAGTACACTTCCTTAGAAATCCCCTTGAGAGCTGGTAGGCAGTAGGACCTGGCTTATAATGTGGGTCTTCCTGCAGCAACCCAGCTCTCTGCAGTGGATGGCCTTGGTCAGCACCACAGAATAAATATTTTCTGTCTTAGAAAGTTTTACCTCCAGTTTCAGGCTTCTCGCCTGTGTTGGATAAAGGGCTATCTTCAAAACAATGAGGACTCCTTTAGGCCTCAAGATGTAAGAAACACTGCTCTGTGAAACCACTGGTTTAACAGCTGGGCTGAGTCTCCTTTTTTTTTAGTTTTGTTTTGGATTTTGTTTTTTAGAAAAGTACTTTTAAATTTGAGCAAAAGCTACTTTACCTAGGAGATTAGTATTGCCCAGAGAAGGAGGAGGGATCATTTTTTTAAACAGGGTATGTTCAAGCCCTACCCCCTATCTACACTCTGAACCTGATTCTTTCTCTCTTGACTTCCTTCCTCCTTCCTCCCTTCTTTCCTGTCTTCTTATATTTTCCACTAGGGAAATGGAGAGGAAAAAGAAAATTTCCATCATTGTCCAACAAAAATACTCCCTTGCTCCTGCTGCCCCAGGGGTCCTGGGCCCCTCTGGGATAATCACTGTGTGTGTGGCCTGGTGTGCTGCTTCAGAAGGCAGCCCCTGGATGAAAGGAATCATCCCCCAGGAGGTACAGGGGAGGAGAATAAAAAGCAAGAAAGAAGAGCTGTGAGCGGCTCTGCAGGAAGCCAGGCCCCACTGGCTTCTAAAAACAAACAGTGGAGATTTCTGTTTTTCTCCTTCTGGGAATGGGGCCACCAAGATTCTCTGATACCCCCATCCTTAAGCAGCCACAGGGAGATTCAGAGACCAAAGCCCCTCCCCTCCCCCACTCCCATCCCTGCTTACCACCAGTGCCCCAGACCCTGATGGAAGATAGATGACCACAAAAATTAACCCTGGGATATTCTCAGTTCTCTCTCTGACTGCAAAAGAGGCCCCTGGTTTTGCCTGTTCAGTGTTTTCTCCTGCACACCCTTTCAAGGAAGCTTCTGCCATTGCCAAAGGAGTTCTTTGGTGTTAGGAAAAGGAGAAGGGGATTCAAGTCTCAGTGATCATTAAAGATGTCTTTTAGGCAGGTTGTTAGGTGAGCATGAGACTGAAGGATGTGCGCATTGTCGATGAGAGAGGGGAAAAAATTGGTGAAGTATATTTATAAACCAGAAGTTCTCCACGTGTGTTCATAAGACCCAACAGTGTCATTTGAGAACTTACAAATTCTGAATCCCACCCTGGGCCCTACTGAATCAGACACCCTGGGGATGGGACCCAGATAGCCATTTCTTTCAACACTCTTTTCCAGGCAATTCGGATGCCTGTTAAAGTTTGAGAACTGTTATTTATGAGAGTTCATGAGATTTGGAGCTAAAACACTTGAGTTCATTTGGAACTATTATACTATCTATGAAGCCACACACTTTGGCTGTGAGACTGTGTCAAACAAAGAAGAAAGAGGGAGGTGGGGAGGGGGGGGGGGAGGGAGAGAGAGAGAGAGAGAGAGACAGAGAGAGAGAGAGAGAGAGAAAAGAAGAAGAAGAAGAAGAAGAAGAAGAAGAAGAAGAAGAAGAAGAGGAGGAGGAGGAGGAAGAGGAGGAGGAGGAGGAAGAGGAGGAGGAGGAGGAGGAGGAAGGAGGAGGACGAGGAGGAGGAGGAGGAGGAGGAAGGGAGGGAGGGAAGACTGCTTTGTAGGAACTAAGAAAGTTGTTTATTTCTGAGTTAAATGTTAAATTACCATGCTAATTTACCATATTAATTTTCCATGTTAAATTACCATGGCCCAGGAAGATGGTTTCAAGTTTCCTGAATGTATGGGCCATCATGGAAGAACTTATAAAAGTTACATGAACTTTAATCATCAAAAAAGGTCATCAATCAATTAATAAACTGACCAATTACACTGGTAGGAGCTTGAGGTGGGGGGCTACAGAAAGGAGAGCATCTCTTCTATGGTTTCAGATGGAATCTTTCAACAGCCTTAGCTTTAGGGTAAGTGGGCACTGGAGGTTTGCATATAGAGATATATTCTTAGAAGCTCATCTATTATTTACAAGAATGTGGGATTAGTTTTTTTTTTTTTTAAGTTAAGGTAAATGGCTATTCAAGGAGTTAAGATAGTCCAAGAAAATTTTGTCTCTTAACCTGCAGCATTCTATCTCTCCACAATCACCATCCAAGATAGAGTAGTCTTTAGGATGTTTCATATAAATGCAACTTCTTCAGCGACTTCAATCCACAACTGCAAGATGAATCGCCAACAGGATGGGGCTTCACTTTTCTTGCTGGAAAAGCAATCTGAAGCCAAATCTCTGCATTCTGAGATGTCGTCTTGTAGAATCTCACTACAAGACCCAATCATCCTGTCTCTGTGCAGGCCAGCACAACTGTTTAGAAAATAAATCCCAAGATGTCTATAAAATCCAAGAACTGGTCTTTTATCTTTGGGGTTTTGTGCTCACAAACTAATATTTTCCAAGTCCTGCTTCCTTCCACTGATGGACAACATATTTATCTTCAGCCCCAGCTTGTTTAGGAGCAATTCTACTTAAAACTTTCACCAGAACTGGGCAGTGACTGGAGGGCTGGAGAGATAACTTTTATCCTTGAGGTCCAAGCTTTTCTAGATCCCACCAGTCCATAAAAACCAAGAAATTTCAGTACTAATCCAGATGGTTCACTGACTTGTGTTCATTATGGTCTGGATATGAGGGGGGCCCCACAGATCCTGTTAATAGAGAAATATTCAGAAGTGAAATGATTAGGTTGCAAGAGTTGTAACTTTAACCAATCCATCCAAGGTTGAGTGGACTGACTGGGTGATAGCTATAGGGAGGTGGGCCCCTGGGGTGTACCCTGGAAGGGTGCTCCTTCCCTGTGGCCCCTGTCCTATTCCCTCTCTGTTTCCTGGCCCCACCATGAGCTGAGCAGTTTTCCTCCACCAGGCCTGTCCCCCATGATGTGCTGCCTCACTTGGGCCCAGAGCCATGCAGTCGGCCGTCTATGAGCTGAGTCCTCTGAAATTGTGAGCACCAGATTTTTCCTCCTCTAAGTTGTTCTTATTGGGTGTTTTGGTCTTAGCAATGAAAAAGCTAACTAAAACAATGCTCCACCTTGTTCAGAGAGGACCTCGGCTTCCCGGGGCCCCCTCTCCCCACAACATCTCACATGATGCTCCTAAATTGGGCCAGCAATTTCCTGATGTTGTCCCACTTAGGGAGACCTTTTGCCAGACAACACAACACCCTACCCAGTAAGTACAGGTACACCTGGAGCATACTCATGTAAACAGGCTGTGTATTACAGGAAGAGTTCCAAAAAAAAAAAAAAAAAGAAAGAAACTAAGTAAATAAATGCAAAATATGCAAATGATAAAAAAGTTAATTTAAAAGAGATACATGTCACAAAAAGTAAAATTGCCTTATTCCCTTCTTGACTCCCCATTCCCCATGTTTAAAAATATTTCCAGAAATGTTTTATGCATACGTACTGTATATCATTCACATAAATGGGACCGTTTTGTGCCTGCTATTCTGTACTACTTTTCTCCCTCAATAGCTTGGATGTAGTTTAGTACTTTCTTTTGGTGACTGTATAATATTCCATCATAAGGATGTTTCAGTAATTATAATAAAAAAATCCCCAATGATACCTTTTCCCATTGTCCCCTTTCAAACTGCTGCGGTGAGTATTCTCCTATCTACTGTTAGATTGTATGTCCATGAGTGTACATTATGATTTACACTCTTCCTCATGGGTCAAAGAATGTATGAATTTACAATCGTGATTGATATAAATAAAACACCCCAACATAATAATATAAAATGTTCCAAAATCTGAAACTTCTGAGCATCAACATGATGTTCAAAAGTTTCAGGTTTTGGAGCTTTTCTGACTTTATATTTTTAGATTAGAAACACTCAATAGAGAAGTCTCTTCAAATATTCCATATATGAAAAAAAGATCTAAAATTTGAACACTTTAGTCCCAAGCATAAGGGATAAGAAATACTCACCCATTTTATCAAAATGCTTGACTAAAATATTATATCCAGTTCTCTGCACAATGACTGTGAATGAGAATATCTGCTTTCTCCTTCACTCATCAACACTGAAGATAACAGACTTTTTAAGCTTTCGCCCATCTGATAGCAGAAACATGGCGGTATGTCATCTGGATTTGCATGACTTTAATTTGAGGAAAGTCAAACTTCTTTTCATAAAGTTATTAGATATTTGCATTTGTTTTTCTGAAAAACTGCCTTTCATATCCTTTGCCCATTTTTCAATTGGCCTTTTCATATTTAATTCATATCGATTTGTATGAGCTCTTTGTAAAATAAGGAAATTAACTCTTTGTCCATTGTATGTGTCACAAATATCACCGACCACTTTATTGTTCGTCTCTTGACTTTGTGGAATTTGCTTCCTTCCATAAAGACATTTTAATTTTTATGTAGTGGCATTTATTAATATTTTGCTTTAGGGAGACTGGCATGACGGGAGAAGAATAGGCAATGAGGTGACTCATTTCAGATGGTATTTACTAATCCAATTTGTCCTAAGGCCAGAGACTTGGAATTGACCCAAGGCTACCAGAGTGGGTGGAAGGTCATGTTGGTCCCCTGCTCTAGGTGGTACCATAACCGTTGGGCCACAGACCCAACCCACAGGAGGAAATATATATAATAGAAATACATCCTGTAGACCCCGAATAACATCCATTCTCACATCTCACCTTTGGTTCAATATCTTTTTCTCTCATGGAGAATCATCTTTCTGGGCCGTATCACACTTTCTGAAATCAACCATGGTGAAGTGACTCTGGGTGGACAAACAAATATCAAAACTCTGAACCCCTGAGAGATGAAGGGGGAGGTTTTGTCTCTGTGCTCCTAAGAAAGTAGGTCCAATGAGCCCATCCATCAACACAACACCCTCTAACCAGCTGAAACTGAAGCCCCTCGAACCAATAAAGGACCAGATAACGAGTCCCTGAGTCAACCAAAATGTCCTGGTACAGAATTAATGAACAAAACGATCACCCCTTCAACCTGCCGGGGGAATGTGTCAGTTTAACTAAATTGCTTATTGGTGGCATTTCAAGAAGTATAGAAAAGAGGTGACCGGTTCTGTGGGACACTTGAGAGCAAGACAGAAAGAGAGTGAGTGGTACATGGACACATCCACCCTGCCCAGGGGTCTTCCCCAGGGTGAGCTCTCCCTAACTGTCCTCTACTTCTCCACTCATTTGAATGCTAAAAATGACATCTTAATTTGATTTTTGAAAAACTACTCTGCTGTAAGTTCAGATGTGGTTTGAATGTATCCTCCAAATTTCATTGGAAGCTTGGTCCTCATTGTGGTAGTGTTAAGGCAGTTAGACCTCTAAGAGGTGGATCCTAATGCAAGGTAATCGGACCATGAGGTGAATACTCAGAAGCGATGAATGTAATTCTCACAGGACCTCAGTTAGTTCCTGCAAGAGTGAGTTACAAAAAGAACAAGGCTTGCTGGAATGTCTCTGGCCTCCCATGTCACCATATGATCTCTCCTTCTTACACATCCTCCCACTATGATGGCATCCAGCAACCATGCTATAGCCTCTGGCTATAACATGTGTTAGTCAACTTTCTATTGCTATAACAAAATACCAGAGATAAATTAACTTAAAGGAAGGAAGGTTTATTTTGACATACAGTTTTAGAGGATTTTTCCACAGTTACTAGGTCCTGTTGCCTTGGGTCTGTGGTGGCACAGTACATCATGGTAGAAGTGTATGGTGGTGGAGGTCTCTTCACCTCACAGCCATCAGGAAGCAAGAAGGGAAAAAGGAAGGGACCAGAGACCCTTCAGTGTCCTGCCCCAGTGACCATCACCAGAGCCGAGCAGATGCTGGTGCCATGTTCTTGACTCTCCATAACCATGAGCTAAATTAACCTCTTTGCTTATAAGTAATCAGGCTCAGGTATTTTGTGAGAGCAACGAAAAACAGACTAATAGAGTCATCTATGGCAGTCACTCTTCAGGGAAATGCACCATTCCTGCAGCTGCTGGAATCTGTCAGAATAGAGGAGGTTAGCTGATAACTCTTACTGTAATGGTTTTTGGATGAGTGCATTATCTCATGTGAAAAGCCGACATAATTCTTTTCTACTATAACCCACGTGTTCTTGGTCCCCAGCTCAGTTGGAAGGAACATCACATTACTTCAAGTTAAATAAAATCTAACTCTTAAGCCCTCACTCATCAGGTTGGTGGGAAATTCAATCTCAGTCATGATTCTGAGAGCCTTTCCAGCCCCTACGTTAATGCCAGAATCTAGTATCTTATTTGGAGGTTGGGTAACAGGAGAAGAGTCTTTTTGAGTCACTTCATGGCTCAAATGCTGATTTTTAAAACCTGTGGCCCTTCTGTTAGTGAATAGTACCATGTGCTGCTCGCACCTGTGGGCTGAGGGATCTTTCCTGAAAGCCACTATCCCACTGACCTCTGAGATTCCACACCCTTTCAAGGGTACTGGCAGAGGGTGGAGCCTAGGGACCTGTCAACTACATACAGGACTTGTCAAAACCCCTGCCACTTACCCAGTGGTAGTTGTGTTAAAATACTTGTGCAGATTCTTTAATATTCCTCTCCCTTTGAATATGGCCTGGGCTGGATGTCATGGGCTCAGTTGTGTCCTTTTCCGAATTCCTAAATTGAAACCCTAATCCCTAGTACTTCAGAATGTGACTGTATTTGGAGACAGGACCTTGAAAGAGGTCAGTTTAGACGAGGTCTTTAGGGTAGGCCCTAAATCTCGTCTGATCCATGTTCTTATAGGGAGGAGACAGCAGGACACGGACAGACAGAGGGGAGATCCTGTGAAGACACGAGGTGAGGAGGGCCATCCTCAAACTGAGGGTAGAGGCCCCACCAACATCGTGGGCTCAGTCTGGTGGCCTTCAGAACAGGAAATAAATTCCATGGGTTAAGCCACCCAGTCTGTTTGTTAACCGCGGCCTGAGAAGACACGCACTTGGTGACTCACTGCCAATGGACAGGTGCGAAGTAAAGCAGCGCGACTCTCCAGGCTGGGTTGGAAAGGGTGTCTCAGCTTCTGCCTGGCCCTCTCCCCCTGGGAAGATGCTCATCCTGGGACCCCAGCCGGCACATGGGGAAGAGGAAGTCCAGGCCACATGGGCAGCCCCAGCCGACAGCCAGTACATGCGAGTGAGTGAGGAGAACAGACCCAGCCCCAGCCTTACAACAACTTCAGCTGAGTGGAGGGAGACACATGCTGTTCCCACTGAACCTGGCCAAATTGCCAACTCAGGAACAAATTAAATGTTCTTGCTTCTAGCCATGAATTTGGGGGGGGGGGGCACTGTGTTTTAGATAAAAGGAATATCAGTCTTGAGGTATGGACGGCTTCTTCTGCTTCTCTAAACCTGTATTTCCTTTCCCCTCCTCCCCATTTGGCAAGATCCCATATATCTTTACCTTTAATTTGTCTTGTTATACAACTTAAGCTTTTCTTTCCGGGAGCAAGGGAGGAAGAAGGAGAGGTCTATGTCAATCAGCTTCTATATGAATCCATACCCACATTAATCTGTTCTCTCAATATAATTCAACTTTACTTCAGGTGAAGAATGAGATCTACATAAGTAAGCAGGTCACTGCATTTTTAGGAAAGGGTTATCACTATGTGCAGGGTCCCTATGTTAGTCACTTTTCTGTTGCCATAACAAAATACCAGAGATAAACTAACTTAGAGGAGGAAAGGTTTATTTGGACACACAGTTTTAGAGGTTCCCGTCCACAATTATTAGGTCCTGTGGTGGCATAACACATCATGGTAGAAATGTGTGGTGGAGGTCTCTTCACCTCAGAGCCATCAGGAAGCAAGAAGGGAAAAAGGAGGGGACCAGGGTCCCTTCAGTGGCCTGCCCCAGTGGCCTAACTTGCTTGCCCTAAGCCTCACCTCCTAAAGGTCCTCCCTCTCCCCAGGGCCACAGGCTGGCAATCGTGCCTTTAACACATGGGTCTTTGGGGAACATCTAAGATCCAATCCCCTTTGGCCACTTCTTTTCACACTCAATGCCAACCTTGAACTTACATTCGGCACCCCCAAACAAATCTAATTCCCCAAACACCAAAGAGTAACACAGATATCATCACAAGTGGAACTGAAGGGTGGAGAAAAGGTTCCATACCCACCATACAGGAAAACCGCTGTAAAAGATGCCTTCCGCCATCTTTTCCCTCTGCCATCTCCAGGGACCGGCCTCCACCCCTCTGACAGTGAGATCTCACCTCCTCTCATCTGACCGACTACATCCAGCAGAGTACGAAGCCCCAGGCAGCCAAACAGGAACAGCTTGTGGCTCCTGGAGCACGCCCCAAAGGCTTCCAGCAACTTCCAATCCCATTTTCATGTTGTTCCTCGTGTTACGCTTTTCTGTTTCTTTCCCTCAGAGCTCAAGGAAATTGGCAAGAGCCGCACTGTTTTTTCTGTGCTGCTCTGAACTCCCCCAGAGTCCTCCATGCCAAAGTCAACAGTGGGGTGGAGGCCCTGGAGCCGCCACTCTGCACAAGACATCCCAGTCCTAGGGCGGTGTCCTCAGCTGCACACAGCCCCAGCCAACAAGCCCAGGCAAGCACAGAAGGCCTATTCACAGTGAGTCTATCACCGTCGCACCTGCTAGAGGGAGGGGACTGGAGCGTAGTGCTGGACCCAGAGGCAGGCACACTTGAGCAATCAGGCCAGCGGGTGGCAACAAAGATGGTGGTTAGTGGAAGGAAGCCACCTCCCAGAGAGGAACCAAGATGTAACAATTCTAGCAGGAACTCACAGCTACCATTTGTGGTGCTAAAAACTTACTATGTGACAGGCGACATGCTAAGGGCAATACATATATCCTCAATGAATACTCTGAGCAACCTTCATTACTCCCACTTTACAAGTGATAAACCTGCGGTTCAGAGGACTTACCCAAGACATCCTTATTATGCCTTAGTACCAAACCAATACCAAAGGAATCTGGTCCAAGAAGACTCTCCCCAAGAAGAGCTACTGTTCTTGAGCACCACTTCTTATGAGCTAACCCGTTAAGGTGAAGTCTGTCTCTTATTGCACACATCAGCCCTGTGAGGAGAGAGTGCTCATCTTCCTTTCAGGGCCAATTGAAAAGGATCCAAAGGGTGGGCAGGGAGCAATAAGCATCATAGGGTGAAATGGAATCCTGAGTGCAGGGTGGGCAGGTAAGTTTGAGAGGGTTTGTGAGTCACCCCCAGAGGGTCAGCAGGCTGGCTTTTAATGTGTTCACTTTTCAGAGGTCACTCTTTTATTGACTGTGCAACCAAGAACAGTTGAAACCTCCTCCTCCCCATCTGACCACACAACTATGAGACTTTTTTTAGTTTCTTTCCTGCATTTTAATGCCACTCTCTGAAGAATGCCTACTGTGGGGTCGAAATCCCTAAAGGATTTCTGTAGCATCTAATGTGCAACTCCAAAGTTGGTCTTCCCAAGGTGGAAGCCAAGTTTCATGCCCCCAGTGGCAGAGGACAGCGCAGCCCACCTTGCATTCCTCCCCCGGGGGAGTGAGGGTACCCCTGCTATTAACTGTGTGAAGGGTGACTCTGCCCATCTCTTTCCTGTGTCCCCACACACTCACCAGCACTAACATCTTTGCCAACTGAAGATTGGATTACTGTCTAATTTGCATTGCAAAATAAATCTTTTGCACTGCGGAGCACAAAATAAGCTCAAGTTCAACACATAACGTCAGGTGCACACCATCTACATGGTGACAGTGTTTAGGACTGTCAAGATGCACGGTGTAAAGGTGACTTTGATCAAACCCTTGCTAAGTGCCACATACTCTGATGAGCATTTTCTATAACTCAGGTACCATGGGAGGGGGGGGGGTGGCGACTGTCACTGCCCTATTCACAGAGGAGGAAGCAGACAAAGGAGCCTGAATGGGGATTACAGCTAGTAGGTGTGAGCAAGGAGAATCAGTGGGAGGCATTTGGTGGCCACTCCATCGCTCCTCTGGCACTCACCTTGGTGTGACTCCAGGCAGGCAGTGTCCTCTCTCTGAGCCTCAGTTACTCATCTTTAAAATATTGGAAGCTTGCCTGGTTGCTGTAAAGACCAAATGAGAGGATGGAGAGGGAGAGATGAAGGAGTAAGCAGAGGAGGGAAGGAGGTGAGGAAAGAAAAGGGAAGGGGAGACAGAAGGTGAAATCCCCTCATGAAATGTGACAGGAGCTAACTATTCAGTGCTCTGATTACTCTGGTGGAAGGCGGCGTTTTTGTAGCGATTTCAGGACAAGTGGGTGTAGAATGTAAGCCTGGTCACTCCCCATCCCTGGGTTCCCTCATTAGCAAATGAATGGAGTCAATTACCCCTAAAATGTCCACAGAGCCAAAGCATGCATCACATCAGAGCCAGTGTGGCCCCAGCCCCTACTCTCCCTCCTCACCCCTCTCTTGCTGCCTTCACCACCTGAGCACCAGGTGGGCCACCAGCTGCCAGTGACACTTGCAGGTGCAGGGAAGCCCCGCAGCTGCTCAGGACAAAGGCTCAGCACCCAGCAGCACCACTTTGTTAAAGGTGGGGCATCCTCTTTGGTTTTCAGGGGACTCAATCAGGGGACACTTTATGCTCCCTGAATGATCTTGAGCATCAGTAGGTGGAACTCAGGGAGCAGCTGCTCTGTTTACCTGCTTTGTGAAAACATCACAGCAAGGAACTCGGCCCTGCTCTCTGGAGACACCTGCTGAGCTGATCTTAATTTCAGGGGGAGGAGGCAGTGGCCTTTGTTGTGTTTTCTTAAGGGTGATAGAAAGGCTTTTCTTGTTCCCCAGAAAATCCTCTCTTCTCAAGCCTATTAAGGAAGGTTGACTTGCTCCTGTGATCAATTAATTCTTCCTTTTTCTTTTCTTTTTTCTTGTCTTTTTGTTTAGTACTGGGGATTGAGCTTAGTCATGCTTTAACGCTGAACTACATCCCCGACCCTTTTTACTTGAAGACAGTGTCTCCCTAATTTGCTGAGGCTGACCTTGAATTTGTGATCCTCCCACCTCAGCCTCCTGAATCCTTGCGATTGCACATGTGTGCCGCATTGGCCCGGCTTTCATTAATTCTTCAGAACTAGACTCTGACCTCTTTTTATAAAACTACTCTGAAAATGCAAACCCAACGATGGAGATCGTGCCCCCTCGTACCAATGACCACCAGGCTGCTGGCTTTCCTTATTCTGTCTATAATAGCCAAGGTACCTATCCAGAGGGGAAACCATGAGGGAACCCCAGCTCAAAAGCAAGAATAGGAGGGGTGGTTGAGATTAGCTGGCATGTCCCACATTAAAGGCATCATGCCTGGCACAAAGATGGCACTAAATCAAAGGGAGGTGGCAGGAAGAAGCTGCAGCATGGGATTTATTGCTGCTCATGTCAGAAGAGATGAGGAAAAATAAGGCCACTTAGTCCCTGGAAGGGGAAGGCATGCTGGAAGGAAGAGAGAGGACAAAGGAGACCAGCCACAAGCTCAGCTTGAGGCAGGCTTCAGCATCTGGCCTCACACACAGAATTCCTACTCTCTGAATCCTCCTGAGAATTCCTTGAAATGGGTCCTTCTATTAGCCCCATTTATGGAGGAGAAAACTGAGGTTCAGAGAGTCAATGCAACTTGCCCTAAAGTCAGGTGGCCGGGAGGCCACAGAGCCAGAACCCTAACCATCTGGGTCTCACCCCAAAGCCCAGGTGAGAAACTCAGTCCCTCTCCCTGACTCCTGCAGCCATGAGGTCACCAACCTGCCCCCTCCTTCAATTGGGGGGGGGGGTTGTGGGGGAGGTGCAGAGATTGGGGAGGGCACTCAGCTCTTCTCCAGGATCTAAGGACCGTGACCCTGCAGCAAGCAGACAAGCCCGGGTCCAGGCAGGGCTAGATGTGAAGCCCAGCTATCTGCCTCATTTCCTCCGGCTGCCGGCAGCCAGCACAGGAAATTAAAAGCAACTCATAGATCACAGAGCGTGGCACCAAGTGATCTCAGACAGCACCCATCCCCCGGCCCTCCCGCTTCTCCTTGGGCAAAAACACAGCTCTAAGCTGTTGGTGGCTGAACTTGTACAAGGAGCTGCAGGGCACCCACGCCCCAAAGGCAGACAAGGAGTCCTTCCCCTCAGAGGCCCAGAAAATGAAAAAGCAGGGCCTCCCGGGGAGGGTGGAGTTGTCTGTGTGGGGTGTTCTAGAAGGAGATGGGAAAGCGCTGTCCCCTGGCGGGAAAGCCGAGGTCAGAGGCAAAGGGAGGCCCATTTTTCCTCTCTATCCCTCTTTGTATGCCGAAAATGTTTGCCATGTGCTGCGTTGACTATTTTCACAAGCAATAACTATTTTAAAGATGAAATAGAATAAGGGTAGAGATGGAGAGACACTCCTACCTCTTGAGGAAGGGGAAGGTTAGAAAAGATTCCTTTCTGGGGATTCTCTTGTTTGAAGTGAATGAACAGGTGACAAAGAAAGGGGAGGCGATTCCAGGTAGAGGGAACAGCTGGAGCAAAGGCTAGGATGGGGGGTGGGGCTGGCAGGGCCAGGGCGCCACGTAGAAGGTAGGGCCCAACACGGGAGGACAGGGGACTCCATTCTCAGCCCTGCCCTTTTCCTCCATTGGCCGGCCCCTGCTGGTTAGTTCTAACCAGCAGCCCACTGAAAATATAACTAATTCGAATAAATTTTTAAAAATGCATTCCTGGAGAGCACAGGAGACAATGTCACCTGCTCAACCCTTATGAGTCAGCATGTGCAGAGTCAAGGTACCTATCCGTGGGCCTGAACATGGGGTGTTTCTGTGGGCCTGGCATCCCCTCTGTGGAGTTTTCTGGAAGAAGTGTCCCCTTTCTTTCCTTCATCAAATCTCTTTGAGACAATGGTCAATGGTGACTTCCCTAATCCATGCGGCCCCAGCCAATCATGTGGGGAGGTGACCTTGAAGGGGTCCATGCCTCCTTAACATGGCAAACCACTAGGCCAGTTCACCCCCGGGGTCCCTGGACTGGTGTCCAGTCCACTAGTTCCAACTCACCAGGACCTGGCTGATGGACTTCCTTTTCAGTTCTGTGAACCACTGAGAATACTCCTGAGAGATTTTTTTTACTGACATTTTAGCCACAATTTCTGTTACTTAGGACTAAAGAATCCTAATGAATGCCCCTATTCTTTGAGGGTTAAATAAAGGTGGGTTTGAGACCCCAACCTGCATGCAACAGACAAGTTCCATTCTCCTCCTGGAGAATTTCTGTCATCTCTCACTGTGATCCCTTGATTCCAACAAATTACTTCAGTTTGGGGATGGTCCACAAAGCTGTGTGGGTTTTCTTTGCCAATATAAACAAGGTACTCAGCAATTTTTCCTCAATTTCTCTTCTCTCCTCTACCCCAAACCCACTAGAGGTTCTTGTGCATGAGGGTGAGGAGGGAGAGATCTTTATAGAAGACAGAGAAAGATTTACAGCACACATGCACATGCACTTGCGTGCGTGTGCGCACACACACACACACACTCAAAATGTGCTAACAAATATCAGACACCCCATTCTTAAAAACTTTCACCAATGCAGATTCCAGATTCTACTTTGTCCTCTTCTCCTTTTTTTCCTTTCTTCTTTCAAATCCCCTCATCCAAGTTCCTCATTTATTTTATGCCCCAAACACCCGTTCTCTCTCTGTCACTTTGTCTCCTGAAACATTGCCTTCTGAGTTTTAAGACAGTTCTTCCCCCAAGAAAGAATTCTGGGGCTGGATGTTAATATACCTTCCACAACGATTTCCCACATCCCCCTACATGATTTCTACAGGAGATGAGAGCCGGCCAAATGACCAGCTGTGGTCCCTCCCAGGCATACAAGCAATGATGCTTAGGGGCAGGAAGGGTCCCTGCCTTTTGTTCTACTTTAATTCAGGCTCAAGTAGATGGGCAATCACCCGGCAGGAACTCAGGGCCCTTTCATGGGCCACAGTCATTGCTCTCTAGAGGCAGAGAGTCCTCTAAGGGAGCAAGCTTTGGGAATCAGAAGTGGGCTGAGGACACAGCTGGGGACCAGCATCGGTCCTGGACACAGGGGGTGAGTGGTTGGCATCTGGGCTCATCCTCTGCTGGATCCTTCCTTTGTCACTTTTGTGTATAGGTCTGGTCACTGGACACTTAGACTCCTAAGGATGTGAGCTCTTCTGGGTGCTACCCAAGCAATGATCTCAGTGTTAGACCCAGCGTGGGCGCTTGATCCATCCTTGAAGAATTAATATATTCATTCTCCAGACCTCAGAGTTTTCACTAATCATTCAGCCAATAAACATGTACCAAACTCCTTGTCTATGCCAAGCAGTGGGGAAAAAAAGCAAAACAAGACCCAACTTTTGTTCATAAACATCTAAGATGCTAGCAGGTTATATAGGGAAAAACATAGTCATTCAAAAGTAGGATAAGTTCCAGGTCTTATATGCACTCATCAAATAGCTAGAGAGAACTTTCTATGGGCCTTCTTTGTCAATTCCCTGGAATTCAGGGAAAAAATAAAACACATCTCTATAAAGAAACACACACAAACAAACATCAACAAAAACCAACCACCTGTGAATTTGAGGGCGTGTTAGGTGCCTGGAGGACAGGGTAAATGGACAGGAGAAAATTCACAAGCACCTAACACAATGTTCCAGCAGATGAGTCACTCAGCAAGTATTTGCCGAATGAATGTTGATGAAAACAAATAATTACAGAGCGTGCCATGACAGAAGCCAAAGGACTGGCCGTTTGGAAATCAGAGAACATCTTCAAAAGGGAGATGGCATCTTGCCTGAGCAAGAATGTGCCAGAAGCAAGAGAGAGGACAGGGTTTCAAGAATAAGGACCAGCACCCACAAAGGCTCTGGGGTGTAGAAGAGTATGGAGAACAAGCCAATGGAGGATGCTGTGGAGGGGGGAACAACCTGGTGGGGGGTGACAGGGTCTGATAGAAATGTCTGGGCTGCATCCTTTAGGGTCTCAGACTCCACTCTGACAGTGAGACGCCCTTAGCTCTGTCTCCTGGTGGGCTGGTAGGCCAGTGCTACTTCCACGTGCCTTGCTGCCCCAGTAGATGATGCAAGTCACTACTCACTACAGAACCCAGCAGACCTTAGGTTCAAATCCCAACTCTGCCACCTTTTAACAGGGACATGGTGTGGGAAAGCAGTGGAACCTCTCTAAGCCTCAGCAGCTTCATTCTCAAAGCAGGAATCATAATATTCATGCCCAGAGGAGGGCTGTAAGGATGGAGTAAGGTGAGGCACATAAACCCTTAATAGAGGCCCTGGCTCGCGAACAATATTCTTTAAATGGTGGTTTCCTTACTGTCGTTATAATAACAATTATCACTACTGTCATTCTCTTTAGAATACGGTTGCTTCTCATCAATCCCCTACTGGAAAGTTAATTTCGAGGACCACTTTTCCCATATCAATCATCTCAATAAGCTGAAGAGAATTTAAGCCACTCATTGGAGGGAGAGTATGGTTTACTCATTTTGGATTACTCTAGAACATGAATCCCTACTTTCCTGATTTACCCTCAGAAGCCTGAAAGTCAGAGAGACTAAACGGTTGCCGCTAGTCCCTCTGTTGCATAGAGAAAGAGGGTCCTCCAAAGCTCCAGATCCCCGCCGGTGCCCCTCTAAATGGAGTGACTGCCATTTAACTCTGTTGCGGGGGAGACAAGGCCAAAATTAAATCAATTTCCAATGCCAGACTCCCAAAGCCAGCTCCTCCAGAGGACCCACCCTCGCCTGGGCTCTGCCCTCCTCACTAGGCCTGAAGGGGCTGGATTGGCTTTCTCTCTCTTTCGGGATCCTCCACAGGCCTGCTGCTCACATCTGAGGACAGAAGCTGTCCTGCCTTTCTCCTGACCCAGAGGAGGAGAGGAGAAGCCCTTCCTAGCCTGAGGGGGTTTACAGACCTGGGGAAAGGCCAGAACCACCACGCTGCCCCAGGAATGCTGTTGCTTCCCTGGTCCCTCATCCCCAGCAGGGGCTGCCACTCACCAGGACCTCACCGGAGCACAGGGCTGTTTCTCACCAGCAGGCCCCGCCTGTCACTTGGAGTCAGCTTCTCTTTCTGGGAGTGGCTTCAGGCATCCCCGATTTCCCAGAATTCCCCCCTTGGCCCTGCTGGTGTCTCTCCTCTGTAAAAGCAGCTCGAGGGGGATCTCAGCAGGACAGCAGCAGCTCTGCTTTTCCTGGAGCTTGCCCAATGGCTCTCCAAACCCTTGTCAGAGGGCTGTACCAGGAGGACTCAAGTGGCCTGCACCAGTGACACAAAGCTCTCAGCTGCTCTTCTCTCCCCTCTGGGAGACTCAAATGCCTGCCATGCCCAGTTGAATTCAAACATCTCCTTATGCAAAAGGAGTTATTTTTTTGTGTCCTGGCCTCCTGCTCATCACTGATCCCACTACAGTTGAGAAGCTTAACCATAACTAACCAGGCTGAGGGCCCAAAGGGAGCTGGTGGTCTGTTCCAATAGGAGCTCCTTATGGCATGGTGACTGACCAAGTGAACCAATCAAATCCTCTCTCATGTTCTACCTTATTCCCCCAAAGACATATGAGGACCTTCTGTGCACCAAGTACTGTGTTTCATTCCAATGATATAAATGTAGAAGGGATTTTGTAGCCATGGATTTTCTTATCTTTGGTACGAATTCAATATATGACTCAGTTTCTTATCAGTAATAGACTAGCGGTCAGGATTTTGTTGTGTCACAGTTCTCATCTACAAGATAGCTATTACTTTAAAGAAGCCCACTGTGGAGAGCCATCCACAGACGACGCCTGAGGACCTTTTCAACATCATAGCCAGTGAGTGGGAAAGTCTGGTATTGGGAACTTACAGTGACACTCCTGCTGTTAAGATGGCCCAAGTACATGTGAACTCCCCGCCAGCTCTGATCAAAAAGGTCCCTCATGCCTCAGGGACAGGACCACTGCGGTCACATAGATACACAGCCTCTCAGAGATGGGTGTAAACTGCCAAGATGACAACCAGCCTGTTGACTGGCAAGACATCAGGAAGCAAGACTCCACCCCTGAAACTTATCCCCACCTTTGATGTACCCCTTAAATAAACCATGGGAGCCATTTTTTAACTGTACAGCTCCAGTTCCTGTGTGGGCTGGACCTAGCAGTTACTCTGCATTTAAAGCTATTTTTCTGACTTTTTCTTTTATTTCTTCAGTAATTATTTCAGACTTTATTTTCTCAGGTGACTTACACCCTCTTGGGCAGGAGAAAGGATCTCCAGCATGTGCTGGTGGCCTCGCGATAGTCCACGAATTTGTTAGGACCTTAGACTTCAAGGAACAGAAACCTAACTCAATCTGGCCTAAAGAAAAATCAGAATTCACTGGCATGTGTCTATGAAGGCCAGAGCTGTCCTCAGAAAATCCAATGATGACTTCTCTCCCCACCTCCTTCTTCAGTCCCTCTTAGCTCTCTGCTCCTTTCCATGTCTGAACTCAGTCTTTCCTAACTACAAGAGCAGGAGACACAGCACAGGCAGCTCAAGGCTGCATCAATTTGCATTAGCAGCTCCCAAGAAGAATCCTTTCTCACTCACAAGTAAAATTCAAGGGAAGAACACCAATAAACCAAACTTGGGTCATGTGACCAGACTGAGCCAATCACTGTGGTCAGAGGCAGGAGATACCATGATTGGTCAAGTCTTGGTCACAGGACCCCCCCTTAGCCCATCAGAACCATAGAGGGCAAAAGAAGAACAGCTCCCCCA
The DNA here is from genome assembly GCF_021218885.2 of Marmota monax. Taxonomy (NCBI): domain Eukaryota; kingdom Metazoa; phylum Chordata; class Mammalia; order Rodentia; family Sciuridae; genus Marmota; species Marmota monax. The sequence goes on from NW_026693806.1 coordinate 824,158, forward strand.
CCTGGAGGACATGGGAAATGGACCTCATGTTGAATATGAGGACGGGAGGAAGCAAGGGAGAAATGGTGCTTATACCAGGAGAATAAAAGGAAAAGTTGCTGTTCCACAAAAGATAATGTAGTAGGAGGGAATTTACCAAAGAGTAATTAGCTTTGGGATTGTTTCTAATGGCCAGCTTATTTAGAATATGTAAAATATGAATATTTTAAAAAATACAATGAGCTGGCAATTTATATAGGATACATGGATGTAGTGAGTTGGGTTTCCCTCCATGTACAGAAGAGGGCACCGATGCTCAGAGAAATTACCAGAAAGAAAAATAAATAAATCTCACTGACAGCCCATGGTTAGTATGCTCAAGAGCTGGGACATAAACCCAGCTTGCTCGACTCCAAAGCTTGTACTCTACAAGTCTAATCTGCCTGCCAAAGGCAAAATGTAGCCCAGAAGAAAGGTGGAGAGGTGAACAATAAGTTCCTCCTCTATTTATAGACAGAGAACACAACCAGAGAGCCCCAAAGGGCACAAGCGCCAAGAATGGAATCAGTTTTTCCAAGTCCTTCATGAGGACATTCTTTGCTTCCAAAGTCGAGGTGGCACCGGAAAGCCAGATTACACATCAAGAATGCCAGGGCAGCCAGGGAAATGCAGCGAAGAAAGGACAGTGAATCCAGCAGCCAGGGCTCATTAGTGGCCTGCAAGCAGCTGCTTCAGGGCCACATATTCAAATCCAGCATTTAAAGAGGTTTCCATGAGCAATTGGCTGAGAAATGGAGGCTCCAAAGGTAGGTCTCATTGGAGATGTTTGACAATAAATATGGTGATGTCCACATGTTCTATAGTTACAGGAAAGCAGTACTAGAAGAAGAAGGGTTAGATAAAATCAGAGTATCATAAAAACAGTGTTCATCTGTTATTTGTAGATAAATAGAACGATGCTAGAAAACCAGTGAAACTCCACATTGTGTATGACCACAAGAACAGGATCCTCATAGAATAAGTCATGCTCCATGTATGTACAATATGTCCAAATGCTCTCCACTGTCACGTATATCTAAAAAGAACAAATTTAAAAAGTGGGGGGAAAAGTGCTAGAAAAAATTGTAATTAATGAAAGAAGGAAGAACCCAAATTAACTTGACCAGTTGAGACCTAGACTTGGAAAAAGTGAATCCGGATCACAACAGGGCTTTTAGTAGGTTTTGTCTTCCTGACACTATTTTCTCACTCTTTTCTTCAGGTAACAGATGCATCCTGGTGACCCCATGGGCTATTGGATGCTTGTGATACTTCACTACACCAGGTACAGTCCTTGGTTGACTCAGTGTGACTCAAGACACACCAGCCAGTCCTCCAGGATTGACAAATGGATGTTGGGAGAGAGCTATCCTCTCCTTCCACTAGGTCGCCAAGCTGGGGTCACACAGCTGGAGACTTTATAGGCAGCCCCAGGCTTCATTGACTCAGAATTGCAATAACTGAGGCAAAAGAGCTTTCTCTCCCCTCAGCACCCATACATAAAATCCGTCTTCCCTGGCCCTGTGACGGTAGCCAATTCACAAATAGGAGAGACAAGCCACTCTAGAGAGGAAGAAGTGGAGAAAAAGAAAGGAAAGAAGCAAAAGGCTTCAAAACCCTGATTCTAGCCCTACCTGCTCTCCATGTTGGACTCCCCTTTATTTCAAATTAGGTTTCTGTAGCTGGCAACCAAAACACAACTCACTAATATAATAATATAATTCCCATCCACACCTCAATTAGTGGGATAGGGTACCTGTAAATAGATAGGAAAACTGTGACCTGCCAGAACCTCTAAGAATGAATATAATTAAAGAAAAAAAAAAGGCACTGGCCCTATCCTCCAAGAGTTCAGGGTCACAGGAAGTTCCTTTGCTTTCCTGCTTTGAATTAGAAATTCCTCATAAATGATGGTATGTCAGTGTCCAACATATGCACGGTGGGGGTGAAGATAAGAAGAATCTTTCATAGTTACAACCCTCTTCCAAGAGAGAATTAGGACTGGGTGCAGTGGCACACACCTATAATCCCAGAGGCTTGGGAGGCTGAGGCAGGAGGACCAAAGCCAGCCTTAGCAACAGGGAGGTGTTAAGCAACTCAGCAATACTGATACCCTGTCTCTAAATAAAACACAAAGTAGTGCTGGGGATGTGGCTCAATGCGGAGTGCCCCTGAGTTCATTCCCCAGTACCCTCCCTCCCCGCCGGAATAAAAGAGAGAATTAAGAGCACAAAATTTATCTAGGAGACCTGAGAAGTACACATAGAACTGGGGACAGTGTTCAGAGCTTTGTGGTTTCCCACTGAGACCTCAGACCTGTGGAGCCTCTCAGTGGGCTTCTATGTCCTCCTGTCTCCACTATCCTTTCCTCTTTCCTGGGAGTCCCTGGTCTTCGTGGGCTTTGGGGCTCCTCTGTCCTACCTCCAGGATTCCCAGAATATCAGTCTTATTTGTTCATTTCCACAAGTTCCTGGAAAGAGCTGAGCCTGGCTTCCTGGAGGATGGGAATCCAGGCCTGTTAGCATGGCATCTAAGTCCAACAAAGTTTTACCTGGTTGAGGATGCCATTGCTCCTCCCACAGCACCACCCACCAGCTGCCACACATGGAGATCGGTCTCTCTCTCTCTCTCTCTCTCTCTCTCTCTCTCTCTCTCTGTCTTACCAAAAACATTCTCCCAAACAGAAGGGCAGAGTAAGAAGTAAGTTGGAGAGGGACACCTACCCCAGGAGCAGCCTCCGGATTATACCTCTCCGCGGGCCACAGTGTGGGACCAACTGGGAAACCTAGGCCGTTTCATTACCTCCACAAACACAACAGCCTGTCGGATGCTTGGCACAGCTCTTACAAACTATTCCAGTTACATAAGACAACTATTCAGTCTCATTTTTTATAATCCTACTCTGCAAGATTTTCTTTACATGAAAGGAGAGATTTTAAATTGATGCATTCCATTGGAGGATAGAATCTTTTCCAGTTCCAACACCCTGTACTGTCTCATAAATGCTGCTGGTTAAGAAGTTTTATAGCCTTTCACATTTGGCTGCGTGTTTTAAAAACCTTAAAATTTTACTAATTTTTCTACCCAGCAATTTAATTGCAGAGTATGGACTGGCTCTACCACTTACCAGCTATGGATTTAATTTCTCTGAGTCTCAGACTTCTCAACCCTAAAATAGGAATAATATAGGAGTACCTACATCATAGGCTGACTTTGAGGATTAAAGAAAATAGATGGAATGCCTAAGAATCATGTGTAATATCTGGTTACATGCCATATAAATGCCACCTACATAAGTACTTGGAGGTTAAAATTGGAAATGCATTTCATTATTATTTTAATTGACAAATTTTATAAAAATATGTAATGAAAGGTTTTTGGTGAAAAAATAATTATGTGCATCTATACAATGGAAAATTACCTAGCCATTTTAGCAGAACATTTAATTATATAAGAAGATGTTCATAATATATTGCTAGTACAAAAAAAAAAAAAAAAAACCAGCATTTGAACTGGGGTTGTGGTTCAGCAGTAGAGTGCTTACCTAGCATGTATAAGGCGCTGGGTTCAATCCTCAACACCATGTAAAAAATAAATAAATAAAATGAAGGTATTCTGTCCAACTTTTTAAAAGCAGTGTTCAAGTGCAGTTGGATCCAAATAGTAAAATAAAAACGAAAGGGAATGCTTTTAAAGTATTACTGGTAGATAACTCCAATTGATGGTTCGACCTCACCAGCCAATTGGAATTCAGTTGGGAACTTAGAAAAGATGTGGGATCCCCTGGCTCTAGCAGTTCTGATTTCACTAGCCTGCTCTGGGACCTGTGCCTCAGGACTTTTGTTTTCTTCTGCATGCCTGTTTTTCTTCCCCAAGTCTTCTAAGATAAAAATGCATCACTTTTACAATTAGAAATTAAAACGTAAATGCTATTTAAAAAGCAAGTCAATTACCCCCATGAGGCGTCTGACTAAGCAGTTCTATCAGGACTGGTCCACCAGAGCATTTTCTCCCGGGGAGAGCTGGAGTTTGGTAGAACAGGGGGAGCAGACTGAGTCACTGCCCTGGAGAACAGTCCTGGGGAGGGCTCTGGGGAAGCAGGACTCCGGGAGGGTAGGGACATTGGCTGCCTGAGGGTCCAGCGCAGGGACTGAAGAGGACCCCCAGGCAGGCTTTGCTGGCTGAGCCACTGTGCGCAGGTGGCTCTATTGTTGATGGCCCTTGCTGTCTGAGACCTTGCTCGGTACGTGTTGTGATATTTCTGGAGGTCAGCATCCTGTTTTCTGTTTTCCAGCACACCGTCTTGATAAAGGCTGGGAGAAGCTGGTACAACAAGAGGGCAGGCAGCAGAAGGTCTTTGGCTGCTAAAAAATGTAACTGACAAAAACATCCAGGGCTGTTTGCATTTTTCTTCCTCCATGTCTAGCGTTAAATGCCTTGGGTTTGATGATGGAGCTTCTTCAGCAGATATTGCATTTTTATTTTTCCCATTCATTCAGCAAGTTCTTATTGAGCACTTATTATGTGCCAAGTCATGTACCAAGGGCTTTCAATCATTTAGTTCCTATTCAGATCCTTAAATGACTCAGGTATTGTTATTAGCTCATTTTTTTTTTTTTTGCAGATAAAGATTTGAAGTTCCAGGAAGTTATTGGTCCAAAGTCACCTAGCAAGTTGTTAATCGTCGCCATCGTCATCAGACTGGCTGCTATTCACTGAGGACCTCCTCTGCACCAGATTCCAAACTACGAGCTTTATACCCACTTTGTGCTTGCTAAGGTGTCACCTCCCAGTGGCTCTCAGAGGCAGGGACATTATTATCTCCCCTGTTTTGTAGATGAGGACACTTAGAGAGAGGCAGAATAACTCACCCAAGCCCACATAGCTTGTAGGCAATGGGAAAGGACTTCTATCCAAGTGTGTTAAACTCTTCAATTCCTGGTCTTCAACCCTAAGTCACATTTCTCCACTGCTTAACAACTGAGCCTCAGAAGTCAGATTTGATGCCTTTCCTATACAAAACATTTAAGATACATCAATTACAGATGTTCACCTCAGTCTGTCTTAGCCTTTTCTCAACATCAAGGTTTCTACATCCTACAAGCAGATCATATAAGGAGCTGTGTTGTGGTTTGGTTGTGAGGGGTCCCCCAAAAGCTCATGTGTGATACAATGAAATAATTGGGTTGAAAGAATCTTAACCCAATCAGTGATTTAATCCCCTGATAGGTATTAACAGAGTGGTAACTGAAGTGGTAAGGTGCGGCTGGAGGAGATGGGAATTGCAGGGTGGCTTTGGGTATATATTTGTATCTGGCGAATGGTGTCTTTCTCTGCTTCTTGATCATGAAGTGAGCTGTTTCCCTCTGCCACACACTCCACCATGATGTTCAACCTCAACTGGGGCCCCAAGGAATGGCTCCTGCTGTCTATGGATGGAGACCTCTGAAACTGTGAGCCCTTAAATAAACCTTTCCTCCTTACAGTAGTTCTGGTCGGGTCCTTTGGTCACAGCAGTGAGAGAGCTGTCTGAAACGAGCTGGAATCCTACTCCAGCCTAATTTGCCTTTTTATACATCTAATTCTAATTCTCTTTGTAACTATTATTTCAGGCATATGCCCATTATCATCCAAAGAGCCATGGCAGTAGAGAATTATGAGAAGATGAAAGACAAGACAGGAAAAGGGCACCTGCCAGTTGCCACGGTAAAATGTTCAAAGGGAGCAGGAGGCAACCATTAGCATTCAGTTTAATGGTGTGCTTAGCACCATCCATAACTGCAAGTATGTTTACCGCTTCATATTTCCTTCGTGAGCTGGAGCCACAAATCTCACTGTCCATATTGAAAGCGAGTTAATGGTTCTAATTATACTTGGGCTCCCGTCATTCCTCAACCAAGGATGGGGCGATCAGAGATCCCCCATTACCCCAAACTCTGTGAGCAGATACCTCAGACCTTGGTCTCACAGGATAGGCCACTTACCACCCCATGGTTCCTGATGATTCTGAGCTGCCAATGATGTGGTGCCGAGCACCCCCACACTGAAACAAAAAGAGGCCACATCTTGCCCCAGGAGCACTTCTTCCGGATGCTTCCCATTTAAATGGCACATTACAAGCTGTTTACCCATCCAGCACAGCAGTGAGGAAGCACCATTGCCCACGCACTGCAAATGGAGATACTGAGATAAAGAAATAGCACCTGGAACGTGAGTCAGCCACTTCCACAGAGAGAATGGAAAAGTTGCTAAACATGCGAAGTTTGCTACAGGGCTCCCAACTTTATTCTTCTGCCCTGGGTGATCCTCGAATCTAAAAATCTATCAGGATCACCTGGGAGCTGTGACTCCATTCTAGATAAGTGCATCCAAAACTTGGCCAGGGGCCAGGGACCAGGCATCTCTGTTTCACAGATGCCGCTCCGGTGAGGGGGCAGCTGGGCTCAGGAGGCACAGGAGTAGTAATAGCGGCAGCTTTATAAGGTTGCCCAATGGCTTGAATGTGTGCCCCCAAAATATGTGCTGGAAGTTGAATCTCTAGTGCAACAGTGTTGGGACATGGGAGGTATTTAGGTCCCAGGGGGCTCTGTCCTTATGGAGGGACTAATGCTGATTATAAAAGGACTCAGGTCTTTTATGAGTTCTACCTCATCCACTCACATTTTTGCTCACCCTCCTCCCTACTGCCATATGATGGTGCACAATATGGCCCTCACCAAACCCCAGACCTCAGTAGATGCCAGCACCAGGGACCTTGGACTGACCTGCTACTAGAACTATGAGTTGAGCTCATGTCTGTTCATTGTAAACTACCCAGGCTCAAGTATTCTGTTGTAGTAAGTAATACTAAATAGACTAAGGTTGTCAAGAAAATAAAGTCCCTGATATACATGTAATGCCAGACAAATGGCAGGCGAGACGGGTGGGTATCCATGATCTAAACTGTTTCCTACAGAAGCGGAGGGGAAGGGCTGTCTCAGACAAGTGCGTTTCCTTGTGGGCGAGTGGAGTGATGTCCAGCTTTACATTCTCAAAACTGTTGAAAACACATAGTGAGAGAGTGCTTTTTTTTTTCCTCCTCTTTTAATGAGAAGGAGTCCTAATTGAGAGGCAGCAACAAGGACTTCAGACAGTACTTGAAGAAGATGAACAGCTCTGACCAACCCTGCCCTTCCCATTTCTGAAAATACCAGTTCTGAAAATGCCAGGCTAAGTATTCCAACACCCAGATGCCCGCTGGGAAGACGAGCAGAACCCTGCAGCTATTTGGTTTGGGTCCACTTAGATAGATTCAGAAAATGGCTCTGTTTTTCCAGGTTCCCTGCGTGCATGTGGTTGCCTCACAGACAGCATGCATTGAGTGCTTGCTGTATGCAAGAGCCAAGTCATTTTCCTCTACAAACTGTCTTCTCATTTAATTCTCAGGGACCCTAAGATAGGTAATATTTTAAGAAAGTGAGCGAGGTTCAAAGAGTTTAAGTAACTTACCCAAGATTACACAGGAAGTGAAAATATTGGAACTTAAACTCTACAGGCTTCACCCTTCATCAATATACAGTGCTCCCTCACAGGATTTGGCTGGACAGTAAATCATGGTGATTATTCCATGGCCAGTGGATTGCAAAGGCTGACTTGCAAGCAGGCTCCATCCCCACACTCCAGCTCAGAGCCTGTCACCTGCCCCCACTGCCTGACCCTTTTTTATTTTTATTTTTGTCAGTTTTTGTGTTGCTGTGACCAAAAGACCTGACAAGAACAACTTCAGGACAATTTCAATTTTGGCTCATGATTTTAGAGGTTCAGGGTCAGCAGATTCCACGGTTCTGGGCCCAAGGTGAGGCAGAACATCATGGCAGATGGGCATGGTGGAGGAGAGAAGCTCAGTACTCAGTAGCCAGGAAGGAGAGAGAGATTCTGATCAGATGCCCACTCTCATAATCTAATCATTTTACCTCTGACCATTCTTGCATTGTCTCACACATGAGCTCTTAGGGGACACCTCATATTCAAACCAGAACACCTTGCTTTCACTGAAAGGTGAACAGTAGCCTCTTTGGAGGCCCACAGAAATATCAGGTGATCCAGAGCCCCTCCAGCACCATGAGGACAGCTCAAGAAGCAGTATCACAAGGTTTCCAAGACTCTTCAAAGCTGTTCGTATTTGAGATTGCATTCCAGCCTCTACACAAGCCTGTAACAGATGTGTTCCCATTCAAAGAAAAGTGTAGCAAGAGGAAGTAAAAAGTCGGGTCAGCAAAGAAGGAGAACATTTCTTTCTGCCCCTCACTCTTCCCCCTCCTTTTTAACCTGTTGCCTCTATTGATCATCCTTAGGGAGATCCATACAATATAGTGTAAGAGCCTAAAATAGGTGGCACATACATAACTAGATGTTTTACTTCACCTTGCAGACATTACTAATTGATTTCAGCTAAATCAGACATGACTAATTGATTTCAGCGCTCTTTTCCACTGCCTCAATTTTCTATTTTACCAAGAGCTCCTGAGAGCAATTGCCAATCAAATGATGTTGGTACTGAAGCCTAGATTAGAAGCCCAGCTCTGGCTGTATGACCTTAGACATGTTACTTGATCTCTCTGAGCTTTAGCTTCCTTATCAGTGATAACATAAAAGATGATCCTTCACAGGGCTGTTCTGAACTGTCTGTATAGCTCCAGGCTCCTTATTGAGCACACAGAGTGTTTCTGGTAAATGCTGTTATCCATCCCATTCCTTAATGGCATTTTTTGGAATATTACTCTGCACCTACCACTCTGCTGGGCGCTAGGAATACAGGAGCAAGCAAGTAAGATAAGGTTCTTGATTTCATGGCACATTTTAGTGGAGAGAGCAGTTTTTGGTAATTGATTATCAAATTATTTCAGGTTGGAATAAGCATACACAGGAAAAGTTCAGAGTAATGAGACAAAGAACACCAGTTTGGGGCGGAAAGCAACATGGGGCATCTCAGACAGTCCAGCAAGCTGCACCCTCTCAAGTGCCAGCCTTTGAGTCCCTAGCAAAGGGGGCAGTTTATTCCTAGCGCTTCTCCCCCGCCCTCTCCAGTTTGATTGGCTCTTTCCCTGGGGTGAGAGAAACAGCACTCAGCGCTAGATTCAGGCGCTCTGACAAGGCCCTTTTTAGGTCCCAGCTAATCTGCAATCAACCTGCAATCTGCAGAGCCAGCCCAACCACCCCAGCCAATCAGCCCTGGACCCCTGGGGACCTCCTGCACAGGGCCCCTTACTTTCTCATTCCCTCCCTCTCCCGTCCCTCTCTCACCCTGCTTCCATCTCTGCCATTCCTTCCTCTGTTTTCTTGTACCTTCCCCCACTACTTCCTGTGCCTGTGGGTCCAGAGCCCACTGCTGCCTGGGGTGTGTCCCCTCTGCCCCCTTGATAGCTACCTGTTGCAAGATCAGCTTCCCAACTACAGGCTGGCTAGAGACACAGCCAAGAATGGATGTCTGGGAAGGGGACACTTCTAGAGAACTGTAGTCTCAGGTCACCAAAGGGTAATTTTAAAGACGTGTGCATTCAAAGAAAGAGCTAAATAACAACAGACTGCAGCCATATGATGTTGACAAAGCATCTTCAGAGTGTTTGTCTGAAGAGACCTTAGGCAGGTGAGGAAACTAGAGTCTTAGGGCATCAGGATCATGGAGACGGGTCAGCAGAGGAGCCAAGATTAAAAACAAAAACAAAAACAAAAAAAACCGGTCTATTTAAACACTCCTTCTCCCCGTAAAAATGCAGATTTTTCTTCCTCTTCGTCAGTCAGGCACTTCAGAGAAACAGAACCAAAAAGACATAAATAGATATATAGAGGAGACATATAGATAGATAGATAGATAGATAGATAGATAGATAGATAGATAAATGATAGATAGATATGGATAGCAAGTCCAAAACCTGCAGGGTAAGCCAACAATCTAGAACTTCAGGTGAGAGTTCATGTTGCAGTTTTGAATGTGAAATTCCCAGGGCAGCTAGCAGCTGGAAAACAGGCAGAATTCTTATATTATAGTCTTGAAGCAGAAATCCTTCTTCTCTGGAAAACTTCAGTTTTTTTCTCTAAGGCCTACACCTTATTGGATGAGTCCCTCCACATGATAAAGGGTAATATGCTTCACTTAAAGTCAACTGATTATAATTGTTCATCACTTCTCTAAAATGCCTTCATAGCAACATCTAGACTGGCAATTAACCAAACAACTGGGCACTATGGCCAAGCTGAATTGACACATGAAATTAACCATCACACCCTCCTTGGGACATTTTCTGCATCATCTCACTTAATCCTCACATTAACCTGTTGAGGGGGCTGATGACATCATTCCCCACTTAACAGATGAGGAAACCAAGGCTCAAAGAGAAAAGGTGACTTCTCTGATCTCTTGCACAGCTCATATGGCTGAGCCAGAAGATTGCCTCCCATCACAAAGGATGCTCAGGGTCTTAAGGAGAAAACAGTGAGAACTATGTTTAGCACAAACCTACTGGAAAAAAAAATGCAGTCATCTTACACCAGCATTCAAGCAATGCTTCAGTGATTTATAGCTGCCTCTCTTGGCCTCTTTCAAGTCATTTAGGAGAGATGCATCGGCTCCCTCTGGAAGATCACATTTGAAACTTGGAAGAAAACCTGGGTGGGGGGGGACAAGGAGGAAAAGGAATTTTTAATCATACATATATCCTTTTGTGCCTTTTGCAGTTTGAAATGTGAATGCATTGGTTATCCAATTAATGAAATAAAAATAGAATAAGAAATAAAAGTGTTGCTCAACTTTCCATCTCTGTGGCAAAATACCTGACACACACAGCCTATAAGAAGAAGAGGTTTATTTGGGCTCACAGTTTCAGTCCATGGTCACTGAGCTCCATTGCTTTGAGCCTGTGATGAGGCAGAGCATCATGTCAGGGAACCTGTGGTGGACCCAAACTGCTCACCTCCTGGTGGCAGGGAAATGACAGAGGGAGCAGAAGGGGCCAGGGGCCAAATTTTCCCTCCAAGAGCACACTCAGTGACCCAGCTTCCTTCTACAGGGTTCCACCTCCTGAAGGTTCCACCACCTCCCAGCAGCACCAGCAGCTGGGGACCAAATTTTTCACCCTTGAATCTTTGGGAGGTATTTAAAATCCAAGCCACAAACCATAAATAGAAAACGAGGTTTAAAAGGAACCAGCAAGGGTCTCAGACACATGATGGCTTCATTGTCCTTTGCTTTGGACACAGAGAAAAGAAATGGGCACATCCTCCTGCCAAGCTCTTCACCAACACGGGACTCTCAGTGTCTTCTGGCTTTTTCCAAAGATCTGAACCTCTTTCCAAGAATGAAGATTTGCCACTGTTGAGAATATTCAAAGAATGTGCTTCAGGCAATGACAACAATTCCCAGAAGAGTTTGAAAAATCTTTCTGAGCAAAAGAAGACTCATTGGAAAAAGCATACATTACCCCAAGGTGATGCTTAGAAGGAGGTGAATTCACTGGGTTATGTAAGTGCAAGTTCCGTTCTATTCTTTTTTTCCTCTTCCTTTCTTTGTTCATCGGAAGTACCTGATCCCAAGCACATCCTCGAGTACCTAATTGACTACTTACTACAGGAAAGAAGCATTGGATCTGGACTATGAAATCAAGTCCCTCCCCAGTCCATGCAGGTAACATAAATAAATGAAGGCTCCAGGGAGTAGACTACAGGTACTTGTGGGGGCCACAGGAAAAGGACCGTGCTTACCCATATAAAGCTTTGTCCTGGGCAACGATCTTGTCCAGGACCAGATTCAGCCATAGTCCACTGGATTACCACCATTAAATGAAGCTTTCTCTTTATAGACAAGAGGGAACTGAAGCCAGTAGAAGTGTAGGGAGGAAGACTTCAGATCTATAAGGACTAATAAGCTAATAATGGGAGACAGCAACGAAATGATCAGCCTCGGGGGAATCAGTATCCTTCCCTGGGAGGTGTTGGAGAACATAAGTTGATTTTACACCAGTTACGTGTCTGAAGGAGGGTCCAGCATTCAATGATCCCTTGGAATTGATGGCCTCCAAATTCCTCTCCTAGCCATGGATTTGGTGGGTAAGTGGCTGATACATGGCAGACTCAGAACAATAGCTGTATCTACTTAGCGCTAGATCCACAGCCCTTCTTCTTTTATCCATATTTAATCTTCCACTTCCAACACCCCAAAGTGCCCCATGGCACATTTTGTTTTTCTATTTGTTTAAAAGAAATAAAAGATTTTTTTCTTCCATCCTTCCTTTTTTCTTCCTTTCTTCTTTGATATTTCTTACTTTTTCTTCCTTCTTTGAGACCCTTTTCCCTCTCTCTGTCCTTCCCTCCCTCTCCACTTGTCTTTCCCTCCACGCCCCGCCCCCATTCTTTTGCTAATAGCCCCCATTTCTTTAGGAAATCATTCTCAGGCCTGTGGCTCATTTCCTGCTCCAGAATTGGATCATCTGATCCAGGCCTGTCCAGTCTTTGGAACTTCACCTTCTTGGCCACAGTGATTGTTTCAGGGATGATGAGCACATGTCATAAGACACAGTCCAAAAAGAGTGAATACAGGGACCTGTGTGACAACCCCCTTTTCCATTAGACTTGGATGTGGAACAGTGGAGACATGGAGATGCTGGAAGCCATCTAGCCATGGTATTTTGTCTGAGACTGAAGGTTTCCCACAAGGCAGAGGAACTGTGAAATGGAGAGAAACTCCATCTGGATCCTCTGGATTTTTCCTGTTATATATGATAATTAACTTCTTACTTTGCTAAAGTCATCTTGAGTTGGGTTTTTTGTCTTTTATCATCAAAATAAATCTCCACAGATACATCTGCAAGTAGCAGCATGGACCTTGAATATGAAAGCATTCTCTATCTGCCAAAATTCCCCATGAAATTGCACATACTTTTGGGAAAGGAACTGATGTAGGGGCAAAATTTAAGAATCATAAGGACGAGAAGGACCTCAATAAGTTCCTTTGGGAAACCACCAATGGTTTTTAAGTTTTATTTCAAAAACAGAACCCTTTTACAAAGAAAAATCATATCTAGGGCCCTAATACATAAATATATTTCTTGCCTCATTTCCACTCTGGTTGTACAGGTTTGGTAACTATTCTGCCAGGTCTTTGCATATGGCATTTCCACTGACCGGAAGGTATTCCTGTCGCAATTGCCCACCCTCCCAACTACCCTAAGCCAGTGTCCTAGGCAAATTCTTATCAATGTCTGCATAATTCAGTCTAAATGTCACTTTCATTGAGATGCTTCCTTTGACATCTATGGCTGGTGTCCTTCAATGTGCTCCCATATCACCCTCTATTTCCCACCTCAGCACATGGAACACACTGAGTGGTAAGCCACCATATCTCATCTGCCTGTCCATCCAGAAGTCAATTCTGAAAGTACAGATTTGGATGCACTGTTGGGTGAAACATGATTATTTCTTGAGTGAATGAGTATTCAAACGGATGAGTGAGATCTTTGCTCCCAACTACCCCTCCCCGTGCAGTAACCATCCCCCTCCCCCTGCAATAACTATCTGCTTCTTCAGATTGGAATTTAAGATTTAACCATTTCAGTTTGGCATCTGAATTATGCAACAGAAGAGTTAAGAGAAGTGTTTCCCTGCTTGTCTGCAAATTATCCTTCCACAGTTTATTTTATTCAAAGAAATAAGTTGATTTCTGAGTTCAGGGACCAGCAGTCACTTCTCTAAGCACTTAGGTAAGTGATTTAAACTTCTTCTAAGATGTAAGCGTCACGAGAGTGGGGATTTTGTTTTCTGTTTTCCTCATTGATGTATTTTTCACACCAAGGAGTACCTGTTGCATAATGGGGATTCGATAAACATGTGTTAAATAAATGATTGAATCAGAGGGCATTGAAGTCAGAAAGTGTTCCTGTTTGAACATGAGGTATCCCTCCAAGCTCCCATGATTGATTATACAGGGATGTTTGAAGATGAATTGATTGGATGTGAGAGCTGTAACCTAATCAGTTCATCCGAGTTTGAAGGAACTGACTGGTACCTGTGGGCAGATGGGGCATGGCTGGAGGAGGCAGGTGACTGGAGACATGCCCTGGAAGGGTCCATTCTCCCTATGGCCCCTTCCCCCTTCCCTCTCTCTCTGCTTCCTGGCTGCCATGAAGGGAGCAGCACCTCCCCATTGAGCCCTCCCACCATGAGGTTCTGCCTCACGTTGGGCCCAGCACCAGGGACTCAGCTGACCATGGACTACACCTCTGGAACCATGAGCCAAAGTCAACTTTTCCTCCTCTAAGTTGTTCTTGTCAAGTATTTTGGTCATAGAGACTACCACAAAGGAGAACTTGGAGAGCAAATCATTCCGTGTTTTCCAAAAGACTGTATTCTGAAGAACTAATATTTTGAGAAAAGAAGAATTTGGTGACCAAGTAAGTGTGTTGACAACTGCAAACTATTTCCCAATTTTAATAATCCACAATGTACATCAAACAGTAAAGACTGTGGTAAAGACACTCATTTAAGCTGGCTTCACCATGAATTTTCTAAATGTACTTGACCAGCGAGGACACCTTTGTTTGTTGGTTTTTTGGATGTGTTTAGTGTAACACCCATGGAACTAACATACCATGGACCACTCTTTGGGAAATGCTACCCTGGACCAATTGGCTCATTTTTCCAAAGAATCATAATAGTTTACATCTATGTGATGTGTTATATTTCAAGTGATTGCTTTGCTACTGTCCCCTTTAAACCTCACAAAACTCTTCAGAGATCACTCAGATAGTGTCCCTATTTTGGAGACAAGGAAATAGAGGTCCAGGAGGATTAAAGGATTTGCTCAAGGTCACATAGCTAGTTAGAGACAGAGAGGAGAAGAGAGTCCAGGCCTCAAATTAATCCACTTATCACCAATTAACACCTTAGCAGGTGTGCATCCAATCTTCTTTCCATACCAGAAAGTAAGTGGAAAGCAAGATCTTTCACAAAGAAACTTGAAATAGATAATTTTTATTTGCTGAGGAAACACAAATATTAAAAACATGAGAATTTTTAATAAGAATACTGATTGATTGTCCCTCCTGCAGACAACTGCAGAAGATTAAGAATGAGCCCAAGTATTCCAAGTAGCCTTACTATCTGCCACATGCATTCTTCCAGCCTGGAGGTGGCACATTTGTGGCACACCTGCCATTATGGCACCTCCCTTGGCCAAGGCAGATGTGTGCCATTTATGACCACCGGTGGAGTCCATGCATGGCTTGGGAGTTCTTCAACGGAGCACTTCAGGCACCGCTGTTGACAGATCAGCATTGACCCAGAATTGAACCTCGTCTGCTTCCTCCTTCTACTCTCTCTACTTCTTGTTTCAACTATCCCGAGTCTGTAAATTTATTCCTCACAGGGTCAAGTGTTCTTTTTTCATTGCCTGGAGTATGCAGCTTTCGAATTTCAAAGAATCAATGCTTATTTTTCTAACAGTTCAATGATACATATACAAATGAAACTGCTTTGGAAACAAAGCACTCTGAAAAGCATTGTTATTGCCATTATTACTCTTTTGATTCATCTCTCTAGGCTAGAGCCAGTATGCTTTATCTTTCTATTTCTAATTTTGGTCCATTTGTCCTAACTATTGGATGCTGTATCCCAAGTGGTCCCAAATAATTAAAAAAAAAAACAGCAGGTTTATTTCAAATAAGCCTTCTATTAAAGTAGCACAGCATTTGCAAAGGTTTCACTTAAAGGAAAGAGTAACTAAGACACAAAATGAGAAGCAAACAATTTTTGGTTTAATTCCAATGGTGTCAGTCTTTCTGAGTTTCTATAATAAAAATTCCTGAAATTGGTTGTCTTACACAGAAAATAATTTCTCATAGTTCTGGAGGCTGGGAAGTCCAAGATCAAGGCACTAAGAGTCTGTTTCCTGGTTCTTAGACAGCCATTTTCTTACTGTGAACTCATAGGGCAGAGGGCACATACTTGTCTCTCTCAAACTTTTTTTTAGAAGAGTACTAATCCCATGTCCTAATCAGCTCCCCTGAGACTCCCCTCTCAATACCATCACCTTAGGGGTTAGGATTTCAATGTATGAATTTGGGAGAGACAAGCATTCAGACTATTCACCAACTGTCACTGGATGTAGCAATGTCTTCAGACCCAGGTGAGAAGGGGCCTACCCAGATCTCTCATCTCAGAGAGGCCTGCTCACTCTCTACTCTAGGCAAGGACACTCCCAGGAGCCCAGGGAACATGCCAGGCAAAGCCCCCAGCCACCTGCTGCATACTAAGTACCAGCACCCTGGCATTTCCTGCCTAAGTGACCCACCTTCGCTCCTGGGACCCTGCAGTCCTCTTCAAGGGACCACCCTCCTGATGAGGTGTGGTTGGAGCCTGGTGTGGGGTGGCCATACGCACTTGCCTGCACTCACACCCTGTGCAGTGCAAGATGGAGTAGGGTGTAGAAAGAGCTGGAGGAGGCACCCCATTGGTTTCCCCTCACTCCTCATGTTCCACTAGGGGACTCCAAATAATGCCAGATCCTCGATGCAAGCATGGCCTTACAGAGCATCATAAAGTTCTATTTGTCAAGGTAGGGGGTGGAATATATTTTACTTAGTTTTCTGGCTTGATTTACACATTTTATACATTCATACATATGTAAGTGGGCCCCTCCTGGACCTCCAAAATCTTAGACATGAACTTGATTGTATTTTCTGGAACTTTCAGTTCTCAAAATAGCCTTATATGATTTTTCTTTTCCCTAAGATTCATCATTAAGGTCAAGCTGAAGTATAATCCCAACTCTAAATGGAGTTTGCTAGAGTGACTTTGTCTCCACATAGCTGGTTAATAAACCTTCGTTTATTTATTGAACACCCAGAGGATTCCTCAGCTTTACGACTTTAGCCATTTAAAGTTTACTATGTGATTTACCTTTTTCTCAATCAAATGATATAATACAGATAGAAGTGCTGTCTAAACTGCAAAGTGCTATCTCTTCAAATACAAGAAATTTTTATTTTTATCTTCCCAAAAAGTCTTAAGGAAAGGAAAGGTTGTAATTTCCCACACCACCGTGTGACTGGGTCTGTGGCGATTTCATCTGTGATTCTAATCAGAAGCATAGGAAATGAATGACCTGTAGAATGTTTTGGTTTGCCCATGGTCTTTCCATAAATTTGTTTATTTGAAATCCCCCATCACTGAAGGCGCACATTTGCTTTAGGGTAGATTGATCTTGCTTACTGAGGATAATGTTCACAAGAGCCATATGAGACATGAGCAAATGTGTGTCCTTTGTATATATTTCTACCTTTCCAGATTGTCTCCAAACATCTGCTCAGGGGATCGACTTTCCCTGAAGCCTGGAGGCATACCAGCGCTGAGGAGAGCTCCTCGCTGCCAATCCATCAATCAAAACCAAGTGGGCACCCATGGAAATTTCCAGGGACCAGCACACTCCACAGAGCAGGAGAGACCAAGATGGAAAGAAGGAACTCACTGAAGGAGTTACTTACCAGTTGTCCAGAGAATGAAGCAAAGGCATGATAGAAACCCAGAGAGGACAAAAGTTTTATTCTGGTTTAGAGTTCCTACCCTCTCCTCCTGCCACACCCTTTTACACAGACATCGATGAGCAGACCTTGACCCGGAAACCCTGCCCTTCTCAAAACTAGCTGGTGCTTATTGATCTCCTAGGCCTCTTAGCTGGCAGACATTTGCTTAGTATATTTTCATTAAGCAGCTACTATGTTCTGCTGTTCCAAGTGGTAAAGAAGATGAAAAAGGTCCTTGCTCTCATGCAATTCATATTTAATAACATTCTTTTACTCTCTGAAGAGTGGCCTCTTTGAGATGCCGTTCCACTTCTCCACTCCTAATTCCTCCCCAAAAAACTTTAAATAATAAAAAACTAAAAAATAAAAAAAAATTAAAATTCACATTTTAAATGCTACCAAGAAAATAAACCAGGCAGTGGAGTAAAGTGTGACCGGAGGGAATGCTATACTAGGCGAGGTGGTCAGGGAAGGTTTCTCTGAGGATGTAACATTGGAACCGACTCTTGAAAGAAGGTGGCAGCAGTCCTCTGGGGTAGGGCTTTTGCAGAGCAGCTGAGCCTGGGGAACCACCTGCTGGGCCTGCGCGGCCCATGGCAACACACCCCCATCCTGCCCCAGGATGTCCTGCCCCACAGAGGACATAAGCACATTGCTCCCACTTCCATGCTCTCTCCCAGTGCCACCTTCGTGGGCTTTAGCTTGCAAAGTCTCCCAGGCAGGGGATACACACCTCATAACTCCACATGTCTATTCTTACATCTCTCTTATTTGCCTTCAAGTGGCACTGGTGATCGGGAAGTCCCCATGGTGCTCTTCACTCCTAAGACATCCTTTCATTTAATCCCACCATCTCCAAGGTCTGATCTTTCTCTTACACAGGCTGATGGTGAATGTAGGAAGGAAAACCCATTTTTGGTCTCTCTATAACCTTGCTTCTATATTTTCCCAGAAAGGTGGGTACTTATAATCACTGCTCTGTTCTGGAGGCTGAGTAGAGTCCATGCACCTCAGGGAATTAGATTTTATTCTGTAAGTGGTCCCCAAAGAGTGGCAGGATCTTCTTTCCTTTCCGGGAGAGGTACTGTCACATATAGAGAAGTTGGGCCACTATTCTGGGCAGAGAGAGCAATTGGGTACTTTTTCTTAGTCCCCTTGGATGTCTGACTGGACATCTCAGCAGGAAGATTGTAAGATTTGTAAGATTCTAATACATTAATTATTTTTTGCTCTGAGTTAGGCAGGAGAGTTAAAGGACAGACCCTGGGCATTTACGCAAATAGAACTCAGTATATACAAACCCCCATTGGACCATGATGAACTCCTTCCAGACCAGCATGAGAACCTCTGCATCCTTCACATTAATGAGATTTGCTTAAATTAGACAAATGAGATGTGCATATCTTTTCAGACTTTCTTCAGGGGAAGTGAGTTTGGGGGCATTTTGTCTGCAGAATCGAACATGGTTCAACTCTGGGCTTTGCCAGATATTCACTTTGGGAAAATTGGAAATGATTCTAAGCTATAATAAACTTTTCAGAGTAAGATACTCCTTCAAGGCAAGAGAGATTACCATAGCCCACCAACCCATGAAAGTGCTCCATCATCTGGACCCGGGGCCACAAGGGCAGGAGAGCATCCAACCAATCAGAGCACAGCATTGACCTGGCTGCCCTCCAAGCAGACATCTAGAGATGTTTGTTCATGCAGTGACTCAAAATCTGGACTAGTCCTTGTGAATGGAGTATTTAACAAACCACATAAGCCCATTAAAAAGGTCACTCACCATGGTTAATGACCAACAGAAAATAATACAGTTATAACCCATTGCACAAATGTCTACAAGTAGGAAAAATTTTGACAAGGTCAGAATATTAGATCAAATTATGCAAACAGGAAAAAACAGCGGCTTTCTCTGAAAGAATTCCATTTACCACCTGCCTGGCTTTTGAGTAGGCCTTGCGCCCCAGGCCAAGAGGAAAACATTTGTATTAATTCATTCAGTTATTTCCTATCAGATAGCAAAGTGAAAGGCATATTGTGACCAGTGCTGACATTTGAAATCAGGACAAGGGTGAAAAATCTCAAGTAAGTAATCTTTAGATCTTAAGCTACCTGAAGAAGTCTCTTTAAACATCATAGGGTCTGACTTCCTGTGAATTCCAGAGAGGTAGTTTCACTTCTACAAGGCCACACAGCTAGCAGACTGCAGAGAAGATCACATTCTGGGGCCCAGACTTCCCGTCAAGTGTTGCTTTCTGGTAACTCTCCCCCCACCATCTTTTTTTAGCAAAAGTGTTCATTTTTTAGGACAGTTTTCCATTTCCAGAAAAATCAAGCAGATAAGAGAGTTTTCATATCTGTCCCTACACAGCTTCCCCTATTAACATCCTGTATGAATGTGGTATATCTGTTACAATCAAGTTCATAGTTTATATTAGTGGTTACTCTGTATAATATGGTTCTATGGGTTTGGATAACTGTGTAATATCATGTATCAGTCATTACAGCGTAACACTGAGTATGAAATTTCAACTTCCACATGAGGTTTCACTGTCCCCCAAACCACTGAGTTTGACCCTTCATCAAGTTGTCCTGAGATCTCACTGGGCCACTCCTTTTTTTGGTGGGAGCGACTACTGGGGGGATTGAACTCAGGGGTACTCAATCACTGAGCCACATCCCCAGCCCAGTATTTTATTTAGAGACAGGGTCTTCCTGAGTGGCTTAGTACCTCACTTTTGCTGAGGCTGGCTTTGAACTCATGATCTTCCTGCCTTAGCCTCCCGAGCTGCTGGTATTACAGGTGTGTGCCACCACACTCAGCCACTGGGCCATTCTTAATGAAAACCCAGGCTTTCATACTTTTCTTGTTAAAAAGATGGCTTTCTACTTAGTTGAAAAGTCATGGACTACTTCACCCCTGCTCTGGGGTTAGCAATCATCCCACTGTAGGGACTGAGACTTGTATCACTGTCCTCTGGAGATGTGCTCTGGCCTCCCCTGGGGCTCTGAAAGGCCCTCCACAGCATCAGCAGAGCCACCTGCTCAAGGCGGGGTGAGCTCTCTTCCCAGGACCCCGCTTCTAGAATTCAATCTCCTATTATTCCAGATGTACTCACGACTTTGTGAATACCACCTTTCTAGAATAGAACAAGAGCAGCTTCTCACAAGCACATTAAAAGAGGTAACTCCTGGATTAATCACATGAATGGGGAAGAAAATCAATAGAAGTAATTATCACAAATCAACGCAAGAAAATAAACAACTTATTTCCTGAATAGTTTGCTACTAGGTGTTCGACTTCAAAGAACCATAATTTCAACGAGGTCCAGCCTGCATAAATGAGAACAGGCCAGAAAGGGGTGGATGGGAGATTTCTAAAGGCCACCATGGCCAAGGTGGGAAGAGCTCAGGGGGTGCAGGCTCAGGACAGGGGATGCAGGCTCAGGACAGGGAATACAGGCTCAGGACAGGGGATATAGGCTCAGGACAGGCGCTCCAGGAGTGAGCGCCAGCGGACACACCTCAGCAGGAAGCGCTCTGGCAGTGTGTAGCCAGAGACAGAATGTTCAGATCTTGTCATCCCGAAATTCCACTGTTAGAGAATTTATCTAAGGGGATAATCAGAGAGGTGCTCGAAGATTTTGCTGAAGAATGTTCAGATCTTTATCATATGAAGGAAAGAGAACAGTAGGGAACAGCCTAACATCCAAAAATGGGAGGTCACGGATGCTTTGGATATTATTTTTTTCTCCTAATCAAATTCCTTTCCCACCCAAGGGAAGACCCTCACCAGGGAGTCCTCCTGGGAGTCAGAACCCTGCTTCTCACTACAATACCATTAGTCTATCAAAACTCATGAAGTCTGTTTGTTACCTGACCTCAACCTGTCAATCACTCCTGGTAACATATTTAAAGAGGGAAAAAACAACATTGCAACCTATATAGATTGTAGTTCTATAAATCTATATGTATCTATATGGTTATTATTTGCTTATCTATTGATTCAGTCAATCTGTGGGAGGGGTTCTCTATATGTATATTTAAAAAAAAACAGAAGAAAACATACATAAATTTTATGTATTGATCACTTGTCTACCTACGTAGAGGTCATTCCAGTGAGTTGAGTCAACATCACAAATCTGTTTCTCTCTTATATCTGAGAAGATGAAAGGTGATACAGGATACTTCCTCCAGGTCTCCAGCCATTTGGGGTTCAGATTTAGCTTATCTGTCACCTCCTCCAGAAATCCTTCCCCCTTCTGAGGTAGGCCTCTTACTTCGAGTTTTGAGAGCAACTAATAATCCCCGTAGCAAAGCACTGAATTGTGGTTGCCACTTTAATTTATCTGTCTCCCTGACCGTTTCTTATTGCTTTCTCTCTTGTATCCTGCACAGTGCATGCTCATGGGAGAAATTCAGCAAAAATGGGTGAAATGAAAGCATACAAGAATTGCTGTTATAATAAGAAAAATTGATGTTATTCCAAAGAAAAGGCCAGAGACTGAAGATATTCAGGTGAGAAATAAAACAGAAAACTATTCCTTTACAGTGAAATGGGCAGATGTTGTGTTGTCCAGTATATTAGATCAGTGTGGACAGATAAAACATGGCTTTTTCCTTGGTCTAAATCATTGCAATAACTGTCTCTGCTCTCCAGTTTTACTTCGCTCCCTGAGATATTGCCTGTTCATCGAGCAGCCGGCCTCCGAGTGCGTCTTCCAAGATTACCATCAGCTAAAGATTGCATTGTCTTTGGACAATTTTCCTACGTTGTGACTCCTCACCACATTTTCAACACTTTTCTAGCGCCAGACAAGCTACAGGCTGTTAATTTATCCCTGCCTTTGCCTTGCCCAAGGAAATTGAAAATAAACTTTAATTTCCTAGTGGAGGTTATGGGCATTTCATGTGGTTCGGAGAAAAAGAATAATTATTGTTTGCTGGAATTAGAGAATATTAGGAAAGTTTCTGAACTTAGTGAAGTTACATGGTAATTGAACACTTGTTTACCTACGTAGAGGTCATTCCAATGAGCGGAGGCTTAGTCAACATCAGAAGTCTGTTTCTTACCTGGCCTCAACCTGCCAATCACTCCTGGTAACCATATTCACAGGCTTCAGGTCTGAATATTGAATTCTATCAGGAGCTTTTATCCAACCATGGAGATGCCGTTGAGACCATTCTTATAGTGAGTTACTCTCAGACTGCACAAACCAAAAGGGAAAATGTCCTTTAGGGAAAACCAGCAATCTCTGGGAGGAAAATAAACAAGAGTGCTTTCAGAATATCAGGAGCCCAAACCTGGACATCTGGAGGCAAAAGAAGGGCAGAGAAATCTCTGGCTGAGTACAACTGCCTGTAGGACTTTAGTGGGAGTTTGACTCTTTAGAGTTGCTCAGTGAAGTTTTAAAACGAGCCCAAGTGTGATGTGGAACCAGCTGGAGAAAGCAGAACAAATTGTTATTTCTGGGGAAAAAAAAAAAACTCAACCTTAATTTTTAACAACTTGGGTTTGTTTCTTTATTTTATTTTTATTATTTAGTTTTTATTCCTTCTTTGGAAAATAATTTCTTTGGGAAACTGTTTTCATTATAAAATATATATATATATATAACTATCAATAGAATAAATAGTCAAGAAGCATTGATTTTATACCTACTATGTAACATGAACATAGAAGTATACATGGAAGAGATGACCTCTACCTACAAATACACAGGTGTATGTGTATCATCTTTTTTTTAATCCATTGAAATCTATATGTGCATAAAAATGCTTTCTTCTTCATTTTTCCATGTCTCTCCATGATCTTCATGGTCAGTAATTTGCTTCTGACAAGTGACAATTTCCCTTCTGTAGTACAAATAGTTGCTATCATAATCAACACAGAGAACACTCTCCTGGCTTATAGCAATTTTTCCTTCCATCATTAATTATCTCTTGGGATAAATCCTCAGGAATGAGATCTTGAGTCCCTGAGAAAAGTCAAGATGGCAGAGGCCTCCCACGACACTTTGCTTCTATGACACCATCCAGTTTTACTTTATCACTTACAGTGCTATTTCTGGCTGAGTTCAGATACCACTTCAGAACCTTTCTTAAAACACCCAAGCAGTCTCTAACATTTAACCACTATAACCATCCCTGGCAAACAAATTTATGAGTTTGATAGGTACTGCCACAGCCAAATTTTTCCTTGGAGATGTGTCAGAGGAAAATCACACTTTCATTTGCTTCCTCTTCCTAGGAAATTAGTAGACTTTGCTGTAACTGACCCAAATGTTCCTCTGGTTCCCTTGATCACTTTTGAGTTTCTATATGTCCCATCCCTCCCTCCACATTTGTGGTGTTCCATCACAGCCCACCACGCCAGGACGCAGACTGCATGTCTGCATTCAGCCAATAGCTCCAGGATTTAAATGTAAGTGGCAGATTTCCTTTGGCTAAAATCAGCAACCTTCCTTCCAGCTCAATGACCACCAGTCCTGGGAAAGAAACCCCCTCATTGTGGGAGAAAAGAAGCTCTGACACCTTTCTTCTTAAGTTGCAGAAAATAATTAAAACCATGAGGATCCCCAGGGTCCCCATCCTTGTCTTTCCCATCAGGAAGCATCCACTGACCTTCACACAGGAAGAGGCGAGGCTGGCTCTTGTAGTCACTCTTCCCACAGCCAAGACCCTGCTGATGCCATTAACAGCTTCCCTCCATACACACCTGAAGCCTCCAGCACCCTAAGCAAGTGTTCTGAAGACCCTGCCTTCTACACCAGAAAGTCTCTACGATCTGCTTCTTAGTCTTCACTTCCAACTGTATGACTCTTTTTCTAGCCTCCTCAGTTTGGGGGACATCTGCTACTCATATTCTACCTAGTCCCCAACTATCTCTCTCCTCTCTCTCTCTCTCTCTCTCTCTCTCTCTCTCTCTCTCTCTCACACACACACACACACACACACACACACACACACACACATACACACCCCTCCATTCATAGTCTCACTGCCCCCCTGGTTATTCTTTCCAGGTGGGTCTGATGGGATGACAATTCCAGTTCCCTGCCCATCCCTCTGAATGAATTACTAGATAGTATAGAGAGTGGTCAGTTCAAAGGATGGCCACAGTAGTCAGTCTTTCCAGAGTTTTCAGTTCTCTGAAATGGACTTCTCCCAAGGTAGACAGGCTTGGCTAGCATGAGCTTAGAGCGCACCTTGACTATGTCCCTTTGCCCTCTGCCATGAGTGGAAGCTCATTTGCAACATTAGAGGAGGCTAAATGCAGAGGTGGGGCAGGGCCCAGGTGAGTCCTTGTTGGCAGATTTGATGGTCTGGATTTACTGTGACCAAGAGAAGGGAATCAAATCTAAGGGGTTTCTTTATTCCAAAGCACCCAGAGTCTGCCCCAACATAAAACGGTGAGGATCGGGTGGTGCCTAATTTTATGTATCAACATGACTGGGCCCATATATCTGGTAAAACATTATTTCTCTCTCTGTATGTGTATGTGTATGTGTGTGTGTGTGTGTGTGTGTGTTTCTGAAAGAGATTGGCATGTGCCTCCCTAGACTGAGTAAAGAAGGTTGCCCTCACCTCTGTGAGCTAGCACATGCTACCCACTGAGGACCTCAACAGAACAAAATGGCAGAAGTATGAATCATCTCTCTACTTGAGGTTAGACAACCATCTTCTCTCACCCTCAGACACTGGTGCTTATGATTCTCAGGTCTTCTAATGGCCTCTGTTCTCTGGAGAACCCTGTATTAGCAATACAGTTGGTCTGAGAAAGAGCCAGATGGCTAGTGTAGCTTCATTGGAGAAGGCAATGGTCTGGGGTAAGGCCAACGGGTCTGTTCATTGCTGGAAATGCAGACTTCTTAACAGAGGCCCGCATGGAATGCGTCAACATCAGTATTGTTTCTTACAGGTCTCTAGGGAGCCATTTTTTAGAAAGTTCACAAACTTGGTTCTCCACAAATTTTAGTAATATCCCCAAACACTCCTCCTAAATTGCCATCAATAACTTTCTTTCCCTAAGAGGGCCATTTCGCTGAGATACCAGTGTCAGATGTTTCCTTTTGACAATAGGCAAAATGATTAATGAGCCGTTGAACTCATCAGTCAAGGGAGCGCTTGCCACGCACTGAAGGTCCCCTGCCCTGCCCGCATGCACACAATGCTCCCACGTCAGCATCCTTCTTCCTTCTTGCCATTGACTCTGGGGACATCCAGATTTTTTCAGTTGTGTCACCTGTCATCCAAACTCCACGTGTGGGTGTGGGATTGCTGCAGGGGTGATTTATTGAAAAGTGGGCTGAGAGCCTCCACATTTGGTATATGACTTTTGGATGTGGTTCAGTTATTCGTCAAGTGTACACAGAAGTTTTATTGAGATTTATTTTTCCTTTTGTCAGTAATCCCTCAGCAGGCAACAAGTTTTATGAGGTAATTTCAGTGAAGTAAAATTTAAGGACTTCCAGATCGCATCATTTATTTGTATTTTACTTCATGACAGTTACTAATTGATTCCAAATTTCCAGCCAACACCTCACTGGCAATGATCTTCCATGGTTGTACAATAGGCTGTGTTAGCTACTGAGGGCCATGTATTAGCTACAAGAGCTCAGATGGGCTGGGCGCAGGAGAGGGAAACGCCCCCTCCTCCAAGAAGCCTTCTCTCACCCCCTTCTCCCTTTGAGAGTCTCGTTGGAGTCGGGTCATTTGCTGCTTCTCATTAAGAAGTGTTCACAAAGCAACCTCCATGTGCCAGATAACTCTGCAGGGTGTTAGGAGAATCCTTTCCCCTTCTCCTCCTGGAAGGACATACTTCTGTCCCCCTCTTCACCCCTTACTGACTCTTCCATGTGGAAGAGGAAGAGCTAATGCAGTTGATCACACCTTGACATTCCACCGCCGTCAGCAGTGTCCCTGCTGATGGCTCTCCTGGCCCGTCTGCAGCCTGTGGTGGAGGCAAACTCGCCTTCCCTTCCAGCTTGCTGTTGGAAAACCGGCTCCAGGTTTGCTCCATGTCTCCCACCCTCCCTATACATGCCTGGCACGGGACAGATTCAGGATAGGAGGGAAACACCTTATTAGACTTGAACCTAAGCCACATGTTTTCTTTCAGCTCATATCTTCTTTTTATTTATTTTTTTTTCTTTCTATCTTCTTTTGAACTGGATATTGGTCTCTGGCTTGGCTGTTAGGATGGTGGAGCCATCTAGAAGTGGAGTCTCGTCTGTTGGTCCTCCTTTGGTTAGGCAGGCACAAGCATGCAGTGACAGACCCCAACTGTCAATCACAGACAGCATTGCTAATTGCATCCTTCCTTGTTAAAGTGACAGAAGAGTCATAAGACTGTTATCCCAGAGCTGAGGCAATGAACCCATCTGAAACTCATTAGGGATAGTCTTGTCTGGGCCACCAAACCCTGTGGAGAGGGTAGGGTTCCCCTTTGGGAGGAGTGGCATTCCCAGTAATGACCATCCTGGGAAAAGATCAATCTCTGCAAGGCCTGGAGGACCTTAGCTCTCTGAATATATATATATATATATATATATATATATATATATATAATATTTTTCTTCTTATCACTGCATTGTCTATTTTTTTCAATGTTTTATTTACTCATAAATTTATTTTGGTGATGCATTTCAAGGCAGGAACTAAGCTTAGGATTCGGCTACACAAAGAGGAGCCTATGACCACTCACTCACTCACTCACAGGAGAATCCTGACTAGGAGGACCCAGCTCTCCACTGGAGGTACACAAAGGGCAGAGGCTATGAGGTTTTTCCTGAAACAATCAACCATCCCCCCTGGAAACTTCTACCACATGGATCTTCCTCCACATAGGACCAACTGTCATATCTGGGCATTGAGGGGTACAAGGAAGCTGGGGCCCACGTTCCGTGTAGATGCTGTCACTCACACCCACTATTTCTATCCCTTTGTTCAACTGGGTCTCAGGTGCAACCTCTCCAGAGAAGAGTTCTGTGTTGTGCTGGGATGAGGGAAGGCCAGCTGCCTGCTGCTCAGGCTAGGAGACGAGCTCAACAAGTGTCACCCAAAGGCCACGTGTTAAAGGCTCAAACCCCACGGTGGTGCTATTAGGAGGGAATGGAACCTTTAAGAGGTCCCAGGTCATTAGAAGTGTGCCCTCAAAGGGGACAGTGAGACGCTGGCCCCTTCTTCTTCCTCTCTTTGCTTCCTGACTCATGATGTGAGCCTATTTGCTCCACTACAGGTTGCCACCACAATAGTCTGTCTGTCTCTCCATGGGACCACGAACTGATCATGAATGAAAACCTCCAACACTGTGATTCAAAAATTAACTTTTTTTAAACATGTTAATTATCTCAGGCATTTTGTTACAGTAACAGGATATAAACTAATATAGGATCTAAGTGTTCCTCAATCAGAACTTTAAACCCAGAGTCCTGGGTCCAAGCCGTCACACACAGCCTGGCTCATAGAGGAGCCTGAGGCTTCTAATTTCTAACCCTGCAGAACTCTGTGGGGTGAGTCAACTAACTCTTTATGGCTCCCCTTCCCTCTGACTTACAGGCTCCTGATCTTTGCCGTTCCTTGCTCTTTGAGAAGACCTTTGTCCCTCCTACATCCCATCTTCCATTCTATTAATGTCCCTGATTGTCTCCCTTTCTTTGTCTGTTTGGGTGTCTTCTCTTAATTAATGTCCTGTTAGCTCAACTTAAGGAGGAAGCTAAGACTAATGGATCTGTCCACTCTGTCACCTTCAAGTGGAAGCTTTGAAGAGAAGCTTTATTTCTTAGGTTAAATCTTCTTTATCTTTTAGGTCATTTATTTATGTTAAAACAAATCTGAATCATCTACTTCCTACTACAACTAGGAAAAGGAAACATAAGAACTTTTCTGAGATCCTATTCACATGGGCTACATATTTTCTCAAACCAAAAAGCAGCTGACACCGCGAGCACCATCTCTGTCTGGGACTCTTCCACATTAAAATTCATCTCAGGCCTTGGAAAGGGCTGGAGAGTCTCCTGCTCAGAGTTGGAGGATGACGAAGATCAGGAGCACGGGAAGTAGCAGAGGGACAAGCAAAGAGAAGAGCCTGGAGGGGACGACGGGGTGGGAAGGAGTCTCCCAAACAGACCCCAGCTCCTTCCTGGGCCTTTGCAGGGTCAGGCCCTGCCCAGTAGAACAAATTGCATTGTGATGAAACTCTCTCCAGTTAAAAAGTGTTTGGAAGCCTGTCCAGGGTTGAGCCCGCAGAAGCAATAGCACAAAATGTCCCTCAAACCGGAAAATTAGTCCCTGGAAATCCACAGTGATGGGCTCTTACCACTGATCTACCTGAAAGGCCAAGGTTTGTCGTTGGAGATTAAAATGCACACATTTACAGATAGCAGTGACAAAGACGAAGCGCCTTATTGCAAGCTGGTGTTAGTTTATATAGAAAGAGAGAGTCAGTTATCTTAAACCAGGAAGCTCCTGGGGCCAATCATATTTTTTTTTAAAAGAGAGAGAGAGAGAGAATTTTTTTTAAATTTATTTTTTAGTTTTCGGCAGACACAACATCTCTGTTTGTATGTGGTGCTGAGGGTCGAACCTGGGCCGCGCGCATGCCAGGTGAGCGGCGCTACCGCTTGAGCCACATCCCCAGCCCTGGGGCCAATCATTAAAGGTCAGGTCATCACCTACGGTGCACGCTCGTCTGCCCTGCATAAGATTCGTGGGGGGCACGAACTGTCCACGAGTACGGAAGACGGGAGGGCCAATTAGAAGGTTTTCAAAACAACTTGTTATCCGCCCACTGGCAACTTGCCCGCTGCCATGTTGCATTAGGGGCTCCTTATCTGAAAGGCCCAGGGAGTTCTAGCCGCCCACAGGCAATTTGCCCACCGCCGTGTTTGAAAGGCCTGGGGAGTTCTCAGGGAGACTCCCAACACTACGCACTGTGGCTGTTGGAAGGGCAGGACACCTGGATTGGGGCCAAGGATGGCCCAGCAGCCTCCCTTGCTTTCTTCGGCCTCCCTTGCCTTCCTCAGCCTCCCTTTTATCTAGATTTCTTTCTTTTTCTTTTTTTTTTTTTTTTGGTTTCGGGTTCTTTCCCTGCCAGTCTCCACTATTCCTGGTGAGGCCATGAAAACTTCATCTCAGTTCTCTTTGCTTGGCTTTCCTGATTGTATGTGCTTAGGCAGAAGCCAGATCTGAAATCCAGTTACCGTTATTCATTTGACTGTTGTTTGAAAAGACAAACAGATAGGTTCTGAACCCCATTATTGCCCAGCTCGGTCCCCGCCAGCCTCGGGTCTGCTGGAATGCACTGGGGCCCCCTCCAGGGAGGGCTTCCTATTAATATTTATCAGACACTATTTGCTCTCTAATCCTCTTAGCCTCCGACGTGTTTTCGCCATTCGTTGCAGGGTAAGAACACACCACGGTAACTATGGACTTAAGAGCCTGTGTTCTTGGCCCTTGATTCTGAACCAGGAAAGGAAACCAAATAATGATCAACCCATAAAATGAAATGCCCAAATTAGATTTTGTTCTTCCTAAGGCTCTGCCTCAGGATTATGATGACTGAAGCAATGAGTGGATGTGGTTCGGGGATTGGAGGTCCTGGGGGAATGTTCTAGCTTTGGCCCCGTGTCAGGTGGTCAGAAACCTGGAGACGGGGCCTGCAATGCAGGGTTATTTGGAAAGCACCAAAGTGCTTTTCTCAACCAATTCTATGAGACATCTGCCGGAGCAGAGCCAGGGTGTGTGGTTTTCTGGCCTCGCTTGCTCTTGTAACCGTGGACCCGTTACTCAACTGAGCTAAACGTAAGGCCACCCAGACTGCAGGGCAGGAGAGGGCCAGGGGCAGAGGTGGGAAGGTTGAAAAGGGACTTCTGCGGTTCTGCATTTTTATCTGGGTACCAGTTCCCCCAAAGTATTCCGTTTATGCAAATCCAGCAGGCTGTACATTGCTGTGTGCAGTTTTATGTTTGTACTATTCTTCAACATAATGTATTTAAATACTTACATCCATGACTCTTACACTTTTCAGGTCACAGAGTCCTTTGACAATCTGATAAAGCAGATGACCCTCTCCCTAGGAAATCTCACAAAACCCTACCCCCAAAGTATTCCATTTATGCAAATCCAGCAGGCTGTACATTGCTGTGTGCAGTTTTATGTTTGTACTATTCTTCAACATAATGTATTTAAATACTTACATCCATGACTCTTACACTTTTCAGGTTCACAGAGTCCTTTGACAATCTGATAAAGCAGATAACCCTCTCCCTAGGAAATCTCACAAAACCCTAAATTTGGGGGAGTTTGGGTTTCATGGACTCCCTGGACAGAGAGGACCGAAGGCCCTGAACAAAGACACTCTGCCTCTGAGGTTCTCTGCTCCCTCCCTCATCTCCGCCCCATCTCTACTCAGCAACCACGTTCCAGCTATGCTTCCTGGAGAAGCCAGGGCTGTAACTGTCATCTTTCAGTAGCTGCCTGCTGGACATTTCCATATTGCCAACCTGACCCATCTCTGACCTCTTTGTGCCTGGTCCATCCTGGACAATACTGCATGCATTGCGACAGGCGTTCTCAAACCTACACCACCTTCTCACAACTAACAGGAACAAAGAGAAACATCCTGGGCCAGAATGCAGAACCTCAGCCCATCCCCCAACCTCTGGTCTCCCCAACTCCATCTCACACCCTTCTCCAACTATAACCTGCAATTCCAGAAAAGCTCCCAATACATCAATCCATTCCTGCCTCTGAACATTCCACTTCTTTCAGCCAAAAATCCCTCTCTTTTTGTGAAGCTCACAAAATACTACAGCTGCAATCCTGTCTTCTCCAAGAACTGATTCTCCACCAAAAATGGTCTTTCCCTCCCTTAAACCCTATAGCACTCTTTTCTCTATCTGCAATCTCATTGCAAGGTCCTATACCATTCACTCATTCATTCATTCATTCTATGGAGACTGACTCTTTGTTTGAGCTCCATCAGTTTTGACTGGTATTATACTAATCACCACAAACTTAGTAGCTTCAAATAAGCAAAAATGTATTATTTTACATTTCTATAGGTCAGATGTCCAAAATGGCTCTTGCTAATCTAACTGCAAGGAAGATGGGACTGCATTCCTTTCTGGTGGCTTTAGTAGAGAATCTACTTGTCCAGCTTCCAGCAGTTGCCTGAATTCCTTGGTTCTGGTCACCTTCCTTTATCATCAAGGCCAGCAATAGTGAGCTGAGTCCTTCTTACCAGGCATCACTCTGACCCCATCTTCCCCTTTTACAGACCTTTATGATGGCAAAATAATCTAATGGTAAGGTCATCTAACCAGCAACAGTAATTCATCCTACAACCTAAACTTCTCTTTGCCTTCCATATTGCCAACCTGATCCATCTCTGACTTCAGGTAACATACTCACAGATACCAGAGACTATGTTGTGAACACCCTTGGAGAACCATTATTCTGCCCTGCCATAAATTCAATGGCACTTTCTTCTCTATATTTTATTTTATCAAATGGTACTGTATGATTCATTCATTCATTCACTCGTTCTTTTTTTTTTTTTTTTGGTACTGGGGATTGAACTCAGGAGCACTCAACCACTGAGCCACATCCCCAGTCCTACTTTGTATTTTAATTAGAGACAGGGTCTCACTAAGTTGCTTAGCGCCTCCCTTTTGCTGAGGATGGCTTTGAACTCCCGATCCTCCTGGCTCAGCCTCCTGAGCCACTGGGATTACAGGCATGCACCATTGCGCCCAGCCATTCATTCACTCATTCTATAGTGA
This sequence comes from Marmota monax, assembly GCF_021218885.2. Classification (NCBI taxonomy): domain Eukaryota; kingdom Metazoa; phylum Chordata; class Mammalia; order Rodentia; family Sciuridae; genus Marmota; species Marmota monax. The sequence continues at coordinate 856,514 of NW_026693806.1, forward strand.
GCGTCTGTTGTTTGGTGACCAAGTGTCTTTTTACACTTCATCTTATATAATATCCCTGATTCCCCCTTGGAAATCATTGCCTCCCTCGCTATCAGGCTGTTACTTTGCATGGGCTCCAATGGAGAAAATCCTCACCTCAACTCTATCTCTGGCTTTCCGGGATAGGCACATGGCCTCACCAGAATTAGATTTTTCTCTGATTAGATTACAATTACAATTAGATTAGCTGGGGGGAGGGAGCATGGGATGAGTGGAGGAATTTTGGGTGGGGCAAAGGGGAGTGGGAGGGCATGGGGGCAGGAAAGATGGTGAAATGAGACAGCCATCATTACCCTAGGTACATGTATGATTGCACAAATGGTGTGACCCTACTTTGGGTACAACCAGAGAAGTGAAAATGTCTGCTCCATTTGTGTATAACGAATCGAAGAGTGTTCTGCTGTCAAGTACAACTGATTAGAATAAATAAGTAAACAAATAAATTAAATTTAAAAAAATAAAGAATTAGATTTTTGGTGGAACTAGACATAATTTTTGCTACCAAGCTTGTTTAGGAAGATGAGGATCTATAGGTGCCAAGAACACCAGGAGAGACTTGGAAATGAATTTGATCTTGGGGAAGACAGATCTGAATGAATATCATTGCCATCATTGGAGCCTCAGGTCAAGCCACACCTGAAAGCCCAACAACCTCTGGGATTTTCCAGTGAGGAGATCTACACATTTCTTAATTAAACCAGGTTGTATTTGTCACTTGTAAATGAAAGAGTTCTAAATGAAGGACTTTCATTCATTCACTCCTTCCTGCAGCAAATTCACACTGGACAGCTTTGTGTCAGACACTGTACATGGGGCATGTAGCCATGAGACAGCATGACCCTGCCCTCATGGAGCTTACACTCCAGTGGGGAAGCCTGACCAAAGGTGGACAAATTTTAAAATAATATTGCTATTATGATGGAGATTCTGAAAGCATTCAGAATAAAGAGACTCCCTAAAATCTGGGATCAGGTGACAAGTAAACAGACCCAGTAGCAGGAATAATAGTGCTCTGGGCTAAAGTGGGAAGGAGGCGTGATAGACCATTCCAGACAGAGGGAAGAGCATATGCAAAGACTAGAGATCAAGAGGCTCCCTACTTGTGTTCCAGGTGTTAAGTCTTGCCACAACAACTAGATGCCAACGGTTGTGTTCTGAACTCTTCCTAGATTAGGAGCAATGCCCGGCAAGAGGATTTGCTCAAGAAAAATATTTGTTGGCCGATTACTATCTGTCCTGATATCTAAGGTTAATTCAGACCCACATTTTCCTCTTCTTCTATAGCAGGGTAGAATTTTACCTGCCTGGATTTAGGGTGACATTATAATAACAATTAGATGAAAGAACAGTCTCCACGAATGTCTAACACCATTTGAGCCCTTAATGTACATCCAGTACTAGCGTAGGTATTTTATACGTATAATTTAATCCTTGAAGCCACTCTTTAAGATAGTTAGAATCATGATCATTGCCACTGTGTGCATAAACAGACCAAGACAAAGACAGAATATTTGCTGAGCACGGTGACACTTCTAGTTGAATGACCAACAGTCCTAACCTGTTTTCTCCTTGCCAGAACACAGGTTTTGTTCAAGGGATCACGTGCAGCAGGGACTGGAGCCCTTTGCTAGGCTTAGGAATAAGTCATAATGGGCCAAAACCCAGGGGAAGCTCCTTCCCACTGGTCTGATCACGGGTGGGATCACAGTTCCAGTAAGGCGCGAAGTCAAGTCGGCCGGGATCCTTGCTGACCCAAAGGAGATAGGCGAGGGACACTTCTGAGTCTGGACATCGTCCTCGGCATGGAGAACCTAGACCTGGGGCAGTTGTCTGAAATAAGAGGGAGCCACTAAAAGAAGAGGCCAATAGACCAAGGCCAACAGTGTGGAGATAAAAAGAGACAGTGCCCTTAAAGGTGGGGTTCAGCTGCCCCCCGGCAACTCTGGCTCTGGCTTCCCTGTGGCCTGTCGTGATGCGACATGCATTTAAGATGCCATCAGCTGTAAAGTCGCCATCACATTGTGTCCAAGAAGGAAAAAAATAAAATGCTGCCAAACCAACTGCGGCACTGCACTCACTCATGGCTTAGAATCCTTATTTTATACTTAGACTGCGTTCAGACTTATTTATACCTAGATTCTAGTAGTTTATACAACATATTGCTCTGGCACATTCATATAGAAATATTTATTTTACAAAGAAATAAGTATGTATTCATAATAAATACACACGGGAAGTAAAGTGGCCTAGGTGTTCCTGAATATGACGGCATTGAGAGTCTAACTCTCCCAAGTCACTAAGGTCTTCTGCATACAGTTGTCCTCTACCATGAAGAGCATCAATGGAGCAATGTCCCTGAAGAGGTTCCCATCTGCAATCTCTGGGATATGTTCCCAAGAAGCCCTCTCCATTCTGCAGGTTCCATGCACAAGTAATGCTTAGCAATACCCATTGAATGATATACCCAATATTAGAGATGTCAACAATATAGCCTGTTGTAGTGGTACACACCTGTAATCCCAGTGGCTCAGCAGGCTGAGGCAGGAGGAATTACGAGTTCAAAGCCAGCCTCAGCAAAAGCAAGGCGCTAAGCAACTCAGTGAGAGCCTGTCTCTAAATAAAATACAAAATAGAGCTGGGGATGTGGTTGAGTGCCCCTGAGTTCGATTCCCAGTACTCCCCAACAAATATGTATATGTATATATACATGCACACACACACACATATAAAATGTGTGTTTGCATATATGCATAGCTTAGGTTTTTTTTTTTTTAAAGATTTTTCTTATTATTAAAACACTTTTAGTTTGGCTGCTGTTATTTGCAACCAAAAACTTCCTTTCTGATTCACAGTGGTCCCCAGCGTAAGTGACAGAGCTCAGATTTGAACCAGCCAATCAGCCATCCACCTCCAGGGTAAGTTTTGACCACTAAGCTAAACAGCTTTTGTGTTCTAGAGAAAGCAGTAGGTCCGAATATGGGTAGTACCTCCCTGGAGTGTCGTGTTGAGATGGATTCTGAGGCTCTGGTCTATTGTGCATGGCTGCCCTGGGACCCTGGGTGGTGAGTCATGTTATGCAAGACACGTATTTATTTTTCTTAGATAACCATCTTAGATAATCATCTGAACTCTCAACTTTCATTCAAAGCCATGGATTCCTACAGCTAAAACAGGACCAGGTCCAACATAAACACTTCAGAGAAAAGAGGCAGGACCGCCACAAAGGGAGAGGCACGTTGTGTGTTATAGAGTCCTGGAGAGGACCAGCCACACCCACACCACGGTGTAAATGGCAGCCCCTGGTTCTGTGTTGGACTCAATCTGCACCGTTATACACAGCAGTTCTTCACGTGCATGTCTCTATTTAAACACCATGAATTCAACCTCCACAGCTAATTACAATCATTTATTCTGAGATTTTTATACCCAGTATGAAGGTCGGGTTATTTTTATGTTCTAATTAAATTTCTCCTGTTTAAATTAAATTCTCTTCCTGGGTGACACAGACTTAAGAATAGTACAAAACATTTAGTCTGGCTTTGTAGAGGCTCAATAGTCATCAAACATAAGTGAATCATTAAAAATTTCTCATATATTTGAAGGCAATAATTAAGTCTCATATTTTCATTAGCTTCTCTAAGCCAAAGAAACCCAATTTATTTAGAAAGCTCTTATTGTGGGACAGGAGCTAGCTACGTTAAGCATTTTTACTTGTGACATCACTTCATCTGGATTATAACCTTATGAAATAGGTGTGTAATTATTCCCATCTTACAAATGAAGATCATAGTGCTCAGGTATGTGGCTGAGTTTATTTTTCTATTACCTATGACAGTACCTGAGACTGAGTGATGTATGTAGAAAAAGGGGATTATTTAGTGCGTAGTTCTGGAGGCTGAAAGTACAAGATCAGGAGGCTTCATCGGCTGGGCCTCTGACGAAGGCATTCTGGAGACATCACAACCTGGTAGATGGCACCATGGTGGGGATACATGTGAGCAGGATAAAGCAGTCACGTGGTGAGATGGGAAACAAGAGAGATCCAGGGGCCAGATTTGCTCCTCTTAGAACAAACTGCTGTCATGGGAACTAAGTAGTCCTGCAAAATCCACATTAATCCTTTCCAAAGATGGTGCTCCCCAAGACATGACCACCTTCCCCTAGGTCCCACCACCTCCACAACACCATGTGGGAACTAAGTGTCCAGCATGTGAACCTTGGGCACCGTAGGGGGCCACAACACAGGACACACAAAATATGTCTGAACAACGCAGAGTATGAGTTCCGAAATTATACCACCTGGATCCCAAATACCAAACTCCAAGAGATCTTGGAGAAGTTGCTTTGTCTCCTAGGGTCCAGTTGCTTCAGTGAGGAAATGGAGAGCGTCGCAGTGCCTACTTCAGGCCCCAGTGTTTGAATTATCCACCATAATGTCCAGCATTTAATTAAGGGATTGACACTCTTTCACTGGTATCGTGATGACAGTTTTCAAATCATATGGCTAGGAGGGGATCAGAACTCCGGGATGCCTTCCCACAACCCCCACTCCATCTTTCCACCACAGGTTTGAAAAGGACCTTGAAGACTGCACCATCCAACCTCCTCATTCTGCAGACAAGACCCCTGAGCCCACCATGAGGTCTTTCTGCACTTTACTAATGGGGAGAATTTGTGAGAATAACCACTCACCTGGTCTTCTAGGCTCAGCCTTCACCTTTCCATTGGCATGAGTGCAGAGGCCTTTGAGGAATCATCCTCACACCAGACCAGGCTGATTGCCGTTCCAAGGATTGCCAAGCCTGGTGCCCCCATGAAGACCTGGTACCCAGCCCAGCCCAAGTGCAGGTTCATACTTGAAAACAACAATTATAGGGCACCGTTTGCTTGCCTGGGGGGCTTCTTGTGTGAATTAATGTCTCCTCTTACAAATGAAATTCAAGATGATAAATTGTCCTAAAGGGATCAGATGTCTTTAATCGTGGTTTTATCTTCTCCCCCAGACCCAGAGACTTCTAATGAGTTCCAGCTCACATCCTGGATGAATTATCGTTGGAGGCGTGTGTGCACTCAGTGAAAATAAACTTGCAGTGAGACTCATGTTTACTGTTTAATTCACTCTATCCAAAAATAGTTTCCTTTTTAAAGATGATTTACTCAAATGGAGGAGAGATTGCTGATTAACCCTTGTGCTTCAGACCAAAACGGGGGGGCGGGGGGATGAGAGACACGTAGTGACCTGTTGATTTATGAAGTGATGTGAATTTGAAGTGCTGGTGAGTGGTGAGTTGTGACAAGTTTTTTCCTAGCCTGGGCCTCAGTTTACCCAACTATAAATTGAGAATGATATCTACTTTGCATGGCCATGAGGATTTGTGTAAACAAACCATGTAGTTCAATATCTAGTAGAAAGTGTAAGGTCTTTGTGAAGTCGAGCACTTTACTATGTTACGCAGAGTTGGTGTGACTTAAACTTGGCAAATCCATTTTGCTTTACCAAGGACTTATCGGTTTTCCTAAGCACTTCATCTCTGTTCTTTACGTCTCTCAGATCTATACCACACAATGGCTCCAACTCTGGTTTCCTGCCTCCCTCTGCCTTTTATCGGATACTCCTGATCTATAAGCAAATTCTTAAATGCCCTAGGGAATGACTGCTTAAAGAAATTTGGGTTGAAGCAATACCTTTGCCCGTAAAACAAAGAAAAAAATTACCTCTTAATCAATCTGTTTGTAAGTCGGCATATTGAATTTCCATAAGTTGAACTCACGCACTGGGGATTGCCTCATTTCCATCTTCCTGGAAATCCATTCATTGTGATGGAAATTGGGTAGAATTTCTTATACTCCAAGGAAGGGGAGGATACAGCCACTCCTCACCGCTTTCTATGAGGTAGGCGATGAGGGTGATTATTGTCATTGATGTTGTTTTAAGATTTAATTTTCTTAAGCATTTTTAGGTCACAGCAAAATTGAGAGAAAGGTACGGAGATAAAGATATGGCCTCTGTCCCCACGTGTGCATACCCATCAACCACAACTCCCACCAGAGTTGGAACATTTGTTATAATTGATGAACCTACATTGACACCATTTACCCACAAAGTCCAGAGTTGATATTAGGGTTCACTCTTTTTGCACATTTGTAGGTTTGGACAAATATATAATAACAGGCGTCCATCACTGTGTCACACAGAGTAGTCTCCCTGCTTTGAAAAACGTCTCTGTGTGCTGCGTGTCCCCCTCCCTCTCCCTCCTAACCCCTGCCAACCACAGGTCTCTTTACCAACCTCCAGGGTCTTGCCATAGTGTTTATTTGTTTGCATTCCCACCCCCCACCTCCCCCCCAATTCCTTCTTCCTCCCATATTGGAGGAGGGAAGGACCTCCAGGCAGGGATACTCCTGCGCCTGGTGGCAAGCAAGAGCTTTCTCTGTGAGCCTGTGAATCTGGAAGTGGGTGTGGAGAAGGGAGCTGAACTTCTGACCTGGAGCCTGGGTCTGGGGAACAACAGGCCACTGACAGGAAGAGCCTCCATCCCTCCTCCCAGAGCCTCTTGCCCACCCCCCGGAATGCACTCCTCCCAGGGGTTCTGCACCCCATGTAGAAGGATCCAGAATCCAGAAGCCTCTAGACAGACCATGGTAACCTCCCTTCAGCTCCCAGCGGTGAATCATCCTTGATTTCTCCTCTGATTAAAAGGCGGATGCGTATGCCTGCTCCCTCGGGGAAAACGTGGCATCTAAAGATGTCTCCTCAGCCATCGTTGGTGGGTATAATATCTACCTTGGTCCTGGCAGACACTTCAGATGACCAGGAGGCTTCCTGAGAAGGAGGCCAGAGGGGAAGATAAGCATGGAAACATTTGAGGATGTTTTTTACCTAAACTGTTGTGGTTATAAAATCCACAGTCATGATTCTGGAATCACCGTTTCTATGAAAGGAAAAAAACAACTGTCATTTTTTTAACATTATGATAACACCATTACTCCTCTGATTAAAGCCATTCCCTTCGAGTCATTGATTCAATTGAATTAGAAGTTCTCTCCTCCCTCTTTCTCCTTTTCGTCTCCCCAGGAGAGAAGCGAGGTTCCCAGAAGCCTTTTTCCACCCTCCTGACCTAGTGGGACGTCATCTGTTCCAAGTCACCCTGACATCCTGGCTGGCCCCTACTGAGGAGGGGTGTCTCCCCAGGACGGGGCCACACCCACTTCTAAAGTGTCCACTGTGGGTGTCTCAGGCACAGTCGGTTTGGATTGTCCTCCTCCCTATCTACTTGGGTTTTGACCCTGAGACCTGCTGTGTTCCCCCTCTGAGCCTCAATTTTGGCCCAACCATGCTGCAATGTCCCCTCAAACCACATCACAGTGACCCATGCCAGCACCTGGCTGCCAACTCTTAGCCACCTTTCTCTCCCCTGTTAGGGGGCATGAGGATATTTTCAGATCACACCCATGTCCCTGGATGGGAGGGAGACTTGAGGGCAAGGTGTGGGGAAGATGTCTCCAGCCCTCTTTACCTAAAAATGCCACCACCACAGCTTCACGGAGGTCACCCCATGTGGCATGAGGTATCCCAAAAGACACATGGTGTCTCCCCAGTATTCCAGCTCTGGTTTTTAGATTTCCAACCCTCCCTACTCCTTCACGGATTTGGCACAAAGCAGGAGGATTGGGGCAGGTCCAGGAGAATCATTCTATGTTCACCCTGTCTCCCTGTTGACATGAATCCTCAAAGGAACCAAGGAGAAGAGGCACGTAAGGCATTAGACATGGGGCCTGCACATAGAAAGTGCTCTATCTGTCTCAGGTGCAAATATCCTTATTAACTAGTCTAATCAAGTAATAAATAAATATAATTTTTTTTAAAAAAAGGATTTAATCAGTACTTAACTGATTGGTTCATATGGTTATATTTGGGCTGAGAGTGTAGCGCAGTGGCAGAGCACTTGCCAGGCATACAGTGAGGCCCTGGGTTCAATCCCCAGCACCGCACATACACACACACACACACACACACATACACACAGCCAATATTGCCCAGACCGTGGCTCTGTTCTTGTACACTACTGTCCATAACAGGAGCTCACATTATTTGCTGGATTCATTCATTTTGCGGGATGAGAGCCAATCTGCCTGAAGACAAATCCTTTCCTTTCCTCTGGCTTGGGGGGGACAAGGGGTGCTGGTAGTTCACTTGGAGAACAGGACACACACTATCTAGAAAGCAGGCAGGTAAGTACCAGGGTTTCCCATCCACAATGGGCCTGCTTCCTGTCGCTTTGTAATTATGTGACAAGGCTCCCCTAGAAAGCAAGTCAGGTTTAGGAAATGATTTTGAAATGAAGGGAGCCAGAGAAGTCCCCTGGGCTCAAAATCTGAAGAAAGTGAAACTTGACGAGTGAAAGAGCTCACCGTCCCTAGATGTGATGGCTGAGAGGTGGCAAGCAGGAGGATAGCCATGCTCAGGATTATGTCCAGCACGGACAGGTGCTCCTTTGTGCAGGAGTGGATGAGTGAACGAGGAAAGGATTCAGTGCAGGCAGATTTTCTAAACCTCACTTTCCATCCTCCCTATTCAGAGCATTACCATGGTGCACATTTACCAGATGTTACCTAAGGTCTGAAACCAGCAATCGACAGGACAAAAAAAGTGCCCCAAAGAGCATGAGCCGTTATTGCACATATGTGCACAAACCCTGGCGTACCACGTCCCTGGCACCACTGCCTTCAGCATGCCCTGTATTCTAGAAACTCAGCGAGGGCATTGACTATGTATAAGAACCAGTACTCACGATTTTGAGGTAGGGATGGTGGGAATAAAGTGTGAATTCCTACCCCAAGAAATTTGCAACCTAGTTTGAGAGGGAAAAAAAATATGCACACAGATATAGATTTATTTGCCGTAGGAAATACTTATATTAAATTTCATTTGAATGACAGAGTCATTTCATATTACAGGTTTTCAAAGTAGCAGGTGACATCTTCAAGAAGCATAGAGGCAAGGGAAATCATTCTGGGGAGATGAGATTGCCTGGGTCATGAGGCATGAGTCACACCCAGACAGGGGCGGTTGGGGGCAGGGCTAGTGACTCCACTTGTCACCTCACTGGTAGATCCTCTGAGAAGACCCTGGAGTCTCAAGCAGTAATGACAGTTACCACGTGCCAGGCATCAGGCCAAGAGATGGGTGGGAATTATCTCAGGAATCCTCTGGGCAACTCTTCAAGATAGTGTGGCAGACACTGCTGGGCGTCCCTCCTTCCTGCATTACGGGACTTCCGTTTTGTCAGAGAAAACAATACGTGCAGTTAAAATTCCTGATATCTCAGCTTGTTCTGCAGGCAGGGTCAGTCATCTTGGCACAGCTGTGACCAAGGAGGTACAAGATGCAGTCACTAAAGGGAGGCTTTCCAGAAAGTTCTTCCAAGGGGCACAGATGCCACTGACACATCTCTTCAACCTCTCACCCTTTCATCCTTTTCCTTGTCCCTTGCCTACGACTTGCAGCCATCTGGTGGCCCTGGATGCTTGGGCAGCAGGAGAGAAGAAGCCTATGTCCTTAATGAGTCCCTTGAAGGACGCCAATCCCAATTTCCCACCTCTGAACTACCCTATTCGATTACAACTCCGAACTCTGACTCTGCTGTGTGTGGCAGAATGCGATCCTATCACATAGCGATGCTGTACCTTGTTTACAGATGAGGAAACAAAGACTCAGAGCTCTTAAGTAGCAAATCCAATATTCAAATCCAGTGCAGTGCAGAACAAGGCTGTCTGACTCCAAAACTAGACTTGTGGCCTCTGAAACGACTCCAAAATCCCATTTGAAAATGAATTACAGAAAGAAAGCCACCTTTAGCAACCGCTTCACATCTCACACAGCCCTTTTGACAGTGTACTTTTATTACATTTACAGGTCCCTCTCCCCGCAGACCTCGTTTCTGAATCTCTTGGAAGGTGAGAGAGTCAGCCATAATCAGGTTAGGAGCATCCCTTTCTTCCCCTCTCCCCAGATTCTGGCCCAGGCTAAGTAGGCACCCCAAAACGATGGATGAGTTGAGCTTCTAAAAAAACGCCCAGTATAAAAATTGTCCTTGACAGAGCTGTCTGTGCATGTCCCGCGTGTGTATGGATGTGTAGCTGTGCACGTGTGTACTGGTGGGGAGTGTCACATTGCGTACTTGTGTGTAAAAGTGCGTCCATGTGTCTGAAAGGGAGGGCAGAGGAGGGATATTTTGTCACTGTTGTCAAATCCCATCCTCCATCCGGCTCCTACAGACCTTCAGTGACAGCAGCAATGATCATATTCGTGATAACTAAACTTTTGTGCAGGACCTGAAAATTTAATTTCCTTGTGGAAAACTGGAGAGAACTAAGCTTATTTGGGGCCAAGAACTCATGAACTTTCCCAGCAGAGGAAAAGAGGACACCAGATTCAGCCAGTGGCATCTGGATTTTCTTGAAACACAGAAAGGCAGCCACTGTGTTTTGAATGCCCCTTCAGCAGGAGCTCTGGGTCGGGTCCTCCTTCTCCAGCCCTATCCACTTCAGAGAAGGTGGGCAGCCGCGGCGGCCCCCCGTGAGATCACTGAACTCATGCCAATGCATTTCACGATTTGCCATTTTGCTTTGAAGAAGTACAATTCCCTTGATTTTATTTTTTCTTCTTCTCCAGTTGCTCGGGTGGCTGAGACCTGATGATGTTTCCTGAATAATCACCACGTGCTGGGTGCTGCGTGTTTTGTTCTTTCATTCATGCATTATAGCTATACATAGTAGTTGGGTTCATTTTGACAAAATCATGGATTTGACTTCCTCTGTTTCAGCTTCCTGCTTTACCTCTACTCTTCCCTCCGCCATTCTTTCTCCTCTGCTTTACTGACTTTCCATTATATATGTATATATATATATATGCATATATGTGTTTTGGAAAGGTTTATTTTTCTTTGTTTAGAGACAGGGTCTCACTGAATTGCTTAGGGCTTTGCTGAGTTGCTGAGGCTGGCTTTGAACTCTCTATCCTCTTGTCTCAGCCTCCCAAGCCACTGGTATTATACGCATGCACCACCACGCCCAGCCTGTATTTATTTTTTGATTGGTACTTTATAGATATACATAGAGGTGGGATTCACTGTGGTATATTTATACATGCATAATTTTTGTCAAATTCATTCTGCATTTCCTCCCTCCTCCCTCCCTCTCCATCTCCTTCTACTCCATTGATCTTCCCTATTTATCTTTATAATATCTTACACCTGTTTTTTTTTCCCCTCACTTTGCTCTACCCTCCACGTATGAGAGAAAACATTGGGACTTTACGTACTGGGCCTGGCTTATTTCACTTAGCACAATGTTCTTCAGCTTCATCTATTTACCAGCAAATGCCATAATTTCCTTCTTCTCTATGGCTGAGTAAAACTCCATTGTGTATCTATATATACCACATTTTCTTGATCAGTTCATCTATTGATGAGTGAGTATCTGGGCAGGCACTGTCTTGAAAGTATTTGCATTGCTTTAACCCATCTTATTTTGAAGATCAAGAAACTGAGACACAGAGAGGATAAGTAACATGTGTAAGGTCATACAGCTAAGAAGTAACAGAGCTGGGATTCAAACCTAAACTGTGTAGCTACAAAGCCCAAGACCTCCATCACCTCACTGATGATGACCATTATCATTAGCCTGTAAGTCTGTCTCTTCTTTGAATGCAAACAATAAATAGTATCTCTGCTTAACTTAAAGAAGAAAAAAAAAGATGGACGGAAAGGAAAGAGGTACATTTTATCTGCAGCTTTGAGGGAAATCTTCCCAGGGAGAGTCAGATTATTTACAGTTCACTCCTTGAGAAGAGGATCTCAACTGACCATCCCTAGTTGCTTGTGAAGAAATGGAGATGATGCTAGTAGACCAAGGTGCTCTGGATACAGGGCAGGAGAGAACCATTGGTAGATGCTGACGTGCCCCTGGAGAAGCAATCGATCATGCTGAATCTAACGAATTTGAGGTTGAATTCTGCCATAAACTTGGCTCTATGTCTTGAACACCCGGATGTATTCAAATTGTCCTGCCCTTGTGATACATCCACTCACTCAGTTATGAATCATGTCCATCCACTAAATGGTGTAGTCCAAGCAGGACACACTGTCCCCAAAGACCTCCCAAAGAATGGCCAGGTGGGGTCACCAGACACATACAGCCATACCATTGCCACCCTGGCACAGTGGCAGGCACCAGGATCAGAGCAAAGGACGAGTCAGGCATAGTCCTCGCCACCACGAGGCACGTGCCCTACAAGTTTCATCTCCCAGTGGGTGCCACTAATTAAAGTGGGTATTACGACGGAGGGCCCTCAGGGAACCACGTGAGGTTGGTCCTGCAAAAAATCTTTGTCCTTAGCTGCACCAATTCAGCACTTTAAATGATACGGTTAACATGGAGAGTCAGCCAGCTTAAAAACCCCCAGGCAATGGGGCAACCCCTCTATATAAGCACTGTGGGGTGTCTGCCCAGCCCACGCGGCCAGCTGCTTCCCTAAGATATTTTGGACAGGTGTGTCCTGCCACCTGACAAGAGCTGATTGAACCACAGATGGGCAGCTACCTGGCCTCGGCTGCCCCAGTGAGCTTCTTTTCCTTTGGCGACTGAGATTCAGGAAGATTCTCCTCCCTGCTGTTGGCCTCTGAGGGGGTGGGGGGGCAGCATCTCATGCCCTGCAGCCCAGAATGCAAGTGTGTCTGGATCACCCAACAGCTGTGGCCGCACTTATTTGTGTGTTTTTCAGGCGGCCCTCTGACAGATGGTAGTTGAAATATTTCTGTGGAGGGAGAGCCTTTCTAACTGGTACAGAGGCTCCATTTGGGCTGGGTAGCCATACGTCATACATCCTCCAAAACAGAGAAAGCCGGACCAGAGAGCAGGGAATGGGAAGGACACTCAGATAGGGGAGAGCCCCCTCCTCCAGACTGCAAGGAGTTCAGCTCTGCCTACCCCTGGCTCCCCCTCCTGTGTCCTCACACCCAGTTCCCCTGATGTGCTTAGGTAGCACCAGAGCGTTCTATTAGGGGGACAGCATCTCTAACACAGTGACCAGTGCTCTCTTTTATTCCAGTATCTCCTTCCTTCTCTCCCTGGGCCTCTCCCAACCCCACCTTTTTTGGTCTTGTTTGTTTTTGTTCAGCCCTGTGTTCACTCCCTCAAAGAAGAGATGACACCCAAGGAAGCACAGAGGATTCATTTCTGACTTTGAAAGTTTAGGCGGAGGCAAAGAACAAGGATTTGTGGATAAACAATCTATTGGAGTGAAAACAAAAGTTTCACTTGAATGAAGGAGGCTTCCCAGTCTCAGAAAAGAAGGGTATCTTCTTCTCAAGTGGTGTGGCCATACTTAGAGAATTTGTAATTGAGCAAGGAATTCGACATGACGGAGGCCCTCATTTTAACCTTGCAGGCAAGCTCGGACAGTCTGGGTAGGATGGCAGCACATCTGGGGAGATTGGGAGCCCTTGGAACAGCCAGTCTGCTAGAAGCCTGATAAATTAGGCTAGTGTCCTCTTGGAAAATGGTCTTCATCCTCTGTCTCAGCTCTGTCCCAGGCAGGTGGCAGCTGATCAAAGTTGAGGGCACATTCAGACTGAGCAGGAAAGAGTCTTGATCGATTGCAATGTTTGCCAGGGGCTTCCATGTGGTGAGTGGCAAAGTAATGGCATTAGCTTTCTCTGCAGCCTACTGTGGCATCCCGGCCCCACCACGTTCCCCCAGGCCTGCACCACCCAGAAGTCACCAGAAGTCAGTCTACCCTTTCCTTTTTTGTTGCAAGTACCAGTTAAGCCACTAAAACTCACCTAAGCAAAGGGGGATGCATACAGAAGGATGCTCCAGGAACCCAGGAGATCCCAGGCAGAGGGAAGTGAGCTCCATGGTCCTGGAGACCGGCCTTGTACATCTCCAGCTGCACCGGGCCTCGCTGGGGAGGCTGCAGCTGCAGGCTAGCACATGTGCCACACACCCTCAGCGTGTTCACTGCCAGCTCAAGATGAGTTGACAGCGGGCGGCAAGTGCCAAGGAAGCCAACGTGATCCTGGGCTGCTCCAACAGGAGGAGCAACATGCAGCCTGAAGTGCAGAGAGCTGCCTGTCAAGGTGCAGTGGACACAGAGGGGAAGCCCAGGAGGCCACAAACTGTACCCCAGGGGGTGCAGTGGGAGGACCTGGGCCATTGCTGTCTGCCTCCTTCTGGTGGACTTGGGATAACCAGTGTGCAGTCAGGGGTCAGCTTACCTGAACTAAAAGCCTCAATTTAGCTATTCAGTAGGTTTTTCCCATGGACCAGTAATGAAATGTTATTTAATCCTCACCACAAAAGGACCACCATCTGTATCCCTGTTATACAGATGAGAAAATTCAAGCACAGAGAGGTTGAACAATTTGCCAAAGTTCACACAGCCAGCAAGTTGAAGAGCTAGGCTCTGAATGCAGGGAGAGTGCACTTTTTGGCTCTGCCCCTAATCTAACCGTATGACCTTGAATTTGGTCATCTCTTCTCAATTGCCTCAGTTTGACCTAGTGTGATATTTTAAACCACCCCAAGATGTAAAGTCTTAAAACAAAACTTTTTTTTTTTTTTAAACAAATCTGCAATCTGAGCAGGACTTGGTGAGACAGCTTGTCTCTGATCAGCATCAGCTGTAGTGGCTCAAAAGTGCAGCTGGGCTACAGGTGTAGCTCTGGGGTGGAGCACGTGCCCAGCGTGCACAGGGCCCTGGGGCTGAGCGCCTCACTCACGCTCTTCTCAGGGGCTGGGAAGGGAAGACTCAATAGGCGGGGGCTGGGAGAGCTGAGGTTCCTGGACCCCTCCCTCTGTGTGGCCTCCCTAGGTGCTCTCTGCAGCATTTTGGCCACAGGGTGAGCAGACTTGTCACCTGTCATCTCCTGGCCCCCTGGGGCACATGTCCCCAGACAGTGCAGAGAGCCAGGCCAACATTTTACATCTAATGACTTCCACTGTAGGCCACGGGCCAGGGGGTTGCACCCCAATTCAAAAGGAGAGAGCACAAATCTAAAGCTCAATGAAGGGCTGTCACTGCCACATGGTAAGCAGGGCCTATGGGACATGTATGTCCCCATGTGCCCATCTTTGGGGACTACCATTTGGAAGAGGCACTTCCTGAGTTCCAGGCGTGGAGCCATGGGCCTCCACAAGCATGGAGCATCATCAGACTCCCCCCGTCTTGGGAGCACTGTTACGTCACTCTACAGAAGATACAGGGAGATACAGGGAGCTCTGCAACTTGCCCTTGTCACGTCACCCCTGAGTGGATGACCCCTGAGTGTGTCTGACCGTGAGGCCACCTCCATGAGCCAGCACACTCAGTGACAGCCCGAGAGGTAGCCAGCTCCAGGGCATGGGGACCTCTGGTCACAAGCTGTGCAGTCCTGGGCAACCGCTTTCCTTCCCCACGCACAGGTTGTCTCTGTGGGTACAAAGAATAGCCACGCGGCCTGCCGCGACAGAAGGAAGACGTGTGGGTGAAGCACGTCGTCCAGCAGCTACGAGAATCCTATAAATGTCAGCTGCTGTTATTCTAAAGGAGGCCCACGAAAGACATCTTCAAAAGATTTGTGTGTGTCACAGAAGTGTGTATCAAGCGCCCTCAAGCCCATGAGGCTGGCCCAGCGGGAAGACAGGCAGTGACTCACTGAATGACCAACGCTGGAGAAACACCCCCAGATCTCAGAAGGGAACCCACACCCAGGAGAGCCGAGGCCGTTCCCAGCCCTGGCCCGGAGGCTCCTCAGACAGGAGAACACCGGCCGGAAAGTTCCTGGCATCCACATGAGCAGGGGTGTCAGTGGGAGGAGGAGTCGGCGGCTCTGTCCTGCACACCCACAGTCCCAGACCTTTGGGGTTCACTCCCATGGTTTCACTGACCACCAGGAGCCACCAAGTCCCCAGCCCAAGTCTGCAACCCAGATTGGAGACCTGTGTCCCGGCAGATGTCCCACGGGCCTCTCAAATTCAGCACACACAGCCTCCTTGGGTCCATCTCTTTCCTTCAAGCAGACCACGGCTGGCACTGAAGGTTTCCGAGTTGTACCCAGGGGTCCAAATTCTAGCCCCCCCGGACACTCCCCGGCCTGGCCTGCAGGGGGCCCCACAGAGTCCTGCCGTTTCTAACTCGTGGTCTCTCCTTGTGCCCTTGTGCTCTCAGAGAGCGTCCCTGTGGGCCTCTCCGGCTCTGCTCTCTCTGCTGCCATAAGAGCCCCGTGAAAGCAAACATGACACGTCACAGTGCAGGGCCCTCGGGGGACTCCCTTGAGTCACCTTGACTCCCTTGACCTTCCAGACAAGGGTCACGATCTCACCCTGGTTCCAGGGCCCTCACCTAGCCTCTGCCCATTTGTCCTCCCCAAACTCAGATGTTGAAGCCCCACCTCCAGCACCTTGGAATTGACTATGTTTGGAGACAGGACCTTAGAAGAGGTGATTAGTTAAAAATAAAGTCACTGGTTTCCCTATAAAAACAGGTTATGAGGATACAATGATGTACAGAGGAAAGACCCCATGAAGACAAAGAAGACGGCCATCTACGCACCAAGGAGAGGGGTTCCAGAAGACAGCCACACTGCCACCACCTTGATCTTGGACTCCTAGCCTCCAGAATCATGAGAACGTTCATTTCTGTCGTTTAAGCCACCTGGTCTGTGGTAGTTTGTTACAGCAGCAAGTGCACACTAATACACGGTCCCTAATGGCAGCCCTGTGGCGCCCTTCCCATGCACTCCCTTCCCTAGAGCCCCAGGCTTGTCCTGCTCTTCCCTGGGGACCTAACACTCTTCCAAGAGTTCTCATCAGCAGGTAATTTCCTCTAGGAAGCCATCCCTGACAGTCACCTCTTATCATCTCCCCAAGCACCCGTTCCCCGCCTCACGGCCCCAAGTCATACTGCACCATGGACTGGGCTGTATCCAACACGGTGCTGTTTGCTACCCGAAGACAAGGTCCTGGCCATCCCTGTGCCTAGGACAGTGTCCACTGCTAGAAGGTGTTGGACACATCCCTCCGCATTACTGGCAAGGAGTGGATGAAAGCCACAGATAATTTAAATTGATTCCACTTAGCAGACTTTCAAAGTCCACAGTTATCTTAATAGCTGTTCCCAGGGGCCAAAATTTCCTCACTTAAGAAGCTCTTCTCTCAAAAAAGTCTGTGTTCCACTGGCCACCAGAGCACTGTGAGAGCAAGGGATGTCTCTGGCCACACGTGGAAGGTGGCTGGTGCAGAGTCCGGGCAGGTAGCAGGGCCACACGTGACCTGCCACAAATGACGTGGTGGGCAACTGCCACATGGGTGTCCACATTCTTATGTCAAGTAGAATGAGCCCCAAATTCCCAGCCTTTTCAGTGACCATCAGGACAATACCCACCACCTCCACGAGGGACAGCACAGAACCCTTTGTCTATCAGGGCAGCCACGGCACCAGGACCCGTGAGACGGATTCTTGATGACCCAGAATCCTGTGAAGAGCCCTGCCCACTTGCCACCTTAGGAGGATGGGCCAGGTCCTGGTCACCCTGCACCATCCCCCATCTGCCTCGTGCACTGGCTGTAAGCGGAGCTGACAGAAGCTCCCCTCCGGCGTCTCTTTGGGGACACTGGAGCTCACCTGCCTAAGGAGTGCATGGGGCTCTCTGAACAAGTACCTAGAAGTCAAGGAACTTGATTCTGCTAGACCTAGAATCATGGTCAACGTGCAGACAAATTCCACCCAGTCCCCTCGCCTGGCTCATTTTCGTCCACGTCACTTGGTAAGTCATCGGACTTGGTATTTGATCTGCCCGTTCTCTGGTTCTTTGCTTCAGCACCTCCGGCCATCGCAGGAGAAAGAGGGGCTCTGTGACCTAGAGATTTTGTCTGTTTTAGTCCCGGGTCTCTCTCTGGTCCCTATCATGGAGCGGGCACATAACAGGTGCTTGTGGGAGTTTCTTGAGTGAATACATAAATAAATACAGCACGCGTTCCCAAGAGGACGAGGACGAGGGCTCCACCCTCACTGCAGACCTTGTACCTCACTTTCACTACGGGGCATTTCCAGCCTGTGTGTGCTAATATCTTAGCCTGGTCCCCTGTGGATGTCGCCCTGGGCCCTGCAAATGTCCCTGCAGGGCCAACACAGATCTGGTCACAGATGTACAACAGCCCATGCCTCCATGGCTCTAAACAGCACATAAACAAATCCACCAGTGGCCAGTGGTCCTTCCCCTTATAGGTGGAAGGTCCCAGGTGCCAAGAGTCCAGGGCTAGTGGTAGCGCACAGCCATCTAGCTATGGTGGTCCTGGGGACACTCAGGGTCCACCAACAACTGCTGCCATGGGACAGGCCAGAGGAAGAGGGTGTGATGGGGTCGGGGGTGCAGAGGGCAGGAGGGTGCAGAGCTGCAGCAAGATCTAGGTGGCCAGCCCTGACAAGTCACTCAACTTCTTGAACCTCCCCGGTGACCAGCTGCACTGTGGGGCTGATAGGAGATTCGAGATGAGTGCAAGGCGGGGACCGGGACTGTGGTGAGCGGGACAGGCTGGGGCGGCCTCCAGACATCCTCTTTAAGGACCGCATGCCTCGTTGTCGTGTTAGGGCCTGGCACGTGGCTCAGGGGAGAGACTGTGAAATGTGAAAAGATGTAAGAGAGTGACCTAAGCCCAAGGCAGGAGTGAGAAGGAAAGCCGGCATGGTGCAGATGGTCTGCCGCTGACACAGGAGAATTTGAAAACCACTCTGCTGCCCCGATGTCCCCCCAACACCATGTTTCTGGGTGGGAAACACATGACTATGCTGAGCCTCAGGCCAGCCGGGCTGCTGGCTGGGATCCTCCCAGGAGCTGCAAGTGCCAGGAATCGTTCCCTGAGTTGGTGACTGACATGAGATCTGTATGTGAACTCATCCCAGCCCTGCCACTTAGCTGTGCGACCTTGGCCAAGTAAGGTACCCTCTCTGTGCATTTCCTCCTCTGCAAAATGCAAATCATGCTTGGTAGCTCTTCCCTCCTGTGATGGCAAATGACTGGATACATCCATGTCCCCAAACAAACCCCACGATTTCCAGCTTCTTTTGACGTTGCTCCTGATGGTTCCTCCAATGTCCTCTTCCCTCCTCAGCCCTCCCTGTTGGAACCTGTACTAGTCCTCAGAGTCCTGCTCAAACAGCACCTCTCCCAGGTATCTTCAGGTCTCTCTGTCACACATGGCCTCCCCCTCCTCAGCCTCCCCAGCGTACACCCCTTTTACGGAAGTCACCCTAGCATAAAGTGACAGACGGACATATTTTATTCCTAGGCCTCTTCTCGATGGCGAGCATCAGAGTTCAACCTGGGTTCCACGCCAGCTTGGCCACGTAAAAGCTGTGTGATCTCAGCTAAGGGGCTTCAGTTCTCTGACCCTCGGTTTCCTCATCTGTGAGGACCTGACAAAGCACCTCACAGAGTTTGCTGTGAAAATTCAGGAGACTAAACACAGGAAGCCCTGGGCACGGTGCTGACCTGTTATCATACCCATAACCGTCATCGGCACCTAGCGGGGGCTGCCACGTGTATTCCCTTCCTTTGGAGCCCTCTCTGGTCCAGGGAACTTCTAAAATGCAAATCCTGGGTTGGGTGATGGCTCCAAGGAGGGGTGGCCATGGTCTCATTGGGGACAGTTGGTGAACTCCCACTGAAGGCTCAGCTATAATTCTGACAACAGGACATTGGTGTCTACTGGAAAAAATGGAGAAGAGAAGAGGAAGGGAGAAGAACCAGGAAGGGGTGTCCAGGGAGACAGGTGACCACTTCTCAGTGTCAACCCAGAGAAAGGGAACAGAGCGTGCGCTCACTGAGAGCTCTGCAGGAGGCTCTGAGCCAGGACCTGCGTCCACCTTCTCTCTACAAACCTCGGGACAAACTTTCCACGTCATCTTTCCCACTGGACACCTCTGAGCCTCAGAGGAGTTAAGTGACTTACCCCAGGTCACACAGCCACTGGAGGCAGAAACCAGATTCAAACTCAGAAACCAGATTCAAACCCAAGTGTCGCATTTCATGGCTCCCAGGGAGAGGAAGGCTAGTTGGAGAAAGGAGAGGCAACGTTCCTGCACTCAGCCCACGCCCCTGTGATGGGCAGAGAAAGCCCTCTGTGAAAATGTACGGTTTTATTTATAGAAAATTAATTTGGCTTACAACTTCGTCATTATACCATTTCTCGAAACATTAACTCCCATCAGTGTTGTAAAAGTCGGGGAAGCTACAAAATGCCCTTCTTTAAAAACCTCCTGTTATCTATAAACATCCACTTTCCTGGCTGACCAAGAGTTTCCCTCCTCTCCCTTGATCTGCTGGCTTTCCATCTAGAAAGGTCCTGGACGGCCCCACCGGTCATTGTGGCTTGAGAAAGGTTCCCACCAGCCTGCAAGCCCAGGGGACACAAGGCTCACTTTAATTGCTGTGTGAATCAGACCCTGCCTTTTCCGTTTAACTAGACGACCGTAGAGGGACGGTGTAAGTGTTGATGTGAAGCCAGGAGAGAGAGGATCCAGGTGAGGCTAGATGTTAGGTCCTTGTCTTATAAAGACTCTAAAGACTCTCCAATTGTGTGCCTACCCTGGGCTGCACAATTCAGGAAGCTTTTAGAACCAAGTCTCGTGAAAATCCTTTGTCTCTCCTAAATAGGATGATAGCTTGCCCTCCCTGGGTTTTCCTCCAGCCCTGGAAATGGCAGAGAAGCGCGGCTTTCTCTTGTCCGATATCACCCTCTAGTGGTCACGTCTCTACTTGAAAAAATAGGGAATAGTCCTGCTAAAAGGGCCTTGCCGGGACCCTCCTCCCAGGCCGGCTCACCCACACCACACATCTGCCACACCATCCTCCTGGCAGCTCATCTGTCACCATCGCCTAGGGACCCATTATGTGCCCAGCAGCAAGGATTCAAGGATGCCTTCACTGCTTAGTGCCTTGCTGGCTACTTCAGAACCTGAGATCTGGGGGACATAGCTCAGGTCTAGAATCCCAGCTCTGCCCCTCTGGAGCTGCCCCTCTTTACTCAATTCCTTACCAAGGAGCTGTAATACCAGCTTGCCCATCTTCAGAATAGGTCATACGGCATGAATTCCCTTAATCTTTGTTTTTACAACCTGTCACACACCTGGGTTATGGTCACAAAGCAAAGAAGAAAAGCTAATGCATAAGCATAGACCATGGTCACAGAGGCCGTGGGTTTCAATCCTGGGTCTACTGTTTCCCTCAGTGGTTACCTTGAGCAAACTACTCAACTTCTTTGGGTCTCTTTTTTCCTATCTGTAAGATGGGCAGCAGGTAAGCTTCAACAAGATGATCTGGGTTCTCAAGTGTTGGTATAACCCATTTATTTATTTATTTAACTTAGGGAGCTTCTAAACAGGGATGACTCCGCACTTCTCAAATATATTGATCCAGGAAATCTGAAAATGGTCCCAGGAATCTGAGTAGTTAACATGCTCTCTAGATGATCCTAAACCACAAAAGTCCCTAAGAGCAAGCCTGGGCAGGGGGTGCTTCTGGTCTTCAAAACTGGCTGCACATTTGGCCTCAGCTGGGAAACCACCAAAAGGCTGATAGCCCTCTGCTAGGCCCACTGGATTCTGATGGCTTGGTCCAAGGTGAAGCCTGGCATTGGTCATTTTAAGAATTTCTGGGGTGACTCTCTTGTGCAGCCAGAGTTGAGAACCACTCCTTAGTCCAATGCTTGAACCACAGTAAGAGCTTAATAAAGGCTGGGAGCAGTCCTACCCTCCTGTCCCTATAAGGCCTCCAACACTATGCTTTATTTAACAACAATGATAACAAATAGTGAGCCCTTATCTGGTGCCAGGCACTGGGGACAGAGCTGTCATCACACCAAAACAAGAAGACAAAGATCTCTGGCTCAGAGGTATCACAATGGAGCCTCAGGCCGTCTGGCCATTTTGCACTGGGCCTCAAAGTTATGTAGCAGGTCCCCAGAAGGGGGGCTGCAAATCATGGGGGGCTTTGTCTTTCTCTTAGAGATGGAGAGCTAAAGCCCCTCCCGCCGGGATCTGTCTTGGAAAAGAACAGATTTCGGGATGCTGCTACAATCTCCAGAGAAGCGACTATCTACTGGTGAGGTTTCAGCCAGGAAGACCCAAGGAAGACAAGATGTGCACGTGAGGCAGTGATACCTGCCCTGACTTACGGTGTCCCTTGTGTTTGTCTGCTCTCCTGTCACTAAGGCCATCCGAGCAGGATGTGGACAACCCCAGCCATCAGCTGCCACTCCCCAGTCCCCTCCTCCTGCTGACCAGCAGCTGCAGCCCCTTCCTTTCCACGGCTGTTTCCAGCTGTGTAGGCAAATGGGAAAACTTATCCTTAATCAGGATTTGTGTTCTGCACCTGCTCCCCTTGGCTGGGACTAAGCCAACTTCAGAGGCAAGGGATGCAGAGGGCGGAGGGGGAAACCCTGTTTCTCCAGAGCAGCTACTCAGCCAACCCCCACCCATCTGCTCATCCTCATGAATGAGGCCGGGCGACCCCATGGAAACTATTCTCAAGTTCTCAAGCCACTAAGAACTTGAAAAAAGAGGCTGTTCAGCTGGCAATAGCTGCTTCCCCAGGACTCTGCGTGATCTTTATTCATAAACTCACTCATCGCGAGCTGACTCCACCTAGGCGTGCTTGCCTCTGCCCATCTTCTTGAAGACAGAGGATGAGCTAGGGGAGCCTGCAAGACCCTTTCCCATGGACTCAGCTGGGCTTCTCTGCTTCACCCTGGAAGGGAGGCCGTGCCTGGACTGTCCAAATGGTGCATCCAGAGAAACCACAGAAGAGCAGCCCAGTGCAGCCATCACATGCTCTGTTTGTCCCGCAGACATTTTTGTTGTCATTTGGCTGGTTGTTTTGGTTTTCTGCAAATGACTTGATTCCACATTGCGATCCCAGCTCCTCTGAAAAAGCTGGACGGCAAGGACAGGCAGGAGCTATGTCTCCACGTGGACACAGCTGCTGCTGCTGCTGAGGGGCTGCTGCTCTTTAACTGGACCTTGCTCTCCAGGAGCCCGTCTCCTGTCAGCTGCTCAGTCCTGCCCCACCCAGGCCTGATGCTGCAGGTGGCACACCCCACCCAGCTGCACCTGCAGGCTTTGCTTTCTCTCCAGGGCCTGGGGCTTCTCCAGCCAGGCTGTGCTGGGCAGCAGAACTGCCAGGTGAGCAAAACCAGCAATAGCCTCCCCCACCCCCAGACTGCCAGGCAGGGTGCAGCCTGATGTCCACAGAACCACAGCCCTGATGGCCAAGGTCAGCTAGGGGACACCCAAACCTCTCCCATGCAGCCCACATAGGGAGCCAAGGAGAGGCTTACTTTTTCTTTTTTCCTTCTATAATATAGATCCTAAGAATTTCACTACCAGAATGATTTCATTCAGGTCACCTTCCCCAGCTCAGAAATCAACAGCCCCCCCATTTGAGGGCAGCCTAGAACATAAACCCTCAGCCTTTATGGTCTCTGCTCCCCTCCTTTCTTTGTCTCCCCCCTCCTGAAATATTTCCATACCAATCTCATTCCTTTTCATTTTTCTCTGTGACCTCAATCCTCCAGCCCTGCAAATCTACTCAACTATCTCTGGCACGTAGCCTGTTCCTTATTATTAATATGACTGAACATAATGGATAATAAATAAGACCTTGCTTTCAAAGGGCTCTCATGCCACCAACCCAGAGCCTCACAGAACCATATGAGGTAAACAGGGACACGCAGAGTTTAAGGGACTTGTCTAAGATCGGCAGCTAGTGGGTGGCGGAGCCAAGTCGGGAACCTATTTTAAATGCCATTATTTATGGCTTCTCGGGAAATCATTTGAAAAATAAGCAAGTGGGAAAGACAGTCCAGATTTTAAAGTACGGCTTTATTGTATTTCAGAGGCAAGATTTATTCCCACTCCTTAGTTCTGTAATTAAAGTAAATGGCATAAGATTTGGGATTATATGTGCTTCTCCAACAACCTTTCAGAGACACCACGTGGCTCTACAACAGGAAAGCCATCTGCTTATTCATTCACCACACAAAACATCGGCTCAATCGGAAGTTTGGTGCTGTGGTCCTACTGTGTGCCAGCTCTGAGCTCAACACAAGCCAGGCACAGCAGAGGGGTTCGGCCCTGTGCTGGGTACAGCCCTTGGAGTTTGGTGGTCGAATCAGGTGTTGAACTGAGATTTGCACCAAGAATGTGCCATCAGAAATATGCCAAGTTCCACGAAAAAGAGGCACAGGGGCTCTAGAAGCTTCTAAGAAAGGAATTGACCTGGTCCAGGAACTCACGAAAGGTTTCCCAAGGAAGTAGCCATTGCCCGCAGGAGAGGGGACATATTAACACCAGGAAGAGGACAGGGAAGGGAGGGAATAGAATGTGCAGTGACACCCCAATCCCTGTCCATGGCGCAACAAAGCCCTCTCAGGTGACGGAGAGGAACCGGGGTCTGTAGCATGAGAGAGACAGGACAGATGTCCACGCTGAACCACAAGGCTTTAGGGCCCAGGTGGGATCCAGGTCTCACCCCAGGGAGCCGTAAGCGCTGCTCAGAATGGGGAGTGACCTCATCCGATTCGATCCGGCTCTGTGCTGGGCATCTTGAGTGGCACAGGAAGAATAATGTTCATCCCTCAAAGAACTTTCTGTCAGATTCCCTGGCATTAATGAGACCCAACTCGAATTAGAACCTGGATTTTTCCAGAAATACAGGTAACCCTCTTGAGTTGACAATAACAAAAAAATGATAAATATTTTAAAAATACGGTGCCCGTAGGGCTTTTGTGGCTCTGTGGAGAGTGTGTCATTTTTTTCCCCTGGTCTCCCTGCAGGTTATGAGATAGACAGCATTATTCATCCCATTTCACAGGTGGGGAAAGTGAAGTTCAAGGTCCCGGGGCTACTGGCAGACCCAGGACTGTCTGAATCTGACCTTGTTGTCTCTGGCCCCATAATCTTGGGAACCCTTATGCAGAAATACCAGGACAGGCCACGCAACTGGTCTAAAGCTCCTGTCACCGGCACTTGTCAAAGCCAAATGGCTCCTTGTCCTGGTTGACCTTCAGTGGCAGTCACCGGGAGATCATCCCCTCTTGGTGGGACACGTCCTTCTTGAATCGTGACCTGGGTGTCTTCCCACCCTCTGCTGTTCCTTCCCAGTCTCCTCTGCCAGCTACCCCATCCTCGACTGGACCTGAAATTGCTAGACTTAGCAGGGCTCTGCCCTTGACCATTTTTCCATTTACAATCTCTTATCTGATGATCTCATCTGCCTGGGGCTTTAAATTACACCCATAAACTGAAGACAACTAAATCCAAACCTGGCCTCTTTGTCTCTCCTGATGGTGTCTCCACACACTTGTCCCATTGACCTTCCAAGTTAAGTCTGAAGATCCACCCCGCAGCCCTCTCCTGCCCTTGCTGTCCCCATCTGAGTGACACCTCCTTGCACTGTGCTGCTCAGGTCCATCATCCCAGACTCTTCTTTGAATCCTCTCTTTCTGAGGTCCTCACATCCACCCACTGAAGGTCCTGTGGCTCTGCCTTCAAAACAGATCCTGCATCTGACCCCTCCTTGCCGCCTCCTCAATACCTCCTGAGCTCAGGCAACCGCTTCTTCTCACCTGGACTCACGCAGTGGCCTCCCAACCACCCTGGTGTGCTTACCCCCTGCATCTCTCTGCCATGCAGTAGTTGGAGATGCAGGTGGTCAGTCTATGCATGTAGGACTTTGGAGAAAAACCTCTCGGTGTTCCTCCCTCTCTACCAGGACTGATCAAACCTCTGACATCGCCTTGCTTGAGCCTGGAGAAGGTATATCCATATCATATGTGCTGGAGTGGGGTAGGGTGCTTAGTGAACACTATGGTCTGGTTATGGCATGAGTGTGTTCTCCAAGGGTTCCATGTTGGTCCTCAGTGTGGCAGTGTTGGGCCTGGTGGAAACGTGTAAGAGACAGGAATGAATAGTAAGTAAATAGGTTCTTGGGGGTGCTACTTTCAGAAGGAATTAATGTAATTTGGTTAAGACTCTGGTTTAGTTTTCCAAAGAGGTTTGTTATAAAAGACCAAATCCGGCCCCTCTCTGAGCTCTGGCTTCCTCTCTCACCATGTAACCACTCCTCTCACATTCAACGTGAAACTGATATTGGCCCTATACCCTGTGCCTTCAGAACTATGAATAAATAAACCCCTTTTCTTTATAAGGTATCCATCCTCAGGTATTTCATGACATTTCAGAAAACAAACTAACACAGCACAGTTCCTGGTTCATAAAGAGTGTTCAGTAAACAAATTATTGCTACGTGCTATTTGTATTCCCTTGAGACTGACCTTACTAGATGAGTGTCAGTTGATGGTGACATTGGGCAGAAAACAAAGCAACGCCTAGGTCATTATAGGCCTCCTGTGGTGGCTACTGAGCAATCACTTCTGGCTCTATCACTTGAGTTCTGTTAATAATCAGGATGGGAGCTTGATTCCCAGAGTGCTTTGCACAAATTTGTGAACTGACTCCTCAAAATGAGGCTGCCAGAAGCTGCAGGACAGGTCTTCCCTCGATGACACTGGCCTAGCAGCAGAGTTTTGATTATAAAATGAGTTGTCTTCACTCAAGAACCACTTTCCCCCAGACATAGATGTAGGTACCCACAGGCTCCAACTCTGAGGCAGGGTTTGCCATCTCATCTTAGAAGAACCGTCATCTTGGCCAAGGAAGGAGGTGGGAGTGGTCAGGGGAAGAGTCACTCATAATGTTTGTGTCCTACTATGGAATTTCCAAACTATGAAAACAAAAGTTCTTGAAGACACTGGACCGAAACATCACGCTTGCCCTCCCGTGAGGGGTCACGGGCCAGGCCTCTCTTCTTTACCTCCTCTCTTCTTTCCTCACTCCTTCCTGCGGGGCAGGGCTCAGGGTGCAGAGTCAGATCTGCCCCTTTGCTGGCTGTGTGACATGGGACAATGGTGAGTCCTCTTTGAACCTCATTTTTTTTTCATCTATAAAACAGAAAATAATAATAGCATCAATTTCAAAAGGATTTGTGATGTTTATTAAAATAATAAGCATTATATCTAAACAGGGAAAGACCATGCAGGGTAATAATTAAAAGTATGGGGCTCTGGACTTTGAATTCAGCTCTTCCACTCATTGGCTGTATGAACTTCAAGAAGTTACTCCATATCTCTGTTTATCTGATCTGTAAAACAAGGATGACCTTGGTCCTCCCTTGATGAGACATGGTAGGAACTAAAGTTTAACACATGTGAACAGCCTTGGGCTGGGGTCTTTGAACATGGCTGACACTTAGAAAGTTCCCACTTGCTGTTATTTCCACCTGCTTCCTTTGAATTCCCAGGTGGATTACTGTGCAAAGAGCTTGGGTAGAAGATGTAAGGTCCTTGCTTAGCATCTGGATGGCCATCTTAAGTGACGGCCACCAATTTAAGAAAAATTTCACTTTTATACCCAAGGGGCATTTCTGAGAAAGGCTCACCGCTCCCTCATACTAACCCCATTCTTAACCACAGCATTAGGACCTGCCTGGCTCTAATCCCTGAGCCTGCCCCATAAAAGTCCCGAACCCCATGCCCGTCTTGCCTCTCTCCCTCTATGCAGGATGGCCTTTACTCAGCCCTGACAAACTCTTGTGTGAATCTCTGCCTGGTCTCTGTCTTTCATTTCTCACTCACCGTCTCCCCATCTCTCAATTTCCTTTCATTGGTGCTGAAACCTGGGATCGGGTTCCCCGGTGTGCCTGCTCCCCTCTTTGAGGGTCACTGAGCATCCCAGGCCCCAATCCAAATTCCATTATGGGATCAGGCCCTCCCTTCTGCCAAATGCCCTCTCTGCACCCACCACCGGACATTCCAGGTAAGACCCCTGTCTCGGGTCCACCTAAATGACCTATGGGTCCCGGGATGTGACCGTTGATCATCCAGCACTCTCAGGGTTACCGTGTGGTCTGGGGCACCCCCAGCCACAGCTTCCATAGCTGTGGCTGATCCCTACTGTTGACAGGGTCTATAGGTGGGCTTTTATTTGTGTCCTGGTTTTTGAGAAAAACCACCAAGGGTGATTGGGAGTTGTTCCTACTGAGACCTCTTGGCCTTGGGTTAATCTCTACGGCTTCTGCCCCTACGTAGTCTCAGCTGGGTGCCCATGTGCCTCTACAGGCCCTGCCCCTGAGGTTTACCCAGCGGTGGTGATGAACCCCTGAGTGTAACCTCAACTGGGTGATACTAGAGACTGGGGGACGCCCCACCTCTAAACTTACCTTACCATGGGCGGCTCCTCGTCCATTCCCTCCCATAGTCCCATAGGCTGCCTCCTGGCTAACCTAGGTCTCTCTCTCTCACTTGGACCTAAATACCCCCAAATTGATCAGATCTGGCCTCAATATCCTTTGGACTCTCAATGGCCGCTTAACGGCACTCTAGATCCCAGTATTACCAGGGATCTTTTCAACTATTGTGAGCGTTTGGGAAAATGGAAAGAGATATCATACATTCAGGCGTTCTCCTCCCTGCGTTCTAAGCCCTCTCTCTGCAACTCTTGCTCTCCTGCACATGTCCTCTTACCTCTCACCTCCCCTAGGTCTGCTTCCAAAGGGAGAGAAGATCCTACCCAGGACTCCTTCTCCTTCGACCCAGCAGATGAGCCCCACCATACTACAATCCTCTTTCTGATGAAGCCACCATAGCAACTGTCCACTTGGCCCCTCAGCCCTTCTCTCTTCCTGCCACACACTCATGGGCTGCCAGTGCCCAACCTGCATCTCTGTGTCCTATACGCAAGGTGGCTGGGGTAGATGGTGTACTCCAGGTTCCTGTGCCTTTCTCTTTGTCAGATCTTACACAGATAGAAAAGTGGCTTGGGTTCTACACTTCAAGCGCCACCACAGATATCAAAGAGTTTCAATATCTGACCTAATCGTATGACTTGACTTCCATTATGTCCATATGATCTTGTCTAACACCCTCCTGCCCGAGGAGCCTAGACGAGCTTGGGAGCAAGCTAGAGATTATGCTGATGAGGTACATCAGACCTCCCCTACCCATCCAATTGGTACTGAAGGGGTCCCTGATCAGAACCCCAACTGGGATTATAATTTGCCTGGAAGAATAACTAGTAGAAAACAATTCATTACTTGCCTCATAGCAGGACTTAGAAAGGCAGCCCATAAGGCTATCCATTATGAAAGGCTCCAGGAAATCATCCAAGACAAAAATGAAAACCCTTCAGCATTTTTAGATCACCTGACCAAGACTTTATTACGATATATATACTAATCTGGACCCTGAGACTCCAGATAGGAGACAACTACCAATGACCTACTTTTTCTCCCAGAGTTTCCTTGATATTAAGGCCAAATTAAGGTGCATCAAGAGGGGGCCCCTAACTCTCCAAGCTGAGGTTCTGGGAGTGGCCTTTAAGGTATATAATGGGAGAGACGAGAAGGTGCGGAAGCAGAAATATCAGATGCTCGCTCAAGCCGTCCGTCCAGCCTCAGCATCTGTCCCTGGTTCTACTGGCCTGTAGAAGGGTCCCTCGGGACCACCCAGCCCCTGTTTTAGATGTGGTCAGATGGGTCACTGGGTTTGTACATGTCCCAAGCCTCACAAGCCTCTGGGACCTTGTCTTAAATACCATTAGGAGGGACACTGGGCTGTTGACTGTCCCTGAGCACATAGTGGCCCCTGGCCATCCGGCCCTTCTAGTTCCCCTTTGCAACTCTTAGGACTGGCTGTAGGGGACTGACGAGGCCCAGGTCAACATCACCCACCACTACCATCACTCCACGGGAACCCAGGGTGACTCTGCGTATTTCTGGTGGGCCTGTCTCCTTCCTCCTAGACACCAGGGGCTACATATTCAGTCCTCAAGGAGTTCTAGGGCCTACTATCAACCCTTCAGACACCTAGCTTTGAATTTGCGCTTTTGTCTTTCTAATTTTTACCCACTCCATTTTGGTCATCCCACAGTGCCATGTTCCCCTTATGGGAAGGGACATCCTCACAAAGTTGGGGGCTATGCTTTCCTTCTCCCCTCATATATACTTCCATCCAGACTCCTCTCCTGTTCCTGATCCTCACCCTTACCTTAGGACCATCTCCTTTCCGTCTGCCAGTGCCTTCCCATCACCCCCTCCCGAGGTGGACCCTACGCTCTGGGATTCCCTCACACCAGGAGCCCGTTCACATCCGTCTCAAAACCCCCTCCATTTTCTGGCCCAGTCACACTCCCCGCTCTCCCTCCTGGCTGCTGCTGTCCCTCTCTTTCTGCAGAGCAGCCTCGTCAGGCTCCTGACAATAAACCCCCTTCCTGTCCCAGGTGTGTATGTGTGACTAGTCCTGTGCCACTTTTCTTTCATTGATGCCAGTGACTCGATCCTGTTCTTCCATCAGCTTTGCTCTCCCCTCCGGGATTGGAGCTGCCTTGGGATCCTGGCCTGAGGGCCCAGGACAGTGTCCACACACCTTCTTCCACTCACTCTTCTTCTTCTTCATCCACATTCCGGCCTGGTTTGGGTTAGTGACTTCGCCCTTCCCCTCCCCTCCTCCTCACATGTCTCTCTCCCATCCCCTACCCTTGGCCAGTTCACCATCGGGTCTTGGTTCTCAGCTCCTCAGCAGAGCTCACTAAAGCCCTGGCCAGGCAACCAGACTCTCTACAGGCAAAGCCCAGGCTAGAGAAGTAGCCGGTGACTCCCCCTCTCAGTCCAGACTCTAACTCGCCATGGGGACTCCCAAATCCCACTCACCTCTCGGCTGCCTCCTCGCCCACTTAGCCCCGTTTGGCTCCTGATCTAAAGGCCCATTGACCGATTCAACCTTCCAATCTTCATAGCTTTTGCGAGTGCTCAGGAAAATGGAAGAAATCGCTTCTGTGCAGGCTTTCTCCTTCCTAAGCCTTCCCTTTGCTCCTCTTGCTCCCCGCCCACCTTCTACTTGCCACTAAAGCTCTGGATTCCTCCAGAGACCCCACTTCTAGACAAATGAGGGGCCCAGAGCTCTTCTACATTGTGAAGCCCTAGGCAGCATCTCCCTGGCCAAGGCCACACAGAAGGGAACATTGAAATACAGAGGACAGACTCAGCAGGCTTGATAAGAGACCTACAAGGAAAAAAAAAAAGTGTCAATTTAACTTTTCCCTTGGCTACAACACAGAAGAATGACTTCAAAACTTTTTCTCTCTGTCTCCCTGATCTCAAATGCCCATTTCACCTTTACTCAGCTGAAAAGCAGGTATTTGCTCTAGGGGTCCTCAGACATGCTGGGGCCAATATTTGCCCCTGTGGCTTATCTACTGAAGGGTCTTGACCCTACCATTCAGGGATGGGCCCCTTGCCTACCAACATTGGCTGCCGCCTCTTACTCATTAAGTCAAAGAAACTCACCTTTGGGGCCCCACTCACCATCCTGGCTCCCCATAACCTAAAGGAACCTCTCCTACAAGGGCTTACATTCCTTAACCCCCTGTCACCTTTTATCTCTACAGGATTCCCTGGTGGAAGGTCCCAGTCTTTTTTATTTATTTTAATTTTTATTGTTGGCTGTTCAAAACATTACATAGTTCTTGATATATCATATTTCACACTTTGATTCAAGTGGGTTATGAGCTCCCATTTTTACCCCATATACAGATTGCAGAATCACATCAGTTACACATCCATTGATTTACATATTGCCATACTAGTGTCTGCTGTAACATGTGCTCACCTTTAACTCTGCTACTCTCCTCCCCACTCCTCGGGGCTCTTCCACCTCTTCTCCTCTCACCCATTCATGCATTGAGACTCTGGAGGAGTTTCTTCCACTCCCTCCCACATACAGGAAGGGACCTTGCTTCAGGCAACATGCACATGGCTCACAGATGGCTCCTCCTTCCTTCAGGAGGGAGTTTGTGGGGCAGGGTATCCTCTAGTCTCTCTAACCTCGGTTGTGGAAGTGGATCCCCTCCCCAATAATACATCCACTCAGCAGGCTGAACTGGTTGCCCTCATTAGAGCCTTCACTATGGCAAGGGGAGCCTCCCTCAACATCTACACTGACTCTAAATACGCTTTCCACATACCTCTCTCCCATTCTGCTATTTGGAAGGAGCACGGATTTCTTACCACCAAGGGAAATTCAATTACTAATGCACCCTTTATCTCTGATCTCCCTCAGGCCTCAAAGCCTCTCACTGCCACTGGAACTGAAGGATGGCAGCTAAGTAAGCCCCTTCTCCAGTGGGCACTTCCTTCCTGACCTCTGTCCTTTGTCATAGGCCTTCTGTTAATGCTTGCCCTCTGCGTCATTAGATTTATTCAAGACCAGATTCAAAGGATCTCTCACCAAACCATGAACCAGCTCCTGTTACAGGACTTCCAACCCCCCACCAAAATTGGGCCGTCCGAAGTCAGCATCACCTGGCATCTCCTGACCATCACCATTGCCTCAGTGACATCCTGTGCCCCTAACAAGTGTCCAGAAGCCGCTTCTTCCCAGCAGGGAAAAACTACAGATGATTGATCTACGCCCCTGTCCCTTAAGGGGCCCAATAACCAACAAAAAAAGGGTGGGAATGTAAGGTCCTCACTTAGCATCTGGACAGCCATCTTAATTGACAGCCCCCATTTTAAGAAAAATTTTGCTTTCCCACCCAAAGGCATTTCTGAGAAAGGCTCACCACCCCCTCGCCCATCTCCTGGTTCCACGCTTTCCTTTCAGAAGAGCTGTCCCAAGATCAGGTGGAAGATAACCCAATTATGTTGCAATTTTGCTTGATTCCCAGAATGCTTTGCACGTATCGGTGAACTGACTCCTCAAAATGAGGCTGCGGGAAGCTGCATGGACAAGTCTTCCTGTAGACCTTCAAGGGCAGGTGTGCAGATGGGCAGCGTCTGCAGCACCCACTCCTACTGCTCGTACATCATAAGCATGCAGCAGGAACTGGCTCCCAGCAGCCTCTCGCCTCCTGCCTCCAAGTCATTCTCTGCCACTCAGCCAATATACCTTGTCACAATGCAGCATTCAGCAATGCCCATCATACCCTGCTCCACAACCTGCCGTGGCTCCCCAGGGCCCCAGGAGAGAGTCGGACAATCTGATCTGGACTGTTATTTTCACATGGTCTGCTTCCAGATCCCCGCTCCACTCCTCTCCCTCTGTATGATGGGCCCCTGCTCCTCCCCAGCACACACCATGGCCTGTCTATACCACTTACCACCTGATGTTACCCACATGTTTGGCTCTTTGTGGTTCTCCTCATTTGGTTGGCTCTGGTTGGGATGTCCCTTCATTTCTGGAAAATGCCTACTGATCTCTGAGAACCCAGGTGAAATTCAACCTCTTTTGGAAGTCCTGAGTTACCTGACAAGATAACCCCAGGTGAGACTCCAAGGCGTGTTGGTAAACCTTTAACAACAATCCCCGGGGAGGTTTGGGGCTGTAAGGATAGCCTTAAGCCTTAGCTTAAGCAACTCCATTTTAAAAACTCCACTTTGAAACCTGCAGCCTCACCAGGCACACCTACAGAGCCCTCCAACATGACCATCAGGCATAGCCCTGACATGAACAAGTTACTTCTCCCCACCCTGACAAGCTCAGAGTGAAGTCTCTGTCATGTTGTCCTCACCCCCATAAGGGGGAGAGGCAAGAAAATCAGGGTGGGGACCACCAGACCAGATGCTTTAACCCCAGGGCAAACGATGTCACTGAGAAATCTGGTGGCAGCTGATAGGAATTGAAAAGGTGGTCCTAAGCCCCAAAATTTAGTATAAATGATGGAGCAAATGGACAGACATTCAGCTAGCCGACACTGATGCCCTCATGCTGGAGAGCCTGATGAGGACCTGGACTGACATCCCAACTCTTCTCTTTGCCTGGTCCTCTGCATCTTCATCACCGATCTCAAACTCTACAGCCACATCTTGGCCCTGGTGAGAACTGCAATTTCTCCCTACGACTCTCTCCTCAACTGGTCATCAGCTCCACCCCAGAAGAAGCCTTCCTCGGTCCCTGACCTGATCACCGTGGTCTGGGTGAGTGTGTATCTGCTGAACTTAGAGCCTAAGGCTTGAGACTTTAGATCTGGCACTTGAACTTAGCGTGCAGAGGGAATGTCTGTCGCAAGCCTGCCAGGATTAAGGATGTTTACAGTGTTCAGAATTAATCTAGAATTGTTTGCAGTGGATTGATTGTGTCTATTCCAGTGCCTAGCATTAAGGATTGTCATTTTCTTGATTAAGAACCTACAGAGTGAAATTGTATTGAGTGATATGAGTGAATAAAGCATTGAAAAGGGCAGAAGCATGTGGACATTCTTTATTTCTCCCCCTCGACTGCATAAACCACACCTTTGCCCATCACGAAAGGGGCAAGGCGGGGGCGGGGAGCTGGGCTATTTAATATTTGCCAGTCCCTATGGTGTGAAATGCTCTCACCATGGTCAATTTTATGCTGCAATGGTTTAACAATCGACTTTCAAATTTCCTGAAAATTTAACAGGGAGCCTTCCCAAGCTCATGCGGGAACCGTCCAGCACGTCACATCTGATTCCTTTTCGTGCTCATCACTGGCTTCTTCATCCCTTTAGATGAAGTTCAAACTCCTTGAATGGAGCTCCCATGGCTCTCCAAAGCCTCTGTGCTCTTCCCAAGTCTTGCCTTCTGTTTCAGTCAGCTTTTGCCTCCCTGTGACCAAAAGACCTAACAAGAACTCCTTCAGAGGAGGAAAAGTTTATTTGGGGCTCCTGGTTTCCCAGGTCTCAGCTCAGAGCTGGCTGACTCCATTGCTCTGCGTCTGAGGTGAGGCAGAACATCATGGCTGAGGATGAAAAGGGGAAAAGCAGCTCAGGCCACAGCAATCAGGAAGGAGAGAGAGAGAGAGCGAGAGAGAGAGAGAGAGAGAGAGAGAGAGAGAGAGAGAGAGAGAGAGAGCTATGTTCACTGCAGACAAAATACAAACCCCAAAGTCATGCACCCCCAGGGACCCGCTCCCTCCAGCCATACCCTATCCACCTGCAGTCTCTACCCAGTTAATTTATATCAGTGGATTAATGCAATGATCAGGTCAAGGCTCTCATACCCAATCATTGCCCCTCTAAACCTTGCATATTTCCCACATGAGCTTTCTGGGGGACACCTCTTGCCTAAACCATAACACCTTCCCTCGTTGCCCCCCTTATATTTGAGAGTAAAACATTTGCTGTGTCTTGAAAGGGCCACACTCTCCCTTCCAGACCTTCTCTGGGTCTGTTTCCTGAGCTGGAGACACTCTCTCTCCTCTTTGCACAGCTGAGACTCATATCCTTCAAGCCTCAGTTTAACTGCTTGACCTGGCTGCCCAGAAGTCAGTCCTGTGTGCCCTTCCTGTGGATACCTGTTATGTCATGTCCCCACAGTCCCTGTGCTGAAGTCCCAGCCCCCAGTGTGACTGTGTTTGGAGGTGGAGTCTATGAGGAGGCTAAGTGAGAATCAAGGCTAAGTGGGGATCACCCTTGTAAGAGAGGAACAGGTGCTAGAGAATGTTCTCCTCTCTCTCTCTCTCTCTCTCTCTCTCTCTCTCTCTCTCTCTCTCTCTCTCTCTCTCCATATTTCTCCCTCTCTCTCCACACACACACACACAGAGGAAAGGCCATGTGAAGACATAGCCAGGAAGAGAGGCATCATCAGAAACCAACCCTGCAGCCCCCTTGATCTTGGCCTTCCATCTTCCAGAGCTGGAAGAAAATAAACATTTGTGGTTAAAGCCACCAAATCTGCTCTTGCTGTATTTTGTGGGGACTGTCGGTGTGAGAGGCACAGAGAGCCTGCAACTCTTGCTTTCTCCATCTTCACCTTGCCCTCTTGCCTCTCTTTCCCTCTGGACTGGGAGACGTGTTCGTCTCGTTCATCCTCACACACAGTCAGCCTGACAGTTTACAGAAAATATCCTAAAAGCAGGTGTTGCATGAAAAAATAAATACGCATTCGTTACCAATTAGCTATATATTACCAGCTATTTTATTAATAAGTAGCTGTTAATTATGATATTTTGATGTGTCAATGAATTTGTCTGTCTCTCTAAGTATAATAAGAGCTTCTTAAGACTAGGCAAAGTCCTTTTCATTTCCTTGTTTATGCCATATGACATTGCCTGGCACACAGTAAGTGCTCAATACGTGCCCATTCAACAAATACACTATACCCCTCTGCAGGGTCCTTTGATTTTGTAGGTGTGGCCATGAT
Organism: Marmota monax; assembly: GCF_021218885.2. NCBI lineage: Eukaryota > Metazoa > Chordata > Mammalia > Rodentia > Sciuridae > Marmota > Marmota monax. The sequence continues at coordinate 892,807 of NW_026693806.1, forward strand.
CAGCAGACAGTGACACTTCTACCCAGGTTCACTCTCATGAAAAAATCAAGTATAATTCATTTTTAATATTTGTTTAGCATTTAAGTAATACTTATTGGCTGCTTACTACTCTGAGTCCTCCTCTAAGTGCCTGTTCAAAGAACATTTAGTTCTCAAAAGAATAATGTTAGCCAGGCATGGTGGCACACGCCTGTAATCCCAGGCTCAGGAGGCTGAGATAGGAGAATTGTGAGTTCAAAGTCAGCCTCAGCAATTTAGGGAAGGCTTAAGCAATTCAGTGAGACCCTATCTCTAAGTAAAATATAAAAAAGAGCTGGGGGTGTGACTCAGTGGTTAAGAACAGCACGGTCAGGCCTTACTGGGGGAGGCCCACCCCCAATACACTCCTGCTGCATCACAGGGTCAGAGGGCGCCCAGACCTCTGGTGAAGATGCATGGCAGGATGTCCGCATGCTCAGAAGGCACATTTCTACACACTCACAATCCACGGCCGGATGCTCAGAGGTGCTAGACACGTCTGATGGGGTCCCCAAAACCCTGGAGAGTGGAGGCCACCTGCTGAGGCTGCTTTGGGACCTGGTGTAGGATCACCAGGGTTGGGGGCCCCCATTCCCTCTTCCCTATGTCATCGAGTGGTGGGTTAGAGCACAAATGTTATATCAGACAGACCTGGGTACAAATCTAGCTGCATGACTCTGGGGGTCTAATTCAACCTGTCTGAGGTTGAATTAGACCCTTCCATGTCTAATTCTAATGTCCCCCCATCTGTTGAAAGGACTTGATGGTGGGACTGATGCCATTGGGTGTTAGAATCAAATAAGTCATTCCATGTAAAGTACCCAGAATGATGCCCAGCACTGAGTTTGCTTCCAGCGAGGGGTCACTGCCATTTTGGTTGCAAATATCTGACCATTTTTTTTCTCCAAATTCTACCAGGTGCCCACCCTCTCAATTAGCTGGCACTGAGTGCCATCCATTCTCTCTGGAAGCCTAGAAGCAACTGAGTGGCTGGGGCCAGGTGAAAAGAAGGTCCAACCTTATCACAGGGAACAGAGGAGCAGGTACAAGTGGGATTGGATCAGGTCACTCCTTTATTCACTCACTTACTTATCCAACAATTATGTGCTGAGGGACTGTCATATGCCAGGCCATGTTCTGGCTCTTGGGATCCACAGAGAACAGGACAGAGATGGTTCCTGCCTTCAAAGCACACACACGGCAGAGCAACAGCATTCAACAGCAGTGACACGTGTGTGCAGAGGGGACTTGAATTTTTGTGTTCATATTTTTAAAGGACCTTAATGATATATTTCATTCAGCCTAACCTATCTAAAATATAATCATTTCAGCATGCAATCAATATTTTAAAAAATGACTAAAGAGGTACTTTGCATTATTTTTCTGTGTGTGTGCTAGGTCTTCTAAACCCAGCATGTATTATGCACACCTTGGTTCAGACTGGCCACACTTCAGTAGCCACATGTGGCTAGTGGCCACTGTTTTGAACAGTTCACCCCTTGGGTGAGTGAGAGGGGTCATCAATTAGGTTTGATTAGTGAGACAAAAGTGTGTTCATCTCTGCAACTATGGTATCCACCACAGGGGAGGCATTTTACCAAGCCTGGGTGAAGGAATGCAGAGCCCATGAAAAGACCTCAGGCTCTAGAGCCAGCAGCCTGAGTTCCAATCCCCTTCCTGCAGTGCTGAGGAAGCAAGTTATTTAACCTCTCTGGGCCTTGTATCCTTATTTGGAGGATGGGCATTATAAAATTCTCCACCATGGAGGTTTGTGGGACTTGAATGAATGAGTACACGTAAAGACTAAACACACGTACCAAGTGAACGTTCCCAATGACTCCTCTCTCACCGTCCTCAATATCACCAGCTCAGCATCACTCTTGATCTCACTCTTTTCCACGCTGCCCATCTTTTATGGTCTTGCAGGGGTTCAGGCTCGCCCTTTTACTAGGGCATTGTTCTCCCAGGCCCCTCCTGGCTGACCCCGCCCATCTCTGGTACAACAGAAGGCACAAGCAGAGATTTGAGCAGGACAAACCGGGGTCCAGCTCCCAGCTGTGTTTCCCGCTCCATGAAAACCTGAGTGAGAACTTTGCTTTGTGTTAGTTTTGTTTCTATGAAACGAATATAATAATACCCAGTTCATTTTCTCTTGCTATAAAAGAATGCCTGTGACTGGGTAATTTATACAGAAGAGTAAGAGTAAGAATAAGAATAAGAAAGAAGAAAAAGAAGAAGCTTATTTAGCTCATGCGTCTGGAAGCACCATGCTGACCTCTGGCAAGGGCTTTAAGCTGCTAGGTCTCTTGGCGAAAAAGTAAAACCTTGGAAGGGCAACAGAGTGCGTGTGACTGAGAGAAGCACAAGGGGTGGGACTCGCTTTACAGCAGCCACTCCCGCAAGAACAGCATTCGTCCATCCATGGGGGTGGAGCCCACTTGACCTAGTCCTGTTTTTCTAGAGGTTCCCCACCACTGCCGGATACCATTGCATTGGTAATTATATTTAAAATGTGAGATTCGGAAGGACAGACATTCAAGGTATGCTCCTGTCTTAGGGCTGCTGAAACAAGGTACCATAAACTGGGTGACTTGAAACAATCTAAGTTTATTCTCTCTCCCTAGAACCTTCTGAAGGCTAGAACCCAAAATCAAGGTGTTGGCAGGGCCCTGCTCTCTCTAGAGACTGGGGAAAACCTATTCTGTGCCTTCACTGAGCTTCTGTGGTGCCAGCCATCATGGGCATCCCTGGCTGTGGATGCATGCCCCTGTCTCTGCACCATGGTCACACGGTACCCTCCCTGCATACCTGTGTCTTCACATCAATGTCCTCTCTATATGCGTCTGTCTCTGTATCTCTTCTTATAACCCTCATATTGGATTAAAGGTCTGCCCTAAAAGTACGACCTCATCTCAATTTATATCCTGATTACATCTGCAAAGACTCTATTTCCAATAGGGTAACATTCTAGGTACAGAGGGTGAGAGCTTCAACGTATCTTTTTGGGGAACACAATTCAGTTCATGACGAGAGTTATTGTGAAGGGAGACAGTCTACTGTGTGTAAATGCTCTGGTGTCTTGAAGATGCTCCTCTTCATGGCCATCTTCTGTGCTGGCACCTTGGCCATCAGGGTCTAGGTTGAGCCCTAAGCAATCTCTGGTATCTCCCGCACACCCAGACCCAGACTCAGATGAACTGCCAGCTGCAGGGCATGTGACTCAGGCTAGATATGTGCGGAAGTCAACTCAGCTCCCCATGGGGCAAACTTTGGTCATTAGGGACCTAAAATGGGAGAGAACCAGAGGATGCTTCCTCTCCCCTAAAACACAGCTCAGGGGACAGAGGTCTATCCCTTTCTGGGGATGTCCAGCAAGATGGAGTGATCAACCAGGCCAGTGCAATAAGGCCCTCCTTCCTGTTGGTCTCCCTCCTTTGTCCACTCAATCCCCTGCCCTCACACTGCTTCCCTGAGCTGGCCCGTCTCTATGGTATTAATGGGAAATTCTTCAGTCCTGTTTTTCTAGAGAAGCCAAACTAAGAAGATGTTCATAAGTGGCAGCTTCATTACCCTTCCAGATTCAGCCCTGGAAATCACCTCCTCTAGAAAAGTTCTGATATCCACTACTCCAACCTCAGCTTCTGCATGCTCTGGAGCACTTTGAATGCTTACACCTACAGCAGCACTCTCTATAGGTATCATGACTACTGTATGCTTTCCTGTCTCCCCCGCCCGACCAGGGCTCCTGCCACAGCCCATATTCTATTCATTTCTTGCTCTAGTTTGAATATTAAATTTCCCCCAACAGCCCTTATGTTAAAGGCTTGGTGCCCAGCTTGGTGCTCATGGAGGTGATGGAAAATTTAAAAGGTGGGTACTTGTGGGAGCTCTTTTAGGTACCTCAGTGACTTTCCAGTCCCTAGTAAGAAAGAATCACTATGTCAGTCATTCACGCTCTACATGTCCTTGAAGAGGACAGAGGGATTCTACCTCTTCTTTCTCTTTTCATTTTCCAGCCATGACACTAATGTTTTCACCTTGTGTACCCAGCCATGATGTATTGCCTCACCACATGCCCCAAGGCAATGGGACCCACCATCCATGAACCGGAACCTCCAAAACTCTAAGCCAAAATAAATCTCCTCTTCCTGTTAGTAGATTATCTCAGGCATCACTCACAATCTGACTGTTGCTGCATTCCCAGCTCATGAATGGACCACGTTCTCCTTCCCACTCTGTGCCCAGCACCAGGCACTCACCTGTTTGACAACTGAGTTCCATGACTGAAGTAGCTAACATCTGCTCACACCTGGATGGGGGCAGCTATAAAATCTCTTCCACTCATTTCCTGGCCCTGAGATAAAGCTTCTTCTATCCTCTCACTGATGCTAGAAACATCTTTTCCAGGAGTCCAAGATCAGGAGGGATAAGATTTAAGGTAAATATCTTTGAGAGAAGAAACTTAGGCCCTTAAATTCCCACCAAGATAGGAAGGACTGACATGGTGGTTCTTTCCTGCTAGGAGCTGGAGAGTCACTGGGGGGCCGCAGGGCAGCAGAGGTGAAGAGCTCAGGGTTTTTACTCCCAACACCACATGCCCCACCACAAGATGGCAGCCAGTCTGGGGAGAGGGAAACAGGAGGGTGAAGGTGGGTCTCCCTGGAGTTAGCCCCGCCTCTGATCTGCTGCAGTGCCCCAGTTCCAATTCCCCTGTGGATCACATCTGTGACTCAGCCAAAGGAGGCTCCCCAGGAAGACCTGTTTCTCTCAGGGACATTTCCCCCTGTTAACTGTAAAATTGAGCAAAGCCCTGGCCCTCTCAGTCCCTTTACTTATGGAACCAAAATATTGGTAATGATGATGATGGTGATGATGGTGATGATGATGGTGACAACGATATATTCTCCGGTTTCTTTATAGGACTATGGGGTGCAGGGGCCGGGTGGGGATAAAGTAACATGTAAATCTGCCCAGTATGCGAAGCGATTTGCACACAGAAGGTATCTGCTATTTTAAATTTTGTGGTGAGGATCTTCTTGCCCAGAATCTTCGGGCAAGAGGGAGGATAAAAGGCCACACTTCAGCTCTCTGAGGACCCTCAGTCACCCACACCCATGGGTGCTGTTGACCTTCAGGCCTTGGGGTCCACCTGCCACTCCCAGGCATGCCCACATTCCTGACCCCACCAGGAGGACTTGGCCTCGGGACCTCTCTGCTGGGGCGAGTGGCTCCACAGAGGGACTACACCCCGCCAAACTGGGAGCTCTGGAGTGTTCCCTTCTCATCTTAGTCTTCACTCAGGCGAAGGGTTACTAAACTTTTTTTCTCTCTCTCCTCCGAGGAAAATTTTAATGAAGCAACTTGAGAAGTGAAGAGGACCACAGGGTAAAGCCAGAAAAGCCAACGCCACTGTCACATCTCCCCAAGGGGGTGTTTCTGTGCTCGCCAGGAAACACCCTGAAATCTAGACTTTCCCTTTCCAACCCTGCACTCGTCCCCGCTTGCTGTCATTTCTGTCACGTGCGATGAGTCAAGGTGGTTACAAAGGTCTGCCCCGGTTTTGGGGAAGACGCAGACACCCCACCCCTTCCATGGAGATATGAGATATTATAAAAATGGGACATCAAAGAGTACCGTGTGGGCTGGGATATATGTCATTGCAGCCGTATTTGGAGAATATTGTCTACCACACTAGCTTCTTAATGAAGGAGAAAAACCAAAAGGTTTCATTAAAAACTAGTAAGTCAGGCTAAAAAATAAAATGCAAAATAGTGAATTACTGTAAGCATTAAGATTATAAGAAACCAGCATGCTTACCAAAACGTCATCCTAGAATACACTTCAATAATGACAGTAATAATTAGTTAAGTGATCCTCAACCCACAAAGTGTCTCCGCATCCTAATCTCCTTTAACCCAGTGAAGCTCAGAGACTTAGGCTCACAGCAGTAAGTACCTCACCTGGATCACCAGGTGACAGCCATTTCAAATGTCCTAATCCCATTTCATAGGTACCTGGTCTCATTCTGCTCTTGTCACCTGTGTCCTTCCCCTCCAGTGTCCACAAACCCCATGCTACCCTCAGGACCAAAGCTTCTACTCATCCTCTCCCTGGCTCCAGAGACCACTCCCCAGGGTTCAAACCCTGGTTCTTTTTTCTTGTAGCTGAATGTGCTTCTTGCTTGCATATTGAGATTGACTGGGCTGGGGATGTGGCTCAAGCGGTAGCGCGCTCGCCTGGCATGCGTGCGCCCCGGGTTCAATCCTCAGCACCACATACAAACAAAAATGTTGTGTCGGCCGAAAACTAAAAATAAATAAATAAATATTTAAAAAAAAAAAAAGAGATTGACTAATCATCCAGACCTCAGGGAAATGTCACATAATGTGCATGTACTGTGCTTAGCATAGTGCCTTGCACCACGTCAACACTCAGGAGGAGCTGGCTGTTGTCCTGATCATTTGCTATCTATCCCCTTCCTGTCACTGCTGACTCATGGCTAAAGGAGAGCCAGCTTTAAAAAATCAGCATGTGAGGTGGCATACACCTGTAATCCCAGCAATTGGGGAGGCTGAGGCCGGAAGATCACAGGTCCGAGGCCAGCCTCAGCAATTTAGTGAGGCCCTGAGCAACTTAGTGAGACCTTGTCTCAAAATAGAAAATAGAGGGAACTGGGAATGAGACTCAGTGACTGAGTGTCCCTAGGTTCAATCCCTGGTACCAAAATAAATAAGTAAATATCAGTGGGAGTAAAATGCTAACCACAGAGTAGACTCATGGAGCTTATTTAATATTCTTGACAAAAGTCACACAACTGATCAAGAATGGATCCAAAATCCATTTTCACGCTCTCCCAGCTCCAAAGCCCAAAGTCTGAGTTCCTCTGTGCTGCCACACTTTAGGAAGCCACATGTCAGAGCCAATGAGTGAATATCTGCTCCAGCCACTGGTGGGACTGGAAACAGACAGAGCTGGATCTGACCCCTGGCCGTGTGTTTTAGCAGCTGTGTGAACTGGCCCTGTTTACACCTCCAAGCCTCGGTCAGCTCATCCGTAGACTGAGACACCAGGGTGAAATTCATTAAGCAAACGTCAAAACTGTCATCAACAGCACAGGAACGCGGACCCTGGGGATTCCCAGCATCATGGGGTGCCGATGGAGAGTGATTTAGGGAAGGGACCAGGTACCATTCATGCTTCCCCGGCTCTTTCCCCAGTTAGGAATAGAACCCCCTCTCCAGGGACAGCCCCTCCTGAGACCAGGGACTTTTTAAAGAATCAAATGATGTCCAACTACAAAATGTGAGCTTTGTGGTTCTGGTCTCTCTTTCTCTGCTGTCAGATTTTTAAGCTCTTGCTAAAATCTAACCTCCCCTCTTAGCACCTTCCTCTTCTTGTTCCCAAGACAGAGCTCATGGTAGAATTCAGGGGAGTTTTGTTTTCAATGGGCCCGGCTTCCTAATGCTCTTCCCCTCAGCCTCAGCCTTACTTTCCCGCCCTGCCTGGTTCTGCTCTGTAGGCACAACTGGGCCTGGGAGGGAGTTTCTGGCGATCCCCTCGGTCTTGGGACTTCAGGACTGCCAGGTAACTGGAAGAGCCCGTGATGGAGGGGTTTCTCAGAGAGAGTCTGAGGGAAGGAAAGAACTCAGCAGTCAACACAGATGAAAAAGAACCAAGGCTCATGACAACCGTCACTACACCCTCAAGGAGGGTGGGACAGTCCTGTTTTCTCCGGCTCACTGCCACAACAGTTGCTGAGGCTGCGAGGTCTCCCGGCCACACACCCTCCCTTTCTCTCCAGTGTTGTCTCTAATGGTCAACGTGAAGCGATGGTGACTCTCCAGGCCTGCGTGATCCCCTGGCATCTTGACCCCAAGTGCCCCAAGGTGGACCCCTGACAACTCCGACAGCATGCAGTTAATCAAGGAGACTCATTTCCAGCATTTCCAACACAAAATCGCCACAAAAAAACTCTGTGTTTCAAAATTTCTCTAAGGATGCTTAATGTTACCCTGGTCCAGTTCCATTTATTTCTGGTTATTAGGGGTTGTTCAGTGCATTCCACAATATTATTTCTATTTCACAAATATCATAGGGTGAAAAATATTGAAAACGAACACAGACTGCATATGCCTCTGTCTTTTAAGAGGAGAAACACTGTCTATATCAATGAGAAAATAAGTCTGTTTCAAGCTCTATAACATTTACAAAGACTGGCAGAGAGATAGGGGAAAAAATAAAGACCGAGACTCAGAGTAGGTGGTCTTTGTTTGGGATGTAGTCAGTAGTAGGTCTTTAGAAAGCCAACTCAGGACTAAATGGAGGTTGTGGAGCTAAACTGCTTTCTATAGTAAAATAAGAGAATGTAAAAGTCTTAAGGGACAGAGAAGATGGACAAGTAGAAGGCCAGGATCTTCAGAGAAAAATGGGAACATTTCCTATAGCAAAACTGGCCAAAGGACATCTCCAGAGATGGATAGATCTAAAATCGAATTTAAAACCCTTGCTTTTATTATGGTTTTTAAAAATGTTTTCTGAGTCCCCACATCCTGAATAAAGTTCGTGAAGCCCATGTTCCTCAGGAGAAGACCCCTAGCTCCACGCTGGGGGCCCAGCGCATGGCCCAGGGAGGGCTGTGTGTGGTCCCAGTGAGAAGCAAATCCAGAGCTCCAGGAGGGCAAAGATCTAGACAGATGGTCCATAGGTTGTCTGCCCTAGAGATGGTGGCAATCTTGGGGGGGATGCTGGACTACCTATGGAAAGTAGGACAAGGAGCTAAAGTCACTTTTACTTCAAGCTCCAAGTACGGGTGTCCTCAGCTACGAGTGACAAACAATAGAGCAGCATCTTGCACAGGGCCGAGTGTGTCGAATCAGTCCTCCAGCAAGAATGTGGAAGTCAAAAATGTCCTTAAATCCCTCTGTGAGATGCCACAGGGGAGTTAACTGTAGCTCAGAAGACTCCATCGGCCCGTGTTTCCTGAAAAGTGCCCTTGACCCCTGTGCTTGGTTTACCCATCAATGGAAGCAGCTGGTTTGAACCAAGAGACCATAGTGAACCAAAAACACATCTTTAAACCCAAACCACAGTTTGTGAGGCAAGACACTCCCACGATGGGAAGCCCCCGGAACAAGAGGTGTAAGGGGGGACAGTGGGTTCCTTCTGGCTCCAGCTCCCATTCACCCCCAGCAGCCTTTAATTCAGTGGATGGTGAACAGAGTACCCACACTTTAACTCTCTCTTTTTCTCACTCTTCTCTCTCACACTTATATAGTCAAACATGTGTGACTTCACTGCATATATGATATGACACCCTAAAAATACATAAAAAAATACTTATGTTAAGAAAAAAATATGGAAAGGGAATACACATCATCTAGGCCAAGGCCATATTAGGTATTTTATGATTCAAATTTTCTACAATAAGCATCTAAACTTTCTGTCATGGCAGGTACCCCATCATGTAGTTGTAAGGATTAATAGGGTTCATATACATCATCTCATTTTTATTATTTTCAAAAATAAAATAAAATTCTCCTCACTGCTGTGTGAGCAGGAGAGAGGTGGAGAGAGATGGCCTAACCAGCTAAGAAGTCCTCTCCCCGCTCCATAAACCCGAGAGAAGGTTCGTGGTTTTCTTCACCCCCTTCCACCCTGTACAACTTAGGTGTTTCTTAAGGGAGGGTCTCAGAGGGTTCTACTGACCAGGTATCAACAAGAAATAAACCTCAACAAGGATCTTGAAATCTGGGAGGAGTAAATGGGAAGGTAGGAAGCAGGGGTTAAGAATTGACAAGAATTTCCAGGCAGAGTCTGATCAATGGTGTCATCCAGGGCTGGGAACAGTTCTGGGTGTGAGCCTCCTTTTCCCAGCAAGGGAAGGCAGAGAGCAGGCACTCCCATGGATCTAGCATGTGAATCCCAGCTCTGGCACTTGGACAAGTTACTTCATTTCCCTTTGCCTCTGTTGTCTTGCCTAGAAAGTAAGGCCTGATCTTAACTTCCACCTCATGAGGTTCTATGGGGATGAAAGAGGGGTACCACATCTGCAGAATGCTCCAACGTGGCACACGCATCTCAATCAACCATCTGCCATTGTTACTACTGCACCCTGAAATTCCTGAGGAATCGCACATGGTTGTGATTGCTTGAACTGATTCTGTGCATTGCAATTACAGAGATAGAGTATTTTTGCTCTTTCAAAGAATATTTTTGTAGTACAAATCAAGAGCAAATAATACCGCTGGTATTGTTGTAAATGTAGGGAAAGGGAGGCACTTGTGTTGCTCAAGCAACTACAGGTAACACCATTTCTGGGAAGACTGATCTCACACTGGGCACCAGCTCTGTGGGAGAAGCAAGTCAGATCTTGGTGAGCTGTTGAGCTGAGATGGACCAGGATGACTGGTAGAGATGAAATGTGGATTCAGAGATGAAATTCTATGGATCCATGGAATTGGTGAACATTTTTAAAGAGTCTCCAAAACTCCAAACAGAAGATCTTACAAAATGTGTGGCTGAGTAAATCAAAACCCCCGGTGATTGTTGCATGGATATCAAAATGCTGATCCTTTAAGACTGGAGACCAAAAAAAGTACCTCCAACTGCCCACCTCAGCCGTCAGAAGCAGACCACCATGACTCCTGCATGTCTACGAAATAAGCTTGCCAACTATCTTACTTCCACTCCTGCCCCTCCCAAGCCATGCTCCAGGGTCAGCATGGATGCTCTTTTAAAGCAGGAAAAGAGTCACTCAATCGACCAGATTCAAACTCATCCAGTCCTCTGTCTTCTCTTTATCTCTGCCTACGTCCCTCTTCTGCTTTCCCACCACTCCATGGTCCTGTGGGACTCCCATCTGTTCCGCCGAGGCTGCCTACCCACAGCCTCTACCCCTGCTCGTCTTTCTGCCTGGAGCACTCTTTCTTTGGCTCTTCCCAGAGGTCACCCCTTGGTGCCTGAGCCAGCAGTGAGGTCTTCAGGCACTCTAGAAGATCCTGCCCTCTTTCCTTGTCAGCCCTCGTCTGCACCTGACATTCTTTCATTCATTTGCTTCCTTCTCCATCATTTATGCTCCCCACCCATCCACGTACTAATGCCCAGCACACCAGGGCTTTGTGAGCCTGTCTGTGCTTAGTACCTGTCCCCTGGTAAGTGCTCAATAACTAGCTTGGAACCAATCAATGGATGACCATCTGGGCCACTTGAGGTTCTGGTCCCGCAGGCACCAGCTTTTTCTTGTCATTCATGATTTAAGTACTGGGAGTGGAGAAAGGAAGCAGAGAAGTGGGGTAGACACCTGCACTGATTCTTCAGGGAGAGATAGGGACAAATGCCTCTTTTTAATAAAGGCGTGAACAGAGGGAGGGTTGAGATTTGGCCTAGGCTCACCTACCAGGACAGCAGGATGAGAAACGGGGTGGTGCGTGGCGTGTGTCTAGGTGTTTGTTTCACACGCATCCTGACCTCCTTGCTGGGTGCTGTTTCACAATGGCATGTGAAATCTGAGAATCAGCTCCATCCCAAAGAACTCTTGCCACATCTGGTCGCGTGGCATACAGGAAGTGCGTTAATTAATAAAGTATTCAAATGATGGAGTGTTGAAACGTTTGGGGGCTGCCCAGCAGAGCTGAGCTCACATAGATTAGCGTTCAAGGTGTGATACTCTTCGGCTTCTTCCAGATCTGAACTCTTAACATCTGAGCCCTTAACATGCATTTCCCCAGTGGCACAATGAAAAGCAAATGTCAGCAAAGTCCCTCCTAGTCCTGAAAACTTAGAATGTTTCTCTTGGACATGAGTCCCTTCCTTACTGCCTTCCCTGACCCCACCCTCCCCTCCACATACCCCCAGATATTCACCTTTGTTTATACTGGTCCTCTGCCAATAACTCTGTCATTTCCTCTCTGCTCCCTGAAACATTATGTAACCTTCCAATGATCATTAGAATTTCTATTCCCAATCTTCTTCCTTATTGCTTTCAGATGAAATTATGTCCTTCTCATAAACTCATGGGATATTATCTAATTGAAGGGGTTGGTAAACTGCAGCCTGCAGGCCAAATCCAGGCTGTCAACTCTGTCTTTTTATCAATAAAGTTTTATTGTAACATACAACATGCCAACTCATTTACATATTGTCTACGGCTGCTTTTGCTACTGTAGTTGGGTTGAGTAGTCGTAACAGAAACAATAGGGTACACAAGCCTAAATATTTATTATCCAACTCTTTATAGAAAAAGTTTGCCAACCCCTAGCTAACAATGTTTCTGAAACTCAAGGACATGAAGATCCAAATGGAGATTAGGCAGAAGATGCCCAGAGTCACCCTGTGTATCTTCTTGGAGCATCATTTTCACTAGAAGACGGGGGAGAGAAAAAATAGCTCATAGACAATAAATGTAGAGAATAAAGCAAATCCATTTATATTATGGAGCAGGATTCGGCATTTGCAAAAACTTTTGATTTTTAAAAATCCTCAACAGGGCCCAAATTCTATGGGGTTGCTGTCTTCACGTTCTCACTTCTCCTCCACCATCACAAATGTTCTGTATAAAACTTTAGAAATGAGGCTGCGGTTGTTCAGAGGTAGAACACTTGCCTCGCACTCGTGAGGCCCTGGGTTCAATCCTCAGCACCACATAAAAATAAATAAATAAAAATAAAGATATTGTGTCCATCTACAACTAAAAAAAAAAAAAAAAAAAACCTTTAGGAACCACCCATGTTCAGAAGTGCTGGGTCACTACAATAAATCCAGATGGTGTCAAGGGGTCTGGGATGAAGGCAGAGGGACACAGCCAGTTCTGAGGCCAAACCCCAGTTCTGCCATCGGCCTGCTGGGCCACCCTTCCATTTCTGCATTTTTTTTTTTCCTTTCCTGTGTTTGAAGGCAGGGAACTGGTGATCTCCAAGCTCTCCCAGCTGTAAAGAAGCATCATTAATGGAAAAGTCAAGGACACACCCACATGATAAGACCCTGGAAATAACAACCTAATTGGGAAAGGTTAATACCATACAATATTGCTTTAACTTTTTAATGTTTGCAATTAACGTTTGGATAGTCCATCCATGTGGTTCAAAAGATTTTAAGGAATATGCTTAAAAGTCTTCCTTTTATTCTCTTTCCACCCACACACAAAACTGTTATTAGTTTTCCTATGAAATTTTCATTTTCTTTATATATACAGGTAAACACAAATTAACACACAGGCTTAGCTTCCCCTCTGTTATATATACATAAGAAAACATATCACATATATTTTTCTGTACCTTGCTTTTTTCTTCACCTAATCTGTATGTGGAAATTTTCCATATTAGGACAGCCTCTCATTCTTTTTTTTTTTATATAACTGTATAGGAGTCCATTATAGGGAGGTGACATGATTTATTCACCATCTACCATCAATGAATATGTGGATTGTTTCTGCTCTTTCTATTACAAGGAATGCCACAGGGAACAACCCTGGGCTCATGTGCTTTTTGAACATGTGCAAATGGATCTATAAGCAAATTCTAAGAAACAAGATTTCTCCCGCAATTCCATACAGTTATATTTTGATTGACTGTCCAGTTGTCTTCTGCAGATACTGTACCATTCGACACCCCCACGACCAAGGTTTCAGTGTTCCTTTCCCCTCAGCTTCTCCCATACACTGTTGTCAAATCTTGGTTATTGCTGTTTAACAAATGAAATAGTGATTTTTTTCTTACAGTTAACAGATTTTTTTTTCTATTTCTCTATAAAGTAACACTTGTAACCCTTCTAATATATGTGAATTTTTAAAATATACAAGCCATAGCCCTTGTCTTAAAGGCTTGGTCACCAGATTGTGGCACTATTGGGAGGTGAGGCCTAGTGGGTGGAAGTTAGGTGTGTCCTGGAGGGGACATGGAAATGCCAGCCCCTTCCTCCCTCTCTTTGCTTTCTGGCCACCATAAGGTAGGCAGCTTCTTCAACCACAAGCTCCTACCATGGTGTACTGCCTCACCATGGTATAAAAGCAATGGGCCAAGTGATCATGGGGCTGAAACTTTAAAAACTGTGAGTCAAGATAAACTTTTGCTCCTTTTTAAGTTGATTATCTCAGGCATTTTGTTATGGTAACAGAAGGCTAACTAACACAACTTAAATAATGGACTTAGCTAACAAAGGATCGGAGGGACACTCTCTGACCTCGGTTGAGAGGCTGCCTCTGCAGAGGATGGCAGGGAAAGGGGACAGGGGAGGGGCACAAGGGGACATTCACTGAGAGTATGACATTTTATTTCCTTTTAAAAAATTGAAACAAACAAGGCAAGAGAAAATAGGAAAAGAAGGAAAGAAAAAAGAGAGAAGGGAGTAAAAAGGAGGAAGGGAGGGGAGAAAAGAGGCTTTAAAAATCAGTGAACCTGAACACGTGCTGTGCCCTTCAGCAACTCTCCCAGCTCCCTCCCTCACTCTCGATTTCCACACGTCTAGGATGCAGACAATGCCTACCTTGTAGAGCTGGTGTGATGACCAAAGATAATCCATGTCACCACGATTGGCACATCACGGTTGCTCAACAGTCGGGTCGTTACCATTAACACCCAGTTGATTATCATCACCCTAATTTATACAAGGCCTCCAGCCAAAAGAAAAGCTTTGTGGCTTCTTTTAGGTCATCTTTCCTGTTTGGCTTCCAAGGGGAGCTGCTTCTTCGCAACAGTGCACCCATGGTTTCATTCTTTCTGTTTTCCAGTGTCCTCCCCAGAGCTGCCCCTGCTAGCAGGACTGGCCTGATAGGGTGTGGCCGGGTGGGGAGGGGGAGATTCCTCAGTGTGGCAACTGCAGCCGCTGCTCCCAGTAACAGAGGCCCCTGCCAGCAGGAAGACTCCGACTTCCCTCTGGGGCCATTCAGGGTTACCTGCAGCCTGCCACGCCCCTGGCCTCCACTAAATTGCAATACATCAAGGACACCAGGGTGCTCCTCCCAGCCCTGGGGGCAAGGCGGCTTCAGCCACTCAGCACCTTCTTTGCCAGGAGCCTGGGAGAACCAAAAGAAAAAAAAATCCTTTGCTGTAAACGCGTTTCATCAGAACCCGGAAGAATAGGAAAGTGAACTTTATATACACTTTCCTGCACCTCTGGGTTATTTTCTGAGTTTAAATGATTTATACTCACTTTCATTATTTTGATCCTAGAAAACTAGAGAGGATGGAAGACCCCAGCCAGCAATGACAACCTCCTTCAATTATAGAGAGTAATGAATTGATAAAAAAAACCCAGCAATCAACAAATGAAAATCATGGAGAAAGGAATGACTATTGTTGACAGCACGTGAGGATTGCTTTATCCTGGCAGAAATGATGGGAAGGAAAATAGTGAGCCACACAGTTGGACTTCCTTGGCGTGTGTGAGTGTCGCCGCCTTCTTTTAGCAACCTGGGTTCCTCCACCCGTCACTCACATGCCTGCCAGCATAATTACTGCAGGTGCCTCACCTCTGTGTCCTTTGTCTGGATTTCCCATCTGCTGACCTCACTTCCTGGAGCTCTTTGCTAGAAAACAGGGAGTTGTTCAGAGAAACCATTTCATTCTAAAGCGGTAATGGAGGCCATAGCAATTAGAATAATAACCCCTCCAAAGATATTCGTGTCCTAATCCCAAGAACCTTTGAATGCATTACTTTATACAGCAAAGGGGACTTTCTGAATAGGGTTGAGGACCTTGAGAAGATCTTGGACTATCCAGGTTAGCCTGATCTAAACACATGCATCTAAACACATGCAACTTTATTTATTCCAGAGACCCTCCCCCTGCTGGGCCAGAGAGATCAAAGGAGAAAAGAGCTGCTGCTGACTTTCAAGATAGTGGAAGTGGGCTTGAGTTAAGAAATGGGTGTGGCCGCTAGAAATGGGAATAGCCTCTGGATGTAAAGAAGGGTCCTCTGAAACAGCAAAGAAATAGGATCTCAGTCCTACAACCAATAGAAAACTGAATTTTGCCAACAACTTGAATATTCAAGGAAACAGATCCTTCCTGAGAGCCTTCAGTAAGGTAAGCATTCCTGCTGACACCTTGATTTTTAAGGACTGTCAGAACCTACAGAACTATAGGATGATAAATGTATTTGAACTGCTACACGAGTGGAGATGTGTTATTTTTTAGCAATAGAAAACTAATACAGGTGCTAACATGAGACTCAGTGGGGATTTCAGTTTATTTTCTGAAGCAACTATTGTGGTACTCTGTGAAAAAAACGTGTATTTTGGAACAGGCGAGTTGTTTTGCTACAATTCATGGACAGGTGTATTTATTTTTTTCTTTGTTTATTTAGGTGTTCCATGAGTATTTAATATCTGCTACATACCAGGCAGGCAGTTCCATATACCTATGACTCCTTCTAGATGGTTCCTACACAAGTGGATTCAGACAGCCAGTAGACAAACAAATGTCCACTGAGCATCTACTACATATTAAGTATGAGGGAAACTCAATTGGGGTGCATTGAAAGGAAGGCTGGATCGCCTGAGATCCCAAATTTTGCAAAGGTAGACTGGGACCAGAGAACACTGGGATCTATCTCCACACCTGTGAAACATCATCGCTCCCCTTTCCAGATGAGAAAACTGAGGCTCAGAGAGACTAATTGGGCAAGTCTCTCTACCAGTAAGTAAAGGAGCTGGATTTTTTTACAATTGGGATTAAAAAGCATATATATATAAAAACATATAATTGACTATCTTTACCAATTTTAAGCACACCATTTAGCACATTAAGTACGACATGGTTACATAGTTGATCTCCAGGCTTCTTTTCATCTTGCAAAACTGCAACTCTGTACCCATTAAACTCCTCATCCCTCTCTTCCCCAAGCCCATTCTTCTTTCTGACTCTGAATTTGACTTTTCAACGTACCTCATATAAGAGGGATCATGCCGTATTTATCTTCTAGTGATTGGCTTACTCAGAACCATGTGCTCAAGTTTCCTCCATGTTGTCACATGATCCAAATGCCCTTCATTTTTCAAGGTGAATATCATTCCATTATATGCGTATCTACATGTGTCACGTTTGTTCACCATTCATCTCTCAATGGACGCTTGGGCTGCTTCCGCCTTTGGGCTGTAGTGAATAGTCCTGCTATCGACCTGATGTCTTCCACACAAGATGTGCCTTTGAGACCCTGGTTTCACTTCTTTGGGGAATAAACCAGTGGGGCTGGAATTTGAACAGAGATCTCTGTGGATCCAATGCCCATTCTCTTCCCAAGATGCTACACAGCCTGGAATGAAACTTTGCTGCAGCTAACTGGATTCATGGAATTTTTGCTCCCATTCTGTTCCACACATATCAGACGGAGTTCATTTGTTCTGTGACTATCCAGTGCTTAAAATAGAATCTAGCTTACCACACCAAGAATAAAACTCAAACTCCCCGGACCCTTCATGACCCAGCCCGTCTACTTTTCCAAATTCATTTCAAGCACTTGCCATATTTCAGTGATGTTAGTTGTTAGATGTTACCCCAGGAGGAGCACACACAATTGGGCATAGTGGCACACTTCTGTAATCCTAGCTAGTCGGGAAGCCAAGGCAGGAGGATGGCATGTTGCAGGCCAACCTGGGAATCTTAGCAAGACCTTGTCTCAAAACAAAAAACTAAAAATAAAAAAGAGCTGAGATTGGGGTTGGTGATATAGCTCAGGGGTAGAGAGTTTGCCTAGTATGCACAAGGCCCTGGGCTTGATCCCCAGCACCACTAAAAAAAAAAAAAAAAAAGAGGAGGAGACTGGATTCATGGAATTTTTGCAGTGCACCCTGGGTTCAGTACCCTCTCTCTCTCTATATATATATATACACACACATATATACATATACATACACATATATATACATACATATATATAATTTGAATTTTAAAAATATTAAAAATGTGTGAATTTGTGAAATTTTGGAACCACACTCATCACATAAAGAAGACTGATGTTTCTTTCTGTTCATCCACTCCTTGTTGCCAAAAATGGTTTATAATTAACTTCAATTGTGATTAAAGAAAAAAGTCTACTATCTTTGCTGAAGAGTTATGAGAAAAATATAGTGATGTTCATAATTTACTTGAAACACTTATAAAGAAAGAGGAAGGACTGGCAGGTGGACGGCTGGTGACTGAGCACGTGCAGCCCGGCTCTCAGTGGCGTCTGGCTGGGCTGCACAAGTGCCCACCACACGGGTCTTTCCACTGCCTTGTCGCTTTTAAATGTTCATAATGAAACCCGGGGGTAGGAATCCTACCACTGATTCTGTGTCGTTTCCTGAACACCTGTTATGTGTCAGACACGCATGGTTAGTTTCCTAGGTTGAATTTCATTGTGCTGCAATGGCACTTACAGAGCACGAGGAGCAGAGGCTGTGGTCACACGTCCTCCCCTTCACTCAGGCTGCCAGCTGTAGCACAGGCCAGACCTCAGCCTTCCTGGCTAGAGAACCAAGGTCCAGCCACAAGTTGCCTGCATTTGGAATCTCTGTGTCCCCAGAAGCAAGAGAGGAAAGGTAGCCAAGGGAGGGACACTGTCATTGGAGGGCAGTGTCCCAGCATTCAAATCTGGATGTTGCTCAGATTAGGGGCAAAGAAACACAAAATATTACTCCTGGAACAGAATTGCCTTAAACTGGTCTTACAATTTATCATCTAACACGGGTCACTTAAAGAATGAAGAGATTATTATTAATAATTCCACCAGGTCAATCCACAGGCAAAACCAGAACTGTGGCCCTCTACTTTCATCATCTATTCCAATTCCTTCATTTTGCAGATGATGTCACTGAAGAGATTCAGAGAGGTAAAGTGACTTAATGAAGGTTGCACAACACAACAAGGGCAGAGGTAGAAAGTTCTCCACTGCTGGAGCCAATCTAGATGCCCTTCAGTGGATGAATGGATAAAGAAAATGTGTCCTATATACACAACGGAATTTTACTCAGCATTAAAAAAGAATAAAATCATGGCATTTTCAGGTAAATGGGTGGCGTTGGAGAAGATAATGCTAAGTGAAGTTAGCCAATCCCCAAAAAACAAATGCCGAATGTTTTCTCTGATATAAGGAGGCTGACTCATAGTGGGGTAGGGAGGGGGAGCATGGGAGGAATAGAAGAACTCTAGATAGGGAAGAGGGGTGGGAGGGGAAGGGAGGGGGCAGGTGATTAGCAAGGATGATGGAATGTGATGGACATCATTATCCAAAGTACATGTATGAAGACATCATGAATTGATGTCAACATACTTTATATTCAACCAGAGATATGAAAAATTGTGGTATATATGTGTAATAAGAATTGTAATGCAAAAAAAAGTACATTACAAAGACAAGAATTGTCATGAACATACTTTATATACAGAGATACGAAAAATTGTGCTCTATATGTGAAATAAGAATTGTAATGTGTGCTGTTGTGTATTTAAAAAAATAAAATCAATAAATGATAAAAAAAAAAAAGAAAAAAACAAACAGAAAGTTTGTGGCTGCTGGACCCCGGATTCTTCACGATCACCTCTGAGACCGCAAGGTCTTCCTCCATCTTTGTCATGAACAGGTTCAGCAAAACACCCTCAGGGCTGCTGCAGTGTCCTCACTCGGGTTCTGGAGAAAGGACAAGTCATCTTTCTGTGTGGTTTGGGGCTCCTCTTCTTCTCCTATTTTTTCTTCCTCCTTTATGTGGTCAAATACTGGGCTGGTGGGAGGGGAGGCACTCAGGTGTGGCTGGGGTTCCACCCTGTTTCATCACACAAGTGAAAGCCCTGTGCAGGGAGAAGGGAATGTAAAGCAGGGCCATCTGACAGTTCCTTGGCTGGCCCCGGGGAGCTGCGGGCCGCCCCAGGCACCCTCTCTGTGTGGCCTCCTTGTCACTGGGGACAGGCTATTGAGCCTCCTTGGAAATGCCCATTCCTCGTCTGACGACCATTTCTTGAGCATCTTTAGTGCCACACGCTGGCCATGCCCTGTGGATGAGAAAGACCTGGTCACCCCCCTTCACGGACACCGCGTTACAAAAGAAGGTGGATACTGGACAGCACACAGATCTCCAAATAAATCAATTTCAGGCCACAGTTAGTATGAGAAAGGAAATGAGATGTTCTGCCGACTAGTACTGGCAGACAATATGTTATTGCCATTGTGATCACTTTGATTTGATCGCTCTGTGATCACTTTGTGCAATAGACAATACAAAAACAAAACAATAGACGACATCGTCATCCCATCTCATGGATGTGGAAATCGAGGTGGGTTAGGTCATCGCCCAAGGCCGACCAGCCAGTATGTGTCAGCAATGAACTTGCACCCCAAAATCGTGCTTCGGAGCCCGGGTGTCAACCAGTAACTGTGTGGACAGTGTGCCTTAAGGAGGCCTCAGGGAAGGCCTCTGCAAGGAGGTGCCTGAACACTGAGATGAGGCTGGACCAGTCATGGAAGAGATGGCAGAAGAATGTTCTAGGCAGAAGGAGGAGCTCATGTCAATGCACAAAGTGGGGAAGAGCCGGCGCGTTCTCCAGACCTGGATTTGGGACAGGTGGGACTTTGTTCCAGGTTCATTTTACACAGGGTCCTTGCAGACCTGCATATTCTCAGTTGATGAGCACACAGCCGGGGAAACCCCATCAAGCAAGAGTCAGAATCCATGTTTGACAGAATACTCTACTTTGGTTCGGGGAGTTTAGGGATGGAGGAGAGGCTGACCCCACCACTTGGGATCACGTCCAGTGCTCTTCATACTCAACCTCTCAACTTCCTTTGCTGTCCCCATGGTCCCTTCACCGTGATGCACCTCTGATTTAATTCTCTCTGCCTTCTCCCTCCTTCGAAGGTACCTCTCCAGCGGCTCAACCACTTACCTTCTAGAGGAATCTAATAAACAATCCGTGCTTGGGGCTAACAGGTAACAACTCCTGTTGGAACTCTGTAGCCAACTTGTCTTTACATCCCTGTGACTTGACAGCCATCCCTTCTTCCAGTCCTGAGATCAGCTTCTCCTTCTCTGAGTGAAGTCATTAGTTGGTGAATGGCCTGTTCCCAGAGGACCCCAACCAGCATTGGAGCCTGGGGCCTTTGGTTAACAGGCCATGATTTGCACATGCCAATAAACCGGTATTGTAGAACCTGCTAGTTCCTTGTCCATGAACCTGATCTCACTTGTCTTCAGAAACCAGGCCCCTGAGACAGGAGCAGCCAGCCATGCTCTCCAAGGGCTCTTGGCTCTTCAGAGTGGCAGACAAGTCCTCCAAGCCCCAAATGCTCCTTCCTCTCCACCTCAACCTGTCCCACTCCTGCCTTGACCCTGGGTTCTGGAGACGCCAGAACCTTCACAGATCCTAGAGATGACCTCGGGGTTCCACACCTCCATGCTGCCTGCTCTGTTTGTGACTGGAGGGGGTCACATTCTCTGGGTGCCTACGATACCCCACACACTCCGTTAATCGCTGGGCAGGGATTATCCCAATCTGATAGCAGTCAAAGAGGCAGCATCTGATGGCCGATTGCTTGATTATTTTAGAAACTGAGTCCTAGTGATGTGGCCGTGGCTGGACAGGAACTGCTGGAGATGGGAATCAACCCGGGCCATCTGACTTCAGGGTCTGTACCAGCAGGATCATGGCCATCTGCCGTACTCACCATCAAAACTGACATGGATTAGGCACTTAACAGTTTGCCTCCCACACCTCTCAGTCTTTAACTTACATTTTCCCATTGAACTTTCACAACAATCCTATAACATTTAGTACTTCCCGCTGGGTGGTACTATTGCCTTGAAAGCAAAGAGAAATTGAATTATTTCGCAGATGAGACCACATGGCACTGAAATTGCCTAGATGAGCTGAGACTGCTAAAAATCTACCCAGCGTAATCTACCCATCTTGTCTTTGTGCATAATTACAAAAATTATATTATTGGAGATAATGTGCCTGAAAAAAAAAAGAGAACCAAAAGATAAAAATAAACAACACAAAACATCTCCCAGCCTCCTTTGCAGGTTAGTGTAGCTGATGAAATGTAAGTTGATATCATGGGGTAGGGCTTCCAAGAAAATGATCTGAAGCAGGTATCCTCGATGAACACCACTTTGTATTTTCCCCTCTCTCCTTCTTCCCAACTAAGATGCAAAGTCTGAATCTCCAACAGTCATCTTATGACCATGAAGTAATCCTACTCAAAATTGCTATTCAGAAGAAGCTGGAGTTTCAGGCAACATCACAGAGCTACCAGGCCAGCCCAGTTTCAAATTCACAGGAATTTGAAATAAAAAGATTTTTGTTTAGCTCTCCGTTTCTTTTACTCTCTACTACTTGGGAGGAAATGCGATTTCCATTGATGCTGCTGTGTCTGACTCCTGTCTCACTGAGCCCTGATGTCCTCAGGAGAGAACTCCCTGCCTTGCCTGTCCCTAACACAGCACCTGCTGGTCGCATTCACACAAACCAACCCTGACTTTCTTTCCTTTTTAGTCCCCTTTTCCCCCTCCTACCACACAGACAAAAGAGGCAGAGTTTGGAAAAAGAAGAAGGGACAGAAGCAAGAAGGGACACAGGGGAGCGTGAAGGGACAGAAGGTGGCCCCGTGTGAAGCAGGCACCCTGGAGGGAAGCCACGCTGGCTGAGCACCAATAGCTCTACTTGCTCCTCTGTTCCAGGTGATGGCGATGCCATCCCCACACCTGGGAAACACAGGGCCCCAAAACAAATTCAACCGGAAAAGTGAAATTAGTAGAGTACCTGAGCCAGAGGTGGCTCTAAGCTTATGCAAAAACAGCCAGTGTCCCAATGTCACAATTTGAGGCACTCGGGAGATTACTCCATATCCCTACTCTCTCTTCTGCACATCTGGAACCCCTCCAAAGGCTGCTGATAGCCCCTAGGTGAGGGCACTTGGTCTGTGGGGGGCAGCCCTACAGAACCTCAGCTTCCCTATCTGCACGGTGGGAATTATACTGCCTACCCTGCTGTCCTGTGGGAACTGGTAGGAAGGTCGAGTATGAAGATGAAGAGGAGAGCCCTCTTGTAAATGCCAAAACATCACGAAAGCCCAAGATCATGGGTGGATCCATTTTCCAGGGCCCCTCCTACAAATTATGGAAAGTTACCTCCAAATCTCAACTTTTTTGTCTTTTATCATCTTTTCTATACTCAAGGCACTGTTAAAAGGTGTTCTTCTGACGGGCGTGATGGCACACACCTGTAATCCCAGTGGCTTGGGAAGCTGAGGCAGAAGGATCATGAGTTCAAAGCCAGGCTCAGAAAACGTAAGGCTCTAAACAACTCAGATCCTGTCTCTAAATAAAATACAACATAGGGCGGGGGTGTGGCTCAATCCAATGGTAGAGTGCCCCTGAGTTCAATCCCTGGTACCAAAAAAAGACAGGGAAGGTTTTCTTCTAAGACCGTGTGTTCCAAAATGGCTAAATGGGAGAGGTAGGTGTGGGGTGGGGTCCTGGGGCAGTGGGAACAGAAGCTAAACTGAGACTAGGAGGCCACACTATTAGCATAATTGGTAGCCCTGGGGACAGAAGCAGGGAAAGAAGATGGGTTTGTTTGTTTGTTTGTTTGTGTTTGATTCCTCTGAAGACAAAATATTCCAGCTACAGGCAGTCTTTCTTGGCATAGATATTTGCAAGAAATTTACTTAGTTTCTTTAGGAGAATGGACAGAGAGATTGGTGGGAGTCACGGGTACATAATGACTTTTATTCTTTGTATACTTTTCTGGGTAGTTTTCCTCTTTACCACAAATGTGTTTATATGTTTATTGGGAGTTTAAATTGTGATTAACCAAAGTATTATTAAATGACTTTAAAATTGCCCCAGTTTTCACCACTATGTTAGTCTGTTTTTTCATTAGGATAACGAAATGCCTGAGGCTTGCATAAATTTTAAAGAAAAGAGGTTTATTTAGCTCACAGT
Source organism: Marmota monax (assembly GCF_021218885.2). Taxonomy (NCBI): domain Eukaryota; kingdom Metazoa; phylum Chordata; class Mammalia; order Rodentia; family Sciuridae; genus Marmota; species Marmota monax. Next base: position 916,736 of record NW_026693806.1, read on the forward strand.
TTTGAAGGTTAAAAATCCAAACAGCATGACATTGGCTCTGGCAAGGGCCCTGTGGCAGATGGTACCATGAAGGGAGTGTGTGTGGGGGAGAGAGAGAACACAGGAGGAGGAAGGAACCCAAGGTGAGGGAGGAGCTGGTCTTGTTTTTAACAACTCACTGTCCCAGGAACTTCCTACCTTAATTTCTTTTCAGGGAATATCCCAGTGACTTCACACCGTTCCCCTAGACCCACTCCTTAGAGCTTCTGTGACCTTCTGTATCACCATCCTGGGTGGTAAAGCTCCAACACAGGAGTTCTTGAGGGACATTCTCAAATCACATCCAGACATAGCAACCACTACCCCCTAAAGGAACCATCAGAGTTCTTGGTCCAATAATTAGGCTCTGGCCACCACGTGACTGGTGTCTCTGGGGGGAAACAGGCTGAGTCCCTTGCCAACCTCTGTTCAGCCCTGCCCCAGGGGCATTGAGAAGATCAAGAAACCTGCCTAGGGTGCAGCTGCAGGAATCCTGGGCACCATGTGAATTCCCAACATTTGTCAATCCCCTCCCCCCCCCCCCCCCCCGTCCAGAATCAGAGGGAATGAACTTCAATCCAATGGTGACAGTAAGTCACAGGAGGAGTTGTCCCTTAGCTAAGTCACCCATGAGTCGAAATCAGCTCATCAGATTAGCTCACGGTCACCATCCACTCCTACCAACAGAAAGCAGAACCTGGAAATAACAGACAAATGGAAAGGAAAAGAAGAAAAATTAAACTGTGGAGCTCGGAGACCTCAGGGATGATCTCGTCACGAGGCTGGGAACTGAGATGCCCTGGCTCTGTGAGTTGGCTTGCCAGTGAGGATTCCTTGGGGTGTAAGTGTCTTTCTGTGTGATTAACACTCAGTTTTCTCTCATTCACAATTTCACTCTCCAAAGTTTCAGTTACCCATGGCCAACTGTGATCCAAAAATATTCAACGGAAAATTGCAGAAACAGGCAATTCATAAGTTTTAAGTAAACTTTTATTGTAGTATATTGATAGAACTATGCTATTTTCTTATTGTTGTAGTTTCCCTTAACTATGCATACTTTATAATTTAAACTTTTTACATAAGTGTGTATGTAGGGAGAATACATCATATTGTCTGGGGTCTGGGAATGTAGTCCCATGGACAAGAGGGGATGATTGTGGCTGACTGCCCCCCGTTATAGTTATCTACCTGGCCCCTGAACTGGTACTACTAGGGCTGGTGTCCAGCCTTTGGCACCTGTAGGGTACCCTCTGGCAAGTGCTAAGCGTCTAAAAGGATTGACAACAGTTTCCTCAAGAGGTACAGGGCACCTAAAGGAGAGGTAAAGAAATAGTAGTAGTAAAGAATTACACAACTTAAATCTCTTGAATCTCAGAAACCTGAGTGTCTCCTACCAAATGGAGTTACTAGTGCCTAGCATAGATTTGGGGGAGGATCGGATCAGACAAGGCATGTGACTTGACCAGGATCCAAAAGGCCTTTTCATAACCGTCTCTGGCCTTATCTTCTCAGAAGACCCAACATGCTCTCCAACACTCCTGCCTTATGACTCCACAACCTTTTCCCAAAAAGTTAGTTCAAGAGCAAATCCAATTGGGGTGTTTCAGGGAGGTGAGCTGAGACTGAGGATGGGAAAGTGATCTGACCCTTGCCACTTGGGCAGGCCACACAGCAGTCCCCAGTAAGAGTCATGCACCAACTCTGCTCAAAACCTTGGTGGTGCCTGGCATGGATTCCACCCACCTTGGTGACTGACTCCACATACATGAGCCAGTTGATGACAGCCCCAGAATCACAGACAGACAGACATCTACTGGGGTTTCCGTCCATCCTCTTATTCTTTTAGAGAATAAAACATCCCACCACCAGATGCTTGGCTTCTAGGTTGTCCCGTGGGTCTGTTCACTATTGATCCATGGACCCCAGCCCATCCAGTCATCTTGGCTGAAACTTCAGTCAATGGGGAGTAATCATCATTTGAGTCAGAGGAGCCACCATGTGGGGCTGGCCACAGTATGGCCGCATCAGCTTGACACCAAAAGACTGCCCAACACCAGTCAGTAAGTGCAGGGCCTGTGCCCCGGATCAGTGTCCTGTGCCTATCTGTTTGTTGGTGAACATTATTCAAGCTTTCTATGACTAAGTAATCAAATAAAAATAGAAACCAGAGGGTCTCATTCTGGATGAAATCTTGGCTTTTTGGTCCCCAGTGAACAGTGACTTTCATCTGAGGCCACCTCTTCTTTTTTCTTCTCCCCCTTAGTATTATTCTGTTTGGATTTTCCATGGAATTTCCTTTCTTAACATTTGGTCTTTGGGTTTTCATCACTTTACACTAATTTCCTCTTTGTCACTAGGCTAAGTCCCACTCTTCCCTCTGCCTCCTCCACATGACTCCTCTTCCTCTTCCCCTTACCCATCCCCATCTCCTCTCTGGAAGTATTCTTTGAAATACTTCTACTGAGAATTGAAGAGTGTCAAAGGAAAGAGAAAGCAGAGTTTGTTAGTTTAAAGCAATAACTTTGGTGTCAGTCTTGAGTGTGGAGCCAAGATCTCTCCCGTAATAGCTGTGTGGCTTCTGACACATGATCTAGTCACCCTGAATCTCAGTTTCCTCATCTTGACAGCAGTTATAACCATACCTACTTCATGAAATCAAATATGAGGCTGTGAGTGTAAACCTCTTTCTTAGCAAAATCCTGATCATACACTACAATAAAATTTACCTTAGATTTTTAAAAAATTGATTAAGATGGTCTTTGTTTTCTATCATGGTTTAAATCAATAGGGTCCTAATGGTGTTCCTTGATAATCTAAGGCTCCAGGCTCATCCAAGATGGGCTGGAGGGCAATAGGCTAAGCCCTAATTTCTTGCCCACTTCCAAACAGTTTCCATTCTCTCTTTTTTTGCATAATATTTCTCTGAATGATATTCTGATAAAAGAATTCCATTACTATGAAAATATTTTTCTGCAATTGGTCTGAACTAACTTTTCACTCATCCTTTGGCCAAAATTCTCATATCCATATTCACTCCAAATGAGTAGCTCCCTGACACATAGAACCTGCTCCTGTTCCACTCCTGGCTGCTTCTTGCAGTTTGAAGTCTCTCTCTCTCTTTCCATATAAAAGTGAAACTGACAGTTTGTTTTCTGCAAAGAAGCTTTAGAGAAGTTGAGCCCACTCATAGACATTCTTAGATGTTCTTCTCAGAGTCCTCTGACTATCCGACAGTGAAAGACACTCCTCGGCGGCTTGGTTTTGTTTGAAGAAAGCTCATCGCCCATTTGCTTTCCCACTTGAGAAATGTGGTTACACCCAGGATTTCACACAAGAGCTTGTGGTTGTGAATTAAGTCTGACAAAGCAGTGATGTTTTGCTACCTTAAAGAGAAATTGATGTTAAAGAGAAAAGTCTGGACCTTATTGAAGACAGACCAGAAACAATGATCACCTTTTGTGACCCGAATTCCCTCAATGGCCACCTGGGGGTAGAGGTCCCCTGCAGCCTGTTGCTTACAAACGTGTATGAGGGCTTCAGTGAGATTCTGGGCTTTAAGCAGGTAAGATCAAGAGCTCCCTTTACCTCCATATGCATCTTGTCCCCCACACTCACATGCCCTAAGAAAGAGGTAGGATGGTAACTCTGGAGAACAGAAGAGTTTGAAAACTAAGGAGAATGACCTTCGATCCCACATGGCTCCTCATCTGTTTCTGAAAAACTCCGTGCATGACGACCAGCCACAAAAGGTAGAAGGTGCCCAAGGACCTAAGAAAGAGGAAGGCAAACTTCGATTGCACACAGTGCCATTTATTAGGGACTTACTTGTGGCTTGAGCAGAAGCAAGACAGGAGGATCCCTGCCCCCACACCCTCAGGGCAGGAGGAAAGGTTTATATGCTAACTTATACAAAGGTGGCCCACGGCCAACCAGAAATACAATACAAAATACAAAAGGATCAATTTAGAAAAGGAAAAGTCTATTTTGGCCCAGGGTTTCAGAGGTTCAGTCCATGGTTGTCTAAGTCCATTGTTCTGGAGCATCCTGGGCAATGGGTGGGGTGGAGGAAAGCTGTTAGTTCCAGGCAGCCAGGAAGCAGAGGGGTGGGAGGAATGGCCACAGAAGATGCAGCCTTCCAGGGCACACTCCCAGTGAATCACACCCCAGCTGCTCACAGTTACTCCAGTCAGTCCATTCAGACTAGGATGGACAAGTTAGGATACGGTTCACATCCTCTAATCATTTCACTTCTGAATATTCTGGAACTTTGGGGGGACAGCTCATATCCAAACTCTAATGTAGGGCTTTCTCAAAATTGATCAACACTTCCAGCATTGGTTAGGATAGAGTTTGGGCTTCCGTGGCCAGCATGGAAGGCTGGGATGACCATCTTAACAACTTTGTTTAGCTTATAGGGTTTGGAACATGGGACTGCATCCCCTCACAGGCACAAGGAGGTTATTACCAAGATGGCTATAGTCATGTCAAACTGGACCCCTCACTCACCGCATTTGTGAGCCTATGTGGAATCCTGTGTGGCCTGGGTGAGTCACTATGAGATCGAGCTTCATGGGCAGGGCTGCGTTAGCACCCAGGAAGTCAGGGGAGATGTGGGATGGAAAGCTCAAAGATGGGAGACAGCATAATCATCTCATCTATCAGTGTAATCCCCAGCAGAAACACAAGAAAGAGCCTGTTGGAGGAATGCATGATGAATGGAAGAATGAGAAACTCATTTGGGATAGAGCCTGCCTCCCCTCCTCCTCCACGGCGGTCCATCTTCTCCTCCTGTTTCCCTCCAATCCATCTTCCACCCTTCAGCAAAAGTCATCCATTTGAAATCTCAATTAGATCTGCTCAGTCCCCTGCTTCCAACCCTCTACCTAGAACTTAAAATATGATCAAACCCTTTGCCTTGATCCACAAGGCTTGTGTGATATGCTCCCCAACTAGCTCAGGGGCCCCCTCCTGTCCTCATTATCAAATCTTTTGCCCATTCCCTGGTCAAGCCCAGTTCATTCCTGCCGTGGGACCTTGGCACTTGCTGTCCCATTAGCCCAAAGCACTCCACCTCCAGGTTCTTGAATGAAAAGAGTTTCTTGTTATACAGACCTTGGATCAAACGATGCCTGCTCAGAGAGATCTTTCCTGCACACAAAGTCTAGGAAGCTGTCCCTCCATCCTCATCATAGCACTTAGCACTTAAGAAATACTTTGATCATTTATTTGGACTCATGATTATTGTCAGCATTGTGCTCTTTTTCTATCTTGTTCGCAGCTGAAGATTTTATTTTGAGACAGGATCTCACTAAGTTGCGTAGGCTCTCAACTAAGTTGCTGAGGCTGGCTTTGAACTCGAGATCCTCCTGCCTTAGCCTTCTAAGCCACTGGGATTATAGGCGTGCGCCACTGCACCTGGCAATAAATTTGTTTTGAATGAATGCATAAATGCAACCTCGGCATCCTAGGGCTCTGGGCAATGTCAAGTGCATTCACCAGGGCTTATGCATCAGAGGAAGCAGATGGATGTTCCAAATAGATGGGCCAGGGAGGAGGAAATGTGAATGATTATAGGGAGCATTTGTACAACTACACTTACTATATGCCAGACATTTTTCCACTATATGTCTGACATATAGTTAAGCTTAGTTTTTTTCATTAAATTTATTCTATTTTGCACTGTCAGAGCTCCTCTTAGAGATTGGTCAAATTATTACTCCTACTTTGTAGATAAGTGACTGAAAAGTGAGGGGAAATGCTTTAGGCCATTTTCTGTTGCTTTAACAAAATACTGCAACCATGTCATTTATAAAGAATAGAAGTTTATTTGTCCTCAGTACTGAGCCTCACACTTCTGTCTACTTTATCTGCAAGTGGTGTGTAGTCCAGGTGTGTACATTTGCTACTTGGGCGGGGGTGGGGGGGTGGCACTGCTTCCCACCCCCTGCACTGCTGGGTCAGCCTCCACTAGCCTCCAGCCTGGGTCTCACACCGCTTAGCACCACCCTTCACGATGTTGCCAGATCCCACGTGACAGCAAAAGGAAAGGTCAGCCACCTCATCAGTGTTCAGGCCTGGTTCACCCCAGCACTGCATTTCATCAGTTCTAAAAAGCAAAGAATAATCGTATCTATTCTCTCCGTCCATTCAGGCCTCTGTATCAAAACGCCTTAGGCCGGGAAGCCTATAAACAATAGAAATTTATTTTGCACAGTTCACAAATGGCAGTTATAAAGGGTAGGCAAGAAGCCCAGGAAACCCAAGATCGGGGCAGAGTCCATGTCTTCCTACTGTGTCTGTAAAGTTACTGATCCCAATCCTAAGGGCTGTGCCCTCTGGACCTCTTCAACTCCCAAATGCCTCACCTCCTGATACCATCACCTTGGGTCAGGATTTAAACATATGGATTTTAGGGAGACACAAATGCTCAGATCATAGCATCTAGCTTAGAGGGTCCACTGACTTACAAATACCTTTGAGCATGTGGCATAAGGCCTAAAACTAAAGTCTGGTATTATGTTTTCCCTCAACATCAGGGGGACCAGGAGAGCCTCAGGGGTGCATAACCATGAGTTATCCTGCCCGATCTGCTCTGGAGGCTAAGTCGTCCCAGCCAAATAGCCCTCCTTTCCAAAGGGGCCAGGTACAGCTCCTGCTCAGCCCTCTGCAGCTGTTTTCTGCTTAGTGTCGTCCGCAGAACTGTTGAAACAAGCCCATCACACCCTCCTGTGGGGACTAGAGCCCCCCCCGCCCCCCCCCCACACACACACACACTGTTGATGCTACACAGCCGCCTCCTGGAGCTCTGCGGCTTAGATGTTCTCAAATGCAGGTGCTCCCATGTGGCCCCCATAACTGGTGGTGGTGTCTCCCAGGACTGCGTGTGACATGGACAAACTGCCATCAGTCCTATTGGTCCAGTGTTAGGGGCCAACTTCAGCCATCCTTAGAACCCTGGGCAGGAATCCCAGTGTTCCTCGTGATGTGAACAGGATGCCCAGGACACAGCCTAGCGGTGTGCTCCATCAACAGGGGCTGTTATTATCCCTCAATTACATTTACAAGAAGAAAAGTCACCTGCAGCTTTGCATTTTAGAAAGCTTTTAAATGCATTATTACATTCAAACAAGTCCACAGCTCAAGGAAACGTGTGTTTACCAACTCCATTTTATACATAAGGAAAAGGAGGCTCAGAGAGGAAGATTTTCACAATTAGGGTCATGTCAGTATCATTTGGCATCCTGAGGATGCCAAGGAAATACATCATCTCCCATTCTCTCCAGAGTGCTGCAAGGCACCTGCGGTTGCGACCGCTCAGCTGCTGAGGAAATGGCAGTTTGTGGAGCTTAAAGAACCCGAAGTCACAAAAACTTAAATTGATAGAGCCGAAGACTTGCACTGGGTCCTGCCTGGACCTAGAGTCCAGCTCTCTCACTGTGAAGTGGCACACAGACTTCAGATCATCAAGTTTACAGATGGGACCTTGGAGATCCTTGTGGAATCTTCCCACATGGGGTATTGCACCTTCACTCAGGTGGCCTTGATCCACTTGCTCCAGTGAATCTCACACTTTCCAGTCCTGGGGAGGTGGTCCCTATGTTAGAGGACAATTACAGTAAAGTCAGAGAAAGCTCACCTTAGTGTTGGAAATAAAAACATAAAAGTAAAGCGGGCACGGTATTGCATGCCTGTAATTCCAGCAGCTCAGGAGGCTGAAGCAAGAGGACAGCAAGTTCAAAGCCAGCCTCAGCAACTTAGTGAGACCCTAAGAAACTGAGCGAGACCCTGTTTATAAATAAAACATGAAAAAGGGGGTGGGGAGTAGCTCAGTGGTTAAGCACCCCTGGTACCAAAAAAAAGAATTAAAAACATAAAAGTATCCAGGCAGCCTTTGGTTATTACATTCACTCAGCAATAATTGCCTTAATTATTCAACTCATGAAATAGGAAAACCGGAGCTAAATGTTTTGATGAGAAAATACTATAGCAAGTTCTAAATGCCTGATTCATTTGAAATGTACGTTATCCAATGTTTACATGATTCGTACTGTTTCTGAATATGATAACTTTGGCCTTGATCGACTTCACATCATCACAATTTGGTTCTGACAACGTGAATATATATAAAATGAGTTCTAACTTAAATCTTCCATTTAGATCACAGAAAGACAAAAGAGAAAGTTGAGCCACCCAAACTGAAAGGAGTACATTAATAACATTTTAAAAAATGATTTTTACTCCTGTCAAGGTGATGAGGTCAGTGGACAATAAGGTATATTGAGGTACCAGAGCAATTTTAATTTAGGCAGAGCTTGAGAGAAAGGAAAGGCAGCTATAAAGGGAGGTTAGGGAAAAAAATACCTGAAATCATCATAAATTATAAATCATCATAAATTATTTTTTTGTCAGGGTCGGGGTGGTTTATTGGGGTTTAAACCCAGGAGCACTCTCTGATTTACAACCCCAGCATTTTTTTTTTTTTTTTGAGACCAGGGCTTGCTAAATTGCTGAGGCTGGCCTCTAGCTTGCAATCTGCCCACTCCTTCTTCCCAAGTGGCTGGGATTGCAGGTCTGCACCACCAGGCATGGCATTGTTCCTAAGTTCTTCAAGGCTGACTGTCAGCAACCACGACACTTGAGAATCACTGGGAGCCATGGATGCAGGGAAGGCCATCGCTTCTCGTCAGCTGCCCGCGCTGACTAGATGAGCTGGGTTCCAAAGAGCTGGCTGCAACATTAAACTAACGAGAGAAAATAACGAAGAAATCATGCAATACACGGACATGAGTTTCTCAGATCGAGGGTGGGACTGCTCTGTGACCTTAAGGGTCAGCTTCCACGCTGGACAGCACTGGAAAGAGAGCATGCACCCGGAATCTCTTTATTTTTATAGGGGGACACACACAAAGGAGCTTCCATGGAATGTTCTTCACCAAATAAGGCAAGGGATAATGTTTCAAAGGTGGAGTCGTGCTTTGTGATGTCTTGTAGTCTGCAAACTGATTGACATCTTGGCAAGTCACACCTATCTCAGGTGCTGGGTGGATCACTCAGAGCAAGAGGAAAGGTGCACTTAATCAGCATGCAACGCCAGACCTCACCTCTTTGGCTCCAATGCACGTAGTTCACACACAGCCCATGGATGACTGGCGACAGTCTCTCTTTCTCATGGACCTCTGTAGGTGTTCATGGCAAACATGGGACAGGAGAAGCCCTGGGAGTCGCTCCTCCATGGTGCAGGAGTTCTGAGCCTGCCAAGGTCTGAGGGAAGAGCATCTGGAGAGGTCTGTGCACCTCTGGGAAGTCTACAAGTGCAAAGTGGGGGTTAGCCTAGAGGACAAGTGTTAGGGTGTGGAGCTGGACTGCGCCTTAGAGTCTCCTGTGTGAAGGCTTCGTCCCCAATGCAGCAGTGTTCACCTCTGAACTAACTAACACAACAACTAACACAAGCATGGTTATTCGCCCACAGCTCAGAAGCTTCTCTGATATGGAGAAAAGCTGCCCGCAGCCAGGGGACGGCCAAGAAACCTACTTCTGCCCTCACCGTACTCTGCTTTGACCCAAATCAAAGGCCGTCAGGGGAGGGAGGGGAAACCCACTCAGATCATATGAAGTGGAGATCAGCCGCCAGAGGAGGAGGGGTTCACTTTTCTAGAAATGCCATAACAAAATCCCACAGCCTGGGTGACTTAACCACAGTGGCTTAACCTTTATTTTCTTACAGGTCTGAAAGCTGGAAGTCCAAGATCAAGATTCTATTACAGTTTCTATCCTCCAAGGCCTTGCTGCCTAGCATCCACATGGCACTGCCTGCTGCCTCTGCACATGGTGGTCCCTCTGCGTGTGTCTGTGTCCTGTCCTCTTCTCATGGGGACAACCAACTCAGCAATGAAGAAACCAGTCGACATCTCTGCTAATGCTTGGAGAACAGAAATACCCATTATTAGTTACTCTTTATCTTACTCTTCACAGGTCTTTTACCAGAATGTCTGGTGTTCAATCAAAAATAACAAGACACACAAAGAAACAACAACACAAAATATCTTCTTGTCAAGAGGTAAAATAAACCCAGAAATCAACAATTACAGCAGGATTTTAGGATCCAGAGTGTCCAAAAGTAAATTGTTTTCCTACATATCAGCAGGGAAGAATCCAAATTGGAAATTAAAAACACAATACCATTTACCTTATCACCCCCCCCAAGTGTTAGATTTAGGTATGAATTTAACAAAAGATGTACAAGATCTATATGAGGAATACTGCAAAAGTGAAATTAAAGAAATGTTTAAAAAGCCAAATAAATGAGATAGTCCATGTTCCTAGATAGGAAGACTCAATATTGTCAAGATGTCAGTTCTTCCCAACTTGATCTATAGATTCAATATAATTCCAATCAAAATTCCCAGCAAGTTTTTTTTGGGGGGGAGGGGTGGATATTGACAATTTTATACTAAAGTTTATACAGAGAGGCAAAAGAATCAGAATATCCAACACAATACTGAAGGAGAAAGAAGTGGGAGAACTAATACTATCTGACTTCAAGACTTGGAGTAAAGCTTCAGCAATCACGACAATGTGGCACTGCTAAAGGAACAGGCAAGTCAATGGAATGGACTAGAAATCACAGAAAATAGCCAGGAGCAGTGGTACCTACATATAATTCCAATGACTCAGGAGGCTGAGGCCGGAGGATTGCAAGTTCAAAGCCAGCAATTTAGTGAGGCCCTAAGCAACTTAGTGAGACCCTGTCTCCAAATAAAAGGAGTTGGGGATGGGGATGTTGTTTGGCAACACATCCCTGGGTCAAATCCATAGTACCAAAAGAAGAAGAAGAAAAAGAAGGAGACAGAGAAGGAAAAAGAAAAGAAATCACAGAAATAGAACTACATGGAGTAAATGCAGTACAATGGAAAAAAGATAGGAAAAGAAGGAACAAGACCTTACACCCTTCATCAAGAGTTAGCTCAGACTGGATCACAGGCCTAAATATAAAATGCAAAACTATAGAATGCCTAGAAAATAACATAGGCTAACATCGAAATGACCTAAAATTTGATGGTAATTTTTTAGATGCCACACAAAGGCGTAAGTCATGAAAGAAAGAACTGATGAGCTGGACTTCATTAAAATTAAATCTTCAGTTCTACAAAAGACAGTGTCAAGAAAATGAAAGGCATGGCACAAACTGGGAGAATATATCTTCAAAAGGCATATCTGATAAAGGACCATTATCCAAAGTCTATAAATGAATCAATAACAAGAAAGCAAACAACCAAATTAAAAAATGGGCCAAAGACTTTAAAAAAATTTAAAGACTTAGGCCTCACCAAAGATGACGGATAGATGTCAAATAAGCATGTGAGAAGCTGTTCAGCATCAACACACCTATTAGAATGGCCAAAATCCAAAAAGCTGACACCATCAAATGATGACAAGGATGTGGAGCAACAGGAACTCACATTCACTACTGGTAGGAAAGTAAAATGGTACAGCCATTGTAGAAGACAGGTTGGTGGTTTCTTAGCATATGATCCAGCAATTGCTCTCCTTGGTATTTACCCAAGGAGTTTAAAACTTATATCCACATAAAAACCAATACACAGATGTATACAGCAGCTTTATCTATAACTGTGAAAACTTTTCTTTTGAAAAAGGAGATTCTTTTCAATAGGTGAATGGATTAATATACTGTGATATATCCAGATGATGGAGTGTTATTTAATGCTAAAAAAAATGAGTTATCAAGCTATGTATAGATACGGAGGGAAGCTTAAGTGCATAAAACAGTGCTTTTCATCATGTTTAAATTATGCGTTGGTAATTCTTAAATTTTTTTTTTGAGGATTCTACCATTAGAAGACTCAGTTACAAAGTATACAGGATTTTTTCTATAGCATTTTGCACAGATGCATATGAATCTATAATGATCTCAATATAAAAAAATCCTTTGAAATTAATTTTTTAAATTATAGGGGACTACAATTCACAATAGTCAAGCTATGGAGCCAACATAGGTGCCCTACAACAGAAGAATGAATAAAGACAATGTGGTTTATATACACAATGGAATATTACTCAGCCATAAAGAAGAATAAAATTATGGCATTTGCTGGTCAATGGAGGGAACTGGAGACTATTGTGCTAAGTGAAATAAGTCAGTCTACAAAACCAAAGGCAGAAGGTTCTCTCTGATATGGGGATGCTAACCCACAATAACAGAGGGGAAGATCAGAAGTTCACTGGACTAGACAAAGGAGAATAAAGGAAAGGGAGTGGGGATGGCAATAGAAAAGACAGTAGAATGATTTGGACATATCTTTCCTATCCTTTTATATGAATACATGACCAACTCCACATAATGTACAATCACAATAATGGGATCCTAACAGAAACAAGTTATTCTTATTATACGTATGTATAACATGTCAAAGTACACTCTACTATCATGTATATCTACAAATAACAAATAAAAAATAATCAAATTAATCAAAAATAAAAATCAATAATCAGAGACTAAAAAAAAAAATCTACTTAAGAAATGGAGAAAGCAAAACATGCTCTTTCTTTTCATGAAAAAATAAGAAAATGACTTACACTGAAAACCAGGTCTCTGTAAGAGCACAGATGGCACCAGGGTTCATGTACCCAAGTCATATTCATGTGAGAGGGAGGTGGCTTCCCCATTCTAACATTGCTCAAGTTGCTACCAGAGAGCCACTGCCAGGATGAGTCAAAACGTCCCCCAAGGTCAGGAGGAATCCACAATCCTCAGCAACAAAACTCAGCTCTTGAGGTCTTTCCCCAAAAGCTCATGGTTGACAGTCCCTGCCAGGAGCCCAAGTCAAAGTGCAACCATTCCAAATCTCCCAGCCGTACTTTCCGCTGGTGGAGAAGGCCAGCACGGACAAGTGGTCCTGCCTGATGGAGACCAGTGGGCCACAAAAACACTTCCCAAAAAACCCACGGGGCACAGAGTGGCAGAGCTGTCCACAGCGTCGTGAAGTTCCTCTTCTGGGTTCCACACACGCCTGCAGACTTCCTCCCTGTGCCCAGCGGCCTGGGCTGCCATCCTGCCAAGGAGGCACTGCAGACCGAGCAGGGCTGGGCTCGCTGGCAGGAGGTGAAGAGCAAGCAGCCGCAGTGACCTGGATTTCAGGTGGCTAGAAAAGACCCTCCGCACACTCACCCAGAAGCCAGAACTCAATTTCACCAGAAGACGAGATCATCCAGCTTGGTTAGTGTGGAACCTTGTGAAAACCCTCTAACCTCAGTTTCCTCATCTCTGCTGGGGAAAATAGGCCTCTCGAGAGATAGTAAGAGGCAGTGAGGTCATGAAGATTCAAATGTCATCCTGCTCTTTTTCCCTATGTCCGTGTTTCTCAAGGTGTGGCACACAGACCATTAGTGGTACATCAGGGCAATTTAGATAATAGAGGACTTCTTCATTTAATACTTATGAGCTTAACTCAAAGGGTATGAGAAAAAGATAGCCAGCCCATCTATCTTGCAAATCAGGAGTTACGTTAAAATAGCAGTAAAAAAAAAATATATATATATATATATATTATACACACATGTATATGTGTATATGTGTGTGCATATATATACATATTATATATATATACACACACATATATATACATATGTGTGTATATGTACATATATGAATATATACATATATAATAACATGTGTGGGGGCTGGGGATATGGCTCAATTAGTAGCGCGTTCGCTTAACATGCATGAGGCACTGGGTTATCCTCAGCACCACATAAAAATAAAATAAAGATATTGTGTCCACCTAAAAGCTAAAAAATAAATATTTAAAAAAAATAACGTGTGTGTGTGTGTGTGTGTACACACACACACACACACACGTATGACTGAAAAAAATTCTCTTTAAGAGATGGGTAAAGGTCTGGGGTTGTAGATCAGTGGTAGAGCACTTGCCTAGCACATGTGAGGCACTGGGTTCAATCCTTAGCACCACGTAAAAATAAATAAATAAATAAAGGTATTATGTCCATTTATAAGTAAAAAAAAAAATTAAAGATGGGTAAAGCAGAAAACATTATTTCTTTTCATTAAAAAATAAAAAAGTGACACACTAAAAAATCTGTGTGTGTGTGTGTGTATCTTAGGTGAATAATTGTTAAAATGTAATGTGTAGATATGGCAGAAGTAATAAGGTATCTTAGAAGTGTATAAATATATAGGAAAAATATATGTCAGAAATAATGACAATATAAGATGCCCAAATTTGGAAGATAATGCTCCCAGCTGCAAGAACCAGACCTGTGAACCTCACCCTTGGGTCTCCCAGGAGGCTCTTCGGGTTTTTTATGGTATATAATTCAGAGCTCTCTTTGTAAGAACCAGGGACGCATTACTCCTGCTCATAGTATAATGGAGTTATTCTTCTCCTAAGGGCCTGGTTTGTTTTATCTCATGAACATTGCAAACCATGTAATTGAATAGATTTCTCTATTTACACTGACAATGAGAAAGTTGAAGCCAAACTTGGGACCAGTTGTCAAATAGGGAAAAAACTGGGTCATATTCAGAGTTTCTTAGCCTTATTCCTAACTCTATTTAATGTCCCTACCTTCTTCTTAGTTATTATCCTTTATGTTTATAATCCTTTTAAGATACCTTAAATCTTATTTGTAATAAGGCAAGATATAATGTTTTGGAATTTTCTGTTTCTTTGCTTATTTTTTCAGTTTTAGACAGTATCTTTCTTTAAACGAATTTTGTCCTTAAACTGAAGCGATCGTTCTTTCTGAATCTTTCTGGATCCCTAGTTAGTATAAATTTTAGGGTGTTCTCGTTAGAGTGGACAATTGACCATTCCATATGGTTCTGAAATTGGTTCTTGTCCAACCCATGGTCTTTCATGCTGCATCTCTAAGGTGGAAGACAGGTCATTATGGCCCCCTTCAGACCTGGGCCACCCCATGGGCCTAAAATAAAAAGGGAAGTAGGTGCTGCGGTGGAATTCAACTTCCTCTTTTTCCTCAAAAGCCAAGGTTGTGTGACAACAACAATAAAAACCAAGCCTGAATCGATACCAACATTTGTCATCAGAACACTCTGAACACCCGGAGACACGGGAAGCTGTTGAGAGTCTATTCTATCATCTCCTGAGCCCTCAGGCTTTTCCTGACCCATCTCCTTAGACCTTCAGCACTGTCCCTGTGAGAGCAGAGTGGATATTTGCTTGGGATCAACTCTTTATATTCTTTAGTATCTTGTTTACATTTTTTTTCTGAGCCTCATATATTCTCCATAAAATGAAAATAATCCCTATTGCAATATGAAGCCACAATGAAATATTAGTCAGAACTCTTTGAGTTTCAAGCATCAAAAAATCCAGCCTAACAACCTAGAGGGACATGTTCAACTAGACTTCTTTGTTCTTTGCTCGTGTTTTGTGTGTGTGTGTCTGTGTGGTGCCGGGGATTGAACCCAGAGCCTTGTGCATGCAAGGCAAGCACTCTACCAACTGAGCTATATCCCCAGCCCTTCTTTGCTTGTGTTTTATTTTTCCTTTAATGCACAGTTAACTTCTAAAAAATAAAAGCTATTTTAAAAACCTGTTTAAAAAAATTTCAGCTCAAACAATCCAAGGGCATAAGAAAGATGGCAGAGGCAGGAGACTTATTAAAGATTATTCATAAGTAGAATGAAAACCCAAAACAGCACATGAAAGTGGATCTGAGAGACTTCTGGAATCAAGAGTTGAAATGCACCAGACTTCCCTTGGGCCTCTCATTCCCATATCACCCAGAAGGCACCTCATTCTTTCTTAAAAGAGACCAGTAAGACAGGAACATGGCCACACATAACTCCCATATCTCAGATTTCACCATGCACAAACCTGCAGAGGAAAAAATAAATTAAAAATGAAAAGCTTCATGTATGTGTCATCTATCTCAGAAGCCTTTCCTGATAACTATTTTCAATTATAAAATCCTTTTCCTGGATTAGACTCAGAATTTGAGGCTGCTTTTTATTGCAGCACAACCTAGACAGCCCTGACTAACAGAGGCCTCATTAACTTTCCCCCAGGACCTACTTAGAACTGCCTTCCAGAACTCCACTCTGCCCTGTTCCAGGTCTTTACCTCCTGCTTTCTCCATCAAAACACACCTTCCCTGTATCCCACATCTCCAGTGACAACGATAAAAGCACATAAAATCATAGTAATTTATATACTAATTCTTGCTAGCATGTTAACGACAACTAACGGTAAAAATGCTATCCTCCCTAGGAAAGATATTTATGTTTAACTAAAGACAAACACAACAAAATAAGTTACCCCAAATGACTGAATTTTTAACACCATAGAAGTTCAAATATAAATTTAGGAGATGTAATATATAAAAAAAAAGTCTTACTGTAATATAAAAAAAAAGTCTTGTAACTTTTTCTGTCATAAAGGACTTTGCTTCAATGCATCAGGAATAACAATTATTATCCCATTATATAAATAAGTAATTAAGCCTTAGAAATTCTTATTTGGTTGTTCAGGTCACATGGCTTACATGTAATGGATTTAGAATTACTGAATCCAGATCTTCTGACCCAAGTATAGAATCCATTCATCATGTGTGGCATTATTAGGCACACCAGGGAGGCCAATTTGGCTGGAGTGAGAAGACCATGGGAGTGAGAAGTAGGAGAGCAGCCAAAGAGAGAAGAACAGCAGGCCAAAGAGGGGACAGGTTTCCGTGTAAGAGCCAGGCTTTACCCTGAAAGCCTTGGGAGCATTGAGTAGAGACAGGGACAGAGGAGCTGGTAATGTAAACAATGAATAAATGACTAAATAGTGAGTTAATTAAATCATTTTGGCTTTCCAAGTAAGGTCATGCTTCAAATCTTGAAATGTGAATGTTAAAAAGAAGGATGAAATAAAGGAAAAAACACAATGAACTATTTCTATCCCTAAAAGTTACACTGAGAACAACAAGTCCAAAGAAAATGGAAGAACATAAGTAGAAAACATAAAAGATTTCATTTCTAAATTTCAAAATTTAGGGGAAATGGACAGACTCCTAGAACATTGTAATAGAACTGACATAAGAAGAAAAGAAAAAATAAAATAGTACTTTATAAAGTAAATTGAATACATAATTAGGGCTTTCCCAAAAAGAAAACTGGAGACCCAGATGTAGTCATTGATATGTTCACTAAGCATTTAAAGAAGAAGGCGTGTCTGACTTTACAATAAATAAAATAGAACACGTCCCCAACTGGTTTTGAGACCAGCATAGAGTTGATAGCACAACCTGACAAGATCATCACCAAGAAAGAAACATCACTCATGAACATTGAAACATTGAATACAGCAATATATAAAAAGGACAGTATGTTGCAACCAAGTAGAACTTAGTCCAGGAATGTGAGGTTGCTTTGGCAATTCCAAACCTATACATGGAAATAAAGAGAAAAGTCATATGATTTTCCCTGAAAATTAAAAAGCGTTTGAAAATAACTCCATATCCGTTCATAGAAAAACAAAAACTCAGCAAACTTGAGATACAAAGACTCTCCTTCATCTACTAATTCATCTAGAAACTGCCTATATAAACCCTATAGCTGATGTCATACATTACTCTCAAGTATTTCAATTTTTCTTCTAGATTGGAAAGGAGACAAACAGGTCGATTACATTCTTCATTCAATACTGTACAGAGATCCTAGCCCGTGTAATAAATTTTAAAAAAAGAAATAAAAAGTGCAAAGGTTGAAGGAAAGAAACTAATGTTATTGGAAATAACACGATTTTATACTTAGAAAAATCCAAAATAATATATAGGTAAGTTTTTATAATTAAATAATTAAGTTTGGCAAGGCTACTAGACATAGAAAAAACATTTTTAATTATTTTCATTTGTAAAAACTAACAACAGCAACTTAGTGAGACCCCATCTCAAAAATAAAAAATAAAAGGACTAGGGATGTGGCTCAGTAGTTAAGTGACCCTGGATTCAATCCCTGGTACTAAATGAATGAAAGAATAAATAAATAAACAAATAAATAAAAACTAACAACAAACTATTAGGGAATAAAAGTGTTTTTAAAAGAAAAATTAAAATATACTCTATCTAGAAATAAACCTAGAAAAAAAAATGTCAAAACCCCCTCTTAGAAACACAAAATTTTTGTGTGAGAAATTTCAAAAGATTCTATTAAATGGAGAAACATAGTATGGTGTATATGTGAATACCAAATATTATAAATATATCAATTATCCCCAAATTCATCTATAGGCTGCAATGAACATCTGAAAAAAAAATTGGAAACATTTCCATTTAAAATAACACCAACACATATTGATTACTTAAGAATAAGTCTAATAAAAAGTGTAAAACTTGCCAGGCACAGTGGCACACATCTGTAATCCCAGGGGCTACAGAGGCTGAGGCAGGAGAATCGTGAGTTCAAAGCCAGCCTCAGCAAAAGTGAGGCACTAAGCAACTCTGTGAGACCCTGTCTCTAAACAAAATACAAAGTAGGCCCAGGGATGTGGCTCAGTGGTTGAGTGCCCCTGTGTTCAATCCCAAGTACTACCCCACCAAAAAGAAGTGTAAAAATTATATGGTGAAAACTGCAAAACATTTCTGGGAAAAAAAATTAAAATAAATGCAAAAACTTAATTTATCTTTGCTTCAGAAGACTTAACATTGTTACCATGTCAGTAATCCCCAAACTGATTTAAAGATTCAATCCTTGTTTGAATCCCTGCTGACTTCTTTGTACAAATTTATAAGCTGATTCTGAAATTTATATATTAGAAAGCACCTAGAACAGCCAAAATTATCCAGATAAAGAAGAATAACATATGAGAACTCAAACTTCCCTATTTGAAAACTTACTATAAATTAACAATAATTAAGATAGTGTGGTACTGGCTGGCATAAGGATATAGATCAATAGGATAAAATCAAAAGTACTGTAATAAACTCATGTGTTTATGACCTATGGATTTTGATAGGAGTCCAAAACTATGTTTAGTGGGGAAAACACAGGAATTTCAACAAATGTGCCATAATATTGCATAATCATTTGCAAAAAATTTGATGTGGACTCTGTTGGTCAGCTTTCTGTTACTGTGGGGAATTACCTGAGCTAATCAACTTAAAAGGAGGAAAGATTTGTCTTGCCTCATAGTTTCAGAGGTTTCAGTCCATATTCATTGACCCTGCTGTTTTGGGTCTATGGCAGCATGATTCATCATGGTGTGAACACGTGACAGAGAAGGCCTAATTAATCTAATGGCACCTGGGAAGCAAAAGGAGCGTAGGGAGGAAGAGGCCCAGAGTCCCAATGTTTTCTTCAAGGGCCTGCACCCAATGACATAAGTTCCCTGCTCTGGTCCTTGCATCCTAATGGGGACTGTGCCCTTGATATATAGGTCTTTGTGAGATATTCAAGATCTAAACCACAGCAGACTCTTACTTCAAGACATGTATAAAAATTTAATCAAAAAAGATCAAGGATGGGCTGGGTTGTGGCTCGGTGGCAGAGCACTTGCCTAGCATGTGTGAGGCCTGGGTTCGATCCTCAGCACCACATAAAAATAAATAAATAAAATAAAGATATTGTGTCCATATACAACTAAAAATATTTTTTAAAAAAAGATCAAGAAACTAAATGTAATTATGCAATAACAAAAACTACAAAATTCTTAAAAGAAAACCTAAGTGTTCGTGGGCTGAGGATGTGACTTCAGTGGTAGAGCACTTGCCTGGCATGTTCAAGGCCCCTGGGTTTAATGTCCAGCACCCAGGGGTGGGGAGATACAGGGGTGAGTCTCCATGACCTTGAATTTTTGGTGGGTACCAGGAATTGAACTCAGGGGCACTCAACCACTGAGCCTATTTTGTATTTTATTTAGAGGCAGGGTCTCACTGGGTTGCTTAGCACCTCATAGTTGCTGAGGCTGGCTTTGAACTCATGATCCTCCTGTCTCAGCCTCCTGAGCAGCTGAGATTACAGGTGTGTGCCACCAAACATGGCAATAACCTTGAATTTGATAAAGGACAAACATGAAACCAAAACACGAACAACAGAATAAAAAATAGATAATGGACTTCATCAAAATTTCAAACTTTTGTGCTTTTAAAGAACACCATCAAGAAAGTAAAAAGACAGCTGAGCATGGTGGCACACTCCTGTCATCCCAGTTGCTCGGGAGGCTGAGGCAGGAGGATCACAAGTTCAAAGTCAGCCTCAGAAACTTAGTGAGGCCTTAAGCAACTCAGCAAGATCCTGACTTAAAATAAATTATAAAAAGAGCTGGGGATGTGGCTCAGTAGTTAAGTGCCCCTGAGTTTGATCTCCTGGTACAAAAAGAAAGAAAAGAAAAAGAAAGTAAAAAGACAACCCACAGAATAGGAAAAAATAATGGCAAATAATGGACTTATATCTGGAACACATAAAGAACTCCTATGGCTCAATAACAGAAAGACCACTAATATAACTTTCAAAATAGGCAAGGAACTGGAGTAGACATTTCTTCAAAGGAGATGCTGAATGGCCAATGAAAGGATTCTCTATATCATGGGTCATTAGGGCAACGCAAATCAGAACGGCCACTGTACACCCATCAGGATAGCCAGGGTCTTAAAGTCAGATACCCAATGTCGGTGAGGACGTGGAGAAATCAGATCACTGCTGGTGGAAATATGAAATGATACAGACACTTGGGTAAACAGTCTGGCAGTTCCTCAAACAGTTAAGCATAGAGTTGCCATATGACTCCACAATTCCAACCCAAGAGAAATGAAATTTGACATCCACACGGGAACTTAGGCACAAACGTCATTGATGGCATTATGCATAATAGCCAAAAGGTGGAAACAACCCAAATGCCCACCAGTGAATGAATAAATAAACAAAATGTGGTATGTGCAATCAGTGGACTATTATTTGGTCATAAAAGGCGTTAGAATGGTGATATATGCCTTAATATAGATAAGCCTTGAAAACATTATACTAAGTGAAAGAAGCCGGTAACAAAACCACATGTGAGTCGGGTTCCATTGGTAGGAAATGTCCAGAACAGGAAGATTCATGGAGACAGAGAGCAGATTAGTGGCTTGCTTAGGGCTGAGGACAGTATGAGGTGTCCAATGAGTGAAGCTAAAGGGCCTGGGGTTTCATCTTGGGGGATGAAAATTCTCAAAATTATGATGATAGATGCACATATAGGAATATACTAAACAACTGAACTGTCTAGTTTATTTCAAATTGTCTGCAGTGCTGGGGACTATCTATGCTAGTTGTACACTTTAAATTGTACAGTGTGTGTATTATATCTCAATAAAGCGTTTTTTTAAAGGGGGGGACACCAGATTTCAAAGACTTAGCAAACAAAAAGGAGAGTATAATGTATCTCATTAGTTAAATTTTACACTAATTTTGATATGATAATTTTTTGGATCTCTTGGGTTTTATAAAATATACTATTAAAATTAATTTCATCTGCCTATTTTTATTTTCATGTAGCTGCTACTAGAAAATTTAGAATTACATACATGACTCAATTTATATCTCTCTTGGACAGTGAGGCTGCAGAAATTTTACAGGAATGACTTAAACTCTTGAGATTTTTTTCATGTGTTACGAAGCAGTTAGCGTAGTACTGACCTCCCAGGGCTGCGGCAGGAGTTAAATGAGATGGTGATTTTCAAGAACTTAGCCTATGAATATTAGCTCTTATAGCTGTTAGTTCTTATTATCAGGGAAGCCGTTGGGTGTTGTCTATGACAGTCACATCAATAATCCCTAGTAGAGTCCTTTAATTTACTTTACTACCATCACATTATTTTTAGAAATTAAAGGAGTCCTGGAAACTACCACAACCAGGAATCAACTGTCACCTGGCCAAATGGCTTGACAACCTCCTGGGTTTTAAAAAATGGAACCTGAGCATCTTCACTGTGAGACAGAACCCTATCCTATCGCAGGGTCTTACATTTGGGTCACCTCCTTGGCTCTGAAGACATTTGAGTTTGGATGTTGTCCTAGACTGGTCCATGCCCCTCGCTGTTCTGATGAAGACCCTGGGACCCATGGGAGAGGACACTTCACCGATAAGTTCACAATTCAGTCTGAAGAGTGCCAGGCCAGTGCCCCATGCCTCATCTAGGTGACCCTGGCCAGGTTGGAATACAGGCTGTCCAACTTGCATTCTAACATGCAACCCCTTAGAGGCCTTGGGTGGGGGGGACTTTGAGTGTTCTTTTAATTGACTGCTGTTGGAGAAAATAAGTCCTTACTGGGGATTATGGCATCTTCAGTTGAGAGCAAGGGAAGTTTGTACCTAGATGTTAGAAGCTCCAGATAACATGGTCTAAGATGTCTCAAATCTGGTTCTATGAAAATCTGCCCATTAGCCGTCCCTTTAGCTGCTCCTGTTTATTTCTTTGTTCATAGTTATCAGCAAATCAGACTTAACGAAGCACAATCATTTAATTCCCAATGTAACCCGTACAGCAAGGTGACCTGGGATAATTATTCCCATTTAATTGTTAAAAAAAAATGGAGCTATAAGAAGGAAAAAATATCGATAGAACTAAGCCAGGACCTAAAGAGTTTCCCCAAGTTCACCAGATGCACATTGTCTGTGCCGTATTTAAATACCACCTGCACTATTTAGTTATGATTTTTTAAATGGGTACTTAGTGTTTTGGGTAAGTCAATTGCTGTTGAAATGAAATTCTAGTTTAAAGTCTTTAATTGGAAATCAGCATCACTCTCCGTAAATGGGAAATTAATAAATACAATATGAAACAGTTCTACTTAGAAATGGTTGCCTGAATAGCTTTTAAAAATCCTAATGCCCAAACCAGGCCCCACACCTATTAAGTCAGAATCCCTCTGGGGAGGGCAGAACAAGGCATAAGTAGTTTTTAAAGCTCTCCCCAGGAGATAGCTTTGTACAGCCCAAGGATGAAACCTTGGAGAATAGATGCTAATGCCTCCAAGGCCTCTGAGGTGCAAGAGCCTGCTCTCTGTTAGGAAGCGAAGTCAACCACTGCTTATGGTGTAGTGAAGCACACAAGCCCCAAACTGAGACTTCTCTCCTTTCTCCAGAAGAAACCAATAATAATAATAATAATAATAATAATAACAACAACAACAATTTTGAAGTGGAGAAGAGTTCTCGTGTGATGTGCTACTGGTTAATGAGAGGCTCCTTTGGGTCAAACATCACCACAGACGGCACTCGCCCTTTGGAAAACACTGGACCAGAAGAACCCAGGTGGCCTGGTTCCTATTTCTGTGCCCTTTCCACTCCCTCAGGCAGCTTCCCAGCCAGATTCCACCCAGGTGACGGGGAGAACCCCTACCCACCTCCGTGTGCTCTCCAGCAGGGGCTCCAAATGCCTGAGCTGACATCACACTTCCAGGCCCATCTTTCTATTTCAAAATGAATCCTCACATCAGAAAACCTTCAGCAAAAACCACATCTGTCTCCTTTCATTTCCTCTCGAGAAGCCCCTCATTTTTTTACTCAGGAGCGTCTGGCCCTGCAGAAGATTTAAGTCAGCTGTCAGTCACACCCTTCAGGATCTTAAAGGAAGTATCACCAGGGAAGAGACAACCAGGGGACCCAGGGCAGGAAGCCACATGACTAGCAGAGGGCCTTCTGCTATTTGGTTTCTCCTCTTCCCTCCCCCGCCTGAACACATCCAGGACCACTCACAGGCTGCTGGGATGGAGGGGTGAATCTGGACTGACATCTAGAACTTGGTGGTGACTCCAAGTCTCCGAGGTTTCCTCCTCTGGCCTGGGCATCACCACCAGAACTGGTACTTGCTTGTGTGAATTTGGATTTAAAAATATCCTCGGAAGAGCGAGACCTCAAGAGCAGGCAGACTGGCTTGGTAAAGAGGGAGTTGAGCAAGGCTCCCATCTCCTCACTTCCTACATTTAATACCTAGAATGCTGACCCACTGTCTACCACCGCCAGCCAGCCGGCTGGACTGTCTAGTCAATAGACCCCTTCTTGCCTGCGTCCCTTAGATCGTAAGATCCAGCTTCCTTGTCACTTCCCTATGCTACATCCCAGAGCCATACAGTTCAAATCGTAGCTCTCATTGACCCGTAGTGGAGAATGTCCTTCTGCCTCATCCCCTGCTGTTCAAAGCCACCTACCCCCAGAGCCAATTGCAAATATCTCCTCCTCCATGAAGCCTAAAGTGATTTCCCCAGATTTTGAGTGGATATGGAAGAAAATAATAATGGTAAGGGAATCAGTTCAAATGCCCTTAATAATAACTAGCCTTTGTCCAGAGCTGCGACGGCAAGCCCCTGGACAAGAACTCACATGCAGATCTCAACCAAACCACACTAGATGGCACCTCGCCTTGCCTGCCTGCCATTTGTTATCCAAGTGACATTAGTCAGCTTTTTCTCTTTGGGCCTCATCTTCTCTGGGCACTAATGGGGTTTATGACACCTTCCTTAGGTTTGCTGTATAAAGCTTGCAGCGTCGTGCCTGAGACGGGGGTTTTGCTCTATAAGCATTATCACTTCTGCTGGCAGCTCCAGGTCTGGGTTGGTGCAACCCTCTTCACACAAATGAGAAGAAGGCAGCTGAATTGTACTTCCCTCTGGTCTTAAGGGGGCTTTGCTCCTAGTGTTTCAGTCATTCAGATCAGCCATTTGTGCATCTCTTTGCCGCCACTGTTCCAACTTTGCTCCCCACTTTTCCTTAGGTGGACACTACACTCCAGGGGAGAAGAAATAATTGGAGCCTCCAGGACACTTGGCCCCTGTGTTTTTGTACCTCCTGGTCTGCTCTTCTTCTCATAACTCTGTAGTGTCAGGCTTCAAATCCACAGCGAGTGTCTCCTCTGTGTAATCTACCTTCATCCTCCCAACCATGTGTGGTCGCTCTGTTCAGATTCCCGGGCACTCCTGTGCACCTGGACAAGTCTCTTAACCTTCCCTGGCCAGTAGCCCCTGAGCACTGGGCTCATTTCCCCTGCTAACCTGATTCCCCTCATCCCTACAGAGTAATGCCCTGGGCATGCTACCAGAGTACTATGGGGGGACGGAGGAAGGGATAAATGAATGAATAAATCAACGCATCGGTTTCAATATTCCCTTGGAGAAGATCCCTGGCCCCCAGGATGTATTTGGCATCTGCATATCATTGAAAGCACTTTGGGCCTGAACACTTCAAACAGGACATCAACATTTATTCTTTGCATTTTTTTTTTTTTTTTGAGAACAGAGATGTCCAAACAAGTCATATTCCCTGTGGTTCTACCTGTAGAATTCTGAGCTCTACGACACCTTGGCAAGGTTTCGAGGGGTCAATACAGTCAAGTTCAACCCTCCTCAGAAAGTTTGCTTGGTGATTATGATGTTGTTTTTAGAAGTCAGTGTAAGTACACCTAGAGGGCCGTGACTTTCTGGTGTTTTGATGTCCCCTGTGCTATCCAGAGTCGTATCCATGATGCCCTCCACCTCCCAACATTTCCTCCTTGTCTCCCCTCCAGATTTTGTTATCCCTGTAAGTTTGACATAATAAGGCATCTTTACTCCCAGCCTTAGCTCTAGAAAGTTCCACTGGAACAAAGGAAGAATTGGAAGAAAGGTATGTTTGGTCCAAATACAATAATTTAGAGTGGCTGTAAGAGAAAATGACGTCTAAGCCCCCAGAACTGTAGTCAAGGACTACGTCAGTGAGTTCATTAGGCACCGAGTGCCTGAGGTTTCTCACAGCTGTCAGAAGTGCTGAGTACCCATCAGGTAGTATTTTCACAACAAAATAATCAACAGAGTATGGCTGAGCAGTAATTGTGTGCCCAACATTGTTCTAAACACCGAAAGACATAGAAAAGGAAGGAAAAAAAAACAGACTTTTGAATCAAAGAATCTTGCAATCTATTTAGGCAGTCCGGGAGGACAGAGATTTGAACATAATGAAAACAGTTTAACATGTACCAAGTGTCTGTGGAAAGTGAGGTTCTCTACATATAGTATCTCATTTAATGCTCACAACAGCCCTTTGTGGTGGGTACTAGAAAAATCACCTCCATTTGAGCATAAGAAATGGCAGCAGAGGAAGATAAAGTACACTGCCCAACATCATAAAAACACCAAGTGGTAGGATTGATATCTAGGCAGCAGGGCTCTCAGGGCCTCTTAAGTTTAACCATGCTTTATATTCTACCCTGACATAGTGATGGTTTACTTTAAATGCAATATATCATGAAGAAAGGTAGCTCCAGTTCAGATCATCCAAGTTTGAAAAGACTGTACTGCTACTTCCCATCCCCTGTTCTACCTGCAATAGATACCGTTTCCACATGAATTAATCAGTACAAGTACCCTCTGTATATTCCAGATGGGCACACCTTGCAAAGAGAACTTGGACCGTTCAGCATGATGACTATAAGTGCAAAATTTCCAAGCCTGGGATTCCCCCAACCCCCCCCCCCCAAAAAAAAAATCACTCTGGTCATCTACAGGACGTGGAAAGAGTAACCTGGGCCAGCCTAGGATCCCCCACCCTCTAGGAGTATGCTTGTTCATGTCAAAAGGGTCAGCCCATGAAGATCCAGCCTTCCTCTGAGTGCTACCATGAATTCTCCATCCGATTTCCCGGGTCAAGCCGTCACAAGGATGATGTAAGGACAGTCTCTCAGTTGCCAGGGGAACTGATTTCATCAGTATCTCAGCTAGCCTGGAAGATTTGCATACATTATGTCCCATAGAAAGAGAAAGTTAAATTGACTCGAGGTCAACTGCTTCTACTGGCTACTGTCCACAGCGTGGTACGTACATTGCATCAAGATTCTGGGGCACTGTAGAGACAGGTCTGGTAATAAATGCTCACTTTCTCTTGCTCAGCAAGAATGGGAGCTGCCTAGGGAAATAGATAACGACAACCCAAGGAATGGTGCGTCCACGGAGCTGGGTGTTGAATTCCCTCTCTGCATCTTAGCTCTTCGGCTCCTTCATTACCCACTGGCAGGATGGTCTTGATTACAGGGGCAATGTCCAGGTCTGACAGTATCCAACCCTCCAGAAGCTCAGCACTTCTTCAGCCCCCAGTCACTGTTGCGTGTTGCATACCTGTTTAGCTCAGTCTCACAAGCTCTCAGCCTGTCTCTGAAGATCTGTGTGTATTTCTCACCCTTTTCCTATTCTCCACTCAAATTAGGCAGACTGGTCCATCCCTACTGATTTTCTGGATCGATAGAATAAAATTTCCAAAAGGATGACAACTTTCCTTCCTGGAATCTTCCCACAAAATGTGCACATGTATGGTTTTGAAAAAGGATTTGATGACAAAGAGATAGCTTCCAATCTGAAAGTATGTCTTGCTCTGTTATTTGCAAACTGTATAGCAGGTCACCCCCGGTAAACTCACCAAATCACCAGAGTGCAATTCTCCAAAGGAAAAACAGGGTGCACACTCTTGGTCAATTACTGCACAAACTCAGGGTTGTTCTGTTTCAACACTAGATCAACCTACATTCCTTTCAATAATGGCATATTTAAAGGAAGCCAAGTTTGGGGCAGTTACTATAACAAAAGCAAGTACCAAGTGCACCAGCGTGGGATAGGAAACCAGGGAGGCAGGGTCCAATTGGATTCCAAAATCCGAGGAGTTGTCCCGTGCCCAACACACACATCTGATTAGTAAGTAATCACCATGATTTCAGGACGCAATAAAAATGCTAGACTTTTCTTGCACTGCATGTGTATCATTTTTTTTCAAATGGCTACAAAGTTCTTAGTAAATGCTTTCCAAGTGGTTTGCCTTTCTCTACTTAAAAATGGAACCGTTCAGTTATTTCTTTTGACCAGTGGGCACCAGGAAACATTTGCTGAGGCTCTTGGGGCTCCATGAACTGAGAAGGTCTGAAAACCCCGGGTCAGGTCTGTCATGCTTTGCGGTTCCCGTGGACCTGACCTCATTACAAAGCACTGGGTCTTGATTTTGGTTGCTGAGGTCGTGTCCACCCAGTGGCTTCTCCGTTTTCCTAAAGGTGCCCACTACCCAGGGCCTTCCTCGCCACTCACGTGGCCCAGCACCTGCCCCAGCCTCTCTGGATATCTTTCCCTTTCTCTCTAAGCTTCAGTCGCCCTAGCTTCCTTTCAGTTCCTCAGACACACCACGTCCTCCTTTCCCACCACGAGGACTTCCTGCTTGTTCCCATCCTGAGTCACCTTTAGGTCTCATCTTAAATGCTACGTCACCAGAGTGGCCTTCCCTCACCCATCAGAGTGAGATTTCCCTAGCTTTCTTGGTTATTCTCTGAATGATGATGACCCCACTCATTTCCTTCATAGTATCTTGTCCTCTCCACATGCAGTTGTCCTTTGTGACCAAGGGGAATTAGTTTCAAGACCTCCAAGAATACCAAAACCCTTGCCGGGAGCAGTGGCACATGCCTGTAATCCCCAGCAGCTCAGGAGGCTGAGGCAGGAGGATCATGAGTTCAAAGGCCTCAGCAATGGCAGGGCACTAAGCAACTCATTGAGACCCTGTTTCTAAATAAAATACAAAATAGGGCTGGGGGTGTGGCTCAGTGGTTGTGTGCCCCTGAATTAAATTCCTGGTACCCCCTCAAAAAAAAAGAATACCAAAACCCACAGATGCTCAGACCCCTTGTACAAAATTGTGTAATGTTTGATATTACCTATACACGAGCATTTACACTATATTCTAAATCACCTCTAGATTACTTATAATACCTAGTAGAATATAAATGCTGTGAAAATAGTTACTATACAGCATTGTTTAAGAAATAGTAATAGGAAAAAAGTCTATATATTTTCAATACAAATGCAAATTTTTATTTTTCAAATGTATGCAACCCAAGGCTGGTTGATAGAGAGGGCAGACTGTTCCTACCTACCTCCATAAAGACAAGAATCTGGGGTTGCTCTGCTCCTGATGATGCTCACAGAACCCTAGCATAGTGCCTGCTACAAAACTATCACTCAACCAGTAACTGTGAAGTTAATAAATGCTAATTTAAATTATGCAAGGGTATTTGAACTGAGGTGCTATGAAGCCCAAGCATATTAGAAGGCTCTTTTGGCAAACAACATGACCAAGGGAAGTAGGGACAATCGTTTCTGGAGCCTCAGATAGAAGTGTTCAAGGACAGCTTTTGGGATGGAGAATCCCAACTGTGCCACCTCGCCACTGGCAGACACTAAGCAAGTTAGTCATTCTGTGTCTCCCTGCCCGCCCTTGTCTTTGCCTACAAAAGGGTTGTCATAGAACTGTGAATCCTTAAGTCTTGACCTGCAAGGAACAAGTATTCTAAATACAAGTTAGCTTGATCATTAGCCCAGTGTCTGAGGTCTGGACCACGAAGGTCCACACACCACACTTGGGGAAATTTTTTGCCTTAAAACTGGTGGATCCAGATGATTCTTGCCCACTTAAGAAATCAAAGGTTATTGCAAAAAAGAGATTTGTGGGCAATTAATTCCCAGACCCATCAGTGTGGCTGGCTCAGGTTACAGCTGGAACTGAAAAGACTCTCTTTTGGAGCTTTGATTATCTAGTTGGATGAGGACATGGAGAACATTAGCTGAATTGTGGCCATTTTCTTCCAACCTGGCTTCACTACGGCCCCAAGCAAATAGCTGAGGGCATTTGCTGGATCCTTTTGATTTGAGAAATCTTTTGATTTCTCCCTTTTTTTTCTTCTAATTTGTTCTACTTAGTGGTACATGACAGCAGAATGCATTTCAACTCATCATACACAAATGGAGCACAACGTTTCAATTCTCTGGTTGCACACAGTGTAGAGATGCACCATTCATGCAGTCATACATGTACTCAGGATGATGATGTCCATCTCATTCTACTACATTTACTATCCCCATGATCCCTTCCCACCCATCCAATGCCCAATCCAAAATTCCTTCATTCTTCCCATGCCCCCTCCCCATCATAGATCAGCATCCACTAATCAGAGAAAACATTTGGCCTTTAGTTTTTGGGGACTGGCTTATTTCAGTTACATAATATCCTCCAACTCCATCCATTTACCTGCAAATGCCATGATTTTATTCTCTTTTAATGCTGAGTACTATTCCGTTATGTATATATACCACAGTTTCTTTATCCATTCATCTACTGAAAGGCATCTAGGTTAGACTCACAGTTTAGCTATTGTGAATTGATATGCTATAAACATTGATGTGACTGTGTCCCTGTAGTATGCTGATTTTAAGTCCTTTGGGTATAGACCAAGGAGTGGGATAGCTGGGCCAAATGGTGGTTCCATTCCACGTTTTCTGAGGGCTCTCCACACTGCTTTCCAAAGTGGTTGCAACAATTTGCAGCCCCACCAGCAGTGAATGAGTGTCCCTTTCCCCCCACATCCTCACCAGCATTTATTATTACTTGTATTCTTGATTACTGCCATTCTGACTGGGGTGAGATGAAATCTTAGAGTAGTTTTGATTGAGGTGAATAGAGATCCTACAATATGGGAGCAAATTTGTACCACACACACATCAGATAGGGCACTAAACTCCAGGATATATAAAGAACTCAAAAGACTTAATACCAAGAAAAAACCCAATCAATAAATGGGCTAAGGAACTGAACATACACTTCTCGGAAGAAGGTATACCAGCAATCAACAAATATAAAAAAAAAGGGTTCAACAGCTTTAGTAATTAGAGAAATGCTTTTTCCCTTTTCACCAGCCCTATTCATTTCTTGGTGAAAGAGGAAGCCGAGTGCACCCAAGTGTCTTTGCAGTGGTCCCTGGGGAGCCCTGGGGCCCAGGGCACTCACAGACACAGAGGAAATGCCATAGGAGGGGCTTTGGGTCTTCATCTGTTCCCCCAGAAGGCTGAGCTTCTGTTCTCAACAATGCCTGGAACCACATCCCTCTCCTCCCCAAGAGCCATCCCCACCCCCACCCCACCCCTCTTTCACTCTTTTGCTCTCTCCCCCTGTGGCTTAGCCAAGGATAAAGCCTCTTCTGCAACCTGAGCAGCTTTCACTCCATAGACGGAATCTGGGCTGGCCTTGCTGGACAGACAGTGCAGAGGGACTCACGGGTTTCCATCCCCCCTTCTCCTCTCACTAGCTGCATTGCTGTGGCAAGTTACCTTCACACCTCTGAGCCTCTGCTTGCTCATCTGCAAAGTGGACGGGATCGTATCAACTTCATTGTTTTATTGTAAGGACTGGATGGGAAAAAAGTCACCCAGGAAACACATGGGCCATGGAAGCACAGGCAAAGAAGTCAGCGGCTTCACTCTTCAGGTCTTAGCCTAGAAACTTCCTCTCCTGCACTTCCCTGACCGTGACCCCAAAGACCTGTGTGTTCTAAAGCACCGAGCCATGGCTGCCACGGCAAGATGTGTCACACTGCATCAGCATTGCCTCTTGGCCTCTGTGTTGCTTCCTAGCATCCTGAGCACCCTCCCAGTGGGAACCGAACTTCCCCTCTAGCATAGCAATGGGCACAAAGTAAATGCTGAGCTAATATTTTGTCATATGAGAAACTGATCAAGCAAACAATCACACAAAGTTAAAGTGGTTATTAAAACTTGGCTGTGCTAATATCTATAATTGCCACATTGTAACACTAGAGAGACTCACTTGGTAACCAATTGCTTATTTTTTCATATTACTTTTTTTTTTTTTTTTTTTAGTACTGGAGAGTGAATCCAGGGGTGCTTAACCACTGGGCCACATCCTCAGCTCTTTTTGTTTTATATTTAGAGATAGGGTCTCACTGAGTTACTTAGGACCTCACTTAATTGCTGAGGCTGGCTTTGAACTCCCAATCCTCCTGAGCTGCTGAGATTACAGGCATGTGCCAACATGCATGGTATGTATTATTTAATCTTAATAAGAGCCACCACGTATTGGTCCATCTTCTGTGCAAACTGTAACCTCATCCTTCTCTCCATCCTCTGAGGTATGAACTACTCCTAGTCCCATTTCACAGGTGAGGAGACTAAGGATTGGAGAATTGAAGTAATTGTCCAAGGTCATCCAGTAGGTAGAGCAAAGCTGGGATGCCCACCCAAGACTCGTCAACCTGAGGGTCTGTCTGACCCTTGAGGAAACTGAGGAGCTGCATTTCCTTTATGCTATGTTTCTCTGGCCTCCCAAATACTACAGAAGGGGCGCTCCTCGTCCCCTGATGCTCACATGGTGACCGTGGTGATGCTGTAGGCATTAACTCCTTGGTGACTAATCGCCCCTTCCCTGCCACATTTTCATCTTGCCTCGTCTCCTCAAGCAGAGTAACCCCCAGGCAGAGTGCTCAGGTCAGGGCTCTTCTGGATCCCAAGATCTAAAAGGAACATCTTTTGCCTATTTATGAACATAAATAAAATAGAATTTGCCAATTTTAATGTTACAAAAAAGTCACTGTGCTTTGTACTATTCAATTTTTTTTTAATTTAAATTTTTAGACAGGGTCTCACTGAGTTGTTGAGGCTGACCATTCTTCTGCCTCAGCTTCCAGAATTACTGAGATGACAGGTATGACCAACACACTTTTTTTTTCTTTTTTAAAGTAACACCAAAAGCAGCTAAATATAGATTAAATAGAAAAGGATTTTTCAAAACTAAAAAGTAGAGAGAAAATGATAGGGCAGGAGACTGGGGTCATAGTTATCTTCCAGAGCAGATTTCTAAAGCAAGATACAAAAAGGCCCAGATAAATACAGATTTCCTACCAACAGAGAAACTAATGCAGCCTCAACTGGATGAGTCACATTAGCAGTCACAGTGGAAGAGGCTCAAATCAGAGGCCCTGATTTTGGGTCAAGCCTTTTCTCACCTGGAGACTCCTACCTGCTCCACAGGTTCTGCTTAACTGTACAGTGGTTCAACAATTCGTCCACTCAGTGCAGGGTGGCCAGGTGATGTTCAGTCATTGGTGGTTGGAGCAGACGTGGTAAGGGGAAGGGCAGACCACCAGCCAGGGCAGGCCTTCACCCGGGGCCTGCCCTCTCCAAACTGCCCCACCTCTTGCCTTGCTCCACCTGTTCCAACCCACAGCCAAGTCCAGGTGTTCCTGAGCATAGGCATTTCTACTCCCTGCTCTCTACACCCCGGGGCACACCCACTTCCTACAGCCCAGGACACACTCACTTCCTACAGCCCAGGGCACACCCATTTCCTACATCCCAGGACACACCCACTTCCTTCCTTGCCCGCACACCTCTACCTTTCACTGGGATTAACAAAAAATTGCAGAGAGGAAAAGAAAAAAAGTTGCAATATGGGAACAGCACAATCAATGTCAAAGGGGAGCCCTGACCTTACCTGTAACCAGTCCAGTTGAGCAAGCCAAAGATGTCCACTTGAATGATGAAAGTCAGCAGTGACCACCTCCAACACCTCTGCCTTCCATCGTGGGCCAAGAAAAGAGGGGTGAAAACATTCATTCGGCATTTGTTTTTTGGGGACTGGGGTAGGGAGGGGGAGCAAGGGAGGAATAGACGAACTCTAGATAGGGCAGAGGGGTTGGAGGGGAAGGAGGGGGCATGGGGTTAGAAATGATGGTGGAATGTGATGGTCGTGATTATCCAAAGTACATGTATGAGGACACGAATTGGTGTGAACATACTTTGCATAGAACCAGAGATATGAAAAATTGTGTTCTATGTGTATAATGTGAATTGTAATGCATTCTGCTCTCATACATAAATTTTTTAAAAAATCAATAAAATAAAAAAGAAAGAAAGGTGATTCTGTAGAGATGTAGTCTGGTTCATTTTTGAGGGGGACCAGGGCCATAAATTTGAGAGTCCCTTTAAGGATGCAGCTGACTCCAGGAATCTTACACAAAGCATCCAAACAGCAAATAGGTATTTGAAGCGCATTTGGAAAGTTGAATGTGCTCACTTCCCGCAGTCTTCTGCCTCCAGGTAGGACTGCTCTTTCTCCATCACCACCACAAATGTTTCAGCAGTGACCTGGGGACTTACACCCTCTGGAAATGCTCTATGTGTGCACACAGAGAATTATGTTGGAAATGTGACTCATGATCTAGCCTAGGTACATGTGATCCTGGAGAGCAAACCCATCGCCACTCCATGGACCACCTTCTTTGTGTGTCTCATTCATCTCCTCTTTGGGGAACATTTTTTTTTCTAATTGGAAGAGTAATATGAGTTCATGGTGGACATTTTGGAAAGACTAGAAAAACATACAGAAGAGAACAAAACTCCTGCACCCTCATGCTGAGGCGGGAGGGGAGATATAAGGACGAGCAGAAGGGGAGCATAGAGAAAATATGGGCCATGATCCAAGGTCCAGATCTAAGTCACTTTCACCTACCTTGACCACAGACAGCATTATTAAATCAGTTATTAGAACTTCTCCACAGATACTGTTACGCCAGATTCATGGAACCCCAATAGACCTCCAGGAGCCGAATCCGATGCAATCACACAAGAGTCTTTATTGCAAGCTCGAGCCTGGACTCACCACCCTCGATGCTGCAGTCCCGGAGAGTGAGCCCCGGTCCTTTGTTCAGTGAGATTTTATAGGTTTTGGGGGGATACTCTATGCGTCACAACATCACACAGCAAATCATTCCATACAGCGGGAAAGTCAAACAACAACTCTTAACATTGATTAGCACATTCACTGGCGGGAACAAGTTGGGTAGGGGTGATTGGTTAGTGCAAGAGGGGGATTCATTTGAACTGATTGGTTTAAGCCACGAGGGGTGTAAGAGCTAAACTACGTGGTTTCCCAACACGTTATCAACCACCATAAACTACTGGGGGGTCATCTGGCATCCCAGGTATTTTCCCTGTCTCATGCTGATTGGAGGTTGCTAGGGGGGGGTTGCTATAGGGTCTCACCTAGCCTAACTGAGTCAGGGACCTCTCCTGTTATTTACAGACAAACAACTCAGCAGGGTGGGTATGTGCTTAGAAGTGCTCTGGGGTTTTTCCAAAAACAAGGGTCACGTCCCCTTCCTTGGACAGGCTTTGCTCTGAGGTAGAGGCTGGTTTCTCAAAAATGGAGTCACATTAGTTTCTCAATACATCAATGCAATACTACTTAAATTCACAAAGGAAACACATCGACATCGGAGAAGAAACTAACCCCCCATCCCAGTTACGGTCAACATGGTTACCAACACCAAGAAGAACTGAACACCCTCTAGACCACGTCCCTGCCCTACTGATCTTAGGCGTATGAACATGCCCAGGCAAAGACAGGCTCACGCCTTCCTCTCCAACGTCCACACACCACCCCAACTCTCAGAGTGTGCTTCTCTCTTTCTCTCAACAAAATCAATCTGGGCCTCACTTAAATTCTTTCCAGCAATGACATTGAAGACCTTCACAGCCTTTTGGGGAGGACCTCCTCAGGACCCCGCTCCCCTGACAATGCTATTCAGATATACCCTGTTACTGGTTTTTCTGGAAAAGCAGGTATCTACAAGGTGGCCCACAGTCCTAGGCAGGAAATGTCCCTTCAAGGGTGTTGGAGGAAGCAGCCTTACCTCCTTATCCACAGGGTCGCCCTCTTTTGTCACTTTATCATCAGCCATAATCACTTGGGCTCACCTGGCTGACACCTGTGGCCCGGGTTCCACCTGTCTCTGCCTGGTTGGCAAACCCATTCCCCTGGGATCATGACCCATTCCCCGCTCAAGGCCAAAGCTGACTTATCTAAAATTTCCACTGTCAGCCCAGACTCCTTGGGCAGGAGTGGTTTAGAGGTACAGGAGAAAGGGCTGGAGCAGCAGCTGAGAAAACATTTTTGTTCTTAAGAGAGATGCAGACAAGAAAAGATAGGGGTTTGTTCTTATTAGATTTTTGCTTGTTTGTTTTTTGTCCTGAATGTTGTCCCATGTGGGTTGTCATCCAGAAATGTGAAGGGATGATAGACTGAGAGACGCTAGAGGGAAAACTAAGTCCGAGGGACCCTAACTGATACACAGGTGGAATCTACCCAGGTGACCTCTAGCGAGACATTGTAAGCCACGCATACAGAATAGACTGTCGCAACTGTATCTGAAATACAGCCCATCACCCAGCCAAGGTCTGTCTGATTCTAGAAGACAAACTGCTAACCACTACACAGGAGCAATTAGCAGAACAATGTGGGTATAGTGGGTCCCATTTATATGACCAGATAGATATAATTACATAAAGAAGGCTTGAGGGACTCCTCCAGCAGACTCTCCAATCAGGGCTCTGACTTAATATTCCACGCATATTTGTATTTTTGAACTTTTCACAATAGCATGCATGCATGTATTGCTTGTGTAATTTTCTAAACATTTAACTTTGGCGAGGAGAGGGTACCAGGGATTGAATTCAGGGGCACTCAACCACTGAGCCACATCCCCAGCCCATTTTTGTATTTTATTTAGAGACAGGGTCTCACTGAGTTGCTTAGTGCCTCACCATTGCTGAGGCTGGCTTTGAACTTGCAATCCTCCTGCCTCAGCCTCCTGAGCCACTGGGATTACAGGCGTGTATCATTACGCCTGGCTAAACATTTAAATATTTTAAAGAACACATGACTCCTCCTTGATTTGAAATGTGTACTAGAAGCTCAAAGCAATCTTTTGTGGGGGGTGGGGTGGGGTTGTGGTCAAACAGTTCTGCAGTTATTTTCAGTTTCTGGGGGGATGGCCAGCCTCTCACAGCCTCATCCTTCCTCTCCCACACTGGGAGCGTAGGGAGCTCAGGGGCTCTGACTCAGCTTGCCTGGGGTCAGGGTCTGGATCATGAAGTGGGACGAGTTCATAAACCTCTTCTGAGAACCCCAGACAATGGGCATTCCACTGTCACAGCCAGAGTGCTGGCTGGCCTTGTGCAGAGTCTAGAGATGAACGAGGCCCGGGATGTCTCTCCAGTCAATGGAACACGAGTGTGAAGTGTCTAGAAGTGTCAGCCAAGGGACCCACACACAACTACCTGTGATGGCCACATGAGTCTCCACTTTAGAATGCAGACTCCTGAGCTCCACTGGGATCTACTGATCTTCCTCTCTGAATGTGAGGGCTAACAACCTAGAGTCTGTTATTGTTATACATAGTTCAAGTTTGAGAACTACTTCCACCATGGTTGAACTGGACTCATCAAAACAGTCCCATGAGGCAGAGATGAGGTGGGCCCAGTTCATCTTTCTCATTCTGATCTGGATGTGCAGCCAAATGAATGGCTTAGTCACAGCCAGTGGCCTTCATGGTATAAGGACTGTTAGGAGCCCTGTTCTGCCCTGTCTCATTACTTGCCTCTGTCTCCTTCCACTCCTATCATCTTTGATGTCCCCTTGTGAGTTACCAAAAGCCTTTGGGGCACAGGACAGTATTGAAATACATAAGTACAAACAGCCTTCTTAAGTATTTAGCCAGGATGCACGTTAGGTACATCCCACCAAATCCCATTCAATCTGCACAGCCAATCGACAATCAGGTACCATCGCTATTGTTCACATGTTGATAAGAAGTTCAGAGAAGTGGAAACTTGCAGAGCAGGGGCAAGAATCCAGTTCTCCGTGTGGCTCCAAAACCATGCTCTGAAACACCCATTGCTCCCTTGGAGTAAGTGAACGTGGAGGCCCCATATTTCCATGTAGGATTGGCCCTGGGGCTGCAATCTCAGTGGGAGAGAGAAGCTAGGACTTACCTTAGAGCCTCTTTTGCATAACTAGCACACTACTGCTCCTGAGGTCTTCTGTTACCAATCATAGGTTTTTCTAGAATTTTGAAGATGCTTTTTTATGAACTCATGAATGAAATATTTGTCACTCAGGACCTGATTCATCTTATTTTATGTATGACACAGGGCTCGTCAGTAGTGATGCAGCCACTGTGCCTAAACAAGTGAGACTATTTCATGAGTCTATTTCATAAGAAGTTTTCTGTTCAGTACTCTCTGGAGTTGATTGGGTAAGATTAATACATTATCACAGAAAGGATTACCACAAGTTGTTACATATTTCAGTAAATGTGTACGATTCCCTAGTAACATCACACACACACACACACACACACACACAATCAAATTGCAGTAACAACAACAACAAAAATTAACTATGGAAAGGCCCCCTAGATACACCAACTGTGAAAAGCCCACAGGGTCCCCCCACCCCTCGCATCTGCTCCTGCTGCACCTTCCATCTCAGTCTCTCTCCCTCCCCGCCCCCTGCCTCTCTCTCTCTCTCTCTCTCTCTCTCTCTCTCTCTCTCTCTCTCTCTCTCTCTCTCACACACACACACACACACACACACACACACACACACACAATGGTATTGTACAACCAACATATAATGCAACCTTCTTGGTTCACAATCTCCTGAATCCGAGATCTCATTTTGGGGAAGCCTAGGGAACAAAAGAATAGGAGGCGCTCTGGGCTGGAGGCAATGCCTCCTCCCTCAGTCAGAGCACAAGGTAGATAACCGGTGGGACTGCCAGTTTAGCGGCCCCGCCCTCCCCGTCCAGGACCGATGGCTGGAGGGAGGAAGTGTGCGGCTGGGAAGCTCCGCCGCTCTCGCTCGGGTTTCCCTTTTTCCCCCTCGACGAACGCTACGAGGAAAGTGGCCCGGAAATCTGCGCCCGCGCGAAACCTAGCGGGTCGGGCTCCAGCCCCAGGAACTTCCCCCGCGGTGGAGCGGGCGCGGGGCGGAGAAGGCGGCCGCCGAGCTGGGCTCGGGACTTGGCGCGCCTCGCCGCAGCGCCCTCTGTCGGCGGCTCCGGGACGGCCGCCTCGGTGTGGGAACTTGGGCGCCTGTTTGTGCAGAAGCGCAGGTGGCAGGGCCAAAAGGGAGGACTACCACCAGCGTCCACTTTGTGCACCTCTTAGCCACTTTACATTCCTCTAGAGAGGTGTCTTTATTCGCTGAACCTCAGGAGCATCTACCCAGGGCTCCTAAGGCCAAAGATGTGTGTGCCAATGCCTGGCTGCCCAAGAGGGTATGTCTTGAGTGTGACATAGGTTGTGGCAGGCTTGCGTGTGGCCGCCTCACCTGCTGCTACCGTCTATGAGTGAGCACCTATGAGCCCAGGATGTGTCTCTGCAAGTGTCTGTCTTATTACTGTACACGAGTTTTTGTCATCTTCCCAGAGCTATGGGTGATGTGCAGCGGTGTGGGGAGGAGAGGGTGTGCCTGGGTGTGTGGTGGGCACAGTTTCTGAAATCTAGATGTTAATGGGATGAAGTGAGGGAAGAGGCCCCAGATACACTAAGCCCTTTGCTAGTCATCTCCCTTGACTTTGGGAGAGCCATACACTTGTCTTTGGGGACCTCTAACTAACATGCCCGTTGCCCTGTTCTGTCACAAACTCAGCTTCCTGCATGACTCCCGTTGGCCTTTTTTTCCCCCCAGTCTGTGGAACCCAGGGAGGCTGCCTAGGGCCATCTCTAAGCACCTTGACTGATGCAAATCCAAAGAAATTAGCATTCCACTCTCCTTCCTTTTTCCCCACCCCAAAGTCATTTCCTCCTACCTGGGATTTTGATGTCTTGGTTCCTTTCAGTGTTATTGATACACACCAAGGGGGTTAGGGGAGGAACTTCTCAAAATTCCCCAGAAGGTTTTGAGAATAGCTGTCAATGTTGTAACTTGGAACAAGTCAGTTTCAAGTTTGGTTTTCCATCAGAAAGCTCAGCAGGAGTGGGGTATATAAGTTCCAAGAGCAGGACCAGCAGCAGAGGAAACAACGGTTTCAAGCCCATCTGACCCTGCAGCCTGCACCAAGCCAAGGTAAGCTGCTCCCTGGGCCCTGCCACCCTTCCCTCTGTCCTGCAGGCTAGGTGTTGCCCCTGCACTGGGCAGCGTGGAGGGCTGGTTTACTGGAAGCTAACTTACCTTCTGGGACACTGGTGAAAACTAGGTACTTTGAATAAAGCACCAGTTTAAAAAGCCAATTAATAATAATTGTATGCCAAGACCTATGAACAAGCCCACATTGACAGAAAGGTTTGTTTTATGTTTCTCTGGGTGTGTGTTTGTCTGTGTCCCAAAGTATTAATGGCTATCAATGAGAGGCTCGTGTACAGTTAAAGTCAGTGGTGCTCGCCTTTGTACTGAAAACTTTTTTAAAAGTCTTTCGTACCTGCCTTGAAGTTATTGAATTCAAAATTAGGCCTGGTAACTGAATGTGACAGATCATATCCACTCCCATCCTTGGGATGGTCTGTTGTTGAATCAACCAATTTGGACAGTAGGT
The DNA here is from genome assembly GCF_021218885.2 of Marmota monax. Classification (NCBI taxonomy): domain Eukaryota; kingdom Metazoa; phylum Chordata; class Mammalia; order Rodentia; family Sciuridae; genus Marmota; species Marmota monax. The sequence goes on from NW_026693806.1 coordinate 956,942, forward strand.
CTTCTGGTTCTTTGGGATTAACTAAATTTGAATCCACTTACAAAATGAAAAGCCATGGTAAGGTTTACAACTATTTTCTGAAGAGTTCTAAAACCCAGGAGAAGGGTGGGAGGGAGGTGATCTTTACTATACTGGTGTCTCATACTTGCCCAGGTACAATTGTGTGCAGTGACATGATCAGGTTAAGATCTCACTTTAAACCCCAGCTGATAGCTCCCTTTTAAAAAAAAAAAAAAACAAGAAATTTGAAGATAGTGAACTGAACAAGGGGACCCTCTCAGAGTTCATTTTACTGGGATCCAAAATTGTCTGGCTTTTATACTACTGCTAATTCATGGAACCCCTCTAGGCTAGACTTTGGCTAGACTCTGGGAATAAAGCATGAAACAACACAGACGGCATCCCTGCTATCAGAGAACTTAGTGTGGGGGGCTGCCAAACCTTAAAGAAGGAATTGTGTTATTGTAAGTACCATGGAAGGAGGAGATCAAGGAGCTAAGGGACCAAGAGCCCAAGGATAAGCCCATGGGCGCCAAGTTGGACATTTCCCATGAGTTATTTCATTAGCTCCTTGCTCCAACAGGATGCCCATTTTACAGATTAAGACTGTGAGGCCGACAGAGGTCTATGGGACTCACTTGAGGTCACACAACTAGCAAGCAGCAGAGCTAGGATACCAGCTCTAGGACTGGAGCCCTTTGCATGTGCCTCCCATGCCATCTGTTACTGTCTTTTTTTTTTGGTATCGAGAATTGAATCCAGGGGCACTTAACCAATGAGCCACATTCCCAACCCTATTTTTGTATTTTATTTAGAGACAGGGTCTTGCTGAGTTGCTTAGCGCCTCGCTAAGTTGCCGAGGCTGGCTTTGAACTCATGATCCTTCTGCCTCAGTCTTCCGAGCTTCTGGGATTACAGGGTGCACTACCACGCTGGCTTGACTATGTCTTTTCTATTTGTAAATTACAATTTTCTTTCAAATTGAAAAGTAACCAGCAAAAATAAAACCTGCAAAAGATCTATTCATTATTGGAATACCCGGGTTGACCCCAGTGCTAGGCTACATTAGCACACCCCAGGAAGCAGGAATGCCTAACTGGGGTCCCTTTATTCCTCTTGCATGGGTTTTAAGAGTTTTGGAAACATATGAAATTGAATGGGGGGAAAATATCCTCAAGGCTTTCAAATATACTGTGCCAAGGAAATGTGGGCTGAGGGCTACAGCTTCCCAGTCTCAGCTCTCAATCCAAGAGCCCGAGGATAAGCCCATGTTGCACCCTGTTTTGTTTATCTAGGTTTGAGTCAGGTAGGGACCCAGCACTGTCTCCACCCCTTCCCAATGTTCTGCGGTTTGAAATGCAGATGATGACAGAATAGCAGTTGTTTCTTAGGACCATGGCCAGGGATCCCTGGATCCTGAGAGGCAGTTCTCCTGAAATGCTCAAATGCATCTAAGGCCCAGAGAGGAAATGCTTGGCACAGAGCCAAGGGAAAATCCCGGCACTGAGAGAGTCCAAAGGAATCACCAGGAGATGCCAGGAATCTCTGACGATTCCATTGCCAGAGTGCTGACACGTGAATTTTTTACAGGCCCGTGTCATTGCAGTATCTCTGTAGACATTTCCTTATAGCCTGGCATGGCTTTTTTGGCTATCCATTATACACAATATAGAGAGAGCACCCATTTTTTCCCCTTATCTCTTCTGCTAGAAATGAGCTAATACATGATAGGTTGCCTTCTATTATATCATCTCACTGAATTCCTCAGCAACCCTTTGAAATGACATGGTGCTTTTATTATGTCCATTTGATAGATGAGGAGACTAAGGTTCAGAGAATAATTTAGCCAACACCCCACAGCTCATGAGTGGTGGGACCAGAATGCAAGCCCATGTCTGTTTGACTCCAAGCCTATGGATGTACCAACCAATGCCCTTTGCCAACTAGAACCTCAGGAGCTTTATAATGAAAGGGAACAAAACTTATAGCTTAGCGACAGTTCTGCCACAGCTGTGATACCAACCAGATACATTTATAAAGTATTTGAGTGACACATTTAAGCCTTGTTCTTCATATGATTTACACCAATGGTCCCTGTAATCATGTTCCTGCAGCACATTGGTGTTCGTCAAGATGGATGTAGGCATTTCAGAATGAAATCAAATAATCATCACCTCACCATAATTTATAGATGGAATGTAATTTTCACAGTCTAAAGATTTCTCAAACCCTGGATACGAATCTAGACTGTGTTCTAATAGAAAATGGTGGTTGGCTTAGCATGAAAGTATGCATTTCATTACTTCATGGTACATCTATCATTATTTTATTGTCTTCTGCCAAAGAACACCTTGATTTTCGGGAGTTGTGGTTAAAACAGTGATTCTCAAAGTGTGGTCCCCTGGCCAGCAGTATCCACTTCACCTGTGACCTTATTAGAAATGCAGATTCTCAGGCCTTGCGCCAAGACATGCTAGGTCAGACACTGAGGTGGTGAGTCCCTGCAGTCTGTTTGGTAGGCTTACCTGTTATTCTGATGTATGTTTAAGTTTGAGAACTGTTGGGTTCATATCATGTGGGAATTATCTTGAAATATGGAATCGCTGCTGTTGAAACATGAGAAACTAAATCAATACAGGTTTTTGTCAAAACTTGGAAATTCACTTCTGTATGACCTTTCCCATTCCTAAGCTAAGTCCTTTGGCCCTAGTTATCCCAATTCATGCTACCTTGTGCTACAGGGATACAGGCATGGGGCTTATCACTCCAACTGGAGAGGAAGCATCTAATATACTGACTTAGAAGATACTGAATGGAAGTATCTGTACCTAGAAAGCAGGATGTAGGTGAAAACTTTTCATTCCCAACCACGGGTAGCTCAATGATCTTTAAGTATTGTATTAAAATCACAGCAAGCACTAAATAAATACCTGCTGAATGTTGATCCAGAAAAGTTTGTGTCCCTTCTCTGAGCTTATGTTTCTCATCTTAATTGTGTCAGACGGCCACACCTCAGGTGTCTTTCAGCTCCAGATAGCCTATGAATCTGTTTGAACATGTTCTTACCAGAGACTGGCATAGGACTCCTGTAATTCTCATCACATTCACATGAGAGTGTGGAGAAAGTCCAGATTTAAAACTTAGGTAGAACGTGGATACGGCTCACAAAGCTAACTGAATGATGATGGACCTCTCTCTCTTCCTCCTTCCCCTTTCTTCTCTTGCCTCCTTCCCTCCTTTACAGATGTGTCTTCAGCAGTTGGTCATCTCCTGGGTCTCCCTGGTTTGGCTGGCATCTCCCCTCTTGGCCATATGGGAACTGGAGAAAAATGGTAACCAACCTCTCATGATTCTCTGTGGAGGCCCCAGAGTCTAAGCCAGGGCTCTCAGGCAGCCCCTGATGGAAATCAGACAGCAATGGGCAATTGAGCCCTCCTCCTGAGAGCCCTCACAGGGAACATGGAAGGCCATGTTCCTTCTGCCCCTGTAGGGTATCTACATTGTTTGGTTTTCATGTTGGATACCAGGTGGGACTTGTGGTGGACTGTGGTATGAAAAGAACTATGGTCTTCGCTGGTAATAACGACAACAACAAATTATTAGTACGTATTATTCACTGAGTAAATTCACATTAGCTGATTGTCACTTGTACCTGAAAGACCATCAGATGTTGGAGATGGCTATCTTTACATAATAATAATGATTGTTACTATGTATTAACATAAGATCTCACTTTACTTCCCAACAACCATGCAAGATAGGGATTATCTGCATCCCATTTTACAGACATTGAAAACTGAGGCTCAAGAGATTAAGTCACTCACCCAATACCACATACCTAGAAAGGGTAGAACAGGGTGGACTTGGTCTTACAATTCTATCTCATTTCAAAGCATATGCACTGAAGTTATTTGAAAATGTTACAAGGACATAAAATAATTGTTTCCTGGGTCCTTGGAGAGCTGAGTCAAAGGAAATAGACATGAATTGAGGATGAAGATTTCAGCCGATGATCAGAAATAATGTTTTAATAGTCAAGTGAGTACAACCCTGAAATGGGTGACAGAAAGAACTTTAAGAACATTCCTTCATTCTAAAAAATTTCAGGAAGAGGACAGTGCTGCCACTCTTCCCTGACCCCATGAAGGTCAGAGAGTATTAAATCCACCCTTAAGTACAGGCCAAAGCTAGATTCCTTCCAGCCCCAGGAGTTCTTGTGTGCTTAGGAACTCTGGCCTTTGCCTAGGTAACCCCTTCGTTCTTATCTGGTAAACCACAGAAATTCCAGAATGTCAGTGTGAGAAATACTGAGAGGCCTTGGAGGCCTCTTAATGAAGTCAAGCCTCTTTTTCTTCTGGCATTTGTTTTCCCTACCCTCGGGCCAAGGTCTTCTAGGGCTTCTGAGTCTTGGTTGTGACAGGAAAATAACCATGCTGTTCCTTTGCCAGCAGGGACAAAGAAAAACTAGAGACAGCCTCAGGTTCCCAGTGGTTTTATGTCAGCAGAGCTAATCATTTCCAAAGCGTGGGACCCCAAGCTCTTTTTACCTCTTATCTTTGTTACCCATTCAAGTACTTACAAATCCCATAGATGTAAAGGGAGCACTTTATCTTCCACAGTGCTTACCCTTGAATGCCAATCACGTGTCTCCATTCGCCTGGCATTTAAGGGCGCCGTGTTAAGCTCTTAGATGAATTAGCTTATATAATCCCACACCTCGGCAACTTTAAGCAACTACTAATATTTTTCTCCTTTGAAAGATGGTGACATCCAAGCTTAAAGTAGTTGAGTGCTCCTCCCCCACCACTGCCGAAGGCCCCAAGCTAGTGTAAGGCCTAGAGCTGATTCTAATCCAGACCCATGTCACTCCAAAATCCAGGCTCTCCACCCTGTGGCTGTCAAATTTGAACAGGCATTAAAATCATCTAGAGAGCTCAAAAAAAGGCATCATTGGACCCAGACCCAATGATGTTCATGTTCCCAGTTGGTAGATGAGGAGAGTGAGGTTCCTAGTGGTTATGTGCATTTCTGATTTAGCAACTGAAAGTTCAATTTCTAACAGGTTCCCTAGCCGCTGCTTGTTGGTGGCAGTTGGATTATAAGGTTCTGAGAACCACTGTGTTAAACTATTCGGTGCCATTAATAATTGATGCGTGGATAAACAAATGAGCAAAGCTTTGACCTGACCTGCCATTTGGGATGCTCCCCTGAGCCATTCCTCATCCTCAGTTTAGATACTGGCTTTAGAGATCCAAGCCTAAGAGACAAAGGTCCAAGGTTTTGCTGTTCAGCTTCCTGCTGGACATGACCTTGCTTAGCCCCTTAGCCTCAGAGCCCTCCCGTACAAAATGAAAAGACTGTGATCCACTGGGTTGCTTTCTAAAGTAGAAAACAGCTTAGAAAACAGAGATCATGAAAATCTCCATTGTTGAGTTCCGTGCAGAAGGAACTAAACTGCTAAATCCCTGTGGAAAATTTTAAGAGAGTTTTCGGTGCATTTGGCTGACACTTTGGGCTGTGACTAACAATAATAACAAACACAGTTTTCCATGTGCTATGTGCCTTGGATTTACTTGCTTCCTTCATTTAGTCCTCACAGCCAAACCTACAACATAGATACTGTTCATGTTCCCAGTTGGCAGATGAAGAGAGTGAGGTTCCTAGGGGTTAGGTGCATTTCTCTAGATCCCCTAACCAGTTATGGAGATTGACCAGGAAACCCTGGGTCTTTTACTACTGTTACTCTGTTATATACTGTACCCTGCATTATGCCCTATGAAACTGAAATTGTGCTGGGTGTTTACCTCCACTAGACCTTTGACAAAGAATCTTGTGCTCTCTGTATTTTTTTTTTTTTTTGGATGGGTCAAAGTCTTTTTCCATATGCCCACTAATCAGAGGTTGATCATTAAAGGCAGACTGCCAGCTTATGAGTCCCCGGCAGCCCTAAAACCCTTTGTTTCTCTGCTCCATGACCTTGAGCCCAAGCAGAGCCCAATAGTATAAAATCATCTCAGGAAGCATTTGCCAAATACTTATGAGCAAGGTAGTGCTTAGGCGGTGGAGATGCCAAGATGGTTAATAAAATAGCCCTGAAGTTCATGGTTCTTTACTTCTGGTGCTCTCCAGTCTACGTGGTGGAGTTGGATTGGCACCCTGACACACCTGGAGAAACGGTGGTCCTCACCTGTGACACTCCTGAAGAAGACGGCATCACCTGGACCTCAGAGCAGAGCAGTGAGGTCTTAGGCTCTGGCAAAACCCTGACCATTCTAGTCAAAGAGTTTGAAGACGCTGGCCACTACACCTGCCACAGAGGAGGTGAAGTTCTGAGCCAGATGCTCCTGCTGCTTCACAAAAATGAAGATGGGATTTGGTCCACTGATATTCTGAAGAAAAAAGGTAATTGCATTCCCTGGGGGAGTATCATTTCTCTTCCCCTCAATAAAAGATGCAGAAATTTTTAAAAATTGAAAAGGCAAGACATAATTAGTAGAGTTAATGAAAGAACAGCAAGTCTGTATTAAAACCACCCAAAATCTCCATTTTCCTTTGCTTTCTGGAATTTGGAGATTTGATCAATCAATTGAAATTTCATATTGAGAGAGTTTCATTGTCACTTTGAATGCTGTGCTGAGGTTGTCTTTAAATAGCAAACATTATTGGATGGCGAATGGAAGTTAACCAATCTTGATGAACGCCAAAAAAAAAAAAAAAATTAATACTTTTGTTCCAAGTGTTGAGTGTGTATAGTGGCACACTCGGCAGAATCAGCCTCCTATTGGGTCATTCCCAATCTTTGCAGAACAACCTGCCCGAGCAGTAGCAGCATTTTCAAAGGAAATGAATGGAAGGATGTCATCCTTGTACCGTTTGTTGGCCTGTGACTAACCACAAAAATCAAAATCTTCCTGGGAGACAACCCCTAAATATTGGATTTTTATTCTTTTCAAACCCAGAACCTGAAAATAAGAACTTTGTAACATGCGAGGCAAAGAATTACTCTGGACGTTTTACCTGCTGGTGGCTGACGGCAATCAGTACTGATGTGAAATTCAGTGTCAAGAGCCACAGAGGGTAAGTGAAACCACGTTAGTTTCTCAGCATTTTGATGCCACCATTTCATTAAGAATATAAAGGGAAACTATCAGAGACCTATCCATTAGTGATAAGAATTTTAAAAATCAATCCCATGTTTTTTCAACTCCCCTCTCTTGCTTAAGGCAAGGAAAACATGGAGTTGGAAGCCAATCCTCTGAACAAATGCGTGTGAGGGCAGGATATGGTCAGGGCCTGACAACAGTCTCTGCTGTGTTTGAACCCACTCAGCCAAATTTCCTGGCAATGGTTCATTAAGGCTCACGGCACCACAGGGAGAAATAAAAAAGGAGAAATCGAAGCTACAGATGACTTGCCAAAATTGTACCTTGACTCAAAAATAGAAACAAGTGCCCAGGGGCATAGACCTCGGAGGCCCTAAAGCAGATTCCAGAACTCTGTGAGGCTCCCTGAAAATTTCCCACGGCCACTTCAACTCCTGATTCCTCTGCTGATGCTGCTAATCTGAGGTTCACTGTTTGTCCAACTTGAATCAAGTTTTAAGCAATCTAGAACAGCTGAGAGCAAACCCTAGTGAGCACCCTGGCTTTGCCGCCATTTAAATTGGTCAATTAAGTGTTGGGAGGTCTCCCTTTCCATCTTTAAAATGAAAATGTTTGCTGGAGAAACGCTTATCCCAGTGTCCAAAGACACCCATGCACGTCTTAGGTGACACTTCGACATTTTTGATCATCAGCAAAGAATGGATAAATAAAGCCTAGAACAATATACCCTGGCTTAATGTGCATCCCTTAGCATCAATAACCCAATCTAACTGTTCTGTCAAGGGGTTCTCTGTTCTGGAGACAGGGACAAGATGGTGACAAAATCATAGGCATATAATTTGATTCTATTTTATTTTAATAAATTGATATCTATATAGATAAAATACATAAACATATATACATGAGGATTATATGATTATATTGAATATTCAACAGGCTACAACAAGTATTTATATGTGGGGAGCAGGCATAGGGAAGATATGTACTTCCTTCATACACATTTTTTTGTGAGGATTGAACCCAGGGATGCTTAACCACCAAGCCACATCCCCAGACCCAGCCATGTTTTAAAAATATCTTTTCTTTTTTTTTTTTTTTTAATTTAGAGACAGGGTCTCACTAAGTTACTTAGGGCCTCACTAAATTGCTGAGACTGTCTTTGAACTCGTGATCCTCCTGCCTCAGCCTCCAAAACCTCTGGGATTACAGGCATATGCCACTGCACCTCACTATTAGTACACATCTTTATCATTTTTAATTTTTATAATTGGTATGTACTAATTTTGTGATTAAAATTGGAAAATTTATTTAAATTTTTAATAAGAGGATTTAAGAAGGGATTCTGGATCTGACAAATTTCCAGGTTCATTTAGGCCAGGGGTATATATACCCCTGTAGCTTCCAATCTCTTACAGCTAAGCCTGTTCTTCTGGAAAGGGCTGTTTCTTGCCCACTGCAGGGAATCAGTCTAGCTGGACAAATCTTGCCCCACACAGACTCTCGAGGCCTACCGACCTCAGTGACTGCAATCACTGGGAACTCACTCACCAAATTGTAACACAGGATAATTTCTGTCTTTGACCTCAGCTCCTCTGACCCTCAAGGGGTGACATGTGGAGAAGCAACTCTCTCTGCAGAGAGGGTCAAAATAGAGCAGAGGGAGTACAAGAAGTACTCGGTGCAGTGCCAGGAGGACAATGCCTGCCCCACCGCTGAGGAGACCCTGCCCATCACAGTGGTGGTGGACGCAGTTCACAAGCTCAAGTACGAAAACTACATCAGCAGCTTCTTCATCAGAGACATCAGTGAGTTTGCATGATTTTCTGTGCTTCATAAGGAAAGATGCCATTTGTCACATGTTCACCATGAGCAGGACACTGGGGTAAGGGGTTTACTTGCATGCTCTTTATTCTGCAACACCCCAAAGATGATGTAGATACTTCCTATTATCTGCATTATAAGAAGGGGAAATTACAGACACACACACAAAGAGATTTATATAAGTTTCTCCAAAAGGTACATCTGTGTTTTTTTTTTTTCTTTTTAAGTGGCAGGTAGAGATGTCATTGTTGATTATTTCCATTACCATTTGTTCATTGAACAGTTATCATGATAAACTATAACAGGCTCATAGAACTTGCTCTAGAATTTGTGAAATTTGTATCTGGGGGGTGGGGACAGGGGGTCTAGTCCCCAGAGGATGGCCAAGGAAGCCCTCTCTAAGAAGCTGACATTCAGCTGAGACCTCCAGGAAAGATATCAGTTGTATTAAGAACAGAGGGAAAAGTATTTCCAAAGCATGTCCTAGGAGCCATGGTCTCTGTGTGGAACTGTGCTGGGTCCCCAGGGACTATGCACATCCTGAAGAAGGGGTGCTCTCCCCTCGTGTAGAGAAGGCACCTACCTATTTAAGGACAGAGACTTTGAGATGCTCACTGCATGTCCTCCAGGCGCAGTACAGTGGTGGCGTGGGATAGGTGCCCAGGCATCATTTATTAAAAAAAAAAAAAAATGAACAAGCACAGAGACAATCAGTGCTAACTTGTCCAACCCATCAGTGCCAAAAGCCATGAAAACACAAAAGGAAGTGCAGCAGTGAGTGGGAAGTCTCTCATCTCACCTCCATGGGCAGCTCAGCTCAGCTCTTCATTTAGTGCCAAGTGTGGGACTCAGCACAAAGAGGGTGGCCCTCACTGCAGAGCCCAGCTTTCAGAGTGAGCTCATAACTAAGAACTCACCTCTAGGCACTAAGCAGGGGTGGTCCCACCACCGAGGCTCATGGGATTGTGCAGTGATGAGGAGTCCGAGATTCTCTTGGAAAAATGAAAGCTGTGGCCACTGATGATGACTCCCTGCACCGGGCGCCAGTGGGAGCACCTATAGGCAGAGAGGCTTCCCAGGTGCAGTCAGCTGCTCAGAGAAGTTAAGAAGTGCCCTGTCACTCATGGCTGCTCAAAGGTGCAAGCAGGATCAGAAGCCCAAACCCTAACTCCAAAGCTCCATTAGGAAAATAAAGGTGTTTGTCCTTTTCCACAGTCAAACCTGACCCACCCAAGAACCTAAAGATGAAGCCATCCAAGACTCCTCAGCAGGTGGAGGTCACCTGGGAGTACCCGGACAGCTGGAGCACCCCGCACTCCTACTTCTCCCTGACATTCTCTGTGCAGGTCCAGGGCAAAAAGAAGAAAAGGGTAAGAGGCCATCTAGGTACAGCAGATTCTGTGGGAAGTTACGTGGACACACACCAGGGAGATGCATGCTGATAACAACTGATTTTCTATATTGTAATTGATGCATTATAATTATACATGATGGTGGGATTCACCGTAATCACTGCTAATTTGACTTAGTCCTTTCCTGGGCCTGTGTCAAGGGCATGTCACTTGATGCATAAAATTAACCCCATGAAAGCATCCAGTATTACTTTCACCACTTCACAAGTGAAGACGACGAAGCTCCGAGAGGCTGTGACTTGCCCAAGATCACTAGCTAGAAAGTGGTAGAACCAGGACCCAGACTCAGTGAGCCACCATATGGCCTCCAGTATGGCTGACCATTCATCCTTGCACTAAAACCAGTCCCGATACAGGAGACCTGGACTCCAGGATCCCCAAATGACTGTTTCCCTGGAGGGAATATAATGAATGATAAGTATTCACACTGTCTCACCCAATATGGGTAGCTCCTGACTGTTCCAAACATGGTAAAATCATGTCACCAAACAGGATGGCTATGCTTACAAGACCAAAATGCTGGCTTTCCAACCTTTGGCTTTAGCCTCAGAACCCTTTTGGCTCAAACAAGTTTTCAGAGACACTTTTACAAAGTACTGCCCTCTTATACACCACTTGTAAAAAATTACTTAACAAAGGTCTTATTCAGCATAGCGTTTAGCAGGTGGTAGAAACTTACAATTCAGTCACTCCCTGGAAAAGGGGAAGGTGGGAGGTGAGGCTATTCTGGAATAGATTTTACCTAGTTGTCACCTAAAATCTTGGCAAATATCTTCCCCTATTTAAGATACATGTCACTATTAGGTGGTACTTAGGGCTCTCTACATACTGATGACTTACAAAGAGCTTTTACATGATCAACTTTAACTTTTGCAGTTCTATGAGACAGGCTTATTGTTGTCCCTGCTCGTATATGAGGAGAGACACAGCCTAAGACATTTCCCTGAAGTTCCAGAGCTATTAAGTAGCACTGCTAAAGCTCTGAAGGCAAGTCTGAGGGCTTTGAAGATTGGAGTATGGATTTTGAATATGCAAGGGACAGCTAGAGAAAAGCTGTGTGAGTCCCATCAGCAGCTGAGTACTGGAGTGACTGTCCACAGAGCTTTGGAGCAAGGCCACTGTGTAGAAAGATGAGAGCTGGACCAAAACGGTTCCCTTCAGGGCTTACAAGATAGAAAAGCCACATGTGTATTCGGAGATTCTGCCAGTAAGTGGTGCAATTCCATTAAGTGCCCAGTAGGTGGTGCAATTCTGCTCAGTGCCAGAACTGCCAGGGTCCCAAGACCTGGTTGGTTGGTTTGAAGAGATGGTGCCCTGCAGGAACAGGTGTAGCCTACCAAGTAACTGCAATGTCAATGGACCTTACGGTTTCCACTCCTTTTCAGAGCAATACTCTCCACGTGGATAAGACCTCAGTCACAGTGACCTGCCAGAAGGGTGCCAAGGTCAGCGTGCAAGCCCGGGACCGATACTACAACTCATCGTGGAGTGAATGGGCAACTATGTCCTGCCCTTAGGTGAGCAGAACTACGAAGCCCAGCCCAGACCTGTCCCCAGGTAGAGAACAATGATGGGGGGCTGCCCAGGAAAGGAAAGGGGGAGTGGGATGCCCAGCATAGGGACACCAGAGCCCAAAGCATTTATTCAGTAACAGATACTGATTGGATGTCTGTTTATGTCAGGCAGTGTGCTGGGCCAAGGGATATTGCAGTAAAGAAACAGGCATGGGTCCTGTCTTCAAAGAGAAGGCACAAAAGAGAGAGAGGAAACCAGGAGTCAGAGCAAGAAGGGCGTGGAGCTTCTGGGAGTTAGAACCTCATTCTGGGGTCCAGGGGAGCCACTAAGTGTTCTAAATGAGGAAGCAACCCAATCACATATTTTTTTTTAAAAGAAACATCCTCAAGAGAACCTCTGGGGAGGTGGGCATGGTGGCACCCGCCTGTAATCGCAGTGACTCAGGAGGCTGAGACAGGAGGATCTCAAGTTCAAAGCCAGCCTCAGCAACTTAGCAAGACCCTCAGCAATTTTGTGAGACCCTGTCTCAAAATGAAGAAAATAAAAGGGCTAAGGATGTGACTCCTGAGTTAGATCCCTAGTAACAAAATAAGAATGAACAAACCAATCTTTGGGAAACATGGAACCATGGTATCTGCCAAATTCTAGGCCACATATAGAAAGGTTGGGCCTTCTAACATGGAAGCCCCCAAACCCAATTGCCTGGGATCATGTGTGTTGAGAAATCAGAGGGCCTCACCACCACATTTCTCATCCACACAGGCTTTCCACATTCTTTTCCAGGTTCCAATCCCAGATGAAACTTTGGAGGAAAAAATGGAAGATATTATACAAAATTTTTTCAAGACATATTGGAAGAAACCCCAAATGATATTTTCTACTCAATTTGCTTTTTAAATTTTTTAGGACCAAATTTTTTGGTACCTTTGCTATGTTTTTACATGTAGAAGCTATGTGCTCACTGACACAATGAGCTAATTTATTTATAGATGTTTTTAAGAACTGTAGTTGCCACTGACCTTATTGCTATTTAAATATTTAAGTAATTTATGTATTTATTAATTTATTACTGTTATTTAAGATTTATGTACCAGGATGTATTGAATGGTTCAGACTCTCATGACCTGATCCATAGAAGTCAAGCCCTATTATGCAAAATGTGAATTTCAGTGTTCTTCATACTGACTTCTTTCCAAGTGAGGCTGCAGGTGCACTGATTTTATGACAACAAGTAGTGGCACAATGCTGTGACATGGGCACTATCATATATTTGGGCTGGATGGGAATACAGATGTTTAAATGGAGATATGAAGACATGAAGCTGTGGAAGAGATCCCAAAGGAGTTGATGCTAGATACACTGGAGACGTGCTAGCAGTGGCATTGATAAGCAATTCAGAGACATCTGTACTTCCAAGCAGATTTAGCCTTTAGATGCCTGAATTTAAAAAGAGCTAAAAAATGAACAAACAAAACATTAAAATTGAATTTCAGCCTCCCTGGTGGTTCTCTCTAAGACACAGAAGGGTGGTACAGGGACATCATAGGTGTCCTGAAGATAAAAAGTTCTTAGAAATCAAGAGGGTAGACAATTATAGTCATGGATAAGGACATTAAATTGTCAGAATTACAGATGGCAGCTTTACAGCCACACACAAAAGCAGGCAGATGCAGAGAAAACCATCTAGAATCACTTCCCCATCTGCACCAGAGAACCTGACACCCAGATAGGACCAGACAGTATCACTCCGTGGAGGTGTAGCTTTTAAATAATGGACGTGCATTCTGTAAAGCGATTAGGTTGGTTTTCTGTTTGTTTATTTATTTATTTATTTTTGCATTCTGAGGCCAAATTAATAAAAGCTGTTTTTTGCAATCACATTTGGACTTTCTCAGCTGACTCAGGGATTCTATTTCCAGGTCTACTGTGATGTGTTGTTGTTGTTGGGTGTTGTTTTTTTTCCCCCTCTCCTATCATTTAAAAATTATCCCTCCTTGCAGTGATTTCATTTCCAATTTTGCAGAAGTGCTCTTTCCCTTTATAGTATTTCCAAAGTCAGTGTCTTGCTGAGCTCAGGGAATGTCCCTGCAGGCTGACCAGTGGGGACTCTTTGCAAGGGCACTGAATTGCATTGTGTACTGGTTAGGGGTTGAATTCTCTAGTTTCTTTCACCTTCTAATCCAGAACCAACTCCTATGGTCTTCCTAATACTGTGAATTTAAAGCTCTTAACTTGGTTGAACATGGGTATCCTATCTCAGAGGGCCATCTGCAGTCAAGCACAGTGGGCATGCACCTATAATCCCAGTGTCTCAGGGGGACAGTAAGTTTGAGGCCAGCATGGGCAACTTTGTGAGACTCTAACTCAAAAACAAACAGGCCAGGCATGGTGGCACATACCTGTAATCCCAGCAGCTCAGGGAAGCTAAGGTAGGAAGATCTTGAGTTCAAAGCCAGCCTCAGCAAAAGCGAGGAGCTAAGCAACCCAGAGAGACCCTGCCTCTAAATAAAATACAAAATAGGGCTGGGGATGTGGCTCAGTGTTCAAGTATCCCTGAGTTCAATCCCTGGTACCTGCCACAATAAATAAATAAATAGGTGGGAATACAGCTCAATGGTAGAACATCCCTGAGTTCAATCCCCAATTAAAAAAAAAAATTCTCAAAGCTTTACCTCTAGTATTTATTGAGTCTGCCATGCATCTGGACATGTGCCAACTCCTGGGAATCAGGGGATTTCAACGAGCTGTGTGTTACCTCCCCCAAACAATGCCCATTCCTGCCACTCCTTCTAAGCCAAGTCTGAAAGGTCAACTTCAATACCATTAAATGCTGAAATGTTCAGGGCAAGAATGAAAGAGAAGGACCCATGTAACCTGCAGTCATCCTGAAAAACTAGAGACAAGGGAGATGCCAGCTTTGGTCTCAAAAAATGGAAAAGACCTGTCGATTTCCCTTTGGTGACTCCTGTGAAAGAGCAAGTGGTCGAATCAAAGAGAATGGAGATCAATTTGCTGCTATCCTGGAAATCCCATCTGGGCCTCCTTGCACCAGCTGGGTAATTGGAATAGAATTGTTTGTTTACATTTCTAATGGTAAGTATTCCCGGCAGTTCTTATTCTACCCTGCTCCAGCCTAGAGAAACAGTGGGAAGTTTCTGTCCTCCTACTCCAACCTTAGGAACCTATCATCTGTGTCATCAGCCACACTTGACCGCACGTGCACAGTTGATAACAACTATTTTCCTCCTACAGGGTCTTTCATCTAGGGGTACCAAAGCACTTATTAGACATTTAATGAACAATGCTAAGCAGGACCAAAAAAAAAAAAATCGCACTTTATAAACATAGAGACTTGGGGACAGTTCCCAAAACTTCCAATAGTTCAAAGGCAGAGCTCCCACCATGCACAGTACTCTTCTGAACTGACGTCTTAGAATTTCAGAGCATACAATGGAAAATCTTTATCTTTTAAAAATGTTCTTCAGAACATTCCTTTTTGTTGAAAATCGAGCCACTACAAAAGACTTCAAACATCCAAGGACTGGGAATCAGACAAGTTGGTTCTGAGCCTGGCCAGATATGTTGTGTGACCCTGTGACCTCTTGAGCAGGGCATTGAACACAACTGGCTACTTGTCCAGTCAATACTCAGCTTTCTTCTCTCCTTGTACTCTTTAGCTACAAAGGCTGGAGCTAAGCAAACACTTTTGCAGCCACCCTTGCTGATCAGCAAAGCCAGGAGATCCAGTTCTGGCCAACGAGGTGTAGGAAAATTCCACCCAACTTGCTGAGCAGTCTTTGGTTTTCCTGATAAATGACAGAGTCACAACTAGCATTGTTTCCCTCCTTCTCCATCTCTTGAGCAGATAAAATTTGGGAAGCTTCAGAAAATGCCTTGTACCCAGGATGAAAGTCAACATGCAAAAACTGAATAGAGAGAAGGATTCTGGACTCTAGTGGCATCATGGAGAAGCCCTATCACGGCCTGCCCCAGATGTCCTGCTATGTTTTCTGTTGTGGCAACAAAACACCACAGATCAGATAATTTACCAAGGACACGGAATGCTTTAGCTCATGGCTCTGGAAGCTGGGAAGTCCAAGAACACAGTGCCCCCAACTGGTGGGCTTTCTGCTGCATCTCAACATGGTGCAAGGCCCCACTGGGTGAGATGAGCACGCAGCCAGTGCAGGTCCTTCTTCTTACAAAGCCTTCAAGGAAGCTCCATCCTCATGACCTCACCTAATCCTCATTATCTCTCTGAGGTGAGGGGTCCCACCTCCAAGTACCCTTAACAGAACAATCTGGGGATTAAGTTTTCAACACATGGAAGGACATATTCAAAGCACTGCAAGTGAGAAGACAGCCATGCTGGTTTCTTTGGTGCTGAAATACAAGACATAAAATGCACCACTTTCACCTCTTTAAGTGTACAGTTTGATGCCATTCATACATTCACATTGTGGTGCCACCATCACTGATGTCCATCCCCACAAATATTTCATCATCCTAAAGGGAAACTCTATCCATTAAACAATAACTCCTCCATATTGGTTTTCAAAATAGAAAAATGAATAAAGCAAAAATTAAATAAAGACATCCTTATAAACATCTATGACCCCTATGTACGAAAGGCTGCTGTCCAAGTCAGGAAAAGGACTTAACGAGCAGCTCAGGAAGGAGCCTAGGGTTTGGTGCAGAAAACCTGGTTCTGCACCTCACAGCTGGCACAAACCCAATGGAGGAGCTCTCTCCCTCCATCTCTGGAGATGCTGGGTGGGGTCCTCCATGTCCTGCTTCCTTGACTCTGTGCTGTGCAGGAACAAGAAAGAACATCACAAACGGATCCCTTCTGAGGTCTGCAAGAGTCCAACCATGAAGGGTCTGTGCCTCACCTCTCACCCTCAATAAGATGGTGCAGAAGGTCGAGGCCCAATGCTGACATTGGAGCATCTCACGAGGCCCTGACCGCCCTGTGAAGGGGGAATCTCTACTAATACAGATGGGGATGCCATGGCCAGGGTCCTTCTTCCAAGGGCAGCCTGAGTCCCAGCAAAGAGGTGGAGATGGAGGATCTCCTGGCAAAGGCAGCTCTTCTGTTCCTTCATTTCACATGCCCAGGATGGCTGCTCGGTCCCTGGCACCATCCTCAACCTCCTAGATACAGAGATGAAAAAGCCCTGCCCTCAGGTGGCTTCTAGTTTGCAAAGGACTAAATGCTTGAGGCTCTAAGTTCTGGAGGCCATTTCCTATTAAGCGCACTGTGAAGTGAGATCAACTTAATGGGACTGGCACCCTGTAAATAGTAGCTGTGTCCACTGACTAGCTCTTTGACCTTGAATAAGTTATGTACTGTCTTCAAGGCTCAGTTTTCTCATCCTTCAAAGGGAATAAGCACAGGGTGGTTGTGAGTGTGAAATGAAATGATGCTCAGTGTAGGAGCAGAAAGAGGGGACACCGCTCCTCTGCCGTCATGGACAGCATGGCCTGCTGCAGTCTGGCTGGGCACAATTCACAAGCCACTTATCAAGCAGAAACAAACTTTATTTTTAGAACACATGCCCTACCACAGGAGCTCTTCAGGAATTCCCTCAGAGCCCAACTGCCACCACCAGCTTCCCACAAGCCTCTCAACCACCCACTCCTCCTGCTCTTGAGGCCGATTGGCTAGGTGGCATGGGCGGAGCCAAAAGAGTCCCCCAATGAGCAGCTCAGTAGTCTGAAAGGGCGGGGAAACAGCCCAATGAGCATCACCGCAGAGGAGCCAATCAGCTGGCAGCTGGAAGTTTGCTGGGGCCACGGTGAGCCAATCAGCTGGAAGTTTGCTGGGGCCCTTTTGGCTGTGGCTCCCAACAGTGGCAGACTCTCCTCCAACAAAGACAGGTGAGTGGCAGAGAAGCGTGGCAAGTCTGTTGAGTTAAAGTTATGGGAAGGCAGGAAAGCCTTCAGCTGTCAAGACCCAGAGAAGACCATCTGTTTTTATGCATAAGTTCAATGAAGAACGGACAGCTCTGTAGGTGTGATGTGAACCAAAGGGTGTGATCTAATGGTCATTGAAGGGGACCCAGCAAGACCTGTCTGATGGATTCCTTTTGGTCTCTCTATGCAGGGTATTCCTTCCTCCCAGGCATGGGGCAGGACTCCTCTGGAATGATAGTTTTCAAAAGAGAGATTGAGAGTGACCTGTCAAGGTTTTATGGCTTTCTTGTGGGGAGAAGGGTTCTCGCTCCTGTACACTGCCCTGGGGAAGAGGAATTCTGGTCACAATGACTCACGTTGGGGTAAAGAGGAACAGGAGACAGGATGTCAGGGGAAGGTCAGAGGAAGACTTTGCTCCTGAAGCCCTTCCAGTGTCCTTTAGCTAGAAGTGCTCAGTATGCC
This sequence comes from Marmota monax, assembly GCF_021218885.2. Lineage (NCBI taxonomy): Eukaryota > Metazoa > Chordata > Mammalia > Rodentia > Sciuridae > Marmota > Marmota monax. The sequence continues at coordinate 975,171 of NW_026693806.1, forward strand.
AAAGTGCCATGTTTGGCAATATCATTTTCTGAGCCTCAACGGTGCTTAGCAAAGTACTTGCTCCATAGTAAGTACTCAATAAAGCTTATTAGTAGACTTACACTACTTACAGCTCGAAAAAGAAAAAAGTTCAATTCTGGAACCTGTGGGTTTTTTTCAGGGGTTGGGGAAGAAAAAGTAGTTGTTACGAGTCCTGGGTGTCTCCTGAGAACTGAGCTGGGATAAAGGGATCATTGATTAGCCAATGGGGAAGAAATGTGGCTTAGTTGATTGAGATTTTATAAATAAAATCACAAAAACACCCCTTTATGGGGGATATCAAGGTGCAGGAACCCAACCCCTGCCTTCAGGGATTGCACGATCTGGTGAGAGAAAGAAACATGGTGAATATATTTAAAACATGGTAAATATATTTAAAAAAATCTCCTGGCTGGAATGAATGTATGTGCACCATTAATATTTCTTTTTACAAAGGTTTCCAGCTCCTGGAGGAGCCCCTTCATTCTCTGTCACCTTCCCTGGATATAATAATTTGGCATGAATTAACCCATTCACCTTATCTATAAATCAGACTTTAATCATCTCTTTCATTTCAATACAGCCTTTCTTCCAGGACAGGGTTTGTGAGCAAAATGTATTTGGACAAGACTTTCTCCAGAGGGTCACATTATGCCAAGGAAATGAATTCCCTCTCTCAGGCTCATAAAATGCAAAAATAAAATCAGCATTCGAGCTGAAGGCTGAGGAGACCAGGCGTGCATACTAATAAAACCTCCCTCTGCAGTGGCGCACTGGGAGGCGCCAATTTGCATTTACCTTCACGCAAGCCCGGGTACCAGTCAGCGCAGGGCAATCTGGCCACCTGCCTGCTGCAGCATGCGGCCTCTCCATCCGGAGGATAGCAGTGTAGGAGAGGCTGCAGGGCTCTGCAGCTGCCTGCTAAGCTCTCTGGTCTTCCTAAGACACACAAAACACCTCTCCACCCTTTTGCCTGAGACCACCTGGCGCCTTCCCTGATTGCATGCAAACGGACCTAACTGGAACATGGGTAGTGCTTATTCTGCCAGTGGTCCTGGAGTTTGGAAGAGAAGGAAAGTACATAACCCTGCTGAAATAACAGCCAAGCAATGCCTGGGAGGGGCCCAGAGCTCAAGGGTGGGTGCCTTGTTTTGAAGCAAGAAGATCTGTCTTCAAATCCCTGCTCCCCACTTACTACCTTGGGCCCTAAAGTAATTCCTTAATCTCTTTGTGTCTCAATTTCCTTATTTTTTATTTAAGTAAGAATGCTACTAGCACCACCATCCCCAGGCTGTCATGAGAGTTAAATAAGACAAGGCTAACAGCACCCAGCAAAAACACAGTAAAGGTTAGTGACCATTGCTATTTTTCTATGATCAGACCCAATGGAAGAAGTGATCCTAAATTCTGCCTCTTCTCTCCCCATGGGGATGAGCTGGTTTGGAAAGGCACATAAACCTTCCAGTCCTAAGTCAGAAAGCCACATCCTCCCACTCACAAGACCTCTCCTGGGTGCAGTGCATGCTCACAGCAGTGACAGCACCCCCAAGTCACAGCATCCAGGGCAACACCCTAGTTCATCTGATTCGCAGCTTGTGCCTTTCTCTGAAATACCTCTTTTTTGTATGTTTGGCAACCTTTGAGGCTAAATAGATCAATGGTTCCCCAACGAATTTCACCAGGGTCCCTTTGTTCAAATGGAAATCCTAAATGAAATCCCAACATACACAGAGATTTTGAAGATGGTGTTCAGAAGTGTTTCTGTTGTATCTGCAATGTTCTAATTCCTTATAAGCAGAATATGTAAATACATTTTTTGCATAATTAAAAGTTAATTTTTCTCGAGTCCCATATGAAAAGAAGACAAAAGCAAATCTGCTCTGGCTGTAGCCTCCTATCCACTGAGTACCCTCTCGATTCACCTCTGAGAATCCCCAGGCCTCTCAACACCCTTAAGCTCTGCAGAACACAATTGGTGAATCTCTAGTTTTATGGATGAGGAAACTGAAGGCAGAGTTTGGTACCTTGCCCTAACACTCAGAGCCCGATCAACGTCAGGACTCAAACTTGAACTGGGCCTCCTGACTCCCATTTGGGTCACTCCTGTTATATTAAGTCAAAATTCTCAGAAAATTGGCATTTAAATGACCAGTCTATCACTAGAATGGGACAGCACATTAAAACTTAATATCTCCCACAAGCACTTTAGTACTAATTAGTTTCTCAAAATAGTTGCCCATCTCCTTGGAACATGGTGTTTGGAACCGAAAGGCATTCTCTCCTCCATGGGAGGGTAGAAAAGTACGAGCAAGCAGTGACCCTTATCCACCTAGGAAAGTTGGGATGTGGCTGTCACTGTGGTGCTACAAGTCCTACAGCAACTTTGTGCTAATTAAAGCAAAAGGCAGACACAGGCAGACACAGCCCCATGCCAGGATGCATGGCTTGATGAGTGGAGAGCAGTCTAGATTTCAGTCTCCATTTACTCCTTCAATCAGGAGCCTTTTGCAGGAACCAATCTACCCAGTAGTGGCAGCCCTACTCATGGTAAGGAAAAAAACAGATGCTTGGGTAAGAGGAAAGGATAGATGTTTGGAAAAGATAAGAATAAGTGCTTGGAAGCAGAAGTGGGCATTTCAATTGTCCGTTTATTCATTCATTTATTTAGCAAAAAACTACTAGTGTTTACTGTACCTATGATAGGTATGAAAGAGAATGCAAGATTTTACAGCCTAGAGAGGGCAGAAAATAAAGTCACAGACAATAAAAATACAGTGTGGTTAAATTTTTGTATGGGTGGAGAAGAGCAGTCTATGGAGTTATCATTTGGAATACTTTGGGCTGCAAGTAAAAGAAATACTAAAATTGGCTTCAGTAGTAAGGAACATTCTGGTTAACATAAGAAGTCTGGCAGAAAGTTGTGGCAAAATAGAGCAATTCATGATGTTATCCATAACCTAGATTCTTTTCAACTTCCTCCTCCACCCACCTCCACATGTTGGTTTTTATCCTCATATATGCCCCACAGGATAACTACTGTACCTCTAAACATTAGGTCCGCATATCATCATGCAAAAAACTTGGAAAGGCAGTTTTTCTCCTAAAATTATTTGTTAATCAGGAATAACCATTTTCCCCAGCGTCCCCTGGTAGATATGCCTATGTCCTAACTACAAGGGAAGCTTGGAAAGTAAGAATCTCGGGTTTTCACCCACCACAGTGGGAAACAGGGTCTGAGACCAGAAAAGATGCTGAGAGTAGAAAATGGCTATTGGTTAGACAACCAGTAGTACCTGTCACTGGTGTACAAAGGAGGGACATGAAATCCAGATGTGCAGGTGGACATCAGTGATGGTGAAATAATGGCCCATTATGAAGTCCATGCCCTGTTCTCCAGAGCATGTAAAGGCCCAGATTATTAAGGTGGAACCACTATAATCACATGATCCCTTAAAAGTCAGAGAGATGCAGGAGGTAGGTTTCAGAAACATTTGAAGTTTGAGGAGCATTTGGCATGCTGTTGATGGTTTGAATATGGAGGTGGGCATTTGGTATAATGGATATGGGAACCTCAATCCTACAACCCCAAGGAACTGAATTCTTCCAACAATCTGAATGAGTGTGAATTTAGATTCTTCCCCAGAACCTCTAGAGAGAAATATATCCCTACCTTATGAGACCCTAAACAGAGAATCCAGGCAAGCCCACCTGGATGTCTATCAGAAATGTGAGAACTATCACACATAGGTATCGTTGTAAGCAACTAAATCTGTGGTTGTTGCAGCAGCAATAGAAATTCAAACAGGACTCCAAATGAGAACTTACTTACGCTGCACCTTGAAGAATTAAGAGAAATTTCCAGGTAAAGAGAACATCATGAGCACAAGTCTAGAAGAGAAAAAGATGTTATATTTGGAGACCAGGAGGAAGCTCCTTCTGTGTGGGAGAAGCTATGAAAAAAGAGAAAGTTGAAAAATAAGGACAGGGAGATAAGTAGAAATTAATCAGGTGGGTTCTCAAATGTCAAGGTTGGGCTTCATCAGGATTGCAATAGGCAGTCATGGAAGAGTTTTAAGCAGGGAAGTCACGGGATGTGGAATCTGTGTTTACCAGATGATGCTAGTGGCTACCCAAAGAATAGACTGGGAGGTGGCAAGAGAGAAGGCAAGATGACCAGGTAAAGGACACAGTGGTGGTCCAGGAGACAGATGATGACCATCTGGACAGGGGAAATGCTGGTGGGGCTAGAAACGAGTGAGCCACTTTGAATAATACAGAGCAGAGAATTGACAGGGTTTATTGGACATATCAGTGAAGGAAAAGAAGGAAACCCGGTCAACCCTTGGTCATTACCACCTACCATTATAGCTCATGTTCCAAGGGCCAAGCTAGACACAGACATTGCCTCAGCAAAAATCCAGACCCAGACCCAACTGACAAAGAACTTAGAGACTTCTGACTTTGTCAGCTTGGTCACTGGTGGAACCATTCACTGAAAGAGGAGGAGCAGGCTTGTTGGGGAAGGGAAAAAGACAATGAGGTCCACTTTACATCTGAGGACATATTTATGGGACAAATAATACTCAGCTTTTTCACTGCTGTGGCCCAAGACCTGACAAGAACAACTAGAGAGGAAAAGTTGGGGCAGGGGGCTCATGGTTTCAGAGGTTAGTCCATAGATGGCCTATTCCATTTCTTGGGCCCAAGGTGAGGCAGAACATCATGGTGGAGGTGTGTGGCAGAGGAAAGCATCTAGGAAAATGGCACCAGGAAAGACAGAGAGAGAGAGAGAGCCCCCCCCCTCATGGACAAAATATAACCCCAATGGCATGTGCCCAGAGACCCACCTCCTCCGGCCACTCCCTATCTAATTGTACCGCCAAATTAATCCCTACCAGGGGATTAATGCACTGGTTAGGTTAAACCTCTCATAACTGAATCATTTCATCTCTAAACTTTCTTGCATCATCTCATACATGAGCTTTTGGGGAGATACCACATATCTAAACCATAACAAATGATATCCACTAAGGCTTACACATACGGCTCCAGAGCCCATGAGTAAGATTTGGGCTGGAGACAGGGACAGGGAAGCACTAGCATGAACAAGGAAAATGACATGAATCATTCAGAAGATGATGCCTATGGGGAGAGGGGAGTTGGGATATGGGGGCTGGGGATGTAGATGAGTGACACACACATGCTTAGCATGCAAGGCCTTGGGTTCCATCCTCAGCACCAAATAGAGAGAGAGAGAGAGAGAGAGAGAGAGAGAGAGAGAGAGAGAGAGAGAGAGAAAAGAGGGAGGGAGGAAGGAAAGAAAAAGGAAGAAAGAGAACTGGTCCATGGGATTTGCCTTCAAAAGCTATCACTTTCACATTTTTGCCTCAGGATGAGAGACTTATCAAAAATTGGGACTATCATCTTCTCATCAAGTGGCTGGGTCTGATTCCAATGGTTCCAGGAATGCTCACTAAAAGCAGAGGAATGGTGGAATGACTCAGGAAAGCCCAGTGGAGAATTCTGACTCTTCGTCATCAAAGAAAAAAGTTTTCTGTCTGCTTTTCCCTAGGAATTGTGATCACCGGAAATACAGTCCCCAATGAGTTTGATGCCTGAGTTTGAGCCCTAATTTTCACTTAAATTAGTTGCTCACTTTAGAAGTGGATCCTCTTCCTGGATGACTCATGCCCCTTCCTGGGGGGACTCACAAGTCGGAAGTTCAGAGTTTCCAAATAAGTAGAGGCTTGATTGCAATGAGGCTGCAGGTGGTCATTGGGGATACGGCATCCACTTGATTATGTTCCATCTCTGGAATTTACACTTGAGGTGTAGAGAGAAAATGATCATAGGAAATCATTTCAAATCACATGGGAATGGAAGCCAGGAAAGATAAGCCGTTTGTGCAATGCACTGATGTCAGAACTGCTCTGCTGTTTATTTGCTGTGTGACCTGGGGCAAGTTACTTACCCATTCAATGCATCAATTTTAAAGTGCAAATTGAAAGCAATAATAACACCAATTGCAAAGGGCTGGGGTGAAAATGAAGTGAGATAAAGGATTTGGGAAGCTCAATATAGAGTCTTGAATATAGTTCTCAGTAAATGTTAACTAGTGCATTCATTCCTGGAGCTCCTGTAATAAAGAGCCACAAGCAGAGTAGTTTAAACAGTAGAAATGGTTTGTCTCTCAGTTCTGGGAATGGGAATCTGAGCTCAAGGTGTCAGCAGGGCTGGTTTCTCACAGGCTGTGAAGGAGAATCTGTTCCAGGACTCTCCCTTCAGCCTCTGAGGGTCTGCTGGCATCTTGACATCCCTCAGCTTCTGTCACATCACTGTGCTCTGTCTCCATCTTAACATGGTGTTCTTCCTATGTCACCATCTGTATCCCAATTTCCCCTTCTAATGAGGACACCCGTGACTTTGGATTAGTGACCCACCCTACCCCACTAAAACCTCATCTTAACTAATCACATCTGCGACAACCCTATTTCCAGCATATTTAAAAGTACTAGGTGTGCTGGGCCTGGTGGCACTTGCCTGGAATCCCAGCGATTTGGGGGTGTTGAGGCAGGAGGATCGTGAGTTCAAAGCCAGCCTCAGCAACTTAGAGAGACCCTGTCTCAAAAATAAAACATATAAAGGACTGAGGATGTGGCTCAGTAGTTAAACGCCCCTGGGTTCAATTCCTGGTTCCCTTCCCAAAAAAAAAGGACCAGGTGTTACAACCTCCAGCATATGAAATTCAGGGGGACATGATCTAACCCATAACAGTAGGTGGTTTTGCTTTTAACATTATTATCATGCTCACATCAGATTACCCAAGTAGATCTGCATATCTTTCCAATCTTCCATTTTGAATTCATTTCCAACTTAGAAAAATATTGCAAAAATAGTACTTTATAGTCCCAGATGACCATCCCTCACCTTCCCTAATGTTAGCATGATCATAGTGTCATTATCTAAACTAACATTTACACAATCCTCTCACCTAATTCATAGACCTTCAAATTCTTCCAGTTGTCCCACCAATGTCCTTTTTGTGGTCTGGGATCTAATCCAGGATCCCACATCATCTAGTTTTCTGTCCCTCTCATCACTTCCAATCTAGGTCAGTTCCTGGGTCTTCCTTAATCACAGATTGCCTTGTCGTTTTTGAAGAGCAGTGACCCATTATTATGGAAACTCTCCCTCATTGGGGGGTCATCTGATGTTTCCCCATGATTAAGTTCTCTTCTGCTTTCTTGTGAAGAATCCCACCACCAATCCCGTGCCTTTCTCCGCCAATCACATCAGGAGGGGCACTGAGTCTCGGCGCCAGGGGTTCTAGCGATCTTGACCTTGATCGCATGCTTCATGTGGTCTTCCAGGGTTCTCCACCGTGAAGCTGCTGCTTCTCCCTGTGGAATGAATACACCTGTGGAGAGGTGCCCTGAGACGATGTCAATATCCTCTTCCTCATACTTCTACCAACTTACTTCAGCACGTATAGATGATCCTATTCACGACACTCATTTTGCCTAAATGGTGGTTTTCTATTTCCATCATTTTTTCTACATCTATTAATTTGAATTCTATTGATTCAATATAAGAAGAAATATTTATTCTTATTTATTTATTTTGGTACCAGGAATTGAACCCAGGGGCACTTAACCACTGAGCCACATCCCCAGCCCTTTTGATATTTTATAGAGAGACAGGGTCTCGCTGAGTTTCTTAGGGTTTCTCTAAATTACTGAGGCTGACTTTGAGCTTGCCATCCTCCTGCCTTAGCCTCCCAAGTCACTGGGATGACAGGTGTGCATCACTGCACCCAGCAAAACCTCCCTAATTTTTGATGTTGTTAGAGACCATAGTGTTGGCTCCCTATTTCAGATTCTCAGGCCTACCCATTTCTGAAGTATTGTATTTTCTATATGCCTGCATAAGGAAAGAGCTTTTTTTTTTTTTTGCAAAAAACCTCATGACTTCATGACTTTAGTTCCCAGTAATGGAATATTGGAGAGACAAGTGTGCCAAATGCGTTGCAGGGTGGAGAGGATGTTTAAATTATTCAGAACTGCTTTTATACAATTTGGATATACCCGTTTACACACACAAAGTTAATGCTAATTAGATACAATTTCCATCTATTCATTAAAACAAACCCCAAAGCATTCAGAAATCCGCCACTGTTAGTCTAATGTTATTCTAGGCCCTTGAAAGCAAAACTGCTTTTCTTAATAAAGGAAAACTTGACCTGGGTTTTGTTTTTAAATACATATTTGCATTCGTGATAGGAGCTTTTGCTCCCTGTGTTCAGCTAACCTCCTCATTTGTTTCTTCTAATCATTCTTCAGCAACCATTTGTTGAGAACCTACTGTGTGCCAGACTCTTCACTAAAAGCTGGGGGCCAAAGCAGAAAACAACACAGACACAGACTCCTGAGCTCTTGAGCTTCCTGCTTCACCAGAACAGGCAGACCCTACCACAAGAAGAACTCCAGCAGGGGTAGCTGCTCTGCAGGGGAGAGGCAGAGAGAGTCACAGGGTGGGCAGGACTCTCACGGAGATAGCATGAACAAGGAGGACCCCTCAAATGGGGAAGAAGAGGTGAGGTTTGAGCAGGGAACTGAAAGGAAGAAAGGGAAGCTCTGTGACCTCGGGAGGGGGGCACATTGCAGGAAAAGGGGCCGTAGGCGCAAGGTTGGGTCAGGTCAAGGAGTGGGCTGCCTGTGCTAGAGGAAGAACTGTCCGTCTGTCCCCACGCGGCTCGGCTTATCCTGTATACATACATCCTTCTTTGCTAAGTCTTAAATTTTTAGTGTCTTCCAATCTACATCTCCTCCTCCACTTAATTTTTTTAACAGGCCTTTTAACAGTTTTGAATATATTTCCTCATTTGGAGAGTACTGTAAATATTTTATATAGTTAAAGAAAAGTAGAGAAAATCAGACCATGTATACCTTTCCATAGTAAAATATTCCATATTTATATAATCAATATATATTATTTGAGTATAAATCATAGATACGACAAACACAATATATTTGATAAGTTTAAATAGATCACTGTGTTTAATACAAAAAACATATTATTTGTATATAAATATAGATATGATAAATACGATGTATTTAAGTTTTTAACAGTTTTAGATGTATTTCCTCATTTGGAAGGGTACTATACACATTTTAAATAGCTAGAGAAAGGTGGACAAAGTCAGACTTTGCATGTGTGTGTATATATATATCAAAATATTACATATTTATATAACAAATATATATTATTTATGTTTTTTGTTGTTCTTTTTAGGTATACATGACAGTAGAGTGTATTTTTTTTAATATTCTATACATTTACCGGCAAATGAAATAATTTCCTTCTTCTTTAAAATTGAGTAATATTCCCTTGTGTATGTATAAAACACTTATCCATTCATCTGGTGAAGGGCACCTAGGTTGGTTCCACAGCTTGTGATTGTGAATTGAGCTGCTATAAACATTGACGTGCCTTCATCACTATAATATGCTCATTTTTAGCCCTTTGGGTATAAATTGAGGAGTGGGATAACTGGTTCAAACAGTGGTTCCATTCCAAGTTTCCTAAGGAATCTCCATACTGCTTTTCATAGTGGTTGGTTGCACCAGTATATAATATCTGTAAAAGTGTATGTCATAAATACAATATATTTATGTTATAGAAATATTCTTTTTTATCATACATATAAAAAGTCTGCCTCTGGTTGTTTTCTTTTTGATGTTTGCTAACAGCTTTACCACCCTCCCACTCTGTTGCTCCACACCCAGATCTGGAAGAGCTTCTGAGAAACCTCCTTCCGTTCATGTAACATCAAACCAAACTGCGGGCAGAAGTCTGCCACACATGCCCACCTGCGCTGCTCCACTGACTGCAGGAAGCTACTGAGCACTTGAAATGCAGTGAGACGCAAGGTGCATGTGAACTCAGTGTTTTGAAGATAGTATGAAAGAATATAGAATACCCCATTCATCATTTTTTAGTTGGTTGTATGTCAGAATTATATTTCTTATAAAGTATTATTAGAATTTATTTCACCTATTTTTAACACTTCTTAATATGGGTAAATATTTTGCCAGATGCCATAACACACTCCTGTAATCTCAGAAGTTCAAGAGGCTAAGACGGGAGGATCACAAGTTCAAGCCAGCCTGGCAACTTCATGAGGCCCTATGCAACTTAGTGAGAGCCTGTCTCAAAATAAAAAATAAAAATAAAGCTGGGGATGTGGCTCCATGGTAAAGTATCCCTCAGTTCAATCCCCAGTATGAAAAAAAGATTTTTTTAATTACTTATATGGCTCATATTTTTCATTCATCTTCTATTTCTATTAAGTAGAACTAATAAATACCAGTGTATTAATAATGGCTAAAGTTTAGCTATTGTTTTTTTTATTCCTTCTTTTGACTTCTGTATTATTTTCTAGCTTGTAGACCCTCTTGGAATTGTTGTCATTAGAAATCAGGGGGCCATTTGGGGGCACAGAGAGGAGACTAGGTTACCCCCTCAAAAAATCCAGAAAATGAAAATATTTTCCAATCAGCCATAATTCTGAAACTGACTTCTGCCTCCTACAAGTTGCTTAAACTAAATTTGACCTGACCCTGCCAATGTACCTTGAATCACTACTGAACAAACTACAACTTAACTTAGCAGGTTTTTTCTCTCAGAATCAGCAAGCAAACCCAGGGCCTTGCACAAGCTAGGCAAGCATTCTACAAATGAACCACACCACAAACCCTTTTTATTTTGATTCAGAGTCTCCCTAAGTTGTACAGGCTGGCCTCGAACTTCAGATCCTCCTATTTAGCCTCCCAAGTATCTGGGATTACAGTCCTGTGCCAACTCACTGGGCAGAATACACTTTTGTAATAAATAGCTGAGTCTCAACCAATCCCAGCACTCAAGCTTCAGTTAATCACAGGCTACAGCTGATCAGATCACATCCAAATCAGGCAAACATAAGCTGTAACCAACCAAGCTCTTCCTATACCTCATGTCTATTTTCTGTCCATAAGTGCTTTCTGCCCAAGTTAAAGACTGAGTTCTCTGAAACTCTGCTGGTTCACAGGACTGACTGGCAAACTGTTCTTTGCTCAATTCACCTCCGTTAAATTTAATTTCTCTTAAGTTTGAATGCACTGGGTTTAGCCACTAAGCAAGGCAGGCACCTTTAAAGGCAAACTCCTATATTAACACATTTTCAAAGTTATGCTTTTATTTTGTTCCTAAAACTGGAGACACTCAGGAGAAACCAGCAAGGTCACTCTGACTCATTCCTTTAGTCAACCTCAAGTAAACCTGGATCACTGTAATATTGAACTGAGCATGCTCAGAAGCGTTTGTGTCCACCATCTTCCCTTTTTGAACGTGTGCTCCATGACCTTGAGCTGAGCATGCAACAGAAGTGCGCCCAGCATCTTTCCTTTTGAACTATGATCTTAAAGTGAGCATGCTCTGAAATGTGCCTGCCCCTACATGTGCTCTCCTATACGAATATGTACAGGTTCCCAGAATAAAATCCCCGTTTTTCCTTTGTTTGGCGAGAGCATTGCTTTGCCAGTAATTCCAGTGCTCCTGCGGGTAATAAATCTTCTTTATTCCTTTATCGTCTGCTCAGGCTCATCAGTTTCACCAAGAGGGGTTCAGGAAAAGCAGGCTCTCTACAGGCTTTGGAGGAAATGGCTCTAACAGTGATTCTGGAGTTTGTAAATGCATTGATGTGGCCTGGTCCACAAGCTCTGGCTCCATAGAATAGATGTGCTGCTGTCACATGAAAACCAAGGTGTGGCTGACTCTCACTTTCCTGAGTGCATCTCTGGGGTGCTCATTTGTGTTTGACCCAATCCATGATCTTCTCTATACAAGCCCTCAGTGTTCCAGATCCTAGTCCACAAGCTGGGAGGACCAAGCTCAAGATGGCTGTGAAGCTCAAGATGGCTGTGCAGGCACGGATCAGCCTGCTTTGTAGGGTAATGTTTTGGAACAAATTGTACAGACTTAATCATGCAAAAATGTTACTGTATTGAAGAGGTCAGAATGCACAGCGTGCTTGGCTGATTCAGCAACTGCATATTATTACCACTGACTCTGATGGGCAGAAAACAACCTCCTCTTATATTTATGCATTCAGCTCCTACCAGAGAATGGACAGAGCAGGAGGAAATGATCAATTGAATTGAATGGGATCATCATATAAATAATGCAGAGGTCTTACCACTTTTCAGAAAAATTCACTGTTTTCAAGGATTTTAGTGATTTCTTTTCTTTACACAATGTTTTGACATTTAAATCTGAGTAACTTCAATTCTTTGAAACTTTACCAGGTAAGAAAAATACTATTAACCCTCAGAAAGCAAGTGTGTACAAATTAGCAAATCAGTGAATTTGCATTTTGCTCAAGATCTACAAAAAAGGGAAAACTTTCACTTCTAAGAAATGAAAAAGTTACTTAAAACATACAAAAAAACCCTCATATTTGCCAGACACAGTGGTGCACACCTATAATCCCGGTGGCTCAGGAGACTGAGGCAGGAGGATTGTGAATTCATATGCCAGCTTCAGCAGTTAGTGAGGCCCTAAGTAACCCAACAAGACCCTGTATCTAAATAAAATATTTTAAAAAGGGTTTAGGATGTGGCTCAGTGGTTAAGGGCCCCAGGTTTCAATCCCTGATACAAAAACAAAACAAAACAAAAACAGATCTCTCTATTTGACCTCACTCTTCTAACTCTACAAATTGAAGCCACTGTTATCTACTACAATGTGAACACCAAATTTTAATTTTTTAAACTGCTATAATGAAGAGTAATTCACACACTACACAATTGATCCTTTTAAAGTGCACAATACAATGGCTTTTGGTATATTCACAGAACTGTGCATCCATCCCCATAATCAACTTTAGAATACTTTTAATACCCTCAAAAAACCCCACAAAAACCCAGCACCCCTTGGCCATCAACCCCAATCACAGCATCCCCTCCTCCCCTCTAAGCCCTAGGCAACCACTAAGCTACTTCCTTTGTGGGGTCATCTATTCCAGACATTTTATATAAATGGAATTATACAGCATGTGGTTCTTTGTGCTTTCTTTCATGCAGCATAATGTCAAGGTTCATACATGTTACAACATGTGTCATTACTCCCTTTTATTGCAGAACAGCATTCAATTACATTGATAGGACACGTTTTACTTATCCATTTATCAGTTGGTGGACATTTGTTTCTACTTTGGGGTTATTATAAGGCCCACATAATGTTATTATGAATATTTGTGTACCTAAGGGTTTTCTCTGATGTGGAAGCTAGTCAAAAATGAGGGGAAAGAAAAAAGAAAAGAGGCAGTGGTGGGATTCCATCAAATAGGAGAAAGATCAGTGGAATAGAGGAAGGGGGAGGGAGGAGGGACATGATAAGAACAGTGGAATGAATCTGTTCATCACCTTCATATGTGCATATATGAATACACCACAGCAAATCTCATCAGCATGTACATCCACAAGGCACTAATTGAAATACAAAGAAAACTAAAAGTAAATAGCAGAAAGATCAGTGGAGTAGAGGGAAGGGAAGGGGGAAGGGAGGACAGGAAAAGGACAAGTACTGGGGACTGAATTAAAGAAAATTATATTCTATGCTTTTGTAATTCATTTTGTCAAAATGAATTGTAATGTTATGGATAGCTAAAGAGAACTAATAAAAAAAGAAAAGAAAAAGAATACATGTAGAAGGACGTCCACTGAAGCATTGTTGGCAAGAGTAAAAACTATATTCAAACTAAAGTCCATCACTGGGGAAAGAGTTAAATAAAATAATTAGAGGACCTCTGTAGTATGGAACAGTATGCTTAAGCAAATCAATTGGACAAAGAAAAAAAATCCTGCAAAGTCCAGTTAGAGATTTTTCTGAATTATGTTAATTTCTTCACTCTCTCTCTCTGCATCACATTCATAACTGAGTTGACCAGTATACTCCAAGATACTCCAATGAGTTCTCACCATGATTTAGGAAGCCAGTAGAAATTTATCAGGTTATCCACAGGTTACCAACAATGATGACCATCATCAATTTGACATTTATCCAGTGCTTATTATCAGCCAGGCACCTATTATCATGCAAACACTTGATATGTTATCTCATTTTGAATCTGTGTAACCACCTGAGAAGTAGGTATTTTTATACCAACTTTATGGCATGAGTTCAGGGAGTGTGGGAGACAGACCATAAGATAAACTTGAATAATTCTATCTCCCAGCATTCACACCTTTGTGTAATCCTTTCCCCTGAGTTCAAATGGGATCTGTCAGCTACCTCTAATGGAATATGGAAGTGGGATGAGATGTCACCCCTATTTCTCCTAACATAAGATGCGTCCGTTTCAGCAGACTAGAGCCAGAAACTCTCCTGGAAGGGCTGCTGAGGTAAGCAGCCATTCTGCAAAAGCTCAGGTAGCAAGAAACCATGGGAAGGCACCAGCCTGAGGCAGCCGACGATCAACAAAAAGTTGGGGGACTTCAGACACGCATTGGGTAACACGGTCTCAAGCACATGATTGTTTCCACCAACAATCCCAAGGCATTTGGAATTAGTCTCTTCCCTGGTAATGCTTTCAAATGAAAACCAGTCTTGTCCAAAACCTTGATTGCAGCCTTCTGAGACTCTGAACAGAGGATCCAATTAAACCAGGCTTGGACTCATGACCATGTAAATAGTGAGATAACCAACATGCATGGTTAAGCCACTAAGCGTGTGCTAATTTGCTATGCGGCAATGGAAAAAATGCAAGGATATTAAGTATCTAACCCAAGATCCCACATAATTTGTGGAACTGGATATCCAGCCCAAGTCTCTTAACCCCAAAGCCCATGTTCATCAAGGCCATGACCTGCCCTCCTGCTCCCATATGGGACTTTTAAGATTGCTTAAGGTCCCAGCCTGCAGCTGAGTTTCCCCAAACCATTCCTCCCAAAGGATCTTCCCTGACCTGGGTCACCAAGCAGATCACATAATTTTTCATATATACTGAGCAGCCTGATAGGCAATGAAAATGTGGATTCTTCTTGGGCCCTGTTCTCCCATTACCCCATTAATCAGAATGGACAATCATCTCATCTGGAGCTCCTAGAACTGTTGAGAATATCAATTTAAAAGAAATAATTTATGGCATTTATATATGGTGCTATGCACTTCTATTGTTCTCTTGTGAAGGCACTTGTAAATGACACGGATCAATTTATAACACTAAAGGCAGAATGTAGCTAAGAGATGGATGAAAAGCTCTCTCCTATATAACAGAGAAGTAAAACTGTAGTAAAGCTCACCCACCCAACAGAACATTGGATAACCAGAATCTTAAAACCTCTTCTTTTGCAATAAGAAAGTAGTCATGAAAATATTTTTATTTCAATATATTCTCCTATAAAGGTAGACTGAAAAATCAGTAAGTAGGAATGCAAAAAGAAAAGGAAAATAAACATATATGCTATATTTTATCAACTCTCATCACAGTTCGAAGCAGTTAAGGAAGCAAATGTTAAAAATAATGATATTAAACAAGCACCTATTTTATGGCTTGTTTATATATTCACTGGTTAATTCCACTCCCATATGTCATGTATCTACCAAGTTTAGAAGCTTACTATGAACTTGGGAGGAATATAAAAGAAATAGAGAGGCTGGGCTTGGTGGCACACATCTGTTATCTCAGCAGCTCAGGAGGCTGAGGCAGGAGGATCTCGAATTCAAAGCCAGCCTCAGCAAAAGCAAGGTGCTAAGCAGCTCAGTGGGACCCTGTCTCTAAATAAAATACAAAATAGGGCTGGAATGTGGCTCAGTGGTTGAGTGCTCCTAAGTTCAAAACTCGGTATCACCCCCTGCCCCGCACCTGGCCAAAAAAAAAAAGAAAGAAATAGAGATATGATCTCTTGGGGCTAATTCAAACCCAGAGAGCCAGTGAAACAGCTATCCACACTACACATATGTTTTATCAGTACACATGTGCATAGAAAAACACCATGGGAGGGTGGGCATCACAATGTGAGCCATAATTACAGTGTAATCATGTGGCTACTTCTGGGTGTAAGATTATGTATAATTCAAAAAAATTATTCGTATTTCTTATATTTAAATGGTCTCCAAATAAAAATAATCATGAACTAGTATTAAGATTTGGGGACTCAGATGATACCCCAAGTATGGTGCTTTGTCCTAATGGGAACTTTATTGAAGGAGGCTGAAAAGGCCGCAGAAATTAAGTTCTCACCAACCTTCCCCTGCCCTCCTTTCTCACAACATCCCTCATTTTTCCCCCAAAGCAGGTCATAACCAGAGAATTCCTCTTCCCCAAGGGGGTGGGTATCATGGAAACTAGAACTCTGCTTCCCCAAACAAGCTATAAAGCCTAGAGGCACTACTTTCCCTGAAAGCCTGCCACAAGACCCTCATTCTATAGAAAGGTGCTGTCCCATGCCCCACGGAGAAAGGATGGTACCTGGAGAGGACAAGATCAATCTAAACAAACTGGCCTTTCTGAGTCACCCAGTGTGTTGTCATTAGATGGGACTCTTTTGTCTGATCACTTGTCTACACAGCTGTCCACTCTTCATCAAATGTGAGCATAAAAATACAGTTTTCCTTGAATCTTTGGGTCTTTATTTCTGAAAGCTTCCTGTGTCACATAAAACTTGGTAAAAATAAATGTTACTTTTTTTCCTTGCTAACCTGTCTTTTGTTACAGAAATGTTGGCTCTGGCCTTGGCCCCTTCAGGAGCTCCTAAACCATTAGGTCAAGCAGAATATTTATAGTTCACATTCTATGTATCTAGATAGATACATAGATACATAGATACATAGATATATGATCTTAAGCTTGAGCAACATCTGCAGTAGCACCCCTTAGTTATTTTCCCGTTAGTGGACATTTATTTTATTTTTGTTTTTGCTTTGACTAAAACTTTTAAATTTTATAGCAGTGCATGTCCTGAAAAATCTGGTTGTAACGGAGCACCTTTAATGGGTTTGCATGAGATAAGCCCCAGGGATGCTGAAGGGAATAGTACAGGGGATTGGGAGTTGTGGGAAACGTCTGGCAATATACAGCTGCTCAGCCACAGACTTAGGGAACACACTGTACCCCCATTAGGTACTGAGAAAAAGTTGTAATATAACGAGTAAAAAAGCACAAATGTAAACATTTTGCACTGTGAAAGCCCGCTTCTTTCTCAGCTGCCCATATCTGGGGTACCTCAAGGAGAGAAATGGAAGGGGCCTTTGACCTATCTTCCTGAGTGTGCAGGACTCCACTCTGCCCCACACTGTCACAGCCTATGCACGGATGCTCCATCCCAGACCATCTGGGCAGAAGGGCTGGCTAAGGTCACAGAGAAGGGCTTCTTCATTGCAGGCATAGGTGGATGAGAATGGCAGTTTATATGTTGACTTTGATATGCTGAGTTTTCTTTTCTTCAAAGTCAATCTTTCACTGCATAGAGAAGTTGGGAGGGCTACATTTGTCAGCCAGTTTCACAGCTGCATGCTCCCATGGGATACTGAAGACAGCCAGGGACATGGCCAAGGACATCATGCTGGGGTACTCTACAGGTTGGGAAATGATGCAATAATGGAGTGAAGGAATGCACATGTGGTCAGTGAAAAACCTTTCATCTGGGTGATATCAATCGCCTCCTATTGGTTTTATCCTTTCTACTTTTGCCTTCTTCAGTATATTCTCCACCCAAGAGCCAGAATGATTTAAAAAAAAAAAATCAGGTTCTAAAATTCGATCATGGTGATGGTTGTACAATATACTAAAAAATCACTGAGTAGCATACTCAGTGATGGGTGAATTTATGGCATGTAAATTCTCTTTCAATAAAGCTGCTAAAAAGTGAAATTGCCATTCTCATATCTAAAACTGTCCACTGGTTCCTCCCATTTCACTTAGAATTCATCAGACTACTTACTGTGACCTGCAGAATCCTGCCTTTCCCGTGGACTCTGTCTACCTCTCCAACCTCATCTCTCGCCAGGCTACCACTTACCTCCACTCTCTGCTGAATATGCCTACCTTGATCCTGCCTTAAGGTTTGGCACTTGCTCTTAGCTCTGCCCCAGACAATTTTCTCCATAATATTCTGAGAGATGATTCTTATCATTCAGATCTCAGCCTCCCAAACTGAGATAAATAAATATTTTCTTCATCATTAGCCTGACTTAGACGTTTTGTCCTATTAAGGAAAAAGATTAAACTATTGTCATCCCACTTTAATTCATACAACTTCATCAATAAATTACTATCATATTTCATACACACACACACTTCTATTTGAAATTATCTTTCTACCTTTTTACCCTCACTCACATATAAGCTGAGGCTAGAGAATCTTGTTTATCTCTGGAGAATAGTACCCCAGATGCTGCAGGTAGTAACAAAATGTTAAATGTTGCCTGTCTGGTTCCTGTGTAGTTCCCTAAAACTCATCAGGAAAAGATACCAACATTTACCTTAGTGTAGCTTTACAATAAAAACAAAACAGTTTAAAAAATGGTTTTGGATTTCCTTTATGACACAGCAAAATTAATAACCTTCTATCTGTGAACTGCCAGTTTCCAAAATTAGAAATTGAAATGATGTTAATATTCCACTGTACAGATTATATTACAGTGCCACTAAACTTTCAATCATGTCCACTTTGGGTGGTTAGGTGAGGAGTGACGACTTGTCTTCCAGTTCTGAATTACTAAATGGCATTTACAGACTTAAAAAAAGACCAGGGTCATAAAATATGTTTCCTCATTCTTTTCTTTTCTATTAAGAACTCTTAGAAAAGTAAGGTAGTATTTGTAAGTATACAGTCAATCACAGAAATTTTTCTTTTAATAATTACACTGTTAATTATAATTTTCAGAATGATACAGCTTAATGATAGTCACACACGCAGAACTAGTCGTAACATCAGACATGTACAGACCACTGTCGCCTCCCAGGGCCTCTTCATGCATTAGCTCATTTCACCTTTGCAACAGTCTATGGAAAAGGCAGAACAGGTACTTTTTTTCAGACTTTCTTGAGGAGGAAGCAGAAGTTCAGAGTTAGAGCCATTTGCCCAAGGTCCTACTGCCAGTAAAGAGGAATTCTAGCCAAGTGTTTTTCTGACAAATCACTTGCACTTTCTTTTTAATGCCTTATTTGGGAAACCACAGCAGTTCTTACAGATTAAGCAATCACACATGACAGCAACCTCAAGCGTGGGGACTAGCAGTAAGAATTTGTATTCAATCAGAAACTGCTTAACCTCACTTTAACAATCTATATATTCCTGAAAAGTCATCACTTTGGTCTTTAGTAAGGCCAAATTATACACCTACTCAATTTAACATGTGTTCATTGTTAACTATATTGACTTGCAGAAACATCACTAGAGCTCAATCTTTGATGTTTGTAAGGTTTGTGCTCTGTTTATAAACAGCCTTAGAAGCCACAGGTTCAACTTTTAAAGCTTTTCAGAAGGAATCAGTATTTTAATAAGTAAGAGCTTATGTCAAGAAGTATCTTTACATTAGCATTTAAGAAATCCTTGCTTCTTCCAAAGGAAGAATTTAAAGAGAACTATCAGTAGGAAGGTTAAGATTTACTCTCCATGTGCACACTGGCATTATTAGTTCACCCTTTTCTAGCTGACAGAATGCCTAATGTTGATTTGTCCCCCTTCTTATAATGCACCACTTTTTCAGAAATCTTTGATAAATCTATGAAAAGAATTTCCTTCCTGATAAATCTATGAAAAGAATTCTCTTCTCACCAACACCCACATAGCTTCCCCCAAAGCAATTTCAAAAATTAGATTCTTGCATAAGTAGCTAAGCATTTAATCTTTAGAAACACCTCTTAGGCTGCTATTCCAGCTAACAAGATTAACAAGTTTTGATGTGAATACTTCAGTGGCAACCTGTAACAAGTTGTCCTTTGAGAGAGTTCTGTTGATTACTATGTATGAGAAAAATCTTCAACAGGGTTATTCAGTATTCATATTTTATTTACTATTCTTAACAACTATCACTGGAAAAAAACAAGCAATAACCTAAACTTTTTTGCATATGCTTCTTTCCCAGTTACTATCCCAGCACACCTCTACCTCCACCTCCTCCCCCTAAAAGTCAACTACTTTATTTTCCGTGAATGAACATGTTTCAGCTGCTTACCATTTATAATACCCTGTTTATTCTTGACCTGTTAAACTGCACAGCTGCTACAGGTCATTAGTTCAATAACTGATTTTCATAACCTGAATCTGAAGGGCTCTTAGATTTCAAATTGCCCTTTGAATCAAAGATGTAATGATGCTCTGTAGTTCTTAAGCTAAATAAACATTAGATACTAATTGTTTTAAAAAGTTTGAAATTATGTCTGACAAAAACAACTCGGTACTTCACCAGAGTGACTTAGTCTGAACTAAGACATCTCCTGGCTCAGATTTGTGTGCCACATACATAGATAGATATAGATCCACAGAGATAAACAAATCTCTTCAAAAAAGCCATGAGAGAAGATGCACTAAAATTCCCATACTCTATGATCATAAAGTATCAATCACACATAGCACATATGATTTCAACAAGCTGAAAAGGACAATATTCTCCCAGAATGGTTTGATTAAGCATATTGGCTCACAAACTTTGGTTTGGGCACCATCTAATGGCAGGAAATGTTTTGTTTCCAAGGGGCTTGCTAATTCTTGTATTTTAGCTTACACAGACTTGGAAAACATCTGATTTTCTTGAAGTTAAATGTTCAGTTCACTTAAAAAGAGTAAGCCCTTTAATGCTTACTTTAGAATAAAAAGCTGTCTTTTACAGTGGGTAGATATATCAATAAACAAATACTCTAAAATATTCTAGTCTACACTTAAATATTTAAATTTAGCCTCATAATTAAGAACTTACTTTAACTGAATCATTTTGTTAGTTATAAGCTCTCAAATTATTCATATATATATATATATATATATATATATATATATATCCTTACAATAACCTCAGAATTAAGTGAAGTAACATATATAAGTAGTTATTAAAACCAACTCTGACTGCATAGTGATATACACACCTTTAATACCATACACACTTGATTTTTTAATAAGTCCTTGGCTGAACCCAAAATTTGTTTTGTGATTCAACAAAGAGGTAAAATAATATAGAACAGATGACCAATGTTTTAAGAAAAGATATTTATTATTTATACCACTGAAATAGTCCCATAAGAACAATATACACCATGTTTATTTAAAAGGATCAATTCCTTCCAAATACAAGAACTGTATTAAAGCAATACTGTCAACACGAAACAGTGGTCACATTACATATCTGCAGGCTTAAGCATTGCAAATGATATATTTTTTAATCTTATGGCTAGATATTTTCACTGAAACACAGTGTTAGCACTTAGACAAGATAGAGCTGGAACAGAACAAAAACATTTTGTTCATGCTTTTTAGAGCTAATTGGTGGGTAATATATCCCATTTTAAAGTTTATTGCCTTAAACTGCTTTTATGACAATGGTTCAGGCACAAGTGCTCCTACTTAGCCACAAAAAGAAACACTCTTGCCCCTTAATTTTATTATTCAGTCTTACGTTTTCTATTTCTCATACAAGGACATGTCTGTATCACAACTGATGTTCTCCAGTTTTTACTTAAAGAACACTGACACACACAGGCCAAAGTGAGACAGCTCAGAATTTAGAGCTGTAACTAGTGAAATACAGGAGAAAAAATTTGTGACAAAAGAATAAAAATTCCTGGTAATTTTAATCATAACAAACTAGGTTCTATTTTTTTTTGGTCATTAAGGGAAAAGCCCTAGTTTCAAGATGGGTCTGGCCTTAGATTTAGGCAATCGATAACACAATGAAGTTAAAACACAAGACATAACCTGTTCCCCAAGTCACAAAATGACACTGTTGAGTAAGTTTTTCTTCACTTGTCTTTGTCTTCCTTTTTTTCCTTTTTTTTTGGTGGAAAACATCTCAGTAATCAATGCTGGAGAAAATATTTTTCAAGAGTAACAGCATATTCATATGAGGGGAGAATTTTTTTAGCCTATTGCTATGATCTTCAAAAAATATAAAATTAAACTTACAAAAAACTGGAAGACCAAAGGATAAGCAGTCTGGTATTTGCTTCAGTGTCCAGCACTATCATAATGATTTCTAGCATAAAAGCAAAAAGTTCATGGATCTCAAGTATCTTCAATAACTGCCAGTATAACTTGTAACTACTGTCCTTGCTTCTTGGAGAGATACCTGTAAGAAATAAACATTTCAAAGCTAAATTCATGGAAATAATCTAACTCTCCTCCCAAAAGAGGTTTGACTTAATGACAAAGCCTTTCAAAGTATTACCTGTAAATATTCAATAACAACTGTTAATTATCTATGGGCCAAGCATTGCTGAAAGCACATATATTAATGTTAGACCTCATGAGAGCTTCATGAGGAGTTTCTGATAGAATCTATTCCCCTTTCAAAGGCACACAGAAGATAAGCAACTTGTCCAAATTCACACAGCTAGAAAGTGCCAGATTCAAAACAAGGTATTGTTTTGATAGGTGCATTCAGGAGCTATCAATCCATGTTGCCTGCTTTCCATCATGAAAGCCAATATTAACTAGTACTGTAATTTCTAAATCAAAGTCCATTTTAAGATCTTGTTTTTCTTGTGTCAAGAGAGTAGGCCAAAATGCTACAGGACTCTGATCAAAAGTTTGTAAAAAAGCCAGGTGAAGTGGCACATGCATGTAATCCCAGCAGCTCAGGAGACTGAGGAAGGAGAATCTTGAGTTCTGAGCCAGCCTCAGCAAAAGCAAGGTTGTAAGCAACTCAGTGAGAACCTGTCTCTGAATAAAATACAAAATAGGGCAGGGGACGTGGCTCAGGATTAAGTGCCCCTGAGTTCAATTCCCAGTATCCTGCCCCCGCCCCACAAAAAAAGAATTTGTAAAAGATGCAAAGATGTTAATTTACTAAGAAAACAACTTTTTCTTATATTATTTAATAGGAATCTACCAGTAATTGAAATTTTTATATCACTATTTCTCACATTTATGACCTACTATAGTGAACAGGAAGGGAGGTGTTGGGGGGAGAGGGTCTTAAGATCCAGAAACCTGAGGAGTTTGGATGCCCATGCTCACTTTGTGCAGTGTGCTGATCTCCGTGACTCAGCTACAACACCTACAATCTGAAGATGGGGATAAAAATGCCTGCTTAATCTTCCTGATAGGATCATGAGACTCCAATAGGATGCTGTGTCAAAGTGATTTGAAAAGACCAAAGTGGAATTTGAAAAGCCAAAGCATAATTACATGAATTGTTTCTTTTGCTTCTCTATTGTTGGAACCATGTCAAATTAAAAAAAAAAAAAATTATTTGTCATACAGAGCAATCCTTTTCATTTCTCCAGAAATTTTTCCCCCGCCTCAAAATCTTGGTATACTCTATATTAATCTTCTATGTAATCTATGTTAAATTTGTGTATATGACTGTGCTTATAAAAAAGACTAGAAGACTACACACCCAGATCATAATAGTAGTTTTCTTTGAAAAGGAAAATCATAAATAATTGTTTTTTCAGTGGGATAAAATTTTCTAATTTTTCTCTATACACTGAAGTTATCTGTAATTTTTAACACATTTCAGGAAAATTCTTAATGAATCTTATCCTTAAATTATTTTACAGTATAAGACCAGGTATTAAATTCCCATGTGATTCATAGGCAAGTAGCCACCCTAACGTCACAAAGATAATTTATAGGCAGCATAATGAACGTGTACCAGTCTTTCAAGTCCTTTCTACTAGAAATGCTAAAAAGCTTATGAGATATGATTTTGTAAGCAAGTTAAAGGTTAAAACTAAAGGGAAAAACACTCATGGGGGGATGTCACTGGACTGGAAAATACTTTTAGAACTCACCCATTTTAAATAAAATTAAGAACTATGTGTATTCTGGCATCACCAATTTTTTCCATTCTTTTGAGTAAAGAGAAAAATGAATATACAATTAACACTTACCTTTCCCAATATTTGTGATTTAGCTCCAAAAAGTCATCTAATTTTGCTATTTCCTTGAGGTACTGAGTTAATTTTAGAAGTTCTTTGTCCTTATCTCGATTTAGGTGTGCTTTCATAAAAGGCCTTATCTATTAGGAAACAAACAAAACTTCAATTGTAATAAGGGGAAAAAACCCTACACCATTCTATCATTTAAATAGTCACTGAGGCTAAAATATCACAAAGGACATCAATATTAAAACCTACTTTTATAATAGCCTAAGTTTGATCAATTGAAAGTCACGTATAATGTTTACAGTTCAACCCAAAAGCTCTTTCACCGATTCCATCTCACACCCCTTCAGCTTGAACCTGACAACACCAGCTTTCTGCACCGCACCTGGACCCAATCCGGAGACGGTTCCTCTACTTTGCAAACTGCACAGCTTATACCTTTTCCCCTTCCATCATTTTAGTTGATTCTTACTAATTTTCATTCACAAAAAAGTTAACCCAAATAAGCCTGATCTAAGTAGAGAATGAGATAAATTTTAACAGTGGTAGTTTTTATTTCAATATTTTTATGAGATTTTTTATATAGCCAAGATATCAACATACATGTATACAACCTGTCACATTTTATAAGCATTTTTCTTCTTCATTAATTCTCTATAAAATCATTTTAAATGCACAAATTTCCCATAAAAATACAGTAATATTTTCTAATATTTAAGGTTGATATATTTTATTATAAAAGTCATTCATTTAAAAAGCATTACTTCAAATTACAGAAGTCAGCAGACAGATATAGGGATCATACCAAGTAAGGAATATTATATACCTTGACTTGGATAAAAGTTTGATGATTTATCTTTTAAAACAATTTGTTAACTATAAATTTTATGTGCTTTTGATCTGATAGTCCCAATAAAGAGTTTTGCTTTTCTTTAATATATTTACTTTATTTATTTTTATGTGGTGCTATCAAACACAGTGTGTCACATGTGAGGGGCAAGCACTCTACCACTGAGCTATAATCCCAGCTTCAAGTTTTGCTTTTCTTAAAGACATCAGTTCAAATTATCTTTATACAACTCAAGATTGCTTCTCAAATTTTTAAATTAATTTTAAATAAAATGATACTGTCTGGGTTTGCTTCAAAATATTAAAGAGATGGAAGTAAGACAGTGTATAGAATAAACAAAATTGTTGAAGAATTTATAAGTTATTTATACTAGATGATTCACAAGTGAGAATTAATCATATATTTCTATGTAGTTTTGTTTATATTTGAATTTTTCTGTTGTGAAATGTCTCTTCAAAGAAAAAAAAAAATCACCCAGGATTTGGGCATGTAGCTCAGTGGTGAGTAGAGCATCTGCTGAGCTCAAACAAGGCCCTTTGGTTCCATCAAGCACAAAAAAAGAAGAAGAAGAAGAAAAAACCCAACCTATACAACACCAAACAAAACTCAGACTCCTAAAGCACACAGGTTAAGGACTGACTAAATCACACTTAGCAAAGTACTTATGTATCCTTAATCTGAAACAGAAAATTTAACTTTGTCACTAGTTATTAATTTTACATAGTAACACTGAAAAAAAAATAGCTAGCATTTAATTATTGCCACTTACTTGAGAAGCAAGAACAATAAGTCCACAGAAGTTCACTACCATATCTATCAAGGATAGGGAAGGTTCTAAATATTTGCTATATCATTTTCTGCTGAATCTAGAAAAATGCCTGAAGGGGACAGAAAGAATATCTTCCCAGATGTCCTGCTAGCATCAGAACAGCCTGGTGTCAGGGTCAGCTATAGCTGTCAGGGGGCTCCCCTGCCACCTCGAGGGAACCAGAGAAAGCTGTCAAAGTGACTGCCCTGATGCTAGCTCTGAGGGAGATCCAGATGATGCTCTCTGCGTCAGCCCTGGGGCCAAGAGTAAACAGAGGCATGCTGTGACAACACGGTAAAATGACTTTCTTTACAATCCTGAGAAGACAGGAACTTAACTCCTCAAGAATGTAAAGGCAAGCAGACCTCGACAGTCAAGGGTCAAATGGTTTCTCTCAAACCACTAATACGCAATGTACCAACAAAGGAATTCCAAGTTTAAACAGCAGGAAGGAATTTAGAAATGAAAGTCAAAATACAGGGTACTACAGTGGCTAGTAAATAAAATTTTTAACCCAAGGCCTTGCTATTTTTCCCCTCCAAACATTTGGTCTTAACCACCATTAAACAACAACAATAAAAACTAAATATTCAAATAATTCTATTTCAGTCAAGTTAAAATAAAGGCCAAAAAAAAAAAAAAAAAACCAACTAGCAGTCACCTAACTGATTACTTGTTCTAGCATAATCATTGCACACTGTACCATTTTTCAAAATTAATCTGAGTGCTCACTAGTAGGACAGGCAACACACATGCTCATTATCTTGTTGTCTCCTATCAAAGGAAGGTTTTAAGAAACTTAAGATTATTTATATTTTGTTTTTGTTTGCCTCAGTCTCTTGAGCCACTGGGATTACAGGCATACACCACCGTACCCAATATTTCCTGATTTATTTTATTTTTTTATATACTGAGGATTTTACCACTGAGCTATCCCCTTTGTCTTCTATATTTTTTAGTGTCAGACAGGGTCTCACTAAGTTACTGATGTTGGACACAAACTTGCGATCCCCCGCCTCAGCCTCCAGAGATTGGGATTACAGGTATGTACCACTGAGCCCAGTCCTGAATTAGAATTTTTGAGGGTGAAGACACATATAATTTTAGGATTTCTTTTTTTTTTTAAATTTTTTATTGTGGGTTGTTCAAAACATTACAAATTTCTTGACATATCATATTCCACACTTTGATTCAAGTGGGTTATGAACTCCCACCTTCACCCCATACACAGATTGCAGAATCACATCAGTTACACATCCATTGATTTACAAATTGTTGTGCTCCGCTACCTTTCCCATCCTCCACCCTCCCCCCTCCCCACCTCTCCCCTCCCCTCCCCTCCTCTCTCTCTACCTCCTCCACTGTATAACCTTTAGTGAATCCGAGTTACCCAATTTTTCAAAAACCCTGCTATAAAATAACATGAAGAATTAGAAATGAATATCATCATCTCTCCCTCCAACAGAGTGATGAGTAGGGTCCAAATGTTGGTTGGGAAAATAACGTTTCTTCCAAACACACATGAAATGATCATATTTCTTTGTTTAAAGGCTAAATGTCTCCTCAAAAATTCTGTAAACATCATGAACTCACCTCAACATGTAAAAGCTGTTTGTTTCATAGAAAATTAGCCATCAAATATCTTTTCTGTACCCTCTACCTGGGAAGTGATTCTCCCCTAGCTTCAAACAGAAATCACTTTCCTTAGAGTAATATAACCACTCTCCTTCCAAATCAACAACTTTATATTTGTGGCAATTTAGGACTTAGATTAGCATTCTGTACCTTAAACTATACTTACAATACACTAAAGACCTAATCAAGAGTCTATAAGAAAGGCTTCAAAAATGTACTTTCTGCAAGTTTTTATTTTGTGACTTTTAAAACTATCAAGAATCCAACTGGCAGAAAAAGGATAGAATTGAAAATAATAACTTAGTGCTTAGATTTCTACTTCAAAATGGAATCTCCATTTGCACACTACAGAGATAGCTTTTCCACTTTCATATTGAGCCAACACATAAGCAACCATGGACACCAGAAATGTTTTACTTTCAAATTTCTCTCTTATGAATTTTATACTGCTGCCAGAATTAAAATGTCACTATGCATCTATACCAGATTTCATGTGACTGAAGATTATCACTGACCCAGTAACCAAGTCACTTAGATGCCAGCCCAAATTCTGTCTAACCAGTTACATATAAGATATTGGGCAAACTGTGCACTTTCTCAGACTCACACTATTTCTAAAAATAAGAAAGTAAGTGACTGTGGTTCTGTCTAGCTCTGACATCTAAAATTCTAAGTTCTGTACTTAACATATGTATTCCAAAAACCTTCTTAGTTTTAGTTTAAAAGGAGATAAAACAAATGACATCTCTAGTGCTAGCTATTCAGCACATCAGAAATTTCACTCTATGATATAGTGTGCTGCTCCTAAGGCCACGAACCTGTATAGCATGTCACTATACTGTCATTGTGGGCAACTGTAACAAAGTGGTAAGCACTTGGGTAACTAAACATAAAGTACAATAAACGCACCAGACAACAGGATTTTTTTCAGCTCCATCCCAATCTTAGGGGATCACCCGCATACACCTGGTGCATCATTGACTCAAACAGCATTAATATGTGCATGACTGCACTCCTTAAAATTTATGAAATTCAACAGTGCTTAAAATTTTGCCACATAGTCAAGATTACATGAGTATCCAGCAAGTATAGTTATGTCTTACCTTTAGTCCATTTTGTGGATTCATTAGAAAATTTCTTCCTATGTCATCAAACATAATGGTGTTCTTTTTGCTGTAAAACTCGGAAAACTTTCCCCATATAACACCAAGAGGCTTTACCTTAGAATAAAATTTTAGATTTAACTCAAATTTTATCAACACTCCTTCTTCTTCTTTTTAAAGTAGAGCTATTGCAAATGCCCCACAGAAAAAGGTTAGAGTTCCTTTCATCCTATCAGATGGCTTACTCTGTAAGCTGATGAAAGGCCACACTTCAAACACAATGCTATCTAACAAGTTCAAATTTCTTAAAAGTTCATTCTCGTCTCACTGAATGAAACACATTTTAAGAGTTTATGAAATTTTAATATAAAGATTGTGGGTAAAAGGAGAGGTTATTTCATTTTTAAAGGATAGAAAATAATTCTTTAGATGTCTAAGCATTCACATGACTTCCTGAGCTAACACAAGCCCTCCCAGAGCTTGAGAGTTGTGTGGGGTCTATTGTCAAAACTAGAGACACTTTATTGAAGGAAAATGTACCTGGCTCTTTTAATATTTTATTGCAAAACAAAACTTGGTTTTGCTTTAATTCAATGACACAGGTGCACAATTACTAGTGCACTTGATTGCTTAATTTCAAAAGAGCCATAATTTGTATTTCTCACTCTTAATTCAGATTTCTTAAATCATGACTTCAAAAGGACAATTCATTATATAGTCGTATCTCTTGGTACTTGCATAAGATCACACAAGAAATAACGATGCTGCCTGTGAGGAGAATGGCTAAGGGGTCCAGGTGGGAAGAATTCATTATGTACTTTAGTTTTGTTTTTCAATCATGTGAATGTATTACCTACTCAGAAAAAATTTTAAAGACATAATATTACTTTTTGCTAAAGTCAGTAATTTATAGGTATTGTAATATTAGATTAAATGATGACAAAAGTTGTCACTTAAAAATGTTTTCTTTTTATTCACCTGAAATTTTTTCACTCTATGTTTACTACTGAAATAAAACTACTAAAAACTTGAAGACAAACATATAGGAACTAACACAATAGGCCAGATTCTTGATTTACTTTAGCTAACAAAAGTGTCAAGAAATGGGACAAGAAGGATGAATTTTTCTATGACACCTAGGGTTAGAAATTCCACATCGTCTTTCCCTATATAACACCAAGAGGCTGTCATTTGACTATGAGCCCACAAAACTAATAGGGATTGGGGAGAATTTAGGACACCAGGAAAGCTTAGGTGAGATGGTATTAAAATGGTTCCACTGGAATATTTTTGTTCTCAATTAGAAAAGTGATAATGCTGATCACAAAAAAATTTGAATATAGAGAAAAAGCACAAAGAAAAATTTTAAATCACATATAATCTGGTCAATATTGAGGATAGCAACTAAATATTCTGACCTATTTATCTTCAGGCTTCTATATCAACAGCAGATATAGAACACAGATCCTTTGTTAAAAAACATACAAAAGTTAAGGGCTATTTCCTAGCAGATAACAAACACTGCTCTCTAGAAACTTTTACTTTAATGTATCATAAAATTTTTAAATCATTAAATACCCTACTACACCAGATGATCAGTTGCATGCCATCATATGAATAAAAATATATAACTAATTTCTTATTCCTGCATATTAAGGATTATTTTTATTTAATTTTTCTCCATTATAACACTGCTATATTTAATATTTCCAAACTTCTTTTAAACATTTAGATTTTGGAAATGTATTACGTTACTTTAGTAGTTTTTCTCCTGAGCTGAGTAACTCTTCTACTGAAAAAATCCCCATGCACTTAAACCATTCCATTTATGACTTTTAACAATTTTAAATTTTAATCTCGCCTCAGGTTTTCCTAGTATTCTAAAGTTCTCTACAAATTCCTACCAGCTTGTGTGCTTTCAAAAGATCTGGACTACATCTCATTCATCTCTTTATTCCCAAGGCCTATTACAGGGCTTTGTAGACAGCTGGTACTCACTACTATGTTTACTTAAGTAAACACAGTGAACACCCCTAATCTTTTCAGCCAAATCTTTTTCCTGATGGCACCTGTTGGTATTCTCTAGGGCTACATGTACTTCAACCAAAGTACATGTATGTATCATGATGCACCTGTTATTAGTACTAGATTCATATAAGGCAGGGTGAGTAAATTTTGTTTTGTTTCTAAATCTTCCTTGATGATATTCAGTATTTCTCTCACCTACTTTGCCTGGTAATGCTGCTGACATCATCACAGACAATTATCTTTGACCACAATTCCTTTAGTGACAGTTGTGCTTCAAGATCCTTAGCTGTAGCACTAAAATTAAAATGTTTTAACCTTAAATACATTCTCCTATGTTGAAATTCAACTGCCATTGTCTCATCCACTCAGATGAGTTTCTAAACTCATTCTGTGGCTTCCTCCATCAGTATAAACACAAAAAGTACACTAGAAAATAAACACATCTTTAAATAGAAGTAAAATAAATAAGTTCTTACATCTATTAATCCTCTTCTTGGAGTATGCACCGTTATCATAGCAGCACTGTCCAACATGAAGGTAATCTTGTAATTTGCATTTGTGCTCACGCCCAGCTCCTATAAACACAAATATCTGTTAGGTAAAACATAATAATGAGGAAAATTTCAGGGTTTCTGAATATTCCAGCTGCAATTTCCCATAATGCCAACTTTTACACCACTGGCCAGATCTTGCTAAATGACCAAGTCTCTTACTTTCACTTAGCCAAGTCAACAGACGGTAGTTCAAAGAAAAATAAAAAGATTACTGCTTCACTAACCATTTTAAAGTGCATCACTGCTTTAAGAGCAAAAGGAAAACAAAGCCTTATTGTAAAGTGGGGGAGAAAAACAAGGGGAAGCTTAGCTGTACTTTTTCTTGAAATGACTCCAACATTCAGTATAATCCACATTGAACAGACTTTCAACACACTTCTGCCCCTGCTACTACAGAACTTTTAACAATTCAAATGCAACTTCAAAACATTTCTGAATAGCTTGTTTCTAATACTTACTTTCATTTTAGCTTCAATCCACTTCATATTTGTTGCAGCTAAAACATGAGGAATAATATAATACAAATGAAAAAGTATGAATTTCATTTTTTAAAAAAAGTCTTCTGTATAAATAAGTCTTCTAAGCAAGATTAAAAGTTCAAAAAGCATCACAAGTAACAGTCCCTCGCATATTTATTATTTTTTTAAAATATTTATAAAAAGACAGGTGTGGTGGTGCACCCTTATAGTTCTGGTGACTCGGGAGGCTAAGGTGGGAGGAACACAAGTTCAAGGCCAGCCTCAGCAACTTAATGAGACCCAGTCCCAAACTAAAAATACAAGGGGTGGGGATGCAGCTCTGTAGTAAAACACCCGAGCTCTAATCCCCAGTGTATATATGTATATATATATATATATATATATATATATATATATATATATATATAAAACTTATTTTAGTATGTCTTCAAGACAGAATGAAATTTAAACAAGTTTTATATAAAAGATACAGGTAATCCATGCTCAAAAGAACTCTGACCCCAGAAAACGGGTAAATCAAATTCCAAACTCTCTTTAAAAAAAAAAAGTCATGGAACCATGCTGTACCAGTTCCAAAATTTAAATGTGGGATGCTGAATGACAATTTTCTTCCATGTTCCTAATTCCAGGCCATACAAAGGTATATATTTGAAATATCAATATAAGCATATAAATATTGTGAATCAAAAGTCTATGTTGAATACTAGCTACATCCTGCATTTTGTCAGGCTCAGCAAATTTAACTCTCATTGAGTCCAGCACCTTGTAATAAAGAAACACATTCATAAAATGCACCTGTGTTATATAACCACTCACTGTCAGATATTCACCAGTTTTAGGATCACTAACATTAAAATTCAATCCTTATCTTTATGTGCCTACTAATCCCAAGTTATTGGACTAAATTGTACAGGTATTACCAAGTAAAACATTTTAAAAGAGGAAAAAGCAGTTTAAAGTAAGTGTGTGTGTGTGTGTGTGTGTTTTAAAGGCAAAGAAGAAACTTGAGTTCCCAAAGTAAAAATCTTCACATGAAAAAGCAAAAGAATCCTGTTACTTGCAAAAATGGTTAGTTGAACTAAAATTTTAGACTTTTGGATTTATAATTAAAACAGTCATAAGACAGGGGAAAAAACATTTTCACTTCAGTACCTACTTTGTGTCTGTGATTCTCAGATGAAAACAAAGAGACTAAGAGCTAATAAAAATAGTTTCTCATCATTAAGTAACTACCATACATGTCAGACATGGTGCTACTTGCTATACTGGTATTTCTATTCTTATAACTAACTCATAAAACAGATTTAGTGATCTTCATTTCTTAGCTGAGGAAAGTAGGGCTCAGAGAGATTAACTGACCTGTCTGTCCAGTGTCACACAACAAGGACAGAACCAGAATTAAAACTCTAGCCTATTTTAGCTCAAAAGTAACTCATTCTTTTCAACATACTATCATAAAATATAATGATTTACAAAAATAACCTAAAATTATCTTATTTTAACAATTTTTCTCATCTTAACAGCTATAAACTTATCACTGAAAATGGAAATATGCTGATTATAAAGAAAAATTAGAAAGGAAATTTATAGATTAAAACAACTATCTTGCTTCTCATCAAATACCTAGTATAACCAAATGGTGAAGCTTTAATTGATGGGATTTCTGTAATGCACAATCAGAATAACTCTTCTCTGCTTATGACACTGCCGAGAAGTGATGTTAAATATTTGTAGAGAAATGAGGCATAAATTAAAACACTGCTTCATTTTTCAAGAAAGTCTTGGTAAGAAAGAAAAGTCAACTGAACTAATAGGGCTTTTACTAATATAGAAGATTTTTTAGAGAAAACTCATTATCTTCTCAGAGGTTTTGGAATGGTCCAAATACCACATTTTGAGTAAAACTGCTTCAGTTCATACACTAATTTTTCCTTAATTTTTTCCGCCCCTCTTTATTTCTATAGAATTACATTAGTGAGTTTTTTTTCTTTTCTTTTTTTTTTTTTTTAAACATATCTTTCTCTATGTGTTTCTAACCTAGAGTGAGGAAGAAAGAAAGCAAAAATACCTTGAAACATCCAGGATTCCACTGGACAAATCAGAAAGAAAAATTTCTAATCAAATTGAGATCTTTCATAAGGTCCCTTTTTCTCTGACATTATGTTGTACTCTTGTCTGGTACTAAACTCAGCATTACGTGACAAATGTATGTACAAGTTAATAGCATGTTGTAAAAAAGTAAAACATACTTCATTTCAGAAATTTGCTAAAAAAAAAATGAAAACAATTCCATATTTAAACTCAAGTCTTGCAAGTTCATACTTTATAAAGAATGATATAAACAACCTTATTTCAACTGAAATCTAAACAAAAAAATATTGCTTACACCAAATAACAATGTCATAATCTTCATATGCAGATGTTAGAAATTCATGAAGATATGGCCTCATTAATTCTACACCAGTCTCTGCACAAGACCTATGGTCTAAAAGAAAGTTGATAATAGATGTTAGGTTATTATCATGGACAAGTACCTAATAGCAATGAAATTATTATGAAATGTTATCTATTATGAAATGTAACAAACATTCAACTGCAAACTACTTTAAACTGAAAAAGATTTGACAAAAGGATATCTTTCAAAGCACAAAATTAGTATACTTGTGCTACCATTTTAATTGGTTAATTTTGCTCAATGTGCAAAACTAAGAATTCAGACTTATATTATAAACCGTCCATTTTTTCTCGTCTAGTCTAAAAAGTTTAGATATTTGTGAAAATGAAAAATAAGCTAGGACCACCTATACTCCCATTTAATTATCACCTTGCAAGATAAAAATCATGTTCCACCAGATTGACAGGACTAATTAACTTATTAAGTCTTTAAGTGTTTAATAAATTATGACAAAGCTTAGGATTAAAAGTAAACCCATTCTAATATCAGGAGTTAACTACTTCTTGTTAATTTAAGAGGATGAAATGAACATCTTTTTTTCATTGACTGACTAAATATTAAACAGCTCAACTGTAGTTAAACAGAAAACAAGGGATAAAATACCAAAAGTGACTTTAAATTTCCTCATAAGAACTTAAGTGTTAGCCAATCAGAAATGACTCAGTCAAATTACGAGGTATCTACAAACTAGAATATTATGTAGCCAAAATATATAAATAATTATATTTAATAACAACAAATGATATTAAATGACTGAGATGATGCACAATCTATCACTGAATAAAGAAAAAAAAAGGAGATACATACAAACACACTAGAAGATACAATCAAAATATTAAGAATGGTCATCTTTTGGTCTTTAAATTATAGATGACTTCTTTTCTGGCTTATTTGTATTCCTACAATGAACGATATACTTTTGTAATAAGAAAAGCTGTCAAATACTTCATGTGAACCCTGAATTGCTGGAAAAAAACAAACAAAAAGAAAAAAAAGTTGTTGTGGATAACAGAAAATGAAGTCTTATTAATTGACTTACCAAATAATGTATAATCAACATCTAGTACCAAAAGCTTTTTTCCTTCTCTGGGAGGATTTAATATTTCCACTTTGTATTCTTTCACTCTTCGAGAAATTTTCAGTAGGTTTTCTTCCCTAACGGGAAAAAATAAAATCTGATGAAACACTCACTTTTGCTCCCACGACCAAGATTTCCTCTAAAGTAAAGAGCACTTACCTATTTTCTACTTCAACGACTTCATCTTCAATATCAAAGTCATTGACAACATCATCATTGTCAGGGGGTGGACCTAAGACATCTTCCTATTAAGATAGAAAAAAGTTTTGTTTATTAAAACAAATATACCCAAAGCACAAAAATCAAATGAAGTACAATTTAAGTTCAAGAGTCTTTCAAGTACACAATTAATAATTTGTTATATATGTCTCCTGGGAAAATTTATTGTGTTAAGTTTGCACATTTGGGCTACTATTATACTTACAGCTAACTATATACTAAAAAGTTCCCCAGTATTTATCTTATGCTGAATTAATATAACAGTCACTGTGCAACTTTTACTTTTCACTAATACACTGACAATTTTACCACAATTAAAACACAACAGTGTAGTATATAAATCAAAATATCTTCAAAGGGACAAATGGTAACAAAAGTAAAAATTTACCAAGCTCTCCTCACGAGTTCCCATCATCATGATTTTAGTATTTGGTTTCAGTTTGAGAGCTCCAAGCTTAACATCATTTTCTGCAGGTTTGCCTACAATACAAGCAAATGACTGTTTTCTCACTAAAGTTCAGGTGCTGGTTTCACTATTCCATTACACAAACCCTAACATCAAAAGGTTTGGTACAGATGCCACAGCAGTTCAGGGTTTTTTTTTTTTCTTTTGCTAACAAACTGTTACTGCTGAATTAGTCCAATCTAAGATACTAAGAACTCACAACTATTATAAGGATCGTTTTTCCATATTTCATTTTAGAACACCTTTTTATTCAATTAACCAAAAAATAAACTTATGTTTTTTTCATTGTTTCAGATGAAGAAAACGCTTTTTCTAGGAAGCCTTGAAAACTGACACTAAAGAAAAAACTGTAGATTTATTGCTGCTCCAAACTTGTCCTTCAATAATTTGACAAATGCAAAAACTTAGGAGTCCCTTTTAAGTACAGTCCTATAAATTTTAAATATCATCTTTACCTTTAGAACAGAAAAGATAATTTAGGTAGAGTTAAAGGCCTAAGCTATAATGAGAATATTGTGCTAAAGCACAGATGTCAGAAGAGAACAATTTCATCTGGGACTTCTATGTCAAAGTTTTAAGCAGTAAACACCAATTTATGTTAAGAGGAATCAATAGCAGTCTTAATATTGGTAATATTTTAAAGTAACCTTTAATATTCTACTTTTACTACTAAAAACAATTTTAGGAATATCCCTATGAAAGAAATGTTAACAAGGAAAGTCTTATTAAAGAAAACAGATAATAGCAAATATAAAAATTCATAAATATCAATGCAAAAACTGTGAAGAGGGGAGAGATTTACCTTTAACTTTGAGTCCAAGTAACTTTTGGCGTTCTGGCAGCACTCCTGTAAGTGTCTTGAGAAACTGTTTGAGATCTAGCACAGTATCATCTTCTGAAAGTGTGGTCACTGAATATTCCTGTCCACCCCATTTTACAATGATAGGGAGAGCCATTCTTGAAGCATATGAGGCAGTGAGCTTTCCTTTGGGAAAAATAGCTAGAAAAGAAGGCACGTACAAATGAACTGGTTAGAATTGATATATCAAGGACAAGACTGCAACTTTAAGTCCTGCAAGTGTGTAAAGTTTTGAGTTCTATTTTACAAATTGATAACAGAGCAACAATATTCTGCCTTACAGAAGTGCTCCCAGAACACCTAGTAACAAAAGTTACTAGGCCTCAAAGTTACCTGACCACACTCTCACAAATTTGGCTAAGAGTTGCTGCTTCCTGATACTTTATGAGATTCTCTCTGTTGTTCACCTGGAAAGGTACAATAACGAGCTAGCTATCCCTCCTGCTCTATCTCGTCAGGTTTATGTTACAAGTCATCATGTTCATTTAATATTTAAGAAGTAGTGTGGTGCAATTGCTAAAAGCAATGCTACCTGGCTAGTATTTGATTCTGGGAAATTAACTTGATTTTTCATGCCAAGATTTCCTCATCTGTAAAATAGGAATGAGAATACTATCTATTTCTTAGGGTTCTGATGAGAATTAAATTACTTGATATTTATAAGTCGCACAGCACCTAGCACATGGTAAGCACTACATAATTGTTGGTTAAATAAATTTAAAACTGAAAGCTTACTATATTCTAGGCACTGTGCTAAATAAATAAACCATTATTTGTTTCATATATTATGAATTGGCCAGTTTTACACAGACAATCTCATCTAACACAATTGTTTGGTAAATGTTCCCTCTTTTACAATTAAAGAACTTAAAAACAGAGTTATGTAATGTGCTCATAACTGGGCACATAGCTGGGAAAAGAACAGGTCTAGTGACTAAATCTCATGTACACTGCATCCCCTAAACCATAGCCTCCTCTCTTGAACTGGACCTACAGGAATTAAAGCATCAAAGTCCAGTAAATACAAAACCCATAGGCACAGATCAAAGCACACAATTTTATATTGCAGCTGCTACTCTAATCAACTATCACATGTAGCTCACTTCCCCCATAAAACTTTCTACTTCTTATAAGGTTTTTCCTCCCACAGTTCTGACCTTTTCTAATCTCAAAGAAGTCATTTCCAAATGTTTTCACTCATTTGATCAAACATTTGATTGTACTATTCATGGAATTATTACAACCAACTATGAGAGAAGATAAATTTTAAGCATCAATATACAAAAACAATTTGGAAAGAATATTTTCTATTAACATGCTCTTAGTAAGCAAGAATGTCAGAAATTCATATTTATATTTACTCATTTAAATATGAAGAGAATTCATGTTTTCCCTTATATAAATGTTTCACATTTATATTCATATTTATACTTACTCTCTTATGTTTATAATCTGTTCTCCTGAAAATTTAAAGCAAGTGTGTTAATTTGGAGTAACATGTTTACTTTAGAACTTGCTCTAATAAATTGTATAATCTTCAATAAAAAAAAGTTGGCCTTTTGAGTTAAGCTGCAATAGAGTTTAAGTATTATTTTCCTGTCAGAAATGAAAATAAACATGATATTTACAGAGTTCAGAAGGGATCCAGTACTAATATGTGTTGTGGTAAACAGAACAGAGTTTGGAGTGAGCTGCCTAAATTCCAGCACCTTGGACAAGTCATTTCTCTTGCAATCTAGAAGTTCTCTAGAGGTTCTAAGTGCAGTCCCCAAACCAACTAACAGGATTCAGCTCACTGTAACTTGTTGGAAATGCAATCAAAGGTGGAGGGAAGAGACCTAGCAACTTGTGTTTTAACCATCCTCATTCCATCATCTCCGATGCATGCTCAAAATTTGAGAGACACTGCTCTAGGCTCTGCAATGTTCTCAGCCTTAAAAAAGAAAATGTGCCAGATGGTATAGGTTCTGGTATAGGTACTTCATAAAGCAGCATACAAACACTGTGAAACACCTTTGCCACAGTGGGAATTTCAAGTTGGCATTGCCCTAAAGGACCAAACATAACCAAATACTATAAAGATTTTTAAATGCATAAATCCTTAAGGCTTCTTTTTAATGCTTTCACACTTAACCTTTCTAACATTTTGAATCATTTTAGAGGCCCATCAGACTTATAAACTGAAAAATGACTGAGGGAGGGGGCAATCAAACCTAAGCAGGCAAAGAACACACCTTTAAAGGATACCTAAAGAACAGC
This sequence comes from Marmota monax, assembly GCF_021218885.2. Classification (NCBI taxonomy): domain Eukaryota; kingdom Metazoa; phylum Chordata; class Mammalia; order Rodentia; family Sciuridae; genus Marmota; species Marmota monax. The sequence continues at coordinate 1,014,061 of NW_026693806.1, forward strand.
TGTTTAGATCCGAGATTTTTGTTTTTCCTAATACACTATATTGACTTTGTCTAGACAATTCCAACTCTGGTCTTCAGTTTTCTCAAGTACAAAATGAAGCGACTAATATTTACTAGACAAGAACAGAGTTAAGGTAGAAGATAATATCTGCGGAAGCGCTTTCTACACTAGAGAAAGCAATAAAAATGGTGTGGTTGAGAATATAACATACTGAACAATTTAATTGGAGTATCCCATTTATTCTTCACAATCTTGAATTAACAACTATTGTCTTCATTGTAGAGACCAAAAACAGGAAGAAAAAAAAAAGAATAAGCTTAATAACTTGCCCAAGACTGCACAACTCAAAACATGGTAATCTCAAAGCACAGGAACAAAGTAACACTCTGTGAACCAACGGGAAGGGAATAACTTTACAACCAGCCCAGCAGGCGGTAACTGAAGTGCTGTCAATTCCGGGCCAGGACGACGCTTCAGTAGCACCTCCAGAAAGGTGCAGTGGAGGGAGCAGCGTGAAGTGCGCGGTGTGGGACATCATCAGAAGGCAGGGGAGACTCCAGAACCCAGGGGGCTGGGTGCTTTCAACAAGGAGGGCGGGGAGGGTTGGACAAACCCCAGAAGGGGCAGGAAAATGATCTGGGGACGCAGAATCTACTCGGGCTCGAGAAGGCCGCATACGAAGGCGGTAGCCACCGCCACCCGCGGGTCCGGGGCCAGGCACCTGGGTGTCGGACTCGGACAGCCGCGGCCCCCGGCCCGTCATGGCCTACCGCGGTGCAGAACGCACGGCGCAGGCTGCAGAGCCACGTCCTCGGCCGCCACTGCGGCGACACCGCTGCGTGCGCGGGGAGCCCTATCCCCTCACCTGGAGCGCGGCGGACCCTGCTGCAGAGGACGCTGACACCGTCCACCAAAGAACCAAAGGCGACCGGAAGTGAAGGGCGGGACCGGAACCGGCTGACGAACCGGAAGTGGGTGGTATGAAACGGAAACACGCTGGGGACGCTGTGGTTGTTTCCCTAGTTTCTCTTCGGGAGCTAAACGTAGGTAGCCACCGCCGGGGATCGCCACAGGCCACGAGGAAGGAACCCTTTGGGGACTGTGGCCACTGTGCAGATGCCCAGGATCGCTCAGTGGCCCTCGGGCATCGCCCGCTTTGCGCATGCGCCCGGTGGCGGGCTTAAAGCGGGAAGGTTCTATGCTCTGGCGCGTGACGTCTTCTGTATTGTTTTGCTTAAGTCGGAAGTGGGTGGGGTGCGGGGTGGTTTCGTGCTGAGCTCTGGGTGGGACACGGGGCTTGGACTGCTGTTACTAACTGAGGTCGAAAAGATGACCTCCGGATGGCTTGACACCTCTCTGTAGCCGCAGGGGCCACCGACGCTGATCATTTCGGGGGCTCAGAATGTTGCCGAATCTAAGAGGAACCTGAGGAGCGTCAGGAAAGGGAAGGGGCAGCCTGTTTGACTCGGAGACCCAGGAAGCACATGTGAATATGAGAGCTGCCAATCACATTACTACTTTGCATCGTATCTCATCTCCACTTTCCCATCACATCCCCATTACTTTCCCCCCTTGAATGCAAGGAAAGCCAGTCACCCTGACAAAAGAATTTAAGAATTAAATGGAAAGTCAGAGCAGTCCCCATCTCTTCCATAAACGGAATTCCCAAAATGCAAAAAAAAAAAAAAAAGAAGAAGAAGAAGCAGCGGAGGATCATTTATCACAAAGATACAGGGAAGAGCAGTGGAGTGGGAGGGAGGAGGGATGAGAAGAGAAAATGTGGAATGAATTTAACAAAATCCCACTTTATGTGCATACATAAATATACCACAGGGAATTTCACACTTATGTATGAGTAGAACCAGTCAAAAAAATAATGAGTGATGAAAAGATCAGTAGAGTCTAGGAAGAAGAATAGGAGGGAGGGAAAGGGGACTGAAATTTCACGCATATATGATTTTTGTCAAAATGAACACAACTATTATGTATAACTATAATGCTCTGACAAAGAAGAGGAAAATGCAGATAGAAAAGAAAAAGACCCAATTGCAAAGTTTACACACAGAAATTAACTATATGTGCATTCAAACGATGTGGGTACTCATGGACTTTGTAAATGATTGACAGGTAGGAACCAGAAAGTATGCTGGGATGAGGTATAAAGGGCAATACAGGGTCGTGAAGAATGCCAAACTTCACTGACAAAATTTAAATTCAGAATACAATTATAAGATTCATTTTTGTCTGAGCACTGATATCCAAACTCAGACAAAATGAGATTGAGCTGTTAGCCTTGTAGCCTCTTATGCAAACTTATCACCATCATTACTCCTCTTTTAATTATCGCTGCCTCTGTAACTATCACAACCTACTACTTATTTGGTCCACAAAGACACTATTATTGCCCAGGCATTGTTTGTACACCAGCACCTACTACTACCATACTCACTCCCCAGATACATACACCCCCACTTGTAGCATAAACATCACCATAAACATAACCAGACCCATTACCTTTGTTGAGATACGATGTCCAAGACTGATTGCTAGGTTCACCTGACCATCAGTCTCTCCATGCTGTCACCACCAGGCATCATCTCCATCCATTCCAATTAATCTACCCAACTCTCAAGGGGCAACTTACATCTCATCTTATCCAGATACATCTTCATATGAAGACAACTGCAGTGAGTCAGAGGACTCACATCCCACAATTGAAGGGCATTGCTGGTTGTACAGACCAGACTGAAAACATCACCCCAGCATTTAGTAATTGAAATACACCCACATTTGAGCTGATGGTGGCCAATGTTTAGCAGAAAACTTTGAAGTTTATGACTTGCCAGTCTTAGCCTGGCTACTCATTTACTTGATTTGAATATATTTCTAAACTTCCACAGGTCAGGCTTAATGAAGGACAGCATAGAACCTTAAGTTCAAGTGAATTACCAGTACCCTTTAGGTTTTGAAACTCAATATTTGCCATAGCCTTTGAGGATGAATTTGACTATTAAGTTGAACCCTAACTTAATCCTGGTAGTCATATGCTTAGCTTCGCTATATTCATGATATTTAAATAGCACTAGGAGCCGTCTTTTATCATAGATAAAGGGACACCACTAGCTAGCCTTACTAATACTACAAAGGAAAGAAATACATCTAAGCCATAGAGGGAGCCCACAATCAAGAGCCAGAAAGTTCCCCCTACTATATTAGGACTCACAGAGAATATGCCTTTATACATCCTTATTGATGACATGGCTCACACAATAAGACTAATAAAAGAATCATGGAAGATCTTCATAGAGAGAAACCTTTGCCACCACCAGACCCTTTTCTTCTTATAGCATGGGTACAAAACAATGCTGTAGGTTCTTCTTCCAAGCTATTCAGACAGTCGTGGGATGGAAGGAATTTTCTCATGCATGACATAATTACTTATCAGAATGCATAGAGGACATATATAGTTGTGATAAATTTTGTCCATACAACAAAATTTCATGGTTCTCCCATTGGACAAATATAAGGAGAATTCATGATATCCAAATCTCACATAAATTTATGTACAGTGACACTAGAACATGACACATTCAATTACACACACACATATACCAATCCCAAACATAGAGCCCTATGTAAATATCCAACAAACACTACATGCATGCATGAATCTCATTATACATTCCTAGAAGGGGCTAACAAATTTATGAGTTCTGGTCCCAACTGGTACTCCAGCAGGGCACAACGGACTACGATGATGATTATGACGATGATGGGGATAAAAATGCTAGCATAACAACAGCTTTAACAACACAGCATACAAAACAATCAATACAAAAAATAACACTACTATAATATGTATGTATTCACAAATACACACAAACACACACTAACTTTCAGCTACAAGGAGGACACACACCCTTACTATTTGGCTATCCAAAGGGAAGAAACATAACATCAACAACAATCATGTATACATACCTCTTAACAGGATTCTCCAATTTTTTTCCTTTGACAACATCTGTACTGGAATTGACCCTATGATAAATCATTCAGACCAATACTGCCTCACAAGAACAGACAAAGATTACTGTTGAGAGCCACAGCCCAGTCAGAATGATACCTGGCATATTGCCAGAGGAATGGTTGAAAGGTGACACCACCGAACCATTGAGATGATGATTTGAGTTAAGCTGTATATAATTGCTGTGATGCTGGATTGATTGAGTTGTATATGGACCCTGCTCCGGGAATAGGGCTACTTTGGAGTTCCCGGGAATAGGGCTACTTTGGAGTTCCCGAGCAGTTCTCACGGGGTTCGGGGAGATTGGGCGCTCAGAGCCCGATGGAAGGAGTGTGTTCCCGAGTAGCGTGTGTGCAGTGCCCGTGAGAGTTGGGGAATAAAGAGTTGCTGTTTGAACCTACAAGTCTTTGTGGCAGCTCAGTTATTTGTGCCTAGCCAGACTGCGGCAGATTACATGACATCAGAAAAAAATTTATGAAAAATCTAGCACACACAAGTTGTCACCAGAAGTTGGATGGAAATACAGACTCCCTCCTACTACACTTGCACAACAAAGCATTCACATACAATGAGAGAGAAAAATATGGCACCCTAAAACGCCAGGTCAGGCCCCACACATCTGGTTCCTTAAGCCCAATTTAATTTGCATGCAAGGATATATTATTATCCAGACTACAGCATAAATACATGAGATAACCTGGCATTATACATATTTTCACATTTTTCACATGGGGACAAGACCACCAAAGAATTCATGGCTTATATGCAGTACAAAGACCTTAAATCAGCCAGGCATGTTGACCTATCCTTGTAATCCCAGTGGCTGGGGAGGCTAAAACAGGTGGATTACAAGTTCAAGGCCAGTCTGAGTGATTTAGTGAGGCCCTAAGAAACGTGATAACTTGTCTCAAAAAATAAAAAGAGTTAGGGATGTGACTCAGTGGTAAATTGCACCTGGATTAAATCCCAGTACCCCCTCCAAAATTTTTCTGACTATGAATCAAAGATTTCTTTTTTTTATAAAAACAAATACGATTTCCCGGCAAAAAAAAAATCATTTCCATAAAACACAGACTTATTACTTTTCTGAAATCAAACACATACAATATAACAATATTAAGAGCAACCAAGGATTTAATCTCACATCACACAGTAACATAAACTGCACACATTTTGAAGATGTGAAATGGGAAGAAAATGTGGACAGATTACGATTAGAAATTCAGATTCCATTAGACGGTACAACTTTCCAAGACAAACAAAAGTCCCTATCATCTTCCATCACTATCCCTGGACTCAGACGAACACTCAAGGCAGCACCCAAAGCCTAATAAAGATTATCTCAGAGGGAAGTCATATGCCTTGTGCCTTGTGCTCCATGGTGGCAATAAACTGATTATGATGAATAAATAGAATATGATGCACACAATTTCTTTAAATTCATTGGACTACACGTGACATGCAAATTATTATTTCTCAATTATGATGCTACTTTCCAAGTCACTGTTATCCACTGGGCCATACTCTCCAAAATTTAAAACATACCTAATTAATTACACATTAAGAAAATTTAAGGCAGAATACATTACAAAGAAACACCTAAATTCTGCTCCCTGTATCCCCTAGATTGCTAAATTTGCTGTTATTCAAAGTGCTGCAAACAATTGCAACCTAAACCATGAGGTGGACATCGTGAAGACTAATTTACCTTAAATTCTTGGGTACTATGTGACTTAGAATAGACTTTGAACAATATAGTAGGATGAGGGGTTTACCCCAACTATACACCATTACCCCATAAATATAGCAGCTATACCTATGTTAGAAACATAGGAAACTGTGTGGATGATATGTCACAAATCAATCACTGAAATGCAATAATTAAAATCAGACCTCAGGATCAAATGTTCATGTTGTTATAAACTCAGAATGTGTGAAGTTGACAAAACCATGTTACCATGTGTTGAGAGCCACAGCCAAGTCGGGATGGCGCCTGGCATTTTGCCAGAAGGAGTGGTTGGGAGGTGACGTCAGCTAGCCATTGGGATAATGGTGATTAAGTTAAGCTGTGTATAATTATTAAGATAATGACTGATTGCTGTAGCTGGATGATGCTAAATTGAAACAAGCTGTGTATTCAGTTGTGTATATAAACCTCTGCTGTCCAGCAATAAGGTGGCTCCTGCTACCTCGGGTGCCCGCTACTTTTGAGTTCCCGTTGAGTTCTTGCGGAGTTCCCATAGGTTCTTGCGGAGTTTCGGTGGAGTTCGAGAGAGTTCCTGTGGGGTTCGGGCAATAAAGTAGTTCCTGTTTGAACCTACAAGTGGCTCGTGACTTCCCGGTTATTTTGTGCCCAGCCAGACTGCGGCAACCATGAATGGAAAACCTTACCTAGTCTCCTGTACCCATAGGAGAGTAGGTCATACAGAAACCTTCCTAAGCCATGGCATGGTAGAACCCAAGAAATCCTGTGGGCCAGTACGACATATGTGGATACTGTTACTGAAACAAGCCAAGAGAAGCTCAAAACTGTCAGGAGTGATGAATGAATCATTGCTTTGAAATGTCCTGGACATTGGATACCCCCTTGGGAATTTCTGATGCAAAGGTATGGAGAAAACTGCCCATTTGGACTGAGGCTGTAGCTCAGTGGCAGAGTGCTTGCCTGACGTGTGTGAGGCACTGGGTTCTATCCTTAGCACCATATACAAATAAAATAAAGGCATTCTGTCCATCTACAGCTATCAAAAAAGTTAAAAAAAAAAAAAAAACTGCCCATTTGGGGTGGCCTCTGATAAGAGGGAAAATTCTGCACTTGTCACAGAATTTATTGGTTCAATAGCCTTAGTTTCAAACTCTAGCTGCCCACAGATAGAAGTTGGGTGCAAGCTGATATGTTTAATTGGGCTGTTCTTGCACACGACCTTGTTTTTGTTTATCCCAGGGAAGCTCTCTTACAATAAATCCCTTTGAGGTTTAAACCTATATAATTCAACATGTAGATCCTGCTCTGGGGTCAGTCAAGCCTCATCAGGGTTTGGCTTTCCCACCAGGTTCTGCTTTTCCTATATTTGTATGTTTGTCTTTTTTCTAATCTCCTCATCAGCCCGAGTTTGGGGAAACTGAATAAATGTTGTCCTGGTTCGCAACACAAATCAGCATCTGATACGGAACACATCTGATGTGGAAAACAAACTTGGTGAGACCCTGTCTCTAAATAAAGTATAAAAAGGGGCTGAGGTTGTGGCTCAGTGGTTAAGCACCCCTGGATTCACTCCTTCGTTCAAAAAAAAAAAATCAATTGATCTCACCAAACATGCAGTGGCAGAACCAAAGGAAAACTCAGTTGCACTTGTAAAAGATATTGAAGGCCTCCATGCAAAATGCACTTTCTTCCAATTAATTGGCAAATTCCTTAATGCATATACCCCACGCACGCATTCATTCATGTTCTGATTGGAACCCACTGAACTGGATCAAGTCTGGTTGGTATAACCTGATCTGCACAACTTGGTCTCACCTAAAAGAAACATTGCTCTTATGGGCAACAAGATTTGGATTCTACTTGTTCAAAACTTGCACTGTCAGCCTCTTTATTACGTCACGTAAAAAAGAAGAACTTGTGATTCCTTTTGTTCCAGAGTCTTTGGGCTTATACTCTAAGGAATCTGAGATTGTGGTGAGCAGGCTGTGCTATGCTGAGTTACTCCATGAAGGATAGAGCAGCAAGTTTTCAGGCTGTACCTAAATCTTTGTTCATCCAGTTTGTAAAGCAGTAGTTTGCCATCAGCTACTCCATTTTGAGTTTAAGGGCCTAAGTAGAATGATTTCACGCCTTGTTTGTAAAAACAAAGAACTACCATCTGCCTGGCACAATCATAAAGAATGAACTGATAAATGAATTAATCATGCTAAGAAGAATGACCACGTGTGAACATATTAAATTAATCAGAAGCACAGAGATGGTGTGGGCATATCAAACTTATACCAGAAAAAGCAGGCCCACAAGCTTATGAGCACACCAGACCACCAAATGATGCCAACTCCTCACTCAAGACCCATAAACGATGGACAACCCAAGGCTGGACATGTAACACCCTGACCCCTTCATCTGGTCATTCATATATACCTTGCCCCAGAAAATCGCCACAGCAATGGATCTCTGAATCTTTGTCCCCAGGCCTTAGCAGAGTGCAGTTTATTCTGCCCATGACAACCACTCTAGTCCCACTCCAAATTGATACCCCAGGTTGACACAGTGAAACTGCTGTCCATTCAACCCCTGGCCTAGAATAAGTTCCTGAGCTTGGACAGTTTTGCACCCTGAACAAGTTCTTTGCCTACTTTCCTAACCTTGTCTGACCACCTGCAGTGATTCTGCATTCATATCTGCTTTCCACCTTTACTGTCAGTTCAGTCTTCTGAACCCCGGTGGCTGCCTTAATCCTTTCTTAGCCTTTCTGTATCCGACATATGTGATTGTTCGATATGAGACTTGAACATTATAGACATCAAAATTTAAGATTGGAATAAAAGAACCTGTGATTCCCCAGCTGTGACTACCAGCTGACTCACAGTATTCAGTGAACTGTCACTGATGAAAATGGTGTAGCTTGTGGATTTATAGTTATTTAATATATTCTGACATTGTAGAAAGATGCAAATGTGTTTGGTCTACATTAATGACATAGCATGCTCACAACACCCAGCACATGTGAGGCCCTGGGTTTAATCCCAGGGTCCCCCCAAAAGGAATCTTTTCCACCTAATTTCTCTAACTTACTCTGTTCACTGGCTACCTAGCTGCTTGATCACTTTATATTTTTTTACTTTTGTGATTAGAGAAGCTTGTTTTTTTGTTAATCATCATGGTCAATTCAAACACTAATTTTGACATAGCAACACTCAGCACACATAAGTTCTTGTTTCTAAGTGGGAAGGCCATGTTATAAGGAGTCTAATAAGGTAGGTGTCACTAGAGTACAAATAATTTAACAGTTGCCAAGTGTCAAACAGGATTTCCCAAAGAATTAGGGTAGGAGAATATTTTTGTCAGATTGTCCATCTAAAAGATTACTTCAGGTTATCTTTTACCCACATCTCAGTTCTTCCAACCATTTCTATTTGGCTAAGCATTCATGAAGTCAAACATAATGTTAAAAAAAAAAACACTTGGAGTATATCAAAGGTATTACTTTTAAAAAGGAACTGACTGGGCTGTTGGTCATGAAGGCTCACAGCAACTCATAACTGCCAATAAGAAGAGAAAAATTAAACTTCTATTTCCTATCGCCCCATGAAATCTTTCTTCTAATGCATGGAAAATAATATACTGGTCCTTCCCTAATGTCTTTGTAGCAACCAAAGATGCCTGGGAGCCTTTGTAGATAGTTTGTCAAGACTGAGAGACTAAAAGAAATATAAAACCAACTTCAAACTCAGTTGATAAACTCCAGATATAACTATGACCATGTATGTTTTGGTTACAAAGAGGAAGACATTCCTGCTTCTGGCCCCCAAATCCACTGCTACCGTGGTTTGATCTTCCCCTGGCCCCGCATTTATTCCCTTTTCTCTCTAAGACCATTTTTATCCTTTAGCCACTGCTTTCTCTTGCCTAGCTCAGATCCTCAGAAAGCTTTCCTTCTCATCCCAGTTGGAAGACAATCCTCTTTTTATTTATTTATTTATTTTTAATTTAGTTCACTATTGCACTTTATCTTTCTCTTCTACTACTTACTTCCTTTTTATTGCCTGCAATTAAGGAGCTAAAAATGGTTAGAATGGGGCAGATTCTATGAGCTCATAACTAAGTCTGGCAAGTGACTACTATTCTCTATTTGATTTCCTTTCCCAAAATGACTCAAAATTTCCACTCTCTTCCAACCTCAGACCTTGTGATGTACATCCTTGTCCTATGTATATGACATTGTCCCTCATTTGGGTTATTCCTCTTCAAACCTTTCTAAATCTAGAAACTCTCTGCACCTGTCATCACTTCTTTTGCTGTTGTTCTAATTGAGGCAATTTCCTTCTACTTGAAGCCAACCCTCAACTTGTACTCTGGCTTCTTCCTTCTCAGAAAACTTTCTATAAATCCAAGAACTGCTTCTCTTGCTCCTGTATTTTTAACTTCCTTCTACTGGTTCATTCCCTTCAATGACAAACGTCTCGTGGTATCTTGCTATCATAGGTTCCACATTTTCTTCTCACATGTAACTATTTCTAAGCATTGTTTGCAGTTGTTTAAATCTGATGACATCTGTAATTGTGTTTTTCTTGGAGATATTATTAGTTGAGTGATGTTCTCTCTCACTATACTCTAAGCTTTGTGAGGGAATAAATCATGTTTGATTTGTCCAACATTTTATTCTCAGAGTCTAGCACGACGTCGGCTAAAGTTGGTGCTCCAAAAATATATGCTGAATGAATAAATAATGACTGTTAATGAGAACATATTATATAATGATACATATTGTGCATGTAATCAGACACATCAATGAATGATTACAATTTGCCCAACACTCAATGTTCAGGAAAGTTCTGAAATATACACACTTAAAAATTGGCTGGTCATACCACCACAGGATGTACTCAGTAAACATTTGTTAAATAAATCAATGAAGTTATCTCTTTGTAGCATAATAGAATGAGTGATTTTCATCTTGTTATATTTCTCTGTGTTTTTAAATTTTTTGCAATGATTTTATGTCTTTTTTTAATACAAGGAATTCATGAAGTTATTTGTGTTAGTTTTCCATCATTGTGACAAAATACCTTAGATAATCATCTTAAAAGGAAGAAAATATAGGTAAGGTTTTTATACTTAAATATAGGTATAAAAATTTCTCAGTGAGACCCTGTATCTAAATAAAATATAAATAGGGTTGGGTATTTTGGCTCATGGTTTCAGAGGTTTCAGACCATAGTTTCTTAAACCTGTTGCTTTGAGCTTGTGGTGGGACAGTAGATCAGGATGGGGGTGAGTGGTGGAGTAGGTCTGTTCACCTCTTGGCAGCTGGGAAGTGAAAGAAACATATTGAAAGGGGCCAGAATCCTAATATCCTCTTCAAGGGCACATTCTCAATGAATGACTTAACTTCCTCCCATTAGGCCCCGCCCCCTAAAAGTTCCACCATCTCCCAAATTCATCACAGAATGGGGACCAAAGCTTCAATATGTGGGCCTCTGAGGGACATTCCATACACATATTTGTATGTTTTTAAAAATGATTTTTTTTGGTGGAACTGGGGATCAAACCCAGGTGTGTTTTACTTCCAAATAAAGCTACATCCCAGCCTCTTTTATTTTTCACTTTGAGACAGGGTCTCATTATGATGCTGAAGCTGGCCTCAAACTTGCAATATGGATATTCGACTCTGATGTGTCTTGGTGGGAATCCATTTGTGTTCATCCTGATTGGAATTCACACAGCTTTTTTTTTTTTTTTCAATCCATAGGTCTACATATTTTGCAAAATTGTGAAAAAAAACCTCCCAAGTTGCTGGGATTACAGTCATGTGCCACTGTGCTAGCCCTTAAAGATAATTCTTAAACAACTATTTTATTATCTTTATTTTATTCTTTTTAAAATAATCATATATGTATAGAAGATTACAAAAGAAAGAAAGAAATCATGAGTGTCCTGTATCTAGGTTTTCTAATTATTATATCTTGAATAATTATAGTACAACATCAAAGCCAGGAGTCAACATGGAAATGATGTGTTTGCATTTATGCTGTCACTACTATAATCAAGATAAGGGCCCGTCCCATCACCACAAACACAACACGTGTGCCACTCTTTATTCTCACACACAGCCCATCCCTTTCCATCTTGAATCCCTGGTCACTAATCTATTTCCTGCCTTTCTCATTTTTCATTTCCATAATGTGATATAAATGGAATCATACAGTACAAAGCTTTTGAGATTGGCCTTTTCACTCAGTATGAGGGCTTTGCAATCCATTTCTGTTTTGTGTATTAATAGTTCACTCTCTTTTATGGCTGAGTAGCAGCCCCTGACATTTATCACAATTCATTTAACTATTGGACATTTGGTTGTTCCAGTTTTGGCTTCTGGAATAAAGTTACCATTTGATATTTTAAGGCTTAAGTCTTCTACCTTGTATTTTGTTTTCTGTTTGTTCTAATTTTTTTATTTTTCCACTTTATTTCTTATCTTCCTATTGCTACTTGATTTTGATGTATCTGTAGCACTTTTGAGCATATCACTTTGCATACTTGTTTAGTATCTCTATATAAAAGTCCTTAGTGGCCAGGCACGATGGTGCACGCCTGTAATCCCAGAGGCTCAGGAGGCTGAGGCAGGAGGATTGTGAGTTCAAAGCCAGCTACAGCAAATTAGCAAGGCCCTAAGCAACTCAATAAGATCCTGTACCTAAATAAAATATAAATAGTGCTGGGTATGTGGCTCAGTGGTTGAGTGCCCCTGAGTTCAATCCCTGGTACCAAAAATTAAAAGTAAAAAATGAAAATAAAAGTCCTTCGTGTTTATTCCAGGCATTACATTGTAACAACGTAATTTATCATCTCATACTGGCAATCATATATTACTAGTACAAGTGAAGTATAAAAATCTTACCTATGTTTAAGTCGATTTACTCTCCCAGGTATAAATGTCTTAAATATTTCCTCTAGTACATTGAGAACCACATGAAACAATGTTATAATTTTTCCTTCTATCATCAAACACAATTTTGAAAATTAAAGAAAAGGAAAGTCTATTATATTTACCCATATTGTTACTCCTGCCTTTGTTCCTTTTGCCTTCCTGATTCTCCAAAATTTCTTTTATTTTTTCTTTCTACTTGAAGAGCGTTTTTATAGCCATTTCCTTAGGGTAGCTTTCCTAGCAACAAAAGCTCTTAGTCTTCCTTCATTTGAGAATGTATTGATTTCTCCTGCATTCTTGAAGAATATCTTTACTGGATATAAAATTCTCAGCTGATAGTTCTTTTCTTCTGGCACTTGAGAAATCTGCTACCTCCTCCTGGCCCCCATGGTTTCAGATGAAAAATCCACTGTCATTTGAACTATTTTGCTGCAATATATAAGCTACTGTTTGCCTTTTATTGCTTTCAAGAATTTATCTTTCGTTTCTGGATATTCTACTCTGATGTGTCTTGGTGGGAATCCATTTGTGTTCATCCTGATTGGAATTCACACAGTTTTTCTTTTTTTCAATCCATAGGTCTACATATTTTGCAAAATTGTGAAAAATTTCAGATATTATTTATTTTTTGGTACCAGGCATTGAACCTAGGGGCTCTTAACCACTGAGTCATATCTCCAGCCCTTTTTATTTTTTTTATATTGAGACAGAGTCTCACTAAGTTGCTTAAGACCTCACTAAGTTGCTGAGGCTGGCTTTGAATTTGCAATCCTCCTACTCAACATCCTGAGCCACTGGGATTATAGGTCTGCATCACCGTGCCCAGCCACATTTTATTTCTTTAAATACTATTCTGCCTCTTTCCCCTCTCTTTCTAGGATTTTGATAACACAAATGTTAGATGTTTTGGGATGGCCTATGGGTCCCTGAGCCCCTGTTCAGTTTTTTTTTTCTTCTTTTTCTTTTTGTAGTCTCTCTTTTTTTTTGGTTCGGATTAGATCATTTCTATAATGCTGTCTTCAGGCTCATAGCTTGTTTCTTCTGTCCCCGCCATCCTTTGTTCAGCCCATCCATTTTTTTTAATATCGTATTTTTAATTTCTAAAATCACCTCTTGGTTTTTTTTCTTAATACTTCCTATCTCTTCACTGAGACCCTTTGTTGTTGCTGTTTCGAGCATGCTCATAATTGTTCATGAAGCATTTTATCTTAAAATCCTTGTCTGATAATTCAGACACCTGAGTTATCTCAGTGTTGCATCTATTGATGTCCTTTTCTCTTCAAGCTGAGATTTTTCCACGTTCTTGGGTATGATGAATACTTTCCTATTGTATGCTGAACATTTTGGAGACTCTGGATCTTATATAAAACTGGTCTTGCAGGGCTTCTCCAATACTGAGTTGATAAGGAAGGCAGGTGTCACCTTCTAACTGCTTCTGTTGACAATCTAGACTTGGAGGAGGAAGTGAGGATGCCTTATCACTGCCAGGCCCAGGTGGAGTTCATGCTGCTACCCATCAGGCCTCCACGGTTGCCTCCCTGATTGGGAGGAAGTTGCTCCATTTCTTTCCTCCTGTGTCCTCCACTGACACTTTGCAATGTGTGCAGAGACTTATCACTGAAAAATCCTTGTCTTTCCATTCAGCCTCCTCTGACACCATTCTGGCAGGGGTAATTGAACACCTCAAAGCCTGGCAAGGGTGAAGGGCCAAGCTTCCTACTCAGCTACTGCTGACAAGGAGAGGGTGGGATCAGTGCTTTTTCTGTGACACTTGGTTGATACATGGTAGTGTGTCAGGGGTCTCCAAGGACACACCCAGGCTCAAGGATTTGCTAGGATGCAGTGTACCGTCATATTCACAGATGATAATTATTGCAGCAGAAAGATACAAATAAAATTAGCAAAGGAAAGACCTCACTTAATGAAGTCTCAAGGAAACCAGGCACAAGATTCTAAGGGTTCTCCCCCAGAAGTATCACACAGGCTGCACTTAATTTTTTCAGTAGAGAATTACGGCAGCAAGTATGAGTTGTATGGATCAGAGAAGGTTGTTAAAGAAAGACTAGTCATTTCCCAAATTTTGGGAGGAGATATTTCATGTAGGCTTTGCTGCCTAGCTTATACCAAAATTCTAAACTCCCAGAAGAAACAAAAGAGTGCAGTGTAATCATATGCATGTGCAAATTGAGCCTCTCTGATCATTTAAGGAAAATTTCATACTCATGTAGGAACTGTAGAAAGGTTCGAGATGCTAGGCAAGGCCCAAACCTTGCACTCAGGACTTTCCAAGGACAGCAGTCTTGGACCTCCAATGTTAACTTTTCTGCAAAGGTAGTTATTCACTAAATATTTTCTGCCTTTCTGGGCTAACCCTTTACTGGTAGGTCCCTTGTCTACAGAGAGAATATTTTGGGAGGTGGTGGAAGTTTTTTGTTTGTTTGTTTTGGGTTTTTGTTGTTGTTGTTATTATTGTTTTTTAATTTGAGCCTACTGGTATTTCTAGGTTGCCCGTGTTTCCAACACCTAGTGTGGAATAAATGAAGAAAGAAAAAGAAAAAAATATCTCTGGGAACTCAGTGCCATGTCTTTTGGGGTAACAAACCCCTCCTGAACATATCTTCCTGATGTCTACCTTTCAGAATCTCCTTGTGTGTGTGTTGATATATATTATCCAGAGATTTTAGTGGTACTTAGCAGAAGGAATAGAGAAAAGTGCAACTACTTCTTCTTCCTACTGGAAGTTTCTGTATTACTTTCATTTTTGTAATTAGGAAAAAATATTTTTTGTTTTCATTTTGAAAAAAAACATATGCATATGACATAGCGGGCTTAACTTAAATATAAGATCCAAAAATTACCAATAAGGGAAAAATATTATCATGATTTGATTGTGCTTGTTATAATAAAATGTGTATCCCAAATTATAAAAATATCATGTGTTCATTATTTAAAATTACATGGAACCAGGGTAATGTGTTAGCTTTCTTTGCAAAGTGAAATGAAGATTTCAAAGTTAATAATTATTATAGGCTAGGAAAATATCTAGATTCATTTGATTTCACCACCATTTTATAGGGAAAATATCAATAAAGGTAGAGAAATTCTTTTATCTGAAATTTAGACTTAGAATAAGACACCCCCACACACACAATGACAGCCCCATAATCAGTTTCACATGGCCAGTGTCAGTGGGGACAGCAAAATTTGTGTTTCTTGTATGTATCAAAAATCATATGCATAGGAGGTAGTTTCTCCTTAGTCATGGAAGTCATAATTACAAACATCCCTACCCACAAATTTTAGACTAATGAAACTATTTCTGAGATGATTTTTAGCATAGTATTTTGCTGCTTAATCAACATCCAATTTTAAATCTTAAATAAGAACAATAAATTGTTATTATGTTACAGTATTTCACATTATGAGGGCAATTTCATTTAAATGGTTTTCATATCCACAGTGACTCATAACTGGATGAATTAATCTTGCATTCTTCAAGAAATATTAATAAGATGTAAAAGATGTCTAGACAGCTACAATCTAACCATTTGCAACAAGACAAAACAAGTTTGATCACCAGTAAGATATTGGTAATGAGTTGGCTACCATTGTTTCAGTCATTATATTTCCAATCTTCCTGAGACATTTCTTTAGCAATGTGTTTATTTCCAAGAGCATTAGGCATGGTTCTAGAAGCATGCTCTAAAATTATCCTCATGACCTTAAGGAAATCAATACCCGTGTTTGTAAAACTGAACTTATTGAAAAAAAGATAAGAAATAAATTTTGTATTTCAGAGTCTCTATAATTTAATTTAGTAGTTTTCAAATAAGAGCATATGGTCCTGGCTAGAGTTTGACATCATCTTTATCCATCTTTCACTTGCAATACCAAAAACATAAAAATCATGTAGTACCTTGTTCCTAAATCCAAATGGAAAGATCATGTTCTTCCTCTTGATGAACAGCTATTTTTATTTCTCTGGTGTCTGCATCTATCTGTCCTAGAATTTCCAGAGCTTCATCATTTAAACTGAAATCAACTTCATAGAGAATTTGCATTTAGTATTTAGAATTTCATTGACAACATCACAGTGGTATTTTTTTTCTTGATCCTAAATAAATATTACCATAAGCAATTTTTTAAAAGCTCTAGCAAGAAAATTTTTAAATGTTTACTTTTCACCAGTCTGTTCTGTCATGCTACTAATGATTTCAAAATCAACTGGATCAATGACAGCCAATGTGCCTACTCTGTTATTCCTGAATGCTGAAACCCTATTCAAGATTATTGCCACTGTAGTGATGAACACCAGGCATTTCCACAAAGCTAAGCACTTGTTGGCCAGGATAACTAATTTCTCTTTGCCTTCTCTGATCAACTTCAGAGTCTGCTTGTAACCTAACGTATACTTTTCACTTTTCATAACAAGTCGGAGCCCAGAGTTGATCATCTCCTGAGATTTTCTTCATCTACTTGTGTCTGCCATCTTCCTGCCTTAGGTGTAAGGCAGTGCCCAACTAAGGACCATTGCCAAGATGACTGGGCAGCAAGAAAGGAAGCAGTTTCCACAGTGCAAAGTTCTTGCAGTAGAGCCAGGATACCAGGACTCTCAAATGATTTGTTGTGATGTATTTTCTAGATTTAAATAACAGAAATTTAATCAGAAACTTTATTGGCTAGCTTGGGCCAATAAAGTGGGGGTAAGAGATGTGGAGAGATATTATAACTGCCTAGTACATGCCACAGGGTATCCATTGAATATTGTTGAACCAGTACCCAAGGTCCTCAACAATAAATTCACAAACCTTATTCCTAGATAATTTTCATCCCCTGACTCAGACTTCCAGTCTTTATATTGCTCAGCTCCATATCCCAAATCCTGAAATGGAATCTTGTTGGCCTGACTATCTGTTCCATCCAGGCGTCAGTTTCTACCTGAGTTGACCTCTGCATCCTGAGGAGGGTTCTCAGAGATGAGGGCATCTCTGTAGGCCAGAGAGCTACTCCTAAACTGTGTTCCACCCTGACAGTTAACAATGTTAATTCTTTCCCTGACAGGTCTCGATATTACTTTTTTCTTCTTCTTCTTAATATTCTACTTCTTTATTCATTCACCCACTCTATTCTTTAGTGATTGTCACATTCTATCCATAAGCAAATCATTCATTTTCTCCCTCTCTGTCCATATCTCAACTCTTTGAATTTAAATTAACTTTAAATTCTACATCCCAAAACTGTATTTCCTGCTGCCACTATTATTAGTGTATATAAGAAGTGTCAAACAATTCCAAATTATTAATGGTTCTCAAATCTTCAAGAGTTTCGTATTTTAAATTAACATAGATATCCACATGGATTTTTTTCCTTGGAATTGCTCCCTTCAAATTCTATTACATTTTAATAATTCCAGTTTTGACATAAATCACTATTATTCTCTGTTTAACATAGTGAATCTAACCTAGAACTTTTTTCTTTTCATAACTTTCTCATAATCTTCCTAATTAATACTAGTAATAACGCCTAAGAGCTGGGAGGGGCAAGATGACAGAAACCCACAGTAATGTAGCAGCACCCCGAGTCCGAATTAAAAGAGCAGTTCTTCAGTGACAAATTGAGGGAGGAAAATGGGAAACACCTGTAGGCAACCTAGAACGCTAGCAACCAGGTGAAAGCCAAAAATATCCATTTCTAAAGAAAAAAAAAGAAAGAAAAGAAAAGAAGGTTAATAAAGCAGTAGATGGCTGCAGCATCTAGCAAGTAGTGGCTCAGGAGGAAAGGGCAGCTCTGCAAGTCTCCCACTGTCTTGTGCCGCTGTCCAGCACAATTGCAATCTGAGCAGAAAATAAGCTCCGAAATAGCAAACTGAACCAGCTTGGCAGGTGTTTCATTCTTTCTTTCCTTCTCTTTTATTTTCTGACTTGTTCATGATACACATGCTTTATGAAAACGGAAGACCAAAACAGCTGCTTTTAGGCTCCACTTTTCACTGGGTGGTAGAGTGCCCATGCTGTGGTCAGTTTGGGCAGAGAAGTGAGTCTGCAACACTGACCATGGACAAACCCAGCCACAGCAGAGGCTGTTCTTCTAGTCCACAGAGCAGGGAAGAGGGAAGGATGTGTGCATTTCAAAATGGTGATCTCAGTGGCTTAGGAGGCTGAGGCAAGGAGATGGCGAGTTTGAGACCAGCCTGGGAAACTTAGACCCTATCTCAAAATGTAAAAATAAAAAAGTAAAAAGGGCTGGGGAGTATCTCAGTGGTAAAGGGCCTCTGGATTCACTTCCCAGTACAAAAAAGAAGAAGAAGAAGAAGAAGAAGAAGAAGAAGAAGAAGAAGAAGAAGAAGAAGAAGAAGAAGAAGGGAAGGAAGGAAGAGAGGGAGGGAGGGAGGGAGGGAGGAAAAGAAAAGAAATAGGTAGTCTGTGCTCTGGAACGAGGACTATGGCTGACTGGGAGATGAACAGAGTAAGACAGAAAGTGGTGACCTTCATGTCAACCTCGCCCAAGCCCAAAATGGGCTGGAGGATAGACTGATACATGCCTCAACCTCCCCCTAGGCACATGAACTAAGACACTTGAAGCAAGGGGTGTGACACAACTCAGGTGGGTTTATAGGCAAAGTGGATGAGAGACCTGATTAGCACCCTTGAGTTCCTTTCACTCCAACCCCCAGACATAGGAACAAAGCCAGGTAGAATGTAAAGTCTGCTTTGAAGTAGACAATGCTCACCCCTCAGATGACCAGGTGAGGCGGGGATGGAGCTCAGCATACAAACTACCCTAATACGTTGGGTCAGTTTGGGTCAGAGGTGAGAATACATAAGTAGCTTGTTATCTGTGTCTCACAACATTTGTCATAGACAGGAGAATGTAATTTGATACCATGGAAAGTAAAGCCTCTATTTAAAAATCCGCAGCAAGAAGAACACTGAATCTACATGTGATAGATGCTGCATTAATTGCTAGATATTAACGAATTGATAGTGTTTCTTGCATTTTGCGTTTTGTCAGAGTTCTATCTAATTTTTTGTATTTGGTCAATTAATAGGATCCTCTTTCAATACCTCTTTTCTCCTCTTCCATCTCTATTCCCTTTCTATCCTTCATCCCTTTTTTAAAATCCTCATTTTAACTTCTGTGTCTCTTCCTTTTTCTGCCTATTTTTCTTTCTATTTTCTTTATCTTTTATCCCTTCCTCTAATTTAATTGAGTATACTATCATTCACATATAAACCTCCAGCCTACTCTTATATTACATCTCATCCATGGATCTCTTTGTTAGTAGAGTGCAGAGGTTATTGCCAATAACTATTACGGCATATATTGATATATAATTTGCCCTTAAATTACCACTATTACTGGCAGTTACTCTCTCCTTTCAAAGTGGTACCAGTGGTTGAAATTAACATCTGGATTGTGCTGATGGGAGGTGTTGAAGCTAAGATATACTCCCAGCTTGGGATTTATTATAAAGAGAGGAGTGCTCACTAAAGGACCTCCTCACAAAAGAAGAAGATGAACCCATGTGAACAGATGCATAAATCTAGAACCTTTGAAGAAATGAGATAATTGGCCAACAGGATACCTCCAAAAATTTAGGCAAACATTTTAAAAGTTGGTAGTTGAAATGATCAGTGAATTATCAAAGCTAAAGAATGGACAAAGACAGAAAATTCAGGAAGTGAAAGCACACTTCAATAAAGAGAGATTCTGAAAAAAAAAAAGAATCAAACAGAAATCCTGGAAATGAATGATTCAGTAGATCAAATTTAAAATTAGCTTAAATTAGATCACATAAGAGATAGAATTTCAGGTTTTGAAGACAAGATATATGAATTTTAACTCTTAGCAATAAATACAAGAAAATAAGGAACCATGTAATAAAATACAAGAACTCTGGAACAATAGTAAGAAATCAAACATTAAGACTTATTGGTATTGAAAAGAAATCTGAGATATGACTAATGGCATGTATAAACGTTTCAGGGAAATAACAGAAAAAAAAATCCAAACTTTGGGAATGAGCTATACATACAGGAAGTATTCAGAATTCCAAATAGATAAGATGAAAAAAGAACTGCTGCATGACACATTATAATTAAGATTCCTAACATACAGAACAAGGATAGAATTTTTAAAGCCTTATGAGAAAATGTCAGTTCACATTTAGAGGTAAGCCAATCAGAATTACTTCAGCAGAAATTCTCAACAGAATTTATCAGCAAGATGGGGGTGGGGTTATGGCTCAGTGGTAGAGTGCTCGCCTAGCATACACGAGGCACTGGGTTCGATCCTCAGCACCTCGTAAAAATAAAATAAAGATATTGTGCCCACCTAAAACTAAAAAATAAATATTAAAAAAAGAATTTATCAGCAAGAATTCTAAAGATCACAAGGGCTCTAAATCCTGAAAGAAAATACCAGGCAAAATTACTATATCCAACAAAGTTATCCTCCATAATTGAAGGAGATATTAAAACCTTCCAGGGCTGGAGTTGTGGCTCAGTGGTAAAACACGTGCCTGGAATGTGAGAATCCCTGGGTTCACTCCTCAGCACCACATATAAATATATAAATTAATTAATTGATTAATTAAATAAAATAAAAGATCCATTGACAACTAAAATATTTTTTAAATGTTAAAAAAAAACTTCCAAGATAAGCTTTAAGTGAAAGAATTAATGACTACTAAATCAGCATTACAGAAAATACCCAAAAGAAATACTACATAGAGAAGAAATTAAAAGTGACCCTCCAGAGCATGAATGAATGAATCTCACTAGAAGAATAGCTGAGCAAATGAGAAATAGGGCCACATTAAAAATAAAACAAAATGGCAGAAATTAATAAGCATCTTTCTATATAAACACTGAATGTAAATAGTCTCATCTCTCCAATTAAAATATATAGTCTGGAAGAATGAAAAAAAACAAACACAAAGACCCATCTACATGTTGTTTGCAAGAGTCTCATCTTACAGGCAAAGATAGCCATGGGCACAAATTGAAAGGATGGAAAATAATATTCCATGCAAGTGAAACCCCAAAACAAGCAAAAGTAGTTACTTTCATATCTAAAACAATACAAAACCAGACTTCAATCCAAAATTAATCAGAAGAGACTAGGGTCTCATACTAGTAAAGGGGCCAATACAACAAGAAGATATGAGAGTAAATATTTATACTCCAAATGTCAGTGCAACTAATTACATTTTAAAAACTACTCAACATAAAGAGTCAAATGGACCCCAAAATAATAATATGGGGTGATTTTAACACATTCCCTCATCAATATAGAGGTCACCTAGATAAAATAAGTAAAGACTCTTCAGACCTAAAAAATATTGTAAATCAAACGAACCTAAAACACATCTATAGAATACTTCATCCAACAACAACCAAATTTACTTCTCAGCTGCTCTTTGAAGATTTTCCAAAATGTCCCACATTTTAGGTCACAAAGCAAGTCTTAGCAAATATGAAAAATCAATACAATCCCACGTATCTTATCAGATCATAATGGAATAAATTAGAAATCAACAGCAAGAAACACTATAGAAACTTCATAAATACATGGAGAATGAACAATGTATTTTTGATAAATGAATGGTTTGTAGATTAAATGATGGTAGAAATTTAAAAGTTCCTGGAAACAAAGAAGAATTGAGATACAATCTACCAGAATCTCTGGGACACTAGAAAGGTGGTTATAATGGAAAAGTTTACAGCTGTGAAGGCCTACATTAAAAAATTAGAAAGATCCCAAGTAAGCAACCTAATGATACATCTAAAAGTCCTAGAAGAATGATAACAAACCAATTCTAAACCTGCAGAAGGAAGGAAATAATTAACATTAGAGCTAAAATCAAAGAGAAGAAGAATAAAAAATTACAGAAAATCAATTAAAAAAAGACTGGATTCTTTGAAAGGTAAATAAGATTGATAAATCCTTAGTCAAATTTAAGGAGAGAGAGAGACAAAGAGAAAGAAGACCCAAATTAGTGAAAAAAGTGATATCATCACAGATATCTCTGAAAACAATGTGATTCTTAGGGACAACTTTGAAACTTTTATGTAAGAGGGAAAATACAAAAAAAAAATGGGCAAATTTCTAGATACAAAATGACTTACCAACTTTGATCTCAGAGAATATAGAAAATCTAAACAGACTAATACTAAGAAATGATATTGAAGCAATAGTAAAAAGCCTTCCAAAAACAACAAAAAATCCTAGAACTCAATGGGTTCCCAGCTGAATTCTACCAGACCTTTAAAGAAGAACTAATGCTAATACTCTTCAAGTTATTCAATGGAACAGAAAGATAGGAGACACCTCCAAATTCATTCTATGAAGCTAGTATCATACTGCTACCAAAACTTCAAGAAAGAAATACCAATATTCATCAAGTACCATGATGAATAAAGATACTCAAAATCCTAAATAAATAATTGTTGAATAAAATTTTAGCAATTCATATTAAAAACACATTAAGAAGCTGTACATCATGACCAAGTTGATTTCATTCCACAGATGCAAGGATAGTTTAATATATGCAAATCAATAAAAGTAATTCATCACATAAATAGAATAAAGGACAAAAAAAAATCACATGATCATCTCATTAGATGCAGAAAATCTGGCTAAATCTAGCACCAATTCTTGTTTAAAATTATAGAAGAAATTAGAATAAACGTACATCAATATCATAAGTATTGTATATGTCAGAAACAAGACAAGGATGTCCACTCTCACCACATCTGTTCATTATAGTACTTGATATTTTAGCCAAAGCAATTATGCAAGAGAAGGAAATGAAAGGAGTCAAATGTGAAAGGAAGAAGTCAAATTGTCACTGTTTATATGATTTGATTCTATACTTAAAGACACCCCAAAAAAATCACCAGAAAACTTCTGTAACTAATAAATTCATCAAAGTAGCAATATACAAAATCAATACACAAAAATGAATTACTTTTCTATATTCCAATAATGAACCTGCTGAAAAGGAAATTAGGAAAACATTTTATTCTCAGTATTTGAAAAAAAAAACCTAAAACCTGGAAATAAATCTTACCATAGAGGTGAATGACTTTTTCAATGAAAATTATAGAACACTATAGAAAGAAATTGAAGAAGACTTTAGAAGATGGAAAGACCCACCATGTTCTTAAATAGGCAGAATAAATACCAATGATTCTCTTCACAGAACTAGAAAAAAAAATCTTAAAATTCAATGACTTTTAAATAAAAGACTATCCAAAGCAACTCTAAGCAAAAAGAGCAATGCTGGACTTCAAATCACAATATCTGACTTCAAACAATATTATAGAGTTATAGTAACCAATATGGTGCCAGCATAAAAACAGACAGGTGGACTAGTGGAACAGAATAGAAGACACAGAAACAATCCCACCCAGATTTTATCCCTGACAAAGTCACCAAAAACAAACATTGGCGAAAAGACAGGATTTTTAACAGAAGGTGCTGGGAAAACTGAATTCTCACATGTAGAAGAATGAGACTAGATTACTATCTCTCAACCTACACAAAAGTCAATTCAGAGTGAATCAAATACCTAGAAATTACATCAGGAAGTTTGCAACTGCGAGAGGAAAATGTGCTCCAATGTGTAGGTTCAGGAAATGATCTCCTTAATAAGATTCCTAAAACTCAGGAAATAATACTAAGCATTAATAAATGGAATGACAACAAATTTAAAAGCTTCTGCAAGTCAAACGAAACAATGAGGAGCATAGAGAGCCTACAGAATGGGAGAAAAATCTTTTCCAGCTACTCTTTTGACAGAAAATGAACATCCAGAATAGATAAAGAACTCAAAAAACTTAACACCAAAATAAATAAATAAATAACCCAACGAATAAATGGACAAATGAGCTCAACAGTTATTTCCCGAAAGACAAAATACAAGTAGCCAATAAATATGTGAAAAAAGTGTTCAACATCTTTAGCAATTGGGAAAGTGTCAATCAGAGCTACACTGAGATTTCTTCTCACTCCAGTTAGAATGGTAATCATCAAAAATATACAGAGTTACGAAAAATTGTGCTGTGAATGGATAATTATGATTGTAATGCATTGCACTATTGTCATGTATGCAAGAAATAAAAATAAATAAAAAATTAAATCTCAAAAAAATATAAATAATAAGATATGCTGGTGAGAGTGTGGGGGAAAAGGAACACTCACATATTGTGAGTGGGAGAGTGCATTAGTACAACCACTGTGGAAATCAGTATGGAGTTTCCTCAAAAGACTAGAAGGGAACCACAATATGATCCAGCTGCACCACTCATCATATTTATCCTAAAGAATTAATAATATCAGCATACTACAGAATACATGCAAATTCATGTTTACAGCAGCACAATTCACAATAGTCAAACTATGGAACCACCCTAGGTGTTCATCAACAGACTAATAGATAAAGAAAATAGGGTATATATATCCAATGGTATTTTATTCAGCCATAAAGAAAAATGAAATTATGATAGCTGTAGGAAAATGGATGGAAACTATTAAGACTATTATGTTAAGCGAAATAAGCCCAACTCAAAAGGTCAAGGGTCAGAAAAAAGAAAGGAATTGTGGAAATTGATCTCATGAAAAACAAAGGAGGTCAGTAGAATAGAGGAAAGGGAAGGGATGGAGGGAGGGGTAGAGCTGGGGAGGGTTGGTGGCAAAATCATATTGTTATCTATGTGCGTATGTGTTAATATGTAACAACACGTCCCACCATTATGTACAGCTATAACACACCAATTAAAAATGTGGAGAAAAAAAAGGAAGCATAGAACTTCCATATAATTCAGGAATTTCACTTCAAATATGCAGTTACCCCAAAGAATTGAAAGAAGGAACAAAAACAAGTATTTGTACACCTATGTTCCAGTAGCATTAATCACAGTAGGTGAAAAGTAGAAATTATGCAACGTCTGTACAGATGAGTGGATATAGAAATATGGTACATACATATAGTGGAATCCTTAAAATGGATTAAAAATCTGACACATGCTCCAAGATGAATTTTGAAAATTATAGCAATTTAAATACACTCAACATAGAAGGGTAAACATTGTATAATTCTACTTGCATGAGTGTACCCAGAAAAGACAGATTCATAGAGACAGGGTGTAGAATGGTGGTTACCAGGAGCTGGAGGAATGGGGAGGTATTGTTTGAGAGGTAGACAATTCTCATTTAGGGTAACATAAAGTTTCTGGAAGTAGATTATAGTAATGGTTATAAAACAATAAATATACTAAATGCCACTGAGTTGTACACTTAAAAACAGTTAAAATGATACATTTTATGTTACACATATTTTATCACAATGAAATACTATTTTTAAAAAAAAGACAAAATGGGAACCAACATATGACCCAGTTATCCCAATCTCCTTAGCATTTATCCAAAAATTAGCACACTTATAGTGATACCCACTTTCTATGTTCACAGAAGTGTAATTCACAATAGCTAAGTTATGGAACCAGCCCGGATGTCTATCAACAGATGAATGAATAAAGAAAATGTGATATATACACACAATGGAGATTTACTTTGCCATAAATCAGAACAAAATTACGCATTTGCAGGAAAGTGAGTGGAACTAGAGAACATCATGCTGACTGAAACTAACCAGACTCAGGAAGTTCAGAGTTACATGTTTTCTCTCAAATGTGGAAGCTAGAGAGAAAAGGGGGTCTTGTGAAAATAGAGGAGGGAGGGCATTAGGGGGAGGGAGAAAGAAAGTGACAGGGGATCTACACAGGAATGAATTAGACCAAATTATGCCATGTTCAGGTCTGAATATATCACAATGAAGTCTACTATTTATAATTCTAATTCATCTATTACAAAATAAACATATCAACATCACAGTTGCAGTATTTCATTTAATTCCTAAAGCAACATTATGGATATCAAATCAAAATTTGGGAATGGGGACTGAGGTTGTATTAGATCTTTTTTAAGTACTGGGAATTGAACCCAGTGGTGATCTAGCACTGTGCTACATTTATTTTAAGACAAGTTTTTGCTAAGTTTCCCAGACTGGCCTCGAACATATGATCCTCCTGTCTCAGCTTCCTGAGACACTAGAATTACATGCATATGGGTCACCTTGCCTGGCTTATTAGCCAGCTTTTTATTACTATGACAAAATACCTGAGGCAGGTTAATTTTGAAAGGAAAGGGATTTATTTAGGTCACAGTTTGCGGGTTCAAGGGAAAGGTGCTTTTGTTAGTTTACAGTTCTAGTGAGGACCCTCCAACCTGGATCCCATTGAGGTGGGTGCCAATACTGGGAGCATGTTCAAGAGAAAGTGATCACATCATCAGACAGGAAATCAGACAGAGACTTGGTCCCACAGTTCCATTCAAGGCCATTCCAACTGAGCTAAGCACCCCCCCTGCTGGGCTCTACTTCTTGTTTTGTGGCACTAGGGATTGAAGCCAGGGGCATTTTATCAGTGAGCTACATCTTAACCCTTTTATATTTGATTTTTGAGCAGAGTCTTGCTAATTTGCTGAGACTGATAGTCAACTTGAGATCCTCCTGCTTAGCCTCCTGAATCTCTGGGATTATAGGCATTTACCATCAAGCCTGTTTAGGATCCATTTCTTAAAATCCAACACCTCAATACCACACTTGAGGACCAATCCTCCAACACATCAGTTGTTGGGGGACAAACCAAGTCCAAACTATAATAGATGCGTTGGTTTTTCACTTCAAATCAATGGTCTGCATATCTGACATCTCATACTCCTCTCTCCAGATTTTATCTCTTACTAACATCTAGGGACATTGATGTATTAATGACCATGAGAAATGGAACTACAAACATTAAACTGCTTTCTTTTTATTGTGTGTGTGTGTGTGTGTGTGTGTTAGCAGACAGCTGCAGTGGTCCTTGCATTTTTCAGCCGTATCCTATTTCCAATTCTCTTTCTCTGAATGGGCTCCCTCTTT
This sequence comes from Marmota monax, assembly GCF_021218885.2. Taxonomy (NCBI): domain Eukaryota; kingdom Metazoa; phylum Chordata; class Mammalia; order Rodentia; family Sciuridae; genus Marmota; species Marmota monax. Next base: position 1,041,710 of record NW_026693806.1, read on the forward strand.
GATCATTCCACCAGTTATCCTGTTATTAAGCTAGTAACCTCTGGCACACAGCAAGATCAATGTGTCTAAGAAATCCTCTTCACCCAGGATAAGTATTATCACTGCACCCACTGTGCAGATAAGGAAACTGAGGCGTGGTGATATTAAGTGTATAAGGTCACACTCAGGTGAGTGGAGGATTTTTACTCAAGTAGTTTGATTCTAGAGCATAAAGTCATTCTTCTTTATGGCTGAGTAATATTTCATTGCATATATAGATATAGATATAGATATAGATATAGATATAGATATAGATATAGATATAGATATAGATATATCACAATGTCTTTATCCATTTATCTGTTAATGTGCATCTAGGTTAGTTCCATAGCTTAGCTATTGTGAATTGAGCTGCTGTAAACATTAATGTGGGTGTGTCACTGTAGTATGCTGATTTTATAGCCTTTGTATATATGCCAAGGAGTGGGATAACTGGGTCAAATTCCACTCCCAGGTTTTTGAGGAATCGCCATACTGCTTTCCAGAGTGGTTGCACCAATTTGCAGTCCTACCAACAAGTATTAACTTTCCCTTTTCCCCACATCCTTGCCAACATTTGTAGTAACTTGTATTCCTAATAATTGCCATTCTGACTGGAGTGAGATGAAATCTCAGTGTAGTTTTAATTTGCATTTCCCTAATTGCTAGAGATGTTGAAACTTTTTTCGTATTTGTTGACCATTCATATTTCTTCTGTGAAGTGCCAGTTTAGTTATTTATTGATTGGGTTATTGGGGTTTTTGGTATTAAGTTTTTTGAGTTCTTTGTGTATCCTGAAGTTTAATGCTATATCTGAGGTGCAGGTGGCAAAGATTTTTCTCCCATCTACAGGCTATCCCTTCATATTCTTGATTGTTTCCTTTGCTGTGAAGAAGCTTTTTAGTTTTATACCATCCCATTTATTGATTCTTGATTTTACTTCTTGCACTTTAGAGGTCTTATTGAAGAAGTAGGTTTCTAAGTTGACATGATGAAGATTTGAGCCCACATGTTCTTGTAGTAAGCACACAGTCTCTGGTCTAATGCCTGGGTCTTTGACTCACTTTGAGCTGAGTTTTGTGGAGGGTGAGAGATAGGGGTTAAATTTTATTCTCCTACATATGGATTTCCAGTTTTCCCAGCACCATTTGTTGAAGAGGCTATCTTTTCTCCAATATGTTTATGGTGTGTTGTAGTCAGCTTTTTTGCTGCTGTGACTAAAGGACCCAACCAGCACAATTATAGAGGAGGAAGAGTTTATTTGAGGGCTCATGGTTTCAGAGGTTTTAGTCCATAGAGGGCTGGCTCTATTCCTCAGGGCTTGAGGTGAAGCTCAACATCTGGTGGGGGAGGGTGTTAAAGTCAGAATTAGACAGAACAGATAAATAAATCGAGTCAGATCAAAGATATGGAGGCCAAATTGGGTCCAAAAAGTTGGAGACTCCCTCCTGAGGGTTTGAAATGTTAATGCCTTCAGAGCCCTTCCTTATCAAGATAACTTGCCCCTGTTCCAATTTTCCCATGGATTGTCTATCCCTACAAAGAGTTATAAAAGTTGTTAATGCTCTCTGGACCCTCTTCCCGCCCAGATAACTCTGAGCTTTAGCCCTTGGGGCTAAATCCCCAGAACCACCAAACAAACAAACAAACAACAACAAAACAGTCTTCTTTCAGTCCCTGACCTTGGGACACCACCACTTCTCACCTTTTGGCCACCCCACTGGAGCGTCTTCTGGGACTAGTCAAGTATGCAGGAAGGAAAGAGATAGAGGGAAGAGAGAGGGAGAACAAAGAAAATCTAGGATGTATAAAAGAGGCAGAACACCCTCACTTCTTGGGATACCAGAATTCCAGCTGTGGCCCCCTTCTCCCTCCCAGGAGATATTTGTATTATCTCTTTTTAAATACCTCCCCCCTTTTTTTTAAAGAGAGAATTTTTTAATATTTATTTTTCAGTTTTCGGTGGACACAACATCTTTATTTTATTTTTATGTGGTGCTGAGGTTCGAACCCAAGCCCGGCGCATGCTAGGCGAGCACATTACCGCTTGAGCCACATCCCCAGCCCAAAAATAAACCCTTTTGTATATGCTTGCCTCTGCGTGTTTCTCTAATGTTGTACTTCCACATGTAAGGAAGCAGGACTCATCACTGATAACCTGCAGTATCCATGGCAGAGGAGGCAGCTCACATCATGGTGATCAGGAAGCAAAGAGAGACTCCACTCTTCAGATACAAATATTTATGCCAAAGCCACGCCCTAATTGCACCTCCTCCAGCCACACCCTACCACTTCAGTTTACCACTCAGTTAATCCCTATCAGGGGATTAATTCTCTGATTGGGTAAGGACTTGCAAAACCCATCATTTTCCCTCTGAACCATCTTGTATTGTTTCACACATGAGCTTTGGGGGAACACCTCACATCCAAACCATAACACAGTGCTTTTGTCTGGTATGAAATAACTTTATTTGTGTAAGTTTGTCTCTGTGTCTTCCATTCTGTGCCATTAGTCTTCATGTCTGTTTTTGGGCCAATATCATGCCATTTTTGTTACTGTAGCTCTATGGTATCATTTAAGGTCGGTATTGTGATGCCTTTGGCTTCATATTTATCACTAAGGATTGCTTTAGCTATTCTGAGCCTCTTATTTTTCCAAATGAATTTCATGACAGCTCTTTCTATTTCTACAAAGACCATCATTGGAATTTTGATGGGAATTGCATTGAGTCAATATAGCACTTCTGGTAGTATGGCCATTTGACAGTATTGATTCTGCCTATCCGAAAACATGGGAGTTTTTTCCATCTTCAAAGGTCTTCCTCAATTTATTTTTTTAGTGTTCTGTAATTTTCATTGTAGAGATCGTTCACCTCTTTTGTTAGACTGATTCCTAAGTACTTTATTTTTTAGGGTTTTGTGTGTGAATGGGATATATCGTTTTCCTAATTTCTCTTTCAGCTGACTCATCACTAGAGTATAGGAATGCAATTGATTTATAGGTATTAATTTTGTAACCTGATACTTTGCTGAATTCACTTAAGTTTACTGGTTGATTTTGGGGGGTTCTTTAAATATAGAATGATGTCATCAGCAACAGAGATAATTTGAGCTCTTTGCCTATTTGTATCCCTTTAATATTTTTCTTTTGCCTAATTGCACTGTCTAGAGTTTTAAGAACTATGTTGAATAGAAGTGGTGAAAGTGGGTTATCCTTGTCTTGTTCCTGTTTTTAGAGGAAATGCTTTCAGCTTTTCTCAATTTAGAATGATGTTGGCCTTGGGTTTGTCATATATAGCTTTTACAATGCTGAGGTATGTTCCTTCTTCCCCTAGTTTTTCCAGTGTTCTAAACATGAATGGATGTTGTATTTTGTTAAATGCTTTTCCTGCATCTATTGAGACAATCATGTGGTTCTTGAATTTATATTTTATTCAACCCAATATATCTCAAATATAATTTCAATATCTGATTAATATAAAAATTTATTAGATTCTTACAAAGATAAACATTCTTACCAAATGACCTAGCAATCACACTGGCATTTACCCAAAGAAGTTGAAAATGTATGTGCACTCAAGAACCTGCGTATATTTATAGTAGTTTCATCAGAAGTGCTAAAGCTTGGAAGCAACCAGGATATCCTCTAGCAGGCAAATGGATAAACAAACTAGTGCATACAGACAATGAAAAACTATTTAATGCTAAAAAATTAAGCTATCAACTCTGAAAAGACATGAAAAAACTTAAATGCATATTACTTTTTTATATTTTGCTTTTTAGTTGTAGTTGGACACAATACCTTTATTTTATTTTTATGTGGTGCTGAGGATTGAACCCAGGGCGTTGCACATGCTAGGCAAGCACTCTACCACTGAGCCACAACTCCAGCCCCTTAAATGCGTATTACTAAATGAAAGAAGTCAATCCAAAAGGACTACCTACTATATGATCTCAATATGTAATATTCTGGAAAAGGCAAAACGAATGAGATAGTAAAAAGATCAGTGGCTGCCAGGTTTGTGGGGAGAGAAGAATAAATAGAGGATTTATTTTTTGGAAAAATATTCCATATGATGGTATAATGGTGAATATATATCATTATACATTTATCCAAACCCAAAGAATATACAACATCCAGAGTGAACCCTAACTTAAAACTATTGTCCAGGTTGTTTGGGCAATAATAATGGGTCACCATGGATTCATCAATTATAACAAATGTGCCATGCTGGTAGAGAATGTGGATAATGGTGGGAGGGGGGCTATGCATTGAGTGAAGGGGGGGGTGGCATCATATGGGATATCTGTGCCTTCTTTTCAATTTTGCTGTGAACCTAAAACTGAAATCGTTCATCAAAATGCTCTCTCGATCTTTGTTTCTAAAATTCCTAGGACTAGACAATGCTTAAGAACATCCCTTCATTATACTCTCTGTGTTTTTTCTTACCTGAGGCTAACAGCTGACCAGATGATCTGTTTTAACAGCCAATTCCTTCCCCTCTTTGCCCATCCCACCGCATACCATCCGCAGTTTCCTGTATCTGCCATGGCTCTTTTGCCCTGATGATATGTATGCAGAGAGCGTGATGGGGAGAATGAGAAGAGAACCCTCACAACCACTTTGTGGGAATTATTTTTGGTGGTGTGAAGGCTATATAAGCATTTTGAATCATTAGAGTCTTTTTCAGATATCAAAAACTTAACCATTGATTCTGTTTTCCAATTATTGACTGGATTGAACATGTTGGGTTGGGGGTACAAAAGGGCTCTCCAAATGATGTAGTTTGGCCAATGGGTCCTGTTTAGTTTTCGCATGATAGATAAAGAATAAAGTCAGGACATAGGTATGTATTGGAAATTATCTTTCAAAGGCTAAAGAATGGAGAAGGAATTAAGTAAGAATCATTCGTGGGTACAAGGTCACAGCTCCCCTACTTTGTAAGTGTACTTTGGACAATTATTATTGCACCTCTTTTGGCTTCAGTTGTCACATCAGTAAAATTGATATTCATGGTATTTGTCACCCAAAGCCATTGCCTGGCATGTGGTAAGTGTGTGGAAAAGGTTGTCTTTTAAAAGGTTCTATTTTACATTAGTAGTTTACAGAAGAGCCCCATGGGCCTACTACAAATTGAATAAAATACCATAGATTATTATTTTTTGAAAAACTAATGCTCTCCAAGGGAATTAAGTTTGATCAAATGTAACAATCCATCCGGTTTTCGTGGTGTACACCTGTAATCTCAGCGGGAGGCTGGGATGGGAACAATGCAAGTTCAATCCTGCCTCAGCAGTTTAGTGAGGTGCTAAGCAACCCAATGAGACCCTATCTCTAAATAAAATACAAAATAGGGCTGGGGGTGTGGCTCAGTGATCGAGTGCCCCTGAGTTCAATCCCTAGTACAAAAAAAAAAAGTCCAATTTTTCAAAAAATCTTTTTTTTTTAAGGAAATAATTTCCAATGATCATATGACATTATACCGATCCAGCATAACCTCACAGTCATGGAAAAGTCATAAAATCTGGAGATACCCAAGATGCAGTCTTCAATTCATTGTACCCGGATACTTTCTCTTTCTTCCTACTTCTCCTGCAAAACAAAAGGCTAATGTTCTTGTCAATCATTTTGTCTCTTAGCTCTGGCTAATGTCCTCCTGTAATGTTTGTGATAGGTTCTTACCTCTGTGACAGCTGTCAGGGTGCGAATGCTCAAAACATGACTCGTCCTCCGCCTCTGGGAGTACAAATTAGACCAGCGTTCTCATGAATAGAGAAAGATTCCAAATGCTTTTCTTTACACTAACCCATACTAAGCCCATTGGGCACTTCTCACTCAAAGCACATCTCAGTGCACATGGGCCATCTTTCAAATGCTCAGAAACCACAGTGGCTGGTGGCTGCTGTGCTAGACACGATAGCTCTAGGGTTTGTCCTGTAGCACTTTCTTCTCCTTGTGCTGCATTCTTCTACTGCATTCCTTCATTATGATTTTTAAAATGTCTTCCATTTCTCCAAATTGTGTCATTTTGGAGACAATGCATATTTGCATATTTTGAAATAATATATAACATGGCCACAAGAATTTAAAAAAAAAAAATTAAGCCACTCCAAAGGATAGTTTTAAAGCATCTACTTTCAGGAAATCATTATTTAATTCATACTTTATTTGCAGAGGAACATGTAGTTGTTTGCACTGTTGAGTCCTTAAAACAGCCTTTAACAATGAGTTTAATTAGTGTCTATGGGTTTATACTTAATCTTAATTCACTCAACATTTTTTTGATCACCTATGTGACACAAACTGTACTAATTTCCAGAACCGTTTCCCAGAAGGAGGGACTGTACAGACAATCCTCAACTTAATGATTCTTTGAAATGATTCTTCAGCCTTATAATGATGCTAAGGCAATCTGCATTCAGTAGAAACCATACAACAAATTTGAATTTTGATCTTTTCTCAGACCAGTGATGTGTGGCACAGTGTTCTCTCAGGATTCAGGAAAGCAATAGCAAGACAGCTCCTGGTGAGCCACAGGATCCCAGGAGCAGACAGTTGGCATATTGCCCTGTGCTGGTTGCTAAGCTCTGGTGGTCTGCGGTATATTAAATGCATTTCTTCCAATGGATGTATTGATATGCAACCTCATCATCAATCAAGGACCATCTGTGTATGTGAGATGAGACCTCAGTGTGAGCAAATTTGTGAACTTTCCCCTGTTGCCTTCTACAGTGATATCCCCGTTGTATCTGTCAGTGTGCATCCCTACCCCACAGAAGACGTAACATAGATTACAGACAGGTTCCTTCATCCTTCTATTTTAAAGGTGTGTTTTGCCTTTAATAGGCATAAGATTGTGCTATCTAAAAGTGCCGCAGTCCAGCTGCAGCAAAATAACCGGGGGGTGACGAGCAACTTGTATAGATCGATAGAGCAGGAGTGGGGGCCGTTTATTGTAGGACAGGAGGGTATATATACATTCCACACAGCTTATCTTAATTAGCATAAACTAGATACATCAGTCAACCAATAAGAAATCTCCACACTTAATGTCTCGCTGGTGTTACTTCACAAACCACTCCCTCTGGCAAAATGCCAGGCACCATCCAGACTTGTTTACAGACTCTAACATAAAAGAAAGTCCAGATTCCAGAGGATCTATAGCATGTTTAATAGGAGAAACCAATGTCTTTTATAAGCCATTCAGAAGAGAAAATTATTTTAAGGTAACTTTTTTTAAAAAATTAAAATTTGTTTACATGAATTCATTAGTAGGATTGAACGCAACGGTGCTTGACCACTGAGCCACAACCCCAGCCTTATTTTGTATTTTATGTAGAGACAGGGTCTCCCTGAGTTGCTTAGCACCTTGCTCTTTCTGAGGCTGGCTTTGAACTGTCCAAGCCTCCTGCTGGGATTACGGGTGTGTGCCACCATGCCAGGCCTCTGCAGCTCTTTTTATGGTTTTGTTTTGTTTTCATTTTGAGACAGGGTCTTGCTAAATTACTCAGGGCCTCGCTAAGTTGCGGAGGCAGGCTTTGAACTTGCAATCTTCCTGCCTCAGCCTCTGAAGCCACTGGGATTACAGGCATGCTCCACCATGTCTGGCTAATACATTAGTGTTTAACTCAAGTACTTTCACTCCCAGTATACAGAAATGGACTTTGAGTTTCAAATCTCTCCATATTATAACTGCTCACATGATACCCCTACTACAACCACATTTCATGTTATGTCAGTTCACCTTGTTAAATACCAACAACTGGACTCCTATCTTCCTGCTATCCAGAGATCAAAGAAAATGAAATTCACTTTCAAATAAGTTTATAAACACTATTCTATCAGTGCTAGTTCTATTGAACTTCCACTTGAGCAATCGTGTGATCAAATAAATAATGTGGAAAAACTAAAGATGAGAAATCGAAAAAACACTTTAGGAGACAAAATTGTTGCTATTTTTCTGGATCAATATAAGAGATTTGTTAAATAGCAGCATCAAAAATAATATACTTTAGGTAAAAATGGAATCAATATACTAATAAAACTCCCCCTTATATAATGTATGTTTGTAAAACACTATCCTGAGATTTATAATTACAATTCTATATAATCACTTAGCTGGCTAGCAATAAAATGAAAAGAAAATATTCAAAATTATTTTAGAAAGCAAAATCCTTTCCTTATTTCTGGATCATATCAGTGGATTTTTTTCAAGCTGTTTTGTTGTCATTGATCACAATAAAAACACTGCAATTATCTTGCCTACAAATGGAATAAAATGGAAAAGATTTACCTTAAAAATCCACATTTAGATAATCTACAATTTAAATATCTTAAGAATTTTAATTCCCTCTAGCTTTCATTTGAGGCATGGAGTGGTCACTTAATAGCAATGAAACTAAGAGGAAAATATCAGAATTACTTTGGAAGATAACAAAAATGCATTTTCTTATTTTGACCTTCAGAAACAAGCTCCTTGGAAGGCTGGATCAACCCCGAAGGTGCATCACTTCTGTTTTGAGTAGTGTGAACAAAAGGCAAGATCCGGCACTAGGGAAGAGAGATACGGGGCCATGGACATGCCTCTGTGAAAGCATTCTTGGGGGGTCCCAGAGCATGACAGGAGGCCCGCTTCTCAGGAACTTGGCCCTGAAGACCAATCTGTGGCATCTGATTCTAGCAGGAGGATAAAACAGAAGAACTGCCTCCTGTCCAGACAGCAGGATTGAATCTATCCTAACTCCATGACCAAGATCACCCAACACATCATTCCTGTTGACCTCCAGTCTGAAGATGTGTGTCTTGTCATCAAAAGAAGGTCCTGATCATTTCCCAGCCCAGGGAACCCAAAAGAAGCTCTGTCTTGCTCTCCTAGAGGAACTGCTGTGTCAGGAAGGACATGGCCTGATGGAGGAATCTGCTTTATTACCAGGCATGGATCCAAAAATCCCTGGGCCGTCCCAATCTCATGCTCCTCTGGGTATCTAGAAATTTTGGTGCCTTTCCAGCCTTTGCTAACTGCCTCTTTTGGAATATCAAGGACATGAATATATCTTTTGAAGAGTTGAATTTTTCCCCCTAAATCATCATTTCTCTGAATTGTGAACTTTATTTCCTTAAGTAAGCAAAGATTTGCTCATCCAGTAAAGCTCTCGACCAAATATCAACTTTTTTTCCCCTCTCATGTAAATGGATAAGACCCAAAGTTTATTTTGATTTGTCTAGAATTTTGGCTTGCATTCTGAAGGTGTCTAGCTCTTCACATGTATGAATGATCTTTTCATCTACTTTGGAGAGATTCTTCATTAACTTTCCATTGTAAACCATTATAAATTGAGTATTGTGTAATGATTTTTATTTTACTGATGAAGCTTACTAACAATTTGAAGTTTTTTGGGGGGGGGTACCAGGGATTGAACTCAGGGGCACTCAACCACTGACCACATCCCCAGCCCTATTTTGATTTTTGTTTAGAGACAGGGTCTCACTGAATTGCTAGCACCTCACTTTTGCTGAGGCTGGCTTTGAACGCGCAATCCTCCTGTTTCAGCCTTCAGAGCCGCTGGGATTACAGACGTGTGCCACTGCACCCACACCCGACTGATTTTAAGTTTCTTTTGCAGCTCTGAGGGCTCACAAATTGGATTTTTCTGATTGCAATGAAGTCAATACATTTTGGTGACCTTTAATGTTATTCATAAATTCATTTGTTATAATTTAGTGTACACCTGATTGCTTTTTCCTTTGAGAATATTTTACAGACACATTTGCCTTAGCCACATTGATCCAATTTCTTTAATACATTTTAATAACAAAGACGTAAACCTTCATGACCTCAGATTAGGCAATGGTTTCTTAAATATGAGCCAGAGAACTTAAGTAACAAAAGAAAACGTTCTATGTTGAATTTCATCACAGTAAGACAATTTGTTCATTGAGGAACACTCTCAAAAAAGTGAAAAGACAACCAAACAATGGAAGAAAATATTTGCAAATCATAGACTTACTAATGGTCAAGAATCCAAAATACACAAATAACTCTTACATACTAATGACATAATGACAATCCAAATAAAAAATGGGCAAAGGAGATGAAAAGACACTTCTACAAAGAAGATATACAAATGACCAATAAGCACACGAAAAAGATGATCAACATCGATAGTTATTAGGAAAACCATAATGAGACACGACCTCAAACCAACTATATAATGGCAATAACAGAAATTTACTCGAAGTGGAAAATAACGAGTTTGGGGAAGGATGTGGAAAAATTGAACCTTCATAGTCCACTGGTAGGAAAATAAAATAGTATAGTCACTGTGGAAAACAGTTTCCTCAAAATGTGAAAGAGTTACCACGGGATTCAGCAATTACACTCCCAGGAATGTACCTAAGAGTATTGAAAACATCTGTTCCAACAAAAGTTTGCAATGAATGTTTCATACTAGTCTTATTTATGATAGGCAAAAAGTGGAAGCAAGCCAAATATCTGAGTGGACAAATGGGAGCGAACAAAACGAGGTAGAACTATACGATGTGACATTATTTGGCCATAAAAAGGAAAGAAGTGCTGATATGAGCTTTAATGCAGCTGAACTTTGAAAACATTATGCTAAGTGAAAGAAGCCGTAGGAAAAGCCACATGATGTATGATTCCATTCTAGGAAATGCCTGGAATAGACAAGTCCATGGAGACAAAACAATGCTAGTTGTTAGGTGCTGGTGGGAGGTAGGAGTGGGGAGTGGCTGCTTAATGGGTTTGGAGTGTCTTCTGGGATGGCAACAATGATCTGAAATCAGATAATGGTGATACAATTGTTCTACAACCTTGTAAATGCACTAAAAGCCACGGATGTGTATGTTTTAAAAATGATTAAAATGACAAGTTGGTGTTATTTTAATTTTGCCTTCATAAGAAAAACACCATTTTATTAATCATGGACACAATTGCTCTTGTCTGCTGTATTAATCACATCCAATTCCCAGATTCTCTTCGTGTTCTCTTAGCCAAGAACAGCAGCCTAATTTCTCCTTTCCTGCAAGATTTTTGGGTTATTCATTTTACTCACTCTTTTTATCCTTTAGCTTCCTCATGAAAGCAGATTTGTGCTTTTATGAAATTTTGCTTTCATTCAAACCATCTTTTATTACCACCTTGAGTTTTTCTTCACATTTTTTATTGGTGCATTATAGTTGTACATAATAATGGGATTTGCTATTATATATTTGTACACGTGCAGAATTTAATAATATAATTTGGCCTATATATTTTTTTTAAAAAATTTCTTTTAATGTTTTTTAGTTGTCAATTGACCTTTATTTTATTTATTTATATGCGGTGCTGAGGATCAAACCTAGGGCCTCAACATGCTAGGCAAGTGCTCTACCACTGAGCCACAACCCTAACCCCCAATATATATATTTTAAGGCTGTTTTAGTTCAACTACTTGTATTGGAATGTCTGGCACATTTTCTAAAGGCCAAATCTCTCTTATACTAGCAGACGTCAGCTTAACTTTTTCCAAATGCTTGTATTTCTATTCAAAATCTTTTTTAAACCTCAAGTGAAATTGGATATTTCTGGGGTTTTGTGAATGGTCACTAGTTTTCATGTTTATGATCATTTGTTCTCAAGTCTAGCTTACAACAAGAAATCTTCCAAATTCTCTTTGGATGAGGCTGAGCTTGTAAAACTATTGTTGTTTTTCCTTCAGGAAAGCAGAAGATCCAAGGTCCTTTGTGTACATTTGCAGAAAGTTTGATTTTAGTAATCAAACACCTTACAATGACTGAAAATATCATGGTACCCCAGAGAGATGCAGGGGGATCCACACTGAGGTTTGAGAAGCACGGCCCTCATGATCTCCTTCTCTCCACATTCCAGGTCAGGCCCTTAATTATGAGCTCATTTCTACCAACAGGTAGCCATTACCTGGAATTTGGGGTGAAGGTATCCTTGTTCTCTTTGGAGCTCACCACACATGCAGGTAGACAGCTCTAAACATTTTTATTCAGTTTTGTCTCTTTTTAAAACTATATCAATCAAATCATATCGTACGTGGTTTTCACTCCATGTTTTAGAATTTATTCATTCATTGTGGGTACTTGTAGTGTATTCATTTTCCTTGCTGAATAAAATTACATTCTTTTTTAAATGTCAATAGAAATTTCAATTGTGTCAATTCTTTTTTTTAATTTTTTTGTTAGTTGCTCAAAACATTACAATGATCTTGACATATCATACATTTGACTCAAATGGGGTACGTAATCTTAATCTTATTTTTCCACGTGTACAGATTGCAGGATCACATTGGTTATACAGTGACGTTTATGCATAGGGCCATACTAGTGTCTATTGTATTGTGCTGCCCTTCTATCCCCCCCTCCCCTCCCCTCCCCTCTTTCTACCCAATCTACTGTGACACATTTCTCTCTCTTTTTTCTTCCCCCCACACATCTTATATGTAATTTTGCATAACAATGAGGGTCTCCTACCATCTTCCATGCAATTCCCCTTCTCTCTCCCATTCCCATGCACCTCTCGTCCCTATTTAATGGTAATCTTCTTCTCATGCTCTTCCTCCCTGCTGTTTTGAGTCACCCCACCCCCTTATATCAAAGAAGACATTTGGCATTTGTTTTTTAGGGATTGGCTAGCTTCACTTAGCATAATCTGCTCTAATGTCATCCATTTCCCTGCAAATGCCATGATTTTGTTGTTTTTTAGTGCTGAGTAATATTCCATTGTGTATAAATGCCACATTTTTTTTATCCATTCATCTATTGAAGGGTATTCGGGTTGGTTCCACAGTCTAGCTATTGTGAATTGTGCTGCTAAGAACATTGATGTAGCTGTGTCCCTGTTGTATGCTCTTTTTAGGTCTTTTGGGTATAGTCCGAGAAGGGGAATAGCTGGGTCAAATGGTGTTTCCATTCCCAGCTTTCCAAGGAATCTCCATACTGCTTTCCAAATTGGCTGAACCAATTTGCAGTCCCACCAGCAATATACAAGTGCACCCTTTTCCCCACATCCTCACCAGCACTTGTTGTTGTTTGACTTCATAATGGCTGCCATTCTTACTGGAGTGAGATGATATCTTAGAGTGGTTTTAATTTGCATTTCTCTGATTGCTAGAGATGGTGAGCATTTTTTCGTGTATTTGTTGATTTAGAACTATCATGGGCCTTTTCCTACTAAGAACTGTTAGGAAGTTTCTTATAGGTATCTTGGGCATTACATGAACAAATAAATTTCTCTTTAATTTCCCTCAGAAGTAGAAGTACTGAGCGTATAGCGTGTGTTTATTTGGCTTTACTGGATGTCATAGTATATTTCCTGCTGCTACAACAAAATGCCACAGACATGGCTCACAGTTCTGGAGGCTGGGAAGTCCAAGAGCATGGTGGCAGGGCGGGGGACCTGGCAAAGACCTTTGAGCTTCATCATAACATGGCAGAGGCAAACAAGCACGGTGAGACAGGAGGAAGGGGAACAAATCTGTTCTTTTGTCAGGAGCCCATTCTCAAGATGACCAATCCACTCGGTGACAGCAGCCTTACCTGGTTCACAAGGGCGGAGGTCCTCATGACCTAGTCACCTCTTCAAGTCCCACCACTTCATATCATCATGATGGAAATTAAATTTGGAGCTTCACATAGCACTGGATGATGTGAAAATGCTTTCCAAAATCATCCCAAGTTACACTCCCACCAGGAATATGAGTTTACAAGGCTCTGTGTTCTTGTGGAAACCGTGGTCTTATCTTTCTGTTCTGCCAGGCCGGTGAGTTGGAACAGCCTCTCCTGGTGGTTTTTAATTTGCTCTTGCCTGATTACTGAGGAGATTAAATCTTTCTTCCTGTGTTTTCTAAGGACTTGAATTTCCTCTTCTGTGAGGTATCCTCTTGCCCATTTTCTGCTGAGATGTTTATCTTCTTCCTTCCTGGTGTATAGGAGTTACTAATTGACCATAAGTGTGAAAATTTTGTGTATTATATATGCTGTGACTATCTTCTCCTAGTTACAGTTTTAATTTTCACTCTTTCTATTATATCTTTTGAATAGAAGTTCTTAAGTCTAACAATGTTTAATTTATAACTTTTTCTTTAGGGTGTGTGTGCATGTGTGTGTGTGTGCACACACACTAATAAAAAAAATCTTTCCTTAACTTAAGGTCTTAAAGATAGTCCGTATTTGCTTCTAAAATTAGTAAGGTTTATCATTCGCACTTTAGTGTTTGACCCACATGAAATTGAAGTTTGAATTTGGTGTGAGGTAGGAATTCATTTTCATATGAGCTTATTTTTCTTTCACATAAAACAAGACTGAAAGTAGGAAATCCAGTGATTCTGCTCTGTTGTATATGTTCTAGAAAGATAGTCCTGAACAGATGAACTGGAAGAAATGTCTGAAGAGGTTCATAGGAACATTATTCATAAGAGCAAAACACTGAAAATGCCCTCAAAATGTCCAAGAGTAATATAGTGAACAAATACATTGGTATATGTGCCTATGATAGAATTCTACTCAGCACTAAAAATGAAAGATCTATAGACACATATATTAAAATGAACAAACCCTTTTAAACATCTTACTTTGAGCAAAAAAAAAAAATTGTAGGACTCAAAGTATGGTGCCATTTACATAACATTCAAAAATAGATAAAATTGAACAGTCTATTATTTAGATAGTCATGCATATGTGATTAAATTATAAAGATAAGCAAGAGTATGGTTAATAAGAAATTCAGAGTAACAATTACCATAGGGAAGGAGGGAGGTGCATGAGGTCAGGAAATGACACATAGGGTGCTTTGAGCACTGATAACCTTCTCATTCCTCAGCTGAGATGTAGAACATGTATTCCCTTCCTTTCCAATTCCAGCTAATCCATAGTATGCTTCCAGGGCTATCTTCCTCAATCCCAGTATTAAATATGTTACATTTGCTTGCTTCTCATGCTCCAACTATGTTGCAAGCATTGGAGGTTCTAGGATTCCATCCTTGGCCCTCTTCACATCTCCTGTCACCAGGTGATCTTCATGGGTGATGTCATCCCTCCTCATGACTTCCAACTTCCACTTAATGGAGATGACTCACCAATTTGTGTCTTTCCTAAACTCCAGACCCACATAAATAGCCACTGATTACATATTTCCATTTGCATGTTCCACAGTGCCTCTGACTCGACATGTCTAAATTTTTCTCCTTTAATTTTTTTTGTAGTTGTAGATGGACAGAAAGCGTTTATTTTGTTTGTTTATTTTTATTCAGTGCTAAGGATTAAATCCAGTGCCTCACACATGCTAGGCAAGTGCTCTGCCACCGAGCTCCAGCTCCAGCCCAACATGTGTAAATGTTGTTTTTTTTTTCTTAATATTTTTTAATTGTAGATGGACACAATACCTTTATTTATTTATTTATTTTTATGTGGTGCTGAGGATCAGATTCAGTGCCTCACGTGTGCTAGGCAAGTGCTCTACCATTGAGCTACAGCCCCAGCCCCCGGCATGTCTAAATCTTAATTCATCTCCTACCCTCCTCCTCCTCCTAGCAGCTTCTCCCATATTCTACTTAGCTTCCCGTGGCCAGCATTTTTAAATCACCCCCTGCTGTTCCTTTTCTCCAATCCCTTCCCAGTTACAATCAGTCACAGCAAGTCCTGTCAATGCTACTTCACTTAAAGATATATTCTGAACATTTGGGAACATATATTAAAAGTCTTAAAGATATGTATTATCAGCTCAATTGTGTCTCCCCAAAATTCACACGTTGAGCTGGGAGATCCTCAGAATGTGATCTGGTTTGGATACAGGGTCACAGTAGACGTAATTAACTAGGTTAAGATAAGAAATACTGCAGTATGGTGGGCTGTTAATCCAGTATCACTGGCGTCCTTATATAAAGAGGCAATTTGTACACAGAACACATTGTAAAGATGAAGGCAAAGATTGGGACGATGCAGTAGAAGCCAAGGAACACCGTGGTGGCTGGCCAACCACCAGGAGCTGGGGAGGGGCATGGAACCACACCTGCCTTCTTCAGAGACCTGATCTCCAACGCCCAGCGCCAGACCTGTGAGACTGTACATTTCTGATGTTGATCCACTCGGTTTGTGGTATTTTGTCCCAGCAGCCCTGAGAAATTATTAAAACCTGCATACTTTGATCAGGATTTCCATGCCTAGCCAGAATTCCTATGAAAATACTCACACATGAACAAAGGAGTCCCTGTCAGAGTGTTGCCAACAGTAGGGTTAATAATTGCACAACAAGGAAAACAGCCTCCATGTCTGACAGGAGGAGACGAAGTTCATATATTACGACACAGTCACATCACAAAAAGTCACAGCGCTTTTCCAAAGGAGGACGTCTGCCTAAGACTTGAGGGAAAGACATTTTATAGTTCAGTTGCCGGAAAGGAAACACAAAGGAATGTAGAGATGGAATTTCATTCCATGTATACTTACTTTCTCCTTTTTTGCTTATCCATATTTTCTCAAGAGATGTGGTTTCAAAATGATCCTGCTCCCTCCCCAACTCATAAACATTGCCTAATTAAATTCATGATCCCTCCCCATCTTGGGAAGGAGGAAGAAAGAAAGAATACGAAGAGAGAGCATAAGAGGAGGAAAGGAATCTGTGTCAAGGAACTAGAAAAAGATAAAGGAATTTAGAAAGTAAAATACCAGCGTGAGCTCTAAGTGAAAAGGTTTGGAGAGGGAGAGTTTTGAATGAGAGTCTCCAAATCAATGAGGGGTGTGGGGTAAATGTGAAAGAGAGGAAAGAGCATGGGAAGGGTGTTCCTGGGGGTTATACACTTTCAAAACCATTTTTCTAGCAGTGCAACTTGAAGCTTAGAATTTCATTTTTCATTATTTTCAGCTGTTTGGATTATGCTTCTTTGAATGCAAGGTCACATGAAGAAAGACGCAATGAGTCTAGGATTTATAAGGTTTATGTTATTTTTTTTCTACAACAAACATAGATTCCATTTCATACTGAAGTGTGCAAGAAATAGTACTTTCTTATATCTGAATTAAATTCATTTTTTTTAACCCAGTGGTAAAAACAGAGGCAATGAGAGTTTTCTGCTTGAGATAATATTTCAAGGATGAATGGAGGCATAGGTCATGCTGAGCATATGTGGGACACATCTGGGCCTCAGGTCTTTGGACAATGGCATCTTTTGAGATGTGCCTCATTCCATCTGGTCTATGATCATCTGTCTACCCAGATCCTGCATTACTGGTCTGGTGAGTTTGGGCCTGTGACATCTTTGAAAAGACAGAAGCACTGATTGGGCTATTGGCTGGATCACGCCCACTTACTCCACACCACACAGGGCTGTCGGTAAACCCCGGAAATTTGTCAACTCCAGGGCTCAATATGGACTGGGGTACAAGCCCATAGATCCATCTAAGCCTTCAGCTGGGATTCTGTCATTCCCGATTTTTTTTCCAGGATTTCTGCTGTGGCCTCTCTATGCTCCCCAGCTAAATCTCAACACACGTGCCACAGGTTTGACCTCTTTCTCATGGACACTTAGGGCATTTAACTCTTCCGTATTATATCTCCTTGTCCGGGGGAATCTTGCCCCAGCTATGTTTGATTCAGATTCTTAGGCCTCTGAGTTTTCCTTCATTGTCTTTCTTTTGGACATTTATTCTGTCATCTGTCCACGCAATATTCAACTTTCCATCATTCCATCTTTGGCTCACTGTGTCTCTCAGGATTTCTCCTACTTCGGAGCATTTAACCACCTCTTCTGCGATAATGACTCCTGAATCTACAGCTCCAATCCAAAGCCAATGCCTATATGCCGTGTATCTCTTCTTAATCTCCCACAAACCAGTAAAAACTCAATTTGTCCCAAATTCTACATATCTTCTAAAAACCTGTTCTTTCTCCTTCTTTCTTTTGCTTTCCACTGGGCATATGATAACGAATTGCTCAGATCATAAAAGTGCTTGCTAGGTGCTGAAGATGTTCAACGGAGTCATTCTCCACTTCTTTGGTATGGGGGGTGAGGATGCAAGGAAAGATTTCCTCCTGTAAACGTCACTGTAGCAGACATCTCCTGATGAGCACGACCCAGGAGATTGACTGCATCATTTCCTTACTGTATTTTCATCATTCTTTAGAATTAGGCATTTTTATTATTTTCAAATACTCCACAGAGAGTGCACCCCTCTTCAGCCTGTTCCTTGGGTGGTGCCCTCCTGTTGCCTACTTTCTTGGTACACCACTGAAAACCTGGAGAACACCACTCTCCTGTCTTTATCCATGGCTACCTCTCAGGCTAGAGTCTAAAGCCAAATTACTGCTGTTTCATTTTGGGGTCTTTTTAAATGCTATTCTCTCTGTTTAGAGTTCCTCCTACTCCAAACACATACTTTATCTGGTTTACCTCTTTAAGACACAGCTGAAGCATAGCTTTCCCTAGGAAGTTGCCTCTGCTTACCCAAGACTGAGTCATATGCTCTCCCAACCATGGGCTTCCACATTATTCTCTAAATACTGAATTTCTGCTTTGGTCACATGTACTCTAATCTGTTCATGACTCTCTCTCTCTCTCACTCGCTGTGTGCAAAGCAGTCTTATTCATTTCCATGTCTCCAGGTCCTAGGGAAATACAGGTGCTATACAATATGCAATGGGGCCATACCCTCATCAACCCATCATAACTTAAACATATCATAAGTCAAAATGCATTTAGGGCTGGGTGCAGTGGCGCATGCCTGTAATCCCAGTGGTCCTGGAGGCTGAGGCAGGAGGATTGTAGTTCAAAGCCAGCCTCAGCAAAAGAGAGGCACTAAGCAACTCAGTGAGGCCCTTTCTCTAAATAAAATACAAATTAGGGCTGGGGATGTGGCTCAGTGGTTGAGTGACCAGAGTTCAATTCCCATCACTTCCCCCAAAATGCATTTAGGGCTGGGGGTATAGCGTAGTGGCAGAATGCTTGCCCTGTGTATGCAAAGCTTTATGTTCAATCCCAGCACCACACACACACACACACACACACACACACACACAGCTTTTAGTACATCTAACCTATGGGACACAATAGCTTAGCAACATGGTACACTATAAAGCACCAGGTGTTTCCTCTTCTGATGGAGTGGCTGACTGGGAGCAGCAGTTCGTTGCTGGTGTTGAACATCATGAAAGAGTGTCTTACCACAGATCCCTCGCCCAGGGAAAGATCAAAATTCAAAATATGGAGTATGGTTGCTAATGAATATGTATTGCTCCTGCACCATTATCAAATTCAATCTTTGTAAGTCAGAGACCATCTGTACTTGTCACAATAATATAGGCTGGTGACAAAGGTGTTTACACAGTGTTGGGACACATGCTTTAAATTCTAGAGAACACTTATTTTCATGGGAAAAAATGCAGAGAATGCTCTCGGTGTCTCCTTTCGTTTCTTTTCCTGGTGCCCTTGACAATCCCTCCTGTGAACTTGCCACATATCCTGCAATGCCTGGGTTCAACTCCACCGCGGCCGAAAGATTCCCAAAGTGGAAGACATGTTTGAGTTTTGAATAATGGCTTTCCACAAATCTCTGCAGAGCTTTTGTTTCAGTCTAGTATTGGATTAGTATTCCATTCATTTAACTCCGCCAGTAAATAGTGACAGAATCCAGAAATCCGAGCTTTAATAATGTGGAATTTAAAAAAGGCATTTGAGTTTCTTGACAGTTGAAGCTGGGACATTTAAAATACATGTGACAGGGAACCAAATTGTGACATGTTCTCTCTCGAATCATCAAAGAGGTGTGCTCTAAAATGATTCCTATTCCAGGGGAGTGAATACAATCTGCTCCTCTTTTCCTATTGCCGCCATTTACAAACTGTCACCAGTTCTTACAGAGACTTTCTTCCGAGTGTCTCTCATCAACCATATCTTTCTTTTCATTTTAACAGTCTTATGAGCATTCTCCCATACCATACCATGTCTTCTGTAGTGTTTCTTTAAATAGTATTATAGGTATCCAGGAGCAGTGGCCCACACCTGTAATCCCAGCTACTCTGGAGGCTGAGGCAAGAGGATTACAAGTTTGAGGGCAGCCTGGGCAACTTAGCAAGACCCTGTTTCAGAATAGAAAATGCTGGGGATGTAGCTTACTAGTAGAGCACACGCCTAGCATATACTGTGAGGCTCTGGGTTTAATTCTCAGCCCCACAACAAATAAATAAGTAAATAATATTCTAATGTTGAAATTTCTCAAAGAGCTAGAAGCACTGGTGTGCTGGTAAATGTTTCACCAATTCTCTGGGGGAATCCTGTATTTGTAGCGCTTGCCAATTTCCATGGTGCTAATACTGGCACCTGATGACATTGAGCTAGGGGCTGGAGAAAGGTCAACCCCGTTGGTTCTTTCCAGGCAGTGCAAAATAGTTTGTCACCTTCAGCACACCATCACTGCCTGGATGATTAATTTTTCTCAGTTTCCACCTAAATCAAGCTACCTTCAGATTCAGAAATATGCCTGCCATGAAAACAGGAAAAATAAAAAATCAGTCTGTCCACTTTTCTCTATCACCAGAGTACTTCATTAGGTCACTTGATTGGAGACTGTGTTGGCCATTTAAGTGATCTCTCTGATTCCACTCTTGCCCCCTAGAAATATTCACACAACACCTCAGATGATTCTTTTTTGTTTGTTTTTAGCTTTACTGATGAGCTATATCCTCACCCATTTTTATTTTTAAATTTTTACAAAGGGTCTCCTTGAGTTGCCCAGGCTGGCCTCTAACTTGAAATCCTTCCTGCCTCCGTCTCCTGATTAGCTGGGTTTACAGGAGTGCATCACAGTGCCTGACTGTTATTATTTTTTAAATCCTAATTGATGGCGTCACTTGTAAGGATACAATGTTGCACCACACCAATGGCCATGCCAAAGGCGCCCAATGGAGTCATGCAGGGTTGCTCTGAAGAACCATACTCTGCAACACCAGCCTCTGCCTAAAGTCCCCAGGAGTCTTCCATTAGTCTTGAGGATTTGTGTAACAGTTTGCATCTGGATCACACATGGCCTAACAGGTTTTCCAAGCATCTCATTACCTGACCCAGCTCCCTTTTCTGCCCCATCCGTGGGCTCCCTCTGACTTGCTTGGCTCCAGTTCCTCCATCCCTTGTGTGTCCCTCTTTCTCTGCAAAACATTACAGCATGCACTATCAGTGTGCGCCAACGGCAGTTCCTATGCCCCCAAAAGATAACTTATGGTTTATATTTTGATTTATTTTAATCCTAATTTGATTGTACCACCTACAGGGATTCAGGTCAAAAAAATTCTATTTGTCCTTAAAATTTTAAATTCACAATAAATGTCATGTTGTTCTATTAATAAATAGAAAGACTTTTAATAATCACTGTTGGGGAGGCCATTGATTAATGTCTGGGCATATTTATAAACTTAAATTCCTAAAGCATTTGAAATTACATTCATAAATTTAGTATAGTTGCTTTTATTGTCTAACAAAAAGAATATAAGTAACTTTAATGTATTTAACATAAATATGGTGGATATCGGGTTTTCTTAAGTGTTTCAATACTGGCTGTAAATGTAGTAAGATTTTTCTAACACGTTGAACTTAAAGTAAGAAGTTAATATATTACTCAATTTTATAACATAAATTGAAATCATAAGATAATTCTGCTTGATTTGCTATCATACTAAATTCCCCCAACAATTATAAGCATTCTAAATAGCAAACATAGATCTATTATTTCTGTACTTACCACAGCTATGAGTCCAATACGTTTGAATGAATCTCTCATTATTATTTACTCCATTACCTTTATTCTCAATTCCAGATTTTCCTGGAATTAAAAAGAACATATGAAGTAAACCATTATACCATGGCTAACAATTGCTCTTTTCTTCAGAGGAGGGCACTGAGGAAAAAACTGAACCATGATTTGACAGGACTTGAAATTTTGTTTTCGCATCATACTGAGGCCTATTTGTGGTCATTTTTACAGGGATTTCATAGTTAACAAGGGTCTCATGTTCACTTCCATAATTCTAGCCAAATTTGGGTCTGCAATGTCTCTAAGTTTCAAGTTGAGGTTGGAATCCTTTACTCCCTTAATGGCTTTATTCTATTTTTTTTTTTTTTTTGGACGGGGGATTGAACTCAAGGGTGCTCAACCACTGATCCACATCCCCAGCCCTATTTCATATTTTATTTAGAGACAGGGTCTCACTGAGCTGCTTAGTGCCTCACCCAGGCTGAAGCTGGCTTTGAACTCGCAATCCTCCCATCTCAGCCTCCCGTGCCGCTGGGATTACAGGCATGCAACCTGGCTATGGCTTTACTCTATTTTAAATTTACAATTTATTCCTCCTGGCAGGCAGGGCTAAGCCACTATTGATATTTAAATAAATACATTTGGATTCCCCAAAGCCCTTTGTAGTTTTTACACAGCTCTGTTTATATCAATAAGATGAGTCTTAATGATAGAAATGGGATCTCCATTTATACTCAGGTCTGTAAAAACACTTTAAAAATGTTATCTCATCTTAATTTATAATTAGAGCCCCCAATCAATCAGGAGTTAAAAATAATATTACAGTCAATACCCACATGGCTCCTTTTCTTTCCTTTAGGTTCCAGGGAACTTACTGAGTGCCTTGACATGCAGGGTAAGAGGGACTGGTCCTTCACTGTCCTCCATTCAAGCTGGCCTTGCCCCTGAAGTCTCTTGCCTGGTGATTTCACATGTTAGCCTGAACTGGCGATATGTCGCTTCCTCATTCCATCTGTAGGGCTCTCTAGAAAATGATCTGCCTTGCTTCCTTTATATATCCCTTAGCCCAGGGTAATCCATTCTGCTGCTCCCTTGCTGTGTTGAGCTATAGAAAATGCTTGGAGGCCTTCTGACATCCTGTGAGTAGTAATATATATAATAATACATATATGATATATATAACATTAATAATCTATATACCAATCATATAGCCTATGAGTAGTATTTTTATGTGTACATTTTATATATACATACATACATACATACATACATGCATATATATGAAAAATATATAGCAGGTTCTAAATCCCTGAGAAAGCAAGACAGGCAGAGACTCAGAATGATTTCTCTTTGAGGATCTGATATTCGGTAGGAGCAGGAAACTTCTCTTGGTGAATAAGAAAGAAGGCCTAGATTATCACTGTAAGGACTGGCCATTTCATGGTGGAAAGGTGAGGAATTTGATGGGTCACTCCTGTTTCCTAAACTGGGCACTCGGCTGAAAGTGAATGGAGGAGAGAGAGTCTGTGTGATGTGCAACGTTTGAGAAAAAAGCAGCGTGTGTCCATCACTGATGGGGGCCAACTTATGAACATGACAATGAAGTGGAGGGTGCTGAGGGCCAAGAATCGCAGGTTGTGGTTGGGGCAGGGGCAGGTGCAGAGGAGATGAAAGGGAAGAGCGTTAGGAAAGTTCACAGAACCCCAGCACCATAAAAAGTGTTTACGAGCAACATGTTTAAACAAGAGAAAAGACCCACCCGATGGTGGGTAAAGGGAGATAGAAGGACAGGGCGGAGTATGTCGTTTGGTAGGGTCAGTGGGCTGGAAGCTTGATGCTGAGAGGGACATGTGAGGACAGGGGACCTATCCAGAGCTTTGTAGGAGTGCTCAGAGAGAAAGGTACCTGAAAACAAGGTGCTTGAAAGTTAACGATGACAGTTGGAGAGCCGGTCTGGAAGTAGGTCAGATGGAAGGAAAGATCTTTTAAGAAGGGAGTGAGGAATAGGGAGCAATGTCTTCACAGGCACAGGAATTGTTTTGGGGGATAATGAGAATGTTCTGGAATGGAAAAGCAGTAGTGGTTGCACAATACTGTGAAAGTAACAAATACCACTCAATCATCCACTTTAAATCATTAAATTTATGTTTTGTAAATGTTTCCAACATTTTTAATTTTTTAAAAAATATTTTGTGGGGAGGGTGCAGGGATTGAACTCATGGGCACTCAACCACTGAGCCAGCCCTTTTCTTTCTTTTTCTTTTTTTTTTTTTTTGTATTTTATTTAGAGACAGGGTCTTACTGAGTTGCTGAGGCTGGCTTTGAACTCATGATCCTCCTACCTCAGCCTCCTGAGCCACTGGAATTACAGGTACATGCCACCACACCTGGCTAATATTTGTTTTTTAAAGGAAAGGATGGGGATGTCAGCATGAGGGCAGGGGGTATCAGCAGGCCAGGTAGGACCTTGCACTAGTGCACTGTGGATTTGTTCTTCGTTTGTTCCATGAACATTCAACCCAATTTACTGGAGACTTATTATATACAGTCTATTAAATGCAAGGGAGACGGGGTGAGGGGTTCAAAGAAGAATAAACAGTGGCTCATCACATAAAGAATAATTACTTAAGGGGCTGGGGTTGTGGCTCAATGGTAGAGCGCTCGCCTAGCACGTGCAAAGCCCTGGGTTCGATCCTCAGCACCCCATAAAAATAAATAAAATAAAGGTATTGTGTCCAACTACAACTAAAAAAAATTTTTTAAAGAATAATTAGTTAAATGAGAAAATACTTGCACAGTAGCTCTAAACAAGGTGCATAAGTAGGTCCATCTGAGTCATGAGAGTCTTGAAGACAGACATTATACTTTGTTGCATTCATATCACATGAAGTATTTGCAGGAACTATGAGTCCTAATTTACTTATATCACACCTATTTATGTACTCAGTAAATATTGTCTGACCCTTAGGACCTTTAGTATCTTTGGATAGTACCAGTATAAGTATGAGAATCAAAATAACAAAAATAATAAGAGTAACAGTGAATGCTTATCTTAGCTGGTTTGGACTGCTCTGAAAAAATACCTTAGACTGGGTAGTTTATAAACAATAGAAATTTGGTGCTCATTATTCAGGAAGCTGGGGAGTCCAAGATCTAGGCACTAGCAGATTTGGTGAGGGTCCCTTCATTGTAGAGAGCACCTTTCTATGTGTCCTCACAAGGCAGGAGGAGTGAACCAGCTCCCTCAACCCTCTTTAAAAGAGCACTAATCCCATTCATGAAAACAGAGCCCTTGGGAACTGGTCACCTCCCAGAGGCCCTGCCTTTTGAGATGCTATTGCATGGAAGATTCCATTTGAACATGTGATTTGGAGGTCACAATTATTCAGACCACAGCAATGCTGCTTTCCCTGTGCCAGGGATCTTATGTGTATATTAACTCATCTAATCTCCATAAAATTCCATGAGGCAAGTGTCACTCAGTCAGAAATTAGATAGAGAAAGACTGAGTCACTGGTCAAAGACATAAAAGCAAAAAAGGCAGAACCAGGCTTTGAACCTGGCTAGCATCAGATAACAGATAACACACCATACATTTCAAAGGCAAGAAGAAAGGATTTTGAGAGTTTTCAACATAAATGATAAATAGGAGATAGAACTATTTACATTGATTTAAACATTACATCAAACATACAAAATGTATTGAAACATCACCTGGTACCCCCTTAATATGTACAATTTTTATGTTTTTAAATAAAAAGACATTTTGCTCCACTATACTCTGAAGTTTGTGAACCAGACTTATTTTGTAGAACCACACAGAGGCATCAAAGAGCGCCTACAGGGAAGATTCCCAAAGTGTTACTGCCCTTTCTGCTTGTACAGTTCTTTCAGGTAAAAATAGTATATACGCATCACCAGGGAAAGACCAGTGAGGTGTGAGTTCTAGACTCAGACATTTGGTTCTGTGAATTCACATCACTTCTGACATGGTCACTGTGGCAGGAAGCAGGGTATTGTGCAGTGCTCCTAACTACCTCTGTGACTCGTGGTGAGTTACTTGACCCCTCTGTGCCTCAGTTCCCTCATGTTTACAATGGAAATCATAATGCTGCCTACTTTATAGATTTTCTTGCTGTGGATTAAAGGTAGTAAATATCAACCTCATAGTACAAGACCCAGAGCATGGTAAATGTGTGTGAAGTTTCTGCATATACCTATCAGTGCTTCTCCATTTCCTATCAAAGTCCAAACCACTGAATGAAAGCAAAGGTAAAAGGAACAGGGACAGACCTTGGTGGATCAGTGATGTTTTATTAAGCAGTAGAAGGGCCCATTTTTAGGAGAAAGATGGCAACTGGTTACAATAGGGGTCTAAGTTTGGTAGGGTTTAGTTAGACTTAATCACAGCAGACTGTGTCGGTTGGGCAGTCAGGGAAACAGTTGTAGAACAGGAAACTGTGAAAGTCCAGAGCACAGTTGTCTTCCTTCTTTCCCTTGAACCCATTGTTTTCTTTTCTCCCTGGGGGTTGTAGTTTTCCATATCCTCCTTTCCAGACTCTGAACAGAGATAATGAATAAGGGCATCGATATCACATCCGGCTGCATCCTGCTGAGAAGGAGTAGTGTCAGGGACTCCCCGCTTTCAGAGTTCTGGGAGAGAAGACGGAGACCCCAGTGGTAGAGGCTGAAGAGAGGTGTATATGGAAGAAGCCTCAGGTCATCTTAGACGAAGTCCCCCTTTTTGTGGTTTCAGGGAATCAGATTGTGAGCACAGGAGAATGGCTTTGACGCGTTCCTGGGAGGCGGTTTGAGCTAAACAGGTCACCTTACATTGAAACTGTTTCTGTATAAAATCAAGAATACAGAGAAGAAAGCTTATTATGAGAAAGATGAATATTAAGGGGGAATCACCAGGAGGTCCATCATTTTAGATTCCCCCACTAAGGACGACCAAAATCAGCTGGTTCTCGTCTTTGCTGATCCAGATAGTCCTGGAGCTGTCTCTTACCACTTCTGATTGGTTTTCATAGAAACTGCATTCTTCCTGAACCGGTTTTGCAGGACGACAGATGTCAGGGAGTCCAGTTGATTTTGAAAAATCAGTACAAAGTCGGCAACCTGTTGGATGTCTTCAATAACCTGTTCTGATGACTTTACATACTAATGAGTTGAGGCTCCCTATCCTGCTGCTCCGGTGCCCATCCCAGCAGATATCCCTAGGAGTAAGGGAGGAAACTGAAGGGCTCACTTATGTTCACTGTAATTAGGACAGGGAAACTTTGGTTGTTAGGTAAAATGTCAAATTGAGGATTAAGGAAGACCAAGGTACAGAGGCCAGTCCAATTTTTGGTAGGCAGGGGTAAATATGAGCCTCACAAAGGAAAAATGCCTCAGAATTTGGGGGGTACCAGGGTTATGGGGCTGACACAGTATATGTATTAAGTTCCATTCAAAGAACTATTGTCTTTTAAATGCCTGGGTCTGGGCTGTACTTTGGTCATAACTGTTCTTGCTAGGTGTTCAACGTCAACTTGACCTGCCTTGGTCAAGTTGACCTTGTTCCTATCTATTGTTAGATAGTTCCTTCAGGGGGTCACACTTGGGAACTTGTGAGCAGCCTCTTAGCTCCTTTGGTGCCATCTGCCAGGAAGGACCAGGGTCTCCTTGACCATGTGGCTTCCCTTAGAAGCATCAGGGATGTCTCCTTCTGCAATGATCCTCCTCTTTGCAGCATGTACACCAGTGGCTTTCTGTTCTCTTGAGTTATTATTCACCTTCTCTGAACGGGAGGTCACATGGCCCAGAGTCACAAACCTATTAGAGAAGTTCCCTTGTTCCCTGGGTTTGAGTTAACTCAGAGGGCAAGAGCCAAATATTGGCCATTTTCTTTCTTGGCTCTTTTATTCCTTAACTTTTTACTCTCCAAGTTTTGGTCTTAAATATCCAGCAAGCCAGTTTCACCAGTCTTAAAGTAAGAGTACTGGGTTTTACCTTTAATGTCTATTACTTTATAGTTATTTACCCCTTTTATTTAACTGAGGTCATTATTAATGCTGCAAGTTAGTCTTACATTTTGCCTGTCCTATAGATCTAAATTTGGCTAAACTTGATTCTTTCTTGGTACACTTTTTTTTTCTGTTTAATAGCAGTAGATTGGAAAGACTATATGGATATAGAGCAGAAAGCAACAAAGTTGGTGAAAGAGAGCCCATGATGTCACTGATTCTCTTATTGTCCCATGAAACTCCTCCAGTTGTTTCTACATTGTAGAATATATAACACATAATAGTTATTTTACAGAATCTGAACAATCTGCACCCACTGCTACTGGTATCTCAGTGGGGGGGGGGCTTTTCATAACTCGTTGGCTATGGCAAGAAGCTGGTGGTCCTCTGTATGTTGTCTAATCATTCTTAATTTTGTTGATCTACAGCATGGGGGGTGCATCCCTCTTTCTTTCTGTACGTTTTGCCTATAGCAGAACTTGGTTCACTGACCATCTTTTTTTAATTCCTTACTCACTTAGCTCACTTTCATATATTTTTCAACAGTGAGGATGCTCTCCCTTTCCAGCATCCCGAGGACCCCAGAGAATGGGCTATTCCCCTTTCCCTCACACCGCGTGTATCCTCATGGTAACTATACTCACCTCAACTGTAACCCACCCACACCACTTTGCACATCTATCACCATCAAATCAAATCATTTATGTGTCTGCCTTTGCACTTCAAGAGACAGGAGTTCTTGGAGTCCAGGGACTCTTGAAAGTTGCTGTTATATATTCTGGTAGCCTCACATAAGATAAAAATTTCAGCTGGGCATGGCTCTGGAGGCTGAGGCAGGAGGACTGTGAATTCAAAACCAGCCTCAGCAACGGCGAGGTGCTAAGCAACTCAGTGAGACCCTGTCTCTAAATAAAATACAAAATA
This sequence comes from Marmota monax, assembly GCF_021218885.2. Classification (NCBI taxonomy): domain Eukaryota; kingdom Metazoa; phylum Chordata; class Mammalia; order Rodentia; family Sciuridae; genus Marmota; species Marmota monax. The sequence goes on from NW_026693806.1 coordinate 1,070,423, forward strand.
GGGCTGGAGGTGTGGCTCATTGGTCGAGAGTGTCCCTGAGTTCAATCCCTGGAACACCTCCCCCCACCACCAAAAAAAAAAAAAAATCAGCATTAGCAATAGCATAAAGAAACATCAAGTATCCAGGAATTCATGTAATGATAGATGAATAAGAATCCTCAACAGGATCTTGGGAAACTGGACAAGCTGATTCCAAAATTGATTCAGAAATGTGAACAACGAGATTCTCTTGAAAATGAAGAAAAAACAAAGTGGGACAGTGTATTCTAACCTAGATCAAGACTTCCTGGGACTGGTGGTGTAGCTCAGTGGTAGAGTGTTTTCTTAAAATGCACAAGGCTCTGGATTCCATACCCAGCACCACATAAAATAGACCCCTTTTTAAGCTAGTGTCATTGAAAGTTTTGTATCAACCTAGGCTAAACACAAACCTGTGGGTTGGAATAAAAAGCTCAAAAGCAGGTCCAGATAGAGAGGCACACTCAGCTTTTGACAGAAATGGCATTGAGGAACAAGGGGAAGAGAGGTATAAAACAAGGCTTACACATAAAAAATATTAAATTTATACCAAGAATTTATATTCATCAAAAGATACCATTTTGAGAATGAAAAGGGCAGTTACAGTAAAGAGTTTGCTGTGTCTTTAACTGACCAGAGACTTGCATTCAGAATACACACAAAGAGTTACAAAATATTCAAGAAGCAAAAGACAAATAACCCAAGAGAAAATTGGGTAAGAGTCTTGAGCAACTCACAAAAGAGGATATTTAAAAGGCTGGTAAACATGAAAAAAACTCAACCTGTTTAGCAATTAGGGAAATGCAAGTTAAAAACCCACTAGAATGGCTAACACTAAAAGGATTGCCAATACCAATTACAGATTACAGAGCAACAAAAACTGCCAAAGATCGCTATTGGGAGTGTACATTCGTACAAACACCTTGGAAGCCAGCAGAAGACAAGCAGCTCTATACACACAGGCACACAGCAGGAAGACAAGCCCCAAACATCAGAAGCAATGTAAATTATAATAACTCCAAACTGAAATTTTACTGTTCATGAACCTAGTGTTCATAAGTAGTAGAATGAATAAATAGTGTTGTATTCCTATGAAGGAAATCTATACTGCAACGAACAAGAACATAATTGAATCTCATGATGTTAAGCAGAAAAAGCTCACCACAAAACAGCACGTGACACCTAATTCAGTTTTTATAACATCCAGGAACAGGTGAAACTAAATGACGGTGTTCAGGGATTCATACTTAGATGGTCAAAGGAAAGGAAGTAACTGCATTAAAGTCGGGGAAAAGAGTTGCCTTAGGGGTTAGTGAAACAGTTGTGAATGAGAATGGTGGGTGAGAGGTTTCCAAGGTATCCCCAAGCCTCCTTTTCTGGATAGTGGTTAAATGGTTGTGTTTTATAACAATATTTTAAGCTGTTCAATAATGTTTTATGAACTTAGCATTATTATTACTATTAGTTACTATTTTATCTTCACAGTATATGACATTCGAGGGTAAGTGATGAGCAAATTAAGAGAACCGAATTGCTTGGGACTCTTTAAGCAGCAAACAACAAAGTACAGCCTAACTGAAATAAGCAAAAAAAAAAAAAAAAGTAATGTATTGGCTAATTAAAGGGGGGTGGGCAAGCATCCTAGCTTCAGATAAAGATGAGATCAATACTCACACGCTGTGACCAGGTTCTGGTTTCTTTTTATGTCTCCAGATTACAAACAATCCCTGTGTTACAAGGATTTTGATGTATGAATTTCTAAAAATGATAGCACGAAAGCAATATGTGTTACATAGGAGCTGTACTTTGAAGTTTGAATTTGAGCTAGTGCTAGGTGGTATGGTCCTGAGCAGCTGCACTGAGCCAAAGCTCCAGCCAGCCATGAGATCATGAGGGTGAACACTCCACAGTGTTCTGTGTAGCTAAGCGAGGATGTTTGGTAGGTAAAGTGCATTCAATGCACTTTTGATTTACAATATTTTTTACTCAAAAAGGATTTATCGGGATGTAACCCTATTGTAAGATGAGGGGCATCTGTATAGCCCTCCTCTTTCAGGTCTAACAGAAAAGAGAGAATTTGTTCTCCCCACAGTTCAATCTAAAGCTCTGGTGTTTAGTCCCACTCTGATTGTCCTGACATGGGTCACCAGTCCTTCTTTGGACTAATCATTAAGGGAGACAAGATAATCTGATTGATCCATCCATGGGCAATGGGCAATGGACCACATGACTATCATAATTCAAGGTAGCATTAGAAAAGGGAAAGAAAATCACAACAGTGGGGAGAAAGCCAACATGTCTTTGACAGTCAACATCACTCTGTTTAGTTGAATGTCATCATGCATGAAAAACAACACAATTTTTTTTTTTAACTACTCTTATCTCAGTCTTCATCGGAACTAAGACAAAGAAAGTAAGGAAGTGTCTGGGTAGGACAGAGGTACACCAGCTAAGATTAAATCTGAAAACAACAACAAACATACTTTCTTTTTTTTCCTGCTGATATCAGAGATTCAAGTCACAATTACTCAGATTGATTAAGAGCAAAGCTGGGGAATAGGGATGTGGCCCAGCTGAACTGCGGCAACAAGTAAAACTTCATTAGACTCTCAGTGGGAGAAAAAGTTGTAAGCAACATGTAGAGGACAACTCAGAAAACTTGAGTATTGGCTGAACAGTAGAAGATTTAGGGAATTACCCTTTATTTCCTTAGGTAATTGATCATTTGGGAGAAAGCTCTTACTTTTAGAAGAGGCAAGCTAGAATACTTAGGGATGGAGTGTGTTGATACCTACAGACTACTCTCAAATAGCTTAGCAACACACACACACACACACACACGCACACACACACAGAGCAAATATGCAAAATTTAATAGTAGTTTTATCCAGATGATGTATATATGGATGGTCATTATGAGATTCTTCTGTATGTAAATGTTGGGGAAATAAAAATTATTTTCAGGAAAATCTGAAAAATTCAGCCTTCGTCCTCCAAAAAGGAAAAAAAAAAAAACAATGCTGATTTATTTCTTTACTGTCTCCTCCTAAGATCTCAGATATTAGTTCTGTACTAGGTGGAAAGAGATAAAATTATTGGGTATTAAAATAATATAAGAGGGGCTGTGGTTGTAGCTCAGCGGTAGCATGCTTGCCCAGCACATGTGAGGTTCTGGGTTCAATCCTCAGCGCTACATAAAAATAAATAAATAAAATAAAGGTATTGTGTCCATCTACAACTAAAATTTTTTAAAAAATAATATAAGCTCTATTGCTTTTCCAATTATCCATGAAAAATATTTATGCAGCACCAACTATGTACATGTATCTCTTACTGTTAATAGGGTATTACAGTTTCATCTCTGGCATTATTACAGAATAAAAGTTGTCAACCAAATATAAAAGACAGAAGGAGAACTAATACATTTATGGAGGGCTTACTTTATATGAGGAATATTAGCACATCTCATTGCATTTATTTTTCATAAAAACCAAGTGAAGTAGATACTGCTATCATTCTTGTTTTACAGATGACAAATGGAGGTGTTTGTAAGTTATATACACTTGGCCCACGGTCCCACAGCTGACAGGTAGGAGGTATCTGAATCTAGGAGTGAATGAATCTCTTCTCTTACCGTGCTGGTGGGAATGTAAAATGGAGGAGTTGATTTGGAAAACAGTCTGGCAGTTCCTTTAAAAGTTAAACATAGCTGGGCACAGTGGCACATGCCTGTAATCCCAGCTGCTGAGGATGCTGAGACAGGAGGATTGCAAGTTCAAGATCAGCTTTAGGAATTTAGCAAGGCTCTAAGCAACTTAGTGAGAGCCTTTCTCAGAATAAAAAGTAAAAAGGACTGAGATGTGGCTCTGTGGTTAAACCACTGGGTTCAATCCCCAGTACCCAAGAAAGAAAAAAAAAGTTTTAAAAATAAAGTCACCAGTAATTCTGTTAAGTATAGGCTTAAGATACATAAAAATTTATGCACTAATGTTCATAGCAGCATTATTTGTTAAAGCTCCAGAGAGAAAAAAAACTAAATGTTCATCACCTGATGAATGGATAAATACCATGTGGTACATCCATACAATAAAATTTTCTTTGGCAAGCAAAAACAAAAATTAAGTATTAAGTATTCATAAGACTACACATAGATGGATCTCAAAAATATTACACTAAGTGAAATAAACTGAACACAAGTGAGTATATAGTATATGATTCTATTTATATGAAAAGTCCAGAGCTGGCAAATTTATGAAGACAGAAAGATTAGTGATTGCTTAGAGCCTAAGGGGAAGGGAGAGATAGTGCTGTTAATGGATACATTACCCTCTGAGGGGGAAGTTAGGATGGAATGTTCTAAAAACTTATTATGGTAATAGTTGTACAACTATGAACATATTAAAAATCACTGAATTGTATACACTTTAGAATAGGTGGATTCTATATTATGTGAGTTAAGCTGTTTTCATACACACACACACACACACACACACACACATATATATATTGTATATATGAAAATAAAGAGTAAATTTTCCTTTATCACACTGTGTTGTCTAACAGAACTATAATTTTCTTCATAAACTTGGTTTTTAAAATCAGACCATGAGGGTAGCCAGGTTGAATGGGTCCTTTCAGACTGTTCTAGACAGTTGATTACTAAAATGGATCTTTTTGAATGTCCAGTTATCTGAATTGGAGAAAAACCTCAAAATGCTCAGAAAATATTAGGGATGAAGAAATCGGGGAATGAATCAATACATGGAAATTCTTTTTGCCCCAATAGTCTCAATGTAGGCTATCCACATTTTTTCGATTTTGGTTTCATCCTGTGAATCTGTTTTAGGAGATCTTGTCTCCAGGTCCAGAAGCCAGTGCATACAGAGCTGGCCACCAATAACCTGCAGATTTGAAAAAAAAAAAAAAAAGAGAGAGAGAGAGAGAGAGAGAGAGAGAGAGAGACTATTTGTATTGATTATCAGTAATAGTTGGTTTCTGTAAGTATTTCAGGAACTAGTCCTTTGGACTGGCTGGAATTGTGGCAAATTCACACTGTGTTAAACTTTGGGTTGTCTTCCTTTTTCTTTTTTTTTTTTTTTCCTTTTTTTGGTACTGGGGATTGAATTCAGGGGCACTTTCCCACTGAGCCACATCCCCAGTTTTTTTTTTTTTTTTTTTTTTTTTTTTGAGAGAGGGTCTTCCTTAGTTGTTTAAAGCCTAATTTGCTGAGGCTGGTCTTGAACTTGTGATCCATCCTGCCTCAGCTTCCCAATTGCTGGGATTACAGTCATGTGCCACCATACCAGGCCTGACTTTCGACTTAATGTTGGACGCATTTATGGAGTCAGACACTAAGCTTGTGTGCCATGAGGTCACATGTCACATGCATTTATGAAGAAAGGAAGATAACCTTGAAAATCCTGAATGCATAAACTTGGTTTTTAAAATCAGACCTTTTAAAATCACTGCCATTTCCCAGTCTTAACACTTCTTTCCTTCTAGAAACCTGGGCTAGTTCCTTTTATGACCAAGCTGTGGCATTTGGGCAGTTCCTTAAGTTTGTTTTAAGTATTTGCAGTAAGTTTAGCTCCTGTGTTTTCCTGACTGGGGTGGGTTTGGGTGTCTCCAGGAAGTATTTCTACCTCTCCCTTGCTCTCTTCTGTTTGAGTGGCCCACTCTCCACACCCCTGCCCCCCTTCTTCTTTCCTTGTCTTTTCTTTTTCAGTTTGATTTGGTTAATTGCTTCTGCACTGTGGTGCTTTCCCAAAACTGGATTAGCAGCAACATAATAGCAGTAACCCTTTAATTACCAGAGTAATTTTCTTTACACATTGTTTTGAACTTCAGCATTTATAGATAGCTGCTGTAAAATTCAAAGGTAAAATGATAGGTGACTGTTTCCTGCTTTTACAAGGACCTACAGAGAGTGTTGTAGGGCTTTAAAAAAGCGGTGAGAACTGAGACAGGCCTTGCCTCCATTTAAACTGTTGGGTGCAGAGCAGGCTGAACAGATGTTGGCTGCAAGATAGCCCATGCACTCAAACCCCCCTCTATCTGGTCCTTTATCACCTGTTTGCCTCAAGTCTGAACATTCAACCCTGCTCAAGGCTGAACACTTAACCCCCCCTTGGGCCAACAAGGCAGCTTGCAGACCCAGAGGCCCCATTAGATTTGGGCTATAAAAACTCCCTCCTGCCAGGCCCCCCTCTCTCTTGCTCTCTCTCTCTTTCTCTCTCTCTCTCTCTCTCTCTCTCTCTCTCTCTCTCTCTCTCTTGCTCCCTCTCTCTTGCTATCTCTCTTGCTTTCTCTCTCTCCTGCATGCGCTTCCCCCCCCCTTCTTTCTTTTCTCTTTGTTGCACTGCTGCAATAAAGATCTTTTGGTTGCTTGAGTGTTGTGGTCACTTTCCTTTCATTGGTACCGAAACCCGGGAGAGGGTTAAAACCCACTTTTGGGTCCCTCTTCCTTTGGAAGTGCCACTCACCGGATGGCCTGAACCCAGGCCTGAACCCATTTTCTCGACTGCCAGAACTCCATCCACCACCAGCCTTCGATTGGTGAGTTTTCCCTTCCTGGAGTCCTAAACCCAAAGGTGGTGTCAGGAGGATTTGACCATTGATTGTCTGGCAAACCTCTTTGCCCACCTGCGGGGAGGAAAACACCCCACCACAGCCTTTAAGGCTACGGTGGCCCTCAGGGACTCCTTCCTAGGGCAGAATAGACTCCTGGGTTCAAAATTATTCCCTTCCCGTCCCAGCTGTTAGTTACCAGCATAGGCTTTGTAGGTCTCCCTCGAAGGACTGTGTAACCTCTGGCGACACATAACAGAGAACTGAACATCACACCCAACCCAGACCTTCACCATCTTGGTGGCTCTCCTAAAGTCCTAGTCCTCAGACGCTTACCCTCCCCTTCCTCTCTCTTCCCCTGTCTCTCTCTTTCCCCTCTTTCCGGCCCTGGGAGTATCCGGCCTCTCCAGGAGGGGGTCCCGAAAAGCCTTGGCCAAGGTCTCCCACGGCCCTGGCTCCGTCCAGGACGAGAGCTTCGACTGTCAGGATTCCGTGACGACCAATCTCTGCAGCTCGAACCTGCCACTAAGGCACTCCTGATTTTTGGCTCTAGCAGGGACGCCCCTTTTGCCAATAAATCAGTTTCCTCCTTCTCTCTTATACTATGGTTGCATCCTCTTCCTTCTCCTCTAAACTGTTTGCGTCCCCTTCCCTCCTCCTTATACTACTTTGCGACTTGGGTAATGTGTCCTCTCTACCGGTCGACTCTCCCCTACAATGCCTCTTGGATAACCTCAAAACCCTCTCCTTGACACCAGACATCAAACCCCCCAAATTGATCAAATATAGCACCCGGGCCTGGCCTACTTATCCCTTAGACAACCAAAGCAGATGGCCCTCCTTTTGGGTCCCTGGATCCCTCCATTCTAAGGGATCTCTACAATTACTGTGAGCATTTGAAAAAATGGGTAAAAAGCTGCTATATCAAAGCTTTCTTCTTGCTTGTGCTCTCTGCACCTCTTGCAGACCTCTGCAAATTCTTCTAGCTTGCAAACCAACACCCACAACCACTGACCCCCAATCTTCTCCTCCTCCGGACTCATCCACTACTTTTGACCCTACTGATGAATTTCCACCCTATGGCCCGGCTCAAATAGTCCTCATCCTCAACCTTCTGCCCCAGCCCCTCCACTGTCTCCCCCACCTGAACAACCTGACTTCTCCTCTCCACTCACTAGATCAAAAACTAAACAACCGCCTTTCCTCAAACCATTGCCTCTTTCCTGAGGTAGCAGGTACTGAAGGAATCCCTTCACCCACTCACTCCTCTCTTCTTCTGTCAGCGCCCACACCAGGTGCCACCAGGTCCTCTTACCAACTAACCCAAAGCTCAAACAAGCTGAGGAGAGCCCTTGGACCCCTATCAGAGATCTGGTGAAAGTGGCCTTTAAAGTTGCTTTGTCATCACTGAAAACAGGTTACTAAGAATCGTCCCTTACAGCCTTTTTGGGATATTCACTCCCATCCTCCCCTCTGCTCTACCTGTTCTACTGGTCAAGTTTTCCTTGCTAGGGAAAATCCTATTCTTTTACATCACTCCTTCCTCATTCTCAGATCCACCGAGCTGCTCTCAGCCCCGCCTTCCCATCTTGCCCTCCTTACCCAGGCCCACAGAAAAGGTTTAACTGACCTTCTCCAGAAATCTTCACCATGGCTGATTTTAGGACTTTCAGCAAAAGAATCTCTACAAAAAGTTCAATGTAGATAAACTTCCTATTTTCCCGTTGCCCTGTTTTATTTGGTCACTGGCTGGAAAAATCAGCACTCGAAAAGCTGGACACCCCCTTACTAGTTTTTCACAAAATATGTAAAACAAGGCCTCTGGCCTTGAGCTGGGGCTTCACAGAGAAGGCTACATGTCTAAGATAAGGAGGTTACCAACTGGGCTCCATGATAACAGCTGGAGGGGATGGGGAGGGTGGGGGGAAGAGGAGAGAAAGGGAAGAAAAAGCTCTCCCCCTCCCAAGTGTCCTTGAAGGGTTAACTTGCCCAGAACAGAGGAAACAAAACAAAACAAAACTGCTTTTTGTGAACTTCTGCAGACTGCGAACTTCTGAGCCCCTTCCCTTACATGTTGGGTACAAAATTCTGAAACAACCTAAACTTGGGGTTCAGGGGATTAATTGATTACAACAGAAGCAGTGCCCTCTGAATCCGGTTGCAACCAAATAAAACTGTTTCCCTATCTTCAGTACTATCTTAGGTGCCTTGCCTTGTCCGTCCCTACAACAGTATAATTCTATATACTTAAACATTGTTCATGTTTTCATGAAATGGTCAACAGATGTGATTAATTGTGTGCTGCAAATAACAAAATATCTCTTATTAAAATGGAATAATTTGCCTAAATTATGAAATTTACAAGGATTATTTAAAAATGTAAAAAAAGAAAGAGTTAACAAATAGGAAAGAGAAATTAGAAGGTTCTAGATATGGATTTAATAGAAGGAAAATGTGTTTCTGGATAAGAGAGTCTATTATGTAAATAAGAGGGTTTAAGTAAGTGCTAAAGAAGGTCTATATATACAACTATGGTTAAACAACAACTGTTATTTTGCAATATTGTAATATGTTATTTCTTTAAAAGCTAAACTTGATTAATATAAAAACATCAATAATAATTGTGGTACTATTACTCTTCTTTGTATATTAAATGTGTTCATATTTTCCAGGTATATGTCATTAAGATAGAAGCTTTAAAAAAAAAAAAAACTATATCAAGTTGGTGTTCTCCAAAAGGTTGCATGGTTATTTTAGGCTTATAAAAATAACATATCGGAGATTTATTTATATCATTTAATGTTTTATAACTGGACCTGTTATCAATAAGATTAATATAAAGTTCTATACACTGGGTACAATTTAAATGTAATATACTGTATTACCTAGTATTCATGTGACATCAAGCAACAATATATGTAAATTTTATAAAATAATATTTTTTTAAAAAAAGATCAGCTTCAATACTAGAACACTTTACCTAAGATTTATAAATCTTAGCCTTACCTGGGATAAGGCTGTGCTTCCCATCTTACTACATGTCAGAATGACTCCAAAGTAGGCCAGACTTCAGCTAAAGCCCAATACTCTTAATTTAGGGTGAAACTGACTTTGCTGGATGTTTATGATCAAGACTTAAAGTTAAATTAAAATGGCCAAGAAAACCAATATTTGGCTCTGGCCCTCTGAGTCAGTCTGAATCCAGGGAACAGGGAACTTCTCTAAAGAGCTTTGCAACTCTGGGCCATATAACCTCCTGATCAGGGAGATTAATGAGACCACTGGAGAATGAAAAGCCAATCAGTGCATTTGCTGTGAATAGGAGGGTCATTGGAGACAGGAGACATCCCTGATGCTTCCAAGGGAAGCCACATGGTCAAGCAAGACCTGGACCCATCCTAGCGCAAATGGCACTAGCAGAACTATGAAGCTGCTCTCAGGTTCCCCCATGAGCGACCCCTATGGGAACTCGGCTGACTCTTAACAATAGATAGAAACAAAGTCAATTTTGACCAACTTGATCTTAAACACCTACCAAAAACAGTTAAGCCAAAACACAGTCATTCCTGGGAGTAATAAAGGACAAGAACAGCTAGAAAAGAGGAGACAGCAACTAAGCCAACAGGCTCCATGGGGAATGCTCAGTTAAGTATGGCCTTGGCTCCTCCCCCTCACAGGACCCCTATTAGTCCTCTCTATGTTTCTCCTAATAGAACCATGTCTATTAAATTGCCTACAGAAGTTCATGCAAGATCAGATACACAAATTCACCAACAAGCTGGTCAATCAACTACTTCTTTAAGACTACCAGCCCTGATGCCCAAGATGGACACCTACGACTCATGACCAACTCCTCTGGCTCCAGAGACACTGTGCCCATCTAAAACCCTCTCTAACCCCTTTTTCCAATTTTCACAACCCCTCTTTCACTTCCTAGGAATGAGAACTACTCTCCAGCACGTCCACTCTGCTTATTCTGTCTGCTCTACAGTATCCCCACAAGGAAGCATCAAACCTAAACTCCCCCTGGTACCACCATGTCTCCCACCTTAAAAAGGCACTTGTACCAAATGTCCAGTCTTGGACTTCAACCATGCCCACCAAACTCAAAATTTCTTGCCAACCCTCTTCTTCTTTTACTAATCATTATTCTCTCTCAAGTTTTTATCTCAAACCACAGATGCTGCTTCTACATCCAAGCAACATGACACCAGGATGACACCACCCACTCTCAGTTTATGGGTCAAGGCGATTGCCCTTCCACTGGCTGCAATCAGGCTGTCACCCTTAACATTACTGGATTCAACCAAGCCACCTCCAATACTTCCTAGAGTCCCTGCTACAGGACCAGTGGCTGATACCAAGAATCTCCTCCATCCAGGACTGGTTTGATGCCATCGAGGACTTGTGGCTTCAAGGAATTTTTATGGACTTTACCCCTACCACAGTAGTTGTCTGTAGCCACTGAGTGTTATTTCTGGCTGCCCTGGTGTTCCCAGACCTGTCCCCTGAACATTCCTCCACTTCCCCTTCTAGGTCTAACACCACCCACCATTAAGCAGGAAGTAGCCAGAGGACTTTATGCCGTCCCCCATGTCACTTAGAAAAACAAAAAGGGAGGAATGTTGGGTGCAGAGCAGGCTGAACTGTGTTGTCTGCAGGGCAGGCTGAACAGATGTTGGCTGCAAGATAGCCCACGCACTCAAACCCCCCTCTATCTGGTCCTTTATCACCTGATTGCCTCAAGTCTGAACATTCAACCCTGCTCAAGGCTGAACACTTAACCCCCCCTTGGGCCAACAAGGCAGCTTGCAGACCCAGAGGCCCCATTAGATTTGGGCTATAAAAACTCCCTCCTGCCAGGCCCCCCTCTCTCTTGCTCTCTCTCTCTCTTGCTCCCTCTCTCTTGCTATCTCTCTTGCTTTCTCTGTCTCTCTCCTGCGTGTGCTTCCTCTCTCTCTCTCTCTCTCTCCTTCTTTCTTTTCTCTTTGTTGCACTGCTGCAATAAAGATCTTTTGGTTGCTTGAGTGTTGTGGTCACTTTCCTTTCATAAACAAATTACAAATCCAATGACAATACTAAAGTAATATTTTCAAGATTCTTCAATCTAACTAAGAATGATAAATAAATCAAATGATGATTTAGTGTTATATACATTTTGATTTCTTTGTAATCTGTTTCTGACCTTCTGTCTTCTTGAACTGCAATAGTAAAATTGTTAAAACAGAGGGAATGAAGGTGAAGGCCTTGCTATCTTGGGAAGTTTTCTATTTCAATTGTTAGTCATGTGGCCTCTGTAATTTCTTACTAGGCTATATAAAGGCTCATAAAACTGCCTCTTTGTGATATGACAGGCTTAATGATTATCCTAAAGTGGTCTAAGGCACCTGGATAAAAAGGTGGTCATAAAGAGTGATGAACACAGTTCTCAGAAATATTTAAAACTTGATTTCTAAGAGCTGTCCAGCTGGTAGAAGGCAAGTTACTCTGAATCTGGTTGATTCCTATAGGATCACATTTTTTATTTATGTAGAGCTTGCTTATACAACTTTGGCAAGACATAGGATGTTCAGAATTGAGGGGAGGTGCCATTTATAGTGCAGAGGACAGGTCACACTAGTTTCTACTGGAAACCTGCTCTCCAAGGACTATCCAAAAAATAGCAACAACAGTGGAGGGATTGTGGAAGATCCTGGTTAGGCTAGGCAATAGATCTAGAAGTCTTGCTAAAGCCCAGCAACTAGTGACATCCTTGATGTGTTCAGAAACACAACAAGCTTCAGGCTAGCATTGTGGGCAAGGTTCAGGCCCTAATAGCATTGACATTTATGGTAGGAATGCTCATTATTGTTTGAGCAGAACAAATGGATTTCCTCTATGTTGAGGAGAGTATGTGTACACCAATCAGTTTTTAGACTTGTACCAACAGACAAGACAAACCCACAAACATGATTTCATACTATAGTGAAATTATTTGAACCCAACACAGAAATCAGAACGTTCAAACGAAAGATACTCAGTGAACAATTGCAACTCATTTATTCAGCTCCATCATTCAAGCTCTTTTATTTCACAGAGGTTTATTGAGTGCCCATTCGGTAGTGGGCCCTGCTAAGTTATCACGGACGGACGTGGTTCCGAGGGCGTCGATAGTCTAGTCTTATGAGAGAGGGAGTCTTAAAAAAAAAAAAAATTCTTGCATGCATCATTGTTACTGAGATTGCACCGGGAATGGACTAGCCCTTCACATTCTCTCCCACGTGGTACCGGCAGGTGAGCGTGGGTGTGAGCGCGTGCGGCTCTTGGTGTTTGGGCAGTGTGCGAGAGCACGTGTGTCAGAATGGCGCGTGTCACAGTGCGCGTACTGGTGTCGCCGTGGTACGCGTCTCCATAGCCGCCCCAGCCGGCTGTGTAGGTCGGGAGAAGCTTGTGTCTCCCGCCCGGGTACCGCAGCCGGCACGGGAACCACCCAGCGCGCGATTGTGAGTGAGCGTGGGCGCGCGGGGGGCGGGGCGCGCCGCGCTGGCGGTGCCGCGCGCAGGCGCAGAGCGCGGGAGCCGGGCCAGCCACCGCAGAGTGCCGGGGGCGGGAGGAGCGAGCGCAGGAGGCCATGGCTGCCGCTGCCGCCGCCGGCTGCTAAGGGGCTCGGCCGGTGAGCGCCTGCCGCTACGGACGATGGTGACCGCACGGGCCGGGCCGCTGCCGCCGCCGCTGCCTCCGCCTCCCAAGACGCCGCAACCAAGGCCCGGCGCCGAAGAGCCGCCGCTGTGAGCCGCGCCGTCCCGGCCCCCTCCGCCACCGCCTGGAGAGGACAGGAGGGCAGGCAAGAGAGCCGGGGAGTTGCGGAGACCGTCAGCCAGCAGCGCCGTCCCGCTGGGAGGAAGGCTGCAACCAGAGGTGACCGCGCCGCCCAGCCCCATCGCATCCCGGCGCCCCCGCCCGCTTCCCTGGTCTCCCCTCCCCTCCCCCATCCGGTCTCCCGCTCCTTCCTCTTCTCCCCCTTCGCTCCTTCCCGGCTCACCTCCCTCCTCCTCTTCCCGGCCTCTGCGGGGTCCACCTCTCCTCTAAAACCCGCGCCCCCTGCCTCTCATCCTTCAACCCCTCCCGCGGTCCCAGGGCCCCTACCGGCCCCTTCCGACTCTGCTTCCCTCCCGGAGCCCAGCGCGGGGGCCCCCTCCTCCTTCTCCGAGGCCGCGGCCGCAGCCTCCCCACCCTCGCATCTCTTCGCCTCTCCAGCGCCTGGAGATGCCCCTCACATTCCTGAGATGCCCTCACTCTGGGTTCTCTCCGTTAGCCTCTCCAGCGGTCCATTTCAAGGCCTTTTCCAACTCCCTTCCTGAACTACCCGTTCCCAGCTCCTTTTCTCCGGATTCTGTTTCCAACTTTACCTCTCAGCATCTTTGTCCACTTTGCCTCCAGGCTTCCCTCCCTCTCTACTTCGCCTTTGCCCTTCATGCGTGTACCCAGCCCCAGACTGCATGCGTCCAGGCAGCGTAAGAATTAGGGGTGCAGACAGGCCTGCCAAGAGTGGGGACCCGTCGCTTTGCATCCCGTCTGTTAGTACCCCCCCCCCTTTTTTTTTTAACAGTAAGAGTGCTGCTGCTCATCCCTTTCTTTTTGTACCCGCGGTTTCCTCTCGTGCTGGCTGTTCCTCGGGCCTCCCTCTCCAGTTCTGCTTTGCACACCTAAGAACCCTGAGATTTAAGCCCTCCCTTGTGGCATGACTCCCCAGTCTGTACGGAAATTATGAACTTCGCCCGCATCTTAGTCGCAGGCCTTTTGTTGTGTGGCGCGGCAGAGCCTGCACCCTTGGCTAGACAGGAGGGGAGCTCCCGGGCCTCTTTCCTGGCAGAGTTTTTGCTGAACGTAATCCCCTAGCCCCGGGGCGGCCGCAGCCGCATTGTTGCTGCTGCTGCTGCTGCTGCTGCGCTGCCTGCTTGCCGCGAGCTGGCTTGGGGTTACTATAGTTCAAGCGCTTCTGAGATCAGCAGGCGTGGGGGGAGGAGGTGCGGGGAGAGGAAGGGGCCATCGCAATGAGAAAGCATCAAAGATTAATGGATGGCTTTGCATCAGAGTCTGCAGTAAACAGGAAACTAGTCTGAAAGGAAAGGAGAGGACTGTGTGTCTTTTTTATTTTTTAAAATACGGAGTGTGCAGTTCTGTTGAATCTTGAATCGTGCCCAAAAGGATGAGCTGTCGGTGCTGCAGTCGTGACCCAAGCTGAGCGCCCGATGGCAGAGGTAGCACTTTTTATTTTCTGTCTGATCCTTAAATTAAAAAATGGCCCTTGTATTTCAGGGCGGACTCTTTGACGTATTGGGAGATGATAAGAAATCACAGAATTGCTAGTAGTTTATATGGAATTCAGGTATATACAAAGTTAGCTAGCAACGAGTGGGAGTGGGGAGGACCAGCTATATTTAAAACATGTGCCAATGCTTATGTAAGAAGTGCGTTCTCTTTCTTGATATCTCAGTTCTGGGCTGAGTTTAGGCTTTATCTTTACTCTTACATTTTCAGGTCTTATCATCCTAACAGATGGACAGTCAGAAAAATCTGTTTCTTAAGATCAGTTTGGGGGCCTGGGTTGTGGCTCAATGGTAGAGCGCTTGCCTAGCATGTGTGAGGCAATGGGTTCCATCCCTGGCACCACATTAAGAAAATAATAATAATAAAATAAAATACAGGTATTGTCTATCTACAACTAAAAAAAAATATTTAAAAAAAAGATCAGTTTGGTTGATGGTAGAATTTTCTTTTTTTAACAGGTTGGGACAAAGCAAGGAGATTAATGATAAATGACTTTTTTTTTTCCTTTTGGTGTGGGAAAAGGGTGTAGAAACTTCCAGTCTAATTTGCCTATATTATCAATTATCTAATTATCTAAATTGTTAGTAGCCTTACATTGAATCTTGTGTCGTTCTTATTTCTGCTTTGTCTTTTTAAAAGGCAGTTTAGGAGATGCGAGATACTGTTAATTTTTTTGGTAAGATCATATTTTCCATTTCTGTTTTTTATTTAACATGGATTTTCAGTGGAGATCAACTGTGATTTTAAAACTCTACCTTTTTTAAATTGTTTAGGATGGTTTGTTTGATTTCTTCATATTCAGAAACCAAAATGTGATACTCAGGAAATTATAGAAAGAGGGCCCTTGTGTTTCCTAACCCACGAATCTGAATGGTAAACTGGACATTATACTTATACAAGACATTACTGTGTTTGTAAGTACCCATTGCTGTTACCAAGTCTGGGAAAGTAATCTCTTGAAATTGTTAAGGTCTTGTCTGTTTGGGCAGCATTTATTGAACCTTTCCTGTGGTTTCTGGAAAGAAATGTTTTTGTTGTTATTTGTTTTGAGCTGTTTTACTGTGTAAAGCATATTTAAGTAACATTTAGTTTATATTACTTGCAGAGACATCATGTTGGAGTATTATTTTCCTAGTTCAAGGAGAAAATTTTAAGATCTTGTGGGGATGGTAAAGCAGTATAGAAAGTTTATAATTTGGTTTTGGCTGTATCAAACCTTTAAAATTGCTGTAAGCTCTGCTGTTTGTTTTCTAGGGTTATTTGGTATTGTTTTGGTTTTAAGAGAATTTTTGAATTCCCTCCAACTTTAGAAAATGCTCATTAGTCCTGTTTGACACTAAATTTGGTAAAAAAAAACTAAATAAATTAGATTTGAATCAAACACTATAGAGGTATAATCTCTTCAGGAAACAAGATTCCATTTTTACTTCATGTTAATATAATAGTGATTTGGCAGGAATGAATGAATTTAAGTCTCAGGAAACAAGATAACTATTTCAGAGTTTTGTGTGGTTATCAGTTTGTTGTGTGGTACTAGACTGTGGTGTGCAGTGTTTGTGATGGTCATCGCCTGTCATGTGTACTTGTACTTAGGTTCAAAATGATGAGGTTTGGAAATGTGTTTTTTTTTTTTCTAAAATATTTGCATTTTCTTACTAAAATACCACTCAGAAATAAACGAAACATTTAGTAAGTAATAAATTCATTATTAAATGAGCATTCTTATTGCTATACAAGGTCTTTTTGTGTATGTGTGAGATTGAACCTCTGGGGTACTCTACCACTAGGCCAACCCCTTCCCTCCCATCCTGCACCCCAAGTCCTTTTTGTTTTTGAGAGGGACTTGCTAAGTTGCCAAGGCTACTCTTGTAGTGTTCCTGCCTCAGCCTTCTAAATTTTGGGGAGTACAGATGTGTGTCACTGCACCCATCTCCAAGGTCCTTAAAGATTTGAGTCTTGTGTAGACTGGGCCATTATGGCATTTGGGGATCTGTCCTCCTGGATATTTTTGTACTGACAGCTTTAGAGATCCAGGGTTTTGTTTTATTTTCTCTTTTTGTTATATTTGTGAGGTAGGAGTTTGGGTAGAAATTAGGAGGGAACATGTACTATTCTGCTAATGGCCTTCTTTCATAAAGATGATCCCCTGTGAGGATTAGGGAGATGCTGTCATCCCCTGCTTGCTTAGCTCCAGATTTCTAAAACAGGACTGATTATTTGTTTAGTTTTTTTTTTTTTTCTTGACCCCTTTCAGAGCTACTGTAAATGGTGAAAGCAAGTATATTTTAAAATTATAAAACAAGAGGGCTCTAAATCAGATGAGATAAATATGTACTGCAAGTTATTAACTCAGTAACAGATTCCCCTTTTTTTGCAAAAATAAAAATAGAGGTTTACATTGGATTCTAGAATATGGAAAAACACATTTCCATTATAGTGTAAAGCCTGTCAGTGATGTTATTTTCTCAATACATGGTGATTTTTCACAAGGCTGGTTGGTTGTGAGAAAAATCTATTATTCATATACTTTGAAATAAATTCCCAAGAGGGCATTGTGTTATCAGTTTGACCACCAAAATAAATAGTTGTTTACTGTATATTTTCTGAAGTCATCCAAATGGCTTAAGTGCATTATACTTCACCACCAATTTCTTTTTTTAATCCTACTCCCATGATAAAACAAAGATAATCTAGAAAACCTAGCAAACCAACAAATAAACAAAAAAATAAAAATAAAAATCACCCCAGATCCACTTTTGAAGGGACATTACAAAGAATATTTTAATATATTTTCCCTAGGATTTTTTATTTTTATTTTTAATGCAGTGGTCCCTCAGTATTTTCAGAGGATTGGCTTTAGGACCATCCTCAAATACCAGAATCTGTGGAAGCTTAAATCTGTCTTCCTTTTTTTTTGCAGTACTTGGGATTGAACGTTGGGCACTTTACCATTGAGCTATGTAGCCTTTCTTATTTTTTCATTTTCACTAAGTTGCCAAGGCTGGCCTCCAATTTGCAGTCCTCCTGCCTTAACCTCCCAAGTGTCTGTGATTATACTCCTGGCCTAAAATTCTTATATAAATTACATGCAACCTATGTACCTCTTCCTGTATACTTTAAATCATCTGTAGATTACTTTTAGCACCTAATACAACGTAAGTGCTATGTAAGTAGTTGCTGTATTGTACCATTTAGGGAATAATGACAAGAAGGAGTCTGTGTGTGTTCAATACAGGTATAATTTTTTTCCCCAGTAGTTTTGAGTTAAAGTTAGGTGAATCCATGGATGTAGAATATGGACATGGAGGGTCAACTTTAAGATTGAGCTTTCAGAAATGTAGTTTAGGTTTCTAAATGATATAGTGTGCAGTAAATGTTAGTTAGAGATTTAATTTTTCATTGTTTTATATCCTCCTTGGGACACAGTTGTTTGGTTTTGATTCTCACATTATTCTTTCTTGTGTAGGAAAAAATTTTAAAGTAAGCAAAAATTACTGTATTTATCCATAAAAATGTTACTTACAAATTATTGGTACTATATACCTATATAAAACACTTGGGTTATGGGAATGATTGATATATGAACTTTAAAAAACTAAGTTCAGATGCTTTTGAGTTTCAACAACATCTGAGCTAGGAAGTTATGAAAATTGGAGGGTAAGATGGAAATACTGACAAATATTTCACCATAGCATAGCAATCTGTCACTATAATTTTCTTCAGAAATAAATGTTTTCATTTATCCTGTAATGTCTGAAATTACTGCCAAAGCTAGAAATGTGTTTAGCTTTCTCAGCAGAATTCTTAAAAGGATATTGTCAGAGCCAACAATCCTGAAATTATCTTTACTTTTTAAATTGTCCTTTACCCACTTTTATTTGTTCTCTTATAATTTTTGGATTAATTTGTAGTTCTACTACATGAAATAGGATTTTACTGAATTGTCCTTTTAAGATCCTAATAACTGCTTTTCATTTTCTCCCCACCCTTTTGCTTTTTTCCTTCTTTCCGTTCTCTGAATACCTATCAACCTCTAAGCAGAGAGACCTTGCAGACCCAGTGCCTAGCTTCTTCTATGTGCCTGCATGTCTGTGTATCGAGGGAAGAATTTGATAAGCATTCTTTTCCCATCTTTGAAAAGAGATTATGGGAATCTTGGACTAAAATTTTCCTTTAATGATTTAAGGAAACATTATTGCAAATAATGTTTCTTTTACCTGTATCTTCATATTGAATTTGCTGGAGTTTAAATTTAGTACTTCAGTTTTGATTTTAAGTAAGTAAAGAAAAGGATAGACTGTAAGATGAATAGCTTAGGCAAGCTTTCTCATTTAGCAAATATTCAAGAGTTTCCCTCTTTTTAAAAAAAAAATTAAATAATTGCATAGGAGTGATTCCCCCCCCCCCCCAAATTCATTGGACAAAAGTTAGAGTATCCTTACAGGGAGTTTTGTTACTAAGTGCCTATATTTGAAGTTAGTGACTTTTTTAAAAATATGTTTTGAGGTCTGAACATTTAATCAGAATTTTAAGTTTGGGCATATCTCAAAATATCACTGTGAAAACACAATACAAATTTATTTCATGCATACCTAGGCATGGAGATACGACTAAGGAGGTGGGGGTGGGCTTTTTGTTTTTTGTTTTTGTGGTGGTATGGGGGATTGAACCCAGGGGTACTTTGCTATAAAACTACATGCCTCGTCTCATTTATTTATTTATTTTTATTTTGAGTCAGGAGTCTCCCAGATAACTGGGATTACAGGCATGTGCCACGGTGCCTGGCTTAGTTTTTGTATAGTATGTGACAGTCCTTAATATTCATAAGAACATGTCTTAAAATTATTTGTGGCAACTTATTTTTATATATGTCTTCTTTATTTTAGTTCTGCTCCAAGAAAAAACAAAAACAAAAAACCATGGCTGCAAAGGAGAAACTGGAGGCAGTGTTGAATGTAGCCCTGAGGGTACCCAGCATCATGCTGTTGGATGTCCTCTACAGATGGGATGTCAGCTCCTTTTTCCAGCAGATCCAAAGAAGTAGCCTCAATAACAACCCTCTTTTCCAGTATAAGTATTTGGCTCTTAATATGCATTATGTAGGTAAGTATCTGCATCACATTTTCTGTGACCTCATTGTAAACAGTCTGATGTATGTCTTTCTGCGGTTTTGAATTTAAGTAAAATGAGGTTCAGTTACATAAAGATGACTGTGATATAGTCATTAAAGAATGTTTATGAATCTTGTTTATAGTTCTTGTCTTACCATTGCATATGAATTACTAGGACTAGAAGAAAGCAAGCAATGTTGGATTTATTTTATTAGATAAAACCAAAGGCAGAAGAAAAGATTTTAGGTTTTAGTATGATTAAATGTAAAGAATGAAAAAATACTTTTTCAGGCATTTGGTCCCTTCAAATTTGTCCTTATTTTCGCATTTGGTAGTAATTCAGAAAGTTGTTTAAAATGCAGTATTTCTTATTGTTCCTTGAGACAAATGAAACATTGCATTTAAAGAAAGAGCATTAATTTCAATTAAACGAAACATAGGAAGTTGTGCTATGATACGATGTGAGGCTAGCCTGGGCAGCATAGCCAGAGCCTGTATCAAAAAGACAAAGCAAAACAAACAAACAAAAACTTTCTGGAGTTATAATTTATATGCTTTGAGGTTAGTGGTAAGGACAATGATGAGAGATTAAAGGAATTAAAGTAAAGAAACACAGGCATGAAAGTTAAATTGATCTAGAATAAGTCAGTACCCTTAGGTTTTAGTCAATTTTTAGTTTACATGTAATGAGCATTACATTCTTATTAACATTTCTGTTACATAACTCTGTATGTTTTGAATGTTATAGCAGTTTGATGTTAATATTTTTATAATTGGAATTACTCATCATGCTACTGCAAGTATACCATTAATCTGTAGAGGATTTTTTGAGATGAACCTTAGCCCTGAAAATCCCTTACAGACGGTACCAGCTAAGCTATTGTAGGAAGAAATATGGTGTTAGTAGAAAAGAGGTTACACTAGAAGTAGAACATTAGGGTCAGTAAACTCATCCCTTGCAGGTGCACTACCTTGGAAGAGTCTGAGAAATGAGAAGGTTCTTTTACTATAATTCTGAGCCCCTTATTAAAGGCTTTTATGTTAGCCAATTTATGGAAAGTAATTCCAGTCAGTAGTAGGAGAACAATTGGATACTTAGATATTTAGCTTACTCAGCAAAGTAATTCACACTTTAGTTTTAAAAATGTGCTTATCGTATATGATTTCTGAAAAGATTGAAATATTTATTATAAAAATATCTAAGAACCAGATACACTAATTTTAGAAATTAAATGGGTTGAATGGTAGAGTTGAAATTCATACTTTAGCTTATAACTTTGGGAACTCAACTGAACCTTATTAAAAGACACTTATTACATGTCATGGTAGAGTAAACCCAATCTCTCATCATTACTTTTACCACTAACCTCAGATATGAACAGATATTTTCAGCTTGAACAATTTTTTGGAGTAACCTTTGTCAAAGTATTATCTAATATTTATAAAATGCTTTTGTTAAAGTTCTTAATTTTTAAAATAGTAATGTATTTGTTTTCAAAAACCAAAACATAAGAAAGTATTTCTTTCCTATCTCTGTTCCTCATCCACTAAGTTCTCAGTATGAGCCCCAACAAGTAGCTATTATTATTTCTTTGTGTATAACTCGAGATATTTTTATGTGTATATAAGTAAATATAAATATGTATTTTCCATTTTTTGTAACAGATGTTACCTCTATACCTTGATTTTGTTTATGTATTTTGGAGCCAAAACTACTGCTTTTAAATAATCATGAAATAAAGTTTTGTGCTGTTTTTGTTTTTGTTTGTTGATACTTTCCATTTTGGCAAATCTGAAGATTCTGAGTGAATGTTTTTTTTCTTTAAGTTTTAGAATTTAATCAATTAGAAAAGCCTTCCTCCTCCTTCAGTTAATAAAGAATTCTCTTATATTTTATCTTATTATTTTTATTGTTTTACTTTTTATGTTTAAATCTCTTGTCCACTTGAAATTTATCTGCGTATACCATTGTTTTATAGATATTTTAATTTTTATAAATAAATTTTAATTTAAATAACTGTTCTGAAGTTCCACCTATTTATTAATTTAGCCCATCTTTTCCCCACTGATTATTATATACTAAATTCTCACATATATTTTGTTTCATTTCAAACCTTTCCCCTTTTCCTTTAGTATATGTGCCTATTTGTGGACTATTAGCATACTCTTATTTATTAAGGATTTAGATTATATTTTACTGATAGGATTAGTCCCTTTGTTTTTCTTTATTTCCTCTTCAGTGCTTTTATATTTCTACATGAACTTATCAGTCCTGTTACCCTAACAAAAAGTCCTATTGACAATTTTATTGAAATTGCACTATTATTTATAATTTTAAGTTCTGGTGAAATGATAGTATAGGGGTGTTGTTCTCTGTGCAAGAAAACATAAAGCCTTCCTGTGGTCAAGATCTACTTTGAGTCCTTGAGTGCCTTACAGTTTTTTTCATATAGGTGTTGGACATTTTTGTTGGTGCCTCGGCATTTTGTCTTTTTTATTGCTATTGAATATGAACATTCTCTTGAAAGTGCCATCACAGAAATCATTAGTGACATAAAATGTAAAATTCAGACTTCATTGGCATCCTCATCCTGCAGACTTTTCCTATGTTTTTGAAGCCATTGACCACATTTTTTTTTTCTGGAAACCCCCCCCCCCCCCCCCCCAGTCCTCCTCCACCCCCAGATTTTTTTCCTCTCTGGTCTCTTTTGATTTTTTTTTTTTTCTCTTTAAACTTCTTTAAGTATTGAAATTCCCTAGAATTTGTGTTCAGTTTTCATTTTTGGTTGCCAGGGTAATCTCAGTTTCCACTACAGGTCTCTGTCTTCACTTTGTACTGCCTTTTGATCATCTCAGTCTGGTGTTTGTGTTCCTCCATGACCCAAGGCACTCACTTTGCACCGCTATGGTGCTTATTGTGCTGCATTCTGAGGTCCTTCTGCTTATTTCTAGTCCCAGCTAGATATGAGTTCCTCAGTTGGAAAAGTGTTGTCTTTGTGGGTTCTTTGGTTAATCCTACAGAGTGAATAGTGGTGCACATGCTCAGAAGTCAGGTTTTGAGTGGGAGTGAGAGGGATTTTGGGGAGTAAAAAAGATTGAGCTACCTTGTTGAGGGAAAAGAAATGGAGCTTAGTTTGTGCTTGTTGAATATGAGGATATTTAAGTGGGCTATATCTCAAGCATCATGAGCTATAAGATGTCCACTTAGAATAAGAAATAAGCATATGATTTTGCATATGCAGTAGGTTTTGGTAGCTATTTATTGGTAATATGTATCTGGAAGGGATGTCAATGCTCAAAGCAACAAAATAAATTCTTTGTGTCAGATCCTTTATAGAGAGAAAAGCAATTATTTGGGGATCAGATTTCCAGTGTTCATTGGAAAGTGTGAAAAGAAAGTGAAGGGGAGGAAAGTTAGAGGATAAAAGGAAATGCATTTCACAGAGCCAGAGAATAATAGAGTATTAAGTAAAGGTGTTGCTTTAGATGTGTGACCAACAATAAGCAGGCTATATTAATTTGACAAGAAGACAGTAGTGACTTCAAAGTTTCTTTAGAGTGTGAGAGTAAAGGGAATTTATAGATCACAGAGGGGGAAATAGATGGTCAGAAACTAGAAACCTTGGATATAGCTGGCTTGAAACATCTTTCAGTGGAACGAGAAAAATAGCTAATAGGAAAAGGAGAGAAATCACTGTGAAGGAGAAGTTGTTTCCAAGATGGGGGAGAGCTCTGCACATCCTTTGAAAGAAAGGCGAGGACTGGTGTCAAGCAGAGTAATTTGAAGGAGATGTAGAAGAGCAAGGATCTGGAGTCAGAGTAACTGATGGGATAGTCTTAGAAAAAGACATTGAGACTCCCATTTCTTCCTTGGCGACTAGAGAGAGGAGAGAATTGATGTAAAACAAATAAGTAGATATTTTGGAAAGATAGATGATGACAAGAATCAAGTTGCACCTTAGTGTGCAGTATTTGATCATAAAGTAGAAAAATCTACACAGAAAATGACAAATGGTATATATTTTCAACAAGAACAAATCCATTATGATATTAAGGGTACTAGGTGAACTTTGGTAGTAAAATAAAAAAATGTCAGAAGTTCTTGAAACCTAACTGGGAAATACTTTATTTTAAGCTCTTTTCTAGTGTAATTAATTGGGGGATTAAATTAGAATCATATTTTATTTATATCTCTCTCTTAATTTCTGCTGCAGGTTATATCTTAAGTGTTGTGTTACTTACCTTACCCAGGCAGCATCTGGTCCAGCTTTATTTATATTTTTTGACTGCCCTGCTCCTCTATGCTGGACATCAAATCTCCAGGTAACAATGTGACACCTTTTTTGAAATGTCTGACTGAATTTATAACTTAATTTAAAGTTTTCTTTTGCCAATAAAATTGCTGATAAAAATGAATACTGTTAAGAAGCTAAGGCTTTGGTAAGTATCTAAAAAACAGATCTTTTTGATACTTATTTTCTAAATATGTATTTTCTAAATAAATATTCAGAATTAATAGCTGGGATTATGTTCAAATTTTATTTCTGTTTAAAACCATGAGTTTATAGGTAAGGATATTCTTGAACTTTTTTGTATTGCCTGAGAAAAACATTTTCTGTGACAGGCTATTGGAGCATGGAGCATCTTTACTCTGTATTTCCGAGCATTTTAGGAAGTCAACTTATTAACGTGTGGAATCCCTCTAAGCTGCAATTATATAGAGTGGGTGATTGATAGAAATTATTTGGTAAGACTAATCATTTATCTTAGAATTTCTGCCTCTTCAACAATATTGTCACTTTACCTAGGTCTGCTAGACCTTAATTTTAAGACTCAGGTCAGCCAGTGCATATGAGCTTCCTACCTTTGAAACATTGTCAAAATATAGGTGAACCAAAAGTGACACCATAAATATAAATAAATCTGGACATATGTCTTTTGAAACTTAGGTTTCATGAACTGCGATTGAATTTTACTTACTGTAATAAAATACTCCCAATTCAGAGATGCATGGCATTTAACTTTGTGTTACTACCTTTAACAGTCACCTGAAATTTTACCACGCAGGGATAGATTTATTAATATTCTAGTGTTCTCTCCCAGTTTTTTCATACCTTCGTTTCTCACCATTTCAGTTGGAACAAAAGAGTAAGAATAATTATTATTAGATACTGTCAACTGGCTTTTGGCCCCTCTTGTAGAGGCAGGCCCTCCTTCTTCCTTAATATTTTATATACTTATCTCTCAAAAGTTCTAGAGTAGCTTCCCTGAAACTCAAATCTTCTGCTTTTGTCTCTTCTGTTCCTACCTGGTTGACTTTCTTTGCTCAGTTTGGTCCCAGGAGGGTGATATTTTACTCTTTAATTAATGCCACTATCCTTGCCCAGGGTATGCCATCTAATGTCAACATTGCAAATCTGGAGCTGCCAGAGTAGTGTTCAAATCAAGCTGTGTTCCACTTAACAACAGAGGCAGTGACCTATGTTTTGTGTTATACATTTATGTCCTCAGAATGAAAACAATTTAAGTCCTTTCCAGTAGCATATCCATAGAACTTAACTAGACCAAGGGCCAGTACTGACTCAGACAAAATTTTGTCTTCATCCAGCACTACCAGGACCAACCCATACACAGTTTGTATGTGATGCATTACTTGGATACCTCTGAACCTAAACTCAGGTTCAAGGTGGAGCCACTTCTCCATCTTTATTTGTTCATTTTTAAACAAAAATCCTATGTGTAGAGTATATGTAAGAGTTAGCATCTGAGCTCTGGATTCACCATCTTAGTGTGCAGATGAGTGCCTGGGCACATAGAGCTTTTCACATAGTTGGTGGATGGGTGGTTGGATAGGCTCAAATCCTAGGTTATTTATTTAGTGTTCTATAACCTTGGATATTACGAGAGAGAGAGAATCCTTATTTTCCTCACCTATAAAATGTCACTCTCTCAAAGGACTGTTTTAAAATTCAATTAAGATAAGACATAAGTTTCTTAGCACAATTTCTGACATACAGTAAGTACTTAATGAATTTCATTCATATTATTTGTTGTTTTTAATCACACAACAATGTTTTGTGAGCATTTTAGTGCTTTAAAAAATGATTTTTTTAAATGATACAGTATTCCATGGTATAGTGATAAGTTGATAACTTTTTAGAATGGGTAAGATATTGATGATCAACAAGAAAATCTCAAAGCTGATGGTAGAGGTATTAGAATTGTTGCTTTATTAGTTATAATTCTGGTTGAAAAACTATGAACCTGTCCTTTCCTTCATAATTTTTCCGTTTCCGTGTAGTTTAGTGGTATACTGATGACTGAAACTGTGTAGCTATATTTTTGTCTATAGTATCACCAATTCATGGATTTTTCAGAGAGGTCAAAATTCTGTTCTGTAAGGTCACAAAGCAGCTTCTGAAGTTTAATAAAAACACTTTTTCTGACCATTCTTGGCAATTTCAACTTTTTAGTTTATGGGAATTTTTTTTTGATATTTAAAGTTTATTTTCATTGTTAAAACATTAAAATATAACAAGCAGTAAAAAAAATTTTAATTATGTTTAAGTGGGCAAAAATACTTCCTATTATTTCATTTTCATCTTTATTAAAATCCTTTGGTATTTACAGATGAAAAGTGAAGTAGGGACATTCCTAGACTTTGACTTCAATATAGGTTTTCTAATTTTTTCTTCAGTCATCTTCAGGAGACAGCCTAATTAGTGGAAAGAAAATTAGTTTTAGGGTTAGTTTTACTACAGTAAATATGTTACCTCAGCAAATGACTTGTTTGACACTATAAACAGTGCTTATCTTAGAGTTTTGGTATTAAGTGAATGAATTTCAAAGTATGGCACATTTTAGTATTTTTCCTCAGTATAATTTATACTGTATGGTGCTTTCTCACAAAAGGTTAGAAAAGACATGCTGTCCTTGAATAATTCAAGACATGACTTTTAATAAATATTGAAGTTTGAACTTGCCATATTTATAAGATACTGAGGCTATTTATTTAAATTTAGAAGACTTTAGTTTTAAAAATATAATGGTTCAGATTTCATGGGGCAACTTAATAACTGACTTTCTTTTTTTTTTTAAAAAAAAAAGCTTTATTAAGATAAAATTTACATACCCCTTTATAGTATGTGGCTCATTGGTTTTTAGTGTGTTTGCAGAGTTGTGCAAACTATCACCACAATCGATTTTAGATTTTTACTGCCCCATAAGGAACTCCATATCCACTAACATTCACTTCCTGTTTCACACCACTCTCCTGTTCCCAGCTGTAGGCAACCATCAGTCTTATTTTCTGTCTCTTCAGTTAGCTTATTTTGAATATTTTATATACATTGGATTGTACCAAACATGGTCCTTTGTACCTGGTGTTTCATTTAGCAAGGTTCATCCATATTGTAACATGTATCAGTACTTTATTTCCTTTTCTGTCCAAGTCATAATCTGTTGTATGGATATGCTGCATTTTGATGGGCATTTGGGTTTCTACTTTTTGGCTGTTACAAATAATGTTATAGACATTTTCTTGTGGACATGTGTTTTTATTTTCCTTGGGCATTTACATTGCGATGGAATTGTGGTATTATAGGGTCTCTATATTTACTTTTTGAGAACTGTCAAGACCTATTATTAGTATTATTATTATTATTATTATTTATTTTTATTTTTTTTTTGGTACTGAGGATTGAACTTAGCCACTGAACCAAATCATCCCTTTTTTATATTTTACTTAGAGACAGGGTGTCATTTTCTAGGGTCTCTCTAAGTTGCTGAGACTGGCTTTGAACTCAAAAACCTCCTGTCTCAGCCTCCTGGCCTGCCAGATTGTTTTTTAAAATGGGAACACTATTTTGCATTTCTCCCAATAGTATTTGCAAGTTTCAATTTTTCCACATCCTTGTCAACATTCATTGGTGTCTTGTCATTATTAGCAGAGTCATCATAGTGGTATGAAGAGATGTTTCATTGTTCTGTTGATTTTCATTTTACTTTTGGCTAATGATATCGAGCCTTCTTTCATATTTTCATTCACCATTTGGAAATCTTATTTGGAAAATGTTAGTTCATTTTTCATTCATTTTATTCATTATTCATGGTACATTATTTAATTGGGTTGTCTTTTTATTGTTGAGTTGTAGAAATTCTTTATGTATTTTAGAAACAAGTCCTTTCTCCTTATAACTGAATAAAGTCTTTTTCCTTCTTAAAGCTCATTTTTCATTTGTGCAGTTTGTGGACTACTGACAATCAGTCCTAAGTACTTATAAACTAAACACTTTGAAACTTCTCTAATCCACTGTGATAGCCTCTTCTCTTTTAACTGAAATTGGGAACATAAAGACTGTAAGATGTATGAAAAAGGCCTCAAATATAGCTTGCAATTAGAAAGATTCTTGCTGTAAAAAAGCACATGAGTTATAAAAGTTACACAAACAACAGAACCTAGGAGCTCACTATTCCATTAACTGATTAAAGATCTTTATACATCAGTCTGTTAAGCAGTCTAAGTCCCTGAACAACCTAGGAACACATCTGTACATTCTGGCCACCTATGGGAAGCTTTCAAAAGATCTTAATTAGGAAAGCTAATCTTTCCCACAAAACAAAGTGGTAGACTTCTGAGTTATCTTTTGCAAATGGACAAACAAAGCACCATTCAATACAAGAGATCCAAGATGCTAAGATGTTTAGATACCTATATTTAAGTAAGTATTATATGTGCACAAACATATGCTTACTATGCAACTGAATTGTTCATATACACAGTGTTCACTTAAATTGTTTTGACATCTTCTTTTAAATTGTTTTAATTGTTAATATGACATCTTTATTTAAATTGTTTGTCTAGCTTCTTTCAGGCCTTCCAGATATTTAGTCAATTTTATTTTATTCCTGTTAAAATTAAAAGTTCAATATTTAAACAAAAAAAATTTATTTAATGATTTCTTTGTTTATTGTAATGGTTTTCAACTAAGGGCAGTTTTGTCCCCCAGGAAGCAAAGTCTAGGGACATGTTTTGGTTGTTACAACTGCAGTTTTCGCTGTGTGACTTAATAATGGTAAGGATAAAGTGTTGCTACTAGTTAGTAAACCTCACTGCAGCAGGGACTGTGTTTTGTCTACTGTAGTATCCACAGGGCCTAACAGAATGCTAGCAACATATTATGTACAGCAGTTTCTTTACAAGTTAAAAATTGTGCAGAACATATTAATGTTTCTTAGAAGTTTTGCTATATGTTATTAGAGTTTAAGGCAAGAAACTCTAAAGACAAAGAAGCTTTTAAAAAGAAGCTAAACTAAAGAAGACTTTAAAATAATGCAAAATAGTTGACAAATGTCTCAATAAGAATTTCCAGAATATTTTTGAGTTTGCTGAAGTATATTATAGAACATCCGTAATATGATGACAGAATCAAATGGGAGAGAAAACATGACAGGGAACTCCTCTCTGTGGTCTCCTTTGCCCCCCACCAAGAGAGCTACTGGGAAGAGAGCCCTTCCAGGGCACCTTTTGGCTTTCCCCTTGAGGATAGGGCTCTTGTGTTGATGCTCCTTAATTGAGATGAAATTAACATACTATAAAATTAACTATTGAGATGGCATATGATACATTCATATAGCTATCACCTTTGCCTAACATTTAAAATAAAGCCTTGTGTTCATTTAACAGATGGTTCTACTTCCCCTTCTTCTAGCCCCTGGCAACCACCAGTCTGCTTTCTGTCCTTGTGGGATTTTCCTGTTCCATGATTGAACTGGATCTATTAGATAGGGATATGGTGTGACCAAAAAGAAATTACTTGACTTTAGAGGCCTAGGAAGTACTGGGACTCAGAGTTATATCTCTTTTTAAATATAATTCTACTTCTTTTTTTTTTTTAATTTTTTATTGTTGGTTGTTCAAAACATTACAAATTTCTTGATATATCATATTTCACACTTTGATTCAAGTGGGTTATGAACTCCCATTTTTGCCCCATATACAGATTGCAGAATTACATCAGTTACACATCCATTGATTTACATATTGCCATACTAGTGTCTGTTGTGTTCTGCTGCCTTTCCTATCCTCTACTATCCCCCCTCCCCTCCCCTCCCCTTTCCTCCCCTCTTCTCTCTCTACCCCCCTCTACTGTCATTCATTTCTCCCCCTTGTATTATTTTTCCCTTTCCCCTCACTTCCTCTTGTATGTACTTTTGTATAACCCTGAGGGTCTCCTTCCATTTCCATGCAATTTCCCCTTCTCTCTCCCTTTCCCTCCCACCTCTCATCCCTGTTTAATGTTAATCTTCTTCATAATTCTACTTCTTAAAGAGCATTTCAAACACTTTGTAAACATGGTATTTAATTTTAAACTTCATAATTCTTAATTCTTCCTTCTCACAACTGCAGAAAACATAGTAACTATATTGGGGGTTACCTGTAATATTCAGTAATGTGTTCTTTGCATATAAGTAGGAATTACTCAGCCACTACATGGTTGACATCTGATGCCAGATAATTCTTTGTTCTGGGGAAATGTCATGTGCATTGTAGAAGGCTTAGCATCATCTTTGGCTTTTTCCTACCAGGTACCAGTAGCAGCCTTTTCTCCTCCCCCCAGTTGTGATAATCAAAATGTTTCTAGACAGTACAGATGTCCTTTCCAGGGCAGAATTATTCCTGGTTGACAAATACTGCATTAAAGTTATTCTTCTTGAGAATCTGGATTTTTCTTTCAGTAGAAAGAGATTGTGAATATAGTACATATTAGAAATAGTCATTAGAGAGTGAAATGGAGAATTGTTAAATCACCTGTGGAGCTTGTCAATCACTGACTTTTATAATCATCCCCCAAACCCCAAACTGCTCCTGTTTTAAAAAAAAATTAGTTTTAAATTTTGAATTTGTCAGTACTCAGCTGCTTGATTATGTAAGGGTCATTCCTTGTTTGGTTATGCTGTGCTAAAGGAATTCAACTTGATTGCCTAACAGGAAGTAATTTCATAGAAAAAATAATGAATTTGAGTTTGTTCAGAAATACTGAAAACATTCAAATTATTTTAAAGTACAATGAATAATACATTCAACAGTTGAGGAAAAGAGGGAGGAATTTTTTTACATAAATTTTCCTTTTTTGATGCCAAAAGAACTTAAGACAACTATTTTCTGTAATACTACTCAACTTCCTGATAACAAAATAAATTCTCCTTTTTTATGCTTCCTGCTTATGTTTTCTCAGAGTGTAAAAGGCTTTTATATTATTGCTTAAAGCTTACTACTTCTCAGTTGTCAAATGTTGAATTTTTTTGTGATGTAGTATTTGTTTCAAAATAAATATGTAATCTACATATTATAATTCTCTTTGCAAATTCCCATAGATTTTTTTTAAAGGTCCTTTTTTGTGTGGGGGGCGGGTGTCTAGGGCTTGAACCAAGGGTGTCACACATGGGTGGCAAGCACTTTACCACTGAGCCACATTCCCAGCCCCAAAATAACAATTTTTAGGCTGTGCTGCTGTGAAATAGTTGTGGTTTTATCTGTAGCTAATGAAGTATATTGGGGGACACACTTTGGGAGAAATAAGAGAGGTGATGGTGGAAGCACAAAAGGGGAAATGTGGTATACTGTGATGAGGGATTTTCATACTAGGATAGAAGGATGATGTTTCAACTTTTTTTTTATTGTGCACAAAATGTTGAATAAGGCCATGGGAAAAAAAAGAAATCAACATATTGTGGAACTTTGGCTACCTTCTTTGCATAGTAAAACTCAGTTTCAGTAAATTGAATCTGTTTCCAGTACTTGGAAGATAGAGGTGAAGGCCATCCCTATATAATTTTTTTTTTTTTTTTTGTGCCAAGGATTGAACCCAGGGACACTTAGTTACTGAGCCACATCCCAACCATTTTTTAGTATATTATGTAGAGACAGGGTCTCTCTTGGGTTGCTGAAGCTGGGTTTGAATTTGTGATCCTCCTGCCTCAGCCTTCCGAGCTGCTGGGATTACAGGCCTACACCACTGCACCCAGCCATTTCTATATAATTCTTTATATCTAAACTTTTTCTTAACTGTAGAAGTTATTAACATGTGCTTGAAAATGCTGTGATAAAGCTGCTTCTCTCCTCCATGCAATACATTCTTACTGTTTTTCTTCTTTAGAGACTATGTTAGGAGTGAATTGGAGTCTGCGTATGAGGGACCAATGTATTTAGAACCTCTTTCCATGAATCGGTTTACCACTGCCTTAATAGGTATGTATCATTAAAGACTTAAAAGTATTGGTAGGAACCAATGAGTCTGAGTCCGTTCTTTAGTATCTATGATAAAAATTGGTGTGAACTTTTAAAAAAATGCAAAAGCTCCAAGTTATTCATGATGATTCTCTTTAAGTACAATAGTTGTTTAATGTCATATTTTCTTAATCTTTTCCCCACAAATAGGTGTTTCTGTTTTTTATAATCATATTGTTTATACCTCATAGTTTTTTGTTTTTTTTATGTGTGTTTTGAGTATTTGGGAAAATTAATTTTTAAACAGCGCTATTTGAAAGATTAAAATAAAATTTAAATCTACTCATTGTTTAAAGTCATCACTGTTTTGTCAAAAATAAATTGCCAGAAATGTTAAGAATTTTAGATGTGATTGAATCACTGAAATAGCAGAATATTTAAAGTTGAAATGTTGGATAAGGCCTAAAAAAATATCCATACAGTCCAAAGTGAGCTACCAGACTGCACTATGCCAAAGTTCCGAAAAACTGTGTTCTAGAAAACCTATTCTGTGAATCTTAAACTAACCTTTGTAGAAGGTATGAAAAAGCTGATTATTGGAGCTTGAAGAATTTCTTTGAAGAGGACTATTTTCTGATATTAGCCCTTGCATTTGAAGAGGCCTCTGTGTTCTGTGGTGTGGGGGAATACTATGGACTGATTCAGACCTGCAGAATCTAAAGCTGCCCTGTCCAGAACTTATCACAGGTGGCTACTTAACACTTGAAATGTAACTCTTCCAGATTCAGATGTGCTGTGTGTGCAAAAACACACATTCAGTTTCTTTAGTCCAAAAGGGTGTAAAATATCTTTTAATTTTTAATATGAGTTGAATGTATATATGATATTTTAAATGTATTGGTTAAAGTATATTGTTCTGTTATCTGTTTCTGTTAGCTTTTCGAAATGACTTTTAGAAAATATTAAATTATATATGTGGGTTGTGTTGTAATTCTAATGGGATATAAAAGGCTAACAGTGAGCTGGCTGCTTGTAGAGTTTTTTTGACTGGGGAGTGAAAATGCCTTGTAGGATTGTGTTATGGTAATATTTGTTAGGTTAGAAAGCATGTAAAATTTTGTTATGGATGTACCTTAATATGTGTATGAGACATTATTTCCTTGATCAGTGACTTATGGCCACAACCCAACTAAGATTCAGTGAATAAGGAAATAAAATAATTTCTATAAACTACTAAATGGCATTTTTTTCTGACTTTGATTTTAAAGTAACTTCCTACTCCTTTTCTTCCATTTCAACAATAAACTTTTATTGAAAAACAAAATACTTTGAATATGCCATGATCTTATAGGGTTGAAAATTTCTTGGAGATATTTCTATTAGTAGAATCTTGGAATCCAGAGATTGTGATTTTGATTTATTTAGAATTACCATTTGGCACAGGCACATCAAAAAAGCAGTTTACTCTTGTGGAGCTCCAGGGGAGATTCCACTAATAATATGATTCCTTCCTTCTTTCACCTAAATAGGAGGAGTAGTCTTCTCTCAAAGAGAATATGTTGTATGAATCATATTCTCTGAAAGAAGACAAGTGAAGCTTGTAATGCCAGAGCTGAGCATTACATGTGCTGCTGACTTAGACTTTTGGGAATTTCAGAGATTAGGAGAAGTTTACAACATGCTGAACAAGAAAATTTATTGTAGCTCTGAGTACAATAAAGTAAGATGCTGGAATCAAAATTTCTTAGCATTCCTAGTATTAAAGCATTACAAGCCTCTCTTTCAGTTTTAACTAATTTTTTTATTTATTTTTTAAATATTTTATCTTTTAGTTGTAGTTGGGCACAATGCCTTTATTTTATTTATTTATTTCTATGTGGTGCCTGAGGATCGAACCCAGGGCTCCGCTTGTGCTAGTAGAGCACTCCACCGCTGAGCCACAACCCCAGCCCAAATATGCTTATTCTTAACCAACAAAATATACTATCATTTTATGATGAAAATCGGCTCTCTCCTGCATCACTCCCCTCCATTCTCTGGACTCCTTCCCCAGAGGTTTCTTCTTTCAATGCTGATAACTTCTTCCCTGCTGTTCTGTCCTGTCTTCCTTTCTAGAAATCCTGTTAATTGGATTTGGACCTCCTAGGTTGGGCCCTTAATTTTCTTACTGTTGTGTTTTTCTCCACTTAATCTGGTTGGCCTTTTCTCTTTTTGGCTGGGGGCAGGTTTATTTTCTGAGATTTCCCAACGTTTATCTTCTAACCCTTTTATTGTTGTATTTTGATTTTTGTTATATAATTTTCATATCTAAGAAAAATGTTTTCCTTGAATTCTTTTATCATGGTAGTCTTTGTTTCTTAGGTGTATAATTTATATTTTTGAAGGTATTATTACTTTGAAACTTCTTTTTGCTACTTGCATTCTCTTCAATTCCTCTGAGGTCTTGTTTCTGTTTGTTTTGGTCTTTGTCTTTCATGAGAAACCAGGTTTCTCAAGCCTGGATTAGAATCACCTGGGAAAAAAACAAAGCAATATAAAACCGATGCCTCTGCTACATTTGAGACTGATTAAACCTCAAGTTTTGCTTAAATGTCTAGGGATCCTCGACCTATCATTGTATTAAAGGGAGTTGCTAAGTTGTTGGAATTTCTTTAGGGCTTGCCAACTGGTGTGTTCCAGTGTGGGTGATCAAGTGGGAGTGGCTGTTAGAGGCAGGTACCCCAAGGTGTTAGTCTTTGTAATCCTTTTACTTGGGCTGGTCAGCTTTCTCAGAGAGCATAGAGGAGGCAGCTGGCAGTGATTAGAACTGACTGCTAAGAACTGAGTAATAAACTTAACAGCAGTGCTTTGGGATCTAGAGAGGGATCATCTCTTGAGGTATAGCCTTTTATTTTCATCTGGGCATTTCCCCTCTGTTATGGATTGTGTATAGTGTCCAGGAGCTTCAGTTCCAGCATATTTCAAAAAGCAAACTTTATTCTTACTCTAGGTTAGGGGGAGGAAGTCTAGCTAAAAACACAATGAGTGGTCTCCTCTTTGTTTTCTATCTTCCAAAATGATGTTGACATAATCTCTTTTGGTGACCACACCTCTTGTTTCTTCTCTTTTCTAAGCCTTTATGAGTATTGTTCACATTTGGATACTAGTTGTTTAGAGGGGAAAAACTCATGGTTTGAAGGAGAAAATAACACATTTTATAACATAGTAGATTGTTAAAGATGTTCGGCCTTGTGTAGAATTTGTTGCCATTTTTGTATTTTTCTATTGGTAAAGTACAAACATAACTGCAAATTTGTTTTGCTTTTCATTGGCAAGAAGGAAGAGAATATGAATAAATAACTTATAAACTAATCTAGAAGTTAATATGCTTAAGAGTCTTAAAGAAATTGTGAAAAGAGCCACTGGGGACTTGTTCAGTCACAGAAATGAAACAGGGTGGCACTGTTAACAGTGTATCACTGGGAAAGAAAAATGGCAAGTTTCTATACAAACCCAAATATGTAAAAGATTTTAGAGTGTACTGAAGTGGCATTTCAAATTAAAAAGAAAATAATGGGTGATTCTAATAACTAGTTCTGAGACAATGGACCGAACATCTGGAAAGAATAGACTTAGATCTTTCTTTTTCCCTTATTCCAAAATAAATTCAAAATTTATTAGTTTTTAAATTAAAAATTACTAAAAGAAAATGTAGGTGAATACTTGTATTATGTTGGGTAGGGAGAGCCATTGCACCAAAAATAGAAACATTTCCTTAGGAAGAAAATGATTAGTTTACTTTCAGTGAAACTTGTTAAGAATGAACTTATTTAAAATATTAAGACATGATACAGTAGAACAATTTAATCAGCTTACAGGATTTATATTTTGATCAAACATTGATACATATTTCAATAGAAAAATGAATAAAGAATGAGAACAAAATTTCACCAAATAATTGCAAGTGTTTTATATACTTATTGGTAATGTTCAATTCTATTGATAACCAAAAAATGAAAATTCAAAAAACCTTAGAAAATATTTCTTGTTCTTTCCTTCTCTAAATTATACTCACTGTGGGCAAACCAATAAGAAAATGGGCATCTTGTATACTAGATAATTTGTTTCTGGAGGACAGTCTGACAGTATGGGTCTGAGGCCTTAAAAGTGATTCAGAAATTCCACTTTTAGGAATTTAGCTTAAGAAAATGTTAGGAAATGTGCCCCAAGTAGTAAACCTATGCTAGGATATCATAAATGTATAATGGCGTTTTAAATGCACTAGCTTATTCAAATAAAGCACTTCATAATTAGGAAATATCAGGAAAAGGCCAAATGCTAATATTTTATCACATGCATTATTTAGTATACTACACAAATTTTAAATATAGCCATATGTATTAGCACGGAGAGATGTACAGTGTGTTAAATGAAAAATATTGATTGTGAAGTAGTTTGTGTACTATCCTCTCTGTATAATCATTGCATAAAGTAAATGTAGAAAGTTAATTTGTAAATATGAGGAGCTAACTACTGAGCACTTGATAGGTTCGGATACAGTGCTAAAGCTTTACATATGTAATGCTTCATTTAATAAATTAGGGTATTCATAGTGCCAGCTTTGGTGGTGGAATGATAAGAGACCAAATGTTCTTTCTCTTAATAATTTAATTTTTAATTAAATGTTTTTAAAAATCTCAAAAGCAGTGTAATCTTGGATAAGTAAGTGTATTTCTTGGATTCCTGATCAGTTAAATATTGAGTACCTTTGGAAAAGGATCTAACGATGAACAGTAGCAGATGAATTATTAGTTTTAAAGAACTTTCTCCGTGTTGTAAATGCAGTCAGACATATGATGAAAACCAGTGGAGATTTATGTTGCTTTTTTCTAATCATGCCAAGTGAATTAGTTTTCAGCATTCATAATACATGTGAATATGTAATTATAGTCGATGAAGTGAAAATTTGATTTAAAATTTTATACAGTAGATCTGGACTTCTCTAAAAGCTGTGTTACCATCATTATCAACAGTATGTTTATTTCTTTGAATACCAAGTGCTCAGAATTAAATGCATTCTATCCTGTTTTAGGTCAGTTGGTGGTGTGTACTTTATGCTCCTGTGTCATGAAAACGAAGCAGATTTGGCTCTTTTCAGCTCATATGCTTCCTCTGCTAGCACGACTCTGCCTTGTTCCTCTGGAGACTATTGTTATTATCAACAAATTTGCTATGATTTTTACTGGATTGGAAGTTCTCTATTTTCTTGGGTCTAATCTTTTAGTACCTTATAACCTTGCTAAGTCTGCATACAGAGAATTGGTTCAGGTAAGATCATCACACACAGGTGAATAAAATTTTACATAAACATTAATAGAGCTGGTTCATTTTTATTTCATAGTCATAGTTACAACATTACTTTCTATAGCTTCAAAACAGAGACTATTTTCAGCTCACTTAGGAGCATCTGAAATTCTTTCTTGGAAGTTCTCTTGAGAAGGTGGTAAAGGGAAGTGACTGTTTGGGTTTATATCCCAGAGCTGCTGTTACCAACTGTATAACTTTGGAATAATCACTCATCTTCACTTTCTGTAAAATGGAGCTAATAATAACATTGTACTTTCTTCATGGGGTTGCTATGAGATTTAAAAGTCAGTTTAGTGCCAGGCAGATGTATATGTTAGCTGTTGTAATAGAGATAAAAATAATACAGAATCACATATCTAGAAGTCACATCCTAGTTTTTTTTTTTTTCCTGATTATATTCCTGCTGTGACCATAGTTTCTTCCCTTTTTAAATTTAAACTGAAAAGTTAAATAGTTGTGGGTTATACTGTGGATGGATTTCATTTGGATGCAGTGCTGGAGCTAACATTGCCAACATAAAATGCCTCTTGCAATAAAATAGTCTCTTTCTTTCTTTCTTTTTTTTTAAACCTTTGCTCTAAGAAAAATTACTCCCAGACACAAACTAGACTTTTGGGAGATAAATTGTTTTGATTTATTTTTCAGTTTCAGTGTATAAAATAGATCTAAACCTGACTAGTATGAAAAATGTGTTTACATGGTTATTCTTTTCTGCCTCTTGACTATGTATATGACCAGAAAGTATAGGAAGCTTTTAGATTGACCACACAAATGAAGTGCTCTCTTATTCCTCAGGGGCAGATCTTTAAGGAAAAACTGCCTGAGCCCTGGGTCTAAGCCTGATTCTATCTCCTTTCTTTGTCTTACACAATGATTAACTGGGTGGTTCCCAGAATTACATATTTCAAAGAAGAGGAGATTTTTCCACATTCAGTGTAGAGATACTTTCTAAGGAGGGGTTGTAGTTATATTCCGAGTGAGAATAACAAGTTTAACAGATGAACTTTTTTGCTTTTTAATTTTATCTTGTGGCACTATTCTAATTTGATAGACAGGAGATATTTAGTAATCCTCTTTTGACTATTAAATATGTAATACCCATAAGACAGAGTCTCCATTTTTTCAATGTTGTGTGTACTCCCTTGGTTGCCATAAGATTTATGCATCACCAGGTGGAGTAGTTGAAAATAAATTATAGGTTATGAAATTTGTGACTTAGGAAGAATGGGTAAGCAAGAAATGTAGAGTCAGACTTTTTAGTGATCTGTTCCTTGAATGGCAAATAGAGAATGTACTCTTTACTTCTTAATAATCTGCTTACTTCTAATGATACTTTTATATCTAATCAAGCAATTCACTTTAACAATATTTTCTAGTTGGGAAAAGTAGAAATTTGTTGTGGGTAGGCTGTAGAAAAAGAATTGCTTTACTGATGAAAAATATAAAGTAATCTGCAAGTCATTCTACTTAAAGCTCTTTACACCTTTTTGAAATATACCTGTGTCACGCTGAGAGATGCTGGCAAGATCAGTTGGCTGCTGAGGTAGGGTTTTGTAGGCTGCCTGGCAGAACCCTACTGGGTTTCCAGGGACTGGTCCCTGGCTTAGTAACTATATAGAAACTTGGTTACAGCTATGATCTTAGATTCAATCAGATTCTGACATTTTATTCTTGCTAATCAGTTCCATTAGAGATTGTTTTATAACTGGAAAATGAGTTTATTGAGTTATAGCAGATTACTAAGCTTTTTAAAGGTGTGCCCTTTTCCTGGTGTTAATGCACTTGGCAAACAAGATTGAGAACTATGGTTGATGAGTGAATACCCAGTAGAATCAAGGGGAATTTATTCATCTGAGGGAAAGGCTTGTTAGCTACCTCGTGTGCAGTAAAGTAGATTTCTCCAGTGAATAAGTAAGTTTTGTCTTCCACTGAACTACTTCTCATCTATGACATTCCTGAGTAAACCATGAAAAATTTTTTTCTGATTCTCTTTTTCCTAACCCCTCAATCATTATTGTATTATTCGTGTTAGTTCTGATTATTTTGATTAAATATAAGTATTTATCAAGCCTCCTCAGATTGCCTCAGGAGTAGTTCTGTTCTGAATGTGATTTTACTTTGACCTTACCTTGAACTGCTAAGGCATTTTGCTGTTGCCATCAGATGGTGTGTGAAGTGTTAATAATATGAAAATGAATACATTTTTATAAACATAATATTATTACTATCTAGAGAGCTAACTTTTAAAAAAATTAGCTGAAACAGTCTTGCAAAAAAAAAAGAAAATTTTAATTTTTACTTTAAATACTTCAGATTAAACTCAAAAAAGTGTTTAAAAGTGTCTATGGAGGGTGATGAAAAATGTTTTCCTGTCTTATTTTCTGATTTTCAGGTAGTGGAGGTATATGGCCTTTTAGCCTTGGGAATGTCCTTGTGGAATCAGCTGGTAGTCCCTGTTCTTTTTATGGTTTTCTGGCTCGTCTTATTCGCTCTTCAGATTTACTCCTACTTCAGTACTCGAGATCAGCCTGCATCGCGTGAGAGGCTTCTTTTCCTTTTTCTTACAAGGTAATTAATAAGAGCCAGTGATACTATATATAACCTTAGGAAGAGAAAACTTCAATCTAGGAATAACAACTTTTGGAAATTACTTTTTGAAGTCATGTTATATGACTTCATATTTCATTATAATAGGATTTTCATTTAGTGGGTACCAAGGCCTGGCCAGTACAGGGGTATGCTAATAGGAGTCTGAGGATATGTTTGGCTGTACTGGGGACTAAAGTATAGCAAATGATTTGTGGAAAGGTACATAGCAAAGTATAAAAGTATTTTTTCAATTTTAAGTTAAATTACTGGTCAGTAAGAGAAAAATGATATTTAAAAAATCACATCGTTTATTGTTTAATATATCTCACTTGCCCCTCACATTTGCCCCAAACTTGCCCCTCACATTTAATCTTTCTAACAAATTGGAGACATAAGTACTTTTATTGTCATTGCCATTTTGTAGCTGAGGAAACTGTATCAAAAGTAACTTGAATGTGACACTGTTACAAGAAATAGAGCTAACATTCAAACCCCATCTGAGTTCAGAACTTGTGACTTTTCTGTACTCTTACTGTGTGACCTCATATTTTTAAGGTTTTGCTTCAGAACTGACATAGTGTTAAATAATTGATGAAACGGATAAGTCATAGTACTTTACTCTTTAACCCAACAGAATTCTAAGACTTGGTTTTTAAAATTTACAGGGTTCTTTTAAGTCTTAGGACAATTGAGTCCTTTCCCTAGCACACTGTCTTTTCTATGAGCTTACACCAGATTCCTGTTTCTCATTTTTTCCACTCTGGGTATGAATCTTGGTTCCTTGTTTCATTGTTACTTTGAAATACAATAATGAAAGTAAATAAAGACAGGTAAAAGTTCTGAGTTCCAGTTATTAGAGCCATTGCTATTCAGCTATCCAGTATGATGGAGGACCATGTATTAAGTGGTATAGGTAATGAGAAGTTTTAAGACAAATTCATAGTCCTAAAGGAACATGTTATTGGTTAAGATGGAAATTATTAACACAAATCTAAATATCTATAAAAATGTGATGGGGCGATATCCATTTTAAAATGTAGGATAAACTTACTGATAGAAGTCAGATTTTGTACTTTTTGAAAATGAGTCACATTTTTATTTATAAGTAGCTGTATAAGCATGCAATAAGTTGATGTCAAAGTCAAATTTTAATGACCAATTCTGTATTGAGTAATATTTTTTGTATAAATATTATGGAGGTTTTATGCAGAAATCATAAATGATTAAAAAAAAAGAAAAAGGTCTACAACTATGGTTAAGATAGTAATTCCAGTGTGAGACTGTAATCCTCATGCTTTAAGTCAAATTATTCATTTTGAATTCATTTTCAAATTATATATAGCATAATTATTTTAATAGTTTTAACTAGTTACTAAACTGTGAATGAATTTGGATTTATTTACAAAGCAGAAAAGTAATACTGAGATTTTGGATACCATACCAAAATAATTTTTTCCTCTATTTTCCTATACATAGGCAAGATGGATTATCCTTTCTCAAGATGAGAATATTTTGATTTGGTTTTAGTTGAGATGCTCCCATATTGGTTCTTTTTGTTAATTTTTGTCTCTAAGAGTTGTTTTCTGTCCTTGATGCTTTTGTGTGCCAGGTTATATTTATGTGTTTCATTGCCAAAAAACAGCTTATTTACAAAAATAAGATTCGAAATTTACTAGAATACCCTACTCAAACAGAAAAGCACACTCAAACAACTAAAAAAAATGGTGTTTTGTTTACCTCCAGAAAATAGAAATTGAAATCAATAAAAATGTCTCTTACTGAAGAGAGAAGGGAAGAAAAGTTTTATAAATTTCCAGAACTCTTTCACTTCCTCAAAGTTCAATTTTAAACCTTTGGATCCTTTAGTATGCTCTCTTTTGAAAAATAACTGCACACTGTTTTCTGAAGTTAGAGAAGAATGTGCTCCTCTTGCATATGAAATAAGATCATATAGTTTTGGTGTAAAAGATTTCTCTAAATATGAAGACAAGAATAGAAGTAGTGATTCTCATATTTGCTTAAACAGTTTGTTTAAACATTATATAATGATTCCTGGGAAGAAAAATGTCACATTTCAGAAATTTAGATTAGTAGGAATGTCATGAAATTATTTATTTTAGCTAACAACCACTATGACTAGTGGATATTTTGGCTGCTAGCAGAAAACCAGACATACTTTTCTATAATGTACATAGGTCTATACGACATTAGTTGCTTTCACATAAAAACCAATTTATAAGCAATTGTTTAGGAAAAAAATATATGAAAGTATGGAGCTACATAATAAATGATAGGTGTTGATTTACCTAAATGAATTTCTCATGTATACAAATGAAATTCCCTGAAATCCTAAAGCTTAGTGTGTTTGTGTGTGTGTATGCATGTGTATAAAATTATATATAGGTGCTGTGTAAATGCTAAATCTAACTCGTTATTACATAATAGTTCATATTATGTATAATATATTTTTATACCTAAATTAATATCTAATATGTTAAATGAAAGTATTTCTAAGATCTAGTGGGTTTTCCAGTTGTCTGTTTAAGTGGTTTCACAGCAAACTTTTATGTTAAAAACTGATATACTAAAATTATTTTTAAATTATCCTGGACTTTACTCTTGGATATGCTTTTAAAATCATCCTTTAAAAAATTCATTTAACTAAACCTGAATTAAAATGTGAGACACTGGTAATATGTTTTATACTGTTGTAGATAGAGGGTTGTGGGTTGCCAGGAGGCCCTTACTCTGTAGCCATTCGGTCAAATAAAGAGTTGTAACAAGTGATCCTATTAGCAGTACAGTCTGAACATTTTGAACAGCCAGCATTTTTCAGAAGGAACAATGGGCAAAGGTACAAGTTTCTTTTGAATACTTACCAGCAGCTAATTATATGTTTCATAAGATTTGAACAGAATTTAAGCTTTCTGAATTTCATTGCATTTGAAGGAGATGATAGCTAATTAAGAAAAAATAAAGATCTTGTTTCAGATAGGGTGCCAAGTACTGAATATTTGCCAAAGAGGCAGAAAAAGATGTAATTTTGAATAACAATAATATGATTTAAAGTATTTATAGAGTGATCAGGTGATTTCATCTCAGATTTTGTCTTGAGGTGATTAAATGAGGATCTAATGAAACTTGGTGGTTATTTAAAGGCTGAAAATGTTTTTTATTCCAAATAGAAAATTCATATCTGTTAATTTCTTCTGCTCTTTTCCAGCATTGCTGAATGCTGCAGCACTCCTTACTCTCTTTTGGGTTTAGTCTTCACGGTTTCTTTTGTTGCTTTGGGTGTTCTGACACTCTGCAAGTTTTACTTGCAGGGTTATCGAGCTTTCATGAATGACCCTGCCATGAATAGGTAAGTTCTTTTATTGAATGTGTCTAGCAACATAAGCCTGTAGATAGCTTTAAGAAGTAATGATGAATTGCTTTGGTTGATGGATTTTAGAGGAAATGGAATTTTGAGGAGTTTTTCTAGAAGTGTTGAAACATTGAGATAAAAATACTATGAAAAAAATAACTAAATTCCCATGTTAAAATGTATTTTGATTGTATGTGTATTACAATGAATAACAATGACACTGTTCCTTTTCTAGATTGCTTTAAGATTTTTCAAAGCTTTTTTTCCCTTTGGAAGTTTCAGTGTAGTCCTGTTCAAATCTGATTCTATGTTTGATACATCCTTAAAATTTTTGTTGTTGTTAGAACAAACAAAATTTGAATACTACTTTTTGCTGTTAAAAAAGTAAAATCACGTTTTGAGAAATCTGTTTGTAGAACTTCTTGTGATTTCTGTTACCTTCATATACGAATGTAATGTTTTTCATTTATATGAGTTTATAGAAACTCTTCTCAGAAGCCTTCATTTATTTATATAGCCTCTTCTTAAAATCTTTAAATATTTATTATCCATAATCCTCCTGCTTGTCCCAGCCAAGAACTTTTAAGATGGAAAAAAGGGGGTGGTTCTGGTAAAGGGAACAAGAAAAGAGAAATAACTCCTGTAAAAGTTTAGAAGATTCATATAATTTACAAGGTTCAAAATGCAAGGTGACTGCTCCTTTCCCCTGTTTGCTGTTTCCTTTCCACAAAGGTAACAGCTCTAGATGGTTATTTTAAAAATTTTTATATGGAAAAAAATACATTTATGTA
Source organism: Marmota monax (assembly GCF_021218885.2). Classification (NCBI taxonomy): domain Eukaryota; kingdom Metazoa; phylum Chordata; class Mammalia; order Rodentia; family Sciuridae; genus Marmota; species Marmota monax. The sequence continues at coordinate 1,114,751 of NW_026693806.1, forward strand.
TATATTGTTTTTTGGGTTCATTGTCAACTCTTTTTTGTTGTTTTGCTGTTAGAAAATAATACTGCTTTAAGTATCTGTACATCTTTTCTCTTTTAAAATCTTTAATTAGGAAAAATTTAAACCAACATACTTCATAGTAGTAAAATTAACCCCACATGCTCATTGCCCATTTCTGTTTTCCTGCTCCTATCAGCTCCACCCACCCTGCCCCCAACCCCATGATTGTTTGTTTGGAGATAGTATCATTTTGTCCCTAAATATTTCAATATGTAAATCTTTTGAAAAGCATAATTGCAACAGAATAATAGCCCTAATAAAACAAATCCTTGGTATCAAATAACTATAGTTGTTCAAATTTTCCTAATTATTTTTTAACCCATTGTTTTACTCAACTCAGGATCCAAATAAGACCCCATATTGCAGTTTGTTTGATTGTCTATTAGGTCCCTGCTATCTCTCTATTCCCTCCCCACTCCACCTCCCATCATATGTTTGAAGATACCAGGTGTTTGTCCTGCTGAGTGTTTCAGAGTCTGAATTTTGTTGAGTGCATCCCATGGTGTCATAGAACAAGTTCCCCTATTCACTGGATTTTCATTTATACATACATCTTAATTTTGTAGTATATCCATAGAGTAAAATTATATCAGTAAAATTATGTGTACATTTAAATTCATATAGCAGCTTTGCTCCAGGAAGATTTGGTGTCTGTCTCAACATTAGTGTACTCAATTCCTCTCACATTTTTTGTTGATCCTTAGTGTCATCATAGTTTGAAATATTTGCTATGTGTAGTTTTAAAAACTGCACCTGTCCTTTAATCATTTCTCATTTATTTTTGAGAGGTCTTTATATATCAAGTCAATAGAATAAAAATTCTTATGACTTTGTATATGTTATATTTTTCTTTATGAAAATTAAATTTCAAAAAGTATTTGTATTTATCTGATTCTTACGGTCTTTTTAAAGAGATATTTCCCTCTGGAAGATTATGAAGAAATTTACCGATATTTTTTCTTTTATAATCAGGGTATGGTTCATGACAATTCATAGGTCTAATTGATAGTGGATATCGAGAGACAGAAAGAAATGATTTATTAACAAAGTCTGGTTAGAAAAATTATTAGTGTTGCAAATTGTTCTTTTCCTTTCATGGTATGCTAAAATGGCAGGTGGTCCGCTTTTGCACATTAAGGGTAGTACACACTAATATTTCACATTCATGTTGCATGATATGAAGTTGCTGTACATACCAGTCAGGGTTTTGGTCTGAATTTTCGGAATTTGATTTACAAACTGTGTAACAACACTTTTGAGTCTTTAGATTATTTTCTTTGGACTTAAATGAGATTCACATTATTTACTTCTCAAATGTCTGCTTTTTTAGGGGCATGACAGAAGGAGTGACACTGTTAATTCTGGCAGTGCAGACGGGGTTGATCGAACTCCAGGTGGTTCACCGGGCATTCCTGCTCAGTATTATCCTCTTCATTGTTGTAGCTTCTATCCTACAGTCTATGTTAGAGATTGCAGATCCTATTGTTTTGGCGCTGGGAGCATCTAGAGATAAGTAAGTAATTTCCTAATATTCTTTGATTTAACTTAATTCTTATAGTATTCTTTCCATGAATTTGTTATCTACAGCCTTAGGGAATGTTAATGATGGACAGTAAAGATGGAAAACAAATATGTAACCGGTATTTTAAAATTTATTTTTTTCCTCAAGATTTCTGTAGTCAAAAAGTCTTACCAGAGACTATGAAATTACAAAAATTCAATACTTTTTATATTTGTCCAGTTTTAAAGTTAAAAATAGAACATATTTAGTCCAGTAAATGTAGTGATTATTATGTAATTTTGTTCTGTGAAATGTTATTAAAATAGGAAACAAAGCATTGTTTAAAAAAAAAGAAAGCTGCAAGTGAAAAAGAGAAAAATAAAGGCTGTCAGATAATCGTAAAGATAGGTATTTATGGGATAAGAGCCTTTTAGAGAGTTGTTACTTACTGAGTTATAATGGAGATTCTTGACACCTATGGGACCAAATGAAATTAGTAGTTGGATTCATGTATATCTTGTATTACAAAAATTTTCATAAGGAAAAAAACTCAAAACTATTAGTTCCTTAAAGATATAATTTTTGGTAGTTGTAATTTATGAAAGGAAATTATATAAGGAATTGCTTAAAATTCAGTGTCACTATTTTTTTTCCCAGCATTCCAGCCACGTTTTAATAATTAGTTGATTATAGAAATACATCTGAAATTATTGCTTGGAGCAGGCAGTCTTTAGGGAGGTAGAGTTGTGACAGTGGATTTCTAAAACATTGCAGTTTAGCATTTTAATTATAGTTCATCAGATTTATCTTTGTAGCCCCATAATGCATATTGCCAAATGTTCTGTAAAATTTTCTCAAATGGTAGAATGGCTGAAACAACCCATTTGAAAGCTCAGAGTTCTTGGATATATTTCAAATAATCTTAATCTTCATACTTAATAATATAGTTACTTGATATTTGTTTTTGAAGCTTAAGGTTTCTCCATAAAGCATTTAAGATGTGGAACTCAAGGATGAGCTCAGTTAAATAACCACTTAATAGCTTAATGAGTAGGGTCAGTTGTCATCTCTGGAAAATGAAGCTGATAGAATATTATAGAAAGCTTGGAAAAGAGAAAGGAAAAAATAACAACCCATAATTCCACTACAGTAAGAACCAGCATGTCCATCTCTGGTCTTCCTAGGATGCTGAACTAGCCTCCCTGCTGGTAGCCTCTTCTAAAATAAAATGCAGAGGAATTGGGGGGGAAAGGAGCAAATTAAGAGGCTTGTGAGAGCCTGGGGATGCAAATTTGAGTTGGTGTATGTGTTATTACTCAGGGCTGCCAGCATCCTTGGTCTGAGATGAGAGAGGCAGTCCTCTTGACTATGGGAGGGAAATAGGAATCAACAGCTAGGTTCTGTGCTTCTAACTATTGCCTACAGTCATAAGAGCATATAATCAACATCCACATACTAGTACTTTTTAAAACAAGGGAAAAGTTATGAGAAAAATGTAGCAAATGACTCAAGAATAACTAAAAAATAACATTCATAGTTCTGTGATTGCTGAAGAAGCTAAAGCAGTTGGTAAATGTGAACAGTGGCAGACTCTAAGGAATAATGTTGTCTTTCTCCAGGAGTTTATGGAAGCACTTCCGTGCTGTAAGCCTTTGTTTATTTTTACTGGTATTCCCTGCATATATGGCTTACATGATTTGCCAGTTTTTCCACATGGATTTTTGGCTTCTTATCATCATTTCCAGTAGTATTCTCACCTCTCTTCAGGTAAGCCTAATATTAATTACTATATAATAATTGATTTTCTTATTTTTCTTCTCTGAAAACGAAGTAAACTGTTTCAAGATTAGTGACTTTAAATGGCTTATTCTGTGGTAACTTCCCACTTTTCTTTACTACAGTGCATTACAGGTATTTAAGCATAGGAGTTAGAAGGCAGTTTGTAACAATGCTAGATAGACCTGTCTATCTCGCTGTAGTTTTTATTAAGATAATTAATCCTTTCAGTTTTTCATTTTGAAAATGTTATGATACAGAGTTGTTACAGAAATCTGAAATAAATAATCATAAAATATTAAACTATTTTCGAGCTTGTTTGGAGTAGATTTTTTGAATTAGATACTTGAAATACCTGTAGTTTCATGACATATATAAATATACATGACACACGTATATATCACACACACAGATGCAATATATAGTTTATACACAAACACGCAAACACAAACAGTATTGCTCTAGAAATCATAAGCTATTGTAACTTAAAGGTGGATCTTTGCTGCTAGCTCAGTGAGAAGCAAAAGAGAATGTAATACTGGTGGTAAAGATTTATTCATTGTTCCTATAGAAGTTAAGGTTTTTTGAGATTTTTAGTAAGAGGAATGACTATAGAATGAGAAATGACTATAGAATGGGGTTTGGATGAGTTAGAGAAAACTGATTATTCATTGTTTTAGGAAAGATATGTATGAAGGTGTGGTTTTTTGTTATCTCCTAGGTGGTTTATTAAGCTCATGCACATTTTAATTACACCAGTGCCTCCTTATATATTTTTTACATTATATTTATTTTTAAATATACATTATATTTATTTTTCCCTGGATATGCCTCTTTAGATTTTAAATATGGCATCCTAAAAGAACCAAGAATGTGTTAATGTTTAAAGCCTGTGAAAAAGCTTTAAAAAATATTCATATACATTTTTTTCCAGGTTCTGGGAACACTTTTTATTTATGTCTTATTTATGGTTGAAGAATTCAGAAAAGAGCCAGTGGAAAACATGGATGATGTCATCTACTATGTGAATGGCACTTACCGCCTGCTGGAGTTTCTCGTGGCCCTCTGTGTGGTGGCCTATGGTGTCTCAGAGACCATCTTTGGAGAGTGGACTGTGATGGGCTCCATGATCATCTTCATCCATTCCTACTATAACGTGTGGCTTCGGGCCCAGCTAGGGTGGAAGAGCTTTCTTCTCCGCCGGGATGCTGTGAATAAGATTAAATCCTTACCCATTGCTACAAAAGAGCAGCTTGAGAAACACAATGATATTTGTGCCATCTGTTATCAGGTAACTCACTCAATAGACATCCACTCAGGTGGATCAGACAGTATACACCTTGGCACTGCAACCACATTAACCAAGTACAAGTTAAGTTTCCAGGTAGCATTAAATCCTGGGTTTTTAAAAAAATGTGCTTCTAAAATTATTAAAGATCTGATAAAATATTTCCATTTTTTTTAAAAGTAAGCTTTTAATTTAGTCCCTCCAGTTCTAATTATCGTTGTTTTCAACATTATTGCTCACCCATAAATAAAGGAAAAACAGGTCAGGTGTATTTTATATTTACTCCTGAATAAACATAAACACACACACACACACACACATATGTACTACCAGATGTATACTATCAATCAGGAGTCAGCAGCTTCTGAAAAGTGGTGTGTCAAGATTCTGACTCAGTCCTTCTACTATTCCTGATATGGGGGAAGAAGTGTTCATGGACTTACCACAGGTGGAGACTGTGCTCACCTGTGGGGTATAGGTATCAGGGAGTTGTGTTTGTGGGAGGTGGGGGATATGGTGGAGGTCACCTTGGTGAACCTCTGAAGCTGACCTGCCTGCTGTCTTTGGCACACACACTGTAGAGAGCTGATGATTGCCTTCAGTTACAAATTAAATATTTAAATCACCTTGGAAATTTAAAAAAAAAAGAGGGGGAGGCCTAGATTTAGTCACCAGTCACCAATGCTGGAGTGTGGATAAAAATTATGGTCAACAACAGAAACTACTCCACTTAAAATCACTCTTAACAGTGTGTCTGGTGGAATAAAACTGTAAATAGTGTTAGAATACACAGGGAATGTACTTTCTCCAGGGCTACTTTGATAAAGTAGGGTGGGCTTTGTTTTTTTGTGTTCTTAAAACTATCTAGAATAAGAATATTGTTTTTATAGTAAAATGTACCTATACCACTTTTTAAAAATGTGATTAAAACACTTTAGATACTAGCAAAACATTGTGTGCCAGGTGATGGTTGCATTTGAAGGAACCGAGTAATGTAGCTCCCTTCCCCCAGGTTTCTTTGCCATCGTTCTGTTTGTTGTTAAAGTGGTCTTCAGCTCTTTCGTGCCAGGTAGCCTCATGGACTCAGAGCAGAGTACATTAGAAACAGATTCAGGGCACATCAGCTTCAGCAGCCAATGTCTGAATATTCCATCTGGGGATTCGAGAGTCCTCTTTTTGTATTTCCTGTTGTCACATCACTTTTTTTGAGGTGCTAGAACTACCTGCTGATATCATATGGAAAATAAGAGTAGAATTGCTTAGCTTCCTGGCTGGCTGCTTTTCTTTGGATGGCTTTCTGCTTAAACGTTGACTCCCAGGTGTTCTTGGCAAGGAATTTCTGGGATGATTGTTTCTTGTTTTGGGACTTCAAACAAAATCAATGCTTATTAACCAAATGTATATCTGTACAATGTACTCAGACTTCCCTCCCCATATACATCTTATGCAAGGAATATTCATGCAAAGTATGCCACTCCTTACTCCATTGGTTATCAAATGTGGGTATGTAAAAGTCTTGTGGAAGGCTTATTGTAACTATAGCTTTGTGAATCACATCTTCAAGTATCCTGATTCAGTGGGTCTGGGACAGCCCTAGAATGTGTTGATAGCAAGTGGCTCTAATGCAAGTTGAGGAACACTGGCTTATACAGACCAAACCTTGAAAACTGGGTCAAATAAAATTGCCACTTCCTTGCCAATACTCTGGTGTTATGTGGCTGATTTTTGTCTCTCCTTGCAAATAATCTCATCCTGGAGTAATCTGTTCAGTTGTGTTGCAGCATAACTGTGGTAAAAGTCCTGTTGTCATCAGATTTTTCTGAGGTTATAATTATGCTTGTGTCATACCAATGGCTCAAGTAATCATACTGCTACAGTTGTTTAACTCTTGCATTTCATATTTAGGCACACCTATTTTGAAGGTAGTTTCTTCCTCGTTTTTTTTTTTTTCTTTTTTAAAAAATTACTTAGCCAGTAGTTCTTATGTTTATAAGGGGGTTCTGTGATAGCAATAGCATTTTTACTAAAATAAAATGAAGCTTTTTTTCTAAGATCTGTATTAGAAATTTTCTGTTTGTGTTATAAAAAAATATTGGAGCCAGAACTCTTGTGGGTAGCACCAGAGAGTTTGGATGCTAGACATTTATGAGCTACCTTTTCGGCCCCTCTTTTAGGACATGAAATCTGCTGTGATCACGCCTTGCAGTCATTTCTTCCACGCAGGCTGTCTTAAGAAATGGCTGTATGTCCAGGAGACCTGCCCTCTCTGCCACTGCCACCTCAAAAACTCCCCTCAGCTTCCTGGATCAGGGACAGAGCTGGCTGCACAGCCTCATGCTGGAGCTGAGCAAAATGTCATGCTTCAGGAAGGTACTGAGCCTGCAGACCATGAGCATCCTCCAGGAACCACGATACAGGAAGGTTCTGGGGACAGTAGTGAGCTCATCACCAGAAGATCAGATAGCCAGGAAGGGTCTGTTGACCCCAAAGAGTGTCCTCAGAGTGAGAAAGATGAAGCACGTCCCAGCGAGTCAACCTAGAGGAAAGGAAGTGGGTGTTCTGCTTTGGTACTCTGGAGAAGTTGGCTCAAGATGAACTTTGTACTTGGATCTAAGGAGTGAATATATGAAATGATCAGGCAGGAAACTGACATTCCAAGGATCTACACCAGGAAGCACTCTCGGTGGAGACCCCTGCTTTCATCCCCTTGAATGCAATGTATGCTAATCAAAATGTATTTGTATGTTCTATATTGATGTTTTGTAGAGGTTTGCCAAGAAAATTCAACCTCAGCATCTTCAGGAATGGCCCCTAATATGAGGGATTAAATGAAATTGATTTGAGTATTTGAAGGGGGCTAAGGAAAAGTGGATAAAGAGCATGAGGTCGGCATGGGAAGAAGCAGGCAGAAGTGGAACTGGAGTTTCCCAGGGATGGGATCATTCATGTTGCGAAGTATGAGTGGTGACCTTTTCTCCACCCCCTTTTCCCTCAATTGATTGGAACTCAGTCAGGGGATTATTTAGTTTTGTACAGCACTGCAATTAAATCAAAGATGTAGAAGCATTGATTGTATTCAAAGATTGAAGCACGCTTGTACTTCAGATGTGCTTTAGGGAAGGGGGTGGGTGGGTGTTGGGCCTTGCGGGTGCATTCATGTAACCTGAGACTCTTGAACTTCATGATGGAGTCTTCATTATTTTGATGTATATGGAACTTTTGTTAATATATTGTATACTTTGTTGGCTGTGTGAAGTAAACTGAAACTCTAATGAACACTTTGGAGTCCGCTTTAGTGAAGGAAGCCAAAGTGGGAGGGGCTTTAGGGCACTGATAAAGGCCCCGAGTGTACTTCTCAATCCTGTGTAATGTTTAATTCTTGCAATTGAATTAAAGCAGTGTTAAAATTATGGCAATATTTGCACTTTGGGAATGAGTACTTAACTGTATGATCACACTCTGCAAATGCCACTTTTAAAGCTGTTAATAGACTTTGCACCTTTTCTTTGACAAGGATGTGTCATATTTAAATTTTTACATTCATCATGGCTACAGGTAGAACTGGGGAGGGGGGAATGTAATTTTTTATGGGAATTTTGATATGAAAAGAAACTAGTCATTTATTTATACAATAGGCTTGGCTCAAAAAGTGTTTTTCAGACTCGGTATTCCTAATGTGGGATGTGACTTTATTTTATTTTTAGTAGCAAATTTGGAAGTAGACTGGCAGACATAGCTGAATGTCTTAATAAATTTAAATTTGAAGATAACCATGTTTTGTCCTGGGAATTTATTATTGCTGTAAAGTGTTTTATTGAAATTCTGTTCCCAGGAGGTTCTAATTTTTATCTAGGTGGACTGTGTGTGTGTGTGTGTGAGAGAGAGGGGGGGGGGGAGAAGGACAAGTTCATTGATATCTTGTATACTAATGGCAGCAAACAGCTCTGCATCAGAAACATCTGGGGAAGATTTTTTTAAATTATATATTTCTGATCCCTGCTTCAAACCTCCTGAATCAGTCATTTGAGGTGCCTGCAGTTCTTTGCAGTTGGTTCTGTCTGGCCAGCCTAGCACCAGCACGATATTACATTTAGAAAAGCAGTGTCTAGACTGGAATTAATTTCTCCTCAGGTATAGCTGGCAGTTTTTCCATCTTTTTGGAGAACAACGTTAGGCAGAAAATAAAGCAGATGGCTCCCTCTAGTGGTAAGGAAGCTAACCGAACACCTAGCACTGTGATTGAAAACCAATTTTCAATTTTTGTGTGAAAGATGCATGTTCAAATATTAGAAATTTTGGTGCCCTGTTTGATGGAATAAAATGACAGATAAAGTTGAGCTCATTTATGACATACTGAACTTGGTTGCCATTTAGCATGAACACCTGTGTGAGATTTTGTTTTAAGTCTTTGTGATCATAGGGGTTTCATTTAGTCATAAGGAAAAGTACTCAAATATTTTAATACAAGAAGAGACTGGCTTGGGATCAGTTTTGCATTATAACAGTTTTTCCTCCTCAAAACTAGTAGACCTCTGCTGTGTATACCAGGTCAGATTAGCCTCTCAGCAGCCTATTGGATATGTATTTATAACTGTGCATTCTTTTGCTTCAGTCAGGAGACTTATATGGTGTTAGAGTTAAAAACAAAAACAACAAATAAGCCTTGAAAATTACAGTGGCTTTAAAACAACAAAGGTTTGTATTGGATATGTACACTACTTGTGTCCAGTTGCAAGGATACTCTGGTGCAGATGTTCAGGGATGTAGGCTGGTGGCCTGGCCACTCTTGAACCTTCCTGATGGTATATCAATGGGAGAGAACCCAAAAGCTGTACAAAGACAGTCTCCTAGGCATGGACACTGTCCCTTCTACTTACCATCCCTTGCCTGGAACTGCTGCTGGCCACAACAGGGTACAGAGTTTGTCTTCCATGCCTGAAAAGAGAACAGTGGAGCAACATTTAATTTTACACATTACTCAAAATTTGGGGATACAGCTGTGGATGGTTCAGCCTGTACCAGGTGGCAACTTCTGACTTGACTTGTTCCTTGTTCTGGTACACTGGCATGATAGAGTTGTATGATGCCATCCTTATTTCACATTCTCTTCTAGTCATATTTTAATAGTTTCCAACTCATGGCATACATTTTTAGTTAGGAAGAGGGCATGAAAGAAAAAAGAACACAAGAGAAAGAAAATTTCCCTTTAATTATGCTTGATCAAATTGAGAAAATGATCAAATTCCTCCTTTGCAGACCATGTAATGTTTTCTACTGTTTTTTTAGATGATGCACACCTTACTTTCACTTGTGCTCAGTATTTTCTTCAGACTTTAATAGAAGGTTTATCACGTTAATGAACTTTTATCTCAGTACTGAGCAATCTAAACCCTCACAGTAGTTAATATAGTGCCTCTTTGTGTTGGCTTTCAGTTTATAAAACGTTCCCAGCTACTCAGGAGGCAGAGGTGGGAGGATCACAAATTTGAGGCCAGCCTGGGCAACTTAATGAGCCCCTATCAAAGTAAAAAGGACTGGAGATATAGGTTGGTAGAGAGAGTGCTCACTTTGCATGCACAAGGCCTAGATTCAATCCTAGTACAGCAAACAATAGCTACGACAATTGTTCTAATAATCCCAATCATGCCATCTGCAAAATAGGTCTCCAGACGTCTGATTTTCAAACTTACATTGAAAATCCTCCCTGAAGCCCCTCAGTAGGTTTTGGCTGTTTCTTAAATGTCTTATGAGCACTTCCCATCAGAAGTACTCTGCTTTTAATGTCTTGAAGTATATCAAGTTGTGGATTTAATTGGTTAATTAAGGAGAAAATCTTGTCATTTCCAAGTTTGAAAGGAAGGGTTTTGTCTATGGCTATGATAATGAAACAAGCACCTTCAGAGAAATTTAAATATTAATTAATAAGTTATGTGTCAAGTTGGGGGGCTTTTAAATACATTTTACACTTCCATGCTGCATTTTGTTTTTCCAGTTTTGGAACTCTGGCAAGGTAAAGTAGTAATTATAATAAGATTTTGATTATTTAAAATATATATATATATATATATATATATATATATATATATATATATATATATATATATTCTGTGTAGGTTCTGTATGGAGCCATGTTCTGCCTCATTTTAGGCCAGAGCAATGAAGTTGACTGACCACGGACTGAACCTCTGAAGCTGGGAGCCAAAATAAACTATTTCCTCTAAATTATTGTCTTCAGGCATTTTGGTCACAGCAATGGAAAACTGATATCTATACTTAATTTTTTTTTAAATTTTAAAACACTGCTTATTATTTAGAAAATAAAGTATTAGTGAAGACTATAAATCACTCCAATCTCATTTTGGAATTTGTCCAAGTTTGTGTTTATATTTGATGCTAGCAGATGCCCCCCCCTCCCCCCCAGTTACAAGTGCACCTCCCCACCAGCAACAATTCCATGTTTCTTTGAAACTCTCCTGCCTAAATTCAAATACATCCAAACAATTTGGTAATCATCATTACAGCACACCTGTTTCTGTCACCTTGGAGATAAAGATGGTACAGCTTTAAAACAGAGTTACATTTTGTAAGGTACTTGGTTAGAAAGTAATCATAAATACTTGAAGCTTCAAATAAAAAAATCATAAATACTCAAGAGTATTAAATAAAATGCCTTTTTTTTCTTTCCTGCAGTGGATTTTGCATTTGGTTGCACTCTGTGGACAAGTTTCAGAGTAAAGACAGGCTCTTGCCAGGGAAGACAGCAGATCTGCTCAGCACTACACACCTAGACTCTTTCCTTGCCCTTACTGACACCGATGTTGGTGATTCTTTTTTTTTTCCCCCTAATCTATTTTGTGTCAATCTTGGCTGTTGGGCCCTTTTTCTTTCAGTTATCAGTAGATAAAAACAACTCCTTTCTTTTCTATTGTCTTATATGTTCGGAGGTAAGAAAAGATGGCTCTGACTAGCTGGAAATAATCTCTTGGGAATGCAGAAGAAATTCCAAGCCAGTTCTAGATGAAATATTCGATTACTTTCCAAATGAGAACTTGCCGGCCTGAAGACCTCTCTGGCATGGAGCCTGCAAACTTCCTTTGATTATTCCTTATCAGTCCCCTCATTTTCAGGAAGCAGAGAGAGGGTGAGGAGACAGGGTCAGGGACAAGAAATTGCCTTCAAAATCAGGACCCCAGTGACCTACTTCCTCCTATGAGGCCCCACCTCCCGAAGGTTCTATTGTCTCTCAATATCCCATTTTGAATCCATCAGTGGATTAATCCACTGATGAGGTCAGAGCACTCACGATCCAGTCATCTTCCAGAGGCCTGACCTCTGAATTCTGCTGCTTTGTGGACTAAGCCTTCAACACATGAGCCTTTGGGCTCTAACCCATAACAGGACCTTCAGGTGAAATCTGATGAATTTTGTTGTGCTTTGTTGTTTGGCCTGCTCTGTGATGCATTTTCACATGATGTTTTAAAAAATATTTGAATTAGTTGTCCATCATCAGGAAATTGCAAGATCATGTATTGTGCAAACTCATTTTCTATCTTACTGTGAAAGAGGTAAGGGTTGGCTGCACAGGTTACTCATTCCTGCCAGCGACAGCTGGTAGAGGCTGAGGTGGGCTGGGATTCTGATTCACCCACCTCCCCTCCCCACTGCTACTGCAATAGAAAGCTTGATAGTTATCATCAAGCTCTTCTGATTGCACAGAAGATGCCATGAATGAGCACAGGGCAGTTTTGCATCTCCTTTAATCACATTCAAATCCCTTAGGAGGAGGCATATAGTACAAATGTTTCATAATGATCAAAGTGAAAAATGTAGGATTTAAAAACCAGAAGTAATATGGAAAAATTTGATGTTCATGTATGAAAGTTCAGAATCTGTATATTTTCATTTTTCTTTATTACAGTAATTCAGTTAAAAAAAGAAAAACAGTAACCAAGCCTTTCATTTTAACAGCCAGTCATTACTCTATACCTGTGAGGGGACTGGTTTCAGGACACTCCTCGGATCCCCAGATCTTCAGAAGCTCATGGTATATAACCCATGCACAACCTCCTATATATCATCTCTAGATTACTTATGCTACTTAATAAAATATAAATAATATACTGTATTGTTTAGGAAATAATGAGAAGAAAAAAGTCAGTCCAGGCTCAATATAGATACCATTTTTCTTTTTGAATACTTTCAATTAGTTGGTTGAATCCACAGATGTGGAGCCAACAAACATGGAAGTCTCGCTGTTTTTTCAATTTGGGTCTACGCTTTAACTTTGCAGGTTACAATATCACCAAGTTGTTCCATGGCCCTAGACCAGAGTTTCTCAGTCTTTCTTGGGTGTTGGTAGCATGTTGAGATGGATGCTTGGGCTCAACCCCAGAATTCTGACTCTCTAGGGTTGGAGCCTGAGTATCTGTTATCTTTCTACAACATTTTCAGGTGATTGTGATCCTGTGGAGATCTGAGAGCCTTTGATCTCGAGCAAATATTCCTGTCGTTTTAGTGAGCTTTAAACAATTTTTTTATGTTCTACCATCTATTAAATTTAGCTAAGGTTTGATTCCCCACTATATTCTCACTGCCCAGCACAGGGCAGGAGCTCTGTAAATGACCACTGTTGGAACTACTGCTTTCATGGAATATTTTTCTTCGAGAAGAAATGCACACAGGTGTCAGGAGCCATTTACAGGCTGCATGTGGGCCACCGGGCATGAGCCTAGTGGATAGGAACATCTGGTGTCTCGGAACTTCCTGTGGACATTTCCTCTGTGTAAGATTCTCCCGACACATTGTGAACTTCTATTCTGATCTGCCATGTCCCACACAGCACCTGAAATGGGTGTAACCTGCCAAGATGCCAATCAACCTGCTGACTGTAAGATATCGAAAAGCAAGAATCTGCCCTGGAAACCTTATCCATGCCTTTGATGTACTTCCTTAAACCTCTGGAGCCATTTTTCCTTTGTCTAGTTCTAGCTCTTGTGTGGACTGGATCTATCAGGGGCTCAACTTTCGTCTTTTGTTCTTCACTAATTATTTTAGACTTAAGTTTTCAGGTGGCTTACACATTCCTCGGCAGGAAGAAGAGCCCCCCCCGCCCCGCCCCAGCCCCAATGAGAAACTGGCCATAGATCCCTATACACAGGTATGTATGTCTTTGAGGAACATTTGTGGTTAAGGATTTCAGCAAATGTTATAACATGCACTGTCTCTTCGATGAAGCAGCAGTCTGGCCAGCATGCAATGCAGGTTTGGCTCAGTCTACAAATCATTTGCTTGATTGATCACCCAAAAAGGCCTAAAGCTATTTATATTGAAAGATAAACAGTTGTCAGTCCTCCCATCCCCCTAAGCATATAGGGGAAAAAAAAAAAAAGAGCAATACAATTTTGGAAATAGGCCAGCCTTCAGAGATCCAGATCAGTGGTCTTATCTGACAAGAGAGCCACATTATCAACTTGTCCAAGGCCACACAATTAAAAGCCAAATAGTGCTCAAACCTCCTGAATTCTAACTCAGGGCTCTTTCTGTTACCACAAGTCCTCTCAGGAAAGGCCCAAGCCTCCATATGTATTACGCTGATATATGGAAAAATATAAATGTGTGTGTGTGTGTGTGTGTGTGTGTTGTATGTGTTGTATGTGAACTCTGGTAAGAAGATGGAACAGCTAGAGTTTCTGAGTTCCAATAATAATGAAAGTGATCAATTTGAGGTCAAACTTTTGGTGAATCATGTAAAAAGGGGAAAAAGAGAGCAGGAAATAAGTAAAAATGCAGAATAAATCAATGTACAGCCAGACAAGACACAACCTATCAAGGTTGGAAGTTGGAAGCTGTTGGCTAAAAAATTTCTTGCCCCATTTGCTATGAAGATGCTTTCTGCATATTAGCGGAGGCACAGACCTGTGCAGACCATGAAATCCCACTGTTTGCAGGAACAGAATGGGAAGCTTCTGAGACTGAGGAGGTCAGTCTTGGTTTAGAGAATTACAAAATAGATAAAATAAAACTGCTTCCTTCTCAAGGTAAGTATTAAGTCAGTCTAGAAAGCACATGTGAGGGGTAAATATAAACATAAATTTCTTTTTTTTTTCAAATAGCTTGATCTTTTCCAAAGCTGCTGGTGTTCCCTAAATTGCCCTGAAATTCCTCCCCTCCCTCAAAAAAGGAAATGAAGCAGGGTGGATATTCTAAGGGGGTACTTACATATACTTTTGTTATTATTAACTATACTGTGCAGCACAAACGGAATTGAACTTGCAAGACAGGGGTCTCCATCTTGGTGCTGGTGCTGCAGGAGATATCTGAAAGGCTAGAAAGTACGCGGACAAGGGAAGGAGGCTGATTGGCAGAGCTAATTTATACCTTAACAATGAAAACTTTCAATGCATATTTTGAGTTTTCAGCCTGCCCCTGTGGTATTTCTATTTATCATTTGCTTTGAGTTTAGGTTTTTATTGTTTCTTCCACATTTCAGTAAAAAAAAGTAAATGATAGCTGGAAGAAATGATACCTAAGAGTAGCACACGCCTGTAATCCCAGTGACTTAGGAGGCTGGGGCAGGAGGATCACAAGTTCAAAGCCAGCCTCAGCAACTTAGCAAGAAGTAGTCTCAACATAAAACAAAAAATTCAGGGATATGGCTCAGTGGTTAAGTTCTCCCAGGTTCAATCCCCAGTATCAATCAACCAATAATACCTAAGAAATACATCTGCCACCAAAGCATACTTGGTGCAAAGAATACACTCTTTTTATAATTTTCTATTTTAAAAAAGGATGGAAAACAGTTTCAACTACTTAGAAATAAGAACTAGAATTTTTAATGTAATATGGGGCAAATATTTCCTAAATCACCAGTGCAAATAAAATGAATAATTTGCTTTGTCACAGGTATGCGCATATATAGATTCTATCTGCTTTGAAGGTTCAGGTGGATGGGATTCAATAAGCCCAAGTGCAGTGTGCTGCATTCAGCACCCAGTATGAGAGAGCAATTAGAAACGCATTGTAGGATGATGGGCTTCATGGGTCTCCACCAAGTGCCCTGCAGCTTGGGCTGAGGGGTCATTGTGTGCCTAGTTGTTCTCACCAAGTCATCTGATTCTTTTAGTATTTAAAGAGAGCAAAGTAGAGTCTCTTTCTCCCTCCACCCACTTAGGCTTTGATCCCTGAGCTAGTCTATGTTTTCCAAACATCTGACATGAACATTCCAGAAGAATCACTACACCCCTTTTTTCTGAAATCCTCCATGAACATAATAGCTGACACTTCTTTAATCCCTTTATGCATAATAATCCATAAACTCCCGGTAACCAGCTGTTTAGGTGGACATTGCTATCTCCATTATCCAGATGAGGAAACTGAGGCACAGAGCAGTACAGTGGTTTGTTATTTAAACCTAGGCAGTTGAGCTTCAGAGACTACTTAATCATTTATGTTATGGTGCCTTGACTCCTGGACATGAGTTTTTCAAATTTTTTATTTTTTATACTTAAAACTGGAGGTGGTAGAGAAGGCACGGTAGGAATTATCTCTGTGCTGGGTACAGTGTGGGTTTCATTTATTCACTGACTGCCACAGGATGACCTCTATCAAACCCCACCCTGTTCTTTGCTATGGACACCTGCTTTGGTTCAAATAGTATCTCACCCCACATCCTCTTCCCCACAACAAGCTTGCCGTCATATCTCCATGGCATCGAATCCACATGAATTTGTAGGTAAATCCTAGCACCAGATGTAGGCTAACTGCCAGCCATCCCTGCCTCATAGGGCTCTCATAGTCCATTCAGGAGACTCACAGTTAAATGAGAGCAAGAAAGTGTCGTGGATTCCTAAATGGGCACCAATACCTCTGTTTCCCTGTGACTGTGTGCACAGTCCGCTATTCATTCATCAAGTCCTAAGTGACTAAGGAGGGATGACTAAGGAGAGATTGTCACTCAGAATTGTTTTCAGCAAAAGAGGGGAAAATCTTCAAATCTTTAAAATTGACTGTTGGAAACCGTATTGTGAACTATGGGCAATATTTGAGCCATTAAGGCAGGGAAACCCCTCTTCTGGGAACTCCTGGGTGAAATTCCCCAGATCATGCTGGCACCCTGACCTAGCTCACAGCTTCAAGTTCAAACACAGCTGCCAGAGATGGGTGTAACCTGCCAAGCACAAACAATCTGTTGATCTCCACGCTCATCCTGTTCCCCTGAAGGAGATCCCTATTGATTCCCTTTGGTCTGTACCACTCTAAATAAAGCAAGCTCGGGGCTTTTTCTTAGTTAGTGTCAGACCCAATTTGTCTGCTCAATTCGTCACGTCCCTGCTTTGAAAATATATCATTCTTGCTTTTCTGTCTTCATTTCTTAATATACTATTTTCATAGCTTTTATTTAGCAGCCAGCCCATCCCTCCTACAGTTACTCACTCCCTTGCCCACACGGGATGTGGTCTTGCCCCCAAAGACAGCTTTATCAACACTGTGAAGGCAGCCTCGCAGACTCAGAGGCCCTTAGCACAGTAAGTTCTACATTTCGATGCACATTGGAATCCTCTGGGGTCCCACCCCCAGGCATTATGATTTCATCGAGGTGGAGTGAAACCTGGGCATGAAGATTTTGAAAAGTTCCTTAAATGTTTCCTGTGTGCCTCAAATTCTGGGAACCAGCATGTCCAAGAAATCAGCACTCTCTGCTGTTCTGCTCACAATGGTACCCTGCAGATAGGTCCCCTTATGATCAGTGTCCCTAGTTGTAGCACCGTTTCCCCCTACAGTGGACCTTTCCATTCTCCACACCTGATCCGATTCAGCATCAGGCAAGTCAATTGACCATCATGGCACTGCCAATCTTCAGGCTCACAATGGCCAACTGGCACCTGTGATCATAATCTTACTAGCTAACTTGTTTTGCTTAGACAATATTTCTTAAAATAATTGAGCTAACTTTTAAAAATTGGGAAATTTCACCTAAAAAATAATAAATCTGGATTCCTGACTCCTTTGGGAAAATTAGAAGGTTTGAGCCTTTTTGTAATAAATATTCAACAGGAGCTCAGGGACTCTGCCCCTTAAATGAGCATGCACTTCTGTCTGACCTCTCTGCTCATCAGGAGCATCAGATCTGGATACCTAATTATTTACGTTGTCTGCGATCTGCAGCACGTCACATACTGAGGAATTATTCCATTTTTCCAGTTGCTTTTGCTTATCTATTACTGGATATTGACAATAGATATTGGCCAATATTGCCTCCCTGCCAGTTATTTCTCTTGCACATCACGTTCCAGGTTTATTATCTCTGCTTTTGTATTTTCTTTTTCAGATCATTTCCAGCTCTTTCTCTTTTTGTATCTTTCTGATGCATTAGATTTAGCGGATTTTTCAAAACTAAGCAGTCAAAAGCATGGGAGTAGACCAAGTTCTCAAATTCTTCCCACAGGGATCAGTTAAATGATGTAAAGGGGTGAAGAGGGCAAGTTAACTGGAGATTGGAGAGACTGGCAGGCAGTACTGCTCAGAAGAACCCTCTGTGGTGATGGAGTGTTCCATAGCAGCCCTGTTCAATATGGCAGCCATCATCTATCGAGCACTTGGAATGTGGCTAGTGAGACACTTTTATTGAAATTTAAGTAGCCATATGTGGTTATGGCTACCATAACTGAATGGATCTAGCTGATTACTGCTTAGCAGAAATGAGCTTAGCAGAAATGAATGAGGGTTCAGTGTGATCAGATGTTCTGATTTTTTCCCCAGAGTTTTCAGGACTCCATATATTTAGGAAAATGCGTTTTCTTCATTTAAAATGTTGACTCCATTTTAAAAAGTGCTGTAAAAACCAAACAAAATACATCGATGGGAAGCATTATGACATGCAACCATCCACTGATGCTCTCCACCACGGAGTAATGAACAGTTGAGGACAAAAAGAAAAATACTCTGCAATCTGTTGGCAGAATGCAAAGGGTACAGTTAATGTGTTATTGTCCTGAAGTATAACCTTACTTGAACCAATGAACAATTATCTGTTGAAAGTTTGTCATGGTGGAACTTATATGCATCCTATCTTATCCCACTCTATTATATTCTATCCTACTTATGAAAAACATATAGCATATATGAAAACATGTAGGCTAAGATATAAAGGATGAAGAAAAGGTATCTGCATGAATAGGAACAGCAAAGGGAAAGACCAGAGAGAAAAGGAAGAACACAACTGACTGGAACCTAAAAAAAGTTTTGTGTGTCTGCTCATCCAATATGGTAGCCACTAGCCATATGGCTATCCAAATTTTAGTTTAAATAAAATTTCACAATTTAAAAATGCAGTTCCTTGATCATATAAGTTACATTTCAGGCACTTGATAGCCACATGTTGGAATTTCCAAACAGAGCATTCCATGGTTGCAGAAAAGTCTGCAAGACAAGACTTTGAGGGTATAGCCTATGAGGAAAGCAGGTAGGAGAGAGCATCATGAGATAGGAGACAGGGGATTACTCAGGAACTAGCCATGAGGTCATGAAGTGGCTGGGGTACCATGTTAGAAAGTTTGGTCTTTGGGCTGAAGATTTTTCTCTTAAGAAGCTCATGCTGTGGTTGAGTGGAAAATGCATTGGAAGGAGTAAAAGAGTGGAAGATAGAGACCACTCAAGAGGCTGAGATGAGGATGCTCCAAGGATCAGAGTTCATGCATGACCCACAGTGCTGGCTGCACAGCCTCTTACTATGCCAGGTAGAGAAGAGTCACTCAAAATAGGTCCAAGTCTGCAGGCAAGGGAACCAAAATTCACAGTAGTTAAATAAACCAACCCCAAAGACCACACAGCCAGGAAGCTCCAGTTCCAGTTCTTAGCCATGACTATTTAATTCCAAAGCCTGAGATAGTTTTTAATTTTTATTTTTCCCTTATATAAGGCCTTGCCCCCTGGAATAGAAAGCAAGGAACATGGGAAATAGAGGACAGAGAGTTCTTGCTCTCATGAAGTGGGGTGGTATTAGGCAGGGCAGCCTCCTGGAGGTCAAAGAAGAGACTTGGAGTCACAGTCCTGTGGTCTGAGCAGCACTAATGTCATGTCTGGGATGGTGGCATGCTAGCCGCCCCACATCTGCTCCTGGGCTCTGTCCGGTTTCTTTTCTTTTTAAAGGCACAGGCAGCAATGTGCCTATTGATACACTGGACTCACTGCAAGGGAGAGCAACTTCAGGGATGCCACATAAATCACCTGTCAATTAGCTTTTTGCTGGTGACAATTCATTCCTTTTGCATCAGCTTCCTCTACCCCATATCCAATAAATCACTCTCCCAACTGTATCCTTACCAATACTGTATTTGCTTTTCCTTTTAAGATGGGGAGGAATATATTTGAGAGCAACTGGGGGGAGGGATCCATAGCCAGCTTCCCTTGTCCAGCTAAACCCATCAAGTCCCCAGTTGTCAATTCTGCAAATATTTCAATGAATTGGTGCAGGTGCATTAAAAATAGGCTGGAAATAATAATCTAGAGGTTATATATATTATATCAATTAATATCATTATATTATATATTTACATTTTTACAAATGTTCCACATCTGGGACAATAGGAAAAATGGATTTAGGGTGATGGCAGCTGGTTGGTTGGTTGGTTGGGTTCAAAGATAGGACCGAGTGTGTGGAGTCTTCCATACCTGAGAACATTAACTGTGTGAGCTTTTATACAAATGTGTGTGCCTTTGAGGAATTCTACAGACATCTGGGGAATTTAAACTAATAATTTATAATAGATTCCTTTGACTAGCAAGATAATTCCCTAATGGAAAGAGCAGCACTTTATCTCAGACTTAATGCAGCAATGTAAAGAAATCAAGTTGCTAAAATTCTGAAATTCTTAAGTCTCTAGGTACAAGTGTATTTTGATTTTGTTTGTTTGTAGCAAATAAGGCAGTTTAAAATTCCTGAAAATCTTATTTTCTAATTTTTCTTTTTATGTAATTTATGTGATTTCAAACTTACAGAAAAGCTGCTAAACCTGTATGCGCTGTTCGCCATATCCAGCCTTTGTTAATGGTGTGCCATGTGTGCCTTCTCTTCACACACACACACACACACACACACACACACACACACATACACATACACAGAGTTTTGAACCACTTAGAAAAAAGGGGCAGACATAATGTCCCTTTACCCTGAACTGGTTCAGTGTTTCCTAATTTAAAGATACTTTCTTTCCCCTACCTCTTTCTTTGTTTCTCTTTTTCTCTTTTGCAGTTCTGGGATTGAACCCAAGGCCAATTTACCACCTAGCAACATCTCCCGCTCTTTTTATTTTTTATTTTGAGACAGGGCCTAAATTGCCTAGGCTGGCCTCTAATTTATAATCCTCCTGCTTAACCTTCCTGAGTCACTGGGATTACAGGCAAGTGCCACCACACCCAACTAACATAAAGATACTTCCGTAGCTGTAGCAGGTTGATGCTTCACTTAAGTACAGACTCGAATTCAGAATTACGTATTATAGAGAGCTGCCCTATCTCTTTGATCTCCTTAATCTTGAACAATTCCTCAAGCTTTTTTGACTTTCATGACATATTTTTGAAGGTCAAAAAATACATTAGCAATAGATTATAGATTATGCAAAGATTTATATACAATCTTTAGTATGTACATGAATATGTAATCTGTATCTAATGCATCAGCTATCTATGATAAGATCCATACCTGAGTAGATGTGTGAATATTGGATTCATAGATTATGTAAGAATCCATGAGATTGTAATTACAAACAAACACTAGGGAGCCCTTCTCTTTCATTAAAATGCTAATTAATAAAAATGTAGAAAAGAATACAGAATTAGAAAATTACTCTTTTGCAGCTATTATAATAATAATTGACTCAGGCTAGAATTATCAATGGAGACTGAAACTAGTAAATGAAAGCTTGAAAAGGAAAGAAATTATATAATCTCAAAATATTGCCTTACAAATCCTGTATTACTTAGAAAGAGAACAATATCCTGGTATGGTGATGTATGGCTGTAATCCCAGCCGCTTGGGAAACTGAGGCAGGAGGATCTTGAGTTCAAAACCAGCCTCAGCAACTTAGCAAGATCCTATCTCTAAACAAAACATAAAAAAGGGCTGTGGACATGACTCAGTGGTTAAACATCCCTGGATTCAATCCTTGGTACCCCTAACCCCCACCAAAAAAAAGGGGGGGAACAATAGTAACAAGGAATAAACCCAGTGGGTACCCCGGTAAACAAGTAATTGAAGTTAACATCACTAATGACTTGACAAACCATCATGTTCCTCTTGATAGGAACCACTTCACTTACATGCTATTCCTATTAAAACTATATCTAATCACCAGGAAGTAGACAAACCCAAACTGAGGATAGTTCACAAAATAATGTTCCCATTTTCATCCCAAGCCTGATTAAATCAAGGATTGCATAAGCAGTTGCATTCTCAAACATTACCACTAGATGTCACTGCGGTCCCGCAAGTTGCAAAGTTTTGTAAATTCCTTTGTGGCCTGCTTCCTCATTTTGACTGGAAGAGTGGGCACGTTGAGTCAATTCCAACAGATAAAGCTTCTGAGAAGCCTAAAACCAAATAATGGCAAAAGAAATGGAGGAGAGGGCAGCAGACTTAATCTTAACCTGTCTCTGCCATTCCAAACTGTGAAACGAGAGGATCCCTGCCCTGTCTCTGGGCTTTGTTTTCCAGTATATAAAATGTGGGGGTTTGAATTATCTGCTCCCATCTCTTCTTGTCCAGGCCATCTGTGACTTTAAGCTGATGTTTTCTTAAATTATTTCTGTGCTCCTTACAAGATTCTTGCCCAACCACATTGGACCCACTACTCTCTATCTATCTTTGTTTTTAAGTTGACTCAGTTTTCAAAAATGTAAATAAAGAAAAAATGTTGTAGGCCGATCACAAATGGAAACCACTTCACTTGCCATAAATAGAAGGTAACCACAAAAATAAATACAATAAAAACAGTAGAGTATAATTAAATTTGAACTAGATAGTAGTATCTGCCAAAGGCCTGGGCCTGTGACCTGCTCTGTTTTTCTCATGTTTTTTTTTTTTTTTAAAGGAGGCTTGGGGAGTGTTAAAGAGAAGTTGCAGACAGGCCAGCTCTGGGACCTTTCCTTTTGAAATAAGTAAAAGAATGGAGACTGAGAACTTTCAGTGAAGTTCAGTATTGTTGAATTCTGTGTCCATGAAACCAATCATGATGCTTTGTATACCACCTAAAACCAGACCCACTTTTATAAGCTATTCCAAGTTACATGATCCCCTTTCTCCCCCTCCCTCCCTCCCTCCCTCCCTCCCTTCCTTCCTTCCTTCCTTCCTTCCTTCCTTCCTTCCTTCCTTCTTTCTTTCTTTCCTCTGATTCTGCTGTGTTTCTAATAGATCAGAAAGGGTGTGATTAGAAATCACACATTATTAATCATATTCTCCAATCAATATTTAAGCTTATGTTTTATTTTTGTATCTATTTCAGTTTTGTGTTGGTTTAGCATTCCTTTACTGTTTATTTAAATTTACATTTATATTTAGTCTTCCTCACTTTAAAAATGCTCATTTCCCTTTTAACAGGGAAGATGATGCATAACTCCTGTGCTGTCAATGTTGAAGCAATTATGTGCCACCAAATGGCTTGTGATTTGGCATCTCTTCCTGATAAACGCTTATGATAGATAGAATGTGGCAGAGGTCAGGAATTCTACTGAGTACAACCTGAGGGTATTCTTCAAATTGCTTGTGCTTTATCCAAATCCCTTAGGACACAATCAGAAAGCTGGTCCTCTTCAATTTTGTGCAAAGCTTTCTTCTTCATTCTTCACAGAGATTTCAAGTGAAGATGTGCAAGTATAAGCCACCTAATTGCACTCTTTACGCCTTAACATTAGCTTAGCCCTTTCCTGCTTTGTATAATCTGTTATAATTACTAATTTTCTGGCCACAATTAGCATAGGGGATTTTATCGGAGCACAAACAATTTCTTAGCTACCCAAGGTTGCTAAATAATTTAAAAAGGGGAAGACAATGAAATTCCATCAAATATGCTTTGTTTTCTTAATGCCCGTGTTGCCATTAAGGGAAAACGATTGCAAGGTAAAGAAATCAGGAAATTCATAAAGATCAATACACCAATGCTTTCCCGTATTATAAAAGTTATTTTTCCATCATTTCCTTTTCTTGGCAAGGTGGATCTAATTTGCCATTAGAAGTACAAAATCAGAGAGGATAGTTTCACTGTTCAACAAAACAGAATGCATTTGTCTGGCTGGAAACACTGTTAGCTCTGCAAAAACTGTCTAGAGAGATTTTTTGTTTTTCAGAAGAAATTTTCCTTAAAAGTTTGATGATGAGCACATGGGCACATTTTCTATATCAAATGCTGTAGAACAATCTCAACCTGCATTTCTCCACCCCCCCCCCCAAATTGAAAAGAGAATCCCAGTTTTAATCATAAGAATTAGGCTGAGATTCCAACCAGAGCAAGCAGGATATAAAATTTAATGAGATATACTACACACACCCAGTGAAAGTAAGATAAGAAGCATGATTATTTTCTGGTGAGAGGCTTACTTGAAATTTTTTAAAAATTTCTTCAGCTTTGGGCTGGGGATGTAGCTCAGTGGTAGAGTGCTTGTCTAGTATATGTGAAGCCCTGGGTATTGGTACATTAAAAAAAAAAAAGCAAACTTCAGATTTCGTTGAGCCCCATTTGCTCCTGATGCTGATCAGTGTTTAGAATTCCATCATTCTCTTCACGTTACAGACTCCTGCTCCCCAATCATTCTACTCTATTGCTTTATTACGTGTTGACATCAGCCTTAACAGATGATGGCATCATTGGCAGAGGCCCCTTCCAAGGTCTTCTGAATATCACTAAGACTTTGAACCCATTTCTGGAACCATATCTCTAGGGTTGCACATTATACTTCTATTTCATTGTTTCCCATCGTCCAGAGCCAACCTGTCTGCTGAAGATATTGAGCCGTGTTGTCTGTCCAGCACATGTGTATCTGTCGATTCCTTGCAAGAGACCTCATTGTATTTGTGCTGATCTTAGAACAACAGCATTGACAGAGGCTTTAAAGACCCCATCATCTCACTAGTGCCTGGTTGCCAGTAATACTGGGCTCTGGGATACAAAAAAAACACACCGACTCTGGGCAAGTGAAGACCAGTTGTTGGAAGAGGGATCCTGGTGGAAACCTGCAAGGACCAGGCTAGGAAGGCCAAGGAACTGTGAGGACTCAGGGGATCTCGCTAACAGGTGCCAAAGGGTAATGTCACCCATGGTGACTCCAAGGGGATATTTAGGGAGCTTTCAACTCCCCCAGCCCTCTCAAATTCTTTGTATAGAGAGTTGAGATTTCTTACCTTCAGGCAAAACTCAGGTGGTTTAAAGTGGTTCCCCAAATCTGCCCTCAACCAGATTGCCACTTCCATCCCCTTCTACACAGAAATTAAAAGGCTGACATGGACATGGCCAGTGTGGGAACAGCTTTGCATTGTGTCCCCAGCTACTCCTACTTCCTGTGTCAGTGTCCTGTGGGGAGTGGGGCATCCTTGGACAGTCTCGGGTCAGGATATCAGCACCTTCAGCCAGAGTCATTGTTAAATCAAGACTGTCACAGGAGGGGAGAGCAGCTATAGTTTGGGTCTGAATTGTCCCCCGGAGGCTCCAGTATTTAAGGCTTAGTCCCCAGCTTAGCACTATTGGAAGGTGATTAGAACTTGAAGAGGTAAGGCCTAGCAGGAAATCTTCAGTCACTAGGGACATGCCTTCAAAGGGGATTTGCAGGACCTTGGTCTCTTCCTCTTTCTCTTGCTTGCTCTCTCCACGCCACCCTTCACCACGCTCCCTGTCATGACAGGTGCCTCCCCACAGCCCCCAAAGCAATGGGCCCAACCAACCATGGACTGAAATTTCCCAAACGGTGAGCCAAAATAAAACTTCTCTCCTTATATAGGTTGATTATCTCAGGTATTCGGACAGTAAAGGCAAGATGACTAACACAACAGGTAATTCCCCACAAAGAAAATTGGGGGAATGCCCCCCAAAACTGTGTTCACCAACCTTACCAAGTGAGGAATAACCACTTCCAGAAGCAGGGCCTGTGTTGACTCCTGTGCTGTGGCCTCTGGTCAAGGCCTGGGGGCCTCACTTCCTATCTTTCCTGGGGGTGAATTCAGTTCCCCTGGCTTTAAGGTCTGCTGATCCCAGCCCTACATTCTCCAGTTCGTCTAAAGCAATTTCTGCAGGTGTTTGAAGTCAGCTTGCAAATCTCTGGCAAGTCATTGTGTCCTCCAGGCTTTCTTGGGCTCTGAACTTGCTATTTTCTCTCCCTGGAACACACTTACCCAAATCTATACAAGACTGACTCCTCGTGCTTCACTTCTCAGCCAGATCTCCTCAGAGACATTGACTCTGACAAATCTATTTCAGCACCCTGACCCTCAGTGCCATTCACTACCACCAGCCTGTTTTTCATACTCTTTATTACAATCTAAAATTACTCCCCCCTATTTTTTTTGGGAGGGGTGTACTTTTAACTCTGTCTCTACCAAACTCTAGAGTAGGGACCTTCTCTGTCTTTTCATAACTTTATATAATCACTGTCTAGAATTGCGCCTTATATACTAGAGATGCTCAATAAATATTTATTGGAAACTAACAAATAGTGGGCTTTATAGAACTTTTATTTTAATATAGAATACGTATACAGAAACATGCATAAATCTATATGCACTGTTTAACAATGGTTCTCAAGTGAACGTTTGTTAATTCCCTCCCAAGGCATGATATAGTACTGGAGCCCAGGAACTGCCCTTGGACTGCATGTATCCATTTCCGATAACAACCCCTTCTTCTCCGAGAGGTAGCTATTATCTTCATTTATGTGATCATCATTGATTTGCTTTTCTTCACAGTATTACAATCTATACACTTATTCCCAAATCATACAGTTTGATTTTCCCGGTACTTAGAACTAGATAAGAATGGAATTATACCTTTCTGCACCTTAATTATTTCACTCGGGATTATGATTTTAGACTTTTGACTTTAAGCATCATGGAGTAAAGACACTGACAAATTATATCCCCCAAAAGCAACTATTATGCTGGTCAGACCTTCAAATATAACTATTTCAATGTTCTGGAAATTGACCCAAAGCATGCTACAGATTGATGCAATCTCTTAAACTCTGGGTAGAACAGCATCAATCTGTGACTTTGTTGCCTGGACTGTTTCCATCCCTCCCTGACCTCCAGTTCTGTGGAGTTCAACTACGTGGGCAAGGTCATGAAAACCAGCACTTGCTGCTGTCACCAAAATGGACTCCTTGATTTGGAACTTTGTTGGTCAAAGTGTAAATCTTGGTGACATATGAACCAGAAGAGCTAGCAGCTCCACAAGGTGAGATTATGGTCCTGGTTGATACAAGGACTGGGCTGACTAGCTGCCAGGGAAGTCCAGAGGTGAGAGCCATGGGGTTTGATTACTTCCCCAATACCTTGGATTGACTGGAAGCTGTGCTCCTGTACAGCAGAGATCAGATGGATCCCAGGCCACTCACAACCACCTATTCCATGGATCCTACACCTGTGCACAGTAGAAACATCAGAGAGCCCAGCAGAAATTAAAATCTGGGGCCAATTTGAAAACATACTTTGAATAGGTTCCATATCCACACATAGATTCATCAGCAAAGAGTAGAAGGCTCACTGGCTTGAGGCATTTGAAATTTATGTTTGGCCAATCTATTTGAATTCTAAGCTATGCAGACAGAGGGGAAATCCCTAAGAAGCCAGACTTAAACATGAAAGCAATGACTGGGTACAGTAGCACAAACCTCTAATTCCAGCAGCTCAGGAGGCTGAGGCAGGAGGATCACAAATTCCAGGCCAGCCTCAGCAACTTAGTATAACCCCATCTCAAAATAAAAACTAAAAAAGAGATGGGGATGTAGCTCAGTATTAAAGTGTCTTTGGATTCAATCCCCAGTACCAATAACTAAATAAATAATAAACAATGAAAAAAAAAACAAAAAATCAGCAATAGCCACAAACTGTGAGAAAAATAGATTTCATTGATTTAGTTCAGCTAAAATACTAAATAAAACAAAAGACCATACCCATGGGGGGAAAAAATCACAATCCAGAGTGGCTGCCATTTTATTTAGTTTTGTGGTACTTAACACAGTTTCAAGGCTTGTAAGTAACCAAAAACATAACCATATTCAGGGGAATAAAGCAGTCAATAGACAATCTTATAGTATGCCCAGGTACTGGATTTAGGAGACAAAAATTTCAAAGCAGATATTATTAAATATGTTCAAAGGACTAAAGAAAACAACTTAAAATAACTAAGGCAAAGTATGATAACAATGACAGTGTACAGAATCTAAAAAAAAGAGATCATTACTAAAATAATTAGAAATTTTAAAGTTGAATAGTACAATAATTGAAATGAATAGTTCATTAGAACTCGGTGGTTTTAAAACGGCAGGAAAAGAACCAGTAAACTAGAAAATAAACCAGTAAAAATTATGCAATCTTAAAATGGGAAGAAAAATATTAAATAGAAATGTACAGTCCCTAGAGACCTATGGGGTCACATCAAATGTACCAACATATGTGTAATGTCAGCATCAGTCTCTTTAGATATAAGAGAATTAACCTGTTGAAAATTAAATACAAACAGTAAAATCTCAAAGATGTCAAAAAAAAAAAAACTGAGAAAAACAGAAATACTATTAATATCTGACTTCTCATTAGGAAGACTGAAGGCCAGATTCAAAGAGCTGAAACTTATAATTCTATATTAAACAATAATATTGTTTTTTTCTGTCGTTGTTGTTGTTTGGTACAGGGGGTTGAACTCAGGGACACTCAATCACTGAGCCACATTCCCAGCCATATTCTGTATTTTATTTAGAGACAGGGTCTCACTGAATTGCTTAGTGCCTTGCCGTTGCTGAGGCTGCCTTTGAACTCGTGATCCTCCTGTCTCAGCCTCCCCAGCCTCTGGGATTACAGGTGTGTGCCACTGCACCTGGCAAGAATATTCTGTAAAAGTGAACACAAAATAAAAATGTTCCACAAATAACCAAGTTGGAAAGTATTCATTACTAGCAAACCTGCTTTACAAGAACACAAAGAAAGTTGTCAGGCTGAGAGAAAGTGGCTCCAGTCACTAAATCCAATCCAAATGAATAAATGAAGTGTGCCAGAAATGATAAAGACGTGAAAAAATATAAAAGTATCCTGATGTGCATTTTCTCATTTTCCTCTTAATTTCTTTAAAAGGTATACTTTTGTATAAGCCACATGCACAACACTATTTTATAGAGTTTAAAATATATGTAGACATAAAATATATGATAATAAAAATACTACAGAAGCAAGATAAAGGAGATATATTCAAGCAATGCTTCCATATTTCATTGGAATTAAGTTAGTGTTACCCTTAAGTACACTGTGATAGAATGAAATACATATTGCAATTCCTAAGACAATCATTAGGAAAATACCTTATTACAAAATGTAATAAAAGAGAAACAAAGAATTAAAGTGACACACTAAAGAATTAATTTAAAACAAAAGGAGGCTATAAAGGGTAACAAGAAAATATATGGGTGAATAGCAAGCACATAGCAAAGTAGCAGATCTAATTCCATCAGTATCAGTTATTACATTAAACACAATTGGGCTAAATACCTGACTTGAAAAGCAGAGATTGTCAGGCTGAATGAAAAAGCAAAATCCAATGGCATACTAGCTAAGATGGGAAATCTATGTTAGAGTCAAAGGCACAAATAGGTTAAAATAAATGGATGGAAAAAGACACACCCTGCAAACAATAACCATAAGAGGGTTGAAATACTCATTTAGTATCAGACAAAATAATCTTTAAAATAAAAAATGTTAGCAGAAGCAAAAGGGACATGTCATAGTGATAAGGTCAACACATCATGGAAATATAATAATTTTACATCTCTATATGCACCAAATAACACAGCCTTAAAATATATAAAGCAAATTCTGATAACATTATATGAAAAGTAGACAACAATAATATTTGGAGATTTAAATATTCCAAACTCAATAATTGATACAACTATACAGAAAATCAAGAATATAGGAGAGCTAAACCGTACTATCAACTTGATTTAAATACCATATATAGAGCTGAAAAAAAATCAATGAATACAGAATACAAATTCTTTTTTTCCCCACATTTTTTACTGGTGCATTACAGTTGCACATAATGGGGGACTTGTTGTTTTGTATTTGTGCATGCACACAATAAGAATATGTATTTTTTTCAAGTTCACATGGGACATTCTCCAAGAGAGGTCACATAGAGAGTGAATCAGAAAATAAATCCCAATACATTTTAAAAGACTGAAGTCAAAGTTTGTTTTCTTACCACAACAAAATTAAGGATCCACAAGGAAATTTTCACAAAACTCAAATATTTGGAAATGAAACAACATACTTCTAAACAACCTATGAGTTAATAAAAAAAAAAAAGAAATCACAAGGGGAATTAAAATATATTTGGAACTGAATGGGAATGAAAGCACAGCATATCAAAATTCACAGGTTGCATTAAATAGGCATATAGAAGTATGTATTTTTTTGCTTTGAAAAACTATGTTAGAAAAGAAAAAAGGCCTGCAATCAATAAGTTATCCTTAAGAAATTATAAACAAGCAGGTCGTGATGGCACATGCCTGTAATCCCAGCTATTCGGGAGGCTGAGCAGGGCTGTGAGTTTGAAGTCAGCCTGAGAAATGGAGGGAGACCCTGTCTCAAACCAACAACAAAAAAAGCAATGTGCTTTCTAGAAATGTAACTCAGTGGTAGAGTGTCCCTGGACTTAATCCCTAGTCAGAGGGGAGGAGAAGCTGTAATTGGAAGAAGGAGGGAAATAATCAATATTAGAGTAGAAATCAATGGAATTGAGCTTCCTTCTCCCATAGAGAAAAATCAATGAAACCAAAAGTTGTTCTCTGAAAATATCAACAAAACTGACAGGTAAATTAGCAAATCTGACAAAATAAGAGAAGACATGAACTATCAAAAATCAGGAATGAAACAGTGGGCATAACTACCAACCAAGAAACAAAAAGGGATTCATGAGAAGGTTATGAACAACTATACCCACCAATTAGACAACCTCAATGAAATGTGCAGATTCCTAGAAAGATTCAAGTCTCCAAAATGACTACAGAAGACACAGGAAAAGTGGATAGGTCTGTAGGAAGTAAGGAAAGTGGATACAGTTCATAGTAGCATTATTTGCAATAGCCATAGGCAGAATCCACCACTCTGAACTTATTCTGTGAAGCCGCTTTTACCCTGCTTCAAGGCCAGATAAAGACCTCCCTGGACAAGAAAACTACAGACCAGTTCCTTCATGAACATAGATGTAAAATTCTTTTAAAAAAATTTTTTTTTAGTTGTAGATGGACACAATACCTTTATCTTATTTATTTAGTTTTATGTGGTGCTGAGGATCGAACCTAGTGCCTCACACATACTAGGCAAGCGCTCCACCACTGAGCCTCAGCCCCAGCCCAGATATAGGAATTCTTAAAGGAATATTACAAAGTTGAATTTAACAATATATTAATGGGAAATCCATTGCCTATGACCAAGTGGGATTTGTCCATTTGTTAGTTGGTTTAGTGTTCATTTCTATAGAGTACATACCTAGGAGTGGAATTTCTGGATTAAAGGGTAAAATGTTTTGTAGATAATGTCAGAGTACTTTCCAAAGAGTTTGTACTTATTAACAGTGTAGGATGGTTCCTATTTGGATTGGCAATACTTGGTCTTACCAGACCTTTAAGCTTTTGCCTGCTGGGTGAGTAAATGTATCTTATTCTGGTCTTTTGTCTTTGCCTAAATGCTAGGGATACCGGGCACCTTCTTATGCATGTTTGGCTATTCGCAGAGATTCTATATGTGTGTATGAAAAACCTGTTAGGGTCTATAAATAGTGATAATAGATAGCATTTATTATGTGATTATCATGTACAGGCACTGTTCCAAGTGCTTGATATATGCTCATCTTATCACAATAATTCTTCAAGGTAGATACCATTATTATTTACATCAACTCCTTTTTCCCGCATGTATCATGATGATAATATAATTTTTCTCTTTCAATCTATTACTTTAGTAATTTACATTGCTTGATTTTCATTATGTTACCTCAACCTTAAAATCAAAGGATAATCTCAACTTGTTGATGACACATTGTCTTTTTTGTATATTGTGAAATTCATATTCTGTTTAGAATTGTTAAAATCTGTGTTTGTGAGTGAGACTAACTTGTAATATTTCTTCCTTATACTGTTCTTGTTAGATTTTGGTGTCAATATTATCTTTAATCTTTAACACTTATGATTATTCAATTGATTTTATTTACTTGTTTGTAAATAAAATGCTGATTTTAGTTGTTAGCTTATGTTATAAGTTGAACTGAGTCTCCCCAAAAGGTATATGAAAGTCCTAACCTGTGAATGTAATTGGATTTAGAAATAGGGTCTTGCAGAAGCATTAAATCAAGGTGAGGTCATTAAGGTGGGACCCAATCCAATGTGACAGATATTCTTATTTTTCATTCTGTTTTTTTTAAATTTTGTATTTGTTTTAATTGTTTATATGTGACCGTGGAATGCATTTATGCGCTTTGATATATCATACATAGATGGGATATAGTTTCTCATTTTTTTGAGTGTACATGTTGCAGAATCATATTGGTCATGTAGTCACATATATAATACAGTAATAATGTCTGTTTCATTCTACTATCTTTCCTATCCCCTCCCATCATTTCCCTCTACCTAATCTAAGGTAATGCTATTCTTCCCTAGTGCCCCCCACCTTATTATGAATTAGCATCCACATATTAGAGAAAACATTTGGCCTTTGGTTATGGTATTGGCTTGTTTTGCGTAGCATCATATTCTCCAACTCAAACCATTTATTGGCAAATGACATAATTTCACCCATCTTTAAAGCTGAGTAATATTCCATTGAGTATATATACCACATTTTCTTTATCCATTCATCTATTGAGGGACACCTAGGTTGATTCCATAGTCTAGCTATTGTGAATTGAGCTGCTGTAAACATTGATGTGGCTGCGTCACTACAGTATGCTGATTTTAAGTCATTTGGGTATAAAACAAGGAGTAGGATAGCTGGGTCAAATGGTGATTCCATTCCCAGTTTTCTGAGGAATCTCCATACTGCTTTCCATAGTGGTTACACAAATTTGCAGTCCCAGCTGCCATCTATGAGTGTACCTGTTCCACCACATCCTCACCAACATTTATTGTTGACTGTATTCTTGATGATTGCCATTCTGACAGGACTGAGAAATTCTTAGAGTAGTTTTGATTTGCATTTCTCTAGTTGCTAGAGATGTTGAACATTTTTTCATATGTTTGTTGATCAATTGTATTTCTTCTCCTGTGAAGTGTCTGTTCAGTTTCTTAGCCCATTTATTGATTGGGTTATTTGTTTTTGTTTTTTTGGTGTTTAGTTTTTGAGTTCTTTGTATATCCTAGAGATTAATGCTTTATTGGAGGTACATGTGGTAAAGATTTTCTCCTAATCTGTAGTCTCTCTCCTCATGTTATTAATTGTTTCCTTTGCTGAGAAGAAGCTTTTCAATTTGAATCCATCCCATTTATTGATTCTTGATTTTACTTTTTGTGCTTTAAAAGTCCTGTTAAGGAAGTCTGAGTCTAGGCTGACGTGGTGCATATTTGGGTCTATTTTTTCTTCTATTAGGTGCAGGGTCTCTGTTCTAGTGCCTAAGTCTTTGATTCAGTTCGAGTTGATTTTTGTGCAGGGTGAGAGATAGAGATTTAATTTCATTTTGCTACATATGGATTTCCAGTTTTGCCAGCACCATTTGTTGAATAGGCTATCTTTTCTCCAGTGAATGGTTTTGGCATCTTTGTCTAGTATGATATAACCGTATTTATGTGGGTTTGTCTCTGTGTCCTCTATTCTGTACCATTGGTCTACAAGTCTATTTTGGTGCCAATATCATGCCGTTTTTGTTACTATAGCTCTGTAGTATAGTTTAAGGTTTCGTACTGTGATGCCTCCTCCTCACATGCTTTCATTATCTGGTACTTTAATCAATCCTCTTCTTCCCCTCTAGAAATTCTCATTACCATTTTGTATATTGATGCTTATTTTATTTACCACCACTCCCCATTTCCTTCCTTCCACAAACTTCCTACATCTCAGATCTGTCTGTTACCATTGTCTTCCTGCTTGAAGCATAGCAATAGATTTCCTGCAGGGAGAATCTGCTGGTGACATATTCTCTTAGGTTTAGCTTGTCTTTCCCTGGGTGCAGGAATCTGTGGTGGCAATTATTATTATTATTTTTTTTGGTACATCAAAGGTACCATTCCACCATCTTCATCTTCTATGATCCATTATCACGGTTGAGAAAACATGTAGCTGTTGGCTAGAAGTCAGTCTAACTTTCATTCTTTAATGAGTATCTTGTCCCTTTTTCCCCCCTTTGGCTGCTTAAAATTTTTCTCTTTACCTTTGGTTTTTTTTTTTTTTTTTTTGCAATTTTATTCTCATGCATCCACTTGCAGATTTATATTTATTTATTTGTGGTGCTGGGGATCAAACTCGGAGCCTTGTGTGTGCAAAGCAAGTGCTCTACCACTGAGCTATACCCAAGCCTGAGGGTTTTTTTTTTTTTTTGTCTGTTTTTGTGCTTAGGGCCCCTGGATTGCTTTGATCTGTAGATTAATGTGTCTCTACAGTTTTAAAAAATTATCAGCTATATTTTCTTCCAATGTTCCCTCTACCTCATCCCTTTTTCCCTCTCCTCCTAAGGAATCAATTCAATGTATGTGAGATTTCTCATTATAACCTTCTTAGGTCTTGCTCTCCTTTTTTTCTTTCTCATGTTCATCCTGGATA
This sequence comes from Marmota monax, assembly GCF_021218885.2. Lineage (NCBI taxonomy): Eukaryota > Metazoa > Chordata > Mammalia > Rodentia > Sciuridae > Marmota > Marmota monax. Next base: position 1,149,371 of record NW_026693806.1, read on the forward strand.
ACTTCTTCTAATTTACTTTTCCACTCATTAACTTTCCCGTATTTTTTTTCTCCAATCTGATGTTGAACACATTTGCTGAGTTTTTAGTATTATTTTAGTCTTTATTTATAAAAGTTCTATTTGTTTCTTTTTCAAATCTGCCATAACAAATTCTATAGTTTTTCTCTTTCCTGCAGATAGTACGAAGTTTGCCATTTATTTCTTTAAATATGGTGACTGTTGATATTGTGGTCTGTAAGATGCTTTTGCCATCTGAGATGTTTCTGTGTTCTGCTAATTCTGCTGATTCTCATTATGTCGTGCTCCCTTGTGTTGCTGCTAATCTTGGACAGCTTGCTTTCTTTGCTCTGGTAAAATGATTTATAAAGATTACTATACTATAGTCTGGTATAGATATGCTTCTATCAGGTACCTGGGTGCACTACCTGTTGAGTACTGTCTTCAGTCATTTTTGCAAGCTGAGATTCCTTGCTGATTCACTCCACAGAGCCAACCTGTGAAGGGCAAAGAGCCTCTGAAGGGTGTATTTTAGACCTATTTTGTCCTGATGTTGAAAATGTAGTTCTTTGAAATCCTAGGTTATACGAGAAAGTCTCTTAAAAATTTTCCACTTTGGACAGTTTAGAACTCTGACCTTGGCTATGTCTGGGTAGGTAACCTCAGAGCAGAAGCCCAAGTGAACTATGAGCAAAAATGCTTTCTGACCTAAGTATTGAAGTGTCAAATATTATAGCCATGTCTCTGATTATAGGTCTTTCCCCAAAAATGGGCCTGGGAACTTCTCACTGCTGTTTTAGCTGTTAAATACTTTAAGGAGTGTTGGAAATTATTTTAGCCTCTGTGTGTGTGTGTGTGTGTGTGTGTGTGTGTTGGGAGGCAAAGTTGATCTGAATGCCATAGATGCCAGGACTGGAACTTAGGAGCTCAGTGGTTGGTTTCAGTCTCCCACATCCTTGAATGCATCCAAGTTGGTATTGTGTCCCCAGAAGGCAGAGGGATTTGGGTGCTTGTGAAGTACTGTGCATGTGGCCATGAACTAGCACAAAGTAAAATGAAGAGAAAAAATTAGTTTTGCTTAAATTTCTTACCTAATTTTGGTTAAGAATATGGTCCAAATCTTTATTAAACAACAAGTGCCTACATATCTCAAACCTGTATGACTTCTACAAATCTTTATATAGGAAGCTGAGCCTGGGACTGGGGGCACAGCTCACTGGTAGAACATATGTGTGGGAGGCCATCCTGGCACGTGATTTGAGTTACCTCCCTGGCTGGGTGAGAGGCGCTTAGGCACAGCTGTGTCAGAGCTTTCCCCACCCTTCTCCAGGTCCGAGGGCTTGTCCGTGCAGACCCAGTCATCGCCCCTGACCTTGGGATGCTGCCCCCCTTAATCTTCATTGGATGGGATTTTCCCCAGAATTTTTTGTTCCCCAATAAAAGTCCACTCCCTGGCGTGTTCTCTCATTCTCGCTAGCCTCTTCAGTAAACCTTGCTACCATAATAGGTGGCTGGAGGCTGGAGCTAGGAGAAGCCGTCCTGGAGCTGGTTTAAAGGTAATTAGAGTCTGGTCTCTTTAATTCAAAACTCCCTAGCGGTTTCTCACGACTGGAACCTTCTTTCATGAAGCCTGCACAGGTCGCGGGCTAAACATATGCTTAGCCATAAAGTAGCTTCTAGCACCCAGCACCAAAAAAGAAAGAAAGAAAGAAAGAAAGAAAGAAAGAAAGAAGGAAGGAAGGAAGGAAGGAAGGAAGGAAGGAAGGAAGGAAAGAAGCTGAGTTCATGCAGTTTCTCCAATATTAACATGTTTATTGAATGATAGATGAATTTAAACAAGGGATCAGTCTTGTGACTGATCTTGATTCTTCAGAAAGAAACAACAGTTGCTCAGGCTTATTAGGAATGGAGGCTAAATATATTTTTAAATTTTATTTTTTATTCAAAAAATATCAGTGTTTTTCATACATGTCCTTTTGCAAAATTAACGAAGCAGAATATTTCCATGAAATTATTTAGGAATGATTATGCTGTTAAAACAAAGAGTACCATGAAGATCAAAACTTTTTAAACCCAAATTACCCAAATATTTATATCTGAATATATAAGGTACTCCATAATTAACCCATTATAAAGTTTAATATCTGTGTGAATGATTTGAAGTGTCAACTCCCTACTGATGTGGGCTTCACATTTCAAAATCTAGCCTTTATTCTGTACGACAGGTAATATGTGTTTTTTGAAGGCTCCAGTACATCATACAAGAAAACATTTTTTTACTTACACAGCCTATGTGTTCATATCATTCAATTTTATCTTATTAACTCCTTATCTGTAATTTCACTTTTCATGGTTTCAGTTACCTGTGGTCAACCAATCTGAAATGTTATATGGAAAATTCCAGAAATAAACAACTCACAGTTATTAAATCATATACTTCTGGGTAGCATGATGAACTATCACACCATCCTGTCATTTCCTGCGCTGGACGTGAATCATCCCTTTGTCCAGGGTATCCATATCATATATGCTGTCCATCCACTCAGTAGCCACCTTGATTATCCAATTGATGGTTGTAGTATCACAGTACCTGGGTTCAAGTAACCCTTATTTTACTTAATAGTGACCCCAAAGTGCAAAAGTAGTGATGCTGGCAATTTCGTTACTGTATAATGTTATAATTGTTCTAATTTAATATGAATTATTATTGTTTATTGTGCCCAATTAATAAATTTGATTTTAATATAACATAGGAAATATGAAGTTCAGTACTATCTGTGGTTTCAGGCATTCAGGGGGCATCTTGGGACATACCTTCCACAGACAAGGGGGGGGGTCCTATTCTAGAAATACTGAGTTGACTGTCCTTCGTTCTCTAGATAGCTCAAGTGAGGCAAGAATAATGGCTGTAAATACAGATCATGAGAATGTTATCTCTTCTGTCTGTGGTTTCACAGCCATGATTAGATCCAGTGGAGTAGAATGAGTGTCATGTGGATCTTTTGAGGTCCAGGACAGTGGTGCTCAGCAGCAAGAACTTCTTTCCTGAGGTTGTTTAAGAAGAAGACAAACTGCCCCTGCTGCCCCTGCAGCCTTGAGATGACCCACCCGTATTTCCAGAGGCTGGAGATTCTGGGTGACCCTTCAGTAGCCGCAACTGGTCCTTTTGGATGGGTCCTACAAATGACTTTTGTGTACATATTCAGAACTGTGTTCAAGTAACCCTTATATCTCAAAGGGGACACCAGGTCTGTGTCCAAAGACTGCATGGTGAGTGAAATCAGAAGTGTGACCTCAGAGGCGATCCTGGGATCGGATGCTTGACTTCACCACCTCCTGCCTGTGATCTCAGGCCAAGATCTCACCTCTGTGCCTTGCTCTCCTCATCTGTAAAGGGGAATAATGATTGCATCCTCTTCACAGACTTGCTGAGAGGAGGAAATGAAGTCATCAATGGAAAGGATTTAAAATAGTTGCTGGCGTGTAAGAAGTACTCAGCAAATATTGGGGATCATCATTCAGGTTTGAGAAAATGTTTTGCACAGTCTTGGTTAACTCACCTGGGGACAGTGATATTCTTGAGAGAGAATTTAGAATGTAGTTCAGAAATAATTAAATGCCTTCCTTGATTGAAATAGAAAGGCAATTAAGACAATGAAGCATTTTTATCTGTGGTATCTAGGACATATTTTTCTCATTTTCACTCTGTAATGGGAAAGTGTGAAACTTACTCAGAGTGGTAGCAAATTACTCATTCTGAGGTCAATTGTTCCCCCAACAAACACATTTCAAATATGGAAGGTGAATAAGATCTTGGAGGCCTCAGAATCCAACGCTGGGTAGCATGATGGGAGGAATCAGGAAACCTGGATTCTAGTAGATGACTTTGGAAAACTCTTTAACTCCTTTGGGTCTCAGGCTCCTGAACTATAAATTAGGGTTGAAAATACAAACCCACAATGGTGGTGATGTCGAGCTGGTAGGAGACAGTGCATGTTACCGTGGCACAGTCAGAGAAAAGACCCCAGAGCTGGCTTTACAAGGGGCTCCGGGAGTCACTGTCACAGGGGGTAACCCGTCATAGCACCTTGACCAGCCAGCCAAGCTCTAGTCACCTCATTCAAAAAAACAGTGTCTCAAATGTGTGTCTGGGAATGAACAGGGGCATGAAGGGAAGGGGACAGTGACAACCTAAAGTGCTGTACCTGTTGCAGACATTAATCCTCCCCAGGGTTATTTATCTGATGGTGTTTTTATTCATTTCACCAACATGAATTAGAAAGGCTCAATAAACAAATTATCCACAATCCCTGTCTTTAAAGGTAGGGAAGAAGGGGGAAGCCTCATACTTACAGAAGGTCATATAGGTGCTTGGGTTTTATATCAGAAACACGATACGTATAGACCAAGAAACCTGGGATATTTACTATCCGGACCTTTATAAAGAACAGTGTATAAAGTTGTGCCCTGGAGCTCTGGAATCCTGTGCCAGATCCTCTGATTAAGTCCACAGAGTGAGAAGGCCTTGTGGGAGGACTTATAGACTACATCTGGAAATGTCTTTTCATCAAGGGAAGTTGGGAAATCAGTGGGCTATCTCCAGAGAGGAAAATGCATAACAAAAATGGTCCTGTACTAGACTCTTCATTTCACTCTTTGTGCTTTAACATAAGAATGGTATGCTTTGCAGATGGATACTGGAGATTCAGAGAGGTTAAGCAACTCACCTCAAATTCACCCACAATCAAAATAACAGGGAGATTCATGCTCAGGATACCTGTGCTATTCTTCCTGAAAAAAAAAAAAAATTTGGTGAAATATGGAAAACATTTGTCCTTTTAACCAGTTTTGCAAGTACACACTTCATGGGCCTCTGAAATGCGTTTTAAGAGTGGAATGTCCCTAGGTTTGAATAAAAATTTCAAAGCTTAGGGTTTTTATTTCAATGATATACTTACAAAGCTAAGCACAGGTATCCTTAAATCTGAAAACCGACACAAAATTTCTGAGCTCAAGTTTTAGAATGTGTTTATTGGCATCAACAGTGAGAAAGGTCAGGCTGGTAAGAAAGGAACAGAAGTAGCTTTGGTACTAAAATGATTCCTTTAAACTTTTCTTACACAATATGAATTAAGGAATGTTTTGTGGTAGTTGGAAAAAAAAAAAGTGAGCCATTGCTGAGGGCAGATTAAAGAAGCATGCTCTACTCCAAAGAACCTGCTTGACACTTGGATAGCAATGTAGTTTCCACGAAGCCATGTGGATTCCAGTATATTTTGTTACTGTTTATTTATAATCCTTTGGTTATGTGGTATTTTTCTTTTCATTTAATTTGGAATCTGGTTTCGCAGTTGCTCAATAAGTACATGTGTGAAGAATTCGTTCTTACTTTTATGCTTGTGCATATTTAAGTAAAATTGTCAAATTGATTTAAATAAAATCATGAGGGTTTAGGAGGATATTTTCTCTTTCAAAGGTATGTATCTATATGATCAGTTTAAGATCCACCCTACAGAAGTAATATTCTTTTATAAAAGAATTAAATTTGAATCAAGAAGTCATACCAGTCAAGACAGGCTAATTTAAGCTTCAATAACAAGCAAGCCCAAATTCTCAGTGGTTGAAACCATTTGCTTTACATTAAATTCATTGCATCTTGGTATAATACCAATCACCACATTGGGAAACAAACTGAGGCATTCACCTTCAGAAAAACATCTAGTCCAAGTGGAAGGAGTGTTCAGGTGGTTCTCTCCTTCCTGTACATGCTCTGGATAGAGGAACAGAGATCAGCAGAGCAAACTTTGAGGTAGAAGTATACCATCTTCTCAGATGCTCAGGAGACACAAAACAGGTGTTTGTTTATGGCAATAATGCCTGCAATAGAAGGCATCTCACATCTTTCCATACGGGAGTGCCCATGGCATTGCTTGACACTTCTATTCCCAACCAAAATGGCAGATGGATTTCTTCACAGGCAGTCATTGCTCTGGGGTTGTAGCCAAACTGGGCTGCTTACCAGCCATGTGATATGGGCACAGCTCAATCTCATTTCCTCTCTGGTGAAAGAGAGATGTCAGTTGCATGGTTTGTTGAGAGGAGTTCAAGCAATAAGTCATGTGAAACCCCTCTGTTAATTTTACATTATTATCCGAATGAAAGTAGTAGTAGTAGTCTTGGCGACCAGTCATACCACACCAAGGATCAAAAAGAAAAACCAAGATAGCAATGATTTCGCCCAACGGTGTTTGTCACACAATCAATATTTTCTCACAAAATTTCCTGAAAATTCATAAGAAATTTCCTTAGGTGTGAGATAATGAAACATGAAAGAATAGTTCATCAATATAGAAGCAAATTTCTCCTCTTGGTTTGAAAATGATAAAGCATTTTATATGGCCCCAAAACTATATGGCCCAATATTCTTGCAGAGTTCCACATAAAAAAAAAATTGAGGTTGAAGAAAAGAAGTACTGTCTTGCCTAAGAGGCAGTTTGAGTTAGAATCAGTCTGAAAAAAAAGTAAATAAATAAAAAAGTATTTCACAAAATAGTGCTGTGGGTAGAAACACAGGAAGATTATACCAAAACAACAACTTCTGAAACTGGTGTCATCTCAATACCTCAGAATTCCAGCTGAGAAGAACTGGATGGTATCCCGAATTACTAACTCTAATTACTTTTATTTCCCCCAAGCGTTAGTCAGTTCAGGCTGCTCTTACAACACAACACAGACCAGGTGGCGTCAACAACAGACATTTATTTCTCACAGTTCGGAAGTTGGGAAGTCTGAGATCATGTCGCCAACATAATCAGGTTCTGGTGAGGGCCCCCTTCCTGGCTTGCAGATGGCTTTCTTCTTGCTGTGTCCTCATGTGGCAGAGACAGAGCTTGAAAGAGGGAGAAACCTTCTAGTCCTTTCCTCTTCTTTTAAGGACACTAATCCCATCAGAGGGATCCATTCTCATGACTTAAGTCACTTAAAACCTAATTATTTCTTAATTACCTTTGGGAGATATCTTTGGGTTAGGGTTTCAACATACAAATTTGGGAAGGGGGAGGCAATTTTGAGGAGGGGATGGCATGTTTATGCCTCCATGACACTAAATGAGGAACTAAAGCTTGTCCTAGATAATGTTCCTTAAAGACATATTGATTGCCAGTTTTTTTTCCCCTTCCACCAGCCTGAAATTATAGAAATGAACATGATGGAGAGATCATGTTTTCCTACCAGTCCCTGTGAAATATCCTGGTGTATCTATTAGTGGGCATACAGCTCACCAAAAAGACTTGTGGAGGTCTAGCAAGAGTTTTGAGATTCTTTGTAATCATTTTTTGAAATTCAGTTCTCCTCATTTCACCTTTTTCTAAATGATGCTTTGAACCCCAGACATGTGTGAATTGACTAAGAAAATAGATTTAGATTTCTAGTTGAACAATTTCATTATCTGATTATTCTAGTTAACTAGATGCAGAGATCTACATTTCACTCCAGGGGAATTTTATGATTGTTCACACACACACACAAAAAGTAAAGATAAGTGACCTCTCTAAATGTATTAGGCAGGAGAGGCTAGGTGACTCCTTTAAACATCTCTAACAAACACACTAATAAAGCTTGGCTTCCTAAGCATGCTAAATGCCCATGTGGGTAGGAGAAGTCTCCACTCTAAACCGTCTTTTCAAGGAGTGGCAGGTTTATGGAAACTCCATTTGGGGGTCACTACCTCCTACAGCCTAGGAAAGAGGATTTGGTGAATTGCACATTAGCTCTTTATCACTCTATCACTTTGTTAATGTAATTTCTTATGACATTAATAATTTATTAATATAATGTAATTTCTCATTTGCCAAAGCAAATCTCAGGGTCATAGCTAAATGTGGAGAGGACAGAATACTTCAATCTTACTATGCACCTGGAAGAAGAAAACCCAGAATATTGGTGAATGGGTCTAGTGACTACTGTGGGGGTGGGGAAAGAAGAAGAAAAGAAAACAGAACAAGTCTTCAAATTATCAAAAAACCAGTGTCTCACATTATTGATGTGAATAAAATCCCCAATCAAGGATAATAAAATGTTGTCAGCTATATGGTAAAAGGTCTGAACTTACATTTGTTGCAGGTAGTTTCCCAAATGCATTTCATGTCCATACAGAGCACTGCCTAAAATGGGAAGCAGGGACAAATGAACAGAACTAAATTGGGGCTGGGATGAAGTAACTAGAAATGGATTATGGGCCAGCTAAATGGGGAGGCACATTTATACCTTTTGTGGGTTTTATTGGCCTCATTTCTCTGAGGAGAAATCATGTGTTTATGACATGACTATACTAGTCAATAGTCATTTTGAAAGAAGGAAAGTAGTAATTTGAAAGTAGGAAAGTTACAGCCCGATTAGGCAGAAAAGTTCATTTTCACTTAAATTGCTAACAGGAGAAATTAATGGGTCATTCTAGAAAGAGACCCTAAACTTTTAAAACTTATCCTTTTGGGGGAAATGTCTAAAGGCCTGGGATATGTTTAAACAAACCTCATTTGTTTCTTTTATTTGGGTACAATCATTTGCTTAGACACATATTTTTAAAGTTTAATGTATTGGTAATAACAAAGTTTTTTGATTGGGGAAAAACTCAAACTAGCTCAGAATCTCCCCTAACTAAAAAAAAAAAAAAAAAAAAAAAAAAAAAAAAAGGTTCTGTACTTTCCAGAATAACAATCACATTTACAGTTTTCCTTTCAATCTTTCTTGGCCAAAGTCTACAAAGCAGGAGGAAAGGGTGAGAAGCAAAATCTGCTGATTTACTGTTTAATTGTATTTTTCTCCCTGCACCTGAAATTTTTACAACAAAGCAGGGTTAACATTAACACTCCAACCACCATAGAGTGAACATATTTTATCACATAAGTAATTTCCAAGATGAAAATAAAGATATTCAAATGTACAGTGAATTCTCTGTGATGAGGATTAATTTTTTGTTTTAGTTTTTAAGCTATCAACAATTATATTTGGCATTATAATTATTGAATACTGATATCAAGCACTTCAATTTTTTTCCCCCCTCACTTAACCTCACAGTAAACCTATTTTTCCAGATGAAGAAATTGTGGACAAAGCGAAGTAACTAATTAAGATTGGAATATTTGGGGGAATTAAAAACTGTGGTGACATTTCAGTCAAAGTGTCTGATAATTGCAATGCTTTTCCCAGCCCAACTCTAGAAGATCAAATTGAAAAAGGCAATAGTGCATTTGTTCATAAATATATGAGTGAGTGGCCACTCTATGCCTTGTTCTGTCATAAAGTCAGTGACTAAAGAGCTGAAAAGTCTATAAGACACAGAGGTTGAGAAAAGTGGGTTCTGGTATCAGGCAGGTAGGCTTGGGGTAAGTTCTGCAATGGGACCTTGGATGGGCACTTGTTTTCTCTAGCTTCAGTTTCTTCATCTGTAAAATGGGAAATAATATTGAAGTAGGGTGTTTGATGCAGTACATTGTATAAGATGCTCCATAATATGCACTAAATAAATACTAGATTTTATTGATGTAGGATAAGTCACAATAAAAACTGTAGAGAAAACAATATTTTCTTTATTAAATAATATTGTCCGATGTGATATGAGTATTAGGGACTAGGGACAGACATGAGCCTTAGAAGGGTTTGAAAGATGCCCTTTGAGTTCCATCTCCCCTTTGCCAGGTGGAGAAAGGGGCATTTTGGCGGTGTTCAAAGGGGCAGCCACAAGGCGTGTTTGCAGGCTTACTCGAAGAGAAATAGTGAAAGTGAATGGGAAATCAGCGGTAGGAAGGTCCCAACCTTCGTGGCGGTAACGCGGGGGACGCTAGGAGACACTAGGTGGCGCTATGGCTCCATCATAAGAGAAGATTCTGGCATTCGCAGATCTCTCACGCGCTCAGAGTTGCGCACCGAGGTGGGGCCGAGACTTCTTGGTAGGTTTAGCACCGTCTTCACCGCGGGCACCAAATAATAACAGTGTTAAACAGAATAAATACACAAGCGAATAATCCTAAAGCGGTTTCTTTTAGGACACACCGCATCAATAACCAGAAACTGTCCTCAAGAAATGATCAAGAGCTCGGAACTGTCCAGCAGGGACTATTGCGATCTCAGTCCTCCTAATTGCTGGCCGACAGGGGGACCGGCCTTGCCGGCCAAGAGCTGAGCTGGGCGCTAACCTGCAGACTCTGAGAGCGTTCTGCGCTCCACAGGAGGTTCCCCGCACCTGCAAAACCAAGGGACCAGCCTGCCCTTGGCCCCTCAGTCAGCAGCATTCAGCCTGCTAAACTTTCTTCTGGCCGGGCTTAAGTTTTTAGGAGTTCTTTGCTAGGTTTCACACGCACAAATGTGCACACGAATCATGTACGAACTCAGGTTCTACACATGTGTATGATGCTGTTGCACAACAGACAGTACTTCTGTCCATACGCACTGCACTTACACAAGTTAGACTCGTGACACACGCACACACTATCCACATACATGTGTGCTCTTGCTTGTGTGTACCTCTACCTCCTCCAGCACAAGCGCACGCAAACAGCTAAGTGCACGCTGTCACTTCCCAGCACACACACACGGACTGTACAGACCCACAAAATATGCAGCCACCCTTCGTTGGGAACGTATTTGCACACTCGAATCATAAGCATCTCTCAAACAAAGATAGCAAAGGCGGACAGCGCTCAGTGTTGGGAAATATCTAGGGAGTTGTGCCTCAAAGGAAATACGAGCGCAATTTTTTTTTTCACCCGGTCACCTCTAGCGCTCCTGCTAAACTTGCCCTCCCTCCTCCACCCCCCGCTTCTCCTAAGTAAATAAACCGGTCGATTCCTCTGTTCCTCTCCAAAACTCCGCAGGCCCAAGTTTCTTTTACTAGAGTTTGCGCTATGTAGGGGATGCTAATTTCCAAACTGCTGGAAAGCTCTGTTCTCCCACCTCCGAAGTGCCTTCTATTGAGGAAGCGGGATTTCAAGGTCCTAGACTATGGACAAGGGCCGAAGGGTGAGTTTCGGGATGCTCTCTGACAGCTTTGGACCTATGAGATAATTCCCGGCTGTGTCCCCAACTGTATTCTCCGGACTCAAAATAACTTGAACTTTTAGCTACGTATGGTCACGACAAGGGAGAATCATCTTCTACCCCAATTAAAGCACATTCGCAGGTGTCTAGATTTCCGTCCTCTGATAGACGAACCGATGTCCCCCCCCAAAAGTCCTGTGTTTAGCTTGTTTCTTTCGGGAAAGCTTGTATGAACTCTAAGACCTCAGCTAGGACTGGGACAAACGACCGACTGGAGGCCAAGTAAATGTAACAGTCAAGGGCTGGCGCTGGATGCCCCAGGTGCTCCCTGTCCCTGTAGGGCCGGGAGAGAAGCATAGTCGTAGCTGACAGCGTGAATGCGCATTCAGTCGGATCACTCTTTAGGACTTTTCTTGGGAACTCCCCAGCACCCTCTTTCTCTCCTCTGCTGTAAGTCCGACCCCCCACCGTGGGAGGGGGCTTGCGCGATCTCTTTCGTGGACCTGAATACGGAACCCAGACCCTGGGGAAGGAAAGCCAAGGAACCCATGAGCATTCTGGGGTAGGAGACTCACTCTGCCAATGGTTTGGCTCCCAGGTTAAAGCGCAGGTCCTGGAGAATTGTGGTGGGCAACTGTACTAGCTGTGTAGTGTATTGGACACTTTTTTTTTTTAACACTTTCCTCATAGATTCTCAGTTTCCCCACCTGTAAAATGGGAGTGACCTTATCTGTTTTCTTGATCTGTGATGGAAATTCAGTGAATTTATGCTGGTAAAGTCTTCGACAAATTATCTATTATTATCTGGGACGCCCCACCCCACCCCACCCCGGCCCCGGGGAAACCCGAGAGAGATTTGTCAGAACCCCTTGCCCCAGGCTCCTGCTCCTAGCAAACTAAGCTCTCCCACGTGTCTCTACCTCCTGTCTGTGGGCACCTTTGTCCTTCTCTAGGCCTCAGTCCCCCCGCCTGTACTGCGGTGGGAGGTGCGCTCCTGAGATTGGTAGTGTCAGACTGCGTGAGCAAAGGGGCTCCGCAGATCGCAGAAGTCGGAAACTGGGGTCAGAGTCCGGATTTCCGGTGGAACTGTGGCCTGCAGCTCCCACGCGTTCCCCAAGAGCTGAGGGTGAGGTCACCGAGGGAAAGGGTTAGGGTTTTGCTGGCTGGTGGACCCGGTGATGGACCGCTCTTGTCCGCGTCTGGAGTGCGGAACCCAGGCGCTCACAGAGCTGCGCAGGGGCAGGTCTGGCTTTCCCAGACGCTGGGTTGCCACCGACTCATCCCTTTCCCTGCGGGCAGCTGATGGGCCTCGGTCCATCCCCGCCCCCGCCTCAGACTTCAGGTTTCGGGGCGACTCTTCTGGATTTCTGGATCGTGCCGCACCTGGAGGGATTTTGCGGTTTGAGCTTTGTCACCCAGTTTTCCTCTTTCCAGTCTCTTCCCCGCACTGCAGAAGGCGTCTGCCTTCCCACCTCACTCAGGGCAGTCTCTAGCAAGTGGCAAAGGTGAGGGGCCATCCCCCGCCCCCCCCCCCCACAGGTTCCCCTTTAGTAGGGGAACGAAAATTCAAGAATTTTTCTAAGTGACAAGTCCCAAGTCTGGCCTCCTGGGGGCGGACGAGCCGAGATGATTCCCTCTTTTCCGGGGACTTTTCTGCTGGTCCTAGTTAGGCTGTATTCTCTCTCTCTCTCTCTCTCTCTCTCTCTCTCTCTCTCTCTCTCTCTCTCTCTCAGATAGGGGGTAGGGGGGATGAGGGACAGGTTTCTACCTGAGTCCCTAGAAATCTTTGTGGCGACTCAAGCTCTTCAGGAAAAGGAATCGATTCCCCTATGCCTCAACAAGGTTGGTACAACCAAGGAGTAGAAGTTAGGGGCGAGGGATGGGGAAGGAGGGGTTTGTTCACTGGCATGAACTTCCTCGGGACGGGAGACCTTGAGAGCTGTGCAGCCCCGCCTGCGAGATGGAACATTCGGGCAAGTGTGGTTGCTGCCCCTGTGCGTTGAAGAAACTTCGAGAAGCTCAGGGAGAGACTTCATTCCCTGGAAATGCCAATCCTCTCCAATGGCTCCTTGGAGTTTATACAGATGAAACTCGGTGTGCTGTTATTTTTTTCATGCATAGGTTCGTTTCCCCTCCCTTCTTCCCTCCCTCCCTTCTTTCTCTGAGATGATATATCAGAAACCAAGAGTATCCAAATATCTTTAAATATGAATCCAGAGGCACCATCTCAGAGGCTCTGATTGATTGGTCAAATCTGAACAAGGCCTGGAAATCTGCATTTTCAAGAAGCCTCCCCACCCTCCAATCCCCTAAATGACTAGGGTATTGATTCCAGTTTATAAACTACTAAAGTCAACTCACAGGTACACCGTAGATCTTAGGCAATGCACTGCAGGTCCTACATGCATGCATATCTCCACAGGAGATGTGACTATAAAGTAAAAAGGAGGGAAGCAGTCTGGATTCACACTTCACAGTCACCCCTACACAAAGGCTTTGTCTCTAGAGGTGGTGCCAACCTCACATGAGGGGGAGATTTAGAAGTATTTAAGAAATTCCTTTTCAAAGTTTAGAATTCACTAAAGAAAGCTATTACTCTGCTGGCCTGGGTGTCATTCCCAGTTTTCTGTCACTCTCTATGTCTCTTTCCCACTTTCTCTTTTTAGCTTCCTTCCTACTTAAACATTTATTACAGTCTGGGAAAGCCAGGTTGAAAGCACAAGGACATCCAGAAGAAGAAAAGCTATGAATACTCTGCTTGATTAAAATATAGTCAGCACCCCAGGTGAGGTAACAGCCAAAGTGCATTAGTCTTATCAAAAAGATTTCTGTTCCCCCTCCCCCTGTTATTTTTCTGTCTTCTCTAGCCAGGCAGATATGAAAAATGCCTCCCTCTAATTTAGTTCCTGGGGATTTGGCTCTGGGGGCAGGAATAGGGCTGCTGAAGGCTCCTTTCTCTGTGCAAATTTCTCAGTTGAGATAGTCAGTTTCAGACACCTCAATGAACACATCCTTTGCAGATGCTTCTAGATTCTGCTTGACTCCCCAGAAATCCCTCTGTTGTATGTGTGTGTCTTGCTCATTCTGGACCTCAGAACAGCAGTGTCTCTCCTTCCCTGGCACCTTTCCCAGTGATCAGTTCCTTTGCTGTATGTTCTCTATCTTTGCACCATGTACCCCATCACACTCAACTTGGAGTCCTGCAGACTGTTTACTGGATAGTAAATTGTAGGCTCAAGTTGTTAATTAGAGGGAGGCATAGGTCTTGAGCCAGAACTATCTGGGACTCACTGATAAGAGGGGCGATCTTTGCTTCCTGACCCCTCTACCTTGAAGGTCCCCACTGAACTGGGGGAAGGGGTTGGCTCTGGGAATCTTTGGGGCCTGGAGCATCAGGTTAAGCTTGGAGCTTTGGAAAGTTTTTTTTTTTTTTTCAAGAGAAAAACATACAAAATTTTAAATTTATTTTTAAACGCAGGCCAGTTTCAATTATACATTTAATTTCCCTCCACAAGTCTGACACCCTTCCAGTTTCTACCATTATACCTCTCTTGAGCACCTACTGTATGCCAGGAAGTCTGGTAGATGCTATGGGGATCCCCCTGGATGAGAATAATCTCTTCAGGCATGTCTTGGAGGAGATGACATTAATTATGGTACCAGGAAGAAAGTCCTCAACACACAGAGGTGCAGAACAAGTGCTATGAGAGCTGGGCAGGAGATAGTGTTCGAAGGAGATAGTGGCCATGCATTTGCAGGCCTGGAACACACGCTTTCACCCAGTTTAGGGATCAAGAAGTGGTTCCACGTTCCTGTTGTGCCAAAAGCACAAAGCTTAACTCTTAACTATCTCCCTCCATTCAACATAAGCATGTGTACCTTTCCATCACTGACCCTTCCTAAATCAAAGGGCCAAAGGCCGCCAGTAGAAAGGGGACCTGGATTTCTGGCAGAGAATTTCCCCCCAAGGGGTCTTTAGCAAATTTGGCTAAATTCCTCTGAGACCAATGAAACAGAAGTTCACCATGTGCTTATTAGAGGTTACAACCTGCTAAAAAATGATGGGGCACACTACCCACATCTAGCCATCACTTTTGCCAGCCACAAGCATATATGCTAAAGATAGAAGACCAAGTTCTTCTCTTTCCTTCCCTCTCTTTCTTCTCCTTCTCTTATTCTTCCCCTCCCTCTCTTTCATTATCCCCCGCCCCCCCCTCCATGGCTTCCCCCTCCTTCTTTCCATTCCCTCCCCCAGCTCTCCCTTTCTCTGCCCACACCGCTGGAACAGAATTTAGAGGTTTGTTTACTCCTCCTCCCCGCCCCGCGCACTTTTAACAGGAAGAGATTCTGCAACAACCAACAAATCAGACATAGATGTGGTTGTCGTTTCTCCTAAAGAAGAAGAAAAAAAATACTTTGGAGCGGGGGTGAGGAGTTGGAGACTGAATTTGAGAAAAAATTTATAACGCACCCTGACCCAGTCGCAGTGAGACCCATTATCCCACTGTTCACCTATCTTCACAGTAACCCAAGAGAAGTGAGCGTGTAAGAACAGTGCTTAACACCGCCGGCCTCGGGTTAGTGAGGAGCGAGAAGCGTTTCAGAGGCCAGGTTGGATTCAGAGTCTGGGTCCCCCACTACCAGGGGATCCACAAAGCCTTACTTGAGCGGTCCTGAATTCACCCGCCCCTCCCAGCGTGGAGACAGTGTCTCTCCGCAAGCTCCCAGCACCGACCTCGCGACCCATATTCCATCCCACCACCCCGCCTCAAAGCGAAGAGGTGGGCACCTGGGACACGCGTCCTGCTTTTTCTGTCTGGGCTCTCCTGTCTCCTCCACTTTTGCCCCCGACGTCCCAGGACTGCGGAGCAGGACGTGGCATCAGCCCTGGGAGAACGAAGCCTGTATGCCTCGAGCGCGCCCAGGGCGCAGCAAGGATGCTAAGGGACAGCAATAGCCGGGATGCAGATCTCCAGCTCAAATCCCTGGAAAGGATACCCCCCTCTCCTTCCTTCTGTCCCCTTTTCCGCTTCAGTCGACCCGACTCCTCCCCAGCCCAGACGCCTTGCTCAGCGCTCCCTCGCTCGCCACTTTGCAAGGAACTTTGCCCGGCTTCTCCGCGCCACCAGGAGAAGGATGTTAATGAGGGAGCGTGGCCTGGCTCCGTGAGCAAGACAGATCCTCAGCGGCGATTGGCTGCGGCGAGGCGGAAGAATGACGTTATGCAAAGAAGGGGCGGGGCTTTGAGGCTTGAGCCCCGCCTCCTCCCTTTGGGGTTAGTGTGCCTGTGTTTAGCTCTGGGGAGAGTCAAACTGGATTCCATAGGGAAAGCCTGCAAATCACTTCTATTTTAGCAAGGAGAAAACAGAATCTCCATCCAGCAGGGTCCACCCCTCTCTCTTTCTCCCTGTCCTCTCTTTCTATCTCTCTCTCTCTTTCCCTCCCCCCCTTCCTCTTTCCCTTTTTCCCCCCTTCCCCCCACCCTCTCTGGTGTAGCTGTCTACGGCAACCAGCGTCCTCCTCATCTACACGCACTGAAAGGAAAGAAACATCTTTGGTTGGGAGAGAAGGAGGGGGAAAAAAAAAAAGAAAGGAAAAAACTTGCCTGGTTGTGGAAAATGACACTTGAAGTAGCAAAGCCGGCAGCGCGAGTTGAGTCTATTGTTTCTTAAATTGCTATCACGTTTTTTTTTTTTTTTTCTTCCTGCTTGTTCAAGTGAAGGGTACCTCTACAAAAGGAAACTCCAGCCCCTCCTGTTCTCCACCGGCCTGTGATCACTACCAAAAAAAAAAAAAAAAAAAAAGAGAGAGAGAGAGAGAGAGAAAAAAAAGGAAAAAAAAAAAAAAAAAAAAAAGCGAAAAAAAAAAAAGCACCCAAACCAAAAATCAACCAACCAAACAACCCCCAACAGCCAAGCATACATCTCTAATTTTTTTTATTTTGGTCTTTTCGTTGGATTTTCCCTTTCTTCTTCTTCTTTTTTATCCTCTCCTTTTTTTTTTCTCCGGGTTATCGCTGTTTTGAACGAAGGTTTACATTTTTAAAAAATTTGCTTTCCAGCCCGCCTTGATCTTCTAGCGCGAGTTCATCGACTCAAAAAAAAAAAAAAAAAAAAAAAAAGAAAAGAAAAGAAAATCTCTGGTTGGCGTTTTCTTTCTTTTTTTTTTCTATTTTTTTTTTTTCTATTTTCGAGGGGGAGGAGATTTTCCACAAGAAAAGGTTGTTTTCATGTTTGGGATTCAGGAAAGCATCCAACGGAGTGGAAGCAGCATGAAGGAAGAGCCGCTGGGTAGCGGCATGAACGCGGTGCGGACGTGGATGCAGGGCGCCGGGGTGCTGGACGCCAACACAGCGGCGCAGAGGTGGGTATCGCGCGGGGACCGCGGCCGAGGGAGCTAGCCGCTAGCGGGAGAGCTGGGAGGCGGCTGCAGCCGCGGCTGCCCCGGGGCCGGGCCGCACAGCTGCGTCCGCTGCTGCGCTCTGCTTGCAGCCTGAGCTCTGCGCTCCCCGGCGGCGCTGCAATCGTCGCCTGCGGCCGGAGAACCAGGAGCTGCCTGCGAGGAGCCCACGCTTTGCCGGCACTTTCCGCTGCCTCCTCTGTGACTGTTTTCATTTTGTTTTAACCCAGAAGAGGCGTCTCGCCAGCATGCTGTTGGATATCTGTGTTTTGTGATCGTTCTTTCTTTTCTGTCAGGCTATCTCTATTTTTCTTTTTTCTCCCCTCCTCTTCTTTCTTCCTTCCCTTCCCTTTTTCTTCCGTCTTTTCTTTCTTTCTTCCTTACTTTATTTTCTTCTCCCTTTCCTTCCCTCCTTCTTTTCCTTTCTTTCCCCTCCTTCCATTTCTTTCCTTTTCTCTTCATTCCTTCTCGTCTCTCTTTCCCCCTTATTTTAAATTCCCTCCTTTCATTTCATTTTCCTCTTTACCTTCATCTTCCCTTCCTTCTGTCCTTACTCTTCTTTCTTTTCTCTTCCCTACTCTCCTCTCTTTCTCCTTCCCATTACCTCTCTGTCTCTTCTGTTTTTCTCTCCCCATTTCTCCCTCGAGTCTTCTCTTATTTCTCCTATCTGGTTCTCCCTCCCTCCCTCCCTCTCTCTCACCTTCAGTTTTTCTTAGTCCATCGGTAGAATAGCAACTCCCAACTTTAATTCTGACATCTCCTAAGTCTTCCCCACCCCCTGTCACCATGGCCTCTTCCAGCCCCTCTCCCACTCAAAGCTCCCCAGATGCTAGACAGTGTGGCCCGAAGGCACTGCCCTTGGAGGTTGACTTGAAGAACTTCCCTGGGCACACCCAATGCCCTTTTCCAGGGGTTCCTGATCCCAAGCGTGAAACAGTGCCCTTTTAAATTCCCGGCCACCAGTTGGGCTTAGGGGAGTGGGAAACCTGGTGGCCCCAGGCCCTATCAGACTCAGAGAGTGCGGAAGGGAAAGAAGGAAGATGACTAATTACATCATCCCCAGCTTCCCGGGGCTGGAGACCAGAGTCCCCGGCACTGTTACCTTCCCTGCCGAGCATAAGGTTGGGGGTAGTTGGTAGTGAGAGTGAATTGGGTAACTGGGCTGGAAACGAAAGTTATGTGTGTGTGTGTGTGTGTGTGTGTGTGTGTGTGTGTGTGTACGCGCGCGCGCGCGTGCGCGCGCGTCCGGTGCGCCGTGTGTTTGTGCATGTATGTGCCTCTGTGCGCTTGTGTTTGGCAGGTTGGGCTGTCAGTGGCAGTCGGCACCCCTGGAGCCCCAGCCTTCAGTCTCCCAATGGGGTAGCTCATCCAGCAACCCTGGCTCTTATGATTTCTGGAATGATTGTGAGGATTTCTGCAGAGCAGAGAAACTTTCCCAGGACAGGTCTTTACAAAACATCTTAGTTCTTTCTCCCACAGAGACCACCCCGCCCCCGCCCCCGCCAACTCTGAGTCCTATCCTGGACTCTTCTGCACAAGTTTTGGGGTGGAAATTTGGCTTCCCCAGGCTAGGCGTCGGTAATTGGCCGGGGCGCGGGAGGTTTCCTGGAGGGTGGCTGTTGCAGCGAGAAGCGGAGCGTGTCTTCATTCATTCCCACCTGTCCACGTACCTAAGTCAAGAGATTCTAAAGAGTAGCGGGAACCCATTCCCATGCCCCCTCCCGCTAAATTGTAAACTTTGGGCTCTTTTCTTCAAACCTCATTCACTGCCACTTTTCTTCCCCCCCCAACTCAGCGCAGTTCAAGTCGGAGAAAATGCTTATAGCGTTTGTCTAGCGCGCAAAACCCAAACAAAACTTTCACACCTCTTTAGCGAGTTTTGAGGACGCGCTCTGCCCTCCGCAGGGAGGACAAGCACAAGCAAAGAATGCCTACTGGGTGTTGGCTACTCCTGGGGGGCCTGAGGGATCCTGGAGGGGGTCCACTGGGGAAAGAGGAGGTGGGTGTTTGAGGGTTCTCGGGTGTGTAGTGGTAACAAGGGGGGCGCGAGTCGACGTTTTGCTTTGCCGTCTAACTCTGCGTTCTTTGGCCGCAGCGGGGTGGGTCTGGCCCGGGCTCACTTTGAGAAGCAGCCGCCTTCCAATCTGCGCAAATCCAACTTCTTCCACTTCGTCCTGGCTCTCTACGACAGACAGGGCCAGCCCGTGGAGATCGAGAGGACAGCCTTTGTGGGGTTCGTGGAGAAGGAAAAAGTAAGTGGGCGCAGCGCCTCCTCCCCTTGTTCGCGGCTCGGGGAGCAGGCCCTGGTGCCTTGGGAGGCGCGTTCCTCCATGAGTGCAAAGCATTCACAACACACTCCTGTGAGGGGTTCCCAAGCCATTTCCCGTCCCGGACGAATCTGGGCTCCCAGTTCACGGGGTCCTCCTCCATAAAAGTTCGCGTGGAGCCCCTAGAGCTGGAGAAAGGCGAGCCCGGCTTCACAATCCACTGTCATGGGTGCCGGGATGAACTCGTCCTCGACTACCAGACCACACAGCGCCTGCCTCTGATGGCCCAGGCCCGCGTCCCCAGGCCCTGGGAAGAGGATCACCCCTTCGCGCCCCACGGAATTTTCTGGAAGGGGAGAGAGAGCAGTTTGGGATGGGAACGAAGGAGGGATCACAGTTTGCAGCATTTTCTGTTGCTCCGGGGCTCACCGGCCCGGGGACCCGGCTTGGGGAAAGTTGCCTCGAAGTTGGTCCACTCGCTCACGCCGACCTCTCTCCTGCGTCTCTTGTGTCTTTGCGTCCTGCTGCAAACTAGGAAGCCAACAGCGAAAAGACCAATAACGGGATTCACTACCGGCTCCAGCTCCTCTACAGCAATGGTGAGGCTCTCATCCTGCCTGTGCCTGCACCCTGGGGTTCCATGTCGGGTCAGGGCACTCGGGGATCTCCAGGTGGAGTAAAGCCTCCCCAGGGAAGCTCAGTCCGCCATCCTGCAGGTGAACCTACCTCTCCTGAGTTTCCTCTTAGGAAGTTTGACCGGAACAGGCCTGGAGTGGCCTCAGGGCCGCTTTGTCCCTCCAGTATGTACTTGAGGCCAGGTGTAATGCCCAGTCTTCTCTGGGCCACTTGTCTTCTTTCTCCCCTTTCTGAGGCCTGCTCCTTAAGTGTGGCCCAGACCCCAGGCCCGAGGTTAGCAGTGGTGGTGGCCTTAATGGCTCTAGGCGATCGCACAAGGGCTCTTGCCTGGGAAGGAAGAAGAGTCAAGTGGGGGTCCTGCTCCATTCCTAGCTACAGGCTTTACTTCTAGCTTCTTAGAGCACCTGGGCTAGGCCAGCGGCAACTCTCTGGATGCTGGGGGAGGGAGGTCCAGGCTGTGCTTTTCCAGGGATGGGGGTTCCGATTCGCCTGGGATCCCTTGCCCCATTCGTGTGGTTGAGTGTACTTTAGTTGTTCTTATGATTTGTTTTGTTATTATCGCCCCCTTCCCTCTCGACTGATCCCTCTCATTTCTCATTTAATTCTCTTTCGTTTCCTCCTCTTTCCCCCAGGGATAAGGACAGAGCAGGATTTCTACGTGCGCCTCATTGACTCCATGACCAAACAAGTAAGTTTCTTAATTCCTCGCTGTGGGGGTGACGCTGGGGTCACAAATTTCCGGGGAATCAAGAAGCTGGTAGCTCCACAGCGGGAGGACGGGAACTCAAACCCTCCAGGCCAGTGTGGACCTGGGACCACGCAGCCGGTGCGCCTTCCCAGCCCTGCGCGCACTTGCGCCTCTGCCTGGAGAGCATAGCTCGACGGCTCCTTCCCTCCAAGGGAAGCCCAGGCCTTGGGAATTGAGCCCGCAGGGTGCTGAGTGAAGTGGATGGGGGCTGAACTTCCTCTGACTTGGCCCCAGAGCCCCAGGGGGCGCAAAGGGCTCTGGGGCGGTTTGGGCTTAACTTCTGAAACCCAAGCCAACCAGGCCTCGCAGAGGAGGCCCAGGGCTGAGGAGTTGGAGGCTAGGGGCAAAGGCGGCTTTCCGGGAGTGGCGAGAGGGCCAGGCACAGATGACCACTCCACAGATTTTTTTTTTTTTTTTTTAAAGGGAGTGGTAGTGGAGGGCAGAGTTGGAACAGGGAGCGACAATTGTTAAGGATATTTTGCAAAAACCCTCCCGCTTTTGCCTCCAAGTTTGGCAGGATGCCAGGCAGCAAGAGTGAGCTTGCGGTCTTAAAGGTACATAGACGGCATTTTCCTAAGTTCCCAACACGCGGTGTCAGGCAGTATACATTAAGGTTGAGTTATGGTTTAAAAGATACAATTATGAGCCGAGTCAGAAGAGAGGCCTGACATTTTAATGAGGCGCAGGAGCTCTCCCCTTCTTAATTTTAAGAAAAAGTTTAGTTTCAGAATGAAGTAGCTGGTTAGGTAGTTGCAGAACTTAGTAGCAGAAATAGGAAGACAGCTTTATAGGGTGGGGGAAAAGAAATCAGAACAAAGAGAAAAGTTATTCATTGTGTACTACCAGCATTTAGTAAGAGGGTTACAACTTGTTTACTTGATTGTTATTTTAAAATGTTCCCTTTAAAATAAGGGAGGAGATATTCTCTCAAAAGCTGGCTTAGAAAGCTTGAAATCAGGGTCTGCATGCTTATTTAAAAACTGCTTTTAGAGATGCATGGCTTAAATATGTTGTCCAAAGTGCACATTAATTCGCTGTTGGTAATTTTAAAATACACTCAACAAGAACCAACTTAATAACATCTAATTTTGATGACTGCTCTCATATTTCATTGGGACCTAAGTAGAAAACAAGAGGGTATGAAATGTATTTTAAAGAAGAATAAATATCTATTGAAATTGACCTCGTGTTATTTCCTTAAAAGATTTGCCCTTCTTGAAGATTCTGCTCATTACTTATTTGTTAGATCAGAGTAAATTCCCATTTATACTTTCAGGCTTGGTCTTATTTTCTTTAATGGATTTGATTATTGCATAGGATAATTATCTTGCATAATTATATGTTTATGTGTTTTGGTAAGTTTTTTTTTTCTTTCCAAGCAGAAACACAAAAGCCTGACTTCAGTAACTTCTTCTTTTTTTTTATAACAATATCGAAACAAAAATATCTTAAGTGGAGTTTTGTTTTCAAAAATTGTCTTTGATACCCTGGATATCCTTTCCTGCCATTCTTATCAGAGGGGGAAAAGAAGGGGGAGAGTGCAAACTTAATTCATATTCCATATGTATTTATTAGGATTTACTTTTTAAAAGGTAAAAAGCTAATAGACATAGATAAGTATATAAAACCCGTCTGTACAACACTGACCACTGAAATGTTAATTCTAGGCAGCACAGTTTTAAGGAGCACAAAATTTGAACTGATTCTATATGAGTTAAACCTCCTCAAAACTTTATTTTAGATCTGTCTAAACAAAATGTGCCACCAAGAATTGATTTTTCCGTTCTGAAATGAACTGACTTTTACACACTATGATGGGAGAATAATCTTTTGATTTTCATAAAGCAATACGTCAAATACTTTACTAACAAGGTCATAGAGCTTAAGGAAACTGCAGCTAAAGTCATTCTTCGATCATTTGTATCATCATAAATTCTAGAAGAAGGGAAGGAGAGAGGGAGGGTGAGAGGGAGGAGTAAGAACAAGATATAGTTTTATTTTTAATGATAGCCCATCTGAGAAAGGCATTCACTCTATGTGACATCTTTCTGAAAGTTAAAATTATAGATGTATGCAATTATATATTTTGGTGAGGAGTAACCTGAAAAAAAAAAAAGATTTAGTAATTGTCTAAGTTAGTGTAAAATATATGAAGGAAAAGGGATATTTCAAGACATACCTGTTTGTTTTCATAGTAATTGTTTAAATAACCACCTTCTCTGTAGCTTTTGATTTGAAAGTCAGTTCTTGCTCATTATCCATTTGCTTATTCTTTGATTACATGCTGTAACAGTTTTGAAAGTAGGTTATCTACTTGTGTATACATTTAATACAATAGTCTCCAAAAAGCAGGTAGATCAGCAGGAAAAAGTCTACCTTTCCTTAGCTGTGACATAATATTTATATGTAGCCTTAGAGAGTAAAGCAGTAAATCCTCATCTGGCTTGAGATTATTTTATAATTAAATGCCCAGTCTGATTTTAAATTTCTTTCATTTTTTTTATTTTACTTAAACACACAGTGGACCTTTCAATCAGAAATAAGGCTTGATATGAACTGACTAATTAAATGGTTACTTTTATTCCCCCTGGGAAATTCTTCCTGATAGACTCCAGATTTTGATTTTAGAGTGTAGAGTAAAATACTTCTGGTGATGTGAGGGGTTCTGATGACATCATAAATTGTGGAGGGAATATCTGGCCACTATTCAAGTGTCTTCTTAGTTGCTGGTTTATCAAAACATTTTTGTTGTAGAACTATAGCTTTGTATGTATGATGTCATATCCTTAACTCCCAAGCTGGGATTAAAATTCAAAAGAAGTCTTGGGCAGGCAACATGCAAAACTATCTGTGCATTCTACATTTTCATAGATTGTTCCTGATCTTGAGTTAGCAGCATTGAGATCAAACAGAAATGTATTCAATCAACCAAGATGTATTGATATGACACAGAGTTTCACACCTTTTCAAAGTGTCTTATTAGACTATTTTGGATAATGACTCTTAATTTTGGACTCTATCAGGAAAGGAGAAGCTTCAATAGAAGTGAGTGTGTAAGGCTCTGAGGCTCCTTACAGCTAAGACTTCTTTGTAAAATTCATAGGACATAATATCTTAAAAATATTGTTCGCCAACTGGAAAAATAAAAGTCTTGCTTTTGGGAAGGGTTTTCAAAACCAAGTTTAGCTGGACCAAAAATAGATTGTTTTCATGTCATTGCTGTTTTTGGTATTCTATTAGTGATCATGCAAAAAAGCCCTGTAGGATCCAGAAGTTTATGGTTGTTGCATCCAAGTAACAGTATCTACTACAGAAGTTCAGATGAACCCAGCAGAGGAGGTCAGAGTTTCAAAATGCCTTATTTCAGATTTTGGTCTACTACTTGTAATATGATTACATTCTGGGATTGTTTCAGTGAGGTATTTATCATTAAATAGTTAAAAAACAAAACATTATTATCTCCCCTCCTACCATCTTGCTTCAAGAGTGACATTTTTTTTTTCAGTGACACTCAAAGAATATCAAATTTCATAAACTTATCAAAAACAAAATGTTCCCTGCCCAAACAAAAGCTTTTTTTTTTTTTTTTTTTTTTTGAGAAGGGAAAACAGTTATCATCTTAAACTTTTGTATGTATGGATTTAAAGGTGGGAGATGTGCTTTGGAGGGACACACAGTGGGGGGTCCAAGGTGCAATAATCAAATGCTGTCAGATTCTTTCTCCCAGCCAGGCTTCTTTAAATATTGTTTTGATATTCCCAGTACTTTAAGTTATTGATGCAAGTGCATTTTTTTCCTATTGATTGTTTTATTATATCCTGCCACAGCTATGCATATTTGATTAACAACCTTCTCAGTTTAGGGCTCTTCATTGGTAGATAAACACATTTGTAATATATCAGTAAGCTCCCAAGAAATTCACTAGTCCAGCAGAGAGGTTCTTCCACAGATTTAGGGAAAGAAACAAAAAAAGATTGGACCAAGTTTGTAATCAAGGGCCACATTTCAGCAGCTTTCTGTCTCCTATGGTAACATGTCAAAAATGCAGGTGATTTAAATTTCCTTGCACATAGAGGAATGAAGAAGTTTGGAATTTTTATGCATGATCAGGACCTGTGTTTGGGAAAATGTAAACTCATCACAGTGGAAAATGTGTTGTTTGGAGTCTGGGGGTGAAAACAAAGCTGATGGTTTTGGAGAGATTGCCGGAGCCAGATGGCCTAGTACTTCCCCAGTCTGGCGGTCCAACTGCTCCCTCCTGGATAATATACAGCCATTTGTTCGGGGATATTTACGCTAGAGCTGTTTCCATGTGAATGTTTGAACAGCATTAAAAACGAACATATTAGTAGGGATGCATTTATCGAACTTGTATGACTATACAGTCTGTTATGTCTGTCTTTACTTAGATTGCTGAGAGGGATGAAGGAGTGTTTGGACATTGGTGAATTGTTGACATAGTTGTTGAGCAAGAAAGATTTGGTCTTAGCAAGTAATTAAAATATATAAGCTTTTGGAACCAGACTAATGGGAATAATGATAGTACTCACCTGGAACTTCTGCTGTGGAAATTAAATTAATTCATACATGTAAAGGGCTTAGAACAGTGACTGACACATACTAAGTGCTTAATAACTTATCTTCTCTTATTATTATTTTATTATTATTATTATTATCATTATTATCATTGCTCTGTTATTATCATTGCTCATTGGTGGAAAAAAATCAATTGTATTTATTAATATGGATGTAGATTCAGTTACCAAATGACCAAAATATCTTTTATTACTGTTAGGAAAAGAAATGTAATGTGGAATTGATATGATTTATTTAAAAAAATTTTTTTTCTGGGGCATTTGGATAGCATAGGAATTTTGTTTCTTTGTGACAGGAGAAATGCATTCTAAAGCCCACTACATTGGGTACACATTGGCTTTTTATTCAGGGCTGTGTTGTAACTGTACAGCATACTGAATATGATATAATTCCTTTGCAACTTTCCAAATTCACTTCTGAAAATGGGCCTGCTTAGCTGTTGAGCTGAAATTACATCTTTGTGATTTGTTCACTAGTAGAGAAGTTGCTAATGGAAGCAAAATAATTTTTTATTTTAGTTTATCCCACTATTAATGTCATATTGCTGTTTGACACAATTGTTTATGAAATGTCAGGTTTGTAGGGTTTTCTTTGGCACAGTTTAATTCTTAACTAGGGCTTCTTTACCTACTAGTAATTTCTAGGACCACATCAGCTAGTGATTTTTTTTTTAAATGACAAGCAGTGCAACTTGGTTGAATGTGATGATGATTATTATAGTGTGTTGATGTTATAGGTGTTCATATTATTTTTTGATTAGTTCAGTTCTCTGTAATTTGCTGCCAAAGGCATGTTGACAGTTTATATTCAGAGGATATTTCACTTCTGGATGAAGGAGGTACTTTGTATGTCCATGAACTTAGTCTCTAAGGTGACAAATTAAATTTGGCCTTTTATTTTGTGTATGGGAAAAAGAGTAAAATTTTCAAAGTTTTGATTTGAGTGGAAAAGTACGAGTTTTGTTAGTTTTAGATAATCTTCCTTTTTCTTTATCTCTTCCTTCATTTTTTTTTTTTTAAACTAAAGATGAGAAGTTTTCTGTTGTTTGGTTGCAAACTAAGAAAGGCTCAGCATTTTGTTTCTAAAAGCCTTTCAGATTTTGCTGTGCCAATGTAGAAAGTATTCTCCTTGCTCCTTTTTTTTTGGGGGGGGGGCCTGGAACACAAAGAGTTAAAACTATTAGAAAAGTAAACAAAGAGAAGCCCTGCTCAATTCTCTGTACTTCCTTTGGCATCCTATTGAAGTGTGATCCTGGTGTATTTTCACTGAGTATTTTTCGTTTTACTGTGTGGTCTTTATCCAGAGTAAGTTTTAGTTCACTTTTAAGAGCCGGTGATACTTTAGAAAAGCAAGGGTGAATCTGGACTTCAAAGGTGCCCTCTAAAACAGTGGCAATTGAGGCACACTTAGTGTCTTGAGCAACAGGTTTCGAAAGATGTTGCAGGTTAACTTCTAAATCGAGCATTTGAAATTGATGGTATTTTATCCTCTACCAGTAAAACTTGCAGCACTGTTGTTGCATAAGAATGTGAAAGTTTAACAGCTCCTGGTTTTTTAAAAAAATTTATTTAGTTCATTACAAAAAAAAAAAAGCAAACCCCAAACAAAAACAAAGAAACAAACAAAACCCCCCTCAATCTGAAAGAGGGAATTAAAAATAATATGCAATATTTTCTATCTCATTTTCTGACTGATCATTAGAGGACACTATTTAGAAAGAGAAGGCTGGTGCATCAGAAAAAGAAATCTGCTCTACTTTGTTTATCAATGTCACCAGGATTTTCAAGTTGAGATAAACTTATTGCTATTTACAATTTTACTTTTCTTCCTGGACATGCATTCCTACTGCCTTAAGGGATTTATTTGCCATTGGCAGGATTAATGTCAACATCATTTTCACTTGATACTGTATTTTTTTATTTCTTAAGTTACAAACCTCAACTTGATTCACCGTCAATTGATTTATTTAAATAACATATTTTTGTATAATTTCTCTCCCTCTGCTGCCCATCTTTGCAGCAGGCTTCTCAGCCTCACTTCTGATAAACACATTGATTTATTTAAACCACTGTTGTCTTTGCCGCTCTCACAGCAGACACCTTCCTCCCAGGGAGCAGACACATGATTTACTGTGGAGGATGACAATAAGCCTTCTTCTTGGTGTCCCGTTGTCTGGGCCCTAAACCAGCTGTCTATTAAAATGGTTTCACTTAAAATAGTCAATGCTGTTTATATGCTCCTGGGATCTCCCAGCTGACCCAGCCTGGACCAGCTTTACTCAGACCCTGCAAAGTGCATATTTAAATTAGGAAGAATGGCAGAAACTTCCCCTAAGTTGGTGTGAGAGGATCCCCATCCTTCTGAGCTTAACCCATTAAGCTTTGCTTAACTCTGAGCCAGTTTTGATGTGTGCGTGCTAAATATAGATGGTAGAGTTTGAAGAGGGGCTTTCAGTTGGGGGTGCAAGCTGAAGGGAGAACTTGGTGACATTTTTAAGCCTGTCTTATTGCTGCCACTCTGTCTCGGAAATGTTAACTCAAATAAGTTTATCATATCATTATATATTGGATCTCATTGCATTGTTGACTTCTGGGCCCATACGATCCATAGGATGACTGTGTGTGTGTGTGTGTGTGTTTAATAAGCCTTTGCAGTAATAAAAACTGCTGGGTGGGGTTGGAGTGGCTTTGTCTTTGAATTCCACTGGAAAGCTAACCCCCCTTACAGTGAGGCTCTAGTTCACTTTAGATACAGGATTTCAGACCTAGTCCATGATGAAGTTTTGCTTTGCTTTTATTTCAGAAGTCACAAAACAACTGTTTTCTCTCTGCCTTTAAGTGTTGAGAAGTATTCTTCTATCCATGTGCAAGAAGGAGAGCAGAAACTTCAAGCTTCACTCCTCCCCAGAGTTCCTAATTATTTCTAAGCAAATCCACACTCATGGTTTCATTTTTCTATGCTTGATTTGGAGAAAGATTCTCTGTTTTGACTCTTCAGCCAGAAGTGAAGTGGCAGTTTGGTATTTGGTATAGAGATGTGTTACAGAGACTCCAGGCCTTCAGCAAATGATGTGCAGCTACCAAAGAGAAAATATGGGACCTCTGGAGATCCATATTATTTGCTTGGGGGAATGGGCATGTATTTGCAGTGCAGTGTAACTTTAATCAGATATCATGGGCCCACTGATTTAAATGGAATCATAGCTTCAATAAAGTAATATTCATATCATTTACAACTAATCAGAATAAGAAAATCTAGTTAACGGACCCCCCCCCCCCCCAAAAAAAAAAAAACACAACAAAATAACTTTTTTATTTATTTATTTATTTATTTTTAATTTTTTATTGTTGGCTGTTCAAAACATTACATAGTTCTTGATATATCATATTTCACACTTTGATTCAAGTGGGTTATGAGCTCCCATTTTTACCCCATATACAGATTGCAGAATCACATCAGTTACACATCCATTTATTTACATATTGCCATACTAGTGTCTGTTGTGTTCTGCTGCCTTTCCTATCCTCTACTATCCCCCCTCCCCTCCCCTCCCCTCCCCTCTTCTCTCAACTTTTTTTTTTTTTTTTTAACAGTAAGGGAAACCTCACCAATATTTGTGAATTTATTTACCAAGTTACTTGTTTTAGTTTAGCAGGATAAATATTAAAGTTGGAACAAAGGTTATCAAGAGTATTAAGAGAACATACAAAGAATTTAGTGATGATGGGAGTTAGCAGAAATGCGTCATTAGAATTTTTTAGCACCATGTATAAGATCTAATCAGTAATTTACTGTTTTTTAAGAATTTTTTTTTCAGCTATGATTACAGGAAATAAAGCAGGCTTACTTTTTTTTTGGTTTTCAGAGCATTTTTAATTAATGCATTTTTTTGTGAGTAAAACAACTTCTTGGGAATTTGAAAAGGTCTTTGAAGAATATAGAAACAAATGGGCTAGGGATATAGCTCAGTTGGTAGAGTGTTTGCCTTGCATGCATAAGGCTCTGGGTTCGATCTCCAGCACCCTCATTTAAAAAAAAAAAAAAGGAATGAATCATCTGTGTGCTATGAACAGTGGATGAAAATTTGAGGCATAAGAGTTATTAACATAATGTAGATTATCTCTGCAGAAGATAGTTAGGAATTACGCAGGTACAGTGATAACATTATAGTGGAGAAACCTGGCAGATGATCTCTGGTGAATGGCAGGCAACAAATGGTCAGAGATTAGGTTGCCAGTAGTGGCACTGGTGGACAGCATGACCTGATAGGGAGGGTTCCCTAGCACCCCCATAGCATTCCCACCCCGAAGTACATCACTTTAATCTGAGCCTGAGGAAACTCAGATCAACCCAAATAGTGGGATGTTTTGCAGAATGACTGGCCCGTATTCTTCAAAAATGTCAATGTCAAGAAATTCAAAGGCTCACAATTGTTTCATATTAGAGGAGACATGACAGCTGAATGCGGTGATTAGTATAGGTTTTTCTTTTGCTGTAAAGGACATTATTGGGTAATTGGTAATCTCAAGAAGGTCCAGAGATTAGATTATTGTATTGTATCAATGTTAATTTTCTGATGTAGGTAATTGTATGGTGGTTATGTAAGAGAATTCCTCATTTTAAGAAAATACAGGCTGAAATATTGAGGACATGTCTGCAGTTTACTGAACATTTTTTTAGGGAGGAAAGGGAAAAGAATAAAGCCAATTTAGTGAAATGCAAGCATTTGTGGACTCTGAGCAGCAAATATCCTGGACTTCTTTACATATTCTTGCCACTTTTCTGTAAGTCTACTATTATGTCAAAGTAAAAATATTTTTTAAAAACCCTATATGGTTATGATAGCCTAGCTGTAAAAAAAGATTCTGATTGGGCCAATGATAGGGAAATATTTCCTCCTCAATTTTTACTTTGTTGCAAAGTTTGTTTTTCCACCTGGTTAGATATAATAGCCTGGATCTCTTCTAAGGATCTTTACACACTGGGTCTTAATCTGTACCCATCATTTGCATATTCTGAATGTTCCAGCATCAAAAACAAAGTAAATTAGAGCCAACTACCAGTTAGTTGGTGCAGCATTTTTATGTGCTACATAATAGTCTCTGGCTAATTTAAGTTTTGTCACCAAGAAATTGAGGGTTATGTGAATGTGTGAAAGTAATTTTATTAACGATTTGAAGCTGTGTGATATTAGTATTATTCAGTGATGCAGTGTTAAGTTAGCTAAAAATATCCCTGTGCAGAATACTGTGTTGCTAATAGCCCTGTGTTTTTCTTTGGGCCAGGTATGAACATGTAGATCTGTGAGGAAGCTGAGGTCTAAGGGAACCTTTGTGGAAGCAAAATGTTTGTGCACACATTACAAAAATAGACAAAAACATCTTGGCTGGTGAGGTGGTTTGGGATTTTGAGAGTGAGAGGCAATTTGTAATGTAGGGAGATAATTCTGTGGCTTAACCACCACACCCAGCATATGCTAGCAAGTATTCCTGTTTGGGTGGGTGTGCACCCTGTGAGAGGGCCTTTTTTTTTAGTCTATGGTGGGAAGAGGGATTTTCCCTGATTGATTGAATCCTTTGTAAAAGGATGCAGTCAGTGAGTGGATGCCTTAGCTTCACCCACACTTGTTTTCTCCTGCTCCCCACTAGAACCCTAAAATTTGGGGCTGGGAGTAGTAAAGCAAGAGGCAACTGTATGCTTTTCTGTAATTTAAATAAATAGTATCTCAGTCTATTCAGTCTTCTGGGTTTTTTTCTTCTTATTGATTAGGCTTATTTTTATTCTGAATTGAAAAAAGAATTATGGTTGTCTTGACAACAGAAGTCCATCACAAACCCTGATCCAAAGATGTGCATCATAATAAGGTGGTTGATAGGACAGAGAGGGACATATCCTATTCCATTCAATTTGGGTTGATCCTGAATAGTGTTTTTGGAAACCATCAGCTCAGCAAGGTTCTGGCTCCTAAGGGCTAATTGGTCCTCAGCAGTGGCGACCTTGATTGAGATAATTTTTGTTCTGCTTCTTGGTTCCATTCATAGCTAAAAATCATACCTTTGCTTTCAGGCCATAGTGTATGAAGGCCAAGACAAGAACCCCGAAATGTGCCGAGTCTTGCTCACACATGAGATCATGTGCAGGTAAGAAAAACCTTGGTCTCTCTCTTTAATTAGCCAAGAGAAGATGAATTAGTATCCCAAATGTAAGTGAGCTCAGTTTGATTTTGGGGTATACATTTATCTTGCTTCTGATCGACAATCTGAAAAGAATTGTTAGAAGTATTTGGCAGTCCATGTGTCACGTGTAAGAGTGGTTCTCAATTATTTATTAGATTTTGCTCTGAAAGACACCCACTCCATTTTGATATCTCACTGTCCTCCCTTTCTTCCTTTCAATTGAATAAGATACAATATAACCCTTTTAATGTTAATATAGGCACTCAACTGCATTGTTAGTAAAATGAATAAGCATTCTACTGAAGCCACAGAGGCTTCTGTTTGGGTAAACTTGAAAGTTATAGTTTTTACTTTTTAATTCTCCCACTTAAAAATATGACTATCTGCGACTCGGGAGGCTGAGGCAGGAGGATTGTGAGTTCAAAGCCAGCCTTAGCAAAAGCAAGGTGCTAAGCAACTCAGTGAGACCCTGTCTCGAAATAAAATACAAAATAGGGCTGGGGTGGGGTGGCTCAGTGGTCAAGTGTATCCCCACCCCCAGAATGAACATCTGTACTTAGACATCATTTCTCCTTAAACTGAATGTGATTTTTTTCCCCCTTACATCTTATCTCTTAGCTGCTTTGTTTGTAATTGATGTTGTAGCGAATATTTCTTAGAGGTTGTGAGCTTTGAGCCTTTGGAAGGATAGCAAAGATGAACCCCTAAAAAGTCCAAAAATTCATCCTACTCATGTTTTTACTTTTGCATGCAATCAGACTAAAGCTACATTTGAAAACAGGGATGAGACCCTTGGTACCTCCACATGTGAGAGAATAGACCAGGGAATAGCCTTTTAACTCCTATTCTTATTCTTTGTAAAATAATACCAGCACTTTGCTCCCAATATATTTTGAATAATTGGATAAAGCATTTAGATGCCACTGTGCATCAGAGAGAGGCTACTAATTGCTTTATTAGCTACACAGCCTCCTTCTGGCATAAGGCGTGCTTGGCTACTACTATTACTGACCAATTGGTTTGGGACTTCAGCTGCCACCTCAGCATGGGTGGCCCTTATATGCTGCTCATGGACTTGTGGGGGAAAGCCATCTTAAGACTCTACAGGTGGAAATAAAACTCAACGGCTTAATGTGCTTCCTGAGTGAAATCCCAAATATTAACTTCTTCCATGTCTATAAAAATTTCATTTTTTCCTTTTCAAAAAAAATGCTTCTAATATATTATTTCAAAATATATAGAACTTTCACAAGTTTCCACTTCAGTGATCTGTACAACTTGTTAATTATTCCAAAAATATGTTGTTTTTCTCTAAAGCAGTAGCAGAATCCAAAAATGTGGTCATGGATTTGTTTTATGATGAGGCCAAAATTAGGGTTATGCTTCATATAATGATTGTATAATAAAGCTGAGTTGCACCTCTCAGAATTAAATGAGAAAAATCCATTTTGAAAAGCATTAAAATGTGACCTCCTTTGTCTTCCTGTTTTCCCATCATCTCTCTATTATTTTAGCTTCCTACAATTAGCATGTCATTAGACTGAATTTTCCGTGTTCCTCTATGTGTGATTCTAGCAAAATAGAAAAGAGACAGGAAGATGGATCTCAACCAGTAGGCCAAATAATATCTATACATCATAGATTTGCATCTCGTATCTGCACGTTTGGTCTATGCTAGAAATAATTCTGTTCTTGAAATACTTAAAGATATATTATCCCTTTCACACACAGGCCTACCCTCTATTAATGCAGTTTATATTTTTCTTGTTTTTAAAATTCATTGGTCCAAAGTGCTTTATTATGCTGGTTGGTGTGCTTTATTGCTGATGTTCTCTCTATTTTTCAGAAACATAAAAATAGCAAAAATAAAATTCTCAAGCCACTGAAGGCAAACGATGCTGTTTGTACCAGGAGGCTAAGAGGGAAAAGCCATATTCAAAATGTCATCTTGCTAATGTTACAGATTACAGTTTTCCTGGCTGCCTATAGATGTGTAAGGGGTACTGTTTGTTTACCAGGCCGCCATGACCCCATTACACAAACCTGTCATCTATTGTGTGGCTAACAGTCTTTTAAATTGCAAATCTGATGCTCTTTAGGGGGCTTTAGGAAAAAAAAAATCTCACTTTCCACACCATCCTATTTCTCTTGATTTCTTGCCTGTTGTAAGTGGAAGTTGGGATGTGCTGAATTTGCACCAGGGGTGCAAATGCAGGCTCAATTATAAGCATAAAATTAGAGTCTGTTCACCATTAATCAGCCTGGCTAATTGCTATGCACCACCATTAGCCATATGGTGTGAAAGACAGCTTGCTCTCCCCAAGATGAAATTTCTTCATTGCAGACATGAAATAGTGAGGGCCCTGGATTTTAAAATAGCTTGTTTTAGATATTTAATTTCTAAACAACTTTCTGCAGTGCTTTCTATCAAAGCTAACTGCACAATAAAACTTTGCGTTGATGTCACAAAAGCTGTATATTTATAGTATGTTGGCTATGGTAAAGGAGACACAGAATTTAGATCGACAAGAAAGGGCTTGGTATGATTCTGTTTTGTTGCAAGCAAAGGAAAAAAAAAGAAAAGAAAAAGAAAAACAGAATTATATCTGAGGTGTTGCAAATTTTAAAACCTATTGTGTTCTATAGAAAAGCTGACCCCATTGCGTGAGTTGGCTAAAAGAACTGCCACCATTGGATTATAATTGTTACCACTTGGAGACAAACCTTTCTTGCTTGATGACATGGAGCTCTTCTGCAGCATTCTGGGAGAGTTTCTGCCTTTTTGGTGAATCGGCATCTGGCATACCAATCCCGATTACATTATACTGATACCTGGTGGTGATGTTCTTCAAATAATATGAATCCATGAATGACTTTTTAGAGTAAGATTCTAGAAGAGATTTGCTTCTAAAGGCATCCTGACATCCAGTGTTTAAATGTGATTGGAAAACAGGAGCTCTGCCCAGTAGGTGAACCTAGTTCTCAGTGATCTGGGGAAGGCTAGATGAAGTAGGTTTTCTCCACTTGTAGTACACAGGACAATGGCAGTGGGTAGGTTCCCCATTTAGGAAAGCATTCTTCCAGTTTTTAGTGCTTGGTTACTTGTATGACCAAGTGTTCTCAAAGCTAGCTCTGTACCTTGATGTGCTTTTTCTTGCTTCCTCTTTTACTGGCTTAATCTGATTTCCTCCTTTAGACACTCACTAGAGCCTGGCTCTTCAGAGAAGTTGGCCTAGCCCTTGGTCTGAGCCATGGCCACTTGGGTGACATACTGTATACACTGTGCTTCCTTTGGGGCTCTCTTTGAGGTTTTAATATTAACTTTCCCATGTGGTGGTGAAGATTAAATGCTGTAATCCTTCTAATTGCTTATCATAGTGCCTGATACAGTCCATAATGAATGTCTATTATTATTGTTAGTAGTATATAGTATTAATGGAAGCAGTATCAGCAATATCTGCACTGTTTAGCTAAATATTGACACATCATTTCTCAGGGTGAATGATGACAAGAGATTATTGAAAGGAAGTGAACTATGTATTGAAGCAAGAAAAGACTTTGTGCATTCCCATTTTGGTGGTTAAGGATGCCTTCATTCATTTGTTTAGCATCTTCTATGTGCAAATCTTCAAGGAATAGAGATGGATCCTACAGTAAGAGAGCTGTAGTTCACCTGGAAGCTGAGACCTGTAAGCGGACAACTAGACTTCACCCTAGAAAGGGTTGAACATGATAAAAGGTTGAGGTAGAGAGCTCTGCCTGTCCAGAAGAGGGACTAAATACTTGTAGGTGATCACAGGAGCGGGGAGCTGGATGAGGGATTTTAACAGGTGCATGAAGGAATGTTGGAAGTCAGGCAGAATTTCTGTGTGGAGTGGTCTGCAGTTGGGTGGACCTGTGGCCTGGACCAGGAAAGAGAGTCAAAGGGTCAAAGGTAACCAACTCACAGGTCTTTTTCCCATGGTGAGAGTTGAAGTTATGGGCTCAGGTGGGATTGGTAAGAGTGAACGTGTAGAAAGAGAAGAGGCTGTGGCTACATTTTTGAGGAATAATCACATTAGCAAGGAGCGAGGGCATATTGGAGATTAGGAAAAAGAACCTTTTGAGCATACACAGGTCAAGAAATAAAAAGAACTTATCTCAAAAAGGGAAGTTGTCCATATAACATGTGCTGGAGAGATCCACATGGGGGTGAAGACTCAGAAGAGCACCAGAAAAGTGCCAGTTCACTGAACACTTTAAGAAAGGAGGTTCAAGTAGGAGGTGGGTCTTATATGACAGCTTATTGGGCTGGTGGTTTTGCTTTATTGAGACTGGGAAAACTTGACAATGTTTTTAAACCATTAAATAGGTTTCTGAAGAATTAAATAGGGGTGGGGAGTCACAGATGCTCAACAGGAGGAATCCTTGGGGAAGTTCCAGGTGAGGCAGAGGCTGGACCTTTATACTTTAAGAGATGGGAGGGAGATAGAGGATAGAAGAGCCTCTTTATGTTTTGGCTTCCTTAGAAACTAGCCACCCTTACAACTTAATCAGATTATTCATCTATTTTCATTCTTTAGTTGCTGTAGCTAAGTACAGAAGACATATTTTTTGGGGGTGGGGGGATACCAGGGATTGAACTTGGGGGCACTCCACCACTGAGCCACACCCCCAGCTCTATATTGTATTTTATTTAGAGACAGGGTCTCATTGAGTTGCTTAACTCCTCACTTTTGCTGAGGCTGGCTTTGAACTTGTGATCCTCCTGCCTCTGCCTCCCAAGCCACTGGGATTATAGACTTGCACCACATGCGTGGCTAGTAGGGAAGACATCTTGTTTCTTATTGTGCAGCTGGGTTTGAAATGATGTTTTTCTCCAGTTGCAAGTGTCTCTCTTGAGAGAAAGAAGTTCCATGTCCAAGATGAGGATCCACAGGTCCCATGATTAGGGAACATTTAGGTGTGTCTTGATCTGATTTATGAAGCTGTGAGTCAGTTCCCTAGAAATTCACCGCCTGTGTCAGGCTATTAAGGCAGAGGCTTCTATGTTTGCTTTTCTCTGCTTGTGCAGAGCTGTTTGGGAGATGGTGGTCCTGCTGGAGAAAGGGCTGCTGCTCTAGTCCACCATGTGCATACCTTACCAGGTGCAAGAGACCCCCTGCTGTGGCTGGCCACATGGCTCTCCTCTGTTACTTGGGTTGCAGATTGGAAGGGATGTAAAGAGCAGAGCGGTGGCAACTGCCTGCTTTGGAAATCCTGCTCTGGTGACAAAGCAAATTAGGAAACTCCAAGCTCCGTCCCCCTCAAGATGCCTGCTTTAGGGAGCATATGCCATGTCCATGCAGGCGTATATAGTAGGAGCCTAAAAGACAGGGTTGTGAATGAATGAGGGTCTCACTGGGTAATGAGGTATAATGAGTACTGTGTTTCCTTTTATTAACACAGTGACTTTTCCCTGAAAGTGCTTTACAGCGGTTTCATTTATTGGATTGTTTCAGTATGAGGCCTTTTATGCCTTAAGCATCAGTGAATTTGTTCTCCTTTCAACTACTGGTCCTCCAGGGTCAATGCCTGTCTTGTGTGCAGTAGAGATGGGAGCCCATCTTTCTTCTTTTGAGTTGAGTAGGAGGAAGAACCCAACGGACAAGAGGTACTGTCATGGGAATGGAGGAATCTAGGAAGCCACAGGGCTAGGCGGCAGCTTAGCATTAAGAAAGACCTTCTTTCTCCTAATGGTGGTTGATTTTTAATTTTTTATTAGGAAACTAATTTTACAACACAAAATAGAACACTAAAAAAGCATGAAAATAAAACTTCCTCCAGTCTTCCCCATTGCCTCTTTCACCCCCTGCCCATAGGTTAACTCTTTTAAGATCCTATTAATTGATTAGAAAATGATTCCTGAAGTCATGTGTGCTGGACTCAGTTCCAGTTGCTGGGGATGTAGAGGGGGACCAAACAGTCTAAGATTCTGTGCTTGTGTGGCTTAAATTCAAGTGAGAGAGATAGACCACAAAAGAAGACAAATCAATATGAAATACATGCATAGTGTTCCAAGAGAGGTACGGCAGGCTGAGGCGCTTGGGAGCTCCGGACGTCAGGGACAAAGGGAGGTGTCTAGAATCCTGTGCCAAGTGAGGGGTGAGCCAGGCTAGTGAACAATTCCCCCTTCTTTTCCCTCCCTTTCTCTTGCACTCTTTCATTTTTCTTCCAGAAATGGGATGATACTATGCACATTATTCTGCAACTGGTTTCTCTCAATTCACAATACAATGTACACTTTCTTTCCATGATAGCACATCAGACCCCACCTTTATTTTTTAATGATGCATAGAATTCCATATATTCCACAAATATTGGTACGTACATATACACACATGCATTCATGTGTTCACACACACACACAGACACACACACACACACAATATGCCTGTGTGATACATTGAAGTGATTCAAGAAACAGGAAGCCTGTTGAGCTATTCTTCATACTGTTCATGAAGTTCTCTTTATCAGCATTAAGTGACCCTGGTCCCCTTCATTTGTATTCTCCTCTTCTTCAATCTGCCTCGTTCATTCCTGTTCTATCCTTCCTTCCACACTTCCGTTCTTTGCATCTGCCTGTTTGCCTTGGTCCCTCGGGGCACAGCATAGAGGCATGGTTCAGTGTAACTGGTTGCTCTCAGGGGTTTTTTAATTTTAAGGAGATGAGGACCATGCTGAAGTCCAGGGACACACCTCAAGCCTAGTGTGGCACTTGTTTGGGGGGAATGGGTTAGAAGCTGTGTGGTGTGGAGTGAACCTTCTTTCCCTTAGCAATGTCTACCTGGAGGGTCACTTGGCCCCTTTATTTGTCATTTCTTATTCCCCTGGGTTGTCTCTCCCTTAGCATGTCATACTCATTCATTCATTCATTCATTCATTCCTTTGATTACCTAATACTTGAGCTTTCTTATTCAATCCCAGGATTTATGCTACTCATTAGGGAGGTAAAATTGACATTTTCTTTCTTCATGAAGCACATGAGTTACAGGAGAAGGAGAATGAGAGAGGGAGAAAAATCTAACAAAAGATGCAAAAATACACACCCAACAATGTAATTTTCATTGTTTCCAGTGCGCTACAAGAAAAACACTCTAGAGGAGCCTAATTTAGATGAAGAGTGGATGTCAGGGCAAAGCTCTCTGAGGATGGAGGAGTAGGCTGAGCTCTGAGGGCCATGGAGAGGTTGACTGACTGGGGATGGGTTGGAGATGGGATTGGCCAGCAGAGAGGCCTGCCTAGGCCTGGGCCCCCACAGCACATCAGAGGGATTGAAATTGGACTGTGAGGCTGGAGCTTGGCAAGCTGGAGAGAAGGGGCAGGAGGTGGGGAGGTGGTCTGGCATGGCACCCAGTCATGGATTTGTTCTAAGTGCATTGGGAAGCCTTTCCAAGGCCTTGAACACTGAAGTGACATGTCCCGTGGATGTTTTCAAAAGATCATTCTGGCTGTTGGAGGGGTCACAGTGGCAATGGTGGGACTAGGTGGGAAGCCACTGTGGGAGCCCAAGAGAGACATGAAAGTGGCTTGGCTGATGATGGTGGCAGTAGAGAGGGAAAGAATCCAATAGGGCTGTTGGAAGAGGCCTGAGAGAGCATTTCATCCAGGTAGGACCTTGTGAGAGTGTGACCACCAGGGACTTGTATCGTTCACAGGCAGTTTTTGAAAAAGAAAATGGAGAAGAAATAGGCCCTTCCCTCTATCCATCCTCCCTCCCCCACCAACCAAAATAATGGAGATTTGGGCTCTGTTGATGGCCTGGCTTTGGAGACTGGCTGCCTCTACAAAGTTCAGGGCAGATTTGCTCAGACTTGGAGAAGAGGTAGCTGAAGGAGGCTGGCACAGGGATTGGTAGTGAAGTTGCCCTTCTAGAGCTCATAGTAGGCCAGACACAGGGCACAGGCTTTATGTCTTGATTCCTCAAATCTGTGCTTGAGCACTTAGGGGTGGGTGCCCAAATTGCCCCATTTGACCAACTAGAAAACTAAGACTGTGAGGTGAAGTCCCTTGCTCAAGGCATCATAGGTACCTCTGTCTCATTCCGGAGCCAGCATTTTTAATCTCTGTTGTTTGGGAGTTTTAGCTTTTAATTAAAAAAAAAAAGAATATGTATGTATATATATATATATATATATATATATATAACATGCAACTCTGGCTACTTGTGCTTCTTTCTTTCTTTTTCCCTTATCTGTCTCTTAAATATCAGGACACTTTAGGCTTTCCATACCCAAAGCACTGGTGTAGCAGAATTTAGGCCTAGAGGAAATAGTTCCCTCTGAATCAGAAAGGGAAAGGGATCAGGTGGGTGGAGTGGTTTTTAGCTGGGCTTTGACAAAGGAGATAGAATTCTTACCATTGCTTTCTGAGGACATGAGGCACAAATAAAATTAGCTGATTCACTTTCTCTGAGATATAGTTACAGTGGGGAAAGAGACTTCCCAATTTTGGTGAAAGATTCCCTATATAGAATATTTGTGGCTCCTAAAATTGAAGTTCAATGTTTGATTCTCTCCAGCATCTTTCTAAATTTGGGCTGCATGTTCACTAAATGACAAGTGTGTGTTTGTGTATGTGTATACCCAAGCACGTGTAAGAGGGTGAGAGAAAAGTGCATATTTTGCTTGTGGTGTATGGTGAAGTCTAACCCTTGGATAACCTCCCCACTTTAACTGAACTAATATGTGCTTCCATAGTGTAACTCTGGGTGTAACCAGCAAGCGGACACGTTTGTTATTTGCAAAGAAGTCTCCAATGGATAGTTTTCTGCTAGCCACGGGTATTTTCAAAAACATGAATCTTTCATCCTTTACAAGCTTCTCAGTTTCAAAAAACACCAGCAGCCTTCAGGTCACAAGTGGGTAGGGTTTGGGTTATGGGTGCTTTCTTTGCCCATGGCTTTTCTCTTTTTGACCTGATCAAGAGTGGTCACTGTCAGGGCTGTGGTAACATGGGATGCACCGTCCATACGGTTTCCAGAACACTTAAGTGGTGGCCAGTGTTGTCCCCCA
The DNA here is from genome assembly GCF_021218885.2 of Marmota monax. NCBI lineage: Eukaryota > Metazoa > Chordata > Mammalia > Rodentia > Sciuridae > Marmota > Marmota monax. The sequence continues at coordinate 1,190,256 of NW_026693806.1, forward strand.
ACCTAGAGGACTGTGCCTGTGAACCCCACTTTCCTTTATGTTGCCTTTCCCTTGTCTTAATCATTATGTTTTGCCTCTATCCTCATGCAGATGATTCAAAAGCAAACAGTTACTACTTTAGGATTTGGGGTAAGGCTGGGGTTGAAGGAGATGCCGCCCATAAAAGAGAAAGGAGAAGAAAAAGGAATCCACTTAATACAGAGTGACTGGAGGGGGAGAAATCACTCATATCTCATTATTGACGCGTTCCACACAATTAGTGTGATCTTGAGGGAAGAACGTTTGAGCCACCCACAACCTTGACTATTCTCATTGGATGGATGTAATAACAATGCACTTCACATTGAACTCTGCCAACACTGCGGGCAGTGATGGAGAGACCCCATCTTAGGGCTGTCACTCGTGGCTCTGGGAGAGCCCCTCTCCCTCCCTTCTCCTCTGTTCAGGGAGAGGTTAAGCCTGGTCATTAACCCATAGGTGACCCAAATAGAATTTTCTGTCCCAGGGATCCGTTGATTGCCAGGTATGGCTTTGTGGTAATTCTAGCATTTGCAACCCAGCAATTTGAACCTTCTGTCTGCTTAAATGATGATTTTACATTGTAATGATTGTACTAAATCCTTTCGCTTTTGCTCCACAGCCGCTGTTGTGACAAGAAAAGCTGTGGCAACCGAAATGAGACTCCCTCAGATCCAGTGATAATTGACAGGTAGGGACCACTCTTCTTTCCTGGGATTCTTATTCCTGATTATAATGAAACACCTGCCCGTGTGGCTCCTGGGCCAGGGTTAGGAATTCACGTAGCCGAAGTTTGCCTGTTGGTCCTGACTTCAGGTGCGCCGAGCGATCGTGATCCCTGGGAAAGCCGTGCGGAATGTTCTTTGGAGGCCTGTTTCTTGGATTGCTTCTGTCTTGTGTCTGATTCATGCTCCTAAAGGAATATTTTTTTCATTCCTGACTTTCTGTGGCTCAGTCCTCATGCTGTGCCAGGAAGCTTCAGAAATAAAATAATAATAGTTTGTGATTTATGAAATGTGGTTGGGTGCTTATAAATATTTAACTTTTATTTGAAAAATGTTTGAATCATTATCACTTTTAGCTACAGTAGTTCTGTTGGACGTAATCCATCTACATTTTAAGGTTTTATTTATGCATAAAAGCAGTTTAAAGAGATCTGTGAACCGAGATTTTTCTACCGTTATTTTCAGGGTTTGATTGCAGCTCATACTGTATTGTACGTTGATTAATTTATCCTGCTTGTCTTAATTATTGTGTTTTTAAACAGATCCATATTACTAATCTGACATGACCAAGTAAATCACTGTAGAACAATAAATCTGTTTTAGTCGTTCAGTGCAATTTTGAATCAGTGTGTGCACACATTATGCAGAGTTGCATTCCAAATATTCATTTTACATTTTAATTATTGAAATTCATTGTATGGAAACATGTATGATAAACCATTTGTTACATGGCATTACTCATCGGGAGTTAAATGGCCTGGAAGCTTTATAGATACTGTCAGTCGGCAGGCAGGAGACAGCCAGCATCCTCTGCTAGTCTGAAAAGTCTTGCTGATAAGACTGACTGATCCCCTCCTTGAGGAAATCAACAGTCACACAAAAGTCCCTTTTGGGGTTGTGGTCATATTGATTTTTGATGACAGCAGCAACTACCACCAAAGAAATAAACCACTTTTTGTCTTTCAAATTCTTCACCTCTTTTGCGCTTCCATTTATGGTTTTGCAGCTGAAAAAAACCTCGAGGTTTTGCTGCATCGTAACAAAAGATTGTTGATTTCAATCTATGTGGTTCTTTAGACTTTAACCCAATACCAATTGCCAAGTAGCTTTATCAAAATTACATTTCAATTGGATTCTTTGATAAAATACCTCTCCGTCATAGTCATTAAAAATACAGGTGTGACTAATAATATATTTGATTGAAAGTTAAGCGATGTGAAAGTTTTAACGTACAGTGCCGTTGCGTGCCGCCTGTAGAAGTGGGGACAAGTTTATCTGCCAGAGCAGGTATGCCATTCAAATAATTGCTTTTGCTGCCATGGAAGATAAAAGTCTTCAAATGAATAAGGTCAAAAATAAATATAAGCTTTATGCTGTTTGTTTCCATTAGATATACTTCTTCAAAATACCACTTCTTATTTTAAGCAAGTTTTTCTTACCCTTTTATTAAAAAAGAAAGCATTCTGATCAAAGGACTAGCCCAAATAGTCATCCAAACTTTGAAACTCTAAGTATTTTGTTCTGCCACACGGTTCCTTTTGGTTTAAATGATGACAAGGACTTCACCTTGCCACCCGCAATGAAAACACTTTTTTGCTTGTGAATGGGTTAAGCTTTTAAGTTCTTCGTTTGGTTTTAAGCTGTGACTCTGATATAGAAGGTTGATATGACTGTGGTTTGAATAACATTTGATTTGACCTGTTCCTGTGGGCTGCGATGGCTAAGAAACTTGACTCAGCAGTGCTGTAATTAGCCGGCCCGTGTTTTTGAAACAGGATTGTGTTACCTGGATTGCATTAGTGTGGCTTCTATTGCTGCCGCCTCGCATCTGTCCCAGTAGGGTACTTAAAACCTTTTCTTGGCTGGGATAGTTCAAACAATTTAGGCAAAATAAGTATGCACTTTATGCTGTTGGTGGCTTTAGAGATATTACTTATGACATTTATCCTTTTCATTTCCCCCCCCCTTTTGGTTGGACAAAGTAGAAAACACTGTGTCGTTAATCTTGGTCTCTGAAGGTAGGAGAACTTTAAAAAACGGCTGGAGCACAGTGTTTGTGCACAGGTCCCACCATATGTTCCTTTGCTGGCTCTTGCCACCGTCTCATATGAACTATCTTTTCATGCGATGATACCAGTTGATAGGCAAAACCCCATTGAGCTATTTTTATTTGCATCCGAGTTTTCAGAATTTATTTGTCCTCCAGTCTGCCAAGGGTTTTAAAAACTCTGGTCCCGTCTGGGCTGATATGTGAAACTTCCATTTTTAACAACAACAGAAAATAACAACAAGAAAATAATGTTTGTGAAGAAGGAGGTTTCATGAAATTGCTGCAAAGGAAGGAAACATGATGGCCACCGTGTTTGAATTTCATAGTTCCCAATTTCATTCTATATTACTGATTGCATAATATCTGTTATGTGCGTAGAGTCTGATTTGCTTTCAGATTTATGGATGCAAATCCTTGAATATTTTGCAAAAATAGGCTATGGGCCTGCTTTCAGGAGCAGTAGTGACTGTTTTTACAAGATGCATACAATATGTAATTATAGAGCTGAGGGTGCAGGCAGTCCTTGCCTTGGAATTTAGCATAGTTTTCACACGCAGTCACCTTTTGAGCACTAATAATTTTTAGCTTCCTTGCTTGTCCTTCGGAATTTGGAAGAACACTGCTATTTTTATCAGTCAAAAGACTTTTAGCAGTGGTTATTCAGGAAAACTATTTATAGGAGAGATAGAAGATGCTTTCTGTTCATACAGCCATGGTGCAGGGCAAGCTATTTCTGTGTTAAATTTTGGCTGCATTATTTGCTGTCAGTGATTTGGGGCCATCAGATTGGAATATTTTATCAAAAAGTAGAGTTAACAAAATCAGCAGTTGCGTCCTGGGACTTAGAAAATGAGTTTCTAATTTCTTCCAGTGGCATGCTACAAAGTCAGAAAAATAGGACCCAAATTCTTTTTCACTGTTGTGACAATTTATCAAGTCACTTCAAAAAAGTTCATAGAAAATTTAGGTAAAAGGCAGGAAGTGTACATCTGGAGTTGACTGCTGGGATACTTTTCTGCTAGATGCCAAATGGCTTGAGTATGAATCACAAAACCCAGCCTGTGCCCAGTGATCCAGATATTTGGGCTGTGCAGACGTGGGAAAAGTCAGATGTGTTATGTTTAATAGCCGATGACCAGAAACTAATAACAACAAATTTCATTATCATTGAGGTAAAGGGCTATGTGTGGTAATTATTGTTAAAGTAAATAGCAAAAAATGACTTCCAGTTATTGAATTAAGGTGGAGATTGATTTAACATATTCACACACTAACTCATATTTGAATTTAAAAGGTTTGCAATAAAAATCCATGTTTAGAAATTGAATAAATTGTAGTTTTATTACTACATTGCATATCCTTGTGTCCTAACCTTTTTCCTTGGAGTTATCTTAGTTCAATAAATAAAACCTCATTAGACTATTCCCATTTCAACGAGTTTATTAAATTTTGCAGGAGTAATTAGCATAAGCTGTGCTAATTTTTCTGGAAGACTAATGAGGGAGGTTCTTAATTAGGTTTACTTTGTAGGAATCAGAAAAGATGATAATGACAAAAGTCACATAGGGAAGTTTGAACTGGGAACCCAGTTTTTTTCTGAACCCATAAAAAACTTTCCCTTTTCTATATGGAAGCTTTTTTTCTTTTAATATACCCTTATTTGTATATATTAAAAGCAAAGACTGCTGTTCTGTTCCAGATCTAGTTAGTTAAGATTAGCTTCCTTACTTGATTCATTTCACAAAACTCTTTATTTTCCTAAATTAACTTTGAGTGATGACAAGGATGAATACAGTCAGTTTTACAAAACCATTTATTTCTCTGAATTTTACTATAGGGTTCCTTTCACACAGAGCCCTGATGTTCCTGGCTAGAGTGCACAGGATGGGGGAAGCTCAATATTTATTTGTTTGTTTTTTCAGTTTAGCACCAGTGTGATTGATGAAATAGTTGAATCACTAAGTAAGGAGAGACAGTGGGAACCCAATTCTTGAGTTCTTTGTACTGTGAATCTTTAGCTCTTAACAACAGGATTTAAAAAAAAATGGATAGAAATAATAATGGATGAAATTCCTTCCCAAATCATATTCTCCTATCTCATGTGAATTGGGTTCACTTCTTTCAGGGTATAATGTGAATTGAGTAACTTGTCAGTTTTGAGTTCCTCAAAACCAATATATTTTTTTAAAGCTATTTTTTAGTTGTCAACAGATATTTTATTTTATTTATTTATATGCGGTGCTGAGAATTGAACCCAGGGCCTCATACATGCCGGGCAAGTGCTCTACCCTTGAGCCAGAGCTCCAGCCTCTCAAAGCTAATATTTAAAACACAGATTTTCAAAGTCTGTCAGTTAATATACCTCTCACAATTTGGGGTTTGCTTATGATAACTTTAAGATTTGCCATGTCTTTCTTTTTTGCATATAAGAATCCCTAAATGTGTATGTTTAGGCCATGTGATATATGACATTTAAAAAATACACAAATTTTGTAACATGAAAACCCTCTTCTGTTTGGAATTACTTCAGGCCACACATACCCTAGGCTCCTCTTCCCAACACTCCTCCCCCACAAAAAAAAAGAAAGAAAGAAAGAAAAAAAAGAAAAAGAACTTACATTTGTTTTTTTCATAAGTGTCTAATATCTTCTGCATCTAGATTATTTTTAACTAGTTGGTTTATTTTCTGACTCTTGCCTGAAATAAAATGCCCAGTAAGGAAAATATTAGTGTGTTCATTTTACCTGTTGATTTTTTTCATGATGTACATAATTTGAACACAACACCTAACCATGTTAGGATCATGCAGAGAAAAAGTTTTACTGGGAACCCACTCTTCATCCAAGAGGAAACAAGTCGGAACTAAGACACTTCAGAGGAGGGTAGTCTAGTCTTACTACTAGGCTAACTTTTTTGATTAAATTGATCCTGATATATTTATATCACATGTATGTTCACCTGTAAACTATAGTAAAACTTTAGACTTAGGATGCTTATATGCATCTTTTACCTTTAGACAGGGTAGGGTAGATATTCTCCTAAGATGGTGTCAGCATTGGGGCCCCTCAACAATTAATGACTTCCTTCTGTCTTTTATCATCAGCAGTAAATCCCAAAATCCATCAAAATGTTCTTTTTTTTTTTTTTTGCCTTCCTTAAAAGTAAAGTCTTTAACTAACATGAACATGATGATACACTTTCATTAATGTTGCAAATGAGGTTTTTGGCTAGAATTTCATGACATTCCTTCATTGTCCTTTCAACTCTTGATTATTTTTGTCTTCATCCCGCTTTTGGAAGGACCAATCTCCAAACATAATCATTGTGCACAATACACAAACAGCTGTCTGGGTTGCAAAGAACCAGAGGTGTGAATGCATTTCTGAGAGTTCTGATAAACCTTTTCTACCATCTCATTTTCTAACCTTGCCTGCTGGGTTAAAATAAAACGGAAGAGGAATTCACTCTTTAAAATTGCCCCAGGCAGAATAATTGCTGTCCTTTTGGTTGCTTTGAGAGGTTTGCAGTTTTTCAAAAGTGGAAAGCCAGCATCGATACAGAGCATGAATTTATGGTTGTTTATTAACCCTCGTGTGCGTAAGCATTTGTTTTCTCAGTGGGAATTCATATGTGATTATTAGCAATGAGACTTATGTGAGCAAGTATCATTCTGAAATTTATCACATATCAGATAATACTATTCAGAATATGAGATGAGCCTTATGCATTTATGTGCAGTTTGCTACTGTGATAAGAAAATAACTAATACAATAAGCTAATAGCAGTCTATATTCCATTTGCTATCTGCTATTCTCAAATACACAACCAGGATACATTAACATGCATTTCAAATACGCTGACAATATATCATAATGCAAAGTACTTTTACATGGTATAATACTTCTGCAGACACTGGATAATGAACAACAGTGGTTTTCCTGTAAAGGAAATAATGGTAACAACTTCCAAGAAATGTATTTAACGGAGCTGCAGAGCATCAGCAGTGTGTATGTGTAACATGGCCTGGGTGTCGGCTCATGGTGTGGGTTTTTATCCTGTCATCATAACTTTGCTTTTGTAACAGTTCTGGAAAAACACAGAAAAGCAGTACAATATCCCCTGTGTGTCACATTAGCAACTCTGCACAGTTAGTTTGTGATGATAATATATCAGTATATTAGGCACGCTTTTACTTTTCTAAAAGAATCACTTAGAATTGAAGACAAAACAAAACCTCCCCAAGTACAGCTCTCCATTGATAAAAATTCTCCTCATATTCCCCTAATATCTGCACCCTGCCAAAGTCTCTAATAAAAATTGACCAGATTTTAAAGACTCCATTTAGAACTTCCAGCATAAATAGATGGCATTTTGGTCATTTTAGTTTGCATGAGATGTTATCTAAAATAGACTACCAGTTCTGTTTCTTGCCCCTGTTCCCCATCCCTTTTTTTTTCTCTTTTAGAACTGGGTAACTATACACCATCCAGAACAATATAAAAGTGACTCAGTACTCCTATTGCGGTTGATGAAATATGGTGAACAGTACAGTCTTGTCTTTGGTTGCTTGTGCCTTTAAAGGTGTGGGAGATGAAGATAAATCTCCCTTGCAAACTGTTTCTCCAGTTACAAGCCTTTGTCCAGAAGCAAATGAAGGTTTTAACATTACAGTACTTATTATAATAGAATTTTAATTACTCTAATCCTGCTAAAGTGTGAAGCTCTCTGTGTGTGTGTGTGTGTGTGTGTGTGTGTATGCACGTGCACGCACACACAGTCACATGTGTGTGTATTCTTCATAGGAAGGGAATCAAGCCAAAATAACAGCAGCAGCAGCAACAACAACAACAGCAAACAAACCTGTCATATTTTCTTTGGGGGAGGAGTGTCACTTATGTTAAAGGATGTAAACTTAATGAAACTGACTCTGGGTAAGGAGACAGTGGCGTTTGGTCTTTGTCACATGTTAAATCCACTTTCAGTGGGAACAGTGCTTGGGGAATTTTCATTTTTCAAGGTGAAGTGCTTGGTTCCAGTTCCAAACATGCCCAGGGCCCTACTTGTAATGACTTAACTAGACAAGCTGGCAATTATATAGCTCGATCCCACACAATAAACCCCAAAATGGCACTCAGTAACTATACCATCCTGCTAACTGTTTGAGGCACAATAGTTTTGTAATATAATATAAAGTAATAGTGTTAGCCAACACATCTTTAATAAGATATTGTTCGTGCCTTTGCCATATGCTGCAGAGCTGCCTCTCACTCGGTGGGCCTTTTGATTCCTCTCAATAAGATTATTTCAAATACTCTAATCCTGAATCATTGACATGAATACAAAAGCCTAGTGACATCTAATAGATGCCTCTTAGCTTTGCTTTTCCTCTTGTTCCTTTCCTTTTTCTTCTCTTTTTACCTGACAAAAAGCTTATGGACACTTGGGCTCTGTCTCTCAGTAGCAGCATGGGGGGCTCCTCATGAAATATAAAGGAGGAAAAAGACTGACAGAGGCCCGATAAGCTACAGAGTGAAGGGCCATAGATTAAAAGTAAATGCCAGTAAATCCTACTCTGTACACTCACTTGTTCTTTTATTGTTTTCTTTAACACTTTCAGTGCCAGGGCCAGGAGGGAAAGAGAAAGTAGTAATCCAAGTGCCCATGAGCTTTTTAAAATCTGGATGTGGTCACTGTACATATTTTATGGGGCTTTAGCAAGGTTCTTAAATTTTGATTCATGTAAAGGTGTTGCTGGTGGATTTGTTTTTAAAAAATGCCCTTTTAATCAATATCAGGACTCCCTCAGGAACTTTTTTTGCTCATTGGCTGCTCCGTTGACCCAGTATTGACAGTGAATGGGGTTGGGTGGCTGGGTAGGTCAGTAGGAAGAGTGTCTCTCTGTGAGGGAGTGAATATTGGGGGCGCAGGACCTGATATTTTCAAGGTCGAAAGAACTTTTTCTTCTCTTTTGAAAAAATGAATTGAAAATTACAAATGCGAAATGTTACTGTGTTTTGCATCACGATATCAGCCCCTTCATCTTCCGATGTTGTTGGTCATGTTTGCGCCCAGATTGCTCCGCCTGTGCTGAACGGTGCGCGCAGACCTAGCCTCTGATGGTTGGCCGAAGAGTTAGGACTGCAGGTAGACACTTTTCTAATGATTGGAAGGTTGCTCTCCTCTCCATCCTTCCCATGACTGGAGGTCTTTTTCACTCTATTTGCAGATCAGAATATCACACTCCTTGCAATCTATTTATATTCTTCGGTAGATAAATGATGGGGGATTTCCCCCTTTAAAATATGCTTCCCATTCATTAGCATTCTGATCCCTTAATATTATCTTAAAATATTATTTTTAATAGTTTTGCATGCATTATTGACTGAAGTTCCCTCACAAAATGAAGTTAATTTGAAGAATTCTAAACCTGCATTAGGGTTGGTTTCACATGCAATGCACATGAACGCTTGGGAGCGTGTGCACACACACACATACACACTACAAAGACAAAACAGGTGACGAATAGTGAGCAGTTTTGTTTTCTAGAAAATTCTTTAGAGAACAAAGTTGATTAAGAATTATCTTTGAAGCATCTACCAACAGTGTGGAAAACTTATGCTTTTCTACAGAACCTGGATGTTTTCTTCTTTTCTTTTAATTTTTTAGTTGTAGATGAACACAACAATACCTTTATTTTATTTATTTATTTTTATGCAGTACTGAGGATCAAACCCAGTGCCTCACACATGCTAGGCAAGTGCTCCACCACTGAGCCACACCCCCAGCCCCACAACCTTAATGTTTTCTTAAAACCCAATTCTAATTTCAGATGGGCACCATGCATCTTAGAATATCTTCAGAAAAGCTGAATCCTCTCTCCTGTGACCATAGGACTAGGAGTACCCTGCTCCATTGGTCCATATGACAGAACCTTAAAACAAAACAGACTTAA